>NC_083568.1:672236-2010986 GCF_019925205.1 Metopolophium dirhodum
TATTAAGTTCCGCGTAGTGTTATCTGATTCAAAATGTATATTTTGTATATATATAAGAGAGACATAAAGTTTGTTAAAAATACTTTGCGTGGGAGTATTCCAGTTTTTCTCAGGAGTATAGCTGCAGGAGAGTGAAAGAAAGGGTTTGGCTGTGTTTTTTAATTTCTCTGGAAGATTGTAGACAATTTATTGATATTGCAGTTTCGGGAGCTTGCTTTTAGTTTACTGTTATTGGAGCGGAGCCGTCGGGCGAGTGTACACACCACAACCACGCGCGCGTATACGAGAGACAGACGAAAAAAATAAATATATAATACAAGACGGGAATTGCGGCGGGAAGGAGAGAAAAAGCCAGCTCCTCGAGCTCGTCGTTACACAACAGCCGAACGGCGGAAGAGGACTATATAATACAATAATATAATAATACATTGCGAGGGGTACAACATGTATACGCTGTATCTGTGTTTAACAAAGAGAAGAAATATATATACGTGTATATGCTATTGTTTAATTGTATCACTGGCAAACGAGTCCCCCGGCGTAGGCAACACTTTTTAAAGATATGACTATAATAAAAATTCGCGGGTTTAGAGCGTCGGATGAGCTTGGTTGGGCTCGTTTTTTCGAGCAAAAATAATTGTAACGACCGCAGGCACTGGGCTGATTAAGATAATAGCCGGGGCAAAAAGTTTTACACCACTATATACCCCGTCATCCAAACACACCCCCGCTGCCTCCGCTGCTCCCAAATAATCCATTGCCTACCCCCCTCCCCCCCCCCCCCCCATTCCCGACCATCACCCGTGAAAATGATTGTTATAATTATAGTGCGCCGATAATCTCCGAAGAGGAACAACAGAGAGTTAACTCCTCTAGTCCTTATATACATATATATATATATATTTATACACCCGTATAAGAGTATATAAGACCACAATCGTTAATTACCGCTAGTGGTTGTTAAATGGCGCATTAAATACATATAACCGTTCTTTAGGCCATGCTGTGGCGGTGTACTTTGCCAGAAAATTCTCGAAAAACAGCAAACGAAAAAAATAAATAATAAAAACGAACGCGTTTATTTATGGTTTACTAGTACGTTAATGTTGTCTACTTAACTACCGTGTTTAATACCGTGTCCGATGACGCGGTCGTGACGGGTGCGCAGCGTAGGGACTTGTGGTGTGCGTGCAGTGAGGGTGCAGGGTAAGGAGCGTTGGCGTATAACACTCGAAAGAAACTTCCGTCCTTCTGCACCACCCAATAAACATTATTAGGTATATAATATGATTATGTGTTTACTGTTTATGCTATACGCAGTAAACCATAAACACCTATGCGTTCTCGGTCGCCCCGTTCAGCGTGTCGTATTTATGATTCGATTAAAATTGTTCACGGTTAATCATATTAAGATTTTAATCCGATCGAGGAGCGTAAAATAAACACCATTATTATAATACCCACGGTAGGCCATAATAGTAGATTCCTCTAATATTACCTATATACATATATTAGCCTAAGGCTGAAGTTTCACGTTCCCGAAACGTAGCGAAAACTATAGCATTACTCCGTAACGATGAGCATCGCTAGCTAAGATATTTTATTTTGTGTGAAAATATAAAATTATAAATACCGTCTATAATATTATACTTAAATATCGTAAATATCAAACCACTGAATGTATTTTTGTCGTACCATTAATTTACAGTTTTGGATATTTTAGTTTACTCCTATAAAGGAGTCCTAATCAGACAAGTTAGATCTTATAAATTGTAATAAATATTATTTAGGTAATCATATAAATTACAATAATTGTCAATCGATGTGCCATTACTAGGTATGAGTGCAACACACATATTCACAGTTCATAGGCAAGTTCACCATCGCGGTTATTATACCAATGTATGTTATGATGTGGAACATAAACTAAATTTTTCAATTTTGTAAAAACTCTCCAACCATTTGAACGCAGAATAATTTCCAAACGTAAAAATAAGTAGTTAACTTAAACGGCCTTCACTGTTTTTAGCAATGTCTTCTCTAGTAGGAGTGGTTAAGTTATGTGCAGCAACCACTTCTCAATTATGCATGTCTTAAGTTTCAGTTTATTATTATTTTTTTTATTATTGATGTAGATAATAATTTTAATCTTTATTAAAATAATTTTATTTTAAACAATTCATGTACACATTAAACAAATAATAGGGTTAATTAATAAATGATATTATGTTAATTAATAATTAATAATAAATGATAAATTGATGTTCTCATTGAACGAGTTGCGTACAAATTTCAAAAATGCTCGTACAAATTCATACTAATAACGTACTAATTATATATAGTAAAATATTGATTATTTTAAGAAGTGGGGTGGCCGGCGTAATGCACATCATTTAAACTATATAATCACTGCACTTAACACAATATTATAATGGCCCGTTGAAAAATGCATGGTGTATGCTGCAGGGGCATAAACTGGATAAAAATAAGTAAATGTCTACCTCGAAATCTTCAACAGAATATTAGCACGTCACAACGATTATTGTAGGACGAAGGTGATCGATATACTGCTGAAATTCTAAGCACTGCAGTATTTGCTATAGTTGAAATCTCTTACAATACATATGTGCACGTTATTCATAACGAACAATTTATTGCCTAACTTATTTTCAGGCAGATAACATAATATAAGAATTGAGTACCTAACATATTATTCTTAAATTCTTAATACATTAGAGACGTCTCGACATTTTATAAAATGTACACCGTAGGTTAACCTATATTTGGTTATAATTAGTAGTTGGAGTTTTAAAGTTTCAAAAATATTTAAACTAAGAAAATAATATAATATTGTCGGTGTCATTCAAGGAAAAAGTGTTTTACGTGATTACATTTTGCGTCAAGTTTTAAAATTCCGTTAAGTTGTCGATAACGGTGAGAACAGTGGACATTATGGAAGCACTGACGGAAAACTTGAACAAAGACTGAATTCGTTTTGTAATTAGGTGAATTTTAATTAAACATTCCTGAATGTATTGAGGGTGATGTGAATGACGTCCGAAACGATTGTCCTTTACGAAGTTCGACGGTTACGTAATTGAAAGTTTTCGGACAGACTGAGAAGCGTCGACTAGTCGTTACTTGGAACATGAGTCGGTCTGTATTGTTTTTATTAAATTATAAACATAAAATAGTTTTTTTTTATGTATACAAAGAAAAAATAAGTAAAATTGCATCAATGAATAAAATGTAAAAAGATAAAAGTTTTTAATTAAAATTTGTCTTGTGTCGTTATTATATCGAATAATATAATCATTTCTAACAGTTTACGATCGATGAACATATGACATAAAATGAATTATTCTATAAATTATGCTCGTCGTTTTCGAAACAAGATTCCACGTTCACACAGCTATAAGTTAATATTATCTTTACAAATTTTCAAATGTTTATGCACACTCGATTTTATTGAACATTTTTAAATTTAATATTGTTGCTGTGTTGTATCAAATTTATGTTTGATCATCGTAATACTTAAAATATTATAATGTTAGTTCGAATAATGATTGCACTGTTTAATATTTAAGATATTTTCTTTCTTAGTAAACAGTATAGCACTTTTCATTGAAAAGATGTGTGTAAACCTCGTTTGAATTTCACCAATAAAATCGAGTATTATCATAATACGTTATTATAAAGTGCATTATTTATTCGAGCGATAAACGAGTATAATGCATTTTTATTATATTGGTAGCTCTTCGAAAGCAATAGTTAATCCAGAAGCTATAAATACATCAAGTTTCTATATATATTTTGACACATATCTATTGGATTTCTGTAATTTTGGGGCTCAACGTCAACCACTAAGTGGCCGGTAAAGTATTATCGTAAAGATTACCGAGATAACTTTACAAGAATATCGACTGTACATGTATATACGTATAATATAATAACAAATCTTTAGTTGTATCTTATATACTTATATAAATATAATATCAAACGTGAGACATTGTACGAAAATTTAAAATTGCACTCGACCAAACGTGAAGCATATGCTTTAGACTTTATTTCTGGTTACATGTAACAAACCACTAACTAAAATAAAAACCCCAAACCTATCCAAGGATTTTTCATAATTTTATAGTATAATATATATTATTATGTTTATTACCCGTATCATTATTTTCAATATACTATTTACAATTTCGTTTCCCGAGAATATACAACATGGATTAAAATAGGATAACTACATTGTAGTTAAATAAATATTATATTTGTGTGATACGATGAATTATGTACCAATACAATTGAGCCTGTCAACATTTTTTTTTTTTAAATATAGAATATTAGTGATTTTGGATTATAATTGACATAATTCACCCGTTCATCAGTGATTGAAAATAAATCAAATAACAAAGTAAGTCATAAGAAAGATTAACCTAATTTCTTTTCTCACGAAAATCTTATAAATAATATATTTTTTATGCTATGCATAATATAATACTAAACCAAACGTATGTTTTATATAATATTATGTTTTTTTTTTATAAATTTAATTATGTGCCTTAGGATCTCTTAAAATTATATTATTATACTTGTTTATGCGTCACTGAAGATTGTGAAGCTAATGAGTTTCTGTGGCCAAGTGTTCGCTGTTTCTCCCTCAAAAACCCAGTTAAACACTAAAATCCCATAATTTTGTTTGTTTGTTTAATTTGTTTTTTTTTCGCGAAGGAAATGAGACATTTTTGTATAAAAAAAATTAAAAAATAAAGGTGGATTTGGGAAGTCTGTGTGTGGGAAGGGGAGTGACAATCGCGAGTGGTAGGGCGAGTGACGTTTTTATTTCCTCGGCCGTATAATTAATTCCTTGTTCCGTGTCCGAAAAGTTGGCGGAGACGCGCGTAGCAAGAAACGGCGTACGTATTGGTCGTTTCAAAGTTGAAACGTCGCCATAAATTGTCGGCTTTATTTCGTCAACTTTCGTTCGTTAAAACTTTTTTCTCTCCGCCTAACCATTTCACCCTCCCCTTCCTGATATTACATTTGCAACCGTCACTAAATTACTGAAAAACTTGTCCGCAATTCAGAAAACGTCGTACCAAAACCAACAACAAATTGAACGAATTTCGACAAAAAAATCACACATGCCTTGTTCTGTGTATATTTGTTTTCATCGTGTATAATAATATATATAAGCCGAATTTTGCCATATGACATACAAATAATATATTATGCATGAGGGTGTACACACAGAGACAGATTTACATGATTTCCTTATCCATGGGTGACTTTTTTTAGCCACCATCTCTATCCACGAGTGATTATATTTTTATCATAAGAATATACGTATACATATTTTTAAGTAACATAATAATGTTTTAAACAGACGTAAAATTGAAATATCAGACCGTTAATCGTTATTCAAGTTCCCAACCATCAATAACCACACAAAAAAATTGCCAAAATACAATATTTGGTGATATTGCAAACGTTTTCAAATAGTTTTTGGAATTTAAAATGCATCAAAAAACATAAAAAAAACAACAAGGAGACAAATTGTAAAAATTATAAACACATAATATAATATTATGTAGATTGTAGAGTTTATATTATTTATAATAACTATGGCCATAAAAGGAGAAATTAATGAAAATAAATTACAATTTTTAAGTTTATTTTATTAATCTATTCCACTTTTTGTTGAATGTCTTTAAAATAGGCCGGTAGAAAGAATATTTAATGAGGACAACTTGAGATTAAAAATATCAGAAAAGTAATTTTATTACAAAATATAAGTGTGGGCAAAATGGGATTGTGCCTGTTTTATCCTATATGATTATATTGATAGAATGATATAAGTACAATAGGTAAAATTCACAATTGTACAATTATTATATAAACACAATTATAATACAATATTATTTGATGTTGTATATTCAATATTGTGACATTGGGTATTGGTCAGTGGTATATGTTATCTTAAAAAAATGAATATCACATAGTTTCCACACATTATAATAAATTAATAGATATAATAAAAAATATTTTTTTTCATATACCTATATATAGGGATACTAAATAATAATAAAAAAAATTATTCATACACAATTATGTAATCTGTAGTTTAAGTAGGATATTGCTTATTTTCTAATTTTTGGATGGCATTAACTTCAAATAATTTTTTTTTTGGGGGAAGGGGGTGGTTCTCTTGCATAATCGTCCCCCACCCGATCACCTATGCAAATCACTGGAATAATTTTAGCTTCATCCGCAGAGACTCGACGCGGGATAAGATGATGATATCATATAATTATATAGGTATAGGTATATAACTGATCCAAAAAATAGATACGCACTGTATTTGACACTGTTTTTGGTTTATTTTCTGCGAATCGGCCGACACCATCTATCGCGGGGATGCTTCTCAGTACGCGACCTCATACGCGCATCGCAATGCACAAGACAGAGGAAGCTGACACTCGCGGTATATTTACGATACGGGTTACACAATTTTTGTGCGGCCGGAGCGTGAGATAAGAACGAGGAGGAGAGAAAAAAAGGTACTCGGGCGGGGAACATCCTCCTAAAACACCGTCACGTGGAGTGGTTGGTGGTGGGGAACGGCGGGGGAACGGCCGTGTCGAGGGTAAATGTATATACGTATATATTATATATATATATATATATTCGCGTGCGCGGGGGCGAAAGGGACCTGAGTATAACACGTGCACCCGCGAGTGCGGGTGTGCGTGAGTATCGCGATGGAAAGCGTGAAGGGTTGGTGGTGCGTGCAGGGGTGGTGGCGCATGCACGCGGCCCAGGTCCTAAAGCCTCGAAGGACATAACAATAAAAAATAATGTACCGCATAAATCTGTCTAAATTTGACGATTTTATTAGTGGCAATAATGCCGGAGTGATATCCCGGGCGTCGAGCATAAAAAGAAATAGCTGCGTTCTCTCGGGTCGTCGGCCGGCGGGCGGTGGTCGGGCGGTGGCGAAACGGGCCGGGGTTGGAGGAAAAATGTATAAATACGATGAAAAATCCCGACAAGGGAAAGCTGGATTTGGCTATTACATCAGTGCGGAGAGCGAGCGGCGTGGCGGGCGAGTTGGGTTGTTGCAGTGGAGGCGCGCACACACACGCACGCACACGAACACCGACATGAGAAAAAGAGAAATATTAGCGCGACGAAACCGATAATTCTGCAGGCAAGGAAGTTTGTTTCATTATTTTTTATGATGCCTTTAAAATACATAAATACGTAATGTTTTTCTCCACCCCGCCGCTGTTCGCAACGTTTTACGTTGCTTTTCCTCTCCTACATCCATTTTTTTCCTTCCTTTTTTTTTTGTTCTTTTATTTATTTCTTACTTTGTGTTACGCGCGCGAAAACGTATACTCCTTACGGCGTCGCGCGGAAAAATACGCGTTATTCAATTGCCAACCAACAGCACTGCCGCCGTCGCCGGCTCCGAGACTTGATTAAAACGGCAGAGTCGACTTCGAAAAAACGTGTTTATGAACTTTACGACCAGACGGTATATATATCAGCCGACATGATTTGCAATTCGCCTATAGAATCTACGCGTAGTATATTATATTATTATTATATTTCGTACAGCTGTGCCGTTCTAGCCGCTGTATGTAAATACAGGTAATAATATTATGAGAGGCTATAACACCGATCTCATATCATGTTGGTCAAACTGTATTCAACTATTTATAGAGACTACACTATCAACAGAAGCTCGGAAATTGTTTTTTTTTATATATCTGCTTATTGGGAAGTTTAAAAAACGTTATGTATTTGCATAATTTTTTATAGTTTCAAACTTAATTTAATTTTTTTTTTAATAAAAATTTTAATTTTAAATAAATATTTTAAATAAAAAAAACTAAGTTCACCAGTCCCCAATATGACATGGTCATAAAGCGTCTGTTGTAAAGAAAACTTTCTACAAACAATCGCACATCAAAAAGAACCTGTAGAATATTGTAATTATTATTACTACTTCCTAATAATATGTTATATTAAATATGCAGTATAGGAAGTATACCTACTCATCCAAAATGAATATTTAGTTCGGCTTCACGATTCAGCCTTTAGACTTTCTTTTATCGTTGAAACTGCAATAATAACTACAAAACATTAAAACAAAAATATGTTAACATTAAAATACCACGTAAAGAAGTTGTAAGTACCTACCATCCGAAGAAGCCCAAGACGCAGAATCGATGACGCACGTTTTGGAAATATAATACGTTCAGAACTAAAAAAAAAACGATAGAAGCAACAATACTTTTAAAATACAAAACTCACCATCGTAGATTCAATAGTAGGTACCTATTTATCAGACGAACACACTATACATTCTACACACTTACATATAATAATATAATGTTATATTATAATGTTGTATGGATCACTGACCCTCATAAGATATTTTTCTTCAGCTTAATGAAAAATAGTTGTTTATCAAATTAATACACTGCAAGTTACAAATGTAATTGTTCAATTCGTGTGGCGTGAAGGTGCTTAGGATTCTACGGCTATAGTTTATCTGAAAATGTTTTAAGTACTACAGACCCTAATATCAAATTGTGTTCCCATTCCTCTTTCCCGAGACCTTTAATGGTTTCCTAGATTCCTACGTTTAGGCCGGATGGACTTGTTTTCGCCCATAATCGAACATTTGGTTTTTGCCCAAATTACATTTTTTTCCAAAACTCAAAAAAGGATTTCATCATAAATGAAAAAACAATTTTGGTTACAACTATAGACTGCGAATGCGAATGATACGAGTCATATGGAACAAATCGACCTCGGCCAATATCCTTGTTAGTTGTTTTTCATATATATTATGCATGTTTTAAGAAGCCGTACTTTTCGGTACATTTTTCCAGGAATTGCAAAAGTAGTTATGTGACAAACATATTTTTAATAGAAACCTTGAATGTGCGAATTGCGTGTCGCGGATTTCCAAACCAGAAATGCTAATATCTAAATTGAATATTATACAATATTAGGTCACTGATCCTTCGGTCAACCACCCAGCTTAAGTTGCACAATGATATATTTCATTTTCCAAGGTGAACTCATTGGTGAAATTCTAATCATAATTCGTAAGACATGTTAAAGTTCCTAATATTAAGTGGTTAAATTCGTGAGTCTATAACAGTAGTATCCAGTAGGTGTACAATATATAGCAAAATTGCATCCAATAGAATCAATTTTCTATTTTAAGTGTGAATTTATCAATTAATTATCAAACTTAAATTATTAGGAGCTCACGTTCATAAACTGAGTTGACCGTATATAATGTCATCTTGAAATACAATTTTTCGTTCTTAGTTAGTTAGAAGATTCTTTTATTTCGAATAAAATCGCCGGTAATACGCGACTATTTTATTTTATCCATAATAATATTTCTAACATGTATATTATAATATGAATACTGATGTAGTTGAAATGGTTGCCAGACCAAGGATCATATTATTATACCGACATGTGACATACAACAACTATAATAATATAATATATGTATATTTATGAAACATGACTTCAGAAGATTATTATTGCCTTAGACAGCTATTATAATAATACAGTCTTTGTTGTTATTTCTAGTATTTTTTTGATTTATGCATAAACTAGAAACGAATAAAAAAGGAAGATGTATATTTTCGTGTTTCTTAAAAATAGCTTATTTAATATATCTTTATTTATCTTATCTATGTCGACTATGAGAATATTAAAATAGGTATTGTTATTGATTTCCACCAAGTTCTTATATTATTTAAATACTTTTGTTATTTTATGTAAATTCTATGCAGGAGGTTGTTCACTCAACCCGACACATATTATATTATATTTATATCGCATAGATATCATATTAAAGTAGGACATTGGTGACGTTAAGTTATCGGAGGAAATGCGTGTAATATACATGTCAAATTTTCAAACCAACAGTTGTAAACTTCACTAACAGTGATATACCTGGACCTTGGTCGTAAAGCGCTGTAGCCAATCGTTCGAACGTTTACGAGCATAATAAATTATCGATTTTTGTTTTTTTTTTTAGGTAAACCGTAAAGCATATTTTACAACTGTACAATCGATTGCGAAATATTTCAAAATACTATTGACGTTTATCTGTTTCAATAGTCGCATTCAACGTCAATATAATAATATATATTATACTAATTCAACCACACAATAAACAATATTCGTGTACAATACATATACATATACAAATAGGTTTACATTTAATTAACAATAACTATATAATGTACATACGCAAACACATATTATTCACTCATAATTTATATTTTTAAAGTTTTTTTCTTTTAAACGTATAAATGGTAATAATTTATAAAAAAAACACCTATAAATTATAAGCGTACCTAAATATATATGTATATGCGCGAGTTACAGGTGTATAATTTATCGGACTAAACTGCCGCACTGCGTCGGATCGAAAAGTAAAAATTAACCGTGAATCAGATACATGTTGTACCATGCTGGTTATTACCATGTTATTACCAGTGTGTACTACGCAGGTACTGTACATATCTATAACTACTATAAAGACTCGTCTACAATTATTGTAGAAATTCAATTTTTGAGAAATTCCTAAGATGAAATGTACTGAGATTTTAGGAATTAAATAATTCAAATATTATGGACAATAAGTAAACATACTTATATTAGATATACACACTTTGTACAAATTTCCTGAATAATTTTAAAATATATCCCATGAAACGACATTGACTGTACGGTCTGTAGGTAAAATATGTAATATGTATGATATATTCAAATGTATCACTACAATAGATTATGCACGAATCGCGCGAGGGTAGATATCATAATATGATGGGAATATCAAAATGCGCGTGTCTATGCGATGTTGACCACGACTAGGTGTGTAACAATAATAATAATAATAGTGTCCGAAACGTGATAACCGTGGTGAAAATTGGGTCAAATCGCGATAGTCGCGACGAAATCGAATTCGCACGTTTGTCTGTCGGTTTGTATATTACACTATTCGTATATACCTATATGTTCGCGGTTGACGAATTTGACTCTCAGCAGGAATTTCGACTTACAGATGTGTGTAGTGTATTCGACGTGCTGCTGTCATGAAATATAATACATATTATACCAATCTGTATTATTAGAGAGAACAACGCGCGGACATTGTATGTATTTCAAGGGACGGATGCAAAGACCGCGATATTTTACACTTGGGCGCACTCGTCCGGTCCGAGTCCAACGAACGTTTGAAATTTAATTTTTTCTTCGTCCCCATTTCTATTTTGCCTGGATGTATATAGCGTGTTTTTAATCCGAACCCCGCTCGGCCATATAATAATTTATCAGTGTTCGTGACAAAAGCATTGTTTTCCCGTCCGGCGGCGACGTCGACGGTTAACGAAAGGGGGTGTACTTGCCAAATCGCTATACAAAAGTCTTTAACAGAGCGCGAGCGACGGCGGGAAACTTTATTTTAACCTATGGTGGCCGCCCGCCGCAAGATCGCTCGCGAAATAATTATTATCTGAGGGTTTTCGATTTTGACGTTTACGAGCAGTTAATTACGAGCACCCGAGATATCATTCGACTCTAGTACGTTATTATATTATTATATACGTGTATATAATCTTCGTTTAGATTCAAAGCCACATTTGAAAGTCCATTATAAAAAAAACGGCATTTTTAATTTCATTTTTTTCCCTACTCCTTCGAAATATACTCGGTACACGTGGATGAAGATTTGTTTCGTCGAATCATATATATAAAACCGACATTCCAAAGTGATCGCTTCCACTTTACGTTCAAATCATAATGTACTGGCAGTCATCGCATAACCGCAAACTTTCAAAAAAAGGTCGTCGCTTAAATCCGCCCGCTTTTCTATATAGGTACATCAATACCGCATTTTCCCCAAAATCACACTGTTCTATACTACACACACTGTGATAACTGATAAGTACCTATCAATGACGCATATACATTTGCCTGAAATACAATAGGCACCGTAGAAGTTACTCGTACACGTAGTGTAGATAATAATAAAAAAATATTCTTGTACTTATTACATTTTCAAGCTTTTCGACTCAGGTTTTATTTCTTAGTCTATTTTTTCCAAACTTACATGGGAGATCTTTTGAATGATACTTGGTGTCATGTTATTAATTTTTGTAAGGTCGAGCGCTGAAGAGAAATCCGGAAAACTCTTAAAACGATCAAGCAATGCAAAAAAAAACGTTTGAGGGTTAGGTTCGAGAAATCTGATTGATAATACACGGAACAACTACAATACGATATCTTGACTACTGTAACGTGACCGCGCTGGTGTAGTCGTGATCGGTTGAATCTCGATCAAGGTTCGAAAGGTATACCACGTGCGAGATTTAAATTCACCTCTTAGTGTCTAATATAATAATCGTAGCCGACGCGAGTTCGTAAAACCTCAAATAGGCGGACGTAAATATATTAACTGAAACCGAGTATACACGCTGTGACGTTTTACTGATAGCCACACGGCGTCGTCGTCGCGACACGGCTATTGCGTCAAACGTAAAAGTAAAACGGTGTAAGTCCTCCCTTCATGCGATATCCAACGTGAAATTTCACGGCATTTTTCCTTTTCATTTGTCAATTTTTTCCAATGTTCACAATACATTTAACTATATTATGCCCTTACGGTTGTTGTTGTTATTATTATACACTACACAATTTGTTTATGTAAAGCATATCCATAGTACGCTAGAGCCACATAAACCAATTTTTTTCGGCTGCACCATGTTGCTAATTCATAAGATGATTTATTTATATATTACTCAATGTCGTAAGCGTAACATGATTATGTTGCCAGAAACCTAGTTCCAACTGGTTTTGTGTTTCAGTTAAAAGTGAAACACTTTTCCACTGAACAATGTAAAAATAGTAACAAATAGCGGCGACGATGAGTTTATCAGTGTAGAAAGATTGTACCAAGCCGCGTGTTAACAGAGCAACAGGTTTCGAACTAAATTTGTTGGTGTGATGTGGACAGTACTTATGTTTAAAAAGGTCCCAGTTTGTTTCAAGGATACAAAAACAACTGACTATAACACAAACCTATCTAAATTTGAGTAACTACCTGTTATTTAAGTGTTACTTACACTTAATACGGTCCATCCTTAAAAATATTTGGTGAAATTAAAAGTAAAAAAAAAATAATAATAATAATAATCTGGTAAAATAATTACAATGGTAGGTATTTTTAAATATTTTAACAGATCGCTATAAGTTAGTATGAGAATCTCACTAATGGTTAATCAATTTCAATCTCATTGAGTTTCGTCACAAATATTAAACTATGAAGAAATAAAAACCTAGATAATAAAATGTAATTATTTTTAAGTATTTAATTTTATTATCTGTTAATAGGTTTTATTTTTGCATAATTAATTCTTTGTCACGAAACTGAGAGATGATTGTTTGGATATTTTTGTATTGAAACGATAATCGTATAAGTTATCACCGTTAAATATAAGGATAGCATGAAAACTCAAGAGTATGCTAAAAATTGAAAGAAAGATATACACCGTCGTTAGAGTTCCGAAATCAGTCTTGTAAAAGATATTAATTAAAAATATTATTTTTAACTACTTTAAAATACTCAACTAATTTTTTTGTTGGAGTATTTGATTTTAGGTTGGATAAAATTTCTAGTCAGTAAATATATTATTATACATAATATTAAATTCTCAATTTGTATTTTGATTTTTCGTAATCAAAATTAAAAAAGCGGGTAAGTGGATGTGTTAAAAGATCTATATAAAATACATTCATCACTCCACTCAGAAACTTAAACTGTGTTATTATATTATTTTTTTTACGTTTGTTGTTTAGTGTATGAACAAAAGTACGAAATTCCCAATAGTTTTCAAAAGCGTCAGGAAAAACAAACAAGAAATTAAGTTAAAACTGTAAATTACGTTTTTGAACTGATATCATAACAACTTATGAGAAACCTTGTACTTATTACATTTTCAAGTTTTTTGACTCAGTAAACATTTTTTGATCGATATTTAGAGAAAAAAAAATTGAAAATTAAGAATGTCTATCAGTAGGATATAATAGCCAATTCGAAAACACTGATCCCTCTGATCATTGTGATAATATGATCCTTATGATCCTTCTGATCATATGATCCCCTCTGATCCTCCACACCCTCCGATCCGATACGTTTACAACACATATATTCGCGCCACCACCACCGCCATCAACCCCCCACCCTACCCGCTTTACCAAGTATAGCTGTATCCCCTTCATATACATACGCAGCATATGCATACGTGATATTCAGTCGCAGTTTTCATTTCATAGTGACAAGTTGTAACACAGTGTATAAAAATGGCTTCAATACAAATATATTGAGCCTGCACCGCCGGGCGAACTCATCGACTGTACCAACTACACAATCGAATTTGTAAATCGCAAGTTTTTACAAGTCGGCATCGATCCTACACAGGAGTTCAATGTTTCTGTACGTATAATTACTCCGTCGCGTTTTGTAAACATTTCCGTGGACTTTTTGAAACGTATATATTCATTGATGGGGCATATTCTATCACATATACTGGATACTACAGTAAAATACAAAAGATTCATTTTTCTGGAGAACGAATTTGTTTTGCTTACGTCTATGGTATATAGAGGAGAGTGTATGTTAGTGATAGAATCAAAAGTTGAACATGGATGTAGAATTTTATTAAGTCCGAAAGAACTAATGGCAATTCAAAACATGGAGTATTTATTCCATTATTATGGTTCATTATTCCAACTTTTGGCCTCTCAAGCTGCTGGTAATACAGGCGTTTCCAACGAAATACTTTCAATTTACGAAGAATTGCTCGAAGCGGGCTTAATAAAACGTATTCCAAATGTCTAAACGCGATAAAGCAATCGAACTACACAAACCTGCCAGAAAAAATTATACGAGGTGAAGAGTTAATGTGTATGGTAAAAACGATCTATGGCAGGCCGATTTGGTTGAAATGATACCATATTCGAAAATAAATAAAGGTTATAAATATTTTCTAACGGTCATAGATTGTTACACGAAGCTAGCATTTTCTAAACCTTTAAAGTGTAAATCGGCTAAAGAAGTTTCAAATGCAATGTCAAAAATACTACTCAAGCGCTCACCAAAACTATTACAGGTAGATAACGGTAAAGAATTTTACAATGCAACATTCGATGCGTTGATGAAGAAACATAATATACACAAATATTCTACGTTTAGTACAACGAAAGGGTGTATCGTAGAACGCTTCAACAAAACTCTTAAAGGAAAAATGTATAGGGAGTTCACTGCACGAGGATCACATGAATGGGTTTCTATTTTACCAAAGTTGGTTGATGAATACAATAGTTCAAAACACAGAACAATATTTTTGACCCCAAGACAGGCCGATGCAAATCCTACATCAGTGAAAATAAGACAGCGTAAAATTATTAATGTAAAAATTAAATTCAACGTTGGCGATTATGTTCGCGTTAGTACATATAAATGCGTATTTACAAAAATATATTTACCAAACTGGTCCACGGAAATATTTAAAATTATAAAAATTAATAAAACGTTACCCGTTACATATCAATTACAAGATTATAATGGAAAACCGATCGCTGGTTGTTTTTACTCTGAAGAAATATTAAAAACAAATTATCCAAACGATTTTTTAATAGAGAAAATAATTCGTAGGAAGGGGAAACAGATATTGGTAAAATGGATGGGGTTTGACAATACGCACAATAGCTGGATTTATACCCGTGATGTTAGAAAATAATTTCAGTCGCTCCACAGACATGAACGTGTTTGGTAGTTCTCGGGATAGTGAAACAAAGAAATTTATTTCAAATCTCGAACATTCACTCAAATCGTATTCGTCCAAATTGGTTAAATTTGAGCGTTTACTCGAAGAAAATCAAAAATCCATTCAAATATAAGAAGAACAAACGGAAACGTTACAAATAACGTGTTTAGATATAGCTGAGCGTATAAGTAAACTTGAAAAACCATTACAAGATATCACAGAACAGTTGAAAACAATAAGCAAGGCTGTCGATATTATAAACGAACTATAATGTCTTCGGCCATTTTGGACATTCATTGCCTTCTCGGAGTCCACAACAAATACGTGATTAAAGAGATGTCTATTTTAGACACGGAAACTTTCACAACTCAACACTGGATCTTTAAACACACTTCTTTGACACAAGACGCAAAAAGTAGGAGTGTTAACAGATGGTTACAACGTTTGTATCACGGTTTATCATTGGAATACGGAGATGTGGAGTATACAGAGATACAAAAAATATTTGATTCGTTCAAATTCAGTAGAATTTACGTCAAAGGTTTGCACAAACAACGGATTATCAACGAGTTTATGCCGCACGCCACTGTCTTTGACTTGGAAAATTGGGAAAATTGTCCTCTAAACACTATACCATGTTATATTTTTCATATGGAGTTTAATCCAAAACAATGTACATTGTATAAAGTATTTGCATTAAAAAAATGGTATCTTGATAATGTTTAAGATTATAACAATATTTTTTTATTTTATTTAATAAACAATAATAATATTTGAACATTGGTTTATTTGTAATTTAGAAAAAAGTTACATATACACAATTGATACATATATACATGGAATTTAATCCCAAACAATGTACCTTTTTATTAAGTTTTTTTTATAAGAAAATGGTTTATAAATAATTCTTATTCTAAACATAAAAATCTAACAGTTACAGACCTATGTACACATTATAAAATAAATATTAATAGCTTATATAATTACATGAATATTTACAAGCTTTAGATTATTCTAACTTTAATAACTACAGTTATAAAGTATTTACAAATATAAACGTTTATACAGTATAACATTCAAATTTAATCTAAGGTGAACATGGTTTTTATACAATGTATTTACAAATATTAACATGGCCTAGTATTCGCTATCAGCCATCATTTCGGCCTACTCTGCATCTCTATAAAATTTATAAATAATTGAAGTTTAATATGTTAAATTATAATTGTTTTAAACTGTCTATTATCGTCATCCACCCCAATACCTTCAAACAAGCAACGCCGATGGCCCTCAAATGTCATATGATTCTTAACCACGTGGCCCATAATGCCTTTTACACGAATAATTTCCATCACATCAATACCATCCACTCCTAATATTTTATACGCGTAAGATTTAGCACGGAGCGCGCAAAACGCTGTCATAAGAACGGCCATCCAACTCATCCGAAAACAGACCAGGAACCTTTTTTCTCTCTGCAATATAGCACGAATGGTCTCGTGGTAAGTTAGCAGTATCCATACGGTCAAGCCAGTGGGTATTCTTTACAAGATCGTCGTAGAAATCATCAGTTTGAATAAAATATACTAATGAATCTGTAATAATGATATTAATTAATATTTTATGTATACACAAGACATTAGTTTTAATATATTTACCCGTGTCAGTATACATAAGCTTGATATTATCACCATAGTGCTTCTGCATTACACTATAATGATAATCATACATCATTGTCTTTGATATATCCAACACTGCAAAAACGACTATTAAAAAATAATAGGGGTATAATGTTTATACCCCTATTACTTGATATATACCGACATAAATGAGTTTATCGAATTTTATAATTTTTTTCTCCAATGTCAATAACATGTTATTGCACTCAAGTTTTCATTATATGATGTTGCACATTTAAATGTGGTCAAGTTGATTAGTTTTAAAACAAAAAAAGTTCATAATATTTCTTAAAATATTTAGATAAAAATTAAACGATACCTTAGGGAATAGCTGGTACCTTAGTATCTATTATATTATATTATATAACTAGGTGATTCCATACAAATTTTGTTATCTGTGAAAAATGGATACATAAAAAAAATACAATAAACACTAGTGTAAAACCACTATAGTATCCATTTTTCACAGATAACAAAATTTGTATGGAATCACCTAGTTATATAATATAATAAAGTAGATACTAAGGTACCAGCTATTCCCTAAGGTATCGTTTAATTTTTTTATTTTTAATAAGATGCTCAACAATATTTTTAAAATACAAAAATTAAAAAAATCATGAACTACACATAAGCAAAAGCTATAATTGTGTAATGATATGCTCACACACCATTATAATAAACTAAAATTTTACAGAATAATAAACAACGGCCAGACTGTCGCTTGTAGAAATCGGTCGCATCAAATAAAACCATTAACAACGACAACTAAGATATCGACACGCACTCATAACAATATTACGTAGGATGTGTGTGACCTTATTTTATGCTGACGCCAAAGAATAATCTAGTTCCCAGGCCCACAATAATTTAGTGACAAAGCCACCCACCACTCTCTGGTCAGCATCCTCGCGTCCGTCCCTTAAACCAGTGCATGAGCACCAACCACCGCAGTAACAACCTCTCAAGTACCGAAGAAACCGATTTCAACGAGCGACAACTGGACTTCTTATGCAAGCAATAATCAGTGCGTTCGTTAATTCAATTTGTGTATTTGAAGTAGTACTTTATTTTATCTAAAACCTAAAACTCTTACAATATTGTCTACGAACAACTGCGAATCAGGTAAGGCATATGATATAATATTTTATGTTAATTGCAGTCAATACATTCGTATTTTAAACTAAAGAGAATTATTAAAGTATTTGATTTTAAATACAAATACTTTGAGAATATATTTAAAATACGTATTTGAGTACTCAAAAGTAATTTTAATACTTTTACTCAATTCACAGGGTTTGATTTTTTTTTTTTTTTGGAGGGGGGGAGTCTTAAGCTTTACTATAATAATATTGTATATTGTTAAAAAAAAATTAGGATATGTTTAGGGAGTTATTGAAAACTTCCGGGATAAAACCACCCCCTATTTGCGACTATTCTACTACTCCATTATTAATTTATATTTTATCACGCCAACTCTGTTGTAAATGGAATGGGTATACTATCCAACGTGAAACTTTTCGTGAAGGCATATTCATTAGTATTAAACAAACAGTGTTAACTAAACGAATTATGTCAACATGTACTATGTAGTACGTCATATAAAAATCGAAGAACATGTGTTTTTTTGTTTTTTTGGGTCAAAAGCTGCAAACGGAAAAAACATATTTTTACAAATACGATATTTAACGTATAAATTGTTAAAAAAAAATTGAATTTGAAAATGCCATAGTGTGTATAAAATATTATAATATAGGTCCTGTAAAGATATGCTGTCACGCATCTGATTTTAACATAACTATTGACAGGAGTTGTTTTCATATTTGTTTTATTTTACAATACTTTAAAAGTTTTGAGTACCTACAAAAAGGCTTTTAATTAAAACAAGATAACTAGAATTTTTATTCTTCGTTTAAATATCTAGTTTTGTCCAAAATTTGAAATTAAAAGATCTATATAAAATACATTCATCGCTCCACTCAGAAACTAAAACTGTGTTTATATATTATTTTTTTACGTTTGTTGTTTAGTATATGCACAAAAGTACAAAATTCCCAATAGTTTTCAAAAGCGTCAGGAAAAACAAACAAGAAATTAAGTTAAAACTGTAAATTACGTTTTTGAACTGATATCATAACAACTTATGAGAAACCTTGTACTTATTACATTTTCAAGCTTTTCGACTCAGTAAACATTTTTTGATCGATATTTAGAGAAAAAAAATTGAAAATTAAGAATGTCTATTAACAATTATATATAATATATAAATATATAATAGTTATATAGATAGTCTTAATAATTCGTGATTTTTTTTTTTTAAAGTTATGTTAGTAAAACAAAACATTTATTTGGGGTTTTTATTATTAGTCCTGTAGGAGGTTGATAGTATGATTGAGTCTCCCATAAGATTTGGTATTAATATTTTTTTTGTTTTCATAATATATAGCTTGGATACTTGTCAGGGTAGTATTTTTATTGTTAATTGGTTTATTTTACAAGTGTTGTGTGATTTGTGAATTAAAGATTAATGTTTTTTGTATTTTTAAGAGTGTTGGTTTGTTTGACCTTTTATTATTTATTTTTTTTGTTTGTATATCAATTGGTTTGTTAGGGTATTTTCTTAATTCTTTATTTCTTTTTGTATGATTTTCGATCGAAGTTATTTGTATTTTGTTTATTTTAATTGTTGTGTTTTTTCCATCGTTTATCGTATCTTCAAGTTTTAGATTGTGAATTGAAGATTTTAGATCCTTATGTTTGGGCTTGTGATAGTGTAAATTTTTTGTTATTAAGTGAAATATAGTTTTATAGTTATTGATTATAGGTATTGTGTCCCCCACATTTATTTCTTGTAATGCAAGTTGTGGTTTAGTATCACCGTATACTTTGGATAGTAAATTTGTTATCCCCTTATTCATTTTGAGATCTGCAGATATACAGTGTGCTATAGCGAAGTTATCTGGGCAATTAAATATGCTACCTGTTAATTCTATAATATTGTTGGTATTATCTATACTATTGAGCGCGTTTATATTATTGTTGATTTTTAATTGGATATTTATATTATTATTTAAAATAATGTTACTGTCTTTGAAATTGATCAGGGCATTATTTTTGATCAAAAAGTCATTTCCAAGTAAAATTGCGCTGCTTAATTTGTTTACTACGTGAGCGTCAATATTGAAATAGTTATTGTCGATTTTGATTTTAATTTTGGTTATACCTACCACGCATAGTAGTTCATTATCTGGTCCTGATAGATGTAGTGTACTCGGCGTTATTGTATAATTACTGGGTAGTAGTTCTTGTCTAATACAACATATGTTTGCCCCCGTGTCAATTGTTATTGGTAAGGTAATATTATTAAATTGAGCTTCAATATAAATAGCATCGGGTGTACAGTTAATTTTATTTATATTTTGTTTCCTTATTTCTGTATTTGAAGATGAGCAATTATCAGAAGAATTTAACCTTGTATTTAATTTTTTTGGCTTGTTGTTAGTTGAACTTGAACGACAAGTGATCGCGGAATGTCCAAATTTATTGCATAATTGACATATTATATAAGTTTTGTTTTTAAAGTAACATTCATATTCAGTGTGGTTATTCTTCGAGCATATCGAGCATTGTTTTGTGTGTGCTGAATTATTATTATTATTGATATAATTACTGTTATTTTCGTTATATCTCAAAATTGGGTCGTATTTAGTAAAATTGTTTTGATAATTATTATCATTGTTTATCTGATATAGTTTTAACTGACCTATAGTTTCTTTTAAATTTTCTATTTTCTCTCGTAATTTACTATTTTCGTTGGTTTTTAGTTTGTAGTTTGTATTTATTTGCTGGATTTTATTTTCAATTATCTTTGTTTCAATTTCATATGGGTTTTTATCTATACTATCTGCTGTCATAAACTCCATAAGTTCATATTTGCGAACGTTATTTTTAAGTTCATCAAGTGTTTCATTTCCTAATATTCCTATACATCTCAATATTGTGGGTTTTAAGCCTTTCATTATACTTCGTACCATTTCTCCTTGTGACATATCTTTGTCAATTCGCCTACACAATGACTCTACTTCATTAATGTAAGACACACTTTGTTCATCCGGTTTCTGTTTGCGTTTTTCAAGCATTATTCGAAGCATATGAGTTTGGGCAATGGGTTCAAATTCTAGTCTAAATTTTTTTTCTAGATCGGACCAATTAATGTTTTCAACGGTATCCATAATATTGTCATAAAATATGAGAGCAGTGCCTTCTAAAAATACGGGAATATATAGACTTTTTTCAGATTCGGACCATCCATTAATAAGTGAAGCTCTTTGATAATTTTTTAAGAAAAAATCGACGTTTTCAGAATTATTTCCCGTGAATTTTCCGGGTTCAAAGTAAGGTTTTTTATTGTCTCCCATATTTAATTACCTATTTGTATTATTTTAAAAAAATAGTTTTATAATAAATAATGTACCATTATTTAATTGTAATATTTTTGCAACTAATTTAATAGATTTAATAAATATATTTATTACTAAATAAGTAATAATAAAATTTTTATTTTAATGAGTATAAATTAATTGTTTTTGTTTTTATAATAAATGATGATACCTATGTTAAATCGTAAATCGTAAATTAGTATGTTTTATCAATAAATAAATCACTTTTTGTTATTATTGTTTTTCTAAGTTTTATTTTTAATATTTTTTTGTATTGATAGTTAATTTTTTTATTAATTCTTAAAATTAATATTAAAATATTATAATCTTATATAACGAATATAATTTTGTAAAATGTATTTGATCAATTCTCAGTTTATTTATCTGAATAAACTGAACTTGTGTTGGGCGCCACTTTGTAATAACGTAGAATTAAGATAAAATAAAAATAAATATAAATACGACTCCTGTCGATAGTTATATTAAAATAGTAAAAGTTAGAATAGTAAAATTACGCTATTACCTTCCTCCAGGTGTTCGGAGGGCTCTCGAGATCGTGTATTCGAGAATTATATCAAATACACCGTATAATATGATTTTATGGAAAAAAGCACATAGAATGTATTGACTGCAATTAACATAAAATATTATATCATATGCCTTACCTGATTCGCAGTTGTTCGTAGACAATATTGTAAGAGTTTTAGGTTTTAGATAAAATAAAGTACTACTTCAAATACACAAATTGAATTAACGAACGCACTGATTATTGCTTGCATAAGAAGTCCAGTTGTCGCTCGTTGAAATCGGTTTCTTCGGTACTTGAGAGGTTGTTACTGCGGTGGTTGGTGCTCATGCACTGGTTTAAGGGACGGACGCGAGGATGCTGACCAGAGAGTGGTGGGTGGCTTTGTCACTAAATTATTGTGGGCCTGGGAACTAGATTATTCTTTGGCGTCAGCATAAAATAAGGTCACACACATCCTACGTAATATTGTTATGAGTGCGTGTCGATATCTTAGTTGTCGTTGTTAATGGTTTTATTTGATGCGACCGATTTCTACAAGCGACAGTCTGGCCGTTGTTTATTATTCTGTAAAATTTTAGTTTATTATAATGGTGTGTGAGCATATCATTACACAATTATAGCTTTTGCTTATGTGTAGTTCATGATTTTTTTAATTTTTGTATTTTAAAAATATTGTTGAGCATCTTATTAAAAATAAAAAAATTAAACGATACCTTAGGGAATAGCTGGTACCTTAGTATCTACTTTATTATATTATATAACTAGGTGATTCCATACAAATTTTGTTATCTGTGAAAAATGGATACATAAAAAAAAACAATAAACACTAGTGTAAAACCACTATAGCTTCCTCGCTCCCCTCAGAATTTAATAGAAAACATGTAAACTAAAGAGAATTATTAAAGTATTTGATTTTAAATACAAATACTTTGAGAATATATTTAAAATACGTATTTGAGTACTCAAAAGTAATTTTAATACTTTTACTCAATTCACAGGGTTTGATTTTTTTTTTTTTTTTGGAGGGGGGGAGTCTTAAGCTTTACTATAATAATATTGTATATTGTTAAAAAAAAATTAGGATATGTTTAGGGAGTTATTGAAAACTTCCGGGATAAAACCACCCCCTATTTGCGACTATTCTACTACTCCATTATTAATTTATATTTTATCACACCAACTCTGTTGTAAATGGAATGGGTATACTATCCAACGTGAAACTTTTCGTGAAGGCATATTCATTAGTATTAAACAAACAGTGTTAACTAAACGAATTATGTCAACATGTACTATGTAGTACGTCATATAAAAATCGAAGAACATGTGTTTTTTTGTTTTTTTGGGTCAAAAGCTGCAAACGGAAAAAACATATTTTTACAAATACGATATTTAACGTATAAATTGTTAAAAAAAAATTGAATTTGAAAATGCCATAGTGTGTATAAAATATTATAATATAGGTCCTGTAAAGATATGCTGTCACGCATCTGATTTTAACATAACTATTGACAGGAGTTGTTTTCATATTTGTTTTATTTTACAATACTTTAAAAGTTTTGAGTACCTACAAAAAGGTTTTTAATTAAAACAAGATAACTAGAATTTTTATTCTTCGTTTAAATATCTAGTTTTGTCCAAAATTTGAAATTAAAAGATCTATATAAAATACATTCATCGCTCCACTCAGAAACTAAAACTGTGTTTATATATTATTTTTTTACGTTTGTTGTTTAGTATATGCACAAAAGTACAAAATTCCCAATAGTTTTCAAAAGCGTCAGGAAAAACAAACAAGAAATTAAGTTAAAACTGTAAATTACGTTTTTGAACTGATATCATAACAACTTATGAGAAACCTTGTACTTATTACATTTTCAAGCTTTTCGACTCAGTAAACATTTTTTGATCGATATTTAGAGAAAAAAAATTGAAAATTAAGAATATCTATTAACAGTTCAAATAGAATCTAAATATTTTTAAAAATTATACCAGTTATAGAAAAAGTTAATATAAATAGGTATTTGGTGAACATTTTTTTTCTCGACAATTATTTAAAAGTAATTTTAATACTTTTACTCATAATCTCAAAATTCCTCTTTGAGCACCTACCGAGGGTGATCACTTCCCTTTTTAAAATAGCCTATGACACGCACAAAGAATATGGCTTTGTATTGGTGAAAGAATTTTCGAAATCGGTTTAGTAGTTTCGGAGTTGTTTATCCCGAACATACAAACAAACGCTATTATTTTATAGTATAGATAAAAATGAATATTTGTGTGTAGATTAGACCTCTGGGAAGAAGATAGGCTAATTTAAAAAGTGTTAAATTTGTTTTTTTTTATTCATCGGATTTTAGTACGGTTGCGTTAGGCTTTTGTATTAATTGATCATATTAATCCTCTGAAGGTGGAAATAAGTAAAAATTACAAACTTTGTACAATTTTGATACTTTAGAGTTAAATCATACACTTACGTACGAACAGCACGGGGTCTGCGATCTACCGCAGATAGATTGCCTACCTGATAATAGCCTGCTGCGAATCAGAATTTTTATTCCGGGCAACAGAAAAGTTAAGATACATTTTGAATACCATACACCATACACCGAATATTAAATAACGAATTGAACAATGTTTGAGTCATATAGAATTGGTATATTTAACGGGCAACGAAGTGCCAGCGGGAGCAGCTATTATTGTATATTGTTAAAAAAAAATTAGGATATGTTTGGGAGTTATTGAAAACTTCCGGGATAAAACCACCCCCTATTTGCGCCTATGATATTACTCCATTATTAGTTTGTATTTTATTACGTTAACTTATTTGGCTAATTTTTTTTTTATAAGCATTTAAGTGAAACATTTTCAAATTTTATCAAATTTAAAATTTACAAATTTTTTTGTTGTTAAAAAATTATAAAATGTTAAATTTTTTATAGTCAAAGGTTGAAGTTATAAAACAATAGGTTCAACATAAGTATTTCATCCTGTAAGCTAATACAATGCAACGACTGACTCGGATACGAACGTTACGAAACGAAAATATGCTTACGCCTCAGCCCACAAGTCACAAGCCCCGAAAATAATAATGATCATTGGTCATAAGCTCATAAACAATCTCGAATCTAATCTGATATAATCGCGGATGTGGAAATACCACCAAGGCTGCAATCCAACACGAAAACGCGAATCATCCTATTTCCGGTCCGTTCCGCGTCGGGTTGCTCTCTGCAAACGCGCTAATCTCGCACACGCGAATAGTATAATATGTTTATTGAGTTGTTTCGTTCTTAAAACTATATAATTCAATATAATATGATAAATATTATATAAACATTATAGATATCTTATTTAATTGTACGTTTTCCCGGGCGTTTTTGTATTTTAAAACATTTCGTTGTTTACGCGTTGCACGCGCGAGCCTCGCAATATCTCTTGGTGGCATATTTTAAACACACATGTCCGTTATACATATTATTACTATATTGGTACATGGCGGCACACACGAATCTAAAGCATAATACAATATATGGAACGTCATGTACATCGATATGTGCGTGTATAGGTACTGCAGTTTTATACATATATATACATACACATAAATTATATACGATATACGCATGTATATGAATGCGAGTGTATGTATACAGTGTGATTTGCGAGACGGCCGTTTTTAGAAAGCTTACATTTGTAATATGTTTGTACGCATTACATTTAATGTTTATTAGCTTGTTTTTTTTTTTATTCGGTCTTTAATAAAAATGTACACACACACACGCACACGCACACTTGCGCGTGTATATATTATTTTCATTTTACGCGATCCCAGATTCCGTATATTATTGTATTATATTCTCTACGGCCGTTGGATTTTTTTTTCGTTGCCCTGTTCGCGTTCCCCACGCTCATTGATGTGATACAATTCAAAACATATGTTCGTGACACGAACCAGTGCAAGAGAACAGCTACAACACAGTAAACTGTACAACAATACGACGACGGTATAATATTATATTGTTTGATGACACATATTTTCTATGCATAAATTATTTCGTTTGAGAGTGGCAAACCGGAAGTAGGAACGTTTAATATAGGTACAAAGTCGGCTACAATTATAGGAGCCTTCTTTTTTTTTTTTTAACTAAGTGAGTAATAAATATTACAAATTTGGACGCTGTAACCTGTGTTTGAAAAATTCACGGTACCTACACGAACGTTAAGTTGAAGAGGAGAACGTGTTTTTCAGTTTCAAAAATTGAATGGTTTTTACGCTACCCCTTCCGTAAATATACAATTTTTTTTCCAAACAACACCTACTATAAACAGTGTCAATAGTACCTACCAATATACGACTTCTACTACAATACGCGACTGATACGACATGATAATATTAAAATATAATAAAGTAATAGCCAATAGGTATATCACGGTGCTATAGGAGCGAGAAAAATTCAACGGGGCAGTATGCGACGACATTATCTTGTAGATATAAATAAGTCTCATTGATCACGCACAATTGCAGGTATAATAATGGACCAACTGGCTGTACCTAAATAGTGTTGTTAAATCTTCGTCGTCGTTCTATCGCTGTCGAACAGCGTTCCTCTGCGATCGTACATTATATTATGGTGGCAATAATATATAGTGTTGTGCATTACAGTCCGACGGGCTGATATTAATTTACTCGGAAGCTATACCGTTCGCCACGGACACACACCGGCGGGTGCAGTAGTTGTAGACCTTTCGTTTTTAAAAGGCGATTCCGGTTAACGACCGGTCTACGCGGCCACTGTCGGCGCCGCACGGGGGGCACCGGTCCATATAATACGCGCTATACACGGAATTAAAGATAATGGCACGTAATAAGCCTTGAAAGGATTCAATTAAGAGACGGGCGGCGGTCCATTACCAATGGGATCGCAGCGGAAAATACGTTGACAGACGTCGGGCTTAATAATAATAATAATAAAAACGCTCGTGGAAAGAAGAATAAAAATTACTAACAACAATATACGACGATAAGGATGGAGAGGAATCGTGGGCTCGGAGGACGAGGAAGGACTACGGTGGTGGCTGTAGCTCGGTATATAGTCATAATAACCGTAGTAATCGTAATAATATATTATTAGGTCGTCGCGGTCGGGTTAAGTGCGCGCTTCGGCGGGGCTCTCTCCTCGCCGCGGGGACAGCCGAGTGACGGACGGTCGTATAAACGCGATAATAATAATAATAATAATAATTGGCAACGGCCCCGCTGAGTGACGAGTGGCCGGCCGTTACGTCGAAGCGCATTTTTTTCGGTGTGAGCTCAAGGATTGTATACGTATATAATATTATGAAAAAAAGGTCTGAGCTTTCGTCCCGCTGTGACACCGCCTCCCCGCTCCGCCCGTGCCACGCGTGAACTGGACCGGCGTTGCAATATCAACGACGGAAAAGGATAATACGCGTATACCGAAGTCTTCGGTGAAAAAAGAGAAAAATATATGTTATCCCAAAAACGCTTACATAAAATATATAGCTCACGTTACATAATAATGGACTTACATGTTTAAATCATTACGGTTTTTATTTTTTTTTCGAGGCAGTCCCTTAGGACGTAGCTGACCAGTGGTTCTCAATATTTTTTTTTTTAATTTGCGAATAGATATTTAATATTTTCTTTGCGACACTTAATTAATAACAAGTTCACGGTGACTTCCAGGTCGACCTACTGCCTATATATTAGACCAGTGACGTAGCCAGTGGGGTTTTGGGTGTTTAACTTTAACCCCCTCCCCCCCTAAGAAATGTGTTATTTATATGCAAAAACTGAAAATTTAATTTATACTTAAACTTACTCCCCCCCCTCATAATCCTGGCTACTCATCTGTATTACACTATTCGCAGTATAACGTTATATATTATATTATCTAGCTATAGGTAACTACGTGGTAAAAATCTACCAACGATAATATATTTCACTCATTGAGATTACATTGTTCATACTATGATATTATAACATATTTTTACAACGATATTATAAATAATAATAATAACATCTGTGTTTTTTTGTGTACTAAAGTATGTAAATCAAACGTTATTATCAAGAAAATTATATAAATTATAAATATCAAAAAAATTTTAAAAAATTAAATATTAATAAGACAGTGTTAATCTTCTTATGAAACAAAATATTATTAAAAAAGTTCTAACAAAACACATACTATATATTTTTATACCTAATTGTTTTTATGATACCTTAATTTCAATTTTCAATAACGTTAGTTAGTACTTATATAGTACTTACTATATTTTATACCATGTAACTATGTGAGACAGAAAAAAATGTTTTACTGATGCTTCACTTATGTGGCAACAGTGAAACAACACCTATTACAGATTTTTCAACTTTACTGCAGATTGATCAAATAAATTTCCATACAGTTGCTAGTTAGCTACTAGATAATTGTGTCCCTATTATAAATTAAATATGGGATTCGATCAAAATGTGATTTATGTGTTGCCTTTTAAATTACGTTTTTCGATAATTTTTATAATTACATGTTCATAGAACGTTCACATTACAATGACCTATATCGTACGTGTATTTATAACAAACAACGTATCAATATAAAGGTTGTAATATTTAATACTATTGCTGCAATGCTGCATTGTTTAAAGTAATTATCGATATGCGAAGCGAACCAACTGAACGATTTAAAAATAATACGAAGGGGGTTGATTTGTATAGTTTGATAAAGCATAGATTCCGTTAGCTTACGTTGACATTATAATATAATCCGTTAATGTTGTACTGATCGCGTTTAAAGTACACAGATCTGATCTGTGTATATTTTTTTATTAAAATTTATCAAAACTTAATCATACAAAGAAACATTTATAATCAAAAATACACACTATCCGTGTTCATTATTAACAACACAATGATGTAGCTACATATATTTGGTCTGCGTGACACTTTTGGACCACTTTTTATTTTAATTTTAAACTATACGCCATTGAGCAATTCCATTGCCTACAAAATAAAAACCAAAACCTATAATATCATCGTCTATCAGAGTTAATCGATTATAAATAGTTGTCTTTCTTGATATTATTATAACCATTGATGGATTATTCAGTCATAAAAAAATTGGACGCATAATAAAAAAAAGAGACAGTAACAATATTATTGTCAGAGAAATAATTTTAAAATGTAATATAGTGTAGTGTTTCAAACCATAATCTCTCTAAGACCGCCTCCTGCCTACACCGATATAATGTTTATATTATATATTATACTCGACAGAATTTCCGTATCATAATATCTGAACGATACTATTATTGTCGTCGCACGGACAATTTATGCAGCGAGCGACATTCGTAGAAGTCGGCTATTTTATGCGTATATTATATAGGAATCGATTTCATATTATAGGAATAGAGACTTATCGCGCCGTACACATAATGATATACACCGACCGTCGTAAAATTCACGTCCCAGTCGGGCGACGACCTTTTCCGGACCATATCGTTTGTTTTTATATTATTATATTATATATATATATTGTACTCTTCTACGTGGCCGTTACGCGACGACGACGACTGCCGCACTGCGCGGTGCAACGGGCAGCGACGTTATTTTCAACGAGTCGCCTTTTCATTTACGGGAAAAGTTTCGCCCGAATAAAAACGCTCTCTCTCTCTCTCTCTCTCCAAAATAATAGCGCGCCCGGTCCTATATCGACGCAGTTTGGAATACGACATAGGCTAAACCTTTTTGCGAACACATACACACACACACACACACACACTCACACCTACGGGCCCGTGTATGGTGACCGTTTGCCAGCTGACGTTTTTGGGGGCCAAATCGTCGAGTACGCTTATTTTATACACCGGCACGCGCGATAAGAGAGTTGTAGGACGTATATAGGTAGGTAGGTACTCGCGACACCGACGAAAATCCTTTTTCTCCGTACGACCCACTCATCGCCGCACCATTTAATCGGATAGTGTATTATTACTAATCAATACACCTGTGCTAGCTGTGCAGAGCGACGCTTTCCTCCCCTTCTCCGTATAAATAATAAGTGTATAAAATACCAACGTAGAAAATGTTATAAATAGTTGTTTAAATTAATACAATATAATATTTATTATTATTATAAATACAACGATATAATATATTAACCGTTGTTTCATGATACAGAAATCAAAAATATGTATACATAACGCTTGCGAAATACCCGAGGCGAATATTTTGAAATTGTTGAGATATTCCTGTTTCGTAAAGTCAAAACATTATAAAATATTATATTGGTCAAAATCGAACTTTGATTGACCACATCGAGTGGTCCATGGAGCAGTTGACCGGAAACAACAATACTTTCTATAGAATTTGAACTGTAAATAAGTTTAATTCCAATTCGTCCGATTTTCAAAACGTTTGCTATTTTTTTTAAACGAAATAATATTGTATCATACATATTATTCAATGACACAGAAACAAGTACACGATAATACGGGGTAATTCATTTCTCATAAGATACGATCTTAATCTAAATAACATAATGAGCGTTTTACGTTAAAATGTTAAATATCGTATGCACATACAGCAGTATAATATTATGTACTAAAAATCATGCAAAAACACTCCATGCATACCAGTGGGCTGTGGTAAATAAATATATTTAAATTTGAATCTCTTAAAAGTAACCCATAACCATAATTATAATTAGCATATTTATTTATTGGCATAAATTAAATTCAAAAACACTTTTTAATTAATTAGTAAATAAATAAATAGAGTAACTCAAGTTTTTGATAAGTTGTAAAGTTGTAAAGTTGTAAATAATAGTTGTTAAGTACCAAAAATAATATTTTTTTTTTAAATGTAGAACAGTTCATTATTTTATAATTAGAATAAAAAACAAATTATTGGTTTTCAAAAATGTTTAATTGCATTATGTAAATTTTTATGAGTTATTATTAAATTTCGGCTTCATACTACCTAGATTTGTTTTGACAAATGTGATTAGTTTAGTTTTTAGCTAACTATACTATAAGTTATTATCACAAGAATAAAAATCTGGATCCGCTCTGACTGGGTCAATATAATATGTCTATACATCTGTAACTTGGTCAATATGCTATGTCATTATATACAAATTCATGAAAAAAGTTATTATTATTTATTGCGTGTAGTGCCTATAGTATAAATACGTTTAATCAAAAATATATAGGTGACTACGGTGATTCGAAATTGACGTGTGAACGCGCATAATCTTATTTACTCTCCTCGATTTGTGTGGATTACGAGTGTGTTTGCAAAGCCACTATACCTACCTACCTATACCAACCGACCGATGTGATACAACACATTATATTATACATATATAGTTTCGCAAATCATGGGCTTAGAGTTTTTTTTTTCGGTTTTAATTCAGTCGTATTTTGAGTTTGGATGTGCAGTACGGTGGCGCTAGTCGTGTTTACCCCCGGGCTACGGTGTCGACGGAGGAGACTCGCTCGCGAACAAGAAACGAGGGCGTTGCAGGCATGGTGAGGGTTTGTTGGTGGGGTGGGGGAAGGATAGCAGGAAGTCAGACACTTAAATACTGAGATTAAATTCGATTGGTACACAACACGTCTTGTATGTGTGTTCAAATAATTAAAACTATATATACGCGCGGACTGATCAGTTTAATGTTGCGGATTGTTTGCACGCGCGACGGCGGTGCAGGATGAGAGAAAACGGTAAACCGACTGTCTCTATGTGTGTGTGGAGAGAGAAACGTATAAATGGTGACAGAGAGAGAGACAGAGAGAGAGAGTGTGAGAAAGAGTGAGCGAGTGAGGGTGCGAGGGGGACAAAACGAACGTAAGGTGGGCGGGGAAGGAGAAACAAATGGGTTTGAGTTATTGGAGAGAACGCGGCGGTGGTGGCGGCAGCAGCCGGGCGGGACGTTTCGTAAACGCGCAGTTGACTCATAAGATAATGCCAATAAATTTAATGATAAACCTTATTTAAGGGGACAGTTGCGCTTCCATTACAAACAAACGCCCTTACGTGCCACCAGCCGCCCGAAAGCAATAACCAAATACGGTTTATACGCGTATAGTTGTCCTGCCCCCCGCGTCTTCGCCGTCCCCGCCGCCAATCACCCACCCATCTCGGCTGCCTACACCACCTCGCGCACGGCCACCACCACCAGACGCATACATACACACACACACACACACACACACACACGCCCCCGATCGTCTGTTCATCGTTTTCCGACTTTGTCGTCCAGGTCCGCCGTAAGCTGCGCGGTGCGTGGGGGATATACGTGGGGGGAGGGTGGCTGGGGGTGCAGGTTATCCTCCATAAAATTGACCGTTTCATTATAAACGTGACCTGATTGTAACCGCCTTGTACCCGAAGGGAATCCACATATTATTATTGTACGACGGGCCGGGTGAGTAAAGGAAAAAAATAAAAATATCGCCTCGGGGTAGTTCATAATCGAATTTACCGGTATTTCCTGCGCGCATACGTATATATACATTTATGTACTTTTCCACCCGACACCGCCCCGCCGCGGCCGGTTTCGCGTACATTACAATAAACACCTGTGTTTATAATAATATTATTATTATGATTGTATACGCGCCGCGCTCAAATCGGATTTAGACCGTATACGCGGTGTTTACGCATAATATATATATATATATATATATATATATATATATATATATTATACCTTATACCAAGGTAGTATTATATTATGGTATGCGGAATCGTAAACAACGACGACGTGGAGCTAACCGCTAAAAAGCCGAAATAAAACGCGCGTGCACGACTTTCGGGTACCGACGACTTTAACACGCGTATGTATATTATTACATACGCACGGTATACATACTTGAGCAGTTGAGCGTAAAACCTTAGAGGATTCGGTCGGGGTTGTCCGATGATGCCGCGAATCGATTTTTGGCGAACGGTTTAATATTTTACAAAAAAGTTTTATGGAATAATATATTAATATGTATTATTGTATACATATTATTAATTGTTATTACTAACGATTAGCAGTGCACGACGCGGGTATTAAAAAAAAAAAAAAATAATAATAATGTAGGTATACTCACGAATAGTTTACACACGTTTATAATTAATATTATACAGTCCAATTGCGTTTTTTTCCCCTGAAATTAAATCGCCCTTGGGGTTGTTATCACCCTTCGTAGTACTCCACACGAAGATATTTTGTCGATTATTTGATTAGAGAGTCTACAAGAGACTGGCCAACGTGTTGATATCATAGCACGGCCAATGTCTAATTTGGGGTGGTTTTCGATAAAATGGGGAGAGAAATGGGCCAGGATAAATAGTTCAAAATCCATTAAATTTCAACAGAACCACGTATTAAAGCGCACATTATTAAAACGGGAATGATGAGTTGCTGCATATACGACGGAAATATAAACGAGAATAATGAGTGTCTTAAAATAATATTATAAGAAACAAAATGTTGCAGCTTAAGTATATTAATCATGCGTGAGGCTCAGCAGCTATGTTGTTGGTTTTTTAATTGATTATTTTATTGGACTGTTATTAGTTTAATCCAAAGTATAATTGTAATCAATTATAGTTATTTTAACTACACCACATAAATCTTATGAGAATATCCGATGTATTTATCACACATAAATAATATTAAATTATATTTCAAAAACCTCTTTAAATCAACGCAATATCATTATTATTATTATTTTATAAACAGAAAATTCAAAATACTTGGAATATTTATTTAAAACTGTGAGGAAAATATTTTTGTTTTGATTATACAAGTAATAATTATTCACTAAATACTTAAAAAAATGCATACTTAATTTAGAAATAAATACTATAAAATAATCGTTTGTAAGAACTTGTGCGTTGAACTTTTTCAATTTTCAATATTTATTTTGTACATTTACTACTCAGTTGAGTTTTAAAATTTAATACCATGTTTTTAATTAATCATACGTAATTTCTGTGCATATATACATTAATATATAATGTTTTATTTTATCTATTTTTATAGACTAATCTTAATTTTTTTTATAAACAATATATTTTATTGAATATTTTAATGCACAAGTATATAATATTAAATATTGTTATTGCGAAAATAAAATATATGATTAAATAGGCAAAGGTTTTAATAATGTTCATTGACATTCACCACGTTAGTTATACTCTGAGACAATCACATTTACTATAAGTAAGCACCGTATCAGAAAGTAATAAAAAGAAAAAAAACTCAACTTTCGAATTACTGTTTAAGTTTTCAGTCAGAAGTAGATCGAAGTTTGTAATCTTTGCAGATAAATATGTATATAATATTCGTATACTTTCAATGAAAGCGTCTCTTAGTATTTAGGTTTAGAAGTAAAATTGAATCAACAAAGAGATGTACCTAATTAACATCGTATTTTAGTGTTGTGCGCGATTATATCTTTTTGTCCAAATTGAAAATGTTATTTTCCGGGAAAAACCTTTTATCTGATTGTTTTGACGACAATATAAATTGAGAGAAAGTGTGAGTGTGTGTGAGAGAGGGAGAGAAATATTTGCGAAATTTGAGTTGAGCTCAAATACTCAGGTATGATCCACAAAGTTTAACTGATTAGTAATAAGACTTAAACATAAAAATTAATTAAAACTAATACCAAATATTAACATAATGAAGTGATATAAAATAAATAAATAGTGAAAAGTTCAAAAATAAATCAAAAACCATTGAAATATTTTTACTGAGGGCTGCAGACGAAATGATAGGTATAGATATTTTCTGCTTAGATATATATCTTATGATATGTGAATATTTACGATTATTTTATGAAAATAATCAATCCGTTGTTGAGTGGGGAAAAATTATATCTATTGTGTAGTGGAATAAAACCACGCCGGGTGTATTTGGCGAAATACCATTCAGCGTGGCGTGGGCGGAGTGCAGGCGAGAGATTCTTTACAGGAACGTAATTATATATTCAAGGATTAACAAAGGAGTTGCACACACCGAGAATTTGTTCATGATTATGTGCGCCTAAGGAAATTTTAACCGTCTCACCTAGGTGGAGGTTTTTTTTAAACCATTATATTTGAAAAACTTTCCCGAGTATACGGTCTCTTTCGTTTCAAGATGTGTTATGTTTTTTAATTTTATCGTCGTACACTGAGGCGGAATTACCCATCTCGTTCTGATTATTGTTGTTTCTTGTTTGTTTCCCATTCAATCCGGAGACGGCTCCGTAAACTTGAGCCAAGAATTACGAAAAAGAGACACCGGTCGTCGTCCCGCGAGGTGTTAATCTTCAATGAATTAGTCAAAATGGTATTAACATTCAAGAGACACTCTACGTGAAAGTTTTCAACTCTGTTAACCGAAACATTATTCCTTATTAAGTTCGTACTAATTAAAGTCAACCCAGCTTTATCGTTGGATTTTGGGGACCTGGGAAGACGCAACAAAAAAAAAAAAAAAACCAAAAAACTTAAACACTTTTGAAACTACTTTGAAACCACAGGACACTTAAAATGCTAATTTGTTTGCTCTGCTCAACTATAATTCAAGACTCAAAGTATTCCGTCGACGTTGTACAATCATTTTGTACACGTATCAAATTTGTTTGGATCATTAAAAAATACGTCCAGCTGACAAAATATAAAAAACTATTATGAACTTTCAGGCGTAAAGAAATGCATACTTAAAAATTCATGACGGTAAAATAATAAAATCGATTCTCTTCAAAAACTAGCAGATTTCGAGGTTATTTAGTGAAATATATATTTTTAATTACTTTAAAAAATATTACTATCAGCATCTTTAATGGTACATTCATTCTTCATACTTTTATTCAAACGTTTATTTTATGATTTAATTTTTTTGTATATAGAATAATATTTTTGATCCATAAATGTATTTTATATAATTATATTTTAATTTTATTGTATATGGCATAATCATCGCATGATTTGTCATGCGTACATTCGTCTCAACAAGTAATAAATATTTTAAACATTTAATTCTTGTTGGTGATTAAAATTACACAATATCTTGTTTGTAGTTCTGAAATTGTGATTACGATGAATAGTTTTATTTTTTGCGAGAACTGCATTACCTTAGAAAAATATTTTAATAGTAGTTCTAATAATGTGAATGTGAATCATCAGTGGTATATGTGATTATTTTACGAATATAAATCAAACCACTTTGAAACATCTTTAGCAAAGCGCTATGATAATATAATTAATAGTAATAAACAAAAGATAATAAATAATATGTTGGAAACTTACATAACATATATTACAAGATAATGAGAAATAGATTATACCGAGCTGACTTAATTTATGAAACGCGGTAAAAATCGGAATTATGTGTGTTTTTAGTTTTATAAAAGAATAAAGAGATTACAATTTAGGGAAAAAAACGATAATAAAATATAACGTTATCTGGTTTCCTTTGACGTTTTTTTTTTTTTTATAATATAAATACGAAGTCTTAAATTGAATAGTTTGCAGTAATTTCCTTCACCCCGTTCATGATAATGTTAAAATAGGTTTCTTTTAATTACTTTTCCTCTGCAGAAAAAAAAATAACTATTCGCTATAATAAATTCTTGACAAAAGATTAGTGTTCGTGGCAGCACCGTTTACACGAAGAAATATTAAGTTCCAAATGAATAGAAACATTTTGTCGTCAATGACATTCACGGCAATTTAAAGACTTTCTACCCGCTCCGTCCATTTTTAAACTGGACTTGACTTATGTATACATTCAGAAAATAGTTAATTAACTCTTTATAATTACAATTATTGATGTTTTTTTTTATCATTTATGCTCCTTGGCTTGTTTCATTTTAATCTTAAACTTTTGCAAACATAAGCGTATGAAATATTTTTACACAAAAATATACATGAAATTAATATTTCACTATACATATTTTATAACATTAGTTTTAGATTTATGAAAATTATTTTTGGTCGGTTGTTACTTGTTTTACGAATATGTTTATAAATACCCATATAAACTGTGAATCAATTTATACTGTGTTAACGTTTCAATTCAGATACAAAATATAAGTAGGTACTGACATTTATTTTAATGTTAAATTCCATCGATCCGTAGTTTTAATATATTTGAATAGAATAAAAATGCGTCAAACTCTATACTAAATTCAATACAATAATTTATGATAGGTATTACATACTATTAATATTTAGTTTCCTTAAGTTGCATATAATTATGCGCCATTATAATATGGTATACGTACATTATATATTTTTAATTTTTCAATTGTGATTCGCAATCAATAACGTTTTTTGTGAAATAATTACATATTTCAGTAGTTCTTAAATTTGACAAGACGTCTTGAGAAATACGTCGCTTATTAGCGACACTTTTAATGTGGGCAATTTTACTACGCGTACCTTGTAAGTCACCGCACCAATTCATTTTGAGACGACGACCAGGAGTAATTTTAGACGACGACCTGGAGCATACCTATAATAATACATGCTGTGTAATGTGTATGGTATATGATATTATCGGTAAAACGATTTTATATGAAATATAAGTTATAATGTAAAGAAAATACGTCAGACAAACGTAGCGAGAAACAAAATATGAAACGGACTAAATGGAATGGAAGAAAAAAACGAATGCTTTACCTACTGGGAATTACAAATATAAAACTCTGACATATGATTGGTCTACACACTGTGACGCGGTGACGGACTGCACAACCCGATAACAACTGCAGACGATAATAATAAAATGATCGATAGAAAACGTGCAATAAAGTCGCCTAGGAAAACCTACACGGATTCGGTCTGATCTATATTGTATTATTCTTATCAGCTCCAAGAAGATAGAGACGCCGGGACGAACGAGATAGCTGCTGGTACGTGGAACGCAAAATGTCATAACATGACAGAGAGCTGTTAGAAAATTATCAGTTCGAAGTAAATCAATCGGTGAGTAGAAAATCATTGTCAAAACAGCGAAATGAAATAATGTACGTTTCGCAGTAGTAATAATATATAGTGTAACGATATTTTGTATTACCTGACTGTAACGTGAGTAATGTTGTCAGTAAAATATTATCATAAAACCTAAGTACCTACCTATATCCTTTGCGCTTATAAAATATGTTGACAAATAACAATAAAAGTAGTTACTTATAATACACAAAGGAATTCACGATGGACTCTCACTCAAATTTTATTTTCTCAAATGATTCAGTTATTCAAAACCTGATTTTTTTTAAATATATACTTTATGATCGTATCAAAAAATTCTTTAGGTTTTTTGTACTGCTTAAGGATTGTCCCATGAAGATAAAAACTTCAGTTTTTCAAAGAGAACCACAATTTTCTACCGTTCATATTATTATTTAACAGACAGTTTTTCTGATCATTTTGACGTAACAGAATCAAAATTCAAACGAGTGGTTTTTGTTTTATTTAACTTTGTGTACTAAGGACAATATTATAGATCCGCGAAAATGGGTTCGGGAAATATAATGGCTATGGTGATTAGACAATTTTAATGATTAATATAAATCTATCAACATTAATAATTTATGTAAATGGTGTAAGTATGATGCATATGTATTAAATCCAATACTGATATTACTTCATATTTTTGCAAAATTATTTTTAAAAATTATAATATTATCCTTAGTATAAATATTTAAATATCTGAGAAACTACTCGTTTGAATTTTGAATTAGGAACATTTAAATGTTTAAAAAAAATGTAAGCTTATTAATTTACAGTAAAATGAGGAGGGGGGGAAATCAGAATTTTAATAATTAAATTGTTGAAGAAAAAAGGGCACCCCCAAGCATGCTTGGTTTTAATCACTCTGTATAATGGTTTACTTGTATTATTTTCTCTCGTCTTTTGACGTTACAACAACTCACACGACACGAGTGTTTTGACGATAAAATGTCAAACGTACCTACAATATATACATAGGTACACTCTACGAAACAAAAGTTTCACTTGAGTTTGTAAACAGTAAAATTGTTCGACGTTTGGCGACAGTGCGATGCTTATAACTTGAAAACTTTCCGTCTGCCGATCTCCAAATTGGCAAATAACGAACCGTGTCTAATAGGTAGCTGTATTATATAATATAAACCGCGTTTGACAGACACAGTTTTTGAACGTTTGGATTACACACTAAACAGCAAACAGCGTTGAAAAATATCTAAGTACTTGTTTTGTGTATGTTCATCAACTAGATAAAGACTTTTTTTCATATTTCACAGTATAGTATATAGCTATAAATTGTATATTACCTATTTTAGTATGTATTAATATATTATGATATTCCCTCTCAGATTGGTTTCTCACTCGGAGAGCGTGATGTAAGATTATACAGGTGGTAAACGATAGGTATCCATGTTGACAGGACTCTTATTTATGAGCACACTTAATACTTAAAGCGTATACAAAAAAAAAGTAAAAATAATAATAATAAAAACCAGAGGCTCGGCCATTTTCGCGCGTTATTATATAATGCGACGTGCGAGGTTAGTGCGCTTCTCTGTCGGTAGAAGGGCAATTAGCAAGCTTGCGAAGATAATATTATGGCAAATAAATTCTGACGTTTCGTTATAGGTGTCATCGGTGAAGCGGGGAGGTGAGATTTTCTTATTTTTTTATTGCAAAAAACGTAACACCCGCGAAACTTTACGAATTCGTTATTTCTATGGTCATAACCAATAGGTTATAAATAATAACAATATTAATATTATATTGAAGGAAATTATTACAGTGCGCCAGTGCGTGTGGACATGACAGTGCAGTGCCGGACGAAAAATCGCGTTCGTCGGGCGGGTAGTTTCTGGATTCAAATTTTACAAAATCGACTGCACGATATTGATGTGCACCGGATACGAGTGCACGACGGTTTCGGATATGACGAGAATCGCATGGCATCACAATTTAATAGTTATATTGTTGTTGTAATAACGATGCTATTATTATGATTATTTTTACTATAATGACACACGATGTATATTATAGGAGCTTGCGCGATACATTTACCTCCCCGGACAATATTCATCGATCAATCGAGTCGCTCGTCACCGGATATAATATAGATATATTGGTATTATATAAACTATTAAATTGTCGTGACGCTCATGATACGTGTGTGATATTTTGTTGTTAAACGGAAGTCTGGTGCTTTCATATAACGCACGCACGAATAGAGACGTACTAAATCCTGCAGTGGAGGTGCTATATACGCATTATATGAATGTAATTTTACAATGACAACAAAAAACTTCTGTCGCTGGTTTTTCTGATTTCCCGGCAAACCTTTATTGAAAACTTTCAAAAGCGACATCTGTAAAATAGGTTATCAAACGTTTATGCTCGTTTTTAAAATCTATATTACACTGATACCTACTATGAGTCGACAGCATTTTCAAAGCACTCCAAATATTTTGTTGAATACAACACATTTTCACCGATATTTTTCCGCGATGGATGAATATAGCAGGACTATATTTTATCCCCTTTGGCAATTCTCTCTCACACTCTGTCTCTGTCTCTCCATATCACAAATGCGATGCTCATAACGGAAAACTTAATATTTTCGTATTGAATTGGGTAAATGTTGGGTGTGGTTTTATAGTAGTGCACACGACATTATAATATTGTTGTGTTAAAGAGCGTAATCTTTGTTTAACATATTTACGAACGATCTATATATGACGATGGCTATTGGATATATTATTATATATAGTTTATACCGTTGTGTGTATTTAAATAATAAAAATAGCATATTATACCTATACGGATTTGGTCGGTTCGAAATTATACTCCTCCACTGTCGGCACCAAAGCCGGAGCGTATAATGAGTGTTAATCCCGTGCGCATATAAATAAGAGGATTTAACAATCGTTAAGATAATTTTTAATGACCGCTGGAGAAAAGTGCGAGGTCCACCCTTCCCCCAGTCACCATCGTTTGATTGGTGACGTTGTAACTAACACTTAACGTTAATCAGAGGGTAAAAAAGGGGAATACGATAATTACCCTCTAGGTATATATATGCGCACCTATATAGTGGTAGTGGTTGTGGCGGTGATCCCTAAATTTACAATCTCGAAATCCGAATAAAAAAATATTTTTCGCGTAAAAATTAGAATTTCCCCCACCGTATAATAACGCATTAAGTTGCATTAATGCGATTAGTGTTGCCACACCCGACACGGCGCGTCGGTCGTTAAGATACTGTTAGAGAAACTTCTTCAAATTACAAGTTGACTTATTTAAGACATTTTTCGTTAGAAAAATATAAAAAAAAAAGTTCTAAATGCGCGCCTCAGTATATATAGTGAATGAATGTAATTCTTAAGTTAACGAATACTTGCACAGAGTGTAAAGCGCGCATTTTAGGTTTTCCTGGATTTTACACACATATAATATATATTATATATACTATATATGCACACACGGGGGACGGAGTGGCCGAGCGGTCTAAGGCGTCGGTTGCGACGCAGGTGGCGTCGGTTCGATTCCTTGGTCACAGGCGGCATTTTTCTTCGGGCAAGTCACGGTGTTCGGAGAACAAGTACCGCCATCCCTCACCCGGGCATGGCAGATACCTACGGGTGCCCAATCAAAAATTCTGCCAAACAAAAACACTCACGTGTAAAAACCCACCACTTTAAAACCCTACCACCACCATAATACAACCCTACTACCAGCTAATGGCCATAGATGCTGCTTAAGTCAATGCCAATGCCGGGCTTAAGGATCAATAAAAAAAAAAAAAAAATATGCACACACACGCGAGGTTATATCAATTTAACACAGAACACTCATTGTTTTAGAAAACAATTACATTTTTGAAAATATTTATTTGAAGTAAGTGCAGTTACAAAACAACGTTTTTGGATAAAACATTTTAATTTTTACTATTCTTGAAGTTTTTTTACTTTTTTGAATGCGAATATACATTTTTATTTTCATATTACTAAGCAAAATATTATTATTTTTATTTTGATCTATAAAAATAGAATTTCAGAAAAAGAAATTAGTAGTTACGAGTATTTAGAATTTAGATGATCAGAGTAATCAACCAAGTTGGTGGTTGGGGTGTTGGTCCCTGTACCACTTCACTACTAACCACTCAAACATTAAAATATAGGTACTTATAAGTTATAACTCATAAGCAACACGTCCTAAATTTGATTTTTATGTATCGAAGTACTCCAAATAATAAATAATATACTGGTTTGAAATAAGGAATCAAAAATGCGTGTTACTGTAGTTAAAAAAAGTAATTGATTTAAAAAATGATAAGGATAAAAATATATTTTTCATAATATAAAATGTTATTCATATGTTGTTTTTTAATGACTTAAAATTATGTAAAAAAAAAATACAGTTTTTAAAATAATTAGTGTTTTGTGTTAAATTGATCACACTACAGTATTATTAGAATATTATACATATGGATTAATTAATTAGGTACATACGGTAGTAGACGTATAATTTAGACGTACTTTTACTAAAAAATAACGAGTACTGAAATAATATTATAATTTACACATGCAGACATATTATGGAGTTGAAATTATAATTTATGTTATTGTCTCGATAGGATTTCTACAGTTTTTGTTTCTACTGAGCTTAAATTGTTTCGTTTTAAATGCATAAATTAAAATTATGGTCGTTATTATATTATTACTATCATATTTTTGATACTTAATAATACGGACATTATTTATCTTTCTAAGCAAAACTATACTTTAATTACGTTAATTATCGTCACTGTAAATATATTATCAAGACAATAATAAATTGTTATCATTTAAATTAGTCCACAGTGTTGTAAAAATAATTTTTCGTTGTTGCATTTGATATATTTTTTGTTAATTAATATTATATATACTGGTAAATCTCAATTTAGAAAAATTTGTACAGACGAAGAAATTAAAATATTTTTCTCCAGTGGGTTGGGGGGATGTTATGAGTCTAATTGTATTTTATATGGTTTTTTAAATAACATTCGTTCATCTAAATTGCATGCCAACACTTGAGTTTTAATTAATTGCTTACTGAATGAGATCAATACTCAATAAATAGTGACAATAGTATAGATAAATAGAAACATACTTGTAATAATATTATGATAATAGACAACCGAACGACAAACCACAAACGAATAACCAAACGAAAAAATACGTTAAATTAACAGATGTTCTATTGTACTATAGAGTATAAACTGTACTTGAAAGCAAGTTAAAAATATAACGTTACTGAGTGTGTGACGAAGAGGGACGAAGAAGAATCGAAAGTATAAACTGTACTTGAAAGCAAGTTAAAAATATAACGTTACTGAGTGTGTGACGAAGAAGGACGAAGAGGAATCGAGAGGTGTCACTTCTGAGTTTCTTCTGCAGGGGTAGTGGGTGGGTAACAGCCAATAAGTGATAAATGATAATTTACTATTAAATATAGTATTTTAGTAATAAAAACGATAGGTAGTTACAGTGAGTTGACAGCTTTTACTGGTTTTCGGTGCTGCAGGGTGAGTGAAATATGAGACTAGTCTACGAACAATTTAATGTTATTTTAGAACAAATCTTCAATGATAAGTGTGTGGGTTCGTTGAGTTAAAAATAAAAAAATCCCGAAGTTTTTACCAGTAAACCTTACTTGTTCACTATTATATTTTGTTCCAATGCTAACACTGAATGTACAAAATTGCGAGTAGTCACCGTATAGTTCGAATATTCCGGCTAGATGGCGATAACGGTGACCAAATACAGATAATAATAAATATCATCATCTGTACAATTTATACTGCACATACATTCAACAGTATAATAATATAATATACTTTTTAACATGTCCTAACATCTTTATGTGACCCAATTATAGATTATAATTTTTTTTTTAAATTACTGACTTTTTCTGTTACGAGGATAACATGGGTTAAATATTTACTCTCAGTAAAGGCTTATTGTTTAATGGTATCAGCAGAAAAAATAAATTTAAAATCCTCAAACGTTAAGTGCCTCACGTGTTTGTCCCAGTCGCAATAATTTATTTTCTAATTAATTTTTTTTTCTTTGTAAGAATGCCACTTTAATTTTTCTTCTTTGTAGACTATCGATACTAAAAACAAATTAATTTGTATCGTATTGTTTATCAATTTAAAAAAGCAAATTTAAAGTGTTAGTTTTTCTAAAAAATTTTAATTTAAATAATTAATTTTCTCAAGTACCTATACTTGTACAAAATGTAATTCTGAATTTTCCAACTGAAAAATAAATCAATACAAGGACACTTTAATTTTTGTTTAAAATATTAACATGTCCATGATTCCCTATAATGAAAAGTAATATTTAACTTTTTACAATTTTAGAAAAATCAGTACTGTGAGTTTTTACCTCAATTTTTTCAAATTGACCTTTTTATTCTATAACTTATTAAGTAGGTTTTTAAATTTAAAAAATGTGAACGTGTAAAAAAAATGCCATTTATAAATTTGTATTTAAAAAAATAAATCTTTTATTGGTATGATGAAATGTTTATGACGAAACATTGACGAACCTTGAGCTTGTCTTGTTATGGAAAAGAAGAGAAGTCAACTGCCCAATGGAATTAGAACCAAATCATATGAATCGTTCCATATCGTTTACGTGTCATAAAACTTACAAGTACTGACTTACAAAGCTTTAATAGTTTTAACTTCATAAAATAAATAACAAATATTAATCGATGGATTATAAGAATAATATCGTTATTAGTCTAGGTACTGTGCCCGGTATATTGGTGCGATATTACGCGTATGGAATTATTTTTATAATCCAACCGTACGTCATGATAGGTAGGTAGATACCTAATTAGTAAGTACCCATATTATACTTTCGCAATAACAATAACAACAAAAAAGCGTTGATGATGAAAAAAAAATCTTTCGATAGAGTCAAGTACCTACCGTGCAACAACATTGCGTATAGGTAACGTTTCTTTTTTTATGACGTTTATTTATCGTCTAATAAAAACTTAAACGCCGCAGTAGCGTATAATTTATACAACGGGCGAATATAAAAATTCTGAAATGCGCTACGGACATTGTTAAACACGGTCTCTAACTATGTGATTACGACCTGGATAAAAACTTTTTTTTTTATCCTCCGTACCTAAAACTTATACAGATAGTTCCGCGCGTTACACGTGCATATACGCTGAGTCATAAAAACACAAATTTCGTAAGTGCAATAACTGTTTGAAAGGTATATACGCGTAGGTACCCTGAAGTCTCCCGCTGCTCATTAATGAAAACAAATAAATAAAAAATTATATGAAATCGATAGAGTTTATCATTGTGCAGGTATTACATAATATTATGTGTATTATTATTGCACACTTTCATGTTGTATGTATGTATGTATGTATGTATGTATGTATGTATGTATGTATGTATGTATGTATGTATGTATGTATGTATGTATGTATGTATGTATGTATGTGTGTATGTTGATATGTATACAATATTTAGGTAATGATCGAAAGACGTTTCTTGAATATATTTGAAATATTCGTGAGATATTAAAAAAAAATAAAAAAAACACAATCGTCGTACCTTCGCCCAACGCGCGTTTTACGGTTATTGGAAATCGTGTGTGTATGTATGTATGTGTTTTTTTTTTATTATTTTCAATTTTAGGAGAATTTCGTTTTGGAAAACGCGTAGCTATAGGTATATACGGGGAGGAACGCATTCGATTTACAGGCGGCGCATAATAATAATAATAATAATAATAATAATAATAATATCCAGCGCAGACGACACTCGCAATACGTTTCCGCTATGCCGTGCAATAAAGGCGCTACGAAACTTAAATCAAATTTCGTCCGACTTCCGGTCGCGCACGCCGCGCGCCTCGATCAAAACAAATTGCCTCTCGCCCTGCACACGGATAACCAATCACACGGCGGGAAGTGGGCCGAACAAGTCCTACACATACACACATACACACACATAAATATATATGTGTATTTATTATAGGTGTGCGTGCGGTAGTGCTCGTCGTATAATATCGTAGTATCGTGTCGATCCAATATTGTTGCAAAGTTTGCGCTACGACGTACCCGAGATTACCATCCATATAAAGGAACGCGGTGACGTTGGCGATTTGAGAGCGGCGGCGGAGTTTACGAGGGAATATCGCCGAGGCCCTTATTCGTACACACACGTATAACAGTCTTGCGAGGATCGGTGAGTGTTGGTCGGGGGTGGGTGAGAGACGTGAGTGAGACGCGAAGGCAAAACGGGCGACCCATCTGGTGCCGTACACCCCGGTTGATTGTCTATTTTTCGCCGTCCCGCGCGACTCCAATAATATTTCTCGTTCCTTTATATAATAATATATATTTTATTTTATCGTACTCGTTTTCTCTTCACGTGTGCATCTTCCGTCGCACCACGCACTCTTTATTCCCGGTTTTCTTACATATATATATATATCCTAAACGGTCCCGTGCGGAAATTGGCCCATTCCGAAGCCGCAGACATAACCGTCTTAATTCTCCGTGTCAGATTTACAGATACGTACGTGCCCGGTCCGGCAAACATATGGTTTCTTAATAATAATATAATAACGACAACGCACGACCGGCCACGCTGGACACGATGTAATAATAATAATATATAATAACTAATAACGACGTTGTATTATACGAAACAACCGCGACCGTCGTCGTCGGCTGTCCCGAATGAGTTCGGCGACCTATTTTATTTTTCTGGAAGCGTATGAAGGTGGGACCTTTGTGCAACGGTTGTCACGTTTTTCGACCAGAAATCGGGACAAAATGGTGTTTTGCATATTATATACAGCGTGGTTAGGAACGGATTCATTCAGTTTATGCAGTCGGAATGCGGTGGGGTTTAAAAATCTAACGAAACAGCTGTTAATGCCCCTTGCCCCCCCGCTACTAACAAAATATAATATATGTGATGAACTCGAGTAACGGTTGTAACAATGCGAGACATAATATATGAGGTAGGTATACTTTATGATAAATGTAAACCGAATTGAGTCATTCAAAACAATCACCACTGCTGTCATCGGTGTTCGTCACAAAAAAAACATAATTTTCAGGAAATCCGAGTTTTGGAACACAATTTAACGGAAACCGCCGCTGTGTCTGTCATAGAATGCCATAGTATTTACCGAGTACGACCTGCGGCACGTGTTACGCGTATAGGACGGGTAAAAACACATACACGTACCTATATAGTAATAATTAACGAACAGATCCTTCTAAGGTGGTTGCTCGTGGAAGGGGGTGGGTGGCAAGTTCGGTGACGTTAATTTCACGCGCGTTATTATACAGTTTCGAGGCTGGTTGATTTATTGAACAGCATACCCGTAGGCGTGTGTGTGTGGGTGTGTGTGCGGGCGTATATACGAATTGGCCGGGGAGAGGAGACCGACCGACGGCGGCGGTGACCCAATTTCGAAGGAAATCGGCGGGAGTTTGCGTGAATATTTGATATATCAATTAATAACGGCAGCAATGGCTGGTGGTGGTCGTCGTTTTCGTCGTCGCCGTCGCCACGGTCGTCGTTTGATCTCGGCACCCCAAACGGAATCGCTAACAACGCACAATAGTGACCTGCACGAGAGGTATACCAATAGTATATATATATATATATTATTTCATAGCGCCCACCACCCCCACTGATGGCCCATTTCTCTATAATATCTATAGCTGGCTAGGTGCGGTAAAGGTACTCGCGCGGAGCTTTGTTGTACACACCATATACCTTATATAATAATATATTATACTCTTTGACGAGACGCAGATTAACGGTAGACACCTCGTAATTAGCAAAGCGATTCCCCTGCGGTTAACAACGCGACTACGCCGACGACGTTTCTAATATATTATAATAATACACATAATATTGATAATAATAATTATATTATAATCTCGCGTGTATATATATACGCACGTGAACCGCAAGCCCACCCGCCACGACGTCACACGACAAGCCTACACGCGAACCAAGCCTTTGCCGCGCGTCTCGCCCTCGCGGCACGTCCTCCGGACTTAAAACGTCGACGCCTTTATTAATAATTTCAATATTATGCATATTATGTGTATAGCTAGCTGTACATAGGTAGGTAGTGAGTATCCGACGTTCGCCGGCCATCTTGGTCGGACGAGAGGACGAGGGGACTTTACGCGCGCAGGAGGGTTAATAATAATAATAATAATAACGATGCCACCTTTGCCCCCGCACCCACTGCCACCACACCCGTAGGTACGCAAACACACACTGTACGCGATCGCAGGATTAGAGAATGATATATTATACATACCTATATGTTTAGACTCGGTGGTGCCAAAGGGCGATACGTGTCATTACCAACGGGAAGAAATTGTGTATCGATATTTCAATATTATTATTATAATATATGAAATCAATTCCAGTCGGTGCGTTTCGTTCTGCGGTCATACGTAATAGTTTATATTTTGACGCATACAAACGGTAACATATATTCAACCGATGCAGGGTACGTGTTTAATTATTATTCCTATAAATATAATATTATTATTATGACATACATGCACGTCGTTTGTTCGCGAATCTTGACGAGCAAAGTTCGGAAAATGTTTTGACGGCAACTTAATTATTTGTTAAGGTCATGTTAAACACCGATAAGTCTTTCATTACCAGCCTAAAGTATCTGATTGTATAACATACTGGATTAATAAACGATATGAAGGCGTAGACAAACCAACTTAAGTTTTGATTGTATTTTTATATATTATACAAATAAAAAAACAAACAAAACTATATAATATGATTCCTTTTATTTTAACGATTTTTATAGAAACATTTTATACAGTAAATCTGTTGCCGATGTTTTATCACAACGATGAAAATTTTAATAACACAATTACAATAAAGACCTTCTAAAATCATGTATTTATCAATTACAATTCTGTAAGCTAAAATATCATTCAACTGTTAAAAAAAAATATATTTTCGTCACCTGAAATATGATTAGTTATATATACTATAATTACATATGAATTGGCCACACAAGACTAACTCATGAGTACATAATGATCAAAGGAGACCCACCAATATGCCAATCATGTGGCACAACAATTACAATAAAACACATATTCGAAGAATGTAGAATTTACATACAACAAAGAGAGGAGCTCAATATAAGCCACCAAATTGGAGCAAGTCTAGGCCCAAATCCTGAAAATGAGATCAACACCATCGAATTCTTTAAGACAACCAAATTACTCAAGCTACTCTAGTCAACCCCTTTTCAATGTACAAATTACTAAACGAACTAATCTAAAACTGTTTCTATTGTATCTTTTTGTATTTAATTCTTAGATCTGTTACCCACTATAAATATTATGTATCTATTATTTATAGTAACATGCTAATGACCAAGTTGTCGAAGCAGAAATTTTATAGATTTCAAGACCAATAAAAAAAAAAAAAAATTACATATGAGTTATTTTATTTATATGAGAGTATGTATATCGCCTATCAAAATACAATAGACCTACACTTGTTTTATATAGAGCTTTAAAAATATATTTTTATAATAATGTAATCATGAAGTAAAAAATAAATTTAATTGAATTGTTAATATAGATGTGATCAAATCGGTACACCAAACATCACCAAAGTTGTTAGAAATGAGTATACAGAAGTCTGTATTTACCGATAATAGAACAAAAGACAAGGAATTTCAAACATTTTGAAATACACTCGGATGTTATGCAAATAAAATTACCTAGTGTTTGTTTTTTTAAATTAAAAAAACTTATCTTCTAATATGAATTGAATAATAATTTAATTAAAAATTAGTTTTATGAATTTGATTTAATGGTTTACATATAAATTATATAGCATATTTAATAATAATATACAATGATCCTTAATCGAATAACCAGACATTTTTTACATGTCGAGTACGTCTGGGACGTAAATTATAAAATAATAATTTAAGTAAATATAAGTAATTATTACTTACTATCTGCCTTTAAAATGATGATCGCAAACCAAACTAATAGTTAAGCTTGGCGAAAAGGATTAAACACGTTTAATGTAATTGTGCTCGTAAAACATTTGAAATATAAAACCGTGATTTTAGGTAACTAGTTAGGTACAATTTTACTCTATATTAAAATACGAATATATTCTATAGAATCTTCGTGATTGGACTGCGCGTCATGTAGGCAAAACGGGTACATTGTTGTGTACACATTTTAAAATCTTTAATAGGTTCACTGAAGTCTTAGTGTGCGGTGGAGCACTATATTTTGTTCGTAAAACTGTATGATTAAAAATTATCAATGTCCTAGTGGCGTATTGCCACTAAAATATACGTAATTACGTTTCATCAGCAATCTGTGTTTTGTACGTCCATAATAATATTTTAATAATGAGTGTTTAATTTTTTTTTTTTTTTATTTATAAGCCGCTAGTATAGACTATGATAGCTTAACAATTACATAGGGTGTTTAATTAAAATGTATAATCTTCTACGATATTATTTATTTTTTGGGGTCACTGAGTACCCTTGTCGTTTATACGAAACGATAAAATAGATTAACTCCAGTAATTGTTGAAAATAAAGTAACAAAATCATAACATTTTTCTCGAAATGATTGAAACTGTTTAGTATTCTCAGTAGTCCGCGGTTGGTATTGTAATTAGTTGGGTATTACTATAATCATGACAATCTAAATTTATGGCCGAAATTCTGTCACTGGATGGTTTCTTCAGCAAATGAACATGATGTCTTTTTTGTTATTTTATAACCACTCATGCTTATTTTACCACTGATATATAGATTGTATGATTAAAAGAAAGAAAAAAAATCTATAAATTTATTTATTTTTGTCTATGTAACTTTTTGGCCATTGAATTTACGCTGAACGTGTTCGAAATTGAACGATATAAAACTAAATATTATTTTGAATGTTTTCATTAAGATACATTTTATGAATAATGTGAATAATATACGGACAAAATATCAATTGGTTAAATGAGCTCTAAGTAAATTTTGATTAGAAATGTTAATATTTTAATTAAGTTAATAGTCAAGCCAATGACGTGATGAATTTCACAAGAGGAATAATTAGTATTTTAAATCGGATTTTAAATTAATACAAATGTACTTTGATGTTCTAAACTTCTGACTGGTAATGTCTATAGCGAAGACTACCTGCTAAACCGTTGTGGTTTAATATTATGTACCTACGATTGTTACAGCATTATAAGGAGTCACGGCGACGTTGGGTATATGAATTTCTTAAAGAACGTTACGTTAAAGAATAAAAATAAAATATTTTCACCATAGTTACACATTAATAGTCACAAGAAAATAAATATCAAAATATATCATTGAGAAATAATTAAATTACCATATTATACCGAGTTCGATATATCACATAAAACTATATATATTATTTTTATTCAAAGTTCGACTTTATTTGAAAATGATGGAATTAATACCAAAGTTCGAGGACATGGACTGCAAGACTTTGGACGAACATTGTGGCGATGCTAAAGAAATGGACCAAGTCTTGTCCGCAGACACAGCTGATCACATGATGATAGATGACATAGTTGACAAGGCGGACATTCCTCTTCGGGCCGCTGTCGGTCTCGACGCATTGTCATGCTCAATCGAGATGGCTCGACAGGACGTCCGACAAGGATTGGGCGCTGGTAGTTGTCCTTGTCCACCATCGAAAAGAAATGGAAACTTCGCTGACCCGATAGCGTCGTTGTTGAAACCGTCGAGTCGGATGGTTGCCGTCTACCGGGGTAACGGATCTTACCGCTGGCGCTAAATGTACTCATAAGCAGCAATCATGTAATGATAATATTATAATATCATCACAGAATAGCTAATAATAATTAATAATTCTGTGATACTATTATAATTGTAAATAAAATTGCTGAACGTGTTATAAGTATATTATAATACCGGTTGATTAATGGAAAAAAATACGTACGCAGAATGATTTCAGTACATGCAGCGACCTGCAGCGATTTCAGCATTTTCTCACTTGATTTATAGTTTTTTTTTTACGCGAAACATTTCCACTTGGGAACCGCCTTAGTACTATCTACAATGTGGAACCCACACAATATTATTATTGTATAATCGTTCACGTCACAATCTAATTATAATATCGTACTTAATATTTTGCAGACGTTCGCCGCCCTCTTCCGTGGTTCACAAAGGGCCTTAGCACTTCCAGGAAAACAACTACTCGAGTGGTGCGCCCACTACCTGTACTGCCCAAAGCAAGGACGGGCATATCACAAGCAGCGCTCAAGTATAAAGCTACGGACAGAATAAAGAAATTGGCCGAGCACCGATCAGTGCCAAAAACGTACAGCTTCGACGAACGTTTGTGCTTCTCGGTGAAGCCACAGGCGCTTACTTACAGTCCGTCGTTCCGTATTCGACAACTGGCTATGCCCCGGCAACGCAGTGAAAAGAAGAATTTTTTAAGCTCATAACAGGTATTTCGGTTTAGGATAATATGGATTGAGTTTTTTTTTTTTTATTGTAGCACCTACTCACATTGACCGGTTGTATTCATGGCAGTATATTAAACTTTAGAACTCCCCAAACCTCGGATCCGCTATGTGAAAAAGGAAAACGTGATCGTCAGTTTTTACTCGATTTTGGAATAAATTGCTGTATCAATGAACTTCATACGTTTGATATACATTGTCCAGTCAACGATCACAATATCACATATATTATATTGTCCCATGGCGAAAATAAAACGAACGTATTAAAATAATAAAGATAATAATATTATAAGTATCAAACATAGTATTAATATTAACCAAATAATTTTAATGATTTATACAATAGGTAATGTGTTATATTTTGTGATTTGTGTTTTGTATACAAGCAACTATTTGCAAACGATAACTTTTTTAGATACTGAAAATTCAAACTACCAAATATAATAACACGTAATGTTGTATTAAGAGAAAAATAATAATTTCAGAGGCCGTATTAAACTATTTTATACAATCAAACTTTTGTTTAACGAAACCGACTTGTGATACACTTCGAGAACCTTCATTCTACTTTTACAGCGAAGTAAAAAATTGAATAATTAGTTAGTAACTGAACGACAACGGCGGTCTTCTTCTTTATTTTTAATTTAATATTTTATTTATGTCAACTGCGTTACGTTGACAGCTGGCAAAGTTTTATTCCATCAACTCCCACGCCGTTGTATATACTGCCTCCGTAATTTTTTTCTGGGTGATTATTTTTTAAACGTTTCTTGACGGTCAGATAATAAATTAGACGATTCTTTTGGATTGACAGCGTTAATGAACTTTCTGCATGCAGTGACGACAGTTTCCACGGTTGAATGATGAATTTTGTATTTTGTATTTTTTTTAACTGTCACTGAAAGACTCAACAACTCTCCAGTAATTTTCTTGTAAAAACAATTGTCGAGCAAATTGAATTACTCAAAGTTTAAATAAAAATAAAAAGTTTTGTTTAACATAAATATACGACCTACGAAAATAACATTTTAAAGAAGAACGAAACGTCATAATATTCCTAAGAAAATATTTTCTTTGTCACATATTTTTTTTCTTCAGGACTCGTGTAATATAAAATTAAATAATATTAAATATTAACAGCTGATATTAAAATAATAATTATTATCTGTACATAAATATATTTTCCTGAACGATGCGGATGATTAACGAATTGAAAAACAATTTTTTAATATTTCTGTTTAAAAACCATACAGTTGTTTATTACGCGTAATTAATAATATAGTTTAAACATCGGCTTTGCACCGTACTTAACCGACTACAAAGTTCTATATTATGCGTGTGTGTACATCCGACCGTAACACATTGAAGGGCGTTATGACTTAGGTTTGAATATATATTATTATTACGTCGTTCTATCGACTCGATTAGTTGGCGATTATTGTTGTTGCGATATGTGTTCGGGTTAAAATAATAGGATTCCCCGGATATACGTAAAATATTTGGGATCCAATATTATATACACCGAGGTCTACAATAATATTATCTTTGGCCAGTGTTTTCGAGGAATGCAGCAGCGCTTGGATGTATATATTGTTTTGCCAAGACGATGGCGGTGTCGTCGTATATGTCCCAATAAGACTTCCATATAATATATATATACATATAAATATAACTTTTAAGGAGCGACCGCCACCGGTGGTGAGCGCATTGAATATTATATTACACACATTGTTGAACGGTTCCAACTAAGGTCGTTAAAATCAACTCGCAGGGTATGTGTGTGTGAGCGGTGTGGTGGTGGGGGGGCGGAGAGGTTGAGGGCCAATATCTTCATGCGTCATAATTCACGGTATTGGGTACAACTCGAAAGATATCTGATTTAAGGCGCAAAGTTTTGGAGGGTTGGGGAAGGCAAAACTGATGCGAGCGAATTCCTGCGGCTGCCGGGCGGATATCTGTGCACCGCTCGGGTAGTGTATGGACCGGACGAGAGAAACTTAAACAATAATTTGTGCGGCGAGTACAGAGCACGGGGTGCTAAGATTTTAGCAAAACTGCTAGGCTAGGAGCGGGTGGGACCTTAATGGCTTTTAGTTGGGATTTAATATACATTTGTCATCCGACGGGTTCACGTCGATTTCTCCTCTCTCTTTTCCGTTTTGATCACGCGGCCCGATTACACCTTGCTTGACTCTTAACTCGGTCGCTCGGATCTCTCTCTATCTCTCTCACTCGTCGCATCCTCATCTCCCTCTCTCATACTTTTTTTGAAGGTTCCCTGTGCTGCTTAATGAGGTATAACGTGAATTATGTGCAATCAAGGCTGTATCAGTTTCTTATCAGTTCCTGTAACAAAGTTTCACCGCCACAGTCTGCAATGATTTAGGTGTTACTGCCGTAATTAGCACTCAGTTAAAAAAAAAATTACGTCTACCTCACGAGAGCGCACTTCGAAAAGGTGTATCAGCAAAATGATTTATCGGAATCGTAAATCGTTGCGCAGAAACAAACAATATTGGAAAGGTGTGTTTTTTTTTACTTTCACACGTATATTTTATTCAAAGCAGTAGTATCAAGCCCAGATAATTTTTAAATAATAATAATAATAATTTTTTTTTATATGGGTCGGTTTCGAATGAATAATAATGATTTTATAGTGTTGATCGAACGCAAAACTAAATGAAAATGTTCTCGATGAAGAAAATATTGTTTGGATAACATTTATGATAAATAGAACGCGCGAGCCGATCAAGCGAGTGTTAAGAGCCACAAAATGGAATAAGTTATTATATTTTATTTCATACATCTCTGACTGGTCAGCATTGCATGTCGTATTATCTGATGTCACTGATGTCACGTTACATTTTATGTTGTTATCGTGTTTTAAATTATTTTCATATTTTAATGAGTTGAAAAAATGTTAATAATATTATATTTTATGAATACCTGTATGTCAATAATATGAAACCACCACCGCATGGCCTTGTGGTATTATTGTGGTATTGTGGTATTATTTTCATGGACCCGGCAGTTTATCGCATTATATATAATCAATATGTTGTAGTGAATAGTTGAATCATTATTTAAATAAAAAAATATTTGACTAAACATTTTTTTATGAATGTTTATCTAAACTTCAATAATTCTTCGTTTAATATTATTTCGTGTCTGATTATGAAAAACTATTATATTATAGGTAAGCAAATTGAGTTTATTAATTTAATATTTTTATAATATTATAATTTTCATTTTTGTATGTAAATTAAATACATTCCTCAATTCAATAAACCTTACTTTATTGAAAATCAAATTTGTCATACACTTAATAGTTAGGTTATCAAATTCAATTAAAAAATATAAAGAAACATTTTGTTAAATAAAAATACGTATTTTAATGTCTTTCAATAATATAAATATATGTCACGGCGTTTCGGCTATGCAATTTAGCTACTCGACGGTCAAGGTGGCCGTTTTTCCAGTATTTCATGTTCGATTTTAATATAATATTATGTACTTATTTATTATAGTAGGGTTCGTTATAAGTTAATAAATTCTAAAACATACAAAGTATGACATCAAGTGCTATGATTTGTATATAAATATATCATATTATATTATAACATGAATCAATGAATGCAATTTTAAGATAGTAAAAATTAGAGTGAAATTTTGTTTAAAGTAAAAAAGAAAATGTATATTACAATATATTGCATTTAATAAATATATAAATATTTGATCATGACTAAATAAATTATTTATTTATTTAGTCATGTATTTGATAACACGGGGCTGACTGAAATCTCCATAACAATATTTTCAATGTATTTAATATTGTTAGAAAAATAATTTCGAATATAGAATAATATTAACTTTAAATAACTTATATGACTCAAATTAATCGTAATTGATAACTGAATCATAAAATAAATTGTAATCTTGAAATTTTTTATTTTTGTGGTTGAGCTGCTGCTCCATATAGTTTACACGATATGAAAATAACTATTCATTTGTTATCTCGTAGTTATCTCAACAACTGTTTTCATCATTATTTTGTAGTGTATCGACATCAATTAACATATTGTATTAACAAATGTATTACGCTTCGAAAAAACTACCTCGCCGATACTAACGATTTTAATATTTCATAATAATGTATAAATTGAGCATTTGGCGTTCGGCATTAAGATATTTATGTAGATACTTTCACCCATATTAAACGAAATTAATTTGAACTCGTAGGACCGACCGAGGTTGCTGGGAACTTTAAATGTAGGTGACCAAAAGTTGTATTATTTAATTTTTGTATAATATACCGTAACATGAAACCGTTGATACGAATGTCCACGGTTGGGTTTAAACGTCGTAATTTTCTATGAAAAACACGTCGTCCGGAGAGACGAGCGAAACATTAAGTTTGAAATCCGTCGCGGGTGTGTAACTGTGAAACTGGACACAGTGGAAGTGTATTCACACAGTGCACACTATGCTGCACAATCAAGCATACTTATATGTTCACACGCTACACACAAAAGTGGAAGTAGCAGTCGTCGAGGAGAAACGGTGGTCGGTCGGTCGGTGGAGGTGATGCCGATGGAGTTGGCGGCGGTGGATATAACCGTCTAATGTTCGGTACCGTACAGTCGATTTCCATGCAAAACAACCGTTGCGCGCGGACACACGGCCATAACAATAATAATAATAATAATAATTTCGCGCGTACACACGCACACACATACACACACACCGTGTCCGGCTGGACATTACGCGAGCACACACATGCACACACAGCATATACACATACAAGCGCCGCACACGACGTGCCCACTGGAAAAGGTCCTGGGCAAAATAACCATAACAATATTCAGGCGTTAAATTTAATAAAGGATTCAAACAAAAGTCATTAATTACGATAATGCGTTCTGGCGCTCCGCGTAGAAGGGATTATGTCCCCGGTATACGACCAACAACAGAACTAAGGGACCGCCGCCGTTTATGATATCTACATCATTTTAGTTTAAAACCATTATCTCAATGTGTTGCTGCGCTCGCGAGAGAACCGCGGGGCCTCTTATACACACACATACACTGACATATATAATATGTACACACGATCGTCGCTATGTGTCTCTCTCTCTCTCTCTCTCTCTGTGTCTCGTGTGTGTGTGGGTGTGTGTAATATATACGCACATTATACACCCCATTCCGCCACTGCCATCGACCCGTCTCTCGCTCTCCTCTTTATCTCTCTCTTTCTCTCTCTCTCTCAGTCTCCGATAGTATGTGTCCGAAAATCCTCTTCCTGTGCTCTGGAGGAATCAAAACGAAACGCCGTGCGCACCGGCTTAACGACGATTACCATAAACACGGCCCTATACACGGGGCCCCGGCGCGGTTAACAATGTTTATTCAGACCGTTTATAGGCGTCGTGTGACGCGCGCGTGCGCGCACACACACACACACACACACACACACACACACACACACACACATACTCAAACGAGGGTGGGTATTAACGGCACGGCACCGCCGTACATAGTATGGCACCTGTTTCGCGACGACTATTATTATATGTGTACGCATGTATGATATGGCGCGGCCATTGGATGGGATTTAATTTTAATCGTTACGTGACTATTATAATTCACATTAGGTCGGGCGCGAGATATCGCCGGCCCGGAGAAAAGACATCGCAGGGTTGCGCACCCCGCGCACACGACTGTGCGACGTACTCGTGGATCTAGCGGGGCGCAAACGACTGCCGCCGCCCGCAGTTTTATCGTTATTATTATTTAGCTGCAGCCGACCGATCCGGTCGGGTATATCCCATTATCCGGTTTTATATATTATATCATTACGCACACGCACTCTTCGTATAATAATAATAATAATAATTATTATTATTGTTATTATTATGACTGTCATTATTGTACGTTATTGCCGCCGCCACCGTACAAAAACTATTCCGCGCTGTTGTCGTCGATGTCGTTTCACGCGCGTCCTACCGTTGGTCGTCGAAATCCATCCGATCATTGCCGCGAAGACGACAAACGAATGTAGAACGAACGAAAGAGCTAATCGCAACGTACGAGATCTATATATAGCTATAAGGCTTAAAAAAACTACTTAGCTAATGAAAGGGATCATCCTATCGGATCAAACCAATTAATACCGGACAAAACGGTTTTTAATTCGGTGGGGCTAATTTTTTTATTCAACGCTTTCTTCGTTAAACCGCTTAAAAAACGTATTAAAATGTCGTTATAGAGTCCGATATAGTATAGTAGTAGTCGTAGTGGTATAAGTAGAAATATTTGTAATAGTCGTGGTAGTATATACCTAGTAATAGTGGCAGTATAAAGCGTTCGTCCCGCGGAAGTAGTACTTTGTCCACTATTACCGCCGCCGTCGGACCGGAGGGTGTGTGATTAATGACGAAATCATTTACCATCGCGCGGGCGCTCGAGACAAATTAATTGTAAAAACATCGAGTCTCGCGGTCGAAACGATGTCGTTAGTCTCTCGGTGTTAAATGGGTGGTGACAGGGGGGGGTTGGGGTGACTGGGAGTTGGAATCACGTCAGCGCAGACAATCGCGAGTACGCACTGTATAGCATATATAATATAATAATATATTGTGCGCATATCAACTCGGGCGGCGCGGTGAATGTCAACCCTGCACACCCTGCAGGCACCCTGGACTTTTATTATACGACTCTGACGCGTTTTTCGCAACGATAATAATATAACGACGACGGCGGTGTTTATATAAATGAACTCGCAATAATGTCCACGTTTATTTATTAACATCGCGCGTGGTAGTTTTATTCATTGCATAATGTTATATGCGCGTATATACACTACTGCAGGAAAACGACTTTGGGAAAATTAATGCATTTTCTTTGTCCGGTTTGATATTTTGCGCCGCGGCAATATGGTTGTGTGTATATAGAGGAAAGCTTTTGGACGCCGGCGGTGGAGGTGGCTGTAGTGACTGTGACGGGCGCGGTAGTATGGGTCGGGTTGCCTTTTCTTGTCACTTTCGTGTTTAAGCTGTTTGATTTGTAGTCCGGGTTAATTGAAATTCGAGAATCACCGGTCGCTAGGGTCGACGGCAGAGAACACTCTTCTCCCGCGTCTCAAACCCACCCCCCTTCCCCCAACACTCGCACGCCCATCGCCCGGTTTTCCATACAGTAATGGAATGGCTTGTCGTTGATTTAGTGCTGGATTCTGACAGGCTATCCTCTTTGATTGCTCGCTCGAATGAGTTATTGACTACCGCCAACACCGTCCTTTTTACTTTGTCCCACATCTCGCGCGTATATATTTAAAATAATATATTGTAAAACAAGTTAAAAATAAATATAATAATGCACATTGGTCGGTGGTACCTGCAGCGACATGTGTGTAAACGCGTGTCGACAATTTTTATTATTTTTTTCAAACAGGGTCAAAAGAGTCACGACGTCACCTACACTTGATTTACCAAAGGTCTTTGTCGTTTGCTCATTACCAGTTTTTTTTGTCATTCTTTATTTTACGCATGTGTAGAAAAAAATTATTATAAAAAAAACTATGGAATCGTTTTTTAATCCACCATCGACAATCAGGTCTCACTTTGTTTTAGTAAAACACGATATTTATCCGTCGTGATCACACTATACACACATACTTACACACAACGATTATTAAAAAATTTCAGTTAAACTACCCGTCAAAATCGTCGTGTGTGTGAATAACGATCGGCGGTTCGAAGTGATCGTATATAGTAACAAGCCGAAGGTACAACGAGATGGGATAATTTTAGTCAATTTTTTGGACCACCGCTTCTATGCAAATTTAGCCCTGCCGACGGTTAATAATAAACTAGCTTATCCAGCTTGTACGGAATCTCTCTTGTCAAAATAAATGGCCACAGGTTTATTTCCTTTTTAAAGTCATTTAAAAATGTAAACGGTACAGATTTTTAACACAGTTATTAGGGTAGTTTTGAACAAATATAAAATAAAGGTCTAAAATATTTAATCATAATAACTATTTTATTTTCTGTAAATAATGGGAAACAAATCAAATTTTTTTAGTTTTTTGTTAGCCAACAATAGCTGATTCTTGTGTAAACCACAATCTAATATGCAAAACTTAAAAATTTGGCTTTGATGTGCACATCCTCGAATAACCTATATGTATCAAATTTCAGAACCTCGAGTGCTTAATAGAGACTATACATATACAAACATCGCCTATTTTTATTGTTATTTATGAATATCGGCGACATTGACCATTAGTTACAGTTTTTTTTTTTTTGGCTAAGGCTCGTCTGGGTATGGAGAAATTCTGTGATTATGTGGTTGATTGTGATTTCAGTTTTACAATAATTACACCTTGGTTTCCCTTATTTTGTGTAAGATGGGTGTGACCGATGTGAGTCTGTCGATAATTGCCTTATCCCTCCGGTTCAGGGGAGGTTAGGCCAGCCAAAGATGGTGTTTTTGATTTTTTTTAATTCAGCGTTCTGAAATCTGATCGAGCCGGTGTGCATGCCCTTGGATTTGGGTGAGTTCTTTGATTTGGTTTTTAAAACCTGCATAAGTTGTTACTTGTTAGGTATATCAAGTTTTGGGGTTTCTGTGGATTTTAATGCTTTCTTGATCTGCCTTTTCGGTCCCTTCGATGTTACATCGCCTTTTATTAATATAGGTATAATAGATAATATTATAATACGTGCACACGTTTCATAGTTATTCGAGGAGAGAACCGACATTTACCGTCGCGTACACGGAAGTCAAATAATATCGGAACAACAATAATTTAATACCGTCGAGTATTATTGGGCTATGATGTGTATGTGACGCGTTTCCGTTTCACGGGGTCAGACACTCGTCGGACGGCGGACAACAGCGTGAGCACTCCATCAAATATAATATTATTCGCGAATATTGGTCGGCACATTTAAATCGCGCGATGATATTACACACATTTACATAATATTATATTATTATACACACATATTATACAGATAGTACTACTACAGCGGCCATGGAAGACGAGGGTTGCAGTGAATATTGGAGTGGTGGTGGTGGGCGAGGACGTCCACGACGATATTTACAACCGGCCGGGCTCACGCCGTCGTCCGTATAATTACCATAATAATAATAATCGTACTATTATTATTATTATCATCGTCATCGGTCGTGATTATTATAAACAGTGATGCGACTGGATATGGCGGGGGCACTATTATAATATAATAATAATATTGTGTAATGTTATATACACACTCCGTCCGTGCAGTATAATAAATAACCGATTGATCGTGTCAGGGTGGGTCAGGGGGGCAGAAACGGCTCGCGCTATATTATATCGTATATGATCCTTGCGGGTTAACAATATGCCAAAATTTATATTAAACGGGCTCCGGGCCGGTCGGTCTCGCGACCGACCGACGGGGATGACGGGGGACACATTGTTTCAATATTGGCCATTAACGTCATCCGGGTCGCGAATATTGTCCCCTCGCCCGCAACGCGGCGGCAGCGATCATTCCACGCGCGTCCAAAAAAAACACCCCCCCCCCCCCACACCGATCACCGGGACGCGGACTGACCGGAAAATTCGATATTTTTACGATAATATTATAAATAAAATATAATGCGATCGGATTTCGAACGTTCACTCCAGCGCACACACACACGTATATATAGCGTTTTACATTGACGGGCATTATTACCGTTATGACCCTGCCCTCTCGAACCACTCCCTTGTGGTGGGGTGGCGACGGCGACGTGGACTACAAAACCGTATCGGTGATTTAAAACGGCTCGTGAAATATGGTTAGCGTTGTATGCGGCGGTGTTATACACGATAAATGACAATATATATTATTATATAAAAATGCGACCTAAAGCAACCATCATACATTGTTGTTTTACGTTTAATAAACGCCGCAGCAGCGCTGGAGAAGGCGGTCGACTTCGTTTATGTAATATTATACGCGATCGACGATTCGGCCTGTGCAGCTGCTGCTGTGGTCCGAGGCGGTAAACGAGACGACGGGGATTCCGAGGGAGTAAAAAATTCGTCTCGCGGGTACCTATATTATTATTATATTTTATATCAAGAAGAACGAGGCGATATTATTGTATGGACACCGAGAGAGACGTGCGTGTAAGAAGGGAGTCCGCGCACGCTTATCCCGGCGGGCTCATGACTTCCGATTTGCCGGCGGCGGCGGTCACCGGAAGTGGGCGCAGCGCGGGCGTTAAGGAATGTCCGTCTCTAAGGGTGGTGCAGGACAAAAATTAACAAACGACCAGAACGCGTAGCCACGGTCGCTTTTGATTTGACAATTCGTTCGTTCCGAGCACCACCGCGCCGGTGCGGTGTATCCCGACCGGAATTATCGCGACGCCGGTCGTCCGGCCGACTTATGGGAATACGTCCGCGTGGGTATATATATACACCTATTTAATACCCACACACATATATATATATTTATATAGGATCTCGGAGTAGCGTGCAGCTCGCCCGTGTCCCTATATATCCGTTTGGCGGACCGACACGGTTTTCGATCATTATTACAACCAAGGCGTGGCGTATATAATATGTATACTTATCGCCGCCGAGCCGAAGGCTTCGTCGTATATATTTATCGAGTAAAAAGTTTTACGCAAAGCCGACGACGCGCGACGTACCGTAAAAAACCATAGTCGTCCCGCAGCGCTTATATTTGCGCGATAATACCCTACATAGGTACACGAGGGGCTGCTACACGGGTTTCATCGGCCTCCTGAATGCGTGGGTGGTTGGGTGGAAGAAGGAAACGAGAAAAAACGGACTCTTTTCATCCGGACGACCGTGTGGGTTTTCAAATCACGCGGGAAATTGTCTTTTATATGACGCGAGAAACGCCGTGTACACTGTACATATCTGGTCCGGAGCAGGAGACATCTTTCTGCAGCCTCGTTTATTAGAACGACGGTCGAGCGATTCGATAGTGTCTGACAAACTTTGCCACATCTCAGAAACTATTGTATTATACCCGTCCCCCTACCCCACCGTCGATTCATCGTATTGAATACCACGAGAATATAATGACGCTCCGATGGGCCTTCTCATGCGAATTACTATAATATAATATATTATTATTGTCGAGAGAACACTTTTCGACGCGACACAATGCTGCGCTGCATTCAGTTGACTTTTATCGTAATGAAATGTGCGTGTGTGTGTGTGTGTGTGTTCCTGCGTAATGTTCTGCCCATTATCGTGCTATGGGTCTTACGATATAATCCTCTGTTCTCGATTGTCTGAACTACAACACGAGCTCAGTAATGTTAATATATGTATATTAAAAATCTCAAATCTACGGTTAGATCCAGTTTTGAATTGGTCGCCTCGCAAAACGAAATAACAAGGTTTAATTTTATTTATCACGAAACAACAGAAAACGTATTAATAACTATTGTTCAACAAAAGTTTCTATTTTCAGACAAATATAATATTACTTTCACCGTGGTGATTATATCGATGTCAATTAATGTAAATTTAAAAATCTATATTTTAGTGTTTTCTATGTAGCATACAATGATTATTATGTGCATTGAAAAAAATTAAATAATTTAGGATTATTGGAGAGACTATTATTTTTCACTTTATTACATTAAAAAAATATTAATTTATTAGAATGATATATAAACTTTAACAAATAATTAAATTCCTATGCATTGATTTATAGTTTTTACGACTGGTCTGCCAAATCTACATAAAAAATATTTTTTTATTCGTACAGTATATTACTGTGAATTTAGAATTAACTATTACTTTGATTGTTCATCTATGAAATGTAGGAAGTGTATCGAAATTATATTCCATCTACAACAGACTACAATAAGTTTTGCATAAAAACAAAATAATTTCTAAGATTGAAAAAAAAATAAATTTAAATTATCTGATTATAATAATTGTTAGCCTTGAGTCTTGATTTTGAGTCCGGTATCATTGGCCATTGTGCATTAGTTATTGTAGGAGTTACGGTTTTTATAGTTGGTAACGGTTGATACGGTTTGATCGTCACACGTGTATGTGTGGCAAGGATTTGTCACTTATAACTCGAGTGGTCACCCATCTGAGAACTAGTGTCACCGGCCGGTGTTCAGAGCACTCAGAGAACATCAGTGACTGAAGTCAGACACTAAGCCACACTGAGGAAGAATTTATTTGCTTTACAATGATGTTTTTATTTATTTTAACCATCCGAGTATTTTACAATGCATATAGTGAGGTAGGTATACAAATCTTTGCTAAAAATTAGTAATTACACTATAAAGAAGTCTGTACCTGAAAAAAAACCGTGAACATTAAAATTTGAATAATTTAGAAAATATTAATAATAGAGTGAACAGTAATAATATTATTCAAAATAATTAGGGTACGGAAATCGTACAGAATTCGAATATTAATATTATGCAACCAAAAAAATAGAGCATAAGTAACATTTTTTTTTTTTTTTGCTGGAAGCACTGTAAGTCCGACTCGATCGCCTATTAATTCCGTTGTAAGTTTATCTCGCTCTAAATAACCTCAGTCGATACGGTATTAGAGTACGGGTCCTTGGTGATTGGTCACCATATTATACAGCAGTTGCGGTTACAAAACAGATTTTTGAAATTATCTAGGTACAGGTCAACAATTGTATACGGTTATCATTACAGTAAACCAAATTCTTAAGCTGGAATTACTGGACAAGATCTGTACAAATGTTAACCACCGTTTTATCCCGGGCTTAACAGATGGTCATACAGACGTACCACGATCATTGTAACAGCTCAACTTCCTGGATCCTGGGTCTACCATGTAACGGTGTCATCTTATATTTACCCACTAGTCAACATAACTATTTTAAAAATTGTTCCATGCATGATGTGGGTAGCTGATACGTGTTATATTGCTTCCGTTGTGTAGTTAAATGTTACGTGGAGAGTATACGTCATATTATGTTAAAAAGTCTATCTCATATTAACACCAAACGCTAGGTAATACATAAAAACAAATAAGCATAAGTAAAATTAAACAAAAAACATAATATGTATATATTATAATATAGGTAATAGAACTAATTAGATTGCCAATATTTATCCATTAAAGTTATTTGATAATTTACGAATTATGTGATTTTCACAACGGATCTTTTCCAGTAGAACGCTTCCGCTTAAAATATTTTTTACGAGTGCGAATGTCTCGCTTGGATAACTAGTAATAAAATGCCGAAGTAAACTAACGAACCGGATCCTAAAACTTCAATTTATTTATACAGACTCAGTAAACATATATTATAAATTATAATAAATACAGAAAAACGTACAGTTTGGAAGTAGTATATTTTGCCCGATGAATTTAAAAATAACAAAGAAACGAAATCAGAACGGAACGAACGAACCAAATGTTTTGCGATGGATCGGAAGGTGAACGGATAAGCAAAACCACTAATTATAATTCATATCATCAATTAGTTATGTGATTTTAATGAATTTTCAGTACTCGAGTGATTTGCAAAAAAACTGGATTCAAATAAATTAAACAAAAAATACGAAATACGTCATAATATTATGTTGTGTTCAATATACACAATTGATCGCGAATGGCAATATTGTAGTGTATTATTATTAATTTTATATAGATGTTTCCGTTACAAATTACAGTATACTAATATTATGACCAACAATTATTATTACACTGTATAATAATATTATATTTTTTTGAGAGTATCGTTTTATATAATATAATTATTACCGCGGTAATAACAAATTTTGGACGGTGTACCTGATTTGCCTACTCGGAGCGCCGTCACTAGCGTAGGTAGTTTTCATCGAACGGACCGATTACTGCACATTATTACCATAATAAACTCTATCATACGCCACCATAACCATCATAACCATCACCATCACCACCACCCCCTTCGTCACCCACCGGTCTCCGGCAGGACGACGGGAATCGTCATTTAAACGATTACGCAAGTAAAACCCGGCGAAAGGCACGGCGGCGACCGTGTATAAATAACTGCTATTATTATTTTATATAAACACGCGCGTTTAATGTGTATATATGCGAGCAGTATACACTCGATATTGTAAAACCGTTGGCGTAAAAGCCTTTGCAAAGTCGGCATATTATCGTCGGCGTCGGAGAGAGGTTAATGTCAAAGCCCCCGCGTAAAAGGCCGTTATTGTGTTTTGTGCACGTCATAAACGCGATGGGATCGGGTGGCGGCGGCGGCGGCGCGACTGTATACACTATACGGCGACCACCACTGGTACCGGTGGGAAAGGGGTGTCTCGTCATTACCGTTGATCCTAATTCTTCGCAATATTATTATTATTATTATTATTATTATCATCATCACACCATCCTCGTCGTCGTCGTCGTCGTCATCATCATCACCACCGCCGCCGCCGCCGCCGCCGCTGTCGTGGTTATTATTTTTATTATTATTATTATTCAAATAACCGACTACGCGCTATATACCGGCGGGGTGTGAGTGCGCGAGGGTGGGCACTTTAATATACAGGCGAACATTCTTGTCGTAATAATTTTACATTACACCCACCGCAAATGGCCTGTTACGCCGGTGAACGTATACGGTGCGGTTTACGATGACGATAAAAAAATAATAATAAAAATAAAAAACGACACTGATAATGATGATGAAAAAAAAAAATTGCTTATAAATAGACCCACAGTCATTACGCCGTTAATTTCGAAAAACGGACTGCCGAGGTAGGCGCATTACAGCAGGTGAACCATACGCATCTCGGCGGCTAATACGCTCTGGCTGTTTAATAATTAACAATTAACCGCGGGCTCGCGCGTTGTTTTACATGCTTATATTGTTTACGACTGAACTTTTTATAATAATTATTATAATAACAGTGTAACAAACCCTTTTTACCCGGCCAAAAGTGCGCCGTCAAACGGATTTTTTCGCATCTTATTTTTACATAATTATTTATTATACTGCAGTATTATATTATTATCTCGTAATAACCATCAGTATTATTATAAACACGAAACCGTGCCACATCTATTGATTATGAAACCAGAATTTGCCTTTCAAATAAAAATTCACATGATTTCATATTATATAACTACATTTTATTGAACTAAATTTGTGAGCGTGGTTTTAAAATGTCTCTTAACTTCGTCAATTACTGCAAATATACTAATATAACGCATTTATGTTATCGACATTTATTTAAATAAAACCATTGGGCATCGTTTTATAAGCTCCATTGTCATTGTTCAAATAATATTATTTTGTTAGATCAAACTATATTATTGATGATTTATATTTAATAATACTATTTTACCAATGATTCTCCCACTGAAAATAATATTCGTGCGTAATTGATTCGTACGAATAAAGACGTTAATAGATTTGTATCTCTATTGTTCGGTACCACGGGATGAACTTTTCTTTATAAAACAAGGGACACTATACACTATAAGGTCAAACCTAATCCTCCGGAGTGTCTAAGGAACGGTTGCATTTCAACTATTTGAGAGTCTCTTTAGAGACTAAAACTAATTCGAGGGACGATTCCCATGGGCGTGCAAGTGTTACTTAAAGGCTTTTGTAATACCGAAATATACGGTTTTACAAAAACACGGGCTCTGAAAGGTTTGGAGAATATTGAATCCAGAAAACGGTTTTCGAAATGATAACTTCTCTATTCGGGTTATAGACAGAAAGTAATTTTGACCAGCCATATATACTAGACCTTTTTTTTTTCGTTTAACCGGCATACATATTTTAGTTAAATTACGAAGACCATAACATAACTAGACTGTGGAGCCCTCTCCTCCGCCATCTAGTAATTGACTATGATTTATAAAGGATTAAAAAAAAATACATTTTAAATTATAGATACCTAAAGGCTATAATATATTTTAAGATTTATTACATAGGTAATAAACCAATATTTATAAATTCAATGTTAATAATTACATTTTTAAATAAGTGTTATTTTGATTTTGAGGTTATTTTTTGGCCACATATAAGCTATGTAGATAGCAGACTGAATATGACTGTTTTAGACTTAATTAAATATCGAGTGGAAAAAGTTGATCAATTGTATGTAAAATATTCTTAATATTTAAAACGATTACGTCTGATTTACAGTTAATACAATACAATTTATTTTATAGGTAATCAATACTATTATGAGCATGCTTAAAAGTGCTTAAGTTACAATTCATTGATTTAAGGACAACCCCAAGCTTTAAAATAAATCGAAATAAAAATAAACTTTCTCAAGCAATTACTATAATTTATAACAGTAATTTTTTAGTCTGTGTTTTTTCTTCACTAGAAAATCTCAGTGATGAAGATATTATTTTGTGTTTGAATCATTATAAAATACGTTTAATGTAAATAGATTCATAAAAATAATATAATATTGTACATTTTTTTATTATTTTATTTATATACATCTTTGTTTTGTTTTAATAAATAACATAATATTATGGTATCTACTTTATGAATAATTGTGTTAAATCATAATAGCTGCAGTAGTTATTGCGTTATATGATTGAACCTGCGCCCAGAACAAAATTTTAGTCAGAAAAATATCTAATCTAAGTATATAAGACGTAACAAAGCAAATCACTTTTGTTTATAATCAACATTTTAATAAACATTTTTTATGTATGATTTTTAGATGCTTGAGTTGGGGCCTGGGAAGTGGGAACTACAGTATACATTTTTTTTCAACAGTGAAAATAAAAATTTTAAATTAAATTAATTTTTTTTTGAAAATGACCGTTTTGTAAATTGAACTTTAAAAAAAATTGTAAATAGCATACACGTCTATTTAAAGCAAGTAGTTCATTTTGTGAAATTTTTAAAATATCAATATATTTTTAGAGTAATTTAACAATTATTTGAAATGTAAAAACTTAAATTGACATTGTTTTTGGGAATTTTAACATATAAGTAAATCTCATATTAGGTATTTATCATCCATAAAATTTTCACAATTTTTGTCATACGCTTATTCTAGTATCGATTTTTCATTTTTCGTCTGTCAGTATTTTTTCTGCAGTTTCACACTGTACATCGGCGGTAGTATACGACTATTGCAGCTTTTCATACGGAACAAAAAAAAAAGCCATCTCATACATTTTTAAATACCTACTCGAAATTATTTTACTCGCAGCCGTAAAACACCGACGGAATATGATCCAGCGTAATGCTATGCAGAGTTTATCTGTTGTTGTCGTGCTCGCCTAAAATGTCTACCCGCAAGACACGCGGACAAAGAAACGCATTTTAATATGACTAGAAATAACAAGAAAAAGCACTAGACCCTTTTGCGACGTTTATCGTATTAGCGTATTACGTATGTTGTTCTTACTCCTTACACACCGAATATAATAATAATAATAATAATAATAATAATAATATAGGGGTGGCTTCTGCAGTTTTCCTCAAAAATAAACCGTTTTCCGTCACGTTTAAATTTCCGGCGAGAAGCCATGCAGCGGCTTAAAGGCCTCAAGATCCTGCAGTTCTCCGTCATCGTACAATTATTATTATCGCCCTAATCCGTTAGTAATACGACAAATGCTTGGCACTTTTGAATAGTTTATTATCAGTTAATTACGTCCCCTCCGAAACGCTTGCGAACAGACCCACCTAATTAGAAATGAAGATGAAAGCGCGCCGCATAATGTATAGTAATTACGTGTAATGTTATATTTAAATCTTTAAATTCAGTTTAAATAAGTTTATTAAGTTTAGTCGACAATTTATTATTATTGCCGCATACTTAGTCTCTATACCTATGGGCCATGGTTATATAATAAAGTACGTGAACGAAGCACGTGCACTTTCTTATTAATAATATAAGTAGGCAGGACGTACTATTAAAGTGTTTAATTGGTCGAAAAGAATAACTGTAAAATTTACTCTGCGTATATACGCATTAATGTTATTTTGTTATCCTGTAACATATTTTTTTTCGCCAAAAGTCCTTCCCGAGTATTATTCTTTATTAAAATGGATAAACTATTTTCTTAAGATATATCAATAAATTAGAAATATTAAATTATTCGTATTTGAGATAAGCTGCTGTAGAAACAAAAAACAAATTAATACCCTCGGGATGTTATTCCGGTTACATTCCAAGTGATCCCAAATGGTTTCGTCGAATATAAATCAGGAGTTCAATTTACACAAACCCACTTAACAATTAATGCACTTATAAATTATAATTAAAGCAAAAAACTATTGATTCGAAATTAATAATTGAATATTGAATACATTATCCGCTATAAAATTAATTATAATATTCGATAACTATAAACTTTAATTTAAATATCAAAGTATTTTATGCTGATATTCTGTATTATAAAACAATATTTTATCATTGCATATAATATCCGTAGCCGTACACTTACGTTTGTTCAAAATAAATTACTATTTTAGGTAAACCAAATCAATAGTAAAAATAAGCTGTACATCAGAATCATGTTTTAAAAAGTATATCAACATTGCAAATATTGAACATTCAAGAAAAGACAATTTACTTATAATACAAATTACTTTGCTGCACGATGAATAATAGAATGCAGGAGGGTATAAAATATGGGGTGACCACGATCAGCTTACTTTTTTTTAGACCGTTTATGAAATAATGTTTATTTAGAAATTGATTAAAAACATAATGTTTACAAGACATGTAGTTATAATAGATTTTCAAAATTTATGCACACGGTAACTGATTAAAAGATCCCACGGAATATAATATCAATGCATAAATGAAACGATAAAATATATAAAACAACAGAATATCGACAATAATATTAGTTACTGATGACTTTCGAGTTTAATTGCATTACATTGAAAAAACTAACATTTATTTACTATCCTACAAACGTCTTTTAAGTTGCTTAATTCAAAATGTCCATACTGCGACTGTGTCGGAACAATAGTAATTGATGATTATTTACGATTTCCTAACAAATATTGACAACATCGAGTGACGTGCCGTCATATTATTGTAATACTATAATATAATAAGAACATTCGATATAAGTATATATTTGGTATAATAATATGTATTATAATAATATTATGTTATGTACCCTCATTTCCCGCTCTATGCTTTGCCTCTCACGTTTCGTTTTGTATTCTATACTCGGTCATCGTTAACAAGGACGACGATGAAAGTACGAAGCGTACACATTCCCGCACGGGCTGTACATACACAGTGGGGCACTTTGCAGAGTCGGCGGCGGTGGCACACCAATTCGGCACATCTGGCGGCGAAGACATCTCAAATTTATGAGTGACCCCGGTCGGTTTTCGTCGGAGCGGCGGCGGAGCGCGGGGAAGGAGTCCGAAATGAAAACACCTCCCCCTCGCCGACGCGACAACGGGTCCCCGTATAAACTCCCGCGCCCCCTCCACCCTCGATGCATCCCCGACCTGCGATATAATATAATAATATCATAATATACACTCGCCGGACCCGCTTATCAACGACTTTACTCTTGTCAGCGCACACGACTGCAAGAGCGGCGCGAAATCCATTGCGCCAATACGCTGCACACACACGCTCAGGCGGGACCGGGCTAACCCTTTGGCCGCCGACCGGATGTTTTAATGACCGAGACTTGAATTTACATTAGTAATTAGAACGGGCGGGGTGGGTCGCAGACGGTGGTAGGGGTGAGGGGGAGAAAACCAGCAGATATTATTATATATTAAAGAGTGTATATGTACGCGTACGCGCTCCGGTGGTGAGACTGCGGGGAGGGGCTGGGTGCGTGTGGGAGAGGGTATATTTCGTGCGGGCGAGAGGGTGCAGCAGAGAATGAGAGAACGCAGAGCAAAGCCGGTTATTTACTGTCTGGCCGACCATAAACGTCTGCGCGCGCTTGTAATATACGACGCGATAACACATTACGGTAGGGGTGGGTGGTGAGTGGCGTGTGTGTGTGTGCGTGTATGTGTGTGGTGGGGTGGCAGTTAGTACACGCTAATGCCGTGTTTGTCGCCGCCGCCGCCAATATACGCTCGCGACATATACACTCGTCGTCGTCGTAAGACGCGTGGCCCCGTCGTCGTGTGCAGCAGTGGTGCGGACACACCCGAAAAGTTTTCACTCTCTCCTGCACACACGCACGTCTGTGAGATTTGCGAACTGACATTATATTTTTGCGCTCGCAACACACACACACATACACATACACGCGTGTATATGTTCAGCTCAATCGATAACGAGGGCGCAAGCCGTTTCTTCGAGTATTTTTGGAGTTATATGTCGTTTTTATTACTCCGGGGCGATAACCGATTCGGCTCACCACGAGTAAGCGGGGGGAGGGGGGGGGCTGACGAACACGATATTTTACAATATATATATATATATATGATGTATATATTATGATGTACAGTATACAATAAATTATAAAATAAATATTCACCGACCTCTTCGATCTGCGTGTGTACGAGAGAAAATTCCACGGGCTTTCAATGACCGTATCGCATATAGTAGGTACCTAACTACGTATGTTGTGTACGCGAAATTTATTCACTCATCATGTTCAAGGTAGAATTTAGTACAAGGGTACCACCTGTGGTTAGGTTAGGTTATAACGCCAAATGTTGCGCACTGTACTTAATATTTAAATACCTACTTTGTAACGATTGCAGTGCGACGAATACGTTTTTTTCATTCACTCGTTCGAGTTGTTGTAACGAGTCCATAACGACACCCTTAAAGAACGTGCATAAAAAAAATTTTCGTGGGGGTTCATAATCTATATATAAATAAATTACACAACTCTACATTTTCGGGGGAGGGGGTTGAACCCCCAAAACCCCCCTGTATACGTGCCAGATACCCTTACTCTGATGTAATCTGCACGTCTAGCCGGTTCGTATAACATTGGCCGGTAGCATTATATTATGATATAACAATCAGACTTATTGTTCAATAATCAACTGTTCAACAGTCGTATATATGTGGACAAAACCAATCACGCTATGAGCATACGTATACGTTTTGTTGTTATCTTAATCCTCGTACGATCGATCACACAGTACTTTAACGAGTTCTATGGTCGCCAATATTTTGGTAACATCTATAAAGTTTACCAATCTTATAAAAGTAATTTCGGGAGCAAACTTAAAGACGACGGTTCGTTTGATCTATATTTTCATTTCGAGAACATATACACACGATTTTAATTAAAACAAGTTTAATATTTGGCAACGATGATGGTCGTCTCGTTTATCGGATCACCAAAGTTTTTGCGTCGAGACATTGTGTACACAGTAATTTGTAAGCAAATTGACGTATTCTAAAATATTATATTCTCCGACTACGAGTTGTGCTTTCATTTTTCGTTTATGGAAATCGTTTGGGTTCGAAACAGAAATTAAATTGCGAGCCCTCAGCAGGGGTCGGCGAGTTTTGATTTTTCCCCACCCCGACCGTTTTAAACATCGCTCTCGGTGCACGTTCGTTTCGACCGCCTCTCCTTACCATCCTTTTTTCCCTCATTATTGTTGTTATTGTTGTTGTTGTTGTTTAACAAGGTGGAGAATTTCCCAAAGAGATTAATTGAGGCCAATGTAGAGGAAAAAGAATGCGGGCTGGTTATTGACAAGTGGCTGATGAACAAATCAGTCATCCGCGGCTTGTTAAAACGTGCCTGCTTGCCGCCGTTCTCATCACTCAAATGCTCTTTGACAGATTAAATTTACATCGTTGAGTTTTTGCTTTTTTCGCTCCTTCGCAGTTATTTGCCTTAGACGTTCGGCTTTGTCGAGAATTAATAGATTGCAGGAAAATAAAAAAAATAAATAAAACCTCGAAGAAAAATCTTTCACCTTTCATTACCGCCCTGTTTGACGTCTTATCAAAATTCATTCCTCTTTTGTCCCTCTGATTTTCGCACTTTTAATTATTTTCCTTTCAATTAATTTCTTTCCCTCTCCCTTGTGATTTTTTTTTTCGAAAACTTTACTTTGTTTCTCAACGTCCGTCACTGTTAATTTATTGCAAGAAACGAGCAAAAAAAATTATACTTATCACAATATTTTCTGTCCATACTGCTAACTTTTTTTAATTTTCCAGTATACTATTGTCGAAACAAAACATTTTGACAGGTCACTACGACATCGATTATTTTTTTTATAATACAGTGTTTGCCGGCATAATTAAATACACTAGAATAACCTGTATAACAATATAATGGATTGGGACTGTTCAATTAAAATTCCATTTGTCTAAATTTATTTGAACTTAAAAACATAAACATAATATTAAATTTAAAAAAAATTATATTATTAATCATTTACAAAAAAATTGTTGTCACGATCTTAAAAATACAATCATTTTTTTTCATTGCTATAGTGTTATACTTAAAATTAATATTAAGCAATGTAATTATTTTGACATTTTTATACGTGAAATTACAAAATGTGTATGGTTAATAATAATCATATACCAAAATAATTATGCAAATAATATAGTTTATAAAGTTTATGTTGTAATATTATCGTAAACAATAGGAATACCTGCATTAAATAAGTATATGGACTTATAACACAAGAACTCATGTTAATGATATATTATAATATTGATCGTATAAGAAATTATGATTTTATATTATATATTTGGAGGGATAGATATTATTTTATTTCCTCTGTAGAAACGCTAAGTACAAGTTAGACTACACAAATACTTTCCATCATACAGATATAAATTAGAACTGATCTATGGAACATAGTTTTAATTTAAGACTACGATGTCTGAAATATTCTCTTTGTATTATTCACTAATAATTTATCAAATTATAAAAATAGGTTTATATTATGTTCTATGTAGATTCATATTTAAAAAAAAATAATTTTCTTTGCATAATACCATTCATACAGAATATTGTTTTTTTTAGTCATCAATAGAGACATCATAATAACTATATTATTATACCCAAAACTTTATATTCTATTTTTTCAATTTTATTTTGAAAAATTTGACGATTTGATAGTTAATTTATAAATTTAAACCAACAAAATGTATGTTTTACAATTTAAAATATTAACAGCTTATAACAATTGAACAAATTTAAATTTAAAAAAACAAACAAAAAACCTACACATTGTTTGAAATTTGAAATTTGAAACTTTAACTTCTTCGCAATATCCAAAAGTCAAATTATTTTTTTTCTTCTGAACTTTAAATTATACAAAGTTGAAATAAGCGATTACATACGAAATTGTTTTAATATACCAACAGCATTTGACAAGTTGACTGATGGATGTTTATAAAATGAGTTTCAAGTATTTTTTATTTGTATGTATTCACTCAAATATTTTACACCAAACAGAAGAAACAGAAGCAAGAAATTTTATAATATTTTCTATATATTACGTAAAGAATAAAACAAATCAGTAGAAGCGTGCTGTTAAATTGCAGTAAAACATTGTCAAAATAACAACGATGAGTACTTCGTGTAATATCACATTCTAATTTATAATAAATAAAAAATCTTATGGATTTGTTTGCTTTGAAATTCAAAAAATATTTAAGCACTATTTTAATATTTACGGTATACAGATTGTTGTTTAGACACCAACAATCAGTGGTTATATAATATTATATACCTGTGTGTTTGTTTTATATTTTATAGTGTACACTAGGATTAGGCAATGCATATTTTATCGTAAGTCTCGTTGTTGTAATATAATAATGACGATATAACGTTAAACAAACTTGCTGATCTGTTGCTAACAAATCTGAACTGCCTCGTTATAAGGAATGGAAATTCGAATAAGCTGTGCATCAAAACACTGAGGTAGACAAAACGAAAACTTTTGTATTGGCACCATTAAAATCGTATACTATCGAAAATCTTCATATTTTATTCGTGCATATATTATATTATGATCTTATAATTTATAAGGTTATAACGTATATCGATTTAAGTTTAGTACCAGGTGGCTATATAACTATTTTTATGTTTACTCATTGTTTGTTTAATGCTAATAATGAAGAACTACGTAAGTGTAATTATTATTAGGCAGTGGCACGTAAACAGTCTTAAAAAAATAATAAGTTTGAAATGAATTAATAATAGTATTTATCAAAAATGTATTATCTACATACAACACTAATAAAAAAGGATCTTTTTTCGAAGATAAAATAGATATGGTTTACGGTACAAGCTAAAAATTATTTTTCAAAATAATCAAGTTTTTGATTATGCATTGTAGATTAATTTTCGTTGACAAAACGTATTATTTTTGTTCTTAAAATGTATCTTATTTACTTATGGTTCACTTTCAGAAATAAGCAATACGACTTTTTTTTTTTTATTTTAAAACAATAATATAATATACAATCTGTAATAATCTATACAATGGGTAATATGGGGGATACAAGTAAACAAGACGGTACGGCGTGATAGAAGGGGGGGGGGGGTCCAATGACCCTACTTCAAAATCAATACGACTTATACACAAAAATCAAATTACAATTTTAGTTAAATTTAAAAACAAGCTCATTCAGAAAAAAAAACCAACTAAATACATTTTATTTTCGACCGTAAACTGATTACTAAAAATGTGTAGGTAAAACTTGTTTAGTAGATGTTTTATCTCGGAGATAATTATAATAACGAATAGAATAAATTAATACAATATCTGTATTCAAAACAAACACCGAGTCGTTGTTATTCTGATCAGCTAAAATACGATTAAACAAATGTTTACAATTATTACAATTGTCAATAAATAAATATAAATATATATAAAACTGTTTGAAATCAAAGTAGCTTACATTAAAATAAAATACTATTTTTGAATTATTTTCTTGTAACAATTAAAGTTTCATAATTTATTGCCAATTCCCTTTGTCAATATAAGTAACAAACACCGGTTAGTATTAAATAATATTTGCTAAATAATGATTTATATAATTAAAATAATAAACCATTATAGTTTATGTCTCTACTTATCTTTCAAAACATATATTTTGTAAACTGATATCCATAAATAATAAAACTCGCTAAATAAACGGCTCTTCCATACATATATTATGTTATGTACCTATACTGTAACCTGTAGGTACTCAAACAATATTCAGTATCTTAGGTTTAATAACTCATATTTACAAGGAATAAATTGTAGTCTACCCAGATAATCAAAAAAAAATATAAGACATAATAAATACATTAAATATAATATTTAACTCTTACAACTATCCTTTGTGTTTTTAATATTTAATGTCGAAAACAAATAATCTATAAAATACGTAGGTTTTTTAACTTTAATTTTTAATATTATTCATATTATTTAACGCTGTTCAAAAAATAAAACTATGTTCTTATACTAAAATAAAACTAAAAATAATTTTAACAAGTTTAACAACCTTAATAATAATAATAATAATTCAACTAATATATAAGTAATTTACTGTTGACTTAATTAAAGGACAATATAATATTTTAGATAAAAGTAAAATAAACTGTTCTGGATGTTAACCAAGTATTAGAAGGTTAACAAAAGAAATTACTAAAACATTTAGTTCACTATAAAAATGCCGAGCGAGAGGGGGAAACATTAGTGTTAGAATGCTGAAATGTTGGTGTCTTATTTCTTACGAAAAAAAAAAACTATATTAGGTAGTGTATAAACATTTGGGTTTGCTGTATAGTGCGTATTAGTATATAATATAATATTATTAGTCTTAATATGGAGTTGAACAAATGGTATAGGTACCTATAGATGAAAATTATATGTTCTCAGTTTTACCACAGTTTAATCTAATTAATTAAAATTGTACACACTTAACGAACCTATTTAATATAACGGTTATCGTCGAAACATTTAAGGTGTTTCAACCCTAACTAAATTGTACAAGTACATTTAATTTACTTTTGAGCTCCGTTGATGTCGATCATTTTCAAGATTATTAACTGAAATTACCATATAGAAGGTATAATCGTATTCTTTTTGTTTACCGGGTAAATGGCGTAACCATTTCGTTTTAATCGCCAATGCAGCGTAGAGTGAATTTGAAAATGCCCGGGTTCTGATCAAACGAGTCGCATATTATATTACATATAATATTCTGCTATGACTATTATAACACTGGCATGTCCTTTATTCTTTACTGTTCGTGTTTACATTTCGACTCGTATTCGCTTCTGCCAATTCGCCATGTGGCCTTTGCACCGAAACAATAACAATCGTCATGTTTTATTGTTTTAGTAGTGAAAGAAATCGGAGACGTACATAATATGATTTTTAAACAGTTTATGTTTCTCGTCTGCAGACGCAGAACAAATATTTTTCCCGATTACATCGACTTTAATCATTATTTTTACAGTGCGGTCCATTTTAAGTACCCGACTTTTCGTTAACGTCTCTAACATGTTAACGCAAGTCGTGCGGTAGTTCATATCGTTTTTCGTCGACATTTCTGTCAACCCACACACATCAATAATGGATTTTTTAGTATACAGCGACGATAACGGAACAACATCGATTTAATAAACTTAATGTTTAATTAGTATCAAACATTCTGATAAAATCCAAATTGGTCGGTACACGAATTTTATTATTTTCAAATATCTTCAAAAATGCTTAGCTCGTTCGTCAAAATATTAATTTTTTTAATCGTTGAATTTTGTGAGTTTGACTTATTTTACAACTCACGGTGATCTGATATTGCACGTATCTAATTGCGTAAATTCTATAAATAGTGGTTTTACAAAACATCATTCAAAAGATATGCAATGAATGGGAATCGGCGAATGTTAAGTAAAAAGTGAAATAAAAAAAGGTGGATAAGTGGATGTCACTCTGCTGTACAGTAGGTTACAAGTGGGTTAATGTAATGGATGGTGTTAAATTTGAATTCAATGATATTATATCATTGTATGAGAAAAACGATTCTGAGCGAAAACGGTCAGTCAGCCTATGATATTACCAAGTATATTTGATGATATTATTGTGAATAAAGTAATTTATATACATATAACCTATTTACGTGGAGCCTTGTTTTAAATTTTCAATCCTTAGCCATAAAAGTTAAACATTTTATACATTTTTAACTACAAAATAATTAATAAATTATAAATTTGATAAATGTTGTCAAAATTTGAACTTTAAATGCTTATAAAAAAAAATTGTGCCTATGTATTTTAAATATTTTTCAACTGGTATTAGAAAGATATATCAGGAGCCTTATTTTTTACCAAACAAATAAAATTTTATTGATATTTAAAGAAAAAAACCTAAACAAATTGAAAACTGACAATGTAAATAGCTCAAAAAGAGTCAAAATATTTCAAAGTTGTATGGTGTATAGAAAATGCTAATATAAACATTCAGTGAAATTTTCAAGTATCTACAGTCATTCATTTTTTAATTACAATAAAATAAGAAAATTGTTACATGAGAAATCGAGTGAATATCAAATGTTGTAAAAATATAAATTTCAGACGCTCATAAAAATTTAATTTAAGTTTCTTGTAGACATTTTTTTTTTTTGTTAAAGGTAGACAAACTTATGAGTAATCTTATATTACATTTTCAAATCTTAGATTTAAAAATAAATTTTTTTATGAATTCTCAACTCAAAATAATTTGCTAATTTTCGTGATTTTCCGGTATTTTGTCAAAATTTGAACTTTAAATGCTTATAAATAAAAACTAAGGATTTTTAATTTGTTTCATCTGCCTTTGAAACAATAACCTAGGAGCCTTCTATCAAATTTTCAAGCTTTTTTACTCAACAGGTAAAATTTTATTGATATTTATAGAAAAAAAACTAAAAAAAAATGGATATTGATAATGTCCGTAAACAGCTCAAAATAAGTCAAAATATTTGGAAAATGTTATGGTGTATAGGAAATGCAATTATAAACATTCACTTAAAATTTCATGTTCCTACGGTCATTTGTTTTCGAGTTACACCAAAAACCAAAATCGATTTTCTCAAAAACAGATTTTGCGTAAAAATTCCCGTTTTTCTTTAATTTTTCTTTTATTTTTCACGTCGTTTTTGAAAATTACTTGGAAATTTTTACTTTTGACCCCCCAAAGTACCAACTATATTCACTTTCCTATCAGAAAAGTTACTGTTGAAGAAAATCCAAGCACTTTTACTGTCCTAAAAGGTGATGACAGACACAAAAAAAAAAAAAATTAAAAAAAAACACACATCATTGTAAAATCAATACATTCATCGCTTCGCTCAGAATCTAAAAAATCTAAGAAGATATTCTATTAACTGGTAAAATGTACAATATAATTTGTTAGACTTAAGTTCAATACACTATACAGACGATAGTTTGTTTCATAACGAAGATAGTATCGTTTAATTGTGTTTGAATAAAATATTTTAAGATCGTTATTCCGTGCGGTGTAATGGTTTTTTAAAGACATCAAACTTTCATATGACTTTCGGAGTGGGTTTTCCACGAAAATAAAAAACATCACGAAACGAAAAAAGTCGTTGCTTGTTTTCGAAACGCAGTCGTATATAGACGTAGAGAGACGGACCTATTATAACTTTTCAGATGAGCAGTAACGCCACAGTTGATCTTCAAAGTCGTTGAAACTTCAAAAAAACTATGTCATTAAATCCGTTGGTTTAGAAGCATGTTGTTCTTCGTTAGCCCAACACAGTTTATTTGCGGAAATCTCCGAAACGGCCGCGTCGAGGAAAAATTTTGTCGAAATAAAGTGAACGAAAAAAAAAAAAATAATAATAATAACAGTGACTTGACGGCGAGCGGGAGAGACGAACGCGCGGCGAATAATGTATTCCGAATGCTGTTTGGACGCGTTCTCCGCGAGCAGAGTAAATGAAAAAAAAACCACTCACCGTTTCTTACGGCGTAATAAGCCACCCCTAAGGTCACGGCGGCGGCGTCGGCCGCGTGGCAAAAGAGAGTTATATACGAATATAAGAGAGCAGACCGGTTACCGGTTTAAGAGAGATTAAAACACGTAGATTCGATGGCTCGAAAAGTCGAAAGACGTACGTGGCGAACGCAACTACGGATAATATATACTAATTAAAAAGTCGATTACACGCGCGTTTTCGGCCGAGGGGCGCGGGGTGGGGAGGCAGCGAGCTTATATTCGTTTTTTACGATAAAACTTTCAAAACGACGGACGTGACGAGAGTCGGCGAGGACGCACCGCCGTGTCGTGGGGAACGGAAACGTTCGCAGGAATTCAACAATTAATATGTAAATTTACGCGCGTTGGGAAATCCGAGTGCGTGTACATATCGTATATATATATATATAAAAACGATAATAGCAGAGCGGCAAGCGCAGTGGGGAGGAAGAGGCCTTAAAGACGACGGATATACTGCCAGAACCCGACGGAGTGGGCGGGGGAGGGTAGGAAAGAACCACGTGGCTGTGTGTGAAAAACAACGTTCGGGGCGCATTGAAAATCGAATGAATGCACAGGGGGTTGGAGGGGGGGGGTGAGCGGTGGAATAAATTTCGGACCCAGATAATAATAATCCAGTCATTCTTATACAGCACCAGCGCGGCACCAACTCCTCCACCGCGTCAATCCCCGACGACCGCGGCTGCAGTGCAAAGACGACGATGAAGACGACGAACGGACGGATCATAAAAGTTTACACCCCCCCCCCCCCCCTCGCTGCGATGGTAGCCTAGCAATAAGGGGTTTCAAAGCGGGCGGTGTGACGGAATTAGGACCAATGTATTATATTCTAAATGTATATATGTATAATATACGTGCAGGCGCAGCGTCCTCTGCTCAAACGTCCTCTACTCTTGCAGTTGGGGAGGGCAAAGACGGCGGCGGAGGCGGTGGTGGTGTTTATGCTAATCGACGCGAGAGAGGTGTTTTGTTTAAAGCTAATAAGCTTAAACAGGATATCAAGAAGTATGTCGCCGTGTACTCGGCGGCGGCCGCGTATTATATACGTCTTTCACTGCAAAAGTTTTCGCACTTTTGTGTGTTGTATACGACCGCTTTCTTCTTCTTCTGCGGCAGCCACACTCTGCAGGCGGCTCGCGGGACCAATATAATAAATTCTTCGCGCCTTTCCCGCGGCGGCACACCGACTTAATCCATATTATATATATATATGTGTATATATATATGTGTGTATATATATTTATATATATATATATATAGAGAGAGAGAGAGAGGGCATAATATACCAAAATATATCCGGATTCGGTGGTGGCGACCAAACTTCTGAACGAACAGTTTTTCCTCGTCGCGCAATAATTATCTTCGGCGTTTTTCCGAGAAACTTTTAAAATCCTGATTTTAGATTATCATAATAGAGAAGAGAATGACGTCCTATTATAACACGCATATTATTACGTGTAAGTATATGCCAGTCACATCGTCCCAGTCGCCACGGAAATCTTCGCCAGTAACAGCTTGTGAGCTTTATTTTGTTTGACTTATTCCTCTAGACGTCTTGCTTGGTACCTAATGCCTATAGACCTATAGTCACAACCGATGGAAACCGTCTGCGGTGTTAATTCACACACCTTTTATCATAATATTATATTTCATATTATTTTAACGGAAACAAACGACTACTCTCACGTGGCGACGTTTAAATGCCGGTTTTACGGTTTTAGTAATGTCAGTTTGAACATATTATATAATTGAAAATGCTATAATATTATATATATATACACCATCGATTGTCGTCGTATTTCATTATTTAGACTCGTAAGGCATAACTCATAGAAACGTAATCGTTTTTAATCCAACAATGAAATGTTACGGCAAAAATATAATCCTGCAGACTATTTCATAAAATAGTGTCGTACGACTCGTACCATATCAATACGGAATATTATTAAACCGGTGGTGTTGGTGCATGTCAGTCAAATCAATAATTGTGGGAAAAACGGATTCCGGTACGCCTAATAATTAATTAAATAATTTTTTTTTATTAAAAAATGTTTCTGACTTAAATCAACTAGACGTAGGTTTATAATATATTTACAATGTTCGCGTTTGTATATCGGATGAAGTTAACTTATTAATATTAATATTTAGCCGATTACAATCACACAATTGTTTTTAAATTTTTTTGTTGCAGTGCATCGATGCGAACTGACCAGGGAGAATTTGAAACCACAATTAGGTCTTTGGACGGAATAGGACTTGTATTTTGTTTATGTTAGCTGAGGCAGATTTTCCCCAGACAAAGAAGTAGGAGTGGTCGAACAATTAATTTATATTATAATAATGAACAACACCCAGCTCAATTAAGTTAGACGATTAATTAGTGGATATAATATTTTTAAAAGTTGCGAAATCAGTTTTAATCTAAAGATATTCCACTCAGATACTTGATATTATCAAGACACTATGCTAAATAATTTATTGTGGTAATCGAGCATTATAGATTGGTTTTGGGTCTATGTAGTGTAAACAAAACTGCTGGAATTTTCGTCGGATGATTTTTCATATTTGCGTACATAAATACATAAATTCATATTATTATAAATAACTACCATATTACTAAATATAATATGACTTAATCACACATCGCAAAAATCACACGTTAGGATCGTGGAGCTAGGTCTGGTATCGATTTCCTCGTTAAGAAGAACACCGTAGTCGTAGGGTCATACTAACAATGTAATGTATTCAACGCGGAAATCGTGTATTTGTGTATATTATATGATACACCTATAATATACACCTATAATACTGGTTTGTTTATAGTTTGGGGACGAGCGACGAGATAGTATCATTATAACATCTACGTACAACGTGTAACTATACTCTCTCTCTCTCGCTCTATCTCACACACACACACACGCACACACACACACACATATATAATATAAAATGTAGATACGTAAAGTGTGTCGTTACGAGAGACTATATTATGAACGCGGCGATGTTCGTATGAAGCTCGCGCGTGCGTTTGTATATTATAGAGAAGTGTAGGACGAGCGGTGGTGAAAGGGCGAAGTAAATTGTCGTCGTTTGAACCGTATATATATATATATATATATATATATATATAGTATAAATACGGAATAATAATAATAAAGTATAACGCGCGTGAGCTTAGGTCGGTTGTGTGTGTGTGTGGCAGTAAATTTAGGAAATGTAATTAAAACCAGTCCGGTGAAACTGCTACTGCCGTCGCCGCCGGACTCCGAGCGTGCGAAAAACGATGACACCGCGGCGATGTCCACCCACCCCTGCGAGCACCACAACTTCACCCCCCCCCCCCCCACGAGGTTACATATTTTATGCCTCTCCTCGGTGCCACGCACCCGCAGTCGTCGTACTCCACGTCGCCGTCCGTTTCCTTCCGGATTAATTAAACCCGCTCCGGATACGGCTAGATCGGCACTTTGCCGGTTGCACAGCCTCGAAACTTTGCTGCGTGTGACCGCCGTTCGACGGTGGCTGCAGGACGAACTGCCCCGCAGAGGGTGCAGGTGGCCGAAGAGGGGGGGACACCGAATTATTATTATTATTATTATTATTAATATTGTTGTTATTATTATTATTACAAACGTCGGACCGAAGTTATCGGTTATCGTTGGGTCGGCATACGCGAGGCACTACGAGCACATATTTAACGTCATCGGAGAGCATATTATTATAGTCATATAGATAGATAATATAATATAAAATAACGAGTTTGCGTTTGGGGGCCAATAATACTGAGCGGGCAATTCGAGCTTTTCGTTATTACACGTGTTTGATAAATAGTTATACAAGATTGCATAAAATTGCCGTTTAAAATTCGTTGGTGTATGCGGTATTGGTCGAATAACAATTTCCTTAATACATTTTTTTTTTTTTTTTAGATAACTACATGACGCAAACAGTACACACGCTAAGTTTTTATTACTCATCAAGAACAAATGTAATATTTTTGTAATTATTTATAAATTAATGATGGACCACGAAACAAACCAAACTGTGGTCGGAAATTATAGGAAAAAATGTAAACTACGTGATCGACGTCTTGGTGCCAAATAAGCAGACCAGAAGGCTAATCTTATCTGACGAATTCAATGAATTCATCAAGAGTAGAACAATTATTCGCGTGGTGGAGAAGACGGCGGATGCGACGTGTCGCGGATATATTATGTTGTAATATTACGGCGTTTGGAGAAGCGCAACTCGTCTTGGACTCTCGTGCACTCTCGTCCGCATTTGAACGAAAAATAATTTAACGACGATAGAATACAAAAACCTCATGTCCGTGGTCAGCAAAAGCCTATGGGCTCGTCAACTATACGGACTGGCTCTCTCTCTGCAGTGTTACTATTATTTTTATACAGAAAACGGTGGCCCGAAAATTTCTCCGGTGGGTCTTTCGCCGCCGCCGGCTACTGCAGCGCGCGGGTAATGAACGGAATTATGGCGGCCATAAGTCGTCGTTTATAGACGAAGGCCCGGCCGAGTGTTTCTCCGCGGACGCGATTAAAAGTTCCGGCCTTGACATAAACTAGTTCATTACCGCTGAAAGAAAACCGACATTAGTTTAAATTTGGACCCGCCGGCCCCTTTTTAAAAGGGTCACCTTTCCTTTTATGGCCGGGCATTTACCTAATATACCGGACCGGGTAATGTGCGCCAAAGTTCGTTTACCGCTTTTCTTTCTCCCGTGCACTCCTCGGACCTGCAGCTATAACATCGTACTGCTTCCTCCATCCACCGTCCACGCGCTGTCCAACACAAAGTAAGATCCAATATCCCCCCGTCCCGCCACCGCGTCGCCGTAGCGATCGTCTAGGGATCACGACCTCGGACTATATATACGCTTTTCCGCCGACTTCGTTAAATCCACTTCATTTTACTCTCTTCCTCTTCTACACGCCTCTCGATCTATTTCTGTATCATCGTATTGGTTTTAGGTAGGCTACATAGCGTATAATACGCTCAATCAGTATATTGTTTTCTAATTATATTACCATAATATTCAATTGCCCACTGCAGTAGATGCTCTAAAACATATTTACTTTTTACTATCTTCCTCGTCTACGCCTCTCGATCTATTTCTATATTATTGTATTGGTTTTAGATGAACTGCATGGAGTACGATACGCGCAATCAGCATATTGTTTTCTAATTATATTACCATAATATTAAATTTCCCACTGCAGTAGATGCTTTAAAATGTATTAATTAATTATACTGCATAATCAAAACACAACAACCGTATATATAGGTACAACTGTACACATACTTACTAAACGTTATTTATGGGTAAAGTCGGTTTAACGGTAGCCTAAAATATCATGTATTTTAGAAAAAATCCGAGTTCTTCGGAGTCTATAAAAAGTCACAAAAATACAGTAAACACAAAAAACCAAAACAGTTGTTTGTACTATAAAAATAGTAGGATTGACTGTACATTATAATCGCTATAGGGATAGCTATAAGATTAATCAGATTTACTAAAATATTATAGTCAAGTTATTATAGTTATTCGAACTGGAATATTCTATTTTAACTATATTTTTTAGTTAATTCAAACATTAAAAACTGCATTAACTATAAAATATAGTAAATCTAACCATAACTAATAACTATATTTATATAATAGAAATAATCAGTAAATCATTTTAGTTATTTTACCTATTAAATAGTTTTATTTACTATAATTTGTTTCACTATAATATTAAAGTAATTTTTTTTCCGTGTACGTGTATTTCATATTTTAAGAACTAATGTTATTACATTATCAAATATATTTATACAGTGTAATACAATTAGAAATAATGAAAAGATTGCAGATATGACGTATAAATAAAAACACACCAACCGCTAGTTAACAAATGGCAATAGTTTAACAGAAACTCAAAAGCTATAATAATAATTTGTAATAGTAAATTACGCGCATCTTACAAAATCTGACAGTGATACAAATCTTAATAATAACTTAAATCGTAAAATAAATATTTTTTTGAGGCATTCAATGTAATGTGTTTCGGTGATATGGTGACTACAAATAACTATCGTTTATATTATTGTTAAGTATAATGTAGGACTATAAATGGAGTAAACGGAAGAGAAACGATATAACTTTTAAGTTTTTTTAACATTGCAAAATGTTATATGGTTAGGTATTGAGAATACAAATTATGTTGATAAATAAACTATTTTACAGTTTTTTAATTTTACAATCTGACTTTTAATTAACAATTATAATATATAAAATAAAATATGAAAAAAAAAAAATCAGAATTGAAAACTGTACAATATTATAGTGATTTGTGTGAAAACAGATCCATTTCCAAAACAATTCGTATGTATTTAACAATGGGATTTAATCCATTATTAATATTATGTATAACATTTTATATTCTCAAACTGTTATAACATTAAAAATGAGTATAACGATATTCTATAAAATATTATTTTCAATACCTTCATAAAAGTGGGATAACATAGTATAACTATTAATAACATTTAAAAATACTAAAATATATAATAACGATATGAAAAACAATTAAATTATTGTATAGAACAAAACTTTAATTCAACTAAATATCCACAGAGATGTGAACTTATTGATACCTATCGGCTATCACATATTAATCATATTATACATCTTAATATGATTTAGTATAATATACAGGGTGATTCAGGATTCACCACGCAAGCTCACCTCCATTTTTAACTTAATAATGAATTTATTTAAATTCTCAATTTCGGAATTAATAAATAAACTCAAAGATTATAATTTAAATTTCTTGAATTTTTTTGCTCTACTTAAGGCGTATCTTGTGATAAAAACATTTTTTTCGAATAAATATTTTTTTGGATATTGTTTTGAAAATGTTGATCTACTTAATTCGAAATCCAAACGAGTTTTTCAGTTATTAAAGTTATTACATATATTAAGGATATTAGTCCTTAAAAACGGTTTTACAAAAATATAAAGTAGATTTAGAATGGGTATTATTTATTATTATACTTAAATACTTAATTACAATATTAATGATTAATATTAATCACTAACATTTTAAAATTACCTCAGCCCTTATATTTTCCAAACCGGTTTTCACGGACCTATAATATTATCTTTAGTACATGTAATTAAATAACTCAAAAACTAACATAATTCAAATTTTGAATCATCTGCTAAACCTTACATAATTTATCGTAGTAAAGAGAAGTTCTCGTTTGAAAAACAAGAGTCGCCACAGAACATTCCTTAAGTAAAGGCAATATAAACCATCTCAAGAATTCAAGAATTTGGACTTTAAGGGGCGAGCATGCTGGCCAATCACTATGTATAACCTTGAAAATATCCATTCAATCGGTTCGAGCAGAAAAAACAGATATTGGAGATATCTGGATCTTATAAAACTCAAATATTCATTTTTTTTTTTTTAAAGACTTTTGATCGAAAAACCTGGTTGGAAAGTTTTGAATCGACAGAAATAATAACAAACTGTGCGTTATACGATCGAACGACCTTGGCAAAAGGCGACAACCGGTTGTGGAGTATTATTTGCGGCTGGAATCGGCACACTATCGACCGGAATAATCTTGCCGTTTTCGCCTGTTGCAGCAGTCTAAGTCGTAAATTCGTCCGATCAGTTAGGTACTTTATAAGGGACGCGTGTGCAGTGCAGTAGGTTTATGCATTATAAACTATAATATTAACGTTTGGTGGATGGAAGCTGAGCGGGCGTGGCTAAGACAGCGTGTGGCGATAACGCGAAGTGGTTATCTGGCCAGAAGATTGGCCTGCGGAAGGGAGTAGAAGTAGGAAGGACGACGACAACGATGGAGTTATGTGGGCATGCTGACTAAAACACTGTCGTTGTAATATTATTATGATATTATTATAATAGTGAAATATACGGTTCAAAAGAGACCTTTATGTTTGTATAGCTACTTATCTCTTTTGGGGGGTAAGAGGACGAACGTCTTGACTGCGTTTGTGAGAGAGGAACGGGTAGGGGTGGAGTTTCTTAGATGTCTTCCTATTGAACGGAGGTTAAGTCAGACGATTTCTTTCGTGCTGATGCCGAACTTGGACCGCGTCTCAAACAAGTCTGCTGCAAGACTTGTGCGGGGTTTCGGTATTCCGTGATCTGATACCGGCCCGGCAGTTACGTCTTAATAATTATAATATAATAATAATATTATGATAGGTATATTATTAACTTTGCCGTCGTCTACCGAGAGTTCACTCAAAACTCACGCTAACAATATCGTCTACCTAAGATACGACCGGTGATAAACTTTGGAAACGCTACAATTAATATACGACCCACGCGACCGGTTAAGTAAATGTCTAACGTGGGTGCGTTAGCGGATAATTAGCGCACTGCGGGTTCATTCAGAACAAACGGCCGCCACGGTTATATGTATATAAGTATATAACGAACAAAAACATTACTGCACAACAAAACATCCATCTTCATTGCCACCCCCGTTAACCAGCTCCTCCTCGGTTATCATATTTACGCCACTATAATTGTAAGCGTTTAAATCATTATAATATTATTATTGTTTTATAATATAATGTGCATGGTAGTACAGTTTGAACCGTGCTTTGTTATAGCACCCGGTGTCCTTACTCTTTACATTACTATACGACTATAATGCAAGTCAGAGCATCTGAGGTTGCACCGGCATGCATTTGTGGTGGTGGTGGTGGTGATGATGGGAAGGGGAATTAATTTTTTGTTTTTAATTACAACCATTCGTACGGAGCGATTAACCTATTTGTGCCTGAATTATTGTGATGTTTTTGAATTTTTTCCAACCGTAGGTATTTGTTGGTATTTGGCCGATGCTGCAGAAGACTTGACGGTTTTATTTTAGTACGAATTAAATAGTTATACGTATACCTACCTAATTTAAATTACAAAAGCCCAACTCACGATATATGAGGGGTGATCCCCTCTCAAACACGCTACTGCTTCAGACGTGAGTACGTCAGCGACTATAGGATTTTATGTTAAACGATATATTAATATAAAATGTGTAATACAATATTATAATATTATGATTCATTTCTCCACCTTATTGGATAGTCTGATAAATATAGTTTTAATGTCATTAAGTATTTTTTTTTCCATTGAAAGCTCTGGCAGATTAACCTAACCATTACACGGCTTTTAAGAAAATTAAATTACCTGCATATAAAAGGTTATACATTTATATGATGATTAGTACTTTCATAATATCCTCATTAAGAGGTACATTTTTATAGCTATCATATGAGATTGGATTGTTTTAAGAATGAGAATATTTATATATAACAAGGATAAAATTTAAAAAAAAAATATATAAAAAATAAGACTATATTTATATTGTTATTTTTTCCTAGGTGATAACACTTTATTGTCTTACTAATTTTTTGAACCCGAACAATAAATATGAATATCACGTAGACTTACGATTTGATAAAACGAAAGATTCATAAATTTATATACGTAGAGAACAAAATATCACTAATTCTAACGATACAACAACTACTGGAGGTGTTCAAATAAAGTTCTATGCAGTAACGAATGCGAATTGTTCTATACAATATTTCACGGTAAATGTTTCAAACGAAGTGAATATGTAATGAATAAGGTGTTTATAAATAATTTAAAACAAAAAAGCTCCATTGAAAATAAAAAACTAAAAAGGAAATTTCCATAGCTTTGAGAAAATAGAAAATAGAAAAAAGTTGGTATGAAAGAATTTTTTGACAACTGCAGAATATTAAGTGTAATTTTATAAAGCTTTCAAGCTGTAATATCACATTGAGAAACTAAATATTTATCAAAAACATATTTAATTATTCGTGTTCGAGTGTAGGTACTCTCATACGTTATTCAATACGATTCTTGGTGTTCAGAGGTTATACCGTTATTGAGCCATGTCGGAATCAAAGTCATTGAATAATAATAATAAAAACATAGTATAATATATTTATGGGTTTTTAGTCTGAATTGCATTTTTTTGTTTAACACATATTTCGTTTCACCGGTGATGAAAAACGATTACGCTACGGATAGCTCGTGTATAAACATAACCGCGAGTACGCTGTTGTAGGGAAAATAACAATCGAAACTCGAGAATACACTTTTCAACTCATCCGGCTCGAGTGAATGCAATAATATTATACCCATACCACGGGTACAAGAAAAATGAAAACGCGTGTAGAAAACGTCTTGACCCCCCCCCCCCCCCTCCACCGTTCGATCGTTATGATTTTATGCGGATTTAAACTGAAACCTCAAACTAGGTAAAACCTGAAAAACTTACGTATTAATAATATTATTACATTACAAGCGGTGGAGCGTTTGCTGCTGCAATGTACAGGGAGACGGCCGCCGTCCGGTATTTCGGTATCGGACACGAAGACGACGACCATCGACCGGAAACCGAGAGAAACGTTCGAGTGTGTGCTCGCGTGTGTATGATATATATATATATATATATGTTTTTTTTTTTCGTCTGACAAACAGCTTTCGGTGTCTTAAATGACACTGTCAAAGCGTTATTTCTGCCGGTTGATTTGCGACACGAAACAGCCAACGGCCGACCGACGGTGATGGGGTAAGAGCAACAGCAACAGCAGCAGCGGTATATAGGTAGGCAGTGGCAGTAGTATTCGATTAAACACCGCCGCCGCCGTTCACCGTACATATATATACGTACTGTGTGCTACGGGTTATAAATCGTGTCGGAAGGGCACACGTATATATATATATATATTTATGTGACTATATATATTGTGTGTGTATATATATATAAATATAATAATGTATAAACGCACATTTTCCCCTCAGTTTTTGAAAAGTGACCGTGTGCGCGGCACATCAGTTTCACCCAAACGGCCACGAGTTATACGACTGATCATAATTCTTTTTTAAATGGCTTCTTTTATATGAAGAATGACCGAGTCTTTTACACCGGCAACGGCGGCGGTACGGTTTTTCCCATATCGGCCGTCCGCCAACAAATGCGTTTCACATTCTCTCTGTCCGGCCCGCGTATTTTTCATCTCTCCTCCGAGCCCTCGGCACACGTCAATGTTTTATTTATACTCGATTTTCCACGCACAAACGTTTTTACCCGTTCGATTACCACCACCGCCGCCGAAGGGAGACGGAGTGCGACCGACAACGCAGCTACGTCTGCTCTTATCTCATCGTCGTCGTCTGTGTGGCTAGTCTCTCTCAACCACTGTCACCATTTCACGTCTCGTACCGATATAATATAGGTACCTTATACCTGCAGCTCGTATCTTATGACCTCCCCCGTTATTATTTTCTCCTCTTCGCCGACGCTTTTCCCGTTATTTTATTAATTGTATCGATGTATTCTCGTTTCGTGGCCCCCGCTAAAGTAATTATATTATTATTATAATATAAGCAGGACGTGCGGAAAGCGCTTCGCTTGTCTACGATATTATATCATAGTTTTTTCCGACCTTTGGTTTCTATATCATTGACACACCCGTGCGCTGACGACGACCACCGTTTTCGATTTTACTTTAATCACTATATACTTTCCGGCTGGAAACGTTATTATTGTACAGTTAAATGTCCGTGATACGGTTTATTATGATTCAGCGTTTTATATAGAACGAAGTCTTCTGAGTAAGCCTAATCGTGTTCATAGAAGAGGATAATAATAATAATGATAATATGTGAAGATTATTTGTCAGAACGTGCATTTTTAAAGAATACCTACTCGGTAACGAGGAGGTAAAAATATTCCAACGAACGAGAAAATTAAGAATAACAATTCACCGAATATGAGTATAGGTACGCCTCTGATTCAACCACTGCACAACGTAATCAACGGATTATCGAATGCGCATAATTTATGTATACATTTACTGTTTTAATATTCATATGACTTGGGTAAAGTTAACTTATAGTTTGTATTTGGTACGTATAATCGATAATAATATATTTGCCTAATATTGGGAACTTTAAAACTATAATTCAACATAAAATATGAAATACATTTCCACCGACAGATTGTACGACAAAACTTTGTTTGAGCGTCTAATCATGAAGCCGTTATCCTTATCAACGGAATATTATACGATATTTCACGATTAAATGGACCTCATTTATGAACTTTTCCAAAAATTTCTAATATCCAATCCAAATCCAAATTAAAATAATTATTTTAGTTTACGAATTTATTAACTAGACCAGTAAATCCGTTTAAATAATCTAGGTATATGTAGTGTATTTTGACAATACAATACGTCTGATTATATATAACTGTAGTAATTCAAAAAGAATAATAATACAATTAAATATGTATAATAATATGCAATTAACATTCGATTGTGAGAATTGTAAATATAAGAGTGAAGGAATAATTTTAGTGTTGAAGATCGAATAATACAAAATATATATTCCATTTCCGTTACGGTATATTATACTATATATATATACAGTATATACAATATACTATAATATAGGTTTAGGTTATAGAGTACGACGTGGAAATATTGTTACTTTTTATAGGGCAAGTAAAACAATATTGAGAATATGATGTCTTGGATAGAAATTGCTTTTACTCTGAGATGATGGAACAAAAAGAAAATCATAATAAATATTTTTTTATATATATAATTTGAAAAGTTATTGCAAATACTCATCTATTTTTATAGGGTTGCCACTGAAATGTCGTTGTTTTAGGTTTTGTTTACAAAACTTAAATTAAGTTTTCGAAAAAATAAGAGAAATTCGTTTTTTGTTTCATATAACGTTTCATATATGAATCCATCCATTGCCGGTCTCCTCTGGTGTAAAAATAAAGAAAAATACTAACGCTAAATTGACACTGAGTGCGAGAACATCACAATTTTGTTTAATGCCTTTATGGTAGTGGTCGTTTTCTTTTGTCAGAGAGGGTGTTCATCGCGCTGTATATTGTACATACTGTTTAGATGCAGTCAAACGAAACTAATTTTATTTTATTCAACCAGAACGACGGAAATTTTTTTTTTTAACACGACGACGATATACGCCGGACAGTAATCATTAAAAATGTCACTCCACGTATAATATGCAAGATATGCAAGTGGTGAAAAAAAATTTCTGAAAAAAATTGTCGCCTGTTGTGTTCGACATGGATCTCGGGTGAGTGAATATAATATAAATACTGCAGCTCACCCCCTATTTTTAAAAACAATGCAGTATTTTGTGTATATTACCTATACTTAAGGTGTGTCCTGTGAAGATACAAACTTCTGTTGACAACCCCCATTTTTCACTGAATATTATTTGGTGGATAATTTACAGTGAACATTCTGAAGTGTCTAATCCATAAACTCGAATGAGTAACTTTCGGGTTATATTTTAACGTTATGTCCTAATAATGATACATCCACGATAATAGGTTTGGAAGGTATAAGAGCTATTGTAATTAAAAAAAATTAGTAATTTATTAATCTACTAACACAGTAACACAAGTTTTTATAATTTATAAAAATGGTTCAAATATAATAAATACTTGATTCGATATTACATGTTCTTTATATTTGTGTAAAACCATTTTTTAAGGACTTTTATCCTTTTTATAAAAATTATAATTACTTAAAAACTACTTATTCGAATTAAGCACATCAAAATGTTCAAAAAAATATCCTCTAATAATCATTTACAGTAAAAAAGGGTGTTCTCGTTTGAAAAACAACACAAGATCGTATCGCTACAGGACACCCATTAAGCGGTACAAAAAAATCTCAAGAAAACACGGTCTCATTAAGACAGGTAGGTACTCCTATATTTGAAAATATTCCAAAAATCACAATCCGAATAAATTCGCTATAAAAATGAGAAAAAATAAAATAGTGGTGTCCTCAGTATCGCTCGGGGAATCGCTGCTTGCAGTATAATATAACATAATATCTTATAACGTCCGCCGTTGGTGCGTTGGTCGCCGAGGAGAAGTGTGCCCACAGATAACCGCGAGATTTACTATCGGTTAGGGCCAGGGCCCGTTATATTATACGTTCGCATTAGTGAGATTGCGGACGAGAGATGGTACCTACGTATTTACGACGCAAATCTTGTGCGCACGATAGACGAACACAGTTGTCCGCACGGAACGACCGGAGCACACTACACCCACACCGTATTCCACCGCCACCGGTGTGATGTACGCGCCACGAGGCATATCAAGTAGCTGGAAAACTTCCAACCCGGCGACGGTTTTGCAATAATATATTATTATATCAGAGAGACAACGAACCATAATATAACGCGGACGCCGCCGTTTTCCCGGCTACGATTGTTATCTAGTCGGAAGTATACTATTATAGTGTGTACAGACGGTAGGTATATAGTATAATAATAATATTATAGTCGTACACGCGGTAAATGACGATAATTTTAACCGCGCGCGTGGTAATCGACTTTGACGAGATACCTGCAACACTAGCCATATATAATATAAATTATAGAAGGTACGTTGGCCCGCCATCAACAGCACGAGCTCGAAATAATAATGTCTACATCAAAGCTATATATTCTGTATACGCAGACGGTTTTGCTTGTGATACACATTATTATATAGTTGTGAACGAGATATAACAATAATGTGTAATTCATAACGGTATACCGGGTGATCGTTTTACGCAAGACATTTATCAATTCAAAAACCATTAACGTTTTTAGAAAAATATTTGTTTCGCGTCGTTTTGTTTGTTGTGATATTTTAATTTTTTCACTTTTGAATTTCTATAACAACTCGACGCATTTTTAATTCCTTATTCTAAAGCGGAATATTTCTGGAGTGCTTCGAACGCTGTGGTGCATACAAATATTCTGAACGAGTAGTCGATGTGCTGTATTCATGGTACTCAATGTTTAAGAATAAGTATTGCTAAAGCTAATTTTGATAATTTAAAAAAAAAACTGTGATAATAACTAAAAGCAATGCTTAAGCCAAAGTCTCGTTTATAAATCTATCATTTGAGTCATAAGTATAACTTAAGCAATACCACGGTTATCTAGTATCTACACAGGTTGGAACTCGCGGATATGCTACCCGTGAGCTGCTGTGTCGAAGTGGCGACCACTGGTACTAACAGCACTATTTATACTTGGCCCGACATTAAGAGGACGCTACACATATTATATTAGTTGTCTCCGTCTTACAAGTGCATAACATTGCAAATTTACGCTCAGAAAATCACGTTTAACTCAGTTATAAACTATAGTTTTAGATCGATTCACCTATTAAGAAACTTTATGGTATATTTGGCGGTTTTTTGCAGTTTTTAAATGAGTTATGTCAGTTATGAGCATTTTTAATTTACACTACCTATATTATATACGCGTAACTCGCTGAAAAATCAAACTATCGTAAAAAACCCACACGCACATGCAGATAACACGCCAAATATTGTTTCACTAGTCCGCTCATCTAAACTTTTAACACCAATTACTACAAGCCGAAATTTGATTTTATAAATCAAGATCTTACAAATAATATGTTGCATTGGAATATGAAATTTAAAAAATATACCCATGTTGTCAATCAAAAGTATAAAAAACTCAAGAACTGATGACGATTGAAATAGTAAAGAATTGTAATTTTTTTTCCAAAAATTAGGTTTTGTAACGAAATAACATATTGTGTTATCAAAATATTTTCGAAAACGTTATTGTTTTCTGAAATAACGAGTGTCCTACGATAAAGTTTTCACAGCGTATTGTTGTTGTACATTTGTTATGATATGTAAAATGTAAATGTATATTGTTATGTAAAAGATAAAAAAAATGTTTCAATAGACCCGGAAATAGGTTCTCTTACAAGGGTGACGTCAGTAACGCGTATTACAGTGGCATACTCATAATCCTATGTCATTGTATTTGCGACTTCAAAACCGTTCCGTGTTAAGTGACTTATTGGGGTATCAGAGGGTATAATAGTCCAGAAATATAATCATGTTATTATCATTGTCGTATGTGGTATAGAATCGTTTAAGCCTCGCCAAAACAATGGAGGCGGCGCCAAACGTATCGAGTAAATATAAAAAAAAACGAACTATTCCATATTATCGCGGAGGCATTAAAATAACTTTTTACCATTCTATATTGCATGATCCAGCGTGGTGTACTGGTTACACTGCATAACCCACATAGTTATTATTAATTATTATTATATATATAAATACATATAATAATAATAATAAAAATAACAATATACCTAATAGTATTCTGTAGGTTGACAATAATATGTAATACTAAACCTTTGAGAAATGATCTAGGGACACCACTTATGCCTACATCGCAGTATAATACACTATAGATACAAAATATCATAAACAACAATATTTGAATAATTATAATAATTATAATAATGTATTATAAGTAATAATCCACAACTACATGTTTAGTATTTCTGAAATGCAAGTGAGTTTCTGCTCATAAAAAATCAGTGCAGAATAGAAAATCAAATTCGTTGATTTAAAAAAATTCAACTCACAGTAAATGATAATAATCAACTTAACATTATCGTTCAGTTAATATACACAAACTAAATTATCGTTTATACTTTGTCAGATGAATTTCATTGTACTTAATATAGGGCAATCATTAATATTAGCTGAGTCAAATTCTTAACGTTTTATTGAGATGTTGCAAATTTTCGTTTAAAATATTCATCAAGTATACATCATAAGTACACAAGTCATCAGAGTATTTAGAGGTTTGCAATTGAATGTTTTTATATTATTTTTATTATTATTTTATTTTTTTTGAGTGAAGGCTTCAACAGCTGAGGTTATTAGCTTGCTATTGTGGGGAACACGTGTATTTGTGACAATGATTTGTCACTAAACTCCCCGGGTGGTCACCCATCTGGGAACTATTGACAACCAGACGGTGCTGGCACTCAGAACACGTTTTTGATCTAAGCCAAACACCGCCCCATACCATGCCACTTTTATATTATTATTGGTTACAAAAAAATATTTCCTCTACGAATTACGTCCACATTTAGATATAAATTAAATAACCGATGAACGATGCAGTTATCTGTACAATTATTTACTATTGTTTTTAGCTACAATAAAATTAATAATTAATTTCGTTTAAGGCGGATAAACGAATAAGTGGTAATTTAATAATAATTTGGTAGTTATATTCATAGAACATAGGAAACTATTGAGATTATCGAGCAAATAACTCTGATACTTATACATTAGATAATATTTCTATCAATATTATATATTTAAATAACACTAATAAGCACTTTAAGAAAAACTTAAATTAGAAAAGATTAAAACAAAACTTTAAATTTCAAGTTAGTAAAAAATTTTAAACATTTAATTGACATCAAAAACGTTGAAAAAACAATAGTGAGTTGCCTTAACTAGGTGTCTATTATTAAAAAAAATACTTTAGGTAGGTGCAATATGCACTTGTACCTAGTTTGGTATTTTGTATTACATCTATTTACAAAGTTAGGAACTTGTTCAAAGTTTAGTAAAAGAGCCTTTCATAAGCTTCCAAAAGATGATTTGGGTCAAAAGATTATTATTATGAAGATGGTACTCGAAGGGTTTGAAGTTGTTTAAAGATACAAGTGGTGTTCAGCAATAGCACTAGATAGACTCAAATTAAAAAGACTGCAGGAGTATACCACTCTGACGTAGATAGGTACTTTGAAAATCTTGACAAACTTTTATTATTAACAATTATTACACATAAATCGGTAACATAAAAATACAAAAGAAATCATTTCTTTTTATGGTACATTTATTCAAAAAAATTAAATTATATAAAATGCTTCAAACACATCAAAACCTGAATACTTCTTGTTATGAAATCATTTTTAGAAATAACATTTCTAATATACGAGTTAGGTAATCTTGTTATTTACTACTTAGATGTGAATTATTAGATTGAAACGTGTAATGTTTTGGTTTTACAATTATTATGGATATTTTTTGTCCTTAATATTAATTGTGTCTATATAATCAAGTTTGAAGTGTGGTTTTTGGTAGCAAATTAGATCTACTTCGGAACGTAAAATTACGATTTTGGATATAATCCTATTAAAAAAATATATAAATATTGGTGAAAATATTTATAGGCAGTAATTTGAAGCTATCTATATCACAAAACTATTCATAATATTCTACGGTCCCTGCATTGGTATTGGCTTATAAGTTATACGCGATATTTCGTGATTATTTACTGAATTTACGATAACTCTTATTTAAGTGTAGATATTATCTAACATTTTTAAATATTCTTAGAAATATATGCTGATTCACTTGTCTCTTTTGCTCAGTATTGATATATTATGTAGCATTGGGTTCATATTTAACACATCTGTTACAATAGGATTTACTCAATGATACTTGAAAGTTGAAACTTACTTTACATTAAAGTAAGATCTTAGCAAAATAATAAGAAATTAATGTAGGTTAGGCATATATTTAAACGTGTGTGTCTAATCAGATGTATTATCGAATAATTATTTACAACTATACAACTTATAAAGTAAAATGAAATGCTGTTTTGGATACTTATTAAAAAAAACAAAATATAAAATAATACGTATTAAATAAAAAAAATTGAACTAGAGTTAAATGCAACCTTAAAAACGTTTAAATTAAATGATCTTAGACTTTACTATTGAAGGTAGACCTACGAAGGAGTTTGCGAAAATTATATAATTACATATTTGTGTATTTTAATACCTAAGTAGGTACTAGGTACTTTAAAATAAAAGGCAGGTATATTCAATGATCTGATGGGAATATGGTTCATAATGTTTCTGTAACAGCGCAGTACTCGGGGCAGAATGGTAGATATTATCGAAATAGTGTTGAGCATGCAAGTTGTTCTAAAGTTGTTAATACGATAACAAAATATATACTAAATTCGACGATTAAAATGTTCAAATATAAAATCCCAACTGCAAATGCTCGAGTATGATGGCAATACTATATACGGACACTTATCCAGTGAACGGTAAAACTTTTATTGCGAACACATCGTCGATTAGCCGACACTTAAATGCAAATGGGTTTCACTACTCCGAAGGTTCTACCAACCCCCGAACCCCCCCCCCCCCCCCCCCGCCCCGCCACCACGACAGACCTGTGCCTGGATTATACGTTCTCGGCACAATAACAACCTCCCGCTCGAATATAATACAATAAAAACTAATCCGGCCGACTTACACGTCCGATCATTGCCACTAACCCTTTCGTTCGGTGAAAACCCTTAACTGCCTCTACGGGAACGGTATACGTGTACAGAAATACAGAAGGATATATATATATATATATATATATATATATGGTGAGAGAGAGAGAGAGAGAGGGAGAGGTGGAGAGTAAGAGATTTACACAAATACACTCACACACATACGTGCACGCTCGCACAAACACACACGGGAACGCGAGCAAACAGATAGGACTGTGAGACGACGAGAAGAATGCGGTATGGAGCGCGAGAGAGAGAAAAGTCCTTGTCCCGTTTCCCCGGGGACAGACGCGGGATGACTCGGGTGTGCGGTGGTAGGTGGCTTGTGCGGAAATTATAAAAGACATTAAAAGTAAAATATACGAGTGGAACCTTTTAAACTGGCCAGTGATTTAATGAGAACGCCATAAAACGCCACCACCGCCGCCTCCGTTGCCGTCCGCACTTTTGTAAAACCCACCGCGAGACACATACAATACATATAAATACGCGGCGGCGGAACGGGCGGGCTGCACGGCAGTGGGGGGGGGGGGGTGGTACACAGCAGTGGATTTGCATGTGTAATAGCCGGAGCACCCGAAGACAAGGCGGCCCCGGGGGTTGCGGTTATCAAGCTACGTAATGACCAAAGGGTCCCTTGCGCCAGTCACAAATCACTTTTGTCCTGCGGCCCGCACCGAGGCTCCTTCAAATAATAGAATAAGCGCCGCAGAAAGAGGATAAGCAAGCCGGCACCTATAAATTGTACCGTTTTAAGTACAAAACGCGTATAATGTGTTTGTAGATACGCCGGCGGCGGTGGGCATCCGACGGAAGGGTGTGGGCGAGGGGGAGGCGACACACGCGGAGAGATTTTTGCATCTACGAAACCCTTTTGTTTCTAAACCTTTTTTTCGAAACAATAAAAAGAAGGGCCCCTTTTTTCAGTCGCTCGAGCTCGTGCTTGTATATATAAGCGGGGAGCAGAAATTAAAACGGAAATCGTAATTCAAATCCGTTGGCATCTACTCGCACGAGTTTCCGACGAAATATATATCACACGGGTTTTTCTTGTTCTCTTTAGTGAAAACAAAATTATCATGTAAATACGAAAATCCAATCACTAACGCATCACGTAGGTACCTACCTAAACATTTTTACTGATTTAATGTGGTCATTTGCACACATCACTGCGGAGAATACCAAGAACAATAATTTATTTTTCGGCAGCTCTAAAAACATGTCATCTTAAATACGTCTTATAAATAATAATAATAATATATCTGATCTCAATATTATTAACTTCAAAAAAAGACATCCTAAAAACTGTCTTTAATATTTACGCATTTATATTTCAATGGCAAAAATAAAATGTCTGCAATTGTTCATGTTACACCTACATACAAACCTGTTAGGAAAGCTCTCTCTGCGTGCTAAATTTCTGAATTCCAACCTATTTTAATACGAATTAAAACAAATTTGGTAACCTTAATATTTTGATAATATTTTTTTTTTTGAATGGTATAAGACATGAATCCATATTAGTAAACACTTATACAATAAGTAATTCTCTTAACATCAATAATTGTAATTAAACACTTTATTAAAAACAATCGTAACTGTAAAAGTAACTACAAACAATAGTGAATAAATATATATGTAGCTTAATATCATCAATCGTAATTATGTACTGGTGACTAACCGATGGACGGACGGACGGACACAACGGAAATATAAAGACGTGTTCTAGACTTATGTCTTCTCGTTTAGAATCCTAACAATTAAGCGTAAAATGAGCATCAGACGTGAGAAATAAATACCTACGTATCCCAAGTAATAACTAATACCTATATCGAGATATCGAGGTAAGTACTTAAATATTTTAACTTAATATATTAAACTAAAAATTATAAAATATACATGATAATTCAATTAGGTAATAATGATGGACGTCATGGAAGATATTATTATGATTTAACAACGGAATTTTTACCGAATGTAAATAATATATATCCTTTATGCAATTGATATTTAAAAATAACTTAAATTAAATTCAAACAGCATTATAGTGTATATTTTACAATCATATCGTTATTGTTAAATGCATTCGTGGAGTGTTATTTTAATATCGATGAATGCTGAAGAAATTAAAACCAGGATTTGAAATGTGTTCCCCTTTAATAATATTCTAACAATCATATGAAAGTCAAAACCTCGGTAACCTAATGAGATAAGACATGAATTATTAGACGTGACAAGGGGTATTCGTAAAGAGATTATTTTTAGATAACGACGAACATGGAAAACGCATCACAGACGGGTTTTTAGTTAGCAAACCCTCAATATTATGGAATTTTCGATAGATATATTCACGCAGTAAATAAAGGCGTACCGGATTCGCTGTTTAATAACATTAAGACTCAAACATATTAAATTATAATAAAGGACAGTAAACCGAACAAGACACTTAAAACACAGTATATAATGCGAAGAGATAAAAATTAGTTGATAAAAAAATGTATAATATATTATGTTTGACATGTATGGTAAATATGTGTACAGTATATAGGTAATCCAACCAAAATAAAAAATAGTAATTACCACAGTAATGTATTGAATTCGATTTATTTACCTACCTAATATTCATATTATATAGGTAATCTATATAATATTACATGCGACTAAATATATATAGGTAATAAATATTAACTAATACACCTTAAACATAATTATTTGATTTAAGAAGCAATTTATACTAAATAATTTGTTATTATTTTTGTGTGAATATAATATTATCACTGATATTAAAATTTGATCTGATTATTATAAAATATAAATACTATAAACTACTAAATGGTCCAGTAACATACAAGAAAATTACAGAAAAACTTTTAAAAAAATTAATGTTATGTCTTTACTGTAATAATACATTTATAGATTATATAGATATAAAAAGTAATAAAATTAATAAGTGTACCTATGTTTGTATTTTTTCAATATAACAGTAAGGTTTGTTAAATTTCAAAAATGAATCAATTTATAAGTTGAACATTTTGAAAAGAAAAAAAATTCAGTTCTGTAATAATAATTATTATTATACTTACGTCTTAATAAAAAGTTGTGATGACTTCTTTCAATAACTTTAATATAATATTATGAAAACACGCCACTTTTAATAATTCGGATACGTGTGATACGTGATGAATTTCTACTTTTTTTGTTTTGTTTTTATTATACCTATTTTGTACTTTATTTTATGTTCCGTATAATATTTCAGACTGTGTAATGCTGTATATACATCGTAATTTATCGTTTAGTCTGTACACTGAAAGGTATAGCATTATCTTTAGTGATCAGTAAAAAGGGATCGGGAAGTTAAAATTATGTTTGATATAAATGTCGTCTTAAATCGAGAATAATGAACACTATCAAACATTAACAAAAGGGGAAATGAAATTTGTTTAACGATTATTTTTATTTATTATAATTATAGCTTTCACATTGTTAGTTTACGTTTATGTGCTCTAAAAGATATTACGCTCCGAGCTGCGTAACGAGTGACGCGGGAGACGTTCGTTCTTTGCGAAGGGGAGAAACAGAATTTTGATTAGATGGCTTTCGGATGATTTACATTTTTCTCTCGTTTTCTAATTATTATTACGGCGCGGATATTCGACGAGAATCTTAATCCGCTCAGACGGATTCAGTCACTATATTATATTATTATTATTATTGCACATGCACATTATCCATATATTATATTATTATTATTATTGCACATGCACATTATCCATATATTATATTATATTGTACGATTACTTACTAAAAACATTCATAAACACATTTGGTTATCGTCACGCGTCGGCACGATGAAACGACTCGTAACTGTATAATATAATATTAGAAATCGATATTCGACGTTCTAATAATAATATTATCATCTGCGCATTGATATTGGGCGAAATACTCTTGGGCTACATATATTGAGAGGTGCGAAATAAAATTCTCGTTCTCGCTTGTTCTTACTCTAAAATATCATAGTAGGTACATAGTTGGCGTACTCTTATTTTTGTTTACACGTCGTGTATATTTGGCGCTACTGCGTTTTATCGGTTCGGTTTCAATTTCACTAATACGAACGACGCAGTGAATCGTAAAAAGACAAAAAAATTACCAGTGGTCTTAACGTTCGATTGTCCCTTATTCCAAACGTTATTATTATTTTTTAATGTTGTTATTATGATATTGTGTGAGAGTGTCGTGGTAGAAAGTCAATTACCACATACCGGCTATACACCAGACACATTTCCCTGCACAATACAGATAATATAGCATAAGTCGTAGTTGCAAGTTTTATATTATTAAACTTATGTTGTTCACGACGGACACGGATCTCAAACTGAAGACGTAGCTTTTGATTTCTCGAACCCACTGCCGTGTGTCCCGTGGACTGCACACAAGTGTACATGTCGTTGTTGTATATCCTTATCACCTGGTCCCTCATCTCTCGGAGAAGTTTTATCGCCACCACGCCACGGCACTAACTTGATATTATATTTTATCGTCACCGGCGTTTTGCCACGTGCGCGCCGCCGCTCATTTGAATTACGTTCATGACGAACCTCTCTCTCTCCATCTCTCTCTCTCTCGGCTATCAAAATACATTAAACGCCACCACCGCCTCAGCCTTATAATAGCTCTTACCGCCGAATGTCGTTTCGTGCACTGGGTTAACGCGTATAAACACGCACGCGCGCATAACCGCACCCGGCGGCCACCTCTTCGCCAAGGAGATGCTGTGAAAGCGGGCGGCGGCGGCGGTGGAGGAGCTGTTAAACTTACATTTCTCATTAACTTTAACGTCGAGTTTATACAACGCGCGTCTTACCCGACGCTGTTTAAACTGTTGACGTAGTCCAGAGATACATTGCCCCCCCCCCCCCCCAATCCGCTTGTGACCTGCACATTATACGTTATGACTGCCTATAACCTAATGCGCTCGTAAATACACACGCCGTATAAACTGCGTCCTCGCGAAATTACCTCTCTCATCTTTTACGCGTGTGTGTGGTAGTACCTTTTAACCACGACCGCACCCCCACAACACCCCCTTTACATGACATACAAGAGATTCCACAGTCCTTGGCCTTTCACGCGCCGCGTATATTATAAGCATTTACACAATCACGCGGATCCGTCACGATCGGTTTTAAACTCACATCTCGAACCTCGCTTGGCGTCCTCCACTATTATGTTACGTCCAGTTATAGTTTATTGATATATCTACTTGAATTTATAGTAAAATAAACGCGTGACTCTGCGAGTTCGTTAAAAATCGTGAAAAATATTTATTAGGAAAAAAAATTGCTACACTATTTATTATTATTGTTATACATTGACATCTATTTTAATACAATACGATGACATATATTCATCGTGTGAGGAGTGGTAGGATGCACTGACGACAACAGATTATCGTCGTACGTTATTCGTTGACGAGCTGAAAACCACGATAAATCCAGTTCGACGTAATAACATGACAGCCATGAGTACCTACGTCGTTGTTAAGTGACGAGCAAGACGTTACGATGTCTGCACATGTCGAACATATGTTAATGCATATGTAAATCTTTCAGAGAATAATAATATAAAGTAAAATCACACTTGGCTCTTATAATATAGTACAAAGTGTTATAAATATTTTGCCAGTTATTGAATTTCTTCGTTTTAAAAAGAAACATCAGCGAAACGTAACGTCAATGTGTGAACTATTAAATCAAAAAAACTATCTTTCGCTGAAAACGTTATGATTTTTTTAAGTGTACAAATCCGGTACTGACTACCCACTACGGTTTAAAGGTAATAACTGATTACTAATAAGTCGTAAGTACTAGGTCATATAGTCTATAATGCGTAGGTAAAGGGGTAAAACTAATAAAGGATAGGCCCAGACGTTTGATACAAGTTTTTTAGTAATATTAATGAAATTATAACAATATTATAAATATAAATATGTTACATGACATATAGGTGTCATAATACGAAGTACAAACTCTACATTGTGTACGATCAACTGCTGATCGATACAATAATATTAACACGCACATAATAATTATTGTAAGGCATGTGGCCAACATACACATACTATGTAAGTATAAGTAAATTAGTTCACTGTGCACCTCAGACCTCAACACACTAGAAATACCGAACTCTGTATGACTGCGATACAGTCACATAGTATGATAGAACGACATTTTGTTAGTACAGATAATAATTTTTAAGTGTTTAATATAGACAGTAAAACTTAATAATAACTGAAATGGAATCCTGGTTATTTAAATATATTTAAGATTCTGATATATCTGAATACAGTAATTATATCTATGGGGTCCTACGACTCTCTCTGGATATCTTATATTTAACTGCTCGTTCCCCCGACCACGTTACAAAATAGTAGCCACTATTAAAAAAAAATATATATAACGGAAAGCAATTAAAAAATTAAATTTGGTGATTATACTAGGTTTTTAATATTTTATAGCACTCTGTTATTATGTAATAAATATTGATATAAAATTTTACCGCGCATACATTTTTTCAAATTCTACGAAACCGTAAATATAATTCTCGTTTAATTGTTGATTTATTGGAAATTCATATAGCCTATAAGTATACATATAACCATATTATGTGTATTAGTATGCTAATATTAAAAAATTGGAACCCGTTAAAAAAAATTAAGTGTTCATAGAATAAAAAAAATGTATAATGATATTATTATTATCATCGTAAAACAGAAAGAGCATCCGCCTCGTTACCGCTTAAAATACGATTATCTGGCAATACAAATTTGCAAACAATTATTAATAAAAAAAAAAAAAACACTGAACTGCATACGAAACATATTATAGTATCGTTATCAATACCAATAAATATTAAATTCACATGGATAACGTAGATGTTTATTATAATAATTGCAATAATAGATTGCTATACATAATATTATGATTTATCGTCGTTCCTTTCGACACTACAATATCATTAACGATTATAGGTTGCTACATTGTACAATAATAATTATAATGTAACGTCACCTACGTTCGAACAAGTTACTTTCTTTCTTTTAATTATATATATATTTTTTTTAAAAACCGTGTTAGTTCTAAAAAAAAATCAGGCGGATGCTGTATTATCACCTGATTATAGGTATAGTAGGTTTCGAGTGCACTTCGCCATTTATTAGGTATAACTGTATAAGATGTGTTAAATTTTGATTCATGATGAATCACTGTATACGACGTACAAGCGATTCTATTTCTAAATTTCTAAATTACTGATATTATTATATTTTAGTGTTATGATAAACGTATATATGACTATTATGTATTTATTAAATATTAGTATTTTGCTAATTCGGTAGCTTGCACAAATTGCTGCCAAACAAATCGCATAAAACTCATACTATATAATTCATGATTTGAATAGATTTGTAGCGAGTACCTACTTCACTAACCTTAAAAACTAAAGTTAATTAAAATAATTTAAACATTTTTTTTTGATTTCAATAAAATAACTAAAATCGTTTTTTTACGTTGGATTATCCAATTACCTACATCAATATGAAAACTTTAAAATATTGTTAAATAAAATGATGTGACCATGTATTTATAAAATTTTTCAATTGTTGTAAGTAAAACTTGTTAAATATTGTATACCATTTTCAAGTATTAAAATAATGTTCAGACATTTAACTAATTTGGTAGTTTCCTCCCGTCTGTACACTGTTGCAGTATCCAAGTACGTATAATTTTCCATTCTTCACATTTTGTTATCAAATATTTTTATTGTACTATGATAATAATATGTAGTTTCGATTGTATCGATTTTAAGTATCGATTGAATAAAATAGATATTATAAAACATAAAAATTGAATGTGCATATACATAATAATTTACAAATGGTCCTGATTTGAAAAATTTCAAGTTTTGATTGAGATACGAAAATGTTATAAACGTATAAATCGAAAAATATGAACGATTAAAGTTCAAAATTCCACGTATAAAAAATATCTCACGAACAAAATATTTTAAAAATTATATCATAATATCTAGGAAATTGTATTATAATAAATTGATTAATATTTAGTATACATTTCAAGTGCATACCTACGGTTGGTTATTTCTTTCTGAATTACAACAATAAAACAAAGTCGATTTTTTATAAAGCTGGTGTCACGTGTGCATAATGTTATTCCGCTATTATTACTTATTAATAAATATAAACCTTGGCATTTCTTTTGATCCTCTCTGCCCCCCCCCCCCGCGATAGTCCAATAAGTAGATAAAATTCGCTCAAAAACAGTTGCTGTGCGGAGGTTGAGGAATGAAGGAAATTCGAAAGCTTGACGAAACGCACACACATATAAGCGATAATAATAAAATCAAAAACACACGTCATCACAGGAAAACCAATATACCTACACATTCTTTGCTCGACTCGGTTCACGTCGGTTGCAATGCCATCACACTCGACAGTCTATACACTGCACGCGATTCACATACCTGCGTAATAAAATATGAAACGGATGCAGTTTGTATCCGAGTAAATCGTTTTCAATTCCGAATTCCAATATGCGACCTGCCATCGAGACGACCCAATGTGTGGGTAAACGTCAAAAAAACCGATTCGACTAAAATCTTTCCGTATATAATACACCTTATGCCCCCCCCCCCCTGAATAGAATAATATTGTGTTTGCGAGTTCCGAGCGTCTCGTCTTTTTTTTATATTTTCTATTACAGCGAACGGAACCGGCAGAATATCATCGAAAGTCATCATCGAAAGACGTTGTGGAAAAGCAAAGCTGGGCAAGTTAGTCACTTTTTTTTAGCTAGTTAAAGTTGAGTTACTTTAATATAAAAAGTAACTAAGTTAGAATATAAGTTAGTTTCTGAAATTTATCAAATTAATAACTTTGTTAGATAGAAGTTAGGTTGGTGTAAATAGTAACTTAAGTTAGAGTAGAAGTTAGAAGTTAGTTTTTTTTCAGTTCAATATATAAATTTAAAAAAATCATTTTTTCAAATGTAATGTATAACATAAATTAATTATAAAGTATGTAGGTAGGTAAATAACTTGAATTATTGGTAATGAATGAAAAATTAAATTGAAGAACTGTCAACTGATAATTTGATCAAATATATGAAATAGGAAGTTAATAATCTTAATTTCTTGGAATATCAGTCACTAGAATATAGAAAGTTAAACAAAATAAGAAATCGAAAAATTCAATAAATTCAACAAAAAAAACTACAAAAAAATCTATTTACTTATTATTTTTTAACGAGTTGGATTAGATTATTTTACACGTCATTATATTCAACTATAGTCAAGTTACAAAGTTAATATGAATTAAAACTAATCGGTCGATTTGAAAAGTTACTGAAAAAGTAACTTTCTCACTTAATTTTAACTTTCTCACTGGTTGGTGCCCAGCTTTGTGGAAAAGTCGTGTGAAAAACAAAAACGGTTTTCAAAAGTTATCGTGGCGGCGGAGGTTTCGTCGGTCGACCGGTAGATGGCACTCGCTTGTTCGCCTCGATAATAATATTATTATTATAATGTCTGCCGGCGGCGGCGGTCTCCAATGGCAACGACCATTACGGCGGCGGAGGCCCATTCATAAATCCTCGTTTGACGTACTCGTACACGTTATCCGTGGTTGTGTTTGTTTACGACCTAGTCAGCCGCCTGTGACGTCACGCAACGTGTCATCCACCCCGCGCCGCCGTAACAACCCTTCTTGCAGTGCGTCACGCCGAGGTTTATTGTTATTATTATTATTTATATTATGATTATTATTGTAATAATTATAATATTTTATCAGTGTTGTACTACACATCTCATATTATCATATGTATGCGAGTTTGTCAAATCATATATCATCGTTATCATGCAATATATCCTCAAGACGCTATGATCATGACTGCAGCAGTGACGGCCGGTGCGGGGTGCAGGCGCGGGTAAAACGCATTCGGAAGACGGCAGCTTCGATCACGTTAGACTTCGACGCGAAAAACAATATATTTTCTTTAAAAAAGTGTTTACAGAATATCGTATATTATATTATAATACACGAGTCGCGTTGTAGTTATTACACTAAACATATATACATATATAGTAGCTCAGCGGCCAAGGTTTTTCAATTTCTTTTTTCTTTTTTTGGGCGGCAAACGTATAACGATATGATTTATACAGCGCGGCTCGTAAATATATAATATAATAAAAAAATATGTATAAAAATACTCGTATAATACCGACGACGGACGGACGTGGGCGGCGCTGCGGCGGCATGAAGTTTTTATCGGGTGTCCGTCAGTCGAGAGGAGTCTCTGCAGCGGGAAATTAGACGCTGGGGGAATTTATCGAGGGCATTATCAACTGGGAAGGGCAACGCGAGGAATTATATTATATACGAAGAACAAGTATACGTCATGTGTGTGTGTGTGTGTGTGTAAGTGTGTGTGTTCAGGAGGAGAATGGGGAAAAAGGGCTTGCACTAACTGCCGCCGTCGGAGCGTTTTGATGTTTTCCCCGTGAATAATGGGCTGCGCGCACGGGGGTGGTACAGTGATAGTTGTGTGTGCAACGGCGGCGGCCGTTTTTCTATACGCACATAAAAACTGATTTACGATGACCTCAGTGTAGAAATAGTCGGAGATATATAGAGAGAGAGAGAGAGGGAGAGAGAGCGAGTGAGAGAGGGCGAGAGAGGGCGATACCCGGAGGAAAGAAGCGGGGAAAAAAGAAGATCTACGCCACCAAAAACCCTGGCCAATTTTACACGGTATTATTACAGTTGTGTGCGTGTCTCTTTTATACTTTGTTTTTATACACATTCAAACCGACTGCAACGCTGTTTGCAGTGGCATTCGAGCTTACAACAATAATACTGCAGCGTTCTACAAACGCTTTTTTTTAGTGTTAAAAAATTTTGAATTTTAAAAAAATCACTACTTTGTGAATATTAAAATAATATAAACTGCAATATGAAAAAAGATTAAGCAAAATCTCACTTCTTACACAATATCATAATAATTATTATTGGATAAGTATTTACAGAAGTATTTCAATTTCCAATATTTATTAAATCGTAAAATATGATTAATTAATAAATGGAAATTGTTCAAATGTGCTTTTCAATTTCATAATTTTGATAAACCTATATAATATGATATGCAATGTAGTAAAATACAATTTATAAATCAAATTATACAGAGTGCGGCAATCAAATCCGATGATTTGAAAAAATAAAAAAACATTTTTTTATTAATTTTTTGCTTAACAAATAAAAATTACACAAGTGGAATTTTATGTTATACATTTAAAAACTTCATTTTTTAAAGATTGTGTCAGGCAAATGGTTAGCCACACATTACTACTACATATATCATTATTACTTTTGTATTACGCTTTTACCGCGAACGCAGGCTGTTCACTCGACCAATGCTCCATGATTACTAAATTCCGAATATTTAAAAGCGATAAGAACATACCCGAAATCTCTACCACTTTAGCCACGCCCACCAGTTCATGTTAAAAAACGTCGGGTTCGACTGCCGCACACTGTACATGAAACACTGGACAAGACTTGTTCATGTATCACGTCTAGTATCATCAGACTAAAATTCCACAAGCTCTGACTTCTATTTGGGTATCTTATCTTATAATAATATAATAAGTATAAGTAAATATTATTATAGAAATTATTGAGAAATTCGAAAATGGTAATTTTAAAATGTTTTTGATCCAGTCATAAAACGTTTTCATTCAATCAGTTACTATTCACTTGTCTAATAAGATTGTTTAATATAGTGGCATTCCTATAATGTTATTGTTTCCGTTAAATTGTTTAATATACAAAATTAGTACAAGCTGAAAGTACCCGTTTTAATTATCAGGATCAGTGTATTATACTTAACAATGTTTCTATACATAAAACGTAAGTTTCTCAAGTATTTAAATACATATTTTTTGTAGTGTTTTCGTAAGAAGATAAGCAAAAAGTATGTTATATTTTATTATCTATTATTAAAGTTTCAAACAAAAAGTTTATTTATTTTACGCGCGATTTATATTTCCGCATTTAAATACATTAAGATATTCTTTATATTTTTCTGTCACATTAACAATAAAAAATAATGCGTAGTAATTCCGATTCTATTTCTGGGATTACCAACTTTTGGATACATTCAGAATTATTATCAATATTGTTTATTTCTGATTATACTGAATGAAGAATAATGAATAATGTATTATTATTAAGATATAAACTATAATAGTAAAATAAATTGTATGTCATAAGGGATATTATATAAAAAATAACATTTTTATACACATTCATATATTACAATTATTATTGTATGCCTTTAGTGTTAGTTCTGTGTATATAATAGTAATAAAACTATTAATTAATATATTAAAACACAATATTATATAAAAAGAAAATAAATAGGTAGTATTGTAGTAATGGAGTATAATATACCGGATATTTATTACACAAATAATTATTATATAACCTAAACTGGAATACTTTAGACTTTTAGTTGATCAAGTAGGTACACTTAACACCTATGCTAATTAAAATAATTTGACACAGTAAAAAAATCACTACCTTTCACTACCTAGTTATTATTTTTTAATAACGATGACACAATATTATAATAATATGTACGCATGGTGTATTAAACTAAGTATATAGCTACCCTGGATAGGTAGTATTATAGGTATCCTTAATTTTCTAAAAATGTATACATATTATTATGTATATTAATTTTTATTTTGTTAAGTAAATTGTATAAGAAAAGTACATCAAATTAGATTTGCGTACCTATTTAAAAACAAATAATCTCTAATCTCTTATATTGTTTCATTTTTTCTGTAAAATAAATACTTTTTTTTTATTTAAAACCAGACGTTTATATAGCCCCTAAATCTTTTCTTATCAAGATGAAATAAGTACAAAATATTCAAGTTATCGAACTTTCCTCTCGTTTGCCTTCAGATAGCGCCTATAAATACATCGAGTGTAATGAAGTGATTTCAAGAAGAACATCATTATATCTCAAAAAATATAAGTTTAACTTTATGAATGACCATATTAAAAAGCGTATGTATTTATGTATTTTAAATCCAAACATTTATGCTATTAAATATTGGACCATATAAAAATAAATCTTTTTGACAACAAAAAAAATAAAAATAAAACTTTATGACGTAGATATCACTTTTGTATGCGTCAAAATAAATAAACTAAAAATGTCAAAACAACTTAAACCTGTATAATATATTTTATACGTATAAATATTGTATTATATTTATAATAATAGTTATACCCGATATAAACATATTAGAAAAATGCATAAATTTAAATTAGTCTGGTTAGCTTATTGCAGTAGGTATACAAACCATATACCTAAATAAAGTTAACTAAATTGTATATTGTATAATATAGACTATATTACACTGTATATATATCGAAGAAAATATATACGGATTATTATATTGCAATTTAAACTAAATAAGCTAATTAATAATATTTTATATTAGGTATATAATATGTATGTGAAATAATAATAACCACGATTTATGAGCAAAGCGATGAATGTATTGATTTTACAATGATGTATTTTTTATGTCTGTGACCTGTACACTCTATTAATAGTATAAAAAGTTGATTCAATTTTAAACTTCAAGGGGGGTTTCTGCCGTTTCTGGTTGCAAATTGAATATTTGAATCTATTCTGGGAGGTAAAAAATGAAATTTCTCTGTACTATCAAAATAATCGGGAAAAACAGGAAAAAAGAATAAGGAAATAAATTATCGTTCACACTTGAAATATTTACCAATTAGTAATGAGACGCAATATGACATAATTTTCATACAATTTTTTTCCGTTTATACATATTTTAAATTTGTTTAGATTTTCTCGATTGGATAAAAAAAACTTCAAAATTTAGATTATAACTATTAAAAAATATAAAATTTAAACATAGGCACATTTTTCTTTCTACAATTGTCTGAATTTAAAACGTTGGCGAAATCAAGCAAAGAATAACATAATATTACCTATTTTGTTATAATTCAAAAATTGTATTCGTGTATACTTGACACGCATATTGTTATGTTATAAAATGTTTCTATACACAATGGAATTTTCAATAATATATAATTAAATAATAATTGATAGTTAAATAAATGCTAATGTTTTCGGCAAAAATTAATTCAGCCTACCATACAACTAATAGTAAAATAAACTAATATAACTGCAATATCAATACATAGATGAGTACATTATGATTTATAACTAACGGGTTACTTAATATTGTTTAAAATTAAATATTATAAATGTTATGAAGTAGCTGGTGTAGACAGTACTAGACTTTGGTAGGTATAGGTATAATACTGTCTCTGCCACAGAAGTGTCAAAATATCCTAATTTCTAGTGCGTATTTGGAATTTGGTCAAGCGAAGAAATATTTGTTTATATCAATATTTATTTTACGAAATATTTTTTTAACCCTTCGCGGGATTAAAGCGGGCAAGGCACACACAATGGCGGATTTTCAAAATTTTTCTGGGGGGGGGGGGTTCTAAAAAATAATATTTATTACAAATGTTTTATTTTTATTTTTATAAAATCAATTAATTAATTATATATGTATATATCATGATAATGTCATGTAGATAATGTCAGTGTATAATGTACATTATAACTCATAACGTAATAAATTGTATGTAAAATAATTTTGTCATCATACAAAATATATAAGATACTTGGTGTTAACAATCAAAAGCCATTTAGCCACCTAACTATTATGAATAGCCCGTTAAACAGTAGTCACTTGTCGCCAAATAATTTCAGGATACATCATAATATAAAATATAATCAAACAAAAATTGAATATCAAAAGATAATTTTAAGTTATAATAACGCAAAAAACTCAATCACATATACGGGTATTGAACCCGTGAATATACTGTTTATAGTTTTAAATGGTCTTAAAAATAAGTTATTATTACAATATCTAAGTAATATAATATCACATTATGCTGGTTTAAGGTAAAGAAAAAGAGACGCGTCTTCTAATCTAACCTATCCAGTTAATATCATCCTCTTAGCTACCATACTTACATGTTCGTTCTAACTCTCAGTTGGTTTATTTAGTTGACACGTCTTTTATGTTATACGACGCCCGATTAAGCCATCGGACGTACAGGTGGAAACAAGATTTGTATACTATTTAAATAGCAATATTGTTGATTTTCCATGGGAATACGCGTTCGCGGGCTGTAGCCACGCTCGTGTTTACAAAAACAGTGTGTCACGATAGTGAAATAATAAGTATTTAGGTACCACTCAAAAAGCCTAAAGTGTCTGAACTAAACGCCAGATAGTAAGTGTACGGTAAATGATGACAATTTATTATGATAAACCTATTTTTAATATATATTTTACCAAAGTATAAGCATTTTATACTAATTATGTGAAAATAAAAATCGACTAAAAAACCGGCGTTAATGTCGGACCCTCTAAAAAATCATTTACACAGTATATTATAAACGACGGGGTCGTTTGTTTTTTCATTATTATATATTTCATATTTTTCTACTACTCACTCTCTCTCTCTCCCTGTGCGGGTTCGTGCAGTAGACTTTGGTTTGTACGCTTGCATGTGTGTACGTATTATAGTGGTAGAGGGAAAACAATACCGGTGGAAATGTGTGTTGTGCAACATACGGATATGTACGCTTCTGCCACCCGCTCACCCGTTTTATTTGTTCCGGCGGTCCGCAAAACAGACGGACGGACGCCCGCGCGAGTGATAATAACGACACCGGCGGCCCCCTACTAATAGGTCATTTGTATCATTTAAAAGTCGCCATCGGCCAGATTTTGATTTATGCCGATAATTGCCAAAAACGGCGGAAACGAGGAGGGTCAGCTCTCGCGAGCCCACATCGCGAGGATGCGGCGGTGCGAGCGGACGACGATGGAAACATACGCGGACAGCGGGGTCGGACGAGTTCGATGTTGTTTTCATTAATACTAATAATAATAATAATAATGATATGATGGTATTATTATTATTGTTATTACGCGCCGCCGCCGACAAACATTCCATTAGGCCCGGCCGGCAACGACCGAAATTCGAAATTAATTCGTTCGGAATATATATTTTATATCGTATACTGCTGCGGCGCGCAGGTCGTTCGCGGACGCGTTTCAATCTTTTTCGGTAGCCATATTAATGCTATGTTATTGTACACCTGCAAGAGTGCATTTGGTAATAAAACCGAACAACTACGCGAATGTTCGAGTCGTTTTGTCACGCGGATCCCGAGCGATGCACCTAAATCGTAATACACTCGAAACACACCCACCGCCGTCGGAGGGGTGAAATATTCTGTCGACGGTGCAGGATTAAACAATAATTGTAGGCCCCTGGGCGGTTAAAATTTCTCGACCATCCAGAAAATTATGTTAGGTACCTACTTACGTATTTAATATTTTACTACCTACTCATTATAATAATGCTAAAATTAGTAGTTTTAATAATAACCATCTAGTTTTAATACAAAAAAACAGTTTAACAATGTTTATTGAATTATTTCACTAAAACTCATTTATTCGTTTACAGAAAAAATGAATTTATATTTTTATTTTACTACCAATTAAAAAAAAAAGATTCTTAACAAATGTAAAATTAAAATTAACTCAAAGTAAATTGTAGTGCTCAGTTTAAACAATTTGAAGCTTGCAACGCAAGACAGTAATGTTCGTCACCGCGTCATAAATGATAATATTATGCAATAAATATTCTCCCAATTACTCATAATTTGACAAAATCCAAAAAAAAATTCTACTGCATACAATATTATGCAGTATGATTTTCATTTTCATATTGCCTTTTGTTCAATCAATTCGTTAATGAAATTGATAGTTAAAAAAAAAAATTTAAATGTTATTCCTTTTTCACGGGGTTCCTACAGGTGGGTGTCTACTTGCTCAATAGTTAATCCGGCACTGAATGTCGAGTTCGATTCTGCTGGATAGCCGATATATGAACATCAATGGACAGTCGGCGACATCAATTCGTTTGATTTTTTTTATCAAACGGTTCGGTTGTATATACCGACCATCACTGCAGTATTATGTGATATTAATAAATTATGTAAACTATTGTGGCCGGTCGCTTTGAAACTATATCGGTAAATTAAACCACTGCAGTGCTCGTCGAATTGGCTATAATATATTAAAGGTATAATAATTGTGTGACTAGGTATGTCAACAATCCTACGTCGATTGCGATTTCATTACAAATACGCGACCACCGGTCAATCATAATACTATATGGTATTCTCGCTTGATATATAATACTGAATTTTGAAACGCTGTTATAAGTTGATAGTTATTATATTCGAGTACGCGTTTTTTTTTTAAAAAAAATAGTCGTATCACACACTGCAAACAACAAACTGACAACAGATTTTCAATATGATAATATTATGATTATTATTCGATCTTTCTGCTTCTGTAGTGCTGCAACTTGCAAGGAATGTGACGATTGAAACATCTGAGGACGAAATTCCCGACCATATTGTAATCGTGCGGATATGCAAATAATAATAATTATTTAATATTTATCATCGATTAAGCACATAATATTCTTTATTGAAAAGATACTTTATTGTCCATTGTTAGTTATTGAATAAATCTGACCTCAAATACTTACCATGGGATACGTGTAAAAACAATATGATTAAAATACCACATAAATATTGCCTCTAAATCTACTCAGTCTCCGAAACACGCGTTGACCACTCATAATATTTTTAGCTTTCACTATCGTAATAAGCAACGTAAAAAAATGGATAATTTGCTTAGCTTTGAGTCGGGTAATAGGTAAACCCACCCTAAAATCAAGACCGACTACACAAAATGTTATTGTAGTTTCTCAACGCAGATTCGCCGAATTTCGCGTTTGTAAAGACGGTGACAACACTGTGGTCACGACGTCTTCTTATGGGTTTCTTTTGTACACGTAATATTGCATTACCTACACGGAAATACGAAAAACTGTCTAGACGGGATGATCATAGTATGAGTATTAATAAAACTGTATACGGAACGAACAGCGACGATAGCGAAATCGACAAGGAAATAATATTACCGACTGCGAATCGGTTAAAAAACTCCAGGTATACATATCTGTTTTTAATTTATTGTATATGACAGAACTAGTATAATATCTTAATAATATAATATCAATATTTTATATAATTTAAAATGTACCTAAAATCAAAATCGAAAATGAATAAAAAAAAAATATGAAAACTGCATAATATTATGATAAAAATAGATGTGTGATATCGTGTTATATCGATTGCTACGCCACACCAGTACTCATCGACCGACCTGGGTATTATGTGTGTATATAATAGGTTTAGCACTCAACAGGAATCGGAACAGGTTCGCCGAGCAAGACTTGTGAGTACTAGTGTGCAGGTGGTGTGTGAAGGTGTGCATATGTTTGAATGTGTGTATGTTTGAATGTGTGAACTTAAAAAATAACAGTAAATAAAATGGTAACAATAGCGTTTTGTTATTGAGTTGTTGTTTTAATAAAATATTTGTGTAATATTAGGGGTACATAACAAAGATACTTATAGGAATATAAAATAATATGTAAGAAATAATAGTACCTTTTGCCCGAACGGGAAAAAAAATTCTATATTTATAAAAGACAAAAAATGTTTGTACCGGTGCCCTTTATGCTTTCCTAAGCCGTTCATCCCATTGTGATTAAATTCGGTACATAGATAGATAAGACTTCAGGGAAGAAGATAGACTACATTTTGTCGCGAAAAAACACTTTAAAATACCGAGAGCATTGACGGGGTGCCGCCACTGGGTGACTTCCCCCTCCCGTCAATCAAATCTCATCAAATTTACTTATTGTATAACATGTAAATATAAATTGTAAATATTTAAATTCTTGTTCAATAAAAAATTGAATGAAAAAATTAAAAAAAAAACACCGAGATCACAACTCCAGGAAATGCAATCGTGAAAAAACTAGTTAACTAGTTTAGAAGTAATATACATTTTTATATGTTCACAGACAGCTTTTCAACGGTAACTAAAATTTGGTAAAGGGGAAATGTTACACTCAGAGGACACCGATTTACCGTATCACACAATACGGAGATTACACACTCATTGTCTACGTATAATAATAAAAATTGAAATTGTGTTACTACGCTTATAAATAAATCAAAGAGTCAAAATATTATCAAAACTGTGTGATATACATATAAAAAATGATAACACTTATAGAAATTCGGTAAAAATGTCATGCGTCTACAGTTATTTTTTTTAGAGTAATTTATAATATTATTCTTATATTCAACGCTTATTCATTTATTGTACCTACAAACATGGTCAAAAATATTAATATGTTAGGTTTATTTTTTATGTTAAATGTTATTGGTGGTACATACGCTGATGGTAAGTATTTTTTATTTACTTTAAATGATACATCGCAGATTAGTTTTAATGGAGAAGCATAGGTATAAAATACATAATTGTAATTGTTATATATATCATGTATTATAAAATGCTGTTTAATTCATAAACTGATATACTAAAAAAATAACAATCAAATATTATTTAACAGAATAAGAATTCACATAAAATTAAATTTTTAACCAAATAATCCTTTCGAATCTATAAACAATTACAATATTATTATAATAATTTGGAATTTTGAATATCGGCTAGCTGTAGAGTTTATAATTATACCATCATAAAGTTGTTATATACAATGGACTTTTAAAGAAATTAAATTATACAGCTGTGATTATTTTCAATTATAATATTTAGACTTGTGTTAAATGTTATAACGTCTTCTTTATTATATTATTACCTAATATAAACAATACCTAGTCACCAACTGTAATCATAGTATAGAAGTAAATATATTTTAAAATTGTTATGATACTTATCAGTGATGAACTTGATAATTTTTTATATTTTTTGTAGGTATGAACCATTTTATTGCTACCTCATAATTTTTGAAATATTAAATATTTGTATTAACCACTATCAATATTTTAGATTAAATTATAATAATTGTATCAGTAGGTAAAATGTATTATATTCTACAACGTAAAAAAAAAGAAAAATTATTCACATAAATAGTAACAATCACCGTACGGCCCGAAAAGGTGACTAGGGTTCTAGTTAAAGGTTTTCATTGGTGTATATTATTTTTTTAAGTGGGTTAATTATAAACATAACAAAATATTACAATATCAAAATACTCATAACTCACATCAATATTTAGATATTTATTAAAACGTATAAGGTGATATAGATAATATCATTACATTTAAATTAGATAATATAGGTAAATTCAATCTAATATTAAAATAAATCAACATCGCAAAATTGGTTTTTCTGAACACAAATTTAAGTATACCTATTAGGTATATCTAAATACATTTAATACAGCCTTGCCATTTTTTAAATATAAGACTTTTTACTAACCATTTATTATTTTAGATTAAACTCTAATATATAAACAGTGAGTGGGTAAGTATTATTATATTTTACTTCACGATATACTTATACACTACATATTATGTATATAGAGTGAATACCACTTTAATTATAATGTGGTGATTGTATAATGTATAATTATTATTTATGTAATACAAACAAAATGGATAGGTATTTTAATTTTATGCAAATTTGAAAAATAAATTAAGCGATTTTCAAAATATATTTGAATTGTTATTAATGGTTGCAATTATTGGTTGTACATTTTTTATTCAAACATATTATGTGTATCTATGGGCATTTCCGTTTTCGGACAAACCAAAAATCGGATCCGAGGGGGGGGGGGGGGTGATAATATTTATTTCACAATATTTTTGTCACACAGGTACGAGAAATCGGACTTAAGTGTATTTCAAAATTTTTGGTTGTAACTTTTGAGCCATCCAACCAATCTGCTCGCGAGTTTCTCCGTACGCATCTGCACAATTATGTTTCTGATCGATTGGTACCTTATATTACGTTCGACTGTTTGAACTGTAGAGCTGGTCGATGGATTAGTACAAATTAGTACGGTTTTTCAATGGTACAACTCATCTGGCTCCTGTTAATATAAGTTAGAGTAAGGCTACCCCCTTTTTTTTTTTTACCTAGCTTCGCGCCACTACCGTCGCGTCGGATATATTAATATTATGTATCTATTACTAGTTTCACTTTTACCAGTTTTACACTCATTTAATTTGATAGTCGTATACAAACATTAAATACGTAATGCATTTTGATACCTTTAACTAACATATTGTAATATTCGTCATTATTTGAAACATCGTATCATTACAGCTGATGTGATTGGTGCTTTTTTAATATTCATTGATGGAGGCGAGTGTTTAATTTAGATCTTTAAATATCAAAACTATTTTTAAATCACAGTATGTCATTGACTGCTTATACTTAAGACGCTAATAATATGCTAAGGGTTGTGTGTACTTAAAATGTACAAACGATATATTGGTTAATTGAAAACTAACGATTTCAGAATAATGTGATGAACACATCGTGGATTTATCGGATAGTAACTTTATTGGCCCAATTTAATATAGAAGGTTCCAAAATAATGGATGAGTGACTTATATTTCTGTCAACTTATTGCGTCTATTTCCTTAATTTGATTTGCCAATATAGTTTACCATCTAAGATGAATAGTAATAGACGCATAGACATATAATACTAGGAATCTATCTCGACTTAAATTTCCCTTAAATTGACGGATCATATGCATTCCTTACAATGGGCTGAAATCAGGAATTTTTACAATAACTTAATTATTCTAATACAGACGATGAATTTCATAATTATCCTGGTTGGAGTACGAGAGTTGAAAAAAGTAAGTATTTATCATTATATTTTATAGTTTTAAGGTTCATGCCACAGTCGGTATTGTTATTATTATTATTATATTATCTTTTTTTTTTATTAATAAAACCGTGGCAACTTAGGCCATTGGGTGGTTGTTTTGAACTGTGGGGGAAGGTACTGCAGATTTTTGTAAGCTCGTGTGTTTTTTGGGTTTGGCAGAATTTCAATTGGGCATCCGTAAGTTTCTGCCAAACCTTGTCAAGGGATGGCGGCCTCTCTCTCCAGAAGTTCAGACTGATGTTTGCCCTGAGAGAAGTGCCGCCGCTCGTGACCGAGATTCGAACCAGCGACGGTCCTTGTCAAAACGGACACCTTAGTCCGCTTGGCCACTCCGTCTCCCTATTATATTATCTATTTCATAATATGTTTATGAGCTTTCGTCAGTTGTAGTCCATCAACCATCGAATAGTGAAAAATGATTTTATAGTTTGTTTATTAAAGAGTCTTTTTAAATGTATATTCAGTTCTTTATTTTGGATACTCAGTATAATAATATATGTAACGGTTCCGTTACATGGTGCTGTGGTAAATCTTAGTTTTGTTCGTCGATTAGTTTTGACTAAACATATAAATATCGTTTGTTTGAACATCACGTAACACGAGTTTTTTTATTGATTAACTTGTATGTTAGAAGTTAGTAGCGAGGTCGCAAAGTATCGTTAATGGAAAGGTGGATTGATATATCATATTGGTTTTTATTTTTCCGATTTCAATTTCGGTTTTGATTACCGGTGTTGTACTTTTTTCAATTTCGTTTTCAGGTTCGATAATGATTCCGATTATTAATGGTTTTAACCGGTATTCTAACTCGGTATCCAATATCGATTTCAAATCCTGCATTATTATTATACTATCAGCTGACCCCGTGCACTTCGTCGTCCGTTAAAAGTGCAGCCAACTATATGATTCAAACTTTGTTCGGTGTATGGTGTCAAAACTTAGAAATGTCATTGATCATCTTCAATCTCAAAATACTTGTGCAAGCACCACTTCATAAAATGTGAATTTTGTAAGATGCTTTCTTAATGCACACTAATTAGTGTTACGAACGTACCGTAAAAATTGCAAGCCTCAAGCTATCATTATTTAGGCTCTACGTTGATCATTCAGTGAGTCAGTCAGGGCACTTTCGATTATATTATATTATCCATTCAGCTCGGCGTTGCCCGTGAGACACGCTTGTGATTATGCGAGCAGTATAATTTCAGGTAGGCAAACCTACTGCGGTGGATTCCAGACCCCCCGAGGGGCATACGAAATTACAAATATTTTATTAACGCGTTGTTTATTATGTAAATAAGTATAGGTTCCGGGATAGTAGTCGAAAATTTGCGTTAGGAATACCATTTTTACAAACTTATATGGTTTTGACCAAATATAATATACAGGTCTAAAATTATATTCAATCATAACCAATAGCAACATTACAATAAACATAAATATATCTTTATATTTTAGTTCATTTTCTTGCTGGACAGATGGCGCCACTGTTGTAATTTTGACATCCAAATTTCCTATTTTCCGGTGGATTTTCCTAAAATGTTCTTTCATATAAACCTTGTCCAAACAATTACGAACACAACAGAAAAAAATCAGCAAAATCGGTAAATGCGTTCTCGAGCGATGCCATGACAAATGATTAGTGTTCCGTTTTTAAATATATAGATTATACTATTACCAGGGATTGAAATGAAAAAATAGCAAAGCATTGCCGTGTCAGCTAGTATATTTATACAATTAAAAACAAATCTTTGGCTCGTACAACGCTGGGTGGGGCAGTTAAAAGTTAGTATTATATAATATACTTGTTTTGCTTAGTTGTGGCGGATACCGTTACCCCAAAAGGTAAGTAATTGTTATCAATGTTATATGATGATTATTGTTTAAAATATCGTTTTTTGATACAATAAATGTTTAAATTGTACTGCATTTACTAGGTGTGTTCGTGGACAAAAATGGGACGGAGCAATAAAGGAAAAAAAATTATATTTATAGCTACATCGATTTACTTGAAAAACAAGATCCACAAGCGTTGCCATTCATCTCGACGTCTTGTCAATCTTTACTGCAGTTTATTTTCAACAATCGGTCGCACAATTGAAAGATGGTTTCAAGTTTCTACAATAATCTGTTTACTGTCTTCACACTTGAGAGTGCAATGTGGTATTTTAAAACTGGGCATCATTAATATATACTAAAGCATTTTCTAATGTTATCCACTAAGATCGACGAATGCAAATAGCATAGGCATATTGTCGTGTTATCGTTAAATGTTAATGTTATCATAATATGAATAATGAGTAATCAATCATAATTGATGAATGACAGCACCTAGAAATGCCAAACTTAATGTATGCACTCTAGATATTAAAAAATTTATATTTTAAGTTATGTGAAGGTTGGTTCAGTTTTGGAGGAATTAGCAATAATAAATTTCATCGAACTAATTGGAGGCTTCGCTCCGCCCAATAATTCATGTACTTTTATTAGTGTGCATCTCAATAAAAAATATTATGCTAATAAAGTAACAATAAATAGTTAATATATACCAACCGAAGCTAATACATAATATTATTTCAGGAGAATATGTGAACAAATATATAAGAGACATCTATGACTGTAATAATATTTTATAATTTATGAAAATACGCACTAATAGTACCTACCAATAATTGGTCCTATAATTAGGGTAGAGTTACCAGCTAAGTTGAACCAATTGGGACATTTAGGAGTATTTTAGTTAATTTATTTGTCAAACTATAAATATAAGATATATAAGGTTAAGTTTTTTTTTGTAAATTTTAAGGGTATATTATTTTTGATTTAAAATAATAAATTACCAAAGTGGTCAAACTTAATCAAACAGTTGCTTTATTTGGACACCTTATATTTTTAATTGAACCATACATATAATTCACTAAACCAAATTACCATCCTTGAGATATGTACAAAATTGAAAATATACATATATGTTATATATTATATTATATTTATTAATGAAATCAGATATTTTTATAAAATAAACATTTTATTGTTTATTAATAACTTAAACCAAACAGTCAATACAAATGAACATCCGTTGTTGGAAACTAGTGTAGGTTTAATATAAGCAATTTAGTTTGTATTTTTTTTTTTTAGTAAAGTTGACGTATATTTTAATATAAATATATTAAATGTAAATGTATTTGAACGTTAGGTTTCTATAAAGAATTGACTATAAAACCGTAAATAAATTTAGTATAGTTTATTTAATTATTTTACACTTAAAATGTACGAAATATTTCAAAAAAATTACATGAACGTGACTGTTTTTCGATTATATTGTGATATAATACTGATAATCATGATGAATAATATGAATAATATGAAGACCAAATTTCGCTTCTGATAACGTCCCGAAATGAGTCGCATAATTAAATTGCCACAGGCTGCGCAGCAGTCGCTATAGGGTTGTTACTTTAACCCGTGTAGTATAAGGTTTAATCATTTTTTTATTACGTTTTTTGAAAAATCTATGAATTATTTTGAACCATGGCTATTTTTAAATTGTATAACTTGAACGATTTCACATTTAAACGTGTGCATATATTATGTATATTCAATAAATATTCGACATTCTTAAGAAAAAAGTTGAGTGTATAACAATACATATTGGTATGAAACGATCGTTCGAGAAGATGAATACATCGTCACATACGTCATGTGTCATTGTATTGAATAGTATCGGGCTCAGACTCAATGTGACACCGATAATAGTATATGGGTGTAAATACTAACTAGATATAACGTTAACGAATTGTGTAATTTAATTATTCACACAATAATAAAAATACATTTTTATGAAATTTATACATATATGTATGCAAATATAGAAATGTGTAATCGTAAAAAACCATACAATTCAAAGAGGTTCAGGTTCGAAATAATGCATAATATATTTACCAATAAACATAAAAAACTTGAATAATCACTACTACGACACGGGTTAGTAGCAGCCCTTAGCGACTGCAGCCATGTCCCCATAATCGTGTGACTCAGTACGGGACGTTTTTTCATGTGGCAGCCCTACGAGTTAGGTCTCCTTATTCTAGCCTTCATGTTGATAATAATAAATAATAATATGTGATAACTCCAAATTCGTTATACAATTGTATTAAACGCATATTTAAAAATATTTTCGAGTTTTACATATATTCATAGAAAATGGCGAGGAATTAAAAATACTAATAACCCTGCTATATCTTTAGTATTTTATAGGTTAAAACTGGTTTGAAATTGTTTTTTTTCCAAAAGATACCATTCCCATCGTAGAATTAGATCAAAACGTGTTATTGCCATGTTGTAGGTATAGGACAATCCAAATTTTGATTCGAAACGTGTCGTTTTATAATTTTTTCCAAAACGTGTTATTGCCTGTGTTGTATACTATAGATTAATACCCCGACGTTTCGTACAACGATATGAATAGGTTGGTGGCATGATTGCCTTAAAATTAATCTAAATATTCTGTAAATTGCACTGTGTATAGTTAACATTAATATAAGCTGCAGTGGCGAAAAGTCTTAACTTATTTGTTGACTTACAAGAAAATATTAATTATAATCATTATTTTTTGCTCATAGGGTTCAGCCTAAATTAAATAAATAATAATAAATAAAAATATATTTTAAACGGCGTTCTAGGTAGGCAATTAAGAGTGATATTACATTTTAGATTATAAAATACTCGATGATCCCGCTGGCACTTCGTTGCCCGTTAAATGTACCAATTATATATGACTCAAACTTTGTTCAATTCGTTATTCAATATTCGGTGTATGGTGTTCAAAATTTATCTTAACTTTTCTGTTGCCCGGAATAAAAATTCTGATTCGCAGCAGTATATTATCAGGTAGGCAATCTACCTGCGATAGATCGTGGACCCGTGCTGTTTGTACGCAAGTGTATGATTTAACTCTAAAATATCGAAATTGTACGAAGTTTGTCATTTTTACTTAATTCCACCTACGGAGGATTTATTTAATCAATTAATACAAAAGCCTCACGCAACCGTACTAAAATCCGATGAATAAAAAAAAAACAAATTTAACACTTTTTAAATTAGTCTATCTTCTTCCCAGAGGTCTAATCTACACACAAACATTCATTTTTATCTATTCTATACTAATATATAAAATGATAGCGTTTGTTTGTATGTTCGGGATAAACTCCGAAACTACTGAACCGATTTCAAAAATTCTTTCACCAATACAAAGCCACATTCTTTGTGAGTGTCATAGGCTAATTTAAAAAGAGAAGTGATCACCCCCGGTAGGTGCTCAAACAGGAATTTTGAGATTTACGATAGAAATTTTTGTTTTTTAATGGTTGCTATGGGTTATATATATAGATACAAATAATTGTATAGACGTTGTTGTTGTTTTTGGCCATGTCACCAGGTGTGTACTTATGAGGCCATAACTCCGAAACCACTTATCTCACAGCGTACAAACTTCACAGAAACCATCTGCATATCAATCTTAATATATCCTGACATTTTTATCGAAATTGGTTGGGTGGATCATGAGTTATAAAATGTATTCAAAATGTACACTTATTTATATATATATATATATAGATATATTGTCCTATATATTATTAAACACATAGATAAGTATACGAATAAATGACAAATATTATAAAAAAATATTTAAATAATACTTATCCGGCTGATATAGTCATCTGTGGGGACAAAATAATTACACATAGGTACGAATTGTATCCACAATTTATAGTAATAAACTAATATAGGTACCTGCAGGTTCAAATTATTATAATCTAAAAATGTAATAAATTATGGAAAATAATTGAATGATAAATATTAAATATTTTATGCACGTCATATCGGTGACGGGATCCTATGATAGAACATGGGTATTTATATATACATATATATATAATATCTGTTCAGTGTTTATTATAATATTAACGTCATGTATACCATGGTGTTCCATCCAATACAAAATAAAAATAACTCTTTTTTATGAGATTTTAACAAATTATACATTATTTATATAAAATACCTATATCTTCATTGATAAAGTTTGATTTGCTCCCCCCTCAAAAAAAAATAAAGTGATAGTATTATTTTATTTAAAAGGCTATTATAAATAAACGTGAAAAACTGCTGGCTTACACACACACACACACACACACACACACACACACACACACACACACATATTAATGATTTATAAAACCCTCGTGGTGCTACAACATGATCGAACTCTGGGGCGGTGCAATAATAACTACCAAATTCCAAATTGTTAGATTGAAAATCCTTCGTCGTATGTACTTTTGACGCTCCTCCAAACATATCCAGTGAAACTGTCCACAAGGGCCTACACATCATGGTCACGGGAAGACACAGACTGGCTATAAAATCGTTTTTGATTGCCCAATGGAATTCCTCGCCTATAATTTGGATTCAAGGAAATCGGTTGCTATTTCATAAAAATGTATTTCGTTGAGTGATAATCAAAACCGCATGTTTCCGCTGAAAACGGTAAGATTATGATATTAATAATATTATTAAAAAAAAAATAGTGACAATGTGACAAATGAGGTACATTGAAGTGCAGTTGCATTGAAAATATAAATAAATCTCATAGATAATGGAAATATTAATGAAATAATTTGTAAAGAAAAAACCGATTGATTTCAATAATAATTAATATAAGTACGACATAATAATGGTACGAAGGCAATACGCGCGGGCAATGTCGCGGTCGCGTGACGCGGCACTGGCGCCGGCCGAGCGCACCGTGGAAAACTATACGCGAGGGCGGAAAACTGTTTGGAGGAAAAACTTTCGCCGTGAAAGTTCGACTGCGTCGCCGAAACGGTTTCCCGGTACCAGGGTCGCATGACACCGCGGCCGCCGGACGCAGGCCTTTGCGGCAAAAGGGGAAAGCCCGCGGCGGCCCTTTGGACGCCGTCGCGACGAAAACTTTTACCGGGTGGCCGGCACGCCGACGCGGTTTTTCGCGCCGACAATATATTTGTGGTGCACACGTAATACGCGCATTTCGCCGACCAGGGGCGCAGAATGATACGACGGCGTTCGGCGGCGGCGGCGGCGAGCGGGCGCGCTCGTGACTCGGCGCGGCTGTCAAGCGCTGTCGCGGGTTCCCGTGACCTAGGTACCGGTATGACCCGACAGCGTGGTCGTGGTCGTCTGCGGTACGTCACTAGGGCGAAACTTCGTGTGAAAAAAATATAAACCTCAGAAAATCCCTATGTGTACTTAATTTCTTCCTTTGGTGTTCAACCGATTAAAACGAGCATTATGTAATGCATTTTATGCATAACATTGTTATTATTATGCCCAAGTCGATAGATTATTATTTCGATTTGATTAAACGGATCGCAAAAAGTGTGTTTACTGTCCAATAAACCCATGTGATATTATTATACTACCTAGTTTGTTATAATACCGAAATATTGTTAACGGTATAATATTATAATAATATATAATAATTGTTCTCAGTTAAAGTTTTAAATTAAATCATTATTTTTAAAACTGATCTTGGCGTGTATCGTGATTTAAGATTTATGACATATTAAATATATAACTAGGTGGCTAGGTAAAATAATAATAATTACTACAACCTATTATTGTTTTATATTATAATAATTTAAAATAATCAAAGTAAAGTACTAAACAAATTACTAAAAAAAAGTAGTTTTATTATAATGTTATATAACATTTTAAATGGTAAAATAGAGTTATTTGAGTTGAACAAATATAATATAAATCCAGGGAAGTAAATCTGCTGAATAATAATAGGTATGAGTGTATACCACGCCCTCGTAGATGGATACGTACTGTGATCCATTATGGATATGTTGAATTTGCATGCTCATCGTTTTGATCGGAGACGATCTGTCGGGCAGTGTCACCATATTATTACATTTCTAATGATATCGTATTATATATTTCTATTTATATTACACGATAAAATGTATATTTTTCTACAAGTAATTCGTTAAAGTTGAACTTATTTTTGCAAAAACAAATCGCATATATATCGAGTATTTGTTATAATATTTAATATTATTTAAAATACTTTATACTATAGCACAACTTACCGACTTATAAGTCAAATTCCGACATACCGTAAAATTATGTGATGTACCGAGGTTCATGCTTTCGTGTTATAAATAGCTTTAAATAAATCTTGGTACTTTAAACATATCACCATATAAACTGCATGTCTGTATGTTAAACACTTGTACGTAGGTAGTAGAAGAAATTTAAAGCCCTTTAAAATAATATGTTCTGAATTACAAGAAAATAAATTCAATTGTTATTATTTATTTAGTATTTTCTTGATTTCAAGCATTTTTAAAAAATGTTTGTATACATTTGTAGGAAAAAAATTGATTATTATTTGAGGTCTACAAACAGTTTAAATTAAGGAAATATGTTTTGAAAATTTAATCGTGTATACAATTTAAGTAATATTGGAATGTTTCAAGTTTCTACTAATAATTATTATTTTTTGAATAATAAAAAATAAACGAAAATCATTTAAGAATAAATTGTTAGTAAGCGTTTGAAAATGTCGTCTAAATTTGAATTTAAAATGGTCATACAAATGTATGTGGCATTTCCCAAACTCTATTTTTAATTCCTGTTAAAAAACATTGTTAGGAATTTCTTTTTTATGTTTGAAAGCCTAATGGTTTACAATTAAAAAAGAGCGAAATTAGGTAACAGCTCTACTGTGCACTCTGGTTCTCTCTGCTGAAAGTAATTGAGTGTAGTAGAACTTGTCATTAAGTAAGTCACTGTAATGTATGCGTTAAATTTAAATTCAACCATAAATTATTGCTTATGAAAAATGACTTTGATCGAAGATGGTATGCCTACATATAACTAATTATATTTTATTATAAAAAATTATAAGTCAATAATTTCTAAAATATATATATTTCTATATGAAATTGTTTTTGATACTCATACAAATCGATTTGATAGAATAATACATTTAAGTATGTACTTATATAATTTAAAATGTATTATCTTTATTTTAGTTTTAAATGTATTTAATATACTAAATATACCAAACACATATGTTGACCTACTGAGAAAATGAATGATTACTGATTAGATTAATAATTTAAAAGCACCAAACATTCATTTCATTGGAGGAAACTTTTATACTACCTAGTTTATATGATAATTATTTACCTTTCTTAGAGTCAAAATCATCAGAATTCGTTCAAGATTTGAATTAAAAATGCACATTTAAAACAGTTAAAAATGCAGTGGCGTTGCAGCGTGCATGGGCAATAATATTATGAACAATTTTGCAATTATTTTTCAAATACTAATTATACGAGTACTATCTACCTATACTGATATTAATATTTATTGTAATTTTTTTTAATTCAACATCGATGATACACGACCACCCTAAATATATTAATTTTTTTTAGCTTCATATTATGTTGAGTATAACTACCAATATTAATTCATGAATATCAACTTTTTAAATTACATTTTGTGCCCTAAAGACAATTTGCCAATAGTACACCATTCAATCGGTACCTGTAAATATCCGAATGTCGTGTGACGTCGTATTTAACCAATGTCTCGTCAAAAAATAAAAGATATGATACTGTAGTCGATTCGATTCGGGTACAATAATCGTCAAACACATTTTTCATTTCGTTCAGAACGTAATAATATTATTTATGTACAATTCGTAATAGTATGTGCCACACAGCCTGTTGGACGTCATATTTTGACCGTAGATACGTGGGATGTTCTACCTCGACTACGGTCTACAGGTATAATGTTTATCCCAAGTGTAATACCTACGTATTATTATTTGTAATTAATAGGCGTAAGCATTCCGAATAAAAATACATCACACGTGCAAGCGGACATAAAACGAAAACAATACCTATTAAAATGTAATCGTTGTAATAGGTAGCATTACTATTGTCGGTTTTTGTACCGCGTTTCTATTTGCCGCCATTGCAGCACATGAGGTCACATAAAGACCTTACCCATTACGAATAACGCTGCTAACCGTGTGGATGCGAAGGGTGGAAATTTCTACGATAGCTCTTGGTCATTTCGGAAAGATAACAACATATTATATAGGTTAGGTCTACCTGCTGGCTGCTACTGCACATTATTTTAAAATTATTACTATCCTCTTTCAAAAATACTTTTTAGAGATAATATTTTATACGTACATTTAATCAACAAACCGCTTTATGGCACCGTAACAAAAAACCGAGTTCACCTCAGAACATTATTTTATTCTTAAAATACATTCCGGTAATGTTGTACTTCACGAGTATTTATATGTATACTGTACGTACCTCGTATTACACCTATAACACAAAGATGTAATGGAATAAACTGACAAAAGAAATAACTTTTGTTCTAATAAATATTTAAAAAATTGTTTTTTATATATTATAATATAATTTATAGAAGCTTGCGCAACAAGTGCAAACATTTTTTATTTTTATTTTTCAATAATGAAAATAAAATATTTAAAATTTGATTAAATATTTTCTCTGAAAAAATTCAAAATAGCCAGTTTCTAAATCTAGTTTTTAGAAAAATATTGATGGTAAAAAAGTACCTTCGACACTCATCTCTACGGTCATCTAAATTTTTAATATCTAAACCAAATTAAGTAGTTCCAAAGTTTCGGAGATTTTGTGAAAAATGTAAAATTAATTTACTATTTTTCTGTGATCTTCAATATTTGCTAAAAAGTTTTATTTGTTATAATTTTTTATCAAAAACTAAAATCTTTAAACTTAAACTAAAAACTAATTGCATTTCTTAGGTAAGAAAATTAATTGCAAGATCCTGGAGTCCGTAGCTTAATTAAGGGGGAATTCACGCATGTGAAGATGATAAATCAATTTATTAAGAAGAATAATCTGTTTCACACAGGTGAATTTGGCAATATAACTGTGACCTTAATTTATAACTTTTAGATATTTTTGAAAGAAACTGATTTAACAGGATGCTCGAAAAATACACTGGGTCAGATCTAAGAAATAGTTCTAAACCCACCCTTGCTTTGGCGTGTAAAATTATTAAAATTTAAAGTGTTGTGGTCATGTGTTTAAAATACTGCTGTTTAATCTATTTTAGCTATCTCTATGTATACTATCAGTCGTACATTATTCCACAAAAATAAATTTTCTTTTCTTTTTTGAATTAAATATTTCATAAACAATTTGAAGCTTAGTAAAGTTTCACTGTATCAGTAAGGTCAAGATTTTGGTTTTATTAAAAATAATGAAATCACGTAAACGGTACAAATTATTAATATTATTGTCGTTATGAAATCCTATCCTGACTTATATTTAAATAAATGTTTCCGCATATATTGCATTTCTTATGGATAGTTTTACAACTTTGATTATACTGGTGAACTAAATCTGTTTGAATATGTGCAAACTGCAAAGTAATGATATCATGTCCTATCGTTATCGTTGTCGTTGTGTCGTTTTTGTGTGACGGGTACGATTAATGTGAACGTTGTTTTTAAACAACAAACTGTAACATTATGTAATCGTCATAAACAATACTATGTAAGTAAAACCCAAGCAATATAATTGACGGTTTGTATATTATGTTAGATTTGATTTACCAAATTGTGCGAAACAAAAATATATGATCCAAAAATCAATGAATCGTCTAATTTCGTCACTTTATCACCATAAATGATATTCAACCATTATCGCCATAATGTAATTTTATCATTTTCATAAAGTGACTGTACGAAATTAGTGAGGCATAAAATAAGTGACCGTCGTCGGTGGCAATTGGAGGACAAGTGTCGTAAGAGAACGAGTGAGAATTTCATGGTGGATATAGTGACTTAGGTTCCTAGACACCCATAGACGCTTCCTCAATGGGATCTATATACCAAGCGTGTTATACAATCGAATTTGACAAACAAATTGTAATTTACATAAATATTTTATAATCAAAGTACGTATTATACTACATGTTATGTACCTTTGCCATATCGGAACATCAGTTAAATTCGATCAAATATAATATGAAGGAGGTGGACTTCACATTGCATTACATATTATATTACTATCATTATAGCTAGTTGTATTAACGAGTGTATTTGTATTGAAAATCGATTTTCTTTCGTTTCGGTCGGAACGTCGTAAATCACGATCGGTGTCGTCGACAGTACGCAGCGTTATAATTTTATATTTTTAAAAACGTTTTGGTATATATACGTGTGTAATACATAATATATATATATATACATAATATTATTATTATATTGTGTAATATAAATATATGCTTAAAACAGGAAATAAACGCGCGCACACACCGCACACACCACAATATATATATATACCTACATGTTTGTATATGTGTACTTACACCTCGAGTTCGGTGCGAACGAATGGGCTTATCGCACGCGACCCGACTTTCGGCGGCGCGCCGTCACTCGACGCCGCGACGAGAACGCAAAATATGAATAAATAATAATAAATAATAGTAAAAAAGGGTTGAACTACGCGAAGGGGAGGGTCGGCGGAAGATTTCCGAATGCGAAATCGGGTGGTGGCGAAAGACAACGTCACCGCATATATACCGCGTATATATACACACTCACACACACACACACACACACACATATATTATATACCCTCCTATGTATATTTATGTATATATAATATGTGCATATACACTGCGGTGGCGGCGGTATACGTACGAGCGGACGCATTAATATAATAACGAAATATAAATCAAAAGCAAGTTTCATTACGAAGTGCCGGGCAAACATATAAATTATAATCACAAAGCCGAAACGCCACATAAATTACTGGCATTACCACCACTTTTAATTCGTGTGCATAAATCGTGTCGCGCGCGCGGTCGGTCCGTCCGTCCGTCCGTCGCCGTCTTCGTCGTAGACGATCGTACGACGTGTATAATATTATAATATTATGATATCGTAATATATGGGTGTTGTCGTTGGTCGGTAGGTCAGACTCTCGGGCCGATCACTCGTCACCGTCCGGTTCGTATAACATTAAGTCATCACGAATACCACGGAAAAGCCGTTTAACACCTAAATATAAAAGTTTCAAAAATTGTCCCATGCGATCAATAGTGATAAGTGGTTAAAAAAAATGCGAAAATATCACACGGTCCACGTCATGTACCGATAAAACACCCCAAACGAATCGATATAAATATAGCTATCGGTTTTGAGACGTTAACAGACAATATAAATAACAACCGAATGAGGTAAGAAAGGTGGGCAGGTAATACTCTGCAAATATAGGTTCTTCTACCTGTCAATAAAAATGTGATTACGCATCGTTATCAGCTGCAGAGTTGTCTGTGTTGTCCGTGATCGTTTTGATACATAGTATATGGTTTTCCAAAACAAGCGTACCTAATTTGTATTTTAACATTTTTTTTTTTTTTTGCAGATGATTAATCGTTTTCACAACTGCAAGAGTAACTATATTATATTTTCCACGATTGGAAATTTGAAAATTACCCTACACGTGTGTAGGTCGAACGGGGCATACGCTCCCTCCAGCACGACAGCCACTCGTATAGCTATAGCGTCGAGATATCACGATGGTTTCGGCCGAACCAAATAGACTCTCCGGATTGTTTTGCCGGACTCGTTTCCGACGGAAGTGCAATCAAAACACTTCTTTAAAGCTCGACATTATATTATTACTGTGTGTGCTCTATTATTGTGGTCGACCGAGACGGGGAAGTTTTTCCCCCCGACTTGTGTGACATGGCGTGTGTTTGTTTTCTCGTTCGGTTTTCGTTTCAATAGGACCGCTGCAGCACTGTATATGCGTATACACGCGTTATATACACACACCGAGGCCACGGCGAGGGATGATTTGTATTATTGTTTTTTTTTCTTTTTTTTTTTTTTCGTTTTGTTAGCCAAAGGGATGACATCATACGGGCCGACGACGACAGTCGTAAAAGCAATAAACGACCCCTCTGGCCCCTCCGCCGTGTGAAATTTATGCTCGGTTAAGACCCATAATAACTCCTCTCTGTCTCATCGCGCCGCCCCACTCACCCACCTAACCCCTTCACGCAGTCGCCGCTGCTCCGGCCGAGGCCATCGTCAACGCTTTCGCACCGGTTTTCCACCTCTCGCCGTACACCGCCGTAGGAGTGTACGTATGACTCTGACACTCGGACTACCGTCGAATAATTTGTTGCCGCGCAAACTTTTCTTGCACCGCCGCCGACGCCATCGCCACGTTTTCCCCGCACCACCCTCGTCGTCATCATCGTTGTGTTACCACCCCCCTACGCTTTCCGTACAACCACCCCCTCCATCCCCGCGACCACAAAACAATTTTATCGGTCGACCCGATTAAAATCGCCTCGCCGCGTACATACACACAGATCCAAACGATACCGGCGGTTATAAAAATATCATTGTTTTCCAATCGACCGCGGAAATTGTTTAAATACCTATATAATATGCATTAGAACCCACCACGTCCTAATGATATTAAATTCGGATAATTAATTATCTTTCGTCGATGGAAAATAACGGCATACTATGCCGCGGATGCGTTAAACGCTCTGCTGTTGTAATGTCATATAATACGCGCGTGTGTTGTTATTATATTATTATTATACAGTGCTGTGCGTACAAGTGACGACCGTGTATATGGTATATTATTATAGATCTGACTAGACAATATTATTATAACGCGACGGCGATGGTAATTCGACCGATCGAACGCGTGTCGGTCGGGAGAGATAAACGGCGAAAATCTTCTCGATTCGAAACTCGAACGGCGGCACGCTGCAATATCGTATCGTAATAATATATTGCTTACAATATCAAATGCGATATATACAATAATAATATGGTGTCGGACTATATATTATATAATATCATATCACGTGTTCGCGTATATCGGTCTCCGTTAATAACGTCACCGTCGTATATATATATATATATTAATATAATATATATAATAACAATACGATATAATTTACGTCTGCGTACGCGATGAGATCCTAGTCGTGCTATAATACGCACACACACACACACACACACATATATCACAGCAAGCATCCACGCCGTTCCTCCGCCTACTATAACCGTCAACAGTCGGTTATACTTATTAGCAATAATTCAAGATATAAATCAACGGACGCCGTACACACACTCACATATAATAACGTTACCCTTCGGAGGGGCGATGACGGGGTTTGATTCCGGAATGTCGTTTCGCGCACACCATATATATATATATACGTATCCGCTATATCCCGCACATATAATATTTCCTTTACGCCGCCTCCGCCCGATCTGGGCTGATCCCTAGACCGTAATAACGCGTATATATGCCAGTAGCCAGTGTGTATGTGTGTGTGTGTGTGTGTGTGTGTGTGTGTGTGTGTGTGTGTGTGTGTGTGCGTGCGCGTGGTATACGGTTTCGGTCCTGCAAAGTCTCGAGACGCTATATCGCCACTACTACATAATATAATATAATATATAACATAAACGCGCGAATAATACACATGATATGTATGTACGTGGTGTACGTGTGTAAGTTTGTACTGTAAGTTTGTGCTGGCGAATGTGTGTGTAAGTATATTATATAATATGTATATATATATTTATATATATTATATACGCGCGGGACAACGTCTGCTGCAGGTCGGGTCGGGCGTGTGTGTGCAGCAATGTGTATATGTATGTATACATAGGTATATAATAAATAATAATATAGCAGTAAGTCCGCTTTCCCGAAAACAATTCCTTCCGGGCTCCTACGCATCCGAACTTCCGTATACACTCGTATAGGTCCCACGCAACGAGACGGCGACGAACTAGCGTGGCGATTTGACTTCTCTGCAGTCGTATATACGCGCGTACCACATATGAGCTACAACCGTAAATGTATATAATGTCGCCCGTGATGATATAATAGTCTCAGAAGGCCACGACCATAATTATGGTACGGATATTCAGGAACCTTGTAAAAAAAAAAATAGGAATTTGTCGCCCTAAACATCATTGTTTTCGTGCAATATCGACGGTTGACAAAATCACCAATTAATACGAGTAGGTACATTAATAAATATTATAAGTTAGGTAGTAAGTTATTAGAAAATCATAATTTATTACATGGGTATTACAATTATATAAATTACTAGAAGATGGAGTGCCCGGGATCTTCATGACCATTAAAAATGCCAACACTATAGTAAGAATAATTTTTTTTATTTTAAATCAATGGCAACCAATAATTATTATAACAGCTTTAAAAGCCATGGCAACCACTTATAAACAAAAATTTCCATAGGAAATCTCAAAATCCCTGTTTGAGCACCTCCCGGGGTTGGTCCCTCCCTTTTAAAATTAGCCTATCCTCTGCCCAGATGTCTAATCTGTCTCTGTACGAAATTGCATCAACATCGGTCCAGCCGTTTAGGAATGCTTAAAGGACACAGGCAGACAGAGAAACATTAATTTATATATATATATATAGATATTGTGTAGATATTTTAATATATATATTATACTCTCATTGACTTAAATAATTGTTTTCTAATCGTGAACTAATATGCAGTTATATAGTATAACTTACATGACAACTAAAAGAATCGTATGACTAAAAAAAAATTATTTTAATTGCTTTTAATATTTTTTTTGAATTATTTTGTAAAATATTTATGTAATTATTAATATTCTATCTGTGCATTTGACATAGTACGCCAATTACAATATTATAGCTCAGTCGATGTTGACTCGTATGGGAATTCATATAGGCGGACCAGCTAGGGCGACCGATTACGACACATTATCGCATCAATTTCCCACCCTTCCGTGCGTCGCACAATTATCATTTTGACGTTATTAATAATATTAGAGAACATATTCTCATCCATATTATAATATAAGTGACTTTGTAATTAATTATAAATGTTAATATATTATGTTATACATATTGCGGGGACTGCAACCGTTAGGTATAGAATTTTATCGGTCCGGTTAGGTTAGGTCCTTAGAATAATGTCTGTTTCGTTTGATATTACCGTGGTTTTACCCAGTTGTAATATAATAATATATTATATTATACGACTCGAATAAAAAAAACCGAAACGATGCTATTAACGCGGAAACGTGCCTTGAGTGCTATCAGTTCCGGTTTCTAAAACATTTAAATAAGGGACACCGGATCTGTTTTTTTCGCCGATCCCTGGTGCATGTGGGTCCATATTTTTATTTTATTCATCATCGTTTATTTTACCGTATGTCCGCATCTGCTGAGCACCCAGCCGGTAAACTTTCACAGTGTATATGACATAATATAATATAATTAACGTACCTACTACAACTTGTAAGTAACTCGTCGGAACATATTTTATACATATCGATAACTTTAGGCCACGACTTTTCGACACATTCACCTATTAGCGATAAACTTACGTTGTTGATTCCCATCATTACGATTTTTTACATCAAACCCGATGGTAGTAGTCCGACAGCCTGAGTGGTGCGTCTTTGTTTATTTTACACTCTTAGGTTATTATATTATAATGAAATGATATACAACAAAAACAGGAAAATTTTCGTTCATTTCCATCGATTTGTGAAATGTTTCTACTCCCCGCGAGGACGGGTTTATCGGATGTATCTGTGGACGACTTTTTTAGGGCATATTGTACTTCACAAAAATATTTAACACATTTCACCGGCCTTCCTATGTATTCTACGAGAATCCCGCGATCGAAACGATGTTTCATAAAAAAATAATAATTCTATAGTGTTATCAAATTGTAATTCTGTAGATATACACACGAAAATGTAATATTACAATTTATAATAATATCAATTTTCGTGTGACGACGTCTCAAATAAAAGTGTTGTAGTTTAGACGTATAGTTAGATTACCACAATATTATCGTAATAAATAATTGTTATACTGCACACTATGATTTCGGGGCGTGATTGAATTTGAGCGAAAACTACTAGAAAAGTATAATAATTATTGTGTTATTATATATCCATTGATGTAATAAATATAATGCTCGGAAAACCGACGACGTTCGTTAATAATTGCTATCGTCGAAATGAACTAATAAATTATACGATTTTATGGCATCAAAATATGTTTTCCCTGTAAATTCACAGTTATCGTTTATCATTGTACGTGTGTGTGTGTTTTCGCGTTTAATTTATTTCAATTATTGTTTTTCCCTTTTTTTTTTTTAATCTTAATATACTTTATATACCCTCACGGGGTGCAGGATGATGTTTACAATGTTTACACTGTATCCGTGCAAGTTTATATTATATTTGGAGAAAGATTTTAAGCAAGCACATAAATGATTGTTGCCGTTCGCGCTAGGGGTGGTTAAGTAATTTTTTTTGCACGTCCCTCATATTTTCATTGAAACGAGTTTTATGATATTCAACGTATATAAAAGCTGTTCATCGTAAATTTAAAACTACATAAAATTATATCAACAGAAAAACATATGTGGCACGAACGCGTTTTAACTTTATAATTTTATATAATACACACAATATAAAAAATATTTTATACGCTCAAAATTTACGATTGATGAAAACTTTACATTTTTCATACTAAACTGTGATTTTTTTTTAAAAAAAAATAATTTATTACAATATGTTTTAAATAAAATTAAACGTTGCGTAGGTATATAAATGTATAATAATATATAATATTTTTTTAGTTCTGTAATATTAATATAACCATTGTTGACTATCTATACAGTTAAAAAAATAAATTAAATTTTGTAGATCGTACAAGACATTATTTAGTGCATTATGTTATATACATTATTACTGTTTATTTAATGTTTGAAATTTGTATTCAATATTAGTATGCTGTATAATGCCATGTATAATCACGAAATTACGTTTGGTCTACTTGGTAGTTTTCAGACGCTCTATAAATAAAACATTTTTCAACTACCACTAAAACCAGACGTTATAATATTATTATAGTCACTATTTAAACTAGAAACTATAGTGATGGATATTTATTATTTTCTATGTGCATATTATCATATAGGTGGTAACCACATAGTCATTATTATCCACGCACCACCGTAATAATAATAATAATAATAATAATAATAATAATAACACGAGGTTTTTATTTATTTTAATAATAGTTGTAAAAACTAAAAAGACATTTAAACAGAGTGGATGACAATTGAATAATTGATACGTTTTCACGTATATTTGTTCACTTTATACTATTTAGGTTCGTAGACTTACCATATTTAATACTTTTTATAGTATAATTGATCAATATGGGAGGAATGAAATGGAATTAGTTGTAATGTCTCTTGAAAGTTATTTGTATAGTATATTATTTTTGCTCGAACGAAATAGTCTCTTTGTTCCGTATTTCATACCAGTACGGGTATGATTTCGATAATTTGGTTTAAATTTTGGATCTCCTGTATTGGGTCAGAAGACACAATAACGATATAATTGGACACCTGTAAAAAAATGTCTGAAATCTATTCGAATGGTCTATTGATCGGATACCGTTTAAGAAACTGCGAAAAGGACCTGCATGACCGGAGACCCGCGGCGGCAGGTTCGTGAGAACCAAAATATATAATGTACGCTTCCTGTTATTCATTTTTTTTCCATCACATTATTATAATATAATATAACGTGTTGTCACGAAGGAAGCATAATAATAATAATAATAATAATAATAATCATAATAACGCGGTGACAAGCAATAACTCGATATCGTCCAAATGACGGATTTCCGGAAAACGTGTGCGTTTTTTTTCCACAATAATAACAATAATAATAGTATAATATGCATACGATGTTTCTATATTCCGATGTTATTACCTATCGCTTATATTTTATATTACGAATATTATTTACGGTCTAATCGTCAATTTTACGTACATAGCATATACGCGCAATACGTCATACCTATACCGTATTTTAACTACCGCGCGAGTACGCGTCACGTGGACTGTAATATTATTATTGAATCGGAAGAAGTGAAACAGTTCCGCTCTGGAGTAGCTAGTAGGGCGGAAGGAGGAAGAGAAGCGAATAAGCGCATTACAGCCATACCTAGATTTGTATAACATCATATTAGCGTTCGAACGGTGGCTGTGTGATCGGTGTCCGTTTTACAGGCACCGTCAGTCGGAACGGACCGAATAAAGCAATGATGGTGTTTAATTTTATTGTTTTTTTTGGGGTGGTGGGAGGGTTGTGGGGGGTTTATTATCATTATTTCGGTTTTTTTTTTTCATTCGTCGCATCGCGTCCGTGTGACGGCGCGTATAACAATATATGGATGGAAAAAATGTAACACCCGCACACAAAGCGCACACTATTTTTATGTATAATGATGATTGACAGACGTAAAAGATAATAACGAAAAAATATAACTAATATACGACGTTTTTTTTTTTTTTTGCCCCGTATTGTTCACCGCACCTCCATATCGCCACCACTCCGGCTATATTGTTGTTGTTGTTGTCGTCGTCGTCCGACATGACGTCTCCTGCCGCCACCACCGGAAGTATGTGTCCAGCAGATTTTTGAATTTTCCCGTCCGCGTTCGTATCGGTTATCCTGAATCCGTGTATTATATTATTATGACTATTGTGTACAGGTTCTGCATCGCGATGCACGCCGTCTATTATTTTATCGAAATATCGTCTGTAGCATTATCGTCGTGACGCCCACGACACGCGTAACACGAAAAATAAAACAGTTGTGCTGGAAACGCGTCTGCAGTGGATCTCACGTTATAATAATATAATATATTTATTTGTTAATTTTTTTTTTTTTTTTTTATCAAATTTCGATTCGTTATTTGACACTATCAGTTCCCGGTAGTGTTTCGATCGTAAATACAGAGCGCTTCACCGAGCATGCTCCCGCGGTTGTTTCTTTTAACAATTTATCTGTTCAAATTTTGATTTTTGGAATTTTTAAATGTACTTGTAACTAAAGTACAAAATCTTCAAATTCTTGAATTCTCTTTATTACTTAATAGGTATCCTGTGGAGACACATTTTTTTCGTTTTTGAAAATGACCCAAGTATAATAAATACTAGATCCAATATATTACATCTACTTTATATTTGTGTAAGCCCTTTTTTAAGGACTATTATTCTTAGTATAAACATTTTAATAGCTGAGAAACTACTCGAAAAAATTTTGAATTAGGAGTATCAACATTTTGAAAAATTATCCACTAAGTAATTAGGGAAGTTTTCATTTGAAAAACACAAGTTTGCATCACCAAAGGACACTCCTTTAGTACCTAGTAATAATAATTCAATAATTTAAAAATTTGGTGTTTGAATATATTTAAAAATTTCAATTCATTATTAAAGGAAAACATGGGGATGAGCAAGCTTGGTGAGTCACCCTGTATGACATGAGTATAATATGACCTGCTATAAATGTTATTTTATTTTTATTCAATATAACTTAGGGACAATTAGAACATTATATATATATGATGATGATAATGAGCTATCTAAATAATTACCATATTTAAATTAGTCGAGAATTTGAAAAAATTATGTTTGTAAACGACAACAAATGGGTTATATTACGATAAACTGTTGTCACCTGGTTACATAATATTATAATATATTATATATAGTGAAAAAGTGTGGTATGATTTTAAGACAGCCGATTTGCATCATCCCTCGAGAGCACAGTTCAACATTAATCACATATTCGTGTAGTATACATAATATTTGTCCCTAATAAATATTATGCATGCATTTTATTTTAGATCTTATTATTATTTAGTTTAATGTTACACGTTACATTTTAAACAATATTATTGTCACATATGATTCTTTTCCAATATATATAATACATATTATAATTCAGTATTTAATATTATAAAGTGAAATATACAGAGTGACTTGGAATAATTGTCGCGCAATATTCTTCGATATTTTGAATTTTCATCGAGCACCTGTTAACCTGTTTGTCGATGTGTCTTCTAACACTATAACCAATCTCTGCTACTGCGCACTGTAACATGTCCAGCACGTCTTGTTGTTGTGTTTCAAATGATGAAGCGATTGGTCATATTTCGATTATGGTAGGGTGTATAACCACCCGTTAAGTGGTATGAAATTTGGAAAAAATCGTGTAACATATTATAATAAATCCCACGTGCAGGATCCTCAGGTAATACTCCGAGATAGAATTTTTTTTTTATATATGATTCATTATAGTTTTTTAGAACAAAAATATAAAAACCACGTCTTTTATATGGAAAAAATTCAGAAATTTCGCGTTTGTATCACAAAATGTAGAGTAATAATTATTATCCCGACGGTGACGTTTGTTAACACACCGAATGCGTTACCCAGTGTCGTGGACACGGGAAACTCTCACGTAGTCGGTAGGTATACTTATCGTTTCATAATAATATTTTCCTGGACGGACAGGAGACGTGTCCGTCCGTCCTCCACCGCCGCCGCCGCCACCTCCACCTTGCCGGGGCGCATGTCGTCATTATGATATATTTTAATGCCCGTACATAAACGTAATATTACGTGTGCGGTTATACCTGCATAGTAATAATATCGTAGAACGTATAATATACAAACGGTACACGTCGCCGACGCGTTTGTCAGCGGCGTACATTAAAATAATAATAATAATAATAATAATAATATAATAATATTATCGTAACGTTTTATACGCGACCGGGAACCGTATTTCCTATATACGAGTCGCGGTCGTCGCGCGACAGACCGGACCGGACGTGAACAATCATCCGATCGTTTCAGCCAAAACGGGGGGAGGGGGGGGGGCGTCAGTCCGCAGGACTCGCGCGTCGTGTAATACATTTTTATAATCTCGTTTTTAACGTAAAGTGCGCGACGACGTGTATAGAATAATAATAATAATAATAATAATAATATGTGTACGCGTCACGGCCCCACAACTGCAATGGGGGTACAGGTATATCATTATTATTATTTATAAATTATCACATTCTACACTTGTACCGTAGCGCTCTCGTGTGTATATGATATTCATAGACATCGTATTATTATAATAATATTACGGAGGATTTTCGAAAACGTTTACCGATTTTCCGCGCCGCCGCTCTGACACCGCGACTGTGACACGACGTCTGCGGGTCGCGTATACTATTATTATGTACATTCAGCAGCAGATATCTATACACAAATAATATATACGATTCGTAACAACAATATGGCCGTAATATTATATTATTAAGTGTCGCCGCGTGACATTATATCGAACGACATCTGACCGTTTGCCGCTCGAGGTGCGTGGAAAAAATGTATTGGAAATTATTCACGCACCTCTGGTGGAGATTAGCAGCGACGAATTGCCAATAGGTGTATATAATCATGTATACCTGTACGAATTAAGTGGAACGTCCGCAGACTTGAGGTTTAAACCGACCACCTATCCGTACCCCTCGCCCTCTCCACCCGTAATATCATAATGCTACCAAACTCGCGAACTACTCTTCGATTATCCTGCAGTTGTTGCGCAATTATTAAATCGTCTCGTCCCTAAAAATATTGAGTCACGTGATACTTCTCCCACGTTATCTGCACTTCCATTCCATTCCGTCGTACCTCTTATACGGTTATAATAATCCCCTGATGATCATATCGCTCCAGAATTTAATTAGCTAAAAAATGTCGATTTGTTCGAAATGAGAGATTTATATCGCACAAGCCAATGCTTTTCAACCACCACTTAATCTACTTTTAGTTAGAAATGTATTGGTATTATCCTGTTCAATCGATTTGTTAATTATCTAATATATTCTATCGTTATAATATTATTATATAAACACATATTATAGTACTTAAACTTATCCAATTATATTACATTATCTATTTTATATGTTCTATTTTGCTAATAATCTATTACGAATCTCTGTCATTAGTGAACATATTATGTATTTATGTCTATTTTGTTTTGTATTAAACTCGATATTATTTTATACTGTACTTGAGACCCCCTAAATAGGTAGATAAAAATAATTTGCATCTACTTCATGTGCCACGTTTAAACACGATAGTATATATTATGGTAGTAACCAATAATGTGATAGGTATTATAATAATATATTATATTACATTTTTACGTTAGAACCCTAGACATTGCACTCGTAGACCGGCCCTTCCTAAATTACACGACTACGCTGTGCTCCGTGAGCCAATGTATAGGGCGCGATTAAGAGACACAGTGACCGCGATGCACGCAAGCAGCGTTCTGTATAATATACATTGTTATTTATCTGGTTGCAGTTTATACTAGTAATACGCAAATCCGTGGTCTTAGAGTCATAGATCCGATTCTAATTCACCGGGCTGGACTACGAGTGTATATACTAAGATATATGCATGGTTCGATCTGATATACCTAATATGTTCTAGTGTGGACACATACAAAGATTGGTCGTTGTCACGATGATATACGATGGCCTTCAAAAATGCGATAACGACAAACGCCGTTGCGTTTTTAATTTAGGTTCCACGTGGCTTTTTTAATTATTTATTTGCCGTATATATTATATTACTTCGGTACGAATCGTTTTCGCTTTTCCGGGAGGCAGATCTCTACCGCAGTACAAATTATAACACGTCGTACAACTACAACCGATGTATATAGGTACTATTATGGTACGGAATGGTAACGATTTAATAAACACACTATTATATCGGATAAACAGACTCGGGTGCGGTCCCGCCGAGTGTAATTTTGATTAATCGACGCGGTTCGCGGGGAGACGTCGACGACGACGCGATGGCACGAGATTAAACGGAGGGATCAAATTATGTATACCCTTATTAAACCCTCGTCTTCGGCTGCCTTTCCGTTCGTTCTGGCCGATTAGCGAGTCTACGGTGGCGAAGATCGAGTCGTCTTTACGAGCGGCGTGCGTCTTTTAAAATGACTTGTTGGTATATTATGTTTTACAGCGGAAAATTGCGTCGGTTTAGCGGTGTGTTGTCATATTATATATTATGTATAGTATCTATACGTCGACCCACGTCGATGAGATATTATTGTTATATTAGTCATCAATATCCAAAGCTCGTCGCTCGTTAAAGCTCACCGTGAGTTGTTAATTATAATAATAATCTACGCGGAAATATAAATAACGTCGAAAAACAAATGATAAAATTTTAATACAGGTATCTATTATTTGTAAATTTAAAACGTTCATCGGGTAATATTACGTGAACGAAAATTGTCTAAAATTAAATTCGTAATTTTTTTTGGAACCGCGTGAGTCGTGATGAAACCAAACAAGCATAAACGAGTTTTTAAACGATCATTTCTTTTTTGAGTTTTCATTATTTCTTTACTTGATCTATTTATTTGGTAAAATTATTAAGTTGGCATATAGAGTCATATTTTATTCAATCATAAAAAAAATGCGCGCACACGCAGTTTTCATGACTTATGATAAAGAGACCTTATTATTATATATTAATCATATATTATAATCCAATTAGATATATGCGTTTTTTTGTGTGTTTGCAGTAAACGTCCGTCAATATTGTTTCGTAGAAAAAATATTATTTTCCGTTTTATCAATCGAACAGGACACACCAATGTCAATCAAAAAGTTAACATTAGTAAAAAAAATATACGAAAAAAAAATAATGGATTTTCATTTGAAAAAATGACATTGAGAAGCCGTTTCCAGTGACACATTGACGGCTTATTCATCATATATAATAATGTTAATAAAAATTTGAATATTATTAACGTGCGAAAGTTATTTTTATTTGATTTCAAAAGTATTGACCAACCGGTCATTGGACGACGGTTTACGTATTATTATAAATAATGCACATTACAATCTACCTATATAGTATATTAATAATATTATTATCTACTCTTCCGTTGTATTTTTCGAGTGAAAATCGTTACGAAATGTAAAATACTCATCGCGATAATGATAATTATTATCGCTTAAATATTGATAATCATAATGTACGAGAAATAATAATAATATGAAACGGTGATCAGTGCGCGTGACTTTCTAAACGCGTCGGACCACGTGTAAAATAATTATTGTAGATGGTAAACTAATTTTGTATTTAAGATAGTGTTTGAATTAAGTGCCGAGTGACAGAGTTTACATGCCTAGTAAAAGCAATTTTTTCTTTCAAAGTCTCAACGAAACAGTAACACGCGGATTACCAGCCATACCTACCGCTCAAAACGTTTGAACAACCTCCAAACTAGGTCGTTATATTTCGGCCAAAAACAGTTCCTGTGCATAGCATAATGATTCAGCGTATCTTATATGTACCATGCTCGCTGTGAGGATACGTTTTTGGAATACGTCCGTAAAAAACGAGGCGTGAGGGGGGGGGGGGGTGGTGTGCGTTTTCGGATATCCCGATTTCGGGTTTCGGACCCGCAGCAACCCAGGAGGCCGTTTCCCGATACGGTGATTGGCGTTACGAATAAAAATAATATCACTACTACTGACAGCAGTCGTCGTGACACTGTCTCCGCGAAAGCGGTCAGATGAATTTGTCGCGGCACAAGTCCACGACTTTTGGTGGAACTTCTGAAAAAACATTTCCGGGCGTGTACGTACAATGGATATGACGTCCGTCGGTCGAGGTTTATCGTAATAACATTATGTTATATTATAATGTATTAGTGTGTGTATGTGTGTGTGTGTGTGTGTGTGACTATTCGTTTTTATTAGATATCATTCAATTGTTTGGTTTTTTTCGTTTTAAATAGAAAAAAAGTATCCAGTTCCATTAACGACTGTTTTATGGCCCAAGTTTCGCTCACATAGTACAATATATATATATTATATAATGCCGTCAGTCGTTTATAGACTCGTCCGTAATTTCTTCTTCTAGGTACTGTTTCTTTTTTCTTTTCATTTACTCAATCTTTCCTCCCGCTGCTGTCTCTCGGGCCGGTATGTCGTGCGCGTGTAGGACGTATACAACTCGACTTATTTGTCTTTATTACCACCGAGGTGCACTGCGCAAAAGAGGAAAAAAATCGAAATAATAATAATAATAATAATAATAATAATAAAATATATACGAGAGCGTTCGCGTTATTGTCGTCTAGAAAGTTGGTCGCAATACTGACCTCCTCCGTGATGAGCTGACTATATATATACGCGAGTATATGCGATGGAATTCTGGAGGATATATATACCCTTCCAATACACACACACACATATATATATATATTAAATTGTATACGTGCGCGCGTTATTATTGCTTTACATTTAAAAGTTAACCGGCCAATCGGAATTAATTGACCATCATTGTCAATTTTTATCACCGTTCACTACATTGTATAATGTATATATATATATATATATTACTATTATATACATGCAGCGTAATTCGATTAGAACCGATCGACTGCGCGGGCTTGTGTGCGTCTGTGTGTCAGTCCAAAAGTTATTTTTATTGAATGCACGTAGATGTTTGTGTGTGTGTGTGTGTGTGTGTGTGTGTGCACACATACATTTTTGTCGTTACCGTACAGCTTTAGCTTATTTAGCACCGCCACCGTTTCAAAATGGTCTCCCGAAAACGCGTACACTATATACGCGAATCTCCCGATAAAGTCGTCGTCCTGCAGCAGCACCGATCTACCCGCGCCGGAAATCTATAATGATATAAACTTCGATGTCTATATATATATTATTTTTATTATCATACGCGCTTATCGTATCTATAGACGACTATGGGACACATAGATAGATTTTACGATTTCGTCTGGGTCGTTCGTTTGTATATTATATATTTTATACGTCGTTCGCGTTCAATAACGGCACGGCGGCGGCGGCGGCGGCTTATAATAATAATATGCGCGGTGCACTCCCGATAGAGAACGTTCAATAAAAATGCAACGACAGACATATCGCAACAATACGTTTGCCCGCCCGTCATTATTCGCGTTAAATAATAATACGATACATATTACATAGATACCAAGTCGATCCACGCGAAATTACATTATTTTCTAGTCGGACGCGACACTCTATATGCGGTCAAATTTAATAGAATAACGTAAAGGTATTCTGAATTTTTTTATCCGCGACTCGTGGGAGGGTGGCACGCAGTTGCAGTGTGCACTTCGCGTGCGGTGAAAGTCGCAGCTCATTGTACTGCAGTTTTGAAATAAACCATTTCCTTGCCACACCCACATTTTGGAAAATTTTGGATTCAATAGCCTTACGTTTTTGGTGGGATTTCATCGTTTGTGCTGCGCGACCCTTCAGGGGATACAAGGGATAATAATTATGGGTGCGAAACGATTAAGATAAACCATTATAATTTCTTAGAATACGACAGACGTTTCCAGTCCAGTGTAGTTTAGCATATAAGCATATTATAAGCATATAAGCATTGGAATAATATTAATTGTAGAGGTAATTAAAATATTATCGAAGGTTGAAATTGTAAACGCTTATAAACTCGTGGTTTGAGAGAAAAAATGAGTGTCATTATGACCAAAGGTATTCAGCGATCTGAATAATTCATATTGTAATCATTACAATAAAACATCAAATAAATTAGGTACTATTCATACAAACTTATCAGTAAATGTGAACTTTTATAAACTGGATGTTAATACAGTCAAAACAAAAGGTAATAATAACGCATTTTTGAATTTTCCACGTAAATTCATTTTTGTTTTCACTAAAATTAAAATTATAGCAAAAACATAAATTTTGTGTGATAATGTTTTTTAAAACTTATATACTTGATATTATAAAATATGATTTATCTCCTTTGATGACTATATATTATTATTTTATAGCAGTGAATATTTTTCAGTTGAACTCATTACTCTTGTTGTTGACCTATTCTTGGCACATCATTTTGAATTACTCTAAAAGTTTTTTCATACTATAATACAGAAAAAAAGGGACAGCAAATCGCCCTATATAAGCGCACTTTTTTAGCACTTAAATTATTTTATGAAAATTATCAATGATTTAGTCGTTTATATATTATCATTGAATATTTAAATCGTTATTTGTTTTTTGAACGACAATAATATACCTATCATATTCACCGCACGAGAATTCAACACTTCTTCTTTCCCACTACATCCGCAAAAAATAAAAATAATAATACAACTCTTATAAATATATATTGTAAATAATATAGTTCAGACACAAGGAATTATTTTCAACCTAAAACTATGCTTTACCTCTTAATTATTTACTTTTAATATAATGTCAGAGCACTATTTGTTTTCTCTCTCTAGTCCACGCGCAACATAGACAAAATGCATTTGCGCAGAATCATTTTTTCTATGTTTTTAAGCAATCTTAGAGTAAAATTACTCATTACAAAAAAGATAGAGAATAATATTTTTGAGGGAATGACATATCGATTTCTCTAATTATTGTTTCAAAACGATTTTAACATAATTTAAACTTACAACATTTTTTTTGTTTATTTTGAAAGTCGAATACAAAGTCAAATAACAATAAAATATAAAACCGATATGTCATTCCCTCTAAAATATTATTCTCTATATTTTTTGTTAGTTCTTAAATTACTTAAAAACATAGAAAAAACGATTCTGCGCAAATGCGTTTCGTCTATGTTGTGCGTGGGTCAGAGAGAGAAAACAAATAGTGCGCTGACATCCTCTTAAGTATATTATATTATTCGCTATAAAGCCTACAACAATATATACTCATGACAATATATTATAGTGTATTGTTCATTTTTGGCTAATAGAAACAATACTGACAGGTGACTGAACAAAATGGCACTGCCGTTCTTCAAGTATATAGACAGGCTTACATAATGATAATACCCAGTCATTTTAATGACACTCACGGTCAATAACGAAACTCGAAAGACAGTGGTTTAGTAAGGACGGCAGCACACTATATAGTTAGGTTAACCTAACCAGTGCGGTTGCAGTGCATAAGAGGCGGTTAGGTTATAACAGTGGGTCGTTGAGTTTTTTTGTTTTTTACTACATCGGCCTTAGCTATAATGCGTAATTCAATTCAGGCGGTTTGGTGTGCTTCTCGTTTGTGACTAATGACGCCACTTATAAATTATAAAATAATATAATATATAGTGCACACACGCGCACACATGCGTATAAATACCTGTCACCTGTTATGCATGCGTTTAACGCATAACTGAGTGCAGTTTAATTTGAACAGGTCGTTTTAGGCGGTTTTCCGGTTAATAAAGAAATCGGTATACGATTTATAATATCTACGGTTTTTGTTTTCCTAACTCACGACTATTATAGTGATGGTGAATTTCATAATATATTCAAATATAAATAGTTTTGAATTTTCAACATTCTACATCGTGATTTTTAACGTATTTTTTTCAACACTTAAACACCTGACTTCAAACAATCGTAAAAAAATGTTGACCGTGGACTTTCGATATGCTCAAATATTGCGTTATAAGAAAACCAATCGTACGTTCCTGCAGGCTCCGCTCAGAATCTAAAATATAATATGGAATAAAATAAATGTCGTTTATTATAAGGCATATAATATTATCGTAATGGTCTCGAGTAGTCAAGTGCGTCTCCATCGTGCTGTGTATATAATATATATTATTTATTATTTATGTATAATATGTAGAACGCTGTTTGAAAAACACGTCAAGCACCCCTCGACTCTTGGCCCGACAAACGAATGGCCGTCCGACACGGACGCAAAAGTTTGGGCAACCCTTTGGCTTGAGCGTATATAATCCCGACAGGAGCGTCATTGATTGCAGCGGTAATTGACTGCCCGGGACGATATTTTTTGTAAATCCATTCCAAAAACAAAACGAAAAAAAAAATCGTAAAAACCAGTGAGAGGGAGGGGGGAGAGAGAGAGAGAGTGCGAGAGAGTGAGAGAGAGCGTAAAAAAAGACAAATCCTTTTTTATCGCCCTATAAATAACGTCGTGTACATATTTGTTGTGCGGCCCTTTAACGAGCAGGGCGCGTTAAAACCCAGGAGCCTCTCTTGTCGCCCGGGTCGCAGGTTTTGTCAACGTGCCAAAACTCTCTTTTATACAGTCTTCAGCCGTGTGACAAACCACTTCTATATATAAATTATAATATATATATATATATACACGTATCGATGAACCCTACGCGAACAGACAGATGCGAGTACAAAAAAAAAAGGAGAAAAACACGACGAGAACGCCGGACGACGTCCTTTATTTTTGCTGGAGACAACCACGACACTCGAATTTTCGGAAAATCTTTTAGAAAACCGACGTGTCCTCCTCGAGAGTGTGTGATGTTTTATACAAGAGCTACAGCCCACCGAGAGGGAAAAAGAGATGACAGCGATCGTTTTATTTATTTTTTACGTCCGTTTAATCCGTATAATACTATTATATGACGCGTATAGTAAAGTGAAAAAACTCTGAATACAATATTGTCCACGCAGAAAATAGCGACCTATACCTGTAAAATTGCGATTGTTTTATTTTTAAAATTTAAAATTTGTCCTCATCTATATTTACGAGACAACATTTTTTAGCCAAAAAAAAATTCGATGTTGTAGGTAATCTACCAATTGATTGCATGGCCGCTTAAATCGTCTTATTATTTTAATTTTTTTCAATCCACGAGGAACTGCCATTTTCTTAACGGTTTCCATCGATCTGATCTCGTGGCTACTTCGGCAGTCGACTAGATATAATTTGTTATAGTACGATAATGGCATGATACATATTTTACTAAATCAGACAAAATTCACGTTTTAAATTAAGAATTTTAAAATTTGTTACAGTCGATGAGCCTTTGAGCTATTTTTAATAAGTATTATGGATGTGGTCTGTAATATAATTCGCATTGATGTAGGTATAAGATAAGCAAATTTAATGAGAAAAGCCTTTTATTGTTTATTAAAGTAAACGAAACATTTTTCAAGAGCCATTGGGTTATTTCATAAAAATTGTAATATCAAGTTAAAATGTTTAAATGACGAATACACTAAAACACGCACGGGTGTAAACGTCGAATTGCGGGCTTTGACCAACCGCGTTTGGATAAACAAAGCCAAAGGGAATAATACGTCTAAAGGAAAACGATCAACAATAACAGTGTAATATAGACGTCATAATAATATAGTAATGTTGTACGAAACGAACACTTAGCCGAGTCGACAGAACGAATAACGTAATATTAATTATTATAGGTGCATTCGAGGTATACAATAATTTAAATGTTTAACACTTCATTTGCAGACCGGATGTGCCGAGGAACTGCAGTTCTTAGTAAGTACTAAATTATATTATTACCCTGGCTCTCGTACCTATATCGGCTACCTATTATATTATTATAGTCGTTATTAAACGTTTCGTAGTCTTAATAAATTCGACATTACTGCAGTATAGTGACGTGGTGAATTTGTTGCAGTTAGCATACCAATTTTCGTCCGACGAACGATATATTATGCTGCTGCCAAACAACGACATTATTGACGACTTATTTATTGTAGATACGGTTTTTTGTACAGCAAAATCTTACGATAGATGAAGATTTTTTTTTATATAGCACTGTGTTTGAATCGTCTATAAAATGCCGTACATATTATTATATTTTAAACAAAACGTTGGATTGAGCGGAAAATGTAGTGTGATTAAATTTTAAAAATATGGCGTACATTAAAATTGTCTAATATTTAATAAGGTTTGTGATTATAATTATGAGAAATCAAATATTATTTTTTAGACGTTGTTTGGGTCCGATTTGAGGAATTTTGAAATGCGTCTGGATAATCCCAATATTTCTTTCCTGCCCGGCATTCGGCGGGGATGTGCTCGAGTGCGCGCGTATAAGACGATACGGCCATATAGGATAATATAGGCACTATAAAACCATATATTTTGTGAATGTAGAGAACCGAAAGTATAAGTAATAATTACCTAATCGCATTAATTTGGGTGTAAATGTATAATGATAGTCGATATCATGTTGTTTGGACAACTTATACTACACCTGCAAATTGATCCCAAAACACAAACTGAACATAGTGACTTCAGGCCGCGTATATTTTGTCATCGTGTGCCTCCCGGAAAATAACGAGTGCGCGCGTATAATATATCGTGATTGAGTATAATTACCTGAGAAACGTTTACTGTTTATAGGTTAGGTGATTTCTATGTGAGAGGAGGGTTATTATTATTTTACTTTTGATCCCGTGACTTCATAATACCGAAAACAAAAAAATAATAAACATTATCATTATATTATACCTTATATTATCACGATCTATTATATACCTACGCCCTATATTATAATGTATGATATGACTCTCGGCGGTCCGCCGGTTCCGGCCGGGATTTGTCGTAGATATCTCTTTTGCTCGTGATCCAGACGACGGACGGGACTTTGCTGGTCGACTCTTCCCGATAACAATTATTTACTAGCTATATATATATTGTATAAAATCGAAACGTCTCGGCGGCCAGCAGCTCCATTGTCGTCCGTTTGAACCCGGATTTTTCGCCATCCCATTGTATTGCGGCGTGCCCGTATATATATATATATATATGTGTGTGTGTTTGTGTGGGTGGGTGTGTGAACACTATTACAGACGTCGAGCCATTATGGCGGACATTATATTACTACAACGGCAGTGTTCGGCCGATGCACTCTCGTCTCTATTCTTTACTGCCCTCCCGAGTACATTCGTTAATTAACTACGATAATGTGTAATGTAATAATAATAATAATATGTACTACTGTCGCAGTCGGCGCGCATTCGTTCATTACTATTATTAGATAATATGTGCCTATATTATTACGCGTATACCGAAGGTTTTGACGCCGATATTCGAATTTTGACGCCGATATTCGATATAGCTGGCATTATTGATATAATAAGTATATGTGTACCTCTTACTATCATATCTTGATGATTTAGACGCGTCGTAAAACAATGTGTACGTTTTTAAATTCAGAGCGTGGAGCGATAAATCTATTATAGTCCGACAATAATAGCGAGTGTGTTTTTTTGTTTTTGTACCTACGTCTGAAGATCCTATTATTGTAGTAGAAAAACTTTTACATCTTTTCATTATTGAGGGACGGTTGTGGTAACTATAGCTGGATCTAGTATTAGTACTTAATTGGGCAGTCGAAAGTAGAAATTTCCCGTACTCGCCTCATAACAATTTGAAGTTCAAATTTGACATAATTATTATATAATTCTCAAAAAAATTCGATGAAATGATACCAAAATCGAAAATCTCAGTTTTTTACAGTGAGTATTTATTACCTAATTAGTTTTCAAAAATATCCCCGATCTGAGTTCAATTATATTATTTATTATTACCTATCAATTATGCATAATACTTCTAATGTGCTCACACCTGCGTTTCCGTTTAATCCGAATAAGCTGGTTTTGTTTCTAACTACTAGTTATAATTTCTAGTCTACTAAATGATTTTTACTCTTTAATTTACTTAACGAGTTAGCAAATATTAATTTATATGTATCATATTTAAACTTTTAAGTGCCGTTATTGGTTTAACGATTTTACTGTAATACGTTTACGATATTATGTAAAAGTGGTCATATAGTTGTGAATATATTAAATTTTAAATTTTTTTGATATTATTACAATTAGTATTTTCTCACGAAAACATTAATTGAAGGTAGTAGCCATGTAATATATATGCGTTTAAGTATACCTATTTCATGTCATTTCTTAAGTTTATTAAAATAACTTACATATATTATATATGTATTTGAAAATATAAAATTGTAATTTATGATTCCGTGTTTTTAACGGAGATGAGTATTTGGTTAGAAGAATATCAACATACTTAAGAGTTAAAACCTTTTATGCTATTAATTATTAATTGTACACTTAGAATAGGTAATTGCTATATTTATACTAAAAAGTATAAATACAAATCACGTCTTTATTTAATATATCTCATTTTTAAATTATTTTTTTTTTTTTTTTAATATTGTCGCCATTTAGACATTAAAAAATTAACACATAATATAATATAGCTAGGCAGTTACTATATACGCTGGACAAGAAATTATCGCAAAAATAATTATTTTCATAGCACCCAAATATAAGTATTTACACGAATACGTGAGACGTATTTTAGTATGCATTTACCTGAAAAATATTTTTATCATATTTTAAACTTTAGACGTTTTTTTATGTTGTACAAGTTTAATATTTCAATACCTGAAAAGTAATAAAGCGTTTATATAAAAATAAAATGTTTTATATTTTGAGTCACGTTTGGATTGTTATTTTATTAATTGAAAAAGAAAAATGCTATCTCGGAAAAGTTTTTATGTAGATGAAAGATAATTATTATGTCGATGGTTTTATTGCTGTTGATCGTTGCCGAAGTAATGTTCCATTAAATTGAATGGAATATTTTATTCTGATTTTTCTATTTAGGTTAATATTAATATTGTTAATATTAACAAGTATCGTGAGATTTCTTTCGAACTAATTTTTGTATAGGAAAATATTATTATCTTCACAGTAGGTTTGCGTGTTGGCTTGGAAGAACTTTGCCAAAGCTCGGGAATTGACTAGGACTGGCTCTAGATTGGTGTGGTTTTATTGAATGAGTCAGTTATAATGACTGGTATTTCTAGTCTTTAAGCTCTCTAATTTTATTCCAGCCTGATTTTGAATGAGTTTTGATAACTGTTAATTGTTAGTGTGTAGTTCTTCCAGCATTATAGCTAACATTTTGTAATGCATCTGGATTTTGTTCGGAACTTCACTAATTATTTCTTAAAACGAATTAGAGATCTTTTTTTATATTTTTTTTTTTTGCAGTTTTGCTGTTGTTAGTTCACAACGTTACTTTTTTTTTGTTGTCCTGGATGTGGTCAGGTTTTCTTATTGCTACATAGGCTGCCTTTATTACTATATTAGTTGTTAGTTTGTTAACCGTTTTGTAAATAAATACTTCATTTATTGTTTGTTTCATTTTCATTTGAATCAACTAATTGATTTTGTATGAGATACTGTGATCAACCATTTCGTCAATAAATAATTTATTTATATTTTGTACATCTTCATTAGAATCGACTAATCGATTTTCGATGAGGTAACTGTCCAATTCAAATGGGAAATAGTTCATGTTTTTCAATAGGAGATTTGGGTGTCCATTTGCTTATTGAATCTGTTATACAGTGATAATGGATAAGTTTGATCTGTTAGTAGCTGTATAATAGACCGATGATCGCTGAAATTATAATCAGGGAGTTGGGTATGTTCCATTTGATATTAAAATATAGGGGGGAATGTACTTACTTGCTATTGAAAGGTCAATTGCATCTAGGTTTTCATTGATTTTTAGGTCTACCAGGAGTAATAGATTTGGGTTTTCTAATATCAATTTTTAATATTTTGCATATTTCTATCAGTGTGTGAATAGGTCCTCGTAAAGTATGTAGTGGCTATTGAAATCATCACCTAAAAATGTTGGATTTGCAGAAATGATCAATAATATATGAGTTAAATCATGGAAGCTGGAGTTGGAACTATCGAGAACTACTGCAGACACGTATTTTATTTTGAATTTAACTAATATTTGGCTTCCGAGATGTGTTTATAAGTCGACTCGCTAGCCCTCCAGTCTGCCAGGATTCCCAAACACAATGTATGTAATAATATTACAAGACGTCTTCGGGTATCCAACTGGAAGTATATATTGTACTACTGGTCCTGAAAACAAATAAATAACACGTTATATTATAAATTCAAAAATCATTATTCCATAGCCGGGGCCATGACGAAAGCCCTACTCGTGGTGGGGGGGGGGGGGAAGCGGGGAAAAAGAGGGTTGGAAAAAATTGGACTCCGGGCCGCACCTGTATCATAATACGTGTATAATATATAATATTGTTTGTACACTATAATGTACGGGCACAGAGGCAACGACGACGACGCGTGCACACGATTTGAAGGGCAATATCGTTAATTTTTTACTCGGCAAGTCGTAAAAATAAATAATTCGTCGTCGGAGAGACGGTTGAGCCGTCGTCTGCACCGGTGGCGGTGGGTGGCAGCGTCGTCGTCGCCGTATATACGAACTCGTATAACACAATATATTATTACGTATTAGAACAGCGCAATAGTATATTATAATAATAATAATAATAATAATATGTGCTAGCGGGGTGGTTTTTCTCCACGTCCCTCTCACTTTTCCTTTTTTTCTGATTATTATCGGGCGGCGGCGGCGTTTGAGATAATAATTACACTCCCGCGCGACGAAATATTATTATATTATTATATCGGCTTTAAGCAGGGGTCCCGTTTGAGCAGCGGGGGTTGGCGAGAGGGTAGAGCGAACAGAGAAAAGAAGTAATAATAATATAAAACAAACCATCCGCTGCGCTTATATATACACGCGTTATTATTATTATTATATAAATAATATCCTATGGCCACGCGCGTGTGTGTAAGTACTGCGAGTGCGAGAGCGGTGTGTATATTATAAAACGTACATATATATATATATATATATACGTGATATATATGCAGGGGCCGTGTTTTTAGCGCGAGCGGACCTAAAGTCGGTGGCTGCGGTGGCGGTGTGGGGCGCGGGTCGGAGGGGGTGGCAATGTAAACTGTCACGGCAATGACGGACGGCCCCATAAAGCTGACGAGTGACTCCGGAGGGCGCCTCCTCGAAATGGCTCTGCAGAGCCCCGTATATCACTTTTATTACACCCATCTTCATTTTCATATTTCATATTTGCATTTTCTCCCGCGTTATAAATCAGAGAGTTTATGGCTAATTAGGCCTTTGCACTAGGACCGGAGGGACGCGGCGGCGGGCCGGACGGATAACGGTCTTGTTGCCCCTCTGCTATAATATTGCACACCGGCAGCGGCGGCGCTGTTATTATATACACCCATATATATATATATATTCATATACAGATATGGAGAGAGACAGAGAGAGAAAATGAGAAAATGGTAGAGAGTGTGAGTGAAGCGGTGATAGGGGGGTTGTGGCGGAGTAGAAGGCACGTATATACTGCTGCGGGGATGGACGGAGAACGGGTAGCGCCGGCTTATCGGACCTAACGTTCGTCTCTACATCTCTCTCCCTCTCTCTCTCTCTCTCTTTCTCTCTCTCTCTCATCGTCTCTTTTCGCCTCTCTTTCACCCGATCACCTAGCGTTCTCTCTTTTTCCACCCCCGCCGTTGCCCTCGTGTCCCGCAGTATATCTCGCCAGCAACCCCCTCGTACCGCGGCGGCAGAGCAACAGCAGCATCGCGTATATACCGCGTGGTACCGGCGGGACGAGAGCGGTTACTCCTTGGTCCAATCTCGCGTGTGCCCTATCCAACCTCCTCCGTACCCCCTCCCCATATCGTCCGTGACCTGTTCGGAACACAAACCGCCATAAAATACCGACTCAACGCACACACACACGCACGCGCGCGCACACAAACGACACGACCGGGGCGAGAATAAAATAAAATCCACCTAACCCGTCTTCCGTCGCCCTCCACGCGTCCGCGAACGCATCGCGTTATATAATCCCCGCGATGGCCTTTTTTACGTAAATCATTCGCTTTTTTATACTCGCATATATATATATATGTGTGTGTTTGTGTGTGTATAATATACACGTGTGTGCAGTATAATGTATATCTATAACGATAATAATAATAATAATACGAATTTCGGCAGGAAAAAATTACAATGTCGATTGCCCTCTTCCCTCTCGCCCAGCTCATCCTATAATATAATACCAACAACCCCTAACGCGCGCGGCCGAACACGACGTCGTAACATATTATTTTAGTTCACGCTCTATAATAATATAGCGATCTGATGCTCGCACACACACACACACACACCAAGTATAAAACCGCGACGTTTCCGTCACAATTTTTTTTTCAATAGGTAATAACAATTGTGTCGTATTCCGGGCGGACAGATGGCGTCATAGTGCGTATATCGGCCACCACTTGTACGACTCGGAACATACACTTCTTATTATTATATCTGTCTATTATAGTGCTTTACCATTTCTCTTTTGGTTTTCGACCGTCGTATATCGTTCGTGGTACTCGTTCGACTTCATAGTCGTAAACCGTTTGCAGAAATCGTGATTATTGCACTAATAAAAAAATTAATTAAAACATCACAGTGATTGCTCTGTTGTAAAATATAAACTCGGATGCGATTGTATAGGGGCCGATATTCATATGGAAATATACGAAAACAATCGTTTAATACTTCGAAAAATAACTATTATAACAATAATTATGTCACATTCGCAAAAGATAATGCAAAAGCATAATGCAGTTAAAATATTTAGTTTATCGTTTACATATTATCATTATGTCAATTATATATATATACGCAAATCTACGTGTTACAAATTACAAACCTTAAACGTCAGGTACCGCAGAGCTGTGTATGCAATAGGTGATTCATTTATATATTCATATTTCTTATATGGATCGGCGCTCGTCTATAACTGTATTGAATATTTATAAATTTATAATTAATCAATTACACATCGAAATTCGATTTTTACATACTGATATTCTAAAAAAAAAAAATATAAGATATGATGAAATATAAGATATGTAAAAAAAATACAATTTGTACAAAAATGTATTATTTTGCAAAGAATTCCACGCTTTAGTAACAAATGTATTTTTTAAATACTTTCATACTTTTGAAAAAAATTAGTACAATGACCTTGCAGTACGTCGGCCGTAGAGCAGTCCTCGAGTCTAATACCGATGACCAAATTGATATCGAATACAATTATTAGGTAATTTTTTATCAAACCACGTGATCGGTGGGTAATTTCGTTATAATATATATAATATAGGTACCTGGTACATGGTCGTTATCACGGTCGTCGTGATCTCCAATCCGTCTGAAATATGTGTAATTATAATATTATTTGTATGCAGTAAATTATATATTTTTTTTTTTTAGTTTGTCTGTACCGTGGACACACTCGACCGAGAGACATTATTTTACGCGGACGTCGGGCGGAATCCGTTTGCGACGATCGACTGCTCCGATTATTAAGTGCAGTTTATTATTATTGAAATAAAAAAAAAAAATACGTCCCGCGTGCATAATATTATTGTTTTTGCAGGTTTTTTTTTTTTAATGACGCGCGACGGCCATTTTATCGTCGCAATTAAACGTTTCAAAACGTCCGATCGAAATGTAATTTATCGTAAACACACAATAATATATTATACAACACAGACGTACGAACAATAATAGGCACGTGAGCGTAACCGATGACAATAATTATTATTATTATTATTACTATTGTCCAGCTCGATCGCGATCGTGTGGTACCTATGCGTAGCATGACAAAACTCGAGAAAATCGACTGTCGACCTGAGTTGTAGTCGTACAATACGAGTCGAGACGACGAACGGTTCTGACGAATGTCGTCGAAAATATTGAAACAATTTAAAACAAATGATTTAAATGTTTCATCCACCGCGGCCGATAAATGTTAAGATTTTTTTTAGTGCACTCAAGCAGCATGTGTTGCATACTCTGCACCCTAACTATGCCCGATTGTCGGACCGACCGGAATTTGGTAGACTACACTCGTCGTGGGGGGGCCGTGTCGCCTCGCTAGAAGTTTTCTCCGACTGTCGTCACGTGCTTGAATGTATTTTAGGCGTTTTACATTAATTCACAACGGATAACATTTTAAGGTGACGTCACGATCATTATAATTGAGTATAGGGAGGGTTTAGAACTTTGATTCTGACCGGCCGATTTTAGTACGAGAATATTGCACAAACAACAGCCAAAAAACGCAAATACGCCAAAAAATATATTATGTACGTGAGACAATGAGTAGAGTTCAAAAGCCTTTCGTCTAAAATATTAAACACGCTTGCTAGAAACGAAAAACGAACGACTCGCTCGCCCGGGTTTCCACTTGTCTGCCTTAGGTATATAGCACCTTACGTACCTTCTACCTACATATTTATAGGCTGCAGATCGTACTGTTGATCATATAGGGTCGCCGTTAACCTATATAACCATAAGCTAACAATATTGTTTCATAATAATAATATATTATACATGATTATAATAATATAATATCATATATTATTATGATTGTTGACAATTCAGATAGTGGGGATAATCGGACACGTGTTTGTTTATCATTTCCATTTGGCGCTTTTTACGAACGTTCCTAATTAATCAACACTATCGAAAACCTGCATACGTCAACCCTACAACAAAATATAAAACGTCTCGCTTATAGGCATTAAATAATAATATTGTCTCATTATACAATAATTATTAACATCGCTTCAATGCGTCCTCGCAGTTGTTTTTATTATGTTAAATATTTGCCAATATTACAACACTATTCGTCAGATTGTGGAGTGTGATCGAGTGTGACATTATTATAATAAACGTTATAAACCTACACTCTGTTCAAGTATTTTTACAAATGTTATTATAATATCAGCACAATAATATAGAGGAGTGTTTTAGGAACTAACAAATCATAATAAACATCTTCTGCCCCCGCCGCCGTTGCAGTTTAGTCATTCCGTGTGTAATTTAATAAAGACTCGTCCAGAGATTTAATCCCGAAAAACGTTGTCATATTTCACCGTCGTGTGTGACATATTTTAATATTATAATAACGCGTGTACACACCACAAATAAAAGAGACTTGGCGTATATTATAATAATAATACCGTCTGCGGTGCAAACATATGCGCCCGGAATTATATTTCGACTGTGTCTCGAACTCGTCTCGATCGTAGTATTTCTTTATTAAAAAATTTCTTGTCCGACCACCGACGACTGTAAATAACCATGTCAGATTGTGAACCCTTCGACCGGTATCTTCTAATATATAAAATGATCGTGTCACAGTGTCAGTGCTCCTCTGTAACGGCTTGACCGATTCTTATGACATTTTGTGTGTATATTCAGTAGGTCTGAGAATAATAGGTCGTGGAGTATTTTTCACCCTCCTACCAATCATCCGGAGAGGTGTTCTGACGGGGATTTTAAGATTTACGGTTGAAAATTTTTGTTTATAAATGGTCGCTATTGGTCATAGGAAAATAATTAGTAGAAATTAGTATTTGTTTATCATTGGCCGCCATTGGTTATTCTGGCAGATCAGGTGCAAGCATGCATCAAATCAAATGTTTGCACATTCCCTTTTGATATTCTGTTGCAAATAGTCCGCAAATAGCACTACAGGGAGTCTGAGTTGCAACCAGAAGGAGTTGTAGATTCACATTTTTTTTAAAAGTTGTCATTTTTACGGCCAACGAAGTGCGTGGGATCAGCTAGTAATAATATATAATCTAATTATTTTAAGGTTAATAGCACTATAATTTTTTTGAAAATATTTTCAATTATTTAATTTTAAGTGGCGTCCAATACTGTTATCGTATTATACGTATTACCCCAATCCAAATCGATTGATTGATTTCGAAATATTTCTAAATAAATCACCATAAATATTTCGCATGGTAAATGTCACGGAAAATGGTTGAAGGTGGATAGGGGGTGGACACGCGGGAAATATTGGATCTTATTTATTTTTTTAGTTACTTATTAATATTTTTGCAATATTGTTATAAACTTTGGCCGCCAAAAACGGCGTAAACTATAATACCTAACACATTATTATTATTATTATGGTTTTGTACCACGGTCGAGACCGAAACGCGTCCGCCCGGTACAAGAACGAGAACGAAAACACGCTGATTGCGGTTAAACACTGCCGTTGACTAGGTCTCGCCGTCGGCTGAAATCCGTCACGTTCGCGTCACGCAGACGTCCGCGTACCTTCGGGCGGACCGCAGTTGAAACGGTTGTACAGCGGCGGCGGCGGAGACGATGATATTATTATCATCACCATCATCACCGTCATCAACAACAACAACAACAACGGTTTTGGGTTTTACGTTGTTCTGCACTGCAACCTGTGTATTCAATAGTCGCGGTTGACTTTGATCAAATCCTTTGCGTCACCCTCGTTCGCGGCGTAATATAATATTATTATTATTTATTAACCAATTACTATTTTCTTCCGATTAACACTGTTATTTTGAAAACACAATTTTGGAAAATTCTTACCCGCGTACTTTTGGCAGAGCGAACGTAATTATTATGATTTATGGTGGTTTTTTTTTTTTTGGTTACGAAAAAAAATTAAAATAATTGTTGTTTTCTCGTTTCTGGCCGATCCCCGATTCGGCCGATTCATAGAGCTGATTTATCGTAAAAGTCAGTAGTTATGATTTATAATATCAGATGAAAAATGTGACATTTCATTACCAAATACAAAACAATCTTAGTAATATTATGTTAAATTAAGTTTTTTAGCATGCTATTAAATTATATTTCGACATATCATAAATACGGTTGTATTACCATTGAATTAATATTTAATCGATTGTATTACTGTTACTGGTCTCGTTTCGAACCGACCGCAAAGGCTACAGCTGTCGTTTATAATATAATATTATCGTTTTGTGTATATATGCTGCGAAGGTTTATACAATTCAAAGCATTTGCTAGTCATAGTGGTTGGATTTTGTTCTTTTAAAATATTTTATTTGCTCTCGCCACGGACTCTATACAGTCCATATACACGCGCTTAAGACCACGTGCAGACCGTTATACAAATAAGTGTAACAGTTTTTTTTTTGATTATTTTATATATAGTGTGGTCGAGGTCATGTACGGTTAAGTCGTTTACATTTTCGCCGGAGTTTTATTAAAACTATTACGGCTTGGCGAACACATTTACTGTCAGCTGTGGACTGCGGTTGTACATATGGCAATTTCGCATTATACGAAAAACGAATATTTTTTAGAAAAAGAGTGTCTGATGAATGGGTACGGAATATAATCAATGATTTGAAAATATTATTATAGTGTACACGCGGATACTCTTAGGTACAGGAGGTTATCATTGCTTGTCCGATTAAATAAATAGTTTGGCCGACGGAGGAAGATTTAATATTACAACATCAGTGTTACATATTATTTTTATAATGCTACTCTTTCGTCGGCACGAGGGCACCTGTTCAACGATATTACTGTATACCCGATACCGCAACGACATAATGTTTTCTGCTTATAATCGATGAAAACGGATACGATGTATTCCCCAACTGCATAATATCACATGACGGCTTACTGCAGTGTATACCATAAACGATTATTTTTCGACTGAACCTATATGATTTGATTGGACTTACCGTGGGAGCATCGACCTGTTCAACCTGCAACTGCAAATAAACATTCTGCACATTTTTAATAACTTGAAATATGCAATTTGTGCATTTGAATGTTCTACAACAAGCACACTTACGAAAAATTATTATTACAATTTGACTCGAGAAAAGAAATAGAATGAGAGAAGTCGTTTTTTTTAAAAAAAAAAATATGTTTTAAATAATCGGAGGTCATTATAATACTTGTTAAGTTACTGATAATATTCAAATGGTCTTTGCGCCAACGGTGAGCTGGGCAGATTTCAAAGAATATCATCCACGTTAAGTTCTTTAATTAGGGGTGTTAGATGATTTATTAAGCAGAGTCGGAAACGTTTGTAGAGGGTGGATGCCGTATTAGAGATGGTGTTCATATGCAGATCCTCCGCGGGTGTAAAGTGTGTATGCGGAAACGTAGGGAAATGTGACTGTTATATTAAGCAAAATGTTATTTGTTAGAGAGATCGAATTTTTGTACATTTGAACGTTAGGTAACTCCTCGTATTTAGCAGCCGCAAGTCGTAAGATCATATGTAGTAATTAGCTATATGTAGGTAGGTATAGTAGTTATTTATATGTAGTTAATATTTTGTATTAATATAAGGTCTATTGATCTTTCATTTTATTTGTGATCAAAATAAAATCATCGCGTCTTTGAGTATTTGGTATTATGCACCCAACTGATGTTTTTGTTTTTATATCTTGTACCGGAATTTACAATTTTACGATTATTTAAATTCACATACATTTTAATTTCGAAAACGAAAAATGATTCTAGTATAGCAGCGGATTTTAGTCTACAAACGAATACTCGTTACTCGTTCAGAAGTTAAGTGTTTTGAATCGAGCGCCATATAAATGCGTAAGGCGTCACTTATCTTTTTTTGTAGCCCGCAGCCTTTCCACGCCAAACCTAAACATTTACTTTTTCTCTGACCACCGTAGTTTGCATTCCGTGTCGTTGTAGTGCTGGAGATGCGTGCACGCACGTTTTTATCGATACCATTTTTCGATATTTTGTCCAGACCGTCACCCGCTCAAGTCTCCGATTCGGTTAATCGGCCGTTCATATCTGCGCAAAAAACTGCAACGGCAGCACTGGAAAACCGCAAAGTAGACGACACCAAATCTTCGACGCTCTTTAAACGGCCATTGGTCGTTATATTGTGATAGTACGCTACACGTAATTATTATGGTGTCGTTATCATCGCGATGGTCTATTGTGATGTCACACGAGCTAGACACAGACAATGGCATCGGTAATTGACGGTACCGACACGCAGTGTTATTCGAGAACTTAAATCGCAAGCAGTGGCGCCGAAGTCCTAAAAATGCGGTAGGGCAGAAAACAGAGGTCGATATCCAATATTAAGACTCCAAGGCGTATCGTATAATATTCGTTTTCAAGATATTGTAATGAAAACAGACGGTTGTCTTTTAGGTTATACTTGAATAATTCGTTTATTTTCATCAACTAATATTTTAACAATATTTTTGATCCAATTTTTACAATATTTTCTTTTACTGATCAATATTAAAAGAGTTTACAAAAATACAAATGATTTATCTGGGAATACATTTAGTGGTGGGAATCATACATTGAACTCACGATGTGGGTCTGTGGATTGGTATGAGGTATATGTCTGTGGGGCAGCCTCGTGGATGTCGTACTGCTCCGGTCGTGATGGTACAACGGGGTACAGTCGGGTGACGGCGGCGGCGACGGCTCGGCGTTCTCGGATAGACCTACGTAACGGGTTGGACGACGGCGGCGATGGCTCGACGTTCTCAATAATGGTAGCGGCACAACTGGGTCCGGACGGCGGCGGCAACGGCTCGGCGTTCTCGGATGAACTTAGCGGCACAACTGGATCAGACGGCGGCGGCGATGGCTCGACGTCCTCAATAACGGTAGCGGTACAACTGGGTCCGGACGGCGGCGGCAACGGCTCGGCGTTCTCGGATAAACTTAGCGGCACAACTGGTTCAGACGGCGGCGGCGATGGCTCGACGTCCTCAATAACGGTAGCGGTACAACTGGGTCCGGACGGCGGCGGCAACGGCTCGGCGTTCTCGGATAAACGGGCGTAACGGGTTGGACGGCGGCGGCGATGGCTCGGCGTTCTCAACAACGATAGCGGACAGGGTAGCCAACTGGACGGATGAACGTCACTGGTTGGTGGGAACAGTCTGTGGCATCACCGTATCTGCCGGTCATTAAATACCGGCCGGCTTCTGCAGACTGGAGGCAAGGCGCTGTTCTATTGTTTGGCGGAAGTTCCCGTGTCTACCGGTCACAAAGTACCGGCCGGTTTACTAGCTCGCCGCACTCAGCGAAGGGGACGAAGGTTGCTGTTGCTGTGCTCGTTGGCCCATACTTATGTTAAGTCTGGCCGTAGCGATAGGGGTGGTGTTATGGTAGCGGTTTTGGTCTCTTTGGGTGGTCCGGTCGTACCTAAAACCACTTAAAATATCCTGGGAGATAGCTCTACTGGTCTGGATTCTGGATTACTTTCAACTTTGGTTTTAAGTTGAGGGGTTTTTATTTAATCAGTGATTTCCCGGAGGGCGGCAGGCGTCCGGAAATCGGGTACTGCAGGGGCGCTATCTGTGGCTGTGTGGTGCGGTTGGGTTTGGGCGTTCGCCGGTGTTTCGCCGGTTCTACAATCGCAAGAGCGCGCGGTAGTCTTTACAGGTGACGGTGTGGTAACGGGCCACGAGAGTGCGCCACCTAAATGAGCACTCCGTTTTATCCCGTTACATAGTCCCCTTTTTTAGTTTTACATGAATAGTGAGATCCGAGTTATTCTGTAAAACTAAAAACTTTAGATGTGGCTTGTTTCTTCATTGCCGATGCTGTTGTTTTAACGCTTTTATCTGTCTTGTCTTTTCTTTGTACATCTGTATTTTGAGCTGGGTCTTGGACATTCCTTCGAACTCTTTCATGAATTTCTTTGCTGTGAATACTGTCTCCTTGAGCTTACTATAGGCTCCTTGATAAGTTTTTTTTTTTTTTGTGTTTTTTTTTTTTTTTTTTTTTTTTTCTTTTATATTTTTTTTTTTTTTCTTGTATAATTGTTAATGTTCAACTGGTACCCCATCGGGCAGTCCCACTTCGTGGTACAGTTTGATATTTTTTAAGTTGTATGTGCGTTGGGTTCCACTCTGAGTACGTATGGTTACCGTATTGTTTTGGTGTACTTCGTGGATCTGATAGGGCCCGTGGTACAATAAGAATAACTTATGCGTCTCGTGGTCCTCAGCTGACGATAGCCGGTGTTCCTTGACTAGTACTTTCATTCCGACTTCGTATTTCGGAAAAGTTTTGCCTTTGTCCTTTAATCTGTTTCGCAATTGTGCCTGTTTCTGAGTCTTCTTGATCACTATTTGAATGACATCCGGGACAGGTTGATCATCGTTGTATGGTGGGAAAGTGACGAGTTTGGTGATGGGCAGTTGGGTGTTTTGTCCAAACATCACATATTGAGGCGTGTAGCCGGTGGATGAGTGATTGGTGTGGTTAACCCAAAATTCAATATTGTTCAACCATCGCAACCAGTTGGTATGCTGTTTGTGACAATATGTTCGTAGTAACCTACCAATTTCTCGGTTCGTTCGCTCCACCGGGTTACTTTCAGGGTGGTATCCCGTGGTATGTACAATTTTGACTTTTAATCCTTCCATGATCCTGCTCCACTTATGGCTTGTAAACTGCGTCCCATTGTCCGTGAGAATCTTCTGGAATAGTCCAACCGTTGGTATGTAATCCGTCACTATCCTCTTGACTATAGTGTCCGTTGTTGCGCGTTTTAGTGGATATAGCTTAACGTACTTAGAGAATAGGTCCAAAATGGCTAGGATATATCGGCACCCTCCTTGTCCCCTGGGTAGTGGTCCCATCAGGCCTGCCGATACCATTTCGAGTGGCTTCTCTGGCAACAGACTCAGTGTCGGTCCCCTGGCTATCCGGTTGCTGATTTTGGTCCGCTGACAAAGATCACAGGTTTTGATGATCCTTTTGATCGTTTGATACATGTTTTTGAATTGGTGATTCTGTTGTAGCAGTTTGTATGTTTTATAAGTACCGCAATGTCCGTAGATCTGGTGCGTCTCGACGACAAGTGGTTGTACGAGTTCTTTCGGCACAATGACCTGATATTCCCCTTGGTGGGATTTGCGGAACAGCAATTGATTATGCTCGATTAAGTTGTGATCTGCTCGGCGATCTAGTCGCTGTTTCAGCTTGGTAATATATTCGTCGGCTTGTTGTACTGTGTGCCGTTCCTTGAATTTCTCCCTTAGTTCTGGACTGTAGTTTAATATGGCTAATTTGTTGATGACGATGGTCCGATCTTTTATCGACATTTCGTCCGTGGGTGATTGCGGGTAACGAGTCAATGTGTCAGCTCCGACATTTTCTCGACCTGGCACATGTGTTATCTCCCTACACTCCTCTTTTAATGGACATTGCCAGTATCCGGCGGTGAGATCAATAGAACTAAGGTACTTCATGCCGCGGAACTTCATCAGTGTCTCCTCCATGTTGGTGGGGCACTCCCGGTCTGGTATAATCATGGTGTTGATTTTCCGTGCATCAAGACAGAGCCGGATGTCGCCATTTTTCTTCTCTGTGCAAACAATCGGTGATGACCATGGTGATGTAGATTTTTCAATAATTTCTAATTTGAGCATTCTCTGTATTTCTGCGTCCACTTTGGGTATCCTGGACACTGGTATGGGATACTGTTTTTGATGGATAGGGTCCCCTGCCTTCACTCGTATCTGGCACTGGAATGTTTTAATTTTCCCTGGTTTGTCTGAAAATATTTCATCATATTTGTCGAGTAATGATATAAATTGTTGTTTCTCATCACTGGTAAGATCTACTTGGTCTTCTTCTGGATTTTCGCTTATCTCTACATTGAGTAAGTGCTCCTGGGCGCTGATCACTCTTGGGTTTTGGTTGGCGAACGGTATTTTGTGTATGGTCTGGTCAATCTTGAATTGAATAACTTGTTCTTTGAATTTGATTTGAGCGTCATATTTTTTCAATATATCAGCTCCAATTATCCCTTTTTCATTGAGATTCTCCACCTGAATGAAATTGGTTTGGATATACTCGTTCCCTATTTTGCACTCACAGAAAATCTGCTTTGATACTTTGCATATCTTTTTTCCGACCGCGTTACTGATTTGGATCCCGGTCACTGGAAGCTGTGGGATTTTTGGATTTTTGTTAGTGATAATATCTACCACCTCCTTCGTCAGTACACTGATTGTCGCTCCAGTGTCGATGAGTAGGGTGACTTCCTCCCCTTCTATTGTACATTGAATATACGGACTAACTGATTGATTAGTGGTATTCAATGAGTTGATTGCATGTTGTTCATTGCCACTAGATCCTGCTTGCTCTTCACTATTCGTTGCCACCTGTTGGATTTTTTCCGTTTGTGGTGTGCTGTTTTGTTGGGTCTCTCCTCTCTTGTCATTGCTGCGGTATGTTTGGTTGTTCCAACGGTTGTTGCGTGGTGGCATATTACTCCAACCATTACTCCGCTGGTTGTTCCAACTGTTGTTGTTTTGAGTATGGCTGTTGTTGTTGGATTCGTTTTGGTTAGTTTTTTGATTATTTGCTTTGTTTTCCGTGGGTTGATCACTTTGCTCTTCCTCACCTAGTATCTTCATGGCTGTGAGTATCGTACATTCGGGTAGTGACACCAATATTGCTCTGAGGTATCCTGGGTAGTGTCTTGCTATGTGCTTTACAATTTCGTTCTCAGACAATCGTGGTACTTCTAAGTGTCGAAGTTTGGTTGCCCACGTGGCAAAATGTTCACGGTAGTTGGTGTTGTTTGGTATGTGCTTTGTACTCAGACATTGACTCCATACCTGGATTTGTATTTCCCTGGACCAAAATTCGTCAATAAACGCCTTCTTGAAATCATCATAATTGGTGAGTTGGAATCGGATGGTAGAAAACCAATTTGATGCGGTTCCTTTTAAACAATCACCCACAATAATTATTTTCTCACCGACGTATGATTGTTTTACTGCAAAATATTCTTCCAGTCGGTACAGAAAATCTATTGGGTGTCCATCGCGGTTGTTTCCATAGAATATCGGACGCGATATCTCAGTGTTGTGTATTTGTTCCTTTTTATTATTACAGTCATTATGTACTGGTTGTCTACTGCTATTCTCATATTTCAGTTTTATATCATGGAGTTGAGCTTCAATCAAATCGATTTTCCTTTCGTAGTTTTCCACAACTTCTCCGATTTTCCGGTTACTCTCGTCTTCTAGGTTGTTGCACTTTTCTTCTAACTTGTAAATTTTCTGCAACAGCTGGTCAGCTAAATATTGACCGTTTCTCTCCACTTCCGCTCTGAACGCGTTGAAAGCCTCTTCGGATATGTTTTTCTTCGGTGCCATTGTTAGAGATGTAGTTTTCTTCTTAATCGACACGAAGTAGTTTTTTTTCTAAATAACGATGTAGTTTTCTTCTCGTAGGTCGAAGTGGAATTTCTTCCTAATCGAGCACTGCAGTTGGGCGCCAATGTAATGAAAACAGACGGTTGTCTTTTAGGTTATACTTGAATAATTCGTTTATTTTCATCAACTAATATTTTAACAATATTTTTGATCCAATTTTTACAATATTTTCTTTTACTGATCAATATTAAAAGAGTTTACAAAAATACAAATGATTTATCTGGGAATACATTTAGTGGTGGGAATCATACATTGAACTCACGATGTGGGTCTGTGGATTGGTATGAGGTATATGTCTGTGGGGCAGCCTCGTGGATGTCGTACTGCTCCGGTCGTGATGGTACAACGGGGTACAGTCGGGTGACGGCGGCGGCGACGGCTCGGCGTTCTCGGATAGACCTACGTAACGGGTTGGACGACGGCGGCGATGGCTCGACGTTCTCAATAATGGTAGCGGCACAACTGGGTCCGGACGGCGGCGGCAACGGCTCGGCGTTCTCGGATGAACTTAGCGGCACAACTGGATCAGACGGCGGCGGCGATGGCTCGACGTCCTCAATAACGGTAGCGGTACAACTGGGTCCGGACGGCGGCGGCAACGGCTCGGCGTTCTCGGATAAACTTAGCGGCACAACTGGTTCAGACGGCGGCGGCGATGGCTCGACGTCCTCAATAACGGTAGCGGTACAACTGGGTCCGGACGGCGGCGGCAACGGCTCGGCGTTCTCGGATAAACGGGCGTAACGGGTTGGACGGCGGCGGCGATGGCTCGGCGTTCTCAACAACGATAGCGGACAGGGTAGCCAACTGGACGGATGAACGTCACTGGTTGGTGGGAACAGTCTGTGGCATCACCGTATCTGCCGGTCATTAAATACCGGCCGGCTTCTGCAGACTGGAGGCAAGGCGCTGTTCTATTGTTTGGCGGAAGTTCCCGTGTCTACCGGTCACAAAGTACCGGCCGGTTTACTAGCTCGCCGCACTCAGCGAAGGGGACGAAGGTTGCTGTTGCTGTGCTCGTTGGCCCATACTTATGTTAAGTCTGGCCGTAGCGATAGGGGTGGTGTTATGGTAGCGGTTTTGGTCTCTTTGGGTGGTCCGGTCGTACCTAAAACCACTTAAAATATCCTGGGAGATAGCTCTACTGGTCTGGATTCTGGATTACTTTCAACTTTGGTTTTAAGTTGAGGGGTTTTTATTTAATCAGTGATTTCCCGGAGGGCGGCAGGCGTCCGGAAATCGGGTACTGCAGGGGCGCTATCTGTGGCTGTGTGGTGCGGTTGGGTTTGGGCGTTCGCCGGTGTTTCGCCGGTTCTACAATCGCAAGAGCGCGCGGTAGTCTTTACAGGTGACGGTGTGGTAACGGGCCACGAGAGTGCGCCACCTAAATGAGCACTCCGTTTTATCCCGTTACATAGTCCCCTTTTTTAGTTTTACATGAATAGTGAGATCCGAGTTATTCTGTAAAACTAAAAACTTTAGATGTGGCTTGTTTCTTCATTGCCGATGCTGTTGTTTTAACGCTTTTATCTGTCTTGTCTTTTCTTTGTACATCTGTATTTTGAGCTGGGTCTTGGACATTCCTTCGAACTCTTTCATGAATTTCTTTGCTGTGAATACTGTCTCCTTGAGCTTACTATAGGCTCCTTGATAAGTTTTTTTTTTTTTGTGTTTTTTTTTTTTTTTTTTTTTTTTTCTTTTATATTTTTTTTTTTTTTCTTGTATAATTGTTAATGTTCAACTGGTACCCCATCGGGCAGTCCCACTTCGTGGTACAGTTTGATATTTTTTAAGTTGTATGTGCGTTGGGTTCCACTCTGAGTACGTATGGTTACCGTATTGTTTTGGTGTACTTCGTGGATCTGATAGGGCCCGTGGTACAATAAGAATAACTTATGCGTCTCGTGGTCCTCAGCTGACGATAGCCGGTGTTCCTTGACTAGTACTTTCATTCCGACTTCGTATTTCGGAAAAGTTTTGCCTTTGTCCTTTAATCTGTTTCGCAATTGTGCCTGTTTCTGAGTCTTCTTGATCACTATTTGAATGACATCCGGGACAGGTTGATCATCGTTGTATGGTGGGAAAGTGACGAGTTTGGTGATGGGCAGTTGGGTGTTTTGTCCAAACATCACATATTGAGGCGTGTAGCCGGTGGATGAGTGATTGGTGTGGTTAACCCAAAATTCAATATTGTTCAACCATCGCAACCAGTTGGTATGCTGTTTGTGACAATATGTTCGTAGTAACCTACCAATTTCTCGGTTCGTTCGCTCCACCGGGTTACTTTCAGGGTGGTATCCCGTGGTATGTACAATTTTGACTTTTAATCCTTCCATGATCCTGCTCCACTTATGGCTTGTAAACTGCGTCCCATTGTCCGTGAGAATCTTCTGGAATAGTCCAACCGTTGGTATGTAATCCGTCACTATCCTCTTGACTATAGTGTCCGTTGTTGCGCGTTTTAGTGGATATAGCTTAACGTACTTAGAGAATAGGTCCAAAATGGCTAGGATATATCGGCACCCTCCTTGTCCCCTGGGTAGTGGTCCCATCAGGCCTGCCGATACCATTTCGAGTGGCTTCTCTGGCAACAGACTCAGTGTCGGTCCCCTGGCTATCCGGTTGCTGATTTTGGTCCGCTGACAAAGATCACAGGTTTTGATGATCCTTTTGATCGTTTGATACATGTTTTTGAATTGGTGATTCTGTTGTAGCAGTTTGTATGTTTTATAAGTACCGCAATGTCCGTAGATCTGGTGCGTCTCGACGACAAGTGGTTGTACGAGTTCTTTCGGCACAATGACCTGATATTCCCCTTGGTGGGATTTGCGGAACAGCAATTGATTATGCTCGATTAAGTTGTGATCTGCTCGGCGATCTAGTCGCTGTTTCAGCTTGGTAATATATTCGTCGGCTTGTTGTACTGTGTGCCGTTCCTTGAATTTCTCCCTTAGTTCTGGACTGTAGTTTAATATGGCTAATTTGTTGATGACGATGGTCCGATCTTTTATCGACATTTCGTCCGTGGGTGATTGCGGGTAACGAGTCAATGTGTCAGCTCCGACATTTTCTCGACCTGGCACATGTGTTATCTCCCTACACTCCTCTTTTAATGGACATTGCCAGTATCCGGCGGTGAGATCAATAGAACTAAGGTACTTCATGCCGCGGAACTTCATCAGTGTCTCCTCCATGTTGGTGGGGCACTCCCGGTCTGGTATAATCATGGTGTTGATTTTCCGTGCATCAAGACAGAGCCGGATGTCGCCATTTTTCTTCTCTGTGCAAACAATCGGTGATGACCATGGTGATGTAGATTTTTCAATAATTTCTAATTTGAGCATTCTCTGTATTTCTGCGTCCACTTTGGGTATCCTGGACACTGGTATGGGATACTGTTTTTGATGGATAGGGTCCCCTGCCTTCACTCGTATCTGGCACTGGAATGTTTTAATTTTCCCTGGTTTGTCTGAAAATATTTCATCATATTTGTCGAGTAATGATATAAATTGTTGTTTCTCATCACTGGTAAGATCTACTTGGTCTTCTTCTGGATTTTCGCTTATCTCTACATTGAGTAAGTGCTCCTGGGCGCTGATCACTCTTGGGTTTTGGTTGGCGAACGGTATTTTGTGTATGGTCTGGTCAATCTTGAATTGAATAACTTGTTCTTTGAATTTGATTTGAGCGTCATATTTTTTCAATATATCAGCTCCAATTATCCCTTTTTCATTGAGATTCTCCACCTGAATGAAATTGGTTTGGATATACTCGTTCCCTATTTTGCACTCACAGAAAATCTGCTTTGATACTTTGCATATCTTTTTTCCGACCGCGTTACTGATTTGGATCCCGGTCACTGGAAGCTGTGGGATTTTTGGATTTTTGTTAGTGATAATATCTACCACCTCCTTCGTCAGTACACTGATTGTCGCTCCAGTGTCGATGAGTAGGGTGACTTCCTCCCCTTCTATTGTACATTGAATATACGGACTAACTGATTGATTAGTGGTATTCAATGAGTTGATTGCATGTTGTTCATTGCCACTAGATCCTGCTTGCTCTTCACTATTCGTTGCCACCTGTTGGATTTTTTCCGTTTGTGGTGTGCTGTTTTGTTGGGTCTCTCCTCTCTTGTCATTGCTGCGGTATGTTTGGTTGTTCCAACGGTTGTTGCGTGGTGGCATATTACTCCAACCATTACTCCGCTGGTTGTTCCAACTGTTGTTGTTTTGAGTATGGCTGTTGTTGTTGGATTCGTTTTGGTTAGTTTTTTGATTATTTGCTTTGTTTTCCGTGGGTTGATCACTTTGCTCTTCCTCACCTAGTATCTTCATGGCTGTGAGTATCGTACATTCGGGTAGTGACACCAATATTGCTCTGAGGTATCCTGGGTAGTGTCTTGCTATGTGCTTTACAATTTCGTTCTCAGACAATCGTGGTACTTCTAAGTGTCGAAGTTTGGTTGCCCACGTGGCAAAATGTTCACGGTAGTTGGTGTTGTTTGGTATGTGCTTTGTACTCAGACATTGACTCCATACCTGGATTTGTATTTCCCTGGACCAAAATTCGTCAATAAACGCCTTCTTGAAATCATCATAATTGGTGAGTTGGAATCGGATGGTAGAAAACCAATTTGATGCGGTTCCTTTTAAACAATCACCCACAATAATTATTTTCTCACCGACGTATGATTGTTTTACTGCAAAATATTCTTCCAGTCGGTACAGAAAATCTATTGGGTGTCCATCGCGGTTGTTTCCATAGAATATCGGACGCGATATCTCAGTGTTGTGTATTTGTTCCTTTTTATTATTACAGTCATTATGTACTGGTTGTCTACTGCTATTCTCATATTTCAGTTTTATATCATGGAGTTGAGCTTCAATCAAATCGATTTTCCTTTCGTAGTTTTCCACAACTTCTCCGATTTTCCGGTTACTCTCGTCTTCTAGGTTGTTGCACTTTTCTTCTAACTTGTAAATTTTCTGCAACAGCTGGTCAGCTAAATATTGACCGTTTCTCTCCACTTCCGCTCTGAACGCGTTGAAAGCCTCTTCGGATATGTTTTTCTTCGGTGCCATTGTTAGAGATGTAGTTTTCTTCTTAATCGACACGAAGTAGTTTTTTTTCTAAATAACGATGTAGTTTTCTTCTCGTAGGTCGAAGTGGAATTTCTTCCTAATCGAGCACTGCAGTTGGGCGCCAATGTAATGAAAACAGACGGTTGTCTTTTAGGTTATACTTGAATAATTCGTTTATTTTCATCAACTAATATTTTAACAATATTTTTGATCCAATTTTTACAATATTTTCTTTTACTGATCAATATTAAAAGAGTTTACAAAAATACAAATGATTTATCTGGGAATACATTTAGTGGTGGGAATCATACATTGAACTCACGATGTGGGTCTGTGGATTGGTATGAGGTATATGTCTGTGGGGCAGCCTCGTGGATGTCGTACTGCTCCGGTCGTGATGGTACAACGGGGTACAGTCGGGTGACGGCGGCGGCGACGGCTCGGCGTTCTCGGATAGACCTACGTAACGGGTTGGACGACGGCGGCGATGGCTCGACGTTCTCAATAATGGTAGCGGCACAACTGGGTCCGGACGGCGGCGGCAACGGCTCGGCGTTCTCGGATGAACTTAGCGGCACAACTGGATCAGACGGCGGCGGCGATGGCTCGACGTCCTCAATAACGGTAGCGGTACAACTGGGTCCGGACGGCGGCGGCAACGGCTCGGCGTTCTCGGATAAACTTAGCGGCACAACTGGTTCAGACGGCGGCGGCGATGGCTCGACGTCCTCAATAACGGTAGCGGTACAACTGGGTCCGGACGGCGGCGGCAACGGCTCGGCGTTCTCGGATAAACGGGCGTAACGGGTTGGACGGCGGCGGCGATGGCTCGGCGTTCTCAACAACGATAGCGGACAGGGTAGCCAACTGGACGGATGAACGTCACTGGTTGGTGGGAACAGTCTGTGGCATCACCGTATCTGCCGGTCATTAAATACCGGCCGGCTTCTGCAGACTGGAGGCAAGGCGCTGTTCTATTGTTTGGCGGAAGTTCCCGTGTCTACCGGTCACAAAGTACCGGCCGGTTTACTAGCTCGCCGCACTCAGCGAAGGGGACGAAGGTTGCTGTTGCTGTGCTCGTTGGCCCATACTTATGTTAAGTCTGGCCGTAGCGATAGGGGTGGTGTTATGGTAGCGGTTTTGGTCTCTTTGGGTGGTCCGGTCGTACCTAAAACCACTTAAAATATCCTGGGAGATAGCTCTACTGGTCTGGATTCTGGATTACTTTCAACTTTGGTTTTAAGTTGAGGGGTTTTTATTTAATCAGTGATTTCCCGGAGGGCGGCAGGCGTCCGGAAATCGGGTACTGCAGGGGCGCTATCTGTGGCTGTGTGGTGCGGTTGGGTTTGGGCGTTCGCCGGTGTTTCGCCGGTTCTACAATCGCAAGAGCGCGCGGTAGTCTTTACAGGTGACGGTGTGGTAACGGGCCACGAGAGTGCGCCACCTAAATGAGCACTCCGTTTTATCCCGTTACAATATATTCTTCACATGCATATTTTAAGGTAACATTTTAGTCTTATAGCTATTATGGTTATACAATATACATCGATAAATTAAAAAATTTCAAATAGTCAAGTACATAAGCTATTTGATTTTTCAGTTATTATTGAGAGAAATTAAAAAAAACAAGTAGTACTTCACCTAAAAACTATGTACTTAATTGTACATAAGTGCATTTACATTATGCCATTGAACAAGAATGATCAAGATGCAAGAAAAAAACCAACTAAAATGATAAAATAGCTTATATTGTCATTGAGTAGGTATATAATGTAAACAATGATATTATTATTATGTATAAAAGTACAATAAGTATACCTACATGAAAATATGCTAATAGCTAAAATATTAACTGGTTAAAATGTTAGATTGGTCAGTACTGCCGGTTTATTTGCAAATATATCAGCTATAACCCGAGTGTATAACCTAAGAGATATAAATATATAGGTACTTAGGTATAGGTAACTAGGCATAATATTATTAATTTAATTGTAATACAATTATAAAATCAATTAAAACTATAATTTGTTTTTTATGATTATATTATTATCCTGCTCATACAAAATAACCATTCAACTATCCAACCGGTTTTGGTTCTTTGAAAAACGCGGGCTTGATTTAATAATTTCAAAAATACCGGTAACCTAATGGTAGGCATACCGTATACCATAGGCAACTAATAGATTTAATTTCTCGACACGAATGGTAAAAATAAAGTACGAAAACAGATTATATTTTATGTTAAAGTTATTATTTCCTAGTGATTTTTCGGTTTAATCAAACATTATAATATATTCATCGACCGTGTATGTATAGAATCGCTTATGTTTAGCCACCATCCGAGTTTCAACCGCACCGCATTAAACGATACAAAATTATGCACCAGGCGATATTTATAAATATTTTATTGCATTATTTATTAAAAGGGTCGTTCTAATTAAGAGTCCGCACGAGTTTAGTTTATTTATGCGAGTAGGTAAAACGTATGTATTATTACAATTTATAACCTTACAATTATACGCACATGCCACGCGGTACAGTATATATTATTATATTACCCGTAACTTATGATGGGCTTCGGAGAGGTTGTTTAGACACGTTACACTCGAAAGTTCGACTGCAAAGTCCAAAGTGGTAATTTAGAAAATGTTTTCGGGCGGAGGAGAAATTAATCCAGCTCATCCCTTATCGGTGTATCTAACGGTAATGATTAACCCTAGCGTTGTAATGAAGCCGGTCAGGGTACTCTTTTCGGAGTTTGCCGCCGGAGATTCAAAGTTTGTTTCCGTTTTCCGAATGTCTATCGAGTTTTTGGTTTTACCGTAAAAATCCAATCCGTTTCGGCGAACCAGCTGATGTTTGCGAATGGTTTTTATTTCGATACAACACTATCAAACACTATTATTATACGTTTGTGCGGATAAATTGGTGCGCTTATAGCAGTGTAATAATATTATCATATCTCACTCTAATTGGTAATTGGTATGAATATAACGACTTAACTCGACAGATGTATAGTGCAATATGATATACGCACTCGAAACATGTGATGTAACAAATAATAAACTTTTTCGCGCGACGAGCCAACATTATTATAATATTATTTTTAGGGTCTTCGGAGAACTTCCTCCGTGATGAAATATATTTCTGCAGAGGTCACATTGTCTTAGTTTAGCATTGTCGTTTATGTATTCGTCGCGTTATTTACGACAGGTTGGAAGTCGCTTTTAAACAATAATTTTGTTGGCCGGAAGAAAGGTGCAATAAACAAAAACGGCCAGGGCGCGCGGGGCTGCTGCAGCGGACAAAAAGAGCGCGGCGGGCGTGGGAGGGGAGGGTTACAACGGCCATTAAGTTTGGCTTTTAATTTTTTTCTCCTTCTCACTACGACTCTCCCCTCCCCCCGCCCCCACCGCCGCCAACACTTCTTCTATATACTTCTTATATTCCACACCGGTCCCCTCCTCCCGCCGCCTTTGCGCGCAGTCGAGCTAGCCGAGCAGCCGCAGCAGCAGCCGTCCGTCATGTGCGAATTTAATTCCGGACAATAAAGCACGAGGGGGCGGACCGGCGGCGGGGAACCGAGTTTTCTAATAATGAGCCGCCGCCGCTGGAAAGTCGTTAACGTTTCCAGCCGCCGCGGGGAAGGAGCTGCTGCGTGCAGTTTAGCTGGGGCACGGCAGATATACGTATAGTATAATATATACGACGTATAAAGTGTACGGCAGCAGCAGTGGAGTTGGAGAGAAAGAGAGAGGGTGAGAAGGAGGGAGAGGGGGAGAGAGAGAGGGAGAGAGAGAGAGAGAGGGACATACACCCGCGACGAGCAGCGGAGTGAGCGGGAAAATCAAAACCAGGCGCGGGGCCCAGGAAAATGTCACCGAGAGCGCTTTCGCCGGAAGGATCTTGGCCATAAATATGTCACGCGGACCTTTGCCGCCACCGCCCTTGCTCCGCGGCGGCGTGCAGAAGAGCCGTATTCGCGAGGAGCGCGCGGCCGTTAAACTCGACGATAATGATTATGATTGGCTGCCGTTCATCCCCCGCCGCCGCCGCGTTACACGCTATTATCGTTCTCGCCCCGCGTACGCGTCGTATAATACGTCGTACACGCTGCACCGGAGCGGCGGAGCGTGTGGCGTTATTTCTTCCCTCTTCATAGGTACACGGAGGCGGCGGGGCCCCGCGTGCGGCTCTTATCGATCTCGATATTGGAGGTATATAATTCACCGGGCCTCGACGGCAATACTCACCGTTATACGCGTATATACACACACATATATATAAATATTCGGTACCGCCGCCTTTGCCAGATATTTTTTCAATAAACAATAAATAAATGGCGGGGAAAAAAATCGAATTTCCACCGTCGAACCACGTGTACGCGAGACGACGACGACGACGACGACGACGGCGACGGATACGATACGGTCTCTGCAGAGCTCGGCTTATATAATAATATAATCGTCCTCTCTCGCTCGCGACGCGTCCTTTGCAGCCCTCCCCGTCACTCTCGAAGGCCGCGACGATCGAACGCGACTGCCACCACTCTCCCGTCGCTCACGTCCCGCGGTACATATCTGGTATATATATATATGTACAAAACGATATATTATATTATACGGTCGCACATACTCGAGACCGTGAAAATCCAGAGTCCCGGCTCCTCGTGTAATATTATATGGTATCACACACACACGCACACACATAATATATAAAGTAACGGTCTCGGGGAGATCACGCGATAACCGCGGATGTTTGCGCGCGCCTTACCGCACGTTTCGCGATGAGATTCATATGCGCCGAGGCTGTTTCGTTGCGGGAGAGGCGCAGGAAGTACCCGCGCGAGATATGCCCGAAATATCGTTTATAGATAGTCGTGTTATTATTATTTCACATATTATATTATTATTATTACGATACACCGTATATTATATAGGTACCTTATTTACTCGTATTGTAGACGGTACCTATATAGTGATATATAACGTAACCCCTTCGGTGAACGTCGAATATTATATTATTATTATTATGCGATTATAATAAGTATATTATGCAGTCGTGTTATTACCGCGTGCGTTATATTATATATAGGTAAACGCGTGGGCGGGGTGGACAAACCCAACCCATTTCACCCACCACCCAAGACTCAAACCACAACCCGTTGATAGGGTGAGACGAGTTGTAGACGACTACTACGACCGGACTACGCGGGTCCCGAGCGCGGTCCGTCTGTCCGGTGTATGTACGACGATCGAATCCGTAAACACGATGCAAAGAATTTATTAGTGTATATTTTTTTTTTATGTAAGATAAAGGCTTCAAGATCTTAAGGTCATTAGCCTACAATTATTATAACAAATGTGAACAGAAATAAAGTATTTACAGATATTTACAATTTGTGCTTTAAATGTACGCATGGAAAAATTTATAAATTGCTTCAGTGTTTCCTTCGCTGAGAGCAAGTCCGAGGGATGTTAGGTTTTTGAAAATTTTTCGAGCTTCGCGGATTTTGGGCGTCTATAACGTGACAATGTGGTCGATCGAGAGGTTCTCCTTGCATTTGTTGCATACTGGTGCAGGTTCTTTGGTATGAAGAAGGGTTGAGTGAGGTGTGTGTGTGTGACCTATTCTTGCTCGGGATATAATAACCTCGTCTCTTCTTTTTAGGCTACAGGAGAAGTTCCATTTTTTGATGAAAGGCTTGATGTTCTTAACTTATTTGAAGGGGAACGTTGCCCCAGTTTTTCTGCCATGTATCCAGAATTTTGAGGTTGACAGTGTCGAGTGACTCTGAGGTTGATTATTATATTATAATTTCATCTTTTAATATAAATAAACCGTTTATATATACTATCGTAATTTGTAGTCGTGTATTCAGAGGTTCTGTTAATGAACGGTCACCTCTTCACGTGATTCATGTTACATATGATATACTTTCTCTGTCGTGCTTATTACTTATTGTTTTTATTTCGTAAACAGATCGTAATCTATTTTAATAAAAATTAAAGGTTGATTAAAAAAAAGAAACTCGTCCATTATTTATCCAGGCCTACATTCAAGGTCACATCGATCCTTCAACATATTTTATCTCACCTGTACCACGTGACTCTCACAGTCTCACCAACCACTACCACGGCTGTATATGCATATCATTATCCTATTAAATAAAATACAAACAAATACATTCATACAATTCACATTGTCGCGTTAAAGGTCAGTCTTTAGTAAGTTCTTATAAGGAATTGGATAAATATGATGCGCATGCCCATAACGAAACAGACATACTCTAAAAGCGTTTTTTGTAAAATTACACAAAATTATCGGATAATATCATTATATCATATAATTTACAGCTGATACCGATTTTGATAAATTTTCATTTAAATACACCTTTCTTATATTAAATCTTATTCCCACGACAAAAGTAGAGGGATAGCTTGGAGGAATAGCCAAGCATTTTCACATTTTGACCGATCGCGGGGAAAAACGATCGCGAAAACGTTTCATAATATTATTATTTTCACGCAGTCTAACCTGACTGTATATAGCGCGGACGTCGAATGTGGAGCAGCCCCGAGCATAATACATACACCTGTGTTCACGATCAAACATATATTTTCACGATATTATATGTTCTTCGTTTGAACTTTCGTCTGTCGCGTACATAGAATATTATAATAATATATTATTCGATAATCGACGTTTCATTAAAATTTCTATCAGAAACATGTAAACCATTTTTGCTATATTTCATAAAAAAAAAAATTGCTAAACCGAACATGCAACAGACGTTTGAAACGATATAATATTATGTCATCAGTCATAACGACGATTCACCGCGACACACGAGCTGTATAATATTATTATGTACCATATACGTCAATCATGTGTCCCCTTCGTGCCGTATACAGTATCTAATATAAGAGACGTCAGCCTATTGATGACTCGATCCGAAATCAAAAAATCGACGACGGACATTAATAATTCATACGGTTTTCGATATTTAAATTTATATCTGCACACGCTGTGCAGACTCGTTTATCTGCAGTATATAAATATCCATAATATCATTATCGTGAACGTTTCCTGTGTGCTATATTATCATGATGATGACGTGCAACAGACGTATTAATATCATTCGTACTTCTCATAGACGATGATATTTCGATAAACATATTATTATTAATAATCGATTGATCGTCGGACTTTTGCACCGGTTACAAACCATTGGTTTTTTTTTTTTTTTGGGGGGGGAGTGGGGGGTAGGTGGAATTGAAAAATTATAACATTTTCGCGCGTACCCATTTCCAAAACTATAATAATATTATTGTGTTGAAAAAACCGTTCGTCGTACTCGTCAACTCCCACACGAGTATTGTTGCCAAACAAACACACGTGCGGCGTCTACGGGCCGATCAAATCGCAAACGCTCCGACGTATACGCGTCAACACGTCGCACTAATATTCACGAAATGTGTTTATTTTGTTTCGACCGCAAACGACGCTGCAGATGTACCGCATCCGTCATCGCAATCGTAATAATAATAATAATTTGTGACGTGCCGCTAAAATAATGACACTGCTCGTCGTGCGGATTGAAGTATATCATCGTAGTTCGTAATACTACGCATTGCGTATATTATTACAGTTTTTTTTTTAAAAATATTATATAGTCGCGGAAGGGAACGCGCGAGTAGAGGCGCATCAAGTATTCGGGCAGCGCTTATATCGTGTGAAGTGCGTATCGTTTTAAAAACACAACTGGCCGAAGTACATGTCCTCTTGCAGGGAGCAAGAGTCTCACCGAGTCTTTAAAGATAAACGAAGAAATAAATGAATATAAACAACAACAAAAACCAACAGGATATACGCGTATTGGGTATATGATAGGAGCGGACCAATAATGGGCAATTTTTTTTACATAAAAATTAGATTATTGTTTTTGGGATTTAGACGGTTTCTCGTAATATCGGGTAATACAATTCAAAAGTTCTATATTGTGCAGCACACGCGTATAGTGTACGTATATAATAGGTGTATAATAGTTATCGTCATGTTACAACAATAATATTGTCCTGTTTTCGCTGAGGCCTGCAAACTTTTACTTTAATCGCACCACCCCCCCCTCCCCCCCCCCCATCATCCTCCTATCGTCGTCGCGGTTCTGCTATCTTAATGCCGACCGGGTCCGAAATATCGCGCCCGTCACTTCATAGCATTTTATATAATATATAATAATATAAAACTCGCGAGGCCGTAAAAACAGAGAGCAAACACGACGTGTGTGTGTGTATAGGTACCTATATATATAGCTGCAGGTATATCGTGTCGTCTCTCCTGCCGACGTCTCTCTCTCTCTCTCTCGACTTAACTGCGCCGCAAAGGCGCCTCCCGCAGACGGGGTAATCGACTCGCGTATATACATGCGCGAAATAAGTGGAGTTTGACAACAAGCCGGCGGACGCGCGAATACCTATAGACGGTTTTTATCCGAGAGCACAGCTGGCTCCAAAGACCCGCGTGAAATTTCACGTTTTCGGCGCCGACGATAATGATAATAAAAATATCGTCGTATCAACACGTATATAATAATATCTACACTGCCTATATAACAAACGTGCATGACATATATATAGTTAGGTGTTAGTCTGCGCATTATATACATGTGCTGCACACCGGGACAGGGAGGTTATATTATATACTTGACGCGCACGTATATGTATAGTATTGTTATAATAATATGTGCGGCATAATACGCCTCTATCTCGTGTGCGGATAAAAACTAATTGTGTTGTTGTTAAAACGCCGCCACCGCCGGTGGGTGAGGTTTATTAAGTTGTGTGTGAAAACTGTTCCGAGCGAAACAACGGAAACTCTTGTACGTACAAATTATTATTACTCGCATACACTATTATACGTAATATACACACACACACACACACACACACACACACACGCGCGCGTATATATATATTATATACATTATATACGCATAAATACGAGCCGCCAGCATTCGGCGAAGGTACTGCAGTGTGGCGGCGGCGGCGGTGGAGAAGGACTAAAGGGGACTTTTGCGTAGCCCGTCAATCAAAAAGCTTTTGTTCGAGCAAAAGGACTGCGTAATTATGCTCTCCAAAGTTGGCCGGAACGGTTATTTTGTATTTTTTTGTTCGCGCGAATGTGTGTGCGTTATCGTTTTTATTATTATTAAAACTTATAAATGAAGCGGCTGCCTGCCTGCCTGCCTGCCTATCCTATCCTACGGCAGACGGAAAAATAAAAACGACTCGACACGGCCGTCACAGCCTCGGCTATATATTCGTTCTGTGTGGGACGTGTACAACGTTATACGCCTTTGAAGCTCACCTGTGTTGTTGGCCTTTGACGTTCGTTCGCCGCCGACCTTTCAAAAGACCGATACCCGGCTCACATGCTCTGCAGCAGCCCGTGTAAAGAAGCGGCAGCCGACTGCTTTGGGGATTATAAATGCGCTGCGTTAAATTATTTCTATGGAAAAGAACTCTCCACGTCCATGTGCGAGTCGTAGTGGGTCGATCACGTGATTACTTTTATTATTATTAATACAGTCGTTATTATTATTATTATTATTGTTTAACCGGTGGTTGCGATTATTAACTACAAAAGTATAATATGTTTATTTTGTTATAGCGCAGGAAACAATGGATAATAGTTTGCTCAAATGCACACAATTTAAATACGAGCGGAAAGTTTCTGAGAATTAAAAACAATAAACATTATTGATTAATTCACCCATGAACAGCAGTCGTTTGAAAAAATAATTTTCATCCTCTCTTGACAGAAGTATACAAAATGATTTGTAAAAAAAAAAATGAAATACAATAATTGTGAAAAAAATTACTCCGGCGATAGGTAGATTTAGTTAAATTGTAATATTGTTATAGATTTGTCAGTCTTTAAGCAATTTCGAAAGAGTGGACATTATTCGTTACGTCGATACTCGTAACAGTAAGTTGTCGGATTGTCTAAACAATGACGGTATTTTAATAGAATTATTGTATAAACGAAACATTTTTTACCCAGAACGAGTATATGGGTAAAGAACAACGTTTTGTATTCAACCAAATTGCATAATATTAATATTGATTCAATTAACAATGCCGACACACTTTAAACCAATAAATTTATAATGTCAATGTGAGTAAGCGTATTGGTTTATATAAATAAATATTATAATTTGTTGATTCAAAATACCCATAATAAACAAAATTATAAATTCAGCATTTATATACGATGTATTAAGTGAATAATAATTGTTTTCAATTTCAATGCATTTGACATTATTTTTAATAATATTGTGTATTGAATGTAGATATCAAAATCGCCAGATCAATAACCATTTTATTTTGTTCCAAAATGTTAAGTTTATTTTTGTAAAAAATTTAACGGAGACGCGTACACTATATATATAAGAATGGCTTTCGGTTCAATGATTCTCTTGGAATCGCCTCGCAAACAATTAACTTTTTTCGAACAGAGTTGTGAAATAATATGGATACAACGAGACCGACTTACAGTAGTTTGAGTAGTTGTACTCGCATTAACTAGGACAATATTTTTTACGCATTTGACACATATGTTGAAATGTCTTACGCATCTAAAATTACAATTTTTAAGATTTTTTTTTTTTCTTTAATATTAGAAGTTAAGCTGTCATACAAAAGTGACATATTACTCGGTTGTAAAATATTTAAATAGAATGCACGATAAAAACGTCTGGCGCCAATCCGTGTCAGCACTTGCATGTAAAACCGATGTGTATAATCATAATAATTCTTTTCTATTTTTTTCCGTCACTGCCTGACTAATTTTACACTATACAGCGTGTGTGTGTGTGTGTGTGTGTGTGTGTATTCTATGAGGTTCCTCATTGTACATTATCTGTTTTTTCTTCGTTCTCAGAGTTGCACGGCGTATTCTGTTTTGTCATTCGACCGTCGTATCGGGTTGGCTATAACGATCGTTTTCCTTAACATTTAAGGCTATATATATATACATACATTATGCATTATACACGCATGGTATATAAATATATAATATACTCATAATATACAACTGTAATACCAGTACGTGATTTCTTTATATATATATATGTGTTATATAATACATAATGCTATTTAATGATCCTGCTCCATAATAATCCCTCACTATAATTTGCGGACCTTGGAGAAACACTTTTGGTGATTTCATATTTTAAAGTGTTCTAAAATTCACTCGTAATCCGTGCAAACACCCAAATTCGTATTCTCCAAATATTGTTGTATATTTTTATTTTATGTTCATTTTAAGCCATTAAGGGGGCCCTTCCGGGAAGGGTGTGAAGTAGTGACACTGGCCGATGCTCGACCTCAAAACTGTGCCTCTGTGACAGAGGACAACCATTGCGCCACACCAGGCCACAATAATTATTGTTTTTATGCTCGAAATTTAATGTTTTCTTCTAACTTTTCGACATTTGTTAAAAGTTAATGTTATTATCGAATTTAAATTTTTCCAAAAAATGTGTAAAAACACTGTTTAAAAATAAATGTATGGTTTTCAATGGTTTGACGTATTTGAAACATTTTAACAGTATTTTATGATTAATTTGCTACGAGACATAGGTAGTGATTTAACGTATTTTGTACTTTGAGACTTATGGGTAGTACCTATGGTCTATACGTAATTATTAATTAGGTCATACCCGTGTGGGTAAGTAATTGTGGTTTAAATCTAAACTTATATTTTGTATAAACCCATAATTACCAATAATTAGATGAAAGGAAAAAAGTCCATACGACCATACACCAAGCATGTGATGGTAATGAAAGACTTGTAAAATACTACTATAATATAATATGTATAAATGTGATAAAATTATTTATTCACGAAACCTTCTCTAATAATATAATGAAAATACTCAAAATTGCAAACAGTGATAAAACAATAATTTTTATGTACGAATATAATTTAGTTTTGTGAAATTATAGATTTGTTTTAATTTCAATTTTGACGAATGATAATTGAATAATAAAATTGTCAAATAACACAAATTTTGTATTGGGCAATTGGTCGATTGTTAAAACTATATAGTAGTTACTAATGTAGTAATTTTGTTCTCAATTATTCATCTTAAATATCTAAAATATTTTAATATTGTATACACAAATGTCACGATTAATGTTCAGTAACGATCTGTAATGTTACTTTTCAAAAAAAAAAATTTGCATTCTTTTTTTATTAAGATAACAACAATTTTAAGAACTGTAATATTTTATGAAGTACTGCTTTTAAAAAAAATTTTCACAGTAGTTGTGTTATTTGTTTGAAGTAAAATTTAAAATAAACGGTTTTAATAAGTAATACATAAATCATCAACTTTTTTTTTCTGCAAACTTTATAATTTCATAAAACTGTTTTTATTAGTTTTAAAATATGTACCTTCCGCTTTTGAAACGTAAGTACTTACAAGATTATTTTTATCTTGACCATCTGCCTTTTTTGTAATTCACTATAACATATATAATATATAGTAATGTCCATTGTCCACCTTATATTGTTCTATCGTTAAGACGACTATAATAATAGTTGCCCAACTGAGTATAATGTGCTTACATTGCAGATTCTAAATCCAAACTCTTACCATTTATTTTCACCTAAAGCTTTACTTTGAATTGTTTGAGAACCAGTAGATTTTTATGGACAAGCTTTTAGTTTTACACCGATCGAAGACCCAACAAATTGATGGTAGTTTAGAGATCGAGTTTTCTGATCTTCACTAAAACTATCTAAGACGATGTTTAATACTTCCAAGTCACACTTTACTTACTTACACTTGTAAAGATAATGATATTATTATTGTCACCAAAATTTTTCCCGATACAAACTCGTATTACGGATACTTTAGTTTTATCCAAACGAAAAATCAACACATATATTCCACTCGATCGTTATAAGATAATTAATAATTTGACAATTTATTAATCTAACGAATTTCCGAACATGGAAAAATGTCAGTTGTTAACAAAATATTACGCAATTTTAAAATCAAAAGGGGTATGTATAAAATACATTAGAGACTATACTACTATAGTATTATGTACAGTAGTTCGATCAAATTGTATCTATTGATGGATAAAACTACAGTTTTTGTCGAAGAAATTAATTATTTTTGTTTTTTTTATTTTTGTATATTTGTTTCTTCAAACCTATTCGTTTCAAAATAAAATTATTTTAAATATGAATATTAGTCATATTGCAGCTCGGTGTGGCGCGGTCCGTACACTCAACTGCGGAAATGTGTACGTATCGGCTGGTGTTGCTAGCTCCCGGATGGGTGACCACCCGGGATTTTTAGCTACAAATCTTTGCCACACATACAAACGCGTTTCAACCAACCGTTCCAACCGTCCCTCTCCCCCCCCCCCCTACAAACAACAAAACAACTAATGGCCATAGTTGTCGGGCTTAAGCTCAAATAGTTATATTACGTGAGCCTTTAAACATTACAAACGTCTATATTGATATTGATATACTAATATTATTGGATAGACTATTTTACCACGCAACCTAGGCGGAAAATCGTGATTTTCAATTGATTAATTAATTTTCAACTCGTTGGTCGCTAATTTATGTCACACAACTATTTTATAATATACGATTTATATGAACGTTACAGTTTACGTATTGAACAAGTCCTTCGTTTACGTTAGAAGGGTTATGTGAAATGTAGCAGTGCGAGCCCAACCTTATGTAGTTTTCTTGTTTTGATGTAATACGAAATCGTTGAGATATCTACCAATAAACGTAAAATTTTAACACGTCATAATATTCATGCACAGCACTTGTTATTTCAACCAATCAGTAATTAAACCATACGATTACAATATATTCTAATGTTGTGTCACAATATGTGTATAAAATGTATAATGTATGTTATACATAATATTTAATTTAAATTACGTTAAAATGCTGTGAAAAAATGGCTTTAAACATTCACTTAAAATAAATTAGCACTAAAAGTTATTAATGAATCCTTTTATGAACTGCAGTTTTGCGTGTTATTACGCAGCTGAGCAATAAAATGGTTAAGAGATTAAATAGATGTATTCATACAAAACGTTTGCAATACAGATAATCACATTAGCATACATATAATAATGTATAATTATTATGAATACATAATCCTTTTGTAAAACTAACGATATTGACTGACTTAAAAAATAACGTTGTACAAGTGTGCGTTAAGTAAGTAATATAGGTAATCGAGGAAAGTTTTAATTGTGCCAGAGGGTTTTCACAAGCATATTTTACTGTGTATATGCGATGATATTAAAAAACCAAAAAAAACAAAAACAAATTACCGATTAACCAATAATATAATATTTTATGCATCATATTATTATTAGCAGCTGTAACAGTAATTATAAAAATATAATATTATAATATAGCCATTGATTGCTCTGAGGCGTAATTCGACACCGATTAGACTGAAGCAACCACGGTATAATATGTACCTAACACGTCGAGAGCTGTATTAATTAGTTTTACCCAAGTACATAGTACCTATACTATTATATGTGTATTATCATATATATATATGCTCATTACATAATATATTGCATTGGTCTATCGTAATTTGTATGTTTTATAATATCATACAAGACGAGTGTTGCGCGTGTCATCGGATGCATAAACGTACTTAGGCGTATACGTTTACATAATATCTCATCATAAAACCTATGGGATTTCTTGTAAATGCATTTTTATGATGATATAGTATAATAATAATGTTCGTTTATAACGGCGTTATTGCAACTAAACTTCAGTCAACGAGTGTTTACGTATATTTGAGAAATTATAAAAATAAAATAACCGTCCAGCTGCTCATCATATTATGTACACAATACCGCAGTTTTCGTACCTCTATGTAACGCCATACGTAGGGACAACAATAATAAATATAAGTATATATATAGGTAGACAGGACGTAGTATATCATATAAATATATTGCAATTATACACTTCAGTCAAAAAGTGTGCATATGGGATAAATTATCGAAATAATACAACCGGCACCCATTAGTATGTACTTATTGCCGAGTTTTTCGTTTCTATAATACCCATAGGCAGGTACAACACGCAATAATAAATACGTATGGAGGTAGTATAGGTTCCTACCTATGTACATACTGGCTATTATGGCAGATATGTCGGATCTGAGACATTGCGCTTTTGTCGTGTGAATCGTCATCGTCATCGACGACTACGGCATAATATCATAACCGATTGTAACTGCAGCTATACTGCGGCCAACGAGTGTTTGCGTATATTTGAGAAATTATAAAAATAAAATAACCGTCCAGCTCCTTATCGCATTACCGCAGTTTTCGTAGCTCTAGATAACGTAGGGGCCATCAATGATAAATATTATAAGTGTATATAGGTAGACATGTTGTATATATTGCTGCAATTGTATACTTCAGTGAAGGAGTGTGCATACTATGGGATAAATCATCAAAACAATATAACCGGCACCCATCATATTATTAGCATGTACTTATTACCGAGTTTTTCGTTTCTATAATACCTATAGGTAGGCACAACTCGCGATACCAAATAAGTATAGAGGTACCTAGTATAGGTTCCTACCTGTATATTTTACTGCCTATTATCGCAGATATGTCGGACCGGAGACATTGCGCCGTCGTCTTGTGAATCGTGATCTTCATCGATGACGACGGCATAATATCATAATATATAACGCGTATGGAATAAACCGAATGCAAATCGAAGAGAAAAAAAAATATGTTTAAAAAACACATATTGTACACCTTTACAGACAGACGCGCCTATAGCGGCTATAAACGGCGTGAGGGTGCGAGGAAAAATCATGCAGTCGTTTTATTCTTTCATGAGACCTCGGCAGAAATAGACGTAACGGTTAGAATAAAAGAGCTAACACCCTCCAGTCCACCACCGCCACCACCCCCACAACCCCTGAGATCGCCACCGCCGCCGCGAAACCCTCTACTCCGTGCAAGTCGCCACATCATTTCTATACTATACGCTACACCCTTATTTTTCCTTTTTCCGCCTTTTTTTTTTCTCGTATGCTCCGGATGAGAGTCACCCGAGTCAGAGCAGCGACCGGGTGGTATACTTATACATATATATATATATATATTATGCCCAAGTCTCTCTCCGTCGCCGTCGTCGTCGTCGTTTTCAGCGTTAAACGCGTTCGCGTGTCCATGTATATATAGCGTGGCTGGCATTTGCATTATTCAAAGGCGTCTTCGCATTCTCTCGCTCACGTCAACGACGGGCAGAAACCCACACGCGGTTTTACCATTGCAATATAATATATATGTGTGCATAATAATATCCGTTTTGCGGGCTGCCACCGCGATGGCAGCACACATCGTCGCATTGCTTTTTAATCGCGAATTATTGCTCGAATTTATCGTCGCGGGCCTTTTAATTTTTCAAATACCCCGGGGGACCTGTGCAGAGCGTATATAGTAGTAGCTAGTACCTATACCTACCCATTTGAGTGTTTTTTCGTTGCAATTTTTTACCACTCTCTACGGCATATAATATTATGTGTATGTGACATTATGCGTAAACGATGCGTACTCGCGCGGTCTACATAATACGGTAATATAATATGCATGTGCGTTGTATCTCGAGGAGCGAGTCGCGTCGCCCAAAGTCGAGAAAATTCGATAAAAGGACGAAAACTCTTTGAGACGTACATAGTAGTATACCCCTCCATTATTACACAGGTACTTAATTCAAAAAACAAAGTATAATAACAAAACGTACCCTCGGGCAGGCCATTAGGTAATAGAGGACGGTAAATCACCCCTACCCCGGCGCCCACGTCACCGGAACATTTCGTCAAAACCACCACACCGGGTCTCACGCGGCGCCGCGACGGTGGGTGCGGTAAAGGGGGGGGGGGGGTAAACACTGTATACGCGCGCTTACACTCGACTCGGCTGCAAGTGCACTATATATATATATATTTATAAAATATAGACCATCGTTTTGACGTGGAATACTCAGACGGCATATATATATATATATATATAATATACACGCGTGGACATAATAATAATAATATAGTGATTATATTATACGCGGGACTGCGGTGGTAATGTCACTGTGTATACAGCCGGCGAGACGGCGGCGCACAGTTCGGCAACGCCGGAAAGCTCGCTCGTCGCGCGTAGCGAATGTTATTTGCACAAAAGGGACAAGACACGGCCGACCATTTGGAGATCAATTAAAGTGACAGACAGTGCCGGGCCGTCGCCATGGAGACCCGGAGAGTTCGTCAGTGCTCGTCAACCGGCCCTTGTCATCCCTGACAACGTCAAATGTCCCTCGTCCCTTCTCCTCCACCCGCACCCCGCCATTCGTCCAGCGGTCGTCCTTTGCGCGCCCCGCCGCGACCGTGCCGCCACTATATGTATATATACTGTCCTTTGCCGCTATACACCGCCGCCACTGCCGCACGTCCGCACGTCCGCCTCCGCCAACCCGCGCGGCCGCCGTCGCCTCCACCGCCACACGACTCTTTTGTTCGCAGCCGACGGCAATCGAATTTTTCCTCCGCAAAACAAACCCGGCAGTCTCCCTGTGCACACACACCCACACACCCACACGCACAGATCGACTGTATGTAGTGTATATATATATATGCGCGCAGCGTCTAGGTCGCGCGGTGTTCACGTGAGTACATTGCCCGCACGCAAGCACGTCCAAACCGACCCGTTTTTTTTTTCGACGTGGCCGTATATTTTATATGTAGGTATACACACCCGTAGACGACGTTTCTGTGTCTTGACACGACTGCGGCGCAACAGAGAGGGTGGGTTGGGGGGGGATGTCCGAAATCAGTCTCGGGAAAACGCTAAAAAACTCGATTCAATTAAACGAGTCCACCAGCCGACTCAGGGCCGTATATATACCTACATTCGTATTCCAGTATATATATATATTATATATCCACGCGGTGATCGGTGGGTATGGTTTTTTTTTTCACTTCGTAAAAAACACGTTATCGATTCGCGTAAGAATATTACGCTTGCACACGTGGTACATCGTGGTATAATATTATGCACCCAGGTACATATAATATCCCATACAAGAGGTGCGTCGTACGGGAGGTGCATCCTAAACCCGTGTATGTATGTATATATTATACATATTATGTACCACCCTGCACGCCGTGATAAAACGGCAAACCTTATTGTGTGTACCGCGGTGTAAGGTGCGGTATATACGATTCGTAGTCGGTATACCATACGGAAGAGAGACCGAAAATAAGACCGTTTCATATATACTCTAAAGTCGTTTTGTCGCTTAAATCTGATAAGTGTGCGTATATACGCGTTACAGTAAATACGTTGTGCAGTAGCTCGTGTATATACAGTACGGCTATATAATAGAGTACAGCTTAGATTATATATAAAGTGAAATGCCATAAAGGTTTACGAACTCGTCTCACAATAACGCTAAAACGCGCACGCTCAGCGATAAAGCGCTGCAGATTAACGAAAAATCTTAGACGAATTTAAAGATTGTCGGCGATGACGGAAAATTCGAATCTCTCCTCCGCCGATCGATACGGGTACGCTACTGCACCCCCAGCGTTTGCAAATTATTATTTAATTTAAACAGAACTTTTAATCTCTTTTCCCGACCACGGCACTATCGTTATAGACACCTGATTTGATGGTTTTAAGTGAGTGGCTTTTCGTTATTGTTAATTGAAAATTTAAACGAGTTGCAAAAGTATTTTTTGAAATATCTGATGTATTATTATTTCTTACGTGTGCGATTCGTGAACGGATTTGTGACAAAAATTCACTATATATGATTTATTCTCTTAGATATTATCAAATAATTAATGAAAAACGATTCAGACACAGTAAAATGGAGAGAAATAAAATGACGGAAAATAACTCCAGGTCAAAAAATGCTTAACTTATTTCACACAGCACAAGACACAACGCTTATCAAATACAATTCGTAACACATAACATGAGAATAATATATTCGTTATTTAAGGCCAAAAGGTTTTTGTGATGTATATATGTATATATATATATTAAATTAAACAAACTAAAAAAAATTCAATAATAATACAATATAAATTATATTATTCGTGTAATGTGTATACAAGACACATATAGCTTTACGTAAACAGTTAATAACGTTTTCCACGGAAATCCTTATGATGGCAAACAGGACGAAATGACTCAAAATTTATGCAAAAATACGCGTTTTACGTTTGTTGTATTATGCGTTTTTTTGTTTATATATATAAACGTATCGGACCTGTCAGAATTGAAAAACTACTACTTGCCAACAATAGCTAATTACATAAAAATACGATTGGTCTTATCGGGCCGATCGTCTTATTTTGTTCCTACAGAGCGTACGCTGTAGTCTTGCGGGATCTCGAAAGGCGTCCCAAAGTCTTTGGTCATGCGACTACATCCAAAATCAGATAAAATACTATAGATTAGTTGAACTCTCGCAAAGTACATGTTATAGTGCCCGACACCAAACTCGGATCAGATTAACAATGTATATTATATATATATATATATTGCATCGTGACGGGGGGGGGGGGGGGGGGGGGGGCTTTAGCGTCGTCGTCGATATTTCTCGTAAATAATTGAAGGATGGAAAAAAAGTTTCCGCAGTCCAAACACAATACGCTACAAATATTTCGGTTCATTTGAAGGAGAAAAAAAAAACATTTCCGACCGATCACTATATTATACGGCTAGGCTTACAGTAACATTCGTCGAGTTTTCTATTACTTTCCGTTCGTATATTTCATTTATTACGCGATTTCGGCCATTGTCTGGCCGACAGTAAAATCGTGTTTTCAATCGACGACGTAAATAATAATTATATTGATTAAATATCGCACGACATTATTACAATATTGGCGAACAACGGATTTTGACGTGGGTACACTATACGACTGCGCTGTGCGTAGTGCGCATCTTCGATGACTTTGTATTTATCTTGTTTCGAGATTGTTCAACACATAACTTAAATATTAATCTTCACAATAGTAGCCGTAATTTGAAACTATAACAATAACGTTTATCGTAAATAATTTTTCTCGTGAAAAAAATGCGCAATCTTATACTATAGAGCATAAAATATAAAACAGAAAAAAATAAAATAAATAAATCGATTTACTTTCTACAAACACAAATTTCGGCGAGATAATATAATAATAATAATAATAATAATAATATAATGTTTATAATATATTTCATATTTGCGGTAATAATAACAATAATATAGTATTTTCTCGTGATCGATCGATTTAGTATAAAACCAAATTGTTTTTGTTTATATTCGGAGCGGAGGGATATAAATGCGTATATATAGGTTATACAATAACAGACACTATTTTTATGGTAGAAAAATGCTTCGATCTTCAAATTGTGTGGTTTCTGGTAGAAAATTAGATTTACTTCTGGCACTTTAAATCAATTAAATGTAAAAAATTCCCAGTATTTCTTTTAATAATTATTAGGAATAACTAAAATAAGTATCTTGGAAAACCGGAACATTTAGGCATCACCAATTTGTGACAAAATCGATTTGGTTATTTTCTCAGAAACGAATAACCTTTGATGCTTAAAACCAAAAATTTTATATTAGCAATCTGTAGGCATATAGTAACATTTTTAGTTTTATGGCCGAAAAACTTGAAAACAAATACAAAGTTCCTCTTAAGTTGATCTTACAGCAACCTAAAAATATCGAAATAACAATGGTATAATAATAAAAATTGGTACTTAGTCATTTCAAGAAAACATTTGTACGCAGTTTAAGCAAAAATGAACGATTTCAATTATTTTTTTGTTCAAATATTAGGGACCAGTGACTTATTATTATATTCAATATAATATACAATGACATTTTCAAGATATTTAAATTATTTTAAGCTATCTATTTATACTGTGAATGTATTCACATACCGTTCTAGAATACTGATATTGAATACTACAGGCTAAAAATATCTGTTTATTGTATTAAACATGCAATTTGTTTTTGTCAATTACAAATAGCAATAATATAAATTTCCTATTACCCGTGTTATAAAATAAGAATCGCTTTTGTTTACAATTATTACTATTTATCATCGAACAATGAAAATTAAACTCATTAATTACAACGGCGATCTCAATAGCTTATGAAACACGTCTAGACACCTACGATGATGCACATCGACTTCCCCATTTTTTTTCTCATGATTTGTAGCGTTATTTTAACTATATGAAATCAATAAAAATATATTGTCGGGCGCAGTTATTATTTACGTTACTTACTCAAACATTAAATTATATATACCCCACTGTGTCCGAATAATAAAATGTCTAATTCCGTCACGTTGATAAATTGTATCACTATAATAATTTACAGTTATACACTATTAAATATTATTTATGATAATAATATTAATAATAATACGCTGCGATATTATAATATATTGGTAGGTATGTAGGACGTAGGTAGTTACTATATCAAAAATAAATGTTGTATACAATGCGTCCGTCAATATAGGTATATAGTGGTCATTGTGGGTCAGACGACAACAAGTTTAAATAAATAATTCCAATTTACATTTTTTGTACAATAATGTAAAAACTATTGCTTGGAATTATCAAGTATTATTTATTCATACGAAAAAAAACCGCTGTTAAGTATATTATATTTTAATATTTTAATGTATTTATTTTTTTATTGAAATGTTCTCGGTAATCAATTAATTTAACACACTTGTAACCCGAAAACCAAATAATATAATGACCCATTTAAAATATTTTCCATACCTAGTTAAACATTTAATATTTATTGGTTATCAGACGACTACAATACTACCTATATACTATGATATAATATACCTACAAATTACAAGGTGATCCACTTATTGTATCCACTCGTAATTTCGGAGAATTTTAATTATTTTTACATGGTTCGATGTAATTGCAAAACAACATTTTCGGAATAAATATATTTTCAAAAAAGTCAAAACTTTTGGATATGACGAGCGTATAGACACTTAAATGGATCACACTGTATATGTATTATACATTTATACGTCCTCTTGAGCAAGGCCAATCGGTTTCATTAGATGTAATTTTACAGATGCTTGTTTTATATATATATTTATACGATAATAATAATAATATAACACATGAACTCTTTGTACCGTGAGCCACATGTAAAAGGTCAATCTGTGTAATGAAAACCCTGGCTTTATACGAGGGGGAAAAAGGACTCTTTTATACTTCCCATATATACGTCTATACAGTGCAGTATATATATATATCGTATATAAATATACATAGTATATATATATAAGTACAGACTTTGCCAATTTGTTCAATAAAAAACCCATCTTTACGATGGCGGTCGAATCGTCGGACACCTATCAATACTGCGCTAGTCTATACATTTTCTACGGTGGTTTAAAGAAGAAAAAAAATCTTCGTATCTTTTACTCTCTTTCGTAGGTATACTATAATATGCGCTCTCGCTGGAATACTCCCCCTGCAAAACGGATCCACCGCGGCTGTGTCATTTTAACAAATGTTTGAAAATGAAAAATCGGATAATCGTCGCGGTTTTATCAGCCAATCGTTTCTGTAGTTTTCGTATTTCATTTTCAAACGAGACACATTCTCAACGCGTGCGATAGTGACTTACGAAAACGTATGTGATCATCAGACTATTATTACCTATCATAATATAATGTCGTTGCAATCTGCACTACCTATATAACTTACCTCCCGCCCGCATAAGTCGTATACTTGAGGTGAAACCCTCGACGGCGTAAAGCTATGTACAATAGATGACAAAATGATGTTAACGATAACTATTCATAAAAATAAATTGATAGTTAAGACTTTATGATTTTTTTTAATTATGTTATTTTTTAAGGTGTCCTTCGCTCAGTCAAAAGCCCGTCATAAAATGTTTGTACAAATATATTATACTACGGTCTGTTAATATATCAACATTGAAAACATGTTTTAATTTATTATTTTATTTCCCAAAAGTCTTACTCTTTTTTTTTAATTTTGAGTTTGTAAAAGACGCGTCTAAACGTGTTCAGTATGTGTAACATCAGATAATTTCCGACATTATTTTACAGTGTTCGATCTAAACGAAATACAATGATATAATTAAGCAGTCGTCGTATACGTGTGTTAAGTCGTAGGTAGATTGTAGTACGATAATATATTATTATATCATAACAATAATAATATGCTCGTCGTCCCGGTGGCGCTTCCAAACGACGACGTCGTCGGCACAGCAGATAGGGTGACGAGTCGCCGTACAAACAGTCGTCGGCTGCAGACGGTTCATATATTTTGACAGTGACGAGACGAGTGGCGCTAGAGTCGCTTCCGTCACACATGCACACAGGAACTGGTATACTAAGTGCTATTTGTCGAGTATTGTATTATAATATAAAATATATTATATTACGCGTAGAGACGTAATTAAAGTGGTGTGTAAAAATACTATAGAGTACATTGTTATACAAACGTATTGTAGCACGGCTCCATGTTAGATTATATTATACTATATATATATATAGTGTGTGTATGGTGCGACGGTGCCGACGTGTCTGTCCGTGTCCATCTGTCCGCCGCCGCCGCAGCCACTGCCCGATCGATACGCAGACTATGGTTACCGTGTTAATTCCCACCTTCGAAGGGTGAAAAAAAGGAGAAAATAAAAATAAAAGTCTATACACAAAACGCACACGCGAGGCAACCCCCTCCCCCCCCACTCGTGCTATCTCACTTCCGCTCACTCGCTATGATATCTGCATCTCTCTCTCTCTCTCTCTCTCTCCCAACCCTCCACCACCCACCATGGGACATCTCCATCTCACGACCCTTTTTGCTGTACATTCGATGCCGTGTCTGTGCAGCGTCCGTTTATTCGGAATAATATCACACGTGTAGTAGTAGTAGTAGTAGTAGTAGTAGTTGTATATATGTGTGTGATTTTCTGCGAGTTTCTCGCACGTTATTCTGACGAGACAGCTTTTGTCCGTGACATTTTTCCCCGACACATCACTGCACGATCGCTAGCTCTCCGTTTTCACACTTCCGTGTTAATAATATCGTCATTGTCCGTTTATATATGGATAAACCGACTAACCACCCGCCGCCGAGACTTGGCGTGCGTAATTTATTTATATAATAATAATTATATTATTACAATATATAACACAATACATATTATTCACTGAATATTATACGGCGCAGCGGCGTATAATATTCCAAAAAAAACCGTTGGCTATCTGACTCCTATTAAAAAGTGTGGTGTTATCAAAAACAAAACGCCACGTAAAAATTCGTATGAAAATAACTGTTATCGACACAATGTGTATATTATAGTACACACACGTCCGGCTAGTAGCTGTTTATAAGGTGCAAAGGAATTTCACACGTCTTTAAGTTTTCTTTTATCACTATAATATTATTATGTGGCAGGTACATTCAACGCCGTAGCGTCGTTCCCGCGACTATGTCTTATATTTTTCTCGAACACTTACACACACACACACACATCACTCGTGCACGACCTTTTAAAAACGTCATAATATTAATATTATATTGATTGAAATTCGTTACGGGATAGCGCGGGTTACGTCAAATTACGTGCATAATATATCCGTCAGTGACGCTTAAGCTCGAGAGTTTTAACAGTTATTATATTATAGTACCTACTCGACATCACAGCGTGCGGACGCGACTTAGTGTATAAGTCATATATCATATTATTATGTTTAAACATCGACTGTAATATTTTAATAATAATAATAATATTGTAATATTTTAACGCGTGTTACAAACCGTTCTCATCGTTAACATCGGCTCGCAGTGATGTATTTATTATTGTGCGAAGAATATTAAAATATCACGACATCGAAAGCATCGATAAATTTGTCTGAGAATATTAATTTTTGTTCGAAAAATAACATAGTCCGTCCGGCAACCCCACCGATTACCATATAGGTACGATATGTCATGGCTTACGGTAGACGACGACGTGACGCGTTGTGATACGATGTGGACGCGTCGTACGATCAATTAAGTACTTAAAAAAAAAAGGTCGGCCAGATCCATCACGCGATCCAAATACGTATTTTAAGTGACTTCTCACCGTCTATATGCGTGACACCAGTGATTATGACGACGGTTTGAGGACGTAAAGACGCCTAATATATTATTGTTATGGTCAGACTAAAGTGCGTTATTGTATCGTTTTCACACAACATCGCCCTGGTGCGATAATATAGGTAGTTGGTATGCGGACGACAATCGTCCTTCGAAACGACCAAGTCTAACGAGTACAAAATCATTTTTTTTTCAAATAATATATTATTGGATCGTTATACCATCGATACAAAGGCCGAGCGGCAAGGTGATTGGTGAACGAAAAAAAAACCTATGTAATATTAATATTATTATAAATTATAATGTAGTGCGGCGAGTAGTTATGGTCGTGGACTAAACAGTTGGAAAACGATATTCGGCTGGTGTAACGCTGCTGCGATTTAACGTCGGCTATCAACGGCTGAAAATCGCAAAGGCCATATTATATATATATATATATTATATTATTTTGTGTTAAAATACATACGACGTATAATATCTGCCACCACCTCGCATAATAGGACATTCGAGGTGGTGGTGCTCGATAATAGATAATAATAATAATATTGACAATACAAATAATTGTTCTACACAATGCTTGGGTGTAACTTCTGCGTAAGTATAATGTAGAATATAAGTATAATAAATAATAACAATGATAATATAGTTCACGATGATTAGAAGCGGCTATAACTATTATTACGAAATTATGTATCATAATATTATTACGATCAACAATTAATTACAATGATCAATGTATTGTGTGTTATAATATTTTATTTAAATTTTTATAAATATTAACAGCCATAATACGTATATACGACTCCGATGCCGGAACTAAATGCACTTCCGGCATCGCCACATAGTATTGGTCTGGATAGGCCAGTCATTTTAGAACTCTGTTACTATACAGTGATGGTCTTGAAATAATTGTTTACGATTGTTCGTGAGGCGCGTGGACCAGCGATTCCCAAACTGTGGTCCGTGGACCCCTAGAGGTACACGTGTATACCGAAGGTGGTACGTGAATTATTATTATTTATATGTTAGGTTATAGGTTATTTTTATTAACAAGTCATTTTTAGTATAGTCTAAGGGGTCGGGGCCTCCGGTGAAGGAATAGTTTGGGAAACGCCGGCGTAGACGACAACGTTGTGTTATGTTATAGTCTGAGTCGATACTTGATTGACTTTGGAGTGGTGGTAATAATGTGGTGCAAACTTCCATTGCCTATACGTGTTGAACCGTCAGAAGATCTCGAAAACGGTATAAAAAAGGGATTCAATGTGTAATTTGTTTACTATATATATTGTTATGTAATTGACGGTGTATTGTATAATGATACATTTATAGGCTGACACGTAAAACATACCATGGAAACTTAAACTTTTGTTTTGATTAGTTAAAACTTTGTGTACACTTTGCAGCTAGTACACAAAGTATATTGTGTAGTAAAAAATTGATTTGAGTTGTCAAAAATAGTAACATAATTATTAAAATATCCATTATATTTTATGACATGTTATTATGACGTGTTAAAGTGACGATTCGCATAGGTATAATATTGTAATAATGTTATATTTCCGTGACAAATTAATGTACAACTCAAAACATTTGAAGGAAAATAGAATAAAAAAAATATATATACTTTTATGTAGAGGTCTGAAAGACTGCTGATTAATTCTACGGTTCGTTGTTGTCGAGTTGGTTTTTTTCCCATTCTTCAGTAAGTGTTTTTTGAATGCAACACCCTTCTGTTGAGCCTAAAGCTTACAACCCTCCACGCATAAGCTATACAAATTGAGGTCCTCGCAGTATATAATTTCCGTATTCATCAACGTCTTAACTTTATATAACAATTAAAACTAGAATTGTCCCAACTTGTCAATAAATAATTTTTATGCATTAGAATTACTTTGGATCACCATAATATATTGACAGCTTTTCCAATAACTACCGTTTTGTAAGGGCGGCGGTATTATACTATTGTCGTTACGCGTTTTCCGTATATAATATAAATTTTTCGCGAAACTGATTTAAATTGTTTTGATTACAGCAGTCTCTTAACGCAAGTAATAATTGGTGTTTTTCCAAATAAATAGAAGAATTCGTGCAAAAAACGCTTTTGTCCCCATTTTTACATTGTAGGATCTTCGTTTATTTTGAAAAAATCGTTTATTTTTTTTTTTTAAACGTATTGTGATTTTTAGAACTAAAATATAGTATACGATTTAATACTATGTTTTGCTAAATTTGTTTTGTACCTAAAATGTTGTAATTGAAAAAGTAGTATTTGAAAAACACGCAGCCAGAAAGTATAATATAAATGCACCGGGTATATTTATTATTGAAATATTTCGATTATATTCAAATTTGTAATTGAGTGTAGACACCTGCAGAGTGTCAATCCCCTTGCCTCGCCATAAACCAATGACATAATTTAGTATTTAAATGTAATGACAGATGATTTTGTTCTCGGCTTAAACGACTTAAATTGTATGGAGCTCTTGTTCACACCATTTAAGCGTCTACATGTTTTTTCATATAAAATATTTTCAGTTTACATTGAACCTAGATAAAATATGATAATGTCTTTCAATTTTAAAACGCGTGAAAACATCAAAATAAATTTTAAATATTATAACGATTATCGTCAGCTACCAACCCATATTTTTGTGTATCAACATTTTATACAATTCATTCAATATTTTCGTTTCGTCGAAATGTTTTAAATTAATATTGCACGACGGTTATGATGAGATTTAAAATATTAATTGAACTTGGAAATTTTCAATACACTGAAGTCCACGTTATTTTTTACACAATATTGATATATTATGTTGAAGCCGATACTATTCGAATCTCGACATTTCTTGTTTGGTGTTTCAATGCCGTTTTTATTTTTAGATAAAAATATACAATTTTCTTTCTCAGAAGAGACAACCGTCTGTATTACAATATTTAGACTGTCGTCATCGTAACGAATATACGTTAGACGTCAATCAGGCGTATTGGAATAACATTTGCGTGTAGGTAGGTACACGGTTATAATATAATATTATATTCATAATATTTTATAAGTATACAATGCGTACTTTTTAGTTTTTTCCCCGAAACGAAATCGCATAATTTAGGCTAAAAATAACTGTTGGGCAATGACCCTGTAAATATGTCATCAAATTACAACCATAGGTATTATATTATGGGTATGACTTGTTTTCTGAATACTATCAATTTTATTCGTAACATTTTCATTTTATGAAGTGAGCGAGTCTAGTACGCGCTGTTAAATAAGAATATGCCCTAAATCAACCTATCTAACCAGCAGTGGTTTATACAGAGAGATTTTCGCTTCTGCAGCAGGAACGCTGACAATTATTCTATTTACTAATCACTTAATTTTATTTTAACACTGTAAGGCAGTAACGCGATATATTGGAGTTGTTTCTCAAACGATATGGCTAAAAGGTTTTTTTTTAAATTTAAAATTCAAAAGGGACTTTTCGCCGTTTGATGCGAAATTGTTTATACAATTTAAACGTCGCGTACCCACGGCCTTTTCTGTTTTATACATTTTGTATATTATGCTATATACCTACCTATATAGTATATTCGCTCGTTATATGAACCACTAATTATGTGAAACAAGCCGATTAAATTCCACGCTAGGTGTATACTTAAACACGTGACGCATTTATTTCGGCGACGTAAACATATCCATCTCATCGGAATCCGTTTATCCTTTCCCGGTCGAATCACATATATGGTTTGTAAATTATTTCGATTGTCGTAATAAATTTCTGGTTTCGTTTAGTGGGTCCTTTTTCTATTGTCCTTAATAATAAAGATTGAGATACATGCCCTGCGTGTACAGCATAATATGTAGATATATTATACAGGGTGATTCACCAAGCATACTCAACCCTTTTTTCTTCTATTACTTTTGAGACATAACTTACTATATAATAGGCGATATTTTTGAGAATTTTCGAACTGCTCCAAGCTACTCAAACGACTAACGAAAAACTCTTTTTCTACCGTAAGTACATTATTTAGCGGATAATTTAACTTTGTGTATTAAGGATAATAGGTCAAATGAAAATGGGTTCGGAACGTATGGTGATTATTAACATTTTGTAAAAATGGTCAAAGTATAATAAATACTAGATCCAATAATACGTCTATTTTATATTTTTTAAATTTAATCTGTAAGGAATATTATCCTTAGAGTAAATGTTTTAATAGCTGAGAAACTAATCGTTTAAAGTTTGTATTAGATAGGTGTATCGAAATGTTAAAAAGAATATCCACTAAATCATTTTTAGTAAAAAAATACGGACACTCTCGTTTGAAAATCAAAGTTTATACAGCCACAACACTCTTCTGAAGTAGTACAAAAAAAAATGTACGAAACTCGGAATGTTTTCATACATTTTTTACTAAAGGAAAAAATTGGGGAGGGGAGGTGGGGGTGGGCATGCTCGGCAAAATCACCCTGTGTATATAAATAGGTATCTATATATATATATTATAATTTATTATAATACTGCGCGCCATCCCGGCCGTATAATATATATATAAGACACGTCGAGTTGATCGAAATTGTCGTGGCGATCAGATCGCATTATACTCGGTGGCTATCTACATATTATACATATATATATATAAGAGCGAGTGACAATATCTCGCCATTCGGATTCGCATAAAATTTAAGTGTGTCGATCGGATCCACAAAGACATTTACTTTTTATTGCGTAGGGACGGACGTAGAAATGAAAAAAAAAAAAATAGGAAACAATAAAAATGTTCAACTTTCGGTCGAACCTGAGGTATGGGTAGGTATATTATTTTGACGTGCGTGCAGACAAATGAGCACAATATATTTTATGTTTTTAAGCGGCGTAACAGCGTGAGTAATTGACTAAAAATCATAATAATATTATTGTGTGTGTCCGTTTGGCGGCGGTCATTTTAAAGTGTAAACTGACGTGCGTCGGCTCGAAAAAAATACAATTTTTTTAATTTTTTTTTAGATAGTAACGTGTACTTTCAGCAATTATTATTGTCTGCGCATGCAACTCAAAATAATACAATGTCAACAGTATTCGTAAACAATTCCGTGGATTATAATATTATATTTTGTTTGTGCACTTACATTATTACGGAGGTCGGTGAATGAAATGGTTTACGTAGGTGTTCAAATACGTTTTTAATTTGATAATATTGGGTCTTATTATAGAAACCGCATTGTAGAAATTCTCCAGTCTGTGTTTCAGATTTAAATTCTGAAACTGACATCTAAATGACTTTCGTTATTGAGAAAATACGACTGAATTTTCCGCATAACTTCACTTCTATATTTTATTACAATCGTTGAAAATCTCATAAACTTTTTTTAAACTTAATAGTAATTCGATCATGTGCGAAATCTTTATCACTATCGTATTTAAACTTAACATAAAATATTTACTTAGAAATCATTAAAAGGAATTGAAATGAAATGGTCCTCCGACAATTTAGTAGGACAATAAAATAAATCATTTTGACTGACTATAAATCGAGTGCAGTTGAGACCGAAATAATTTACGAATATATTAATTTATTATTAAATCATGTTTTTGATTAAGACAGGGTCTACGATATTTCGTACATTTAAATCACGGCAGATTCCGAGATATTTGGTATTTTTTTTTTGTGAATTTTAAATTATAATATAAATTCTCTGCAATACTATGTCGATAATTCTGCGGCACAACAAGTTATTTCAAAATTGTATGATAACTTTGAGAATTACACTATTTGAATAACTAAAGATATATATTATTATATAATATAACATTTTTATATTTAAACTAGTATTGATCAATTACACATTCTTTTTATGTATACTCAAATTAATTTATTGAGTAAATTTAAGTTTCTAGCTATTGATTAGTGGGAAATTACTTAATTTATTATACGTAAAATTAATTCACAATCGTAATATCAAAATATATTATAGGCATAATCAAGTTCGGTAATAGTAAAGTATACAATAATTATAACTATAAGTTTACTGATTGAATAGTGTTGTAGGATCAAAAGTGTATCTACATTCTACTCATAAAATTATCTAAAACAAAATCGTTATCTCACGTGAGATTAGAAGGACCTGACAATACTTTGACCACCGTCTTCATTTGATAAACTTCTAAGTAAAAATATTGTGTTTTTTTATTAGCTAATTATTTTTTATTTCTAAACAATTATTAGCGTAATGACATTTACATAAATTGTACATTTGTAAATTGATTAAAAAATAATGTCATTTAAAAGGAATTATTTTCGAAATTGTGTAATGCATGCATAATAACTGCATTCCGGAAGTTAAACTATTTATGTTTAACGATAACTAGATAAGTATCTGTCTTTACATATTACACTTCATTGGTTAGAAACAATTACCATTGTCTTGTGTTCAATATTGAAAGTCAATTGTTTTAATATATATTATTTTCATGCATTTTCTATATACTACTTATTGCTGGTTTAATAACACTGTATAATAGTTTTAAATTTTAATACGTTTTTATGATGTTTTTGTCTTCAAATAAATTATTAAAATGTCAATATAAATACCATCGCTAAAATGTAATTTCTTTACATTGAAAAATAAATAAAAATCAAACTGTATAAGCATTGAATAGGATTAAGTGGAAAAAATCATATTGAACAATATTGCAATACGTTTGGAACAATAAATTCATTAAGAAAAATGATTATTTATAAAAAATTTAACAATTTAAATCACTATTTAATAATCCGTTCATTATTTAATTTTATAGATGAACTTTATTTCCCATTAGTATATACCTACCTGTACAATATAGGTACACTGTTCACACATTTTATGTAAATATAATTAATTCTAAAGGCCTAGTGTAGCGTGGCGATTAGCCGCAGTCAGTAACTTGTGTTGCGATCAGGCATCGTCCAGCGTCGATAGTTCCCGGATGGGTGACCGCCCGGGTTTTTAGTGATACAAATCCTTGTCAGACATAAACAAGTGATTCCCAATCAACCATACCCCCAACTCACTCAATAGCATATAATATGTTGCCGAGGGACATTTAAATAAAAAAATTAATTCTAAACTATAGCTTAGTAACGACGTATACAATGTTTGGTATTCCTATTTGAAAATAATACAGATGTCTGATATGCATGCTGCCGTATATACCTTTACTAAGACCCTTGCGTGTCATTTTTAAAAAACGATCGGTGGATTTTATCAGGCCAGAAAAGATACGGAGGCTCGTTTATGACTTGTCTGACCAAAACATCATTGCACCATATTATAATGTACCTATTATCTGTCATATTATATATAATATAAAGACTTGTATCAAGTACGCACCCGCGGACGGCAACAGAAAAACGGTTATTGAATCCGACGGTGACAAGAAGGACCCGTAGAAAGTAGACTGTTACGCTCGTTTTATTGTGTGACTCAAAATATCATGGTTAACCTCTTGTTGAGAATGTATACCTAGCTTACCACGGTTCTAACTTCTAGTGTACCTATTTGGAGTCGGTACCGTAAGCAATATGGTAAGCGGCCGAAACACGGGATTATACCTATATAGAACCTCACTGTGAAATTCATTGACAGATGCGTCGAAATTTGTCGACTATACACGACAAAAACCCAGTGAGATTATAAAACATATGCGTGGTCCGACAACATAGTACCACATAACTGTTTATGGTATTCTCGACTCTCGGCGAGTGGTTAAAACCACGATATCAGATTTATTATAAAAAGATAGTAGCGGCCGTTTTTTCGGTCTCCACCATCTGATTCTTGGAATTATTATTATTATGAAATTATTTGCGTACATTTTTCGCTTTAAATGCGTATGTTAAGCATTGTGCAGCGTGTCTAAATTCCGGTCACAAATCTCGATTTTTAACCTATCGTTTTCGAGTGCGAAAAATGTAGGTACTTATTATATATTCTGGCTCTATGGTACAAGTCTGGGGTACAGCAAAAGTATCAAACACGCGGAAAATACAAGTGTTCCAATCAAAAATCCTCCGACTCATAACCAATGATCCATCATATAATTCAAACCATACTCTTCATACAGATCTTCACGTTCCTAAAGTCACTGATACAGCCATGCTATATTACAAAAAATTTAGAAATCGTCTTCAAAATCACACCAATCCCCATATGAAAAAGCTACTATCCATCTCCATCCCAGGAAATCCTCCCAGAAGACTCCCAGAACGACAATGGCCCCGTGACCTCATAAAGTAAACATAATATGATACCTATAATTATACCCAAATAATGTAAATTAATGCCGAAGTACCCTCACTGGATGGTTTCTGCCATCAAAACCTTCAAGCCATTACATATAAGATTAAATTAACCATACGTTATGCTTATCGTACTGTGTTAGTATAGATTGTACAATACTCTAGTTTAAAAACAAAATAAAAAACTTATTATATAGTGTTATAAAGTGGAAAAACGTGTTCAACCTCCAGCCCGAAGATACACTTGCGACCCGTTTCCCGAAGATTTTGCACCAAGACCGACCGCGTCAAGGTAGGATGCACAAAGTCACGTATATTATTCACATGTTCCTCGTGAGAATATACAGTTTCATACGCCTCTAAAAAGGCCGTTATATAGAAACTATAATTTATCGCATTTAAACATTATAATAATAGAAAAATTTAAGGTGCCTCCTAAACATTGATAAGATAACAGTGAAATGCGTATACTATATATGTATACCTAGACAAGTATAATACTACATCATATAAATTGAGTATTACTGTATTAGGTATCGTGTATTGTCGTCTGATTATAAGCTAGTAATATAAGTGACATATTATGTGCATTCTAGTGTAATGCGTAAGTACAATCTAAACGTGGTTGGTGTTCTGACAATCACAAAAAAATCTTTGGTTATATGATTGTTTCGCAAATATATCCGTTAGTCATTACACAAGCATAATTACTCCCAAAAATAAACCCGCATTTTTATAACTATTTAATAATTATTTATAAAAAAAATATTTATAATTAATATATACCACCTACATAATACTACATACATACATACACAATACATATAATCGAAAAAACCGGGATGGTAACTCATAATATTTTCTAATAAACAGTTTTCGAAATATTATAGTTTTTGTCGTCATGAGTTGGATTTTAACGAAGCAAACGCCACGAAATCTCTTAACGGGTCTCCACAGTTATTGATCTAAACATGCAGGTAAAATTTGTTTATACTTTATTAAAACGGGACCGTAGGTTCGAGTACCTCGGCAAATTATGAAATGGTTTTTAATTCAATCATAAGTAAATCAATTGAATTATTTTCCATTCCGGTAATTTTTATGAATAAATTATTTTAATTTTATGGAGTTTTAGATTGGGTATACTATAATGTGACTAAAATATGTGTTTTGAGAGTTTGGAATTGAAGTGCGTAATGTGTACACAATGCAAATTGTTTAATTTGAACAAAATAATAAGATCGGTTAATAGTGTAGTAAAAGGATTCTCCACGATTCGGAGTTGAGTTTTGCATAATCATATTAGAAACTATACATGAATTATATTGAAATTTTATTTTTATCATCAAATCGATCTTGTATAGAGTTTATAATTGTTACCTATCCGATATACTTAATAAATAATAATATTCTATTATATCGATAATTTTCCAGAGTGCATGTAGGTTCCTACTATCTAGTATCTGCTTACAAAGTACATTATAATAAGTACACATTTGCATAATATAATACTACCGCGTGTATGTACCTACTCATAATATTATTACAATATCTGCTATTGTAATAACGACTCATAGAAAAATCGAGGCTATCTTTTGAAATCGACAGCGTTGAGTTACAGCGGCAGATTATCGAGTCACGAATTGAGATATTCATTCGCTCCAAATTTGTTTTTAACAAAGCTTTGTGCGCACCAAAGTAAATTGTACACGCGTTCCGTACACAGTGACTACATTAAAACTAAATAAATAAGCTCTACTTTCGAGTACTATATTTCGATTTAATTAATTAAGACGAATATACAATTAAAAGTATAATAATTTAGCATTGCGATCGGTGGAAATATTCCGATTTGAATACGCGAAAATTAATTAAAAGTTAGAAATTATCCGTCATGTAAATTACTATAAAGTTTGAAAAAACACGATGAACCTACTGGGAAATGGTTTAATTATTACGTCGTGCGATATCGACGTGCACCGCGTACTATTATAATACCATTTTATTATATTATAAGAGATTATATTATACAGTGTGTCTAGGAAGTTTGGAGACGTTAAATTACTGTAAAGTATAAGATATGATCACGTATACTATTTTATATACCTAATAATAATATACGATGTTGCGGAAAGAGTATAATACGCAACGTTTAAAGATAACGCTGTTTCGTTAAATTTATCATTTATTAAATTAAAGATTTTTCTCTAATCGTTATCGCGATTCCGTATACACAATAATTGATCTCGGCTACAAATTTGAGGCTACCAAACTTTCCAGACGCACAGTGTATACACAATATATTTTATTATATCATAAATATAACTGGAACGAAAGACCGTGTGGTCTAAGCAGTGCTGTCTCCAGAAACTGACCGCCGCCTGCTGCCTGTGTATCGTGCACGTGGATGAGGATAAATATTTTATTAAAAAAAATGATCTTTGGATACGGTGGTGTTGGCGCCTAAAACACTATACGATATTATTATCGAGGTGTAACGAACCCGGAAAACGTGATTTCCCCGAACGAAAGTATATAATATGTGATTCATATTTTATAACTACCTATACTACTATAATATACGTTACGATTGGGGTTCAGGACTATATTGTGGCAATAATATTGCATAAAATCCGCGTAGGATGTACGTAAACATATTTTACAGATTCACATATCGAACGAAGTACGTCCTAAACGTAATGCAGAATAATATTATTACGATAATAATATACAAAATACAAAATTTTACTTTCCATATTTATCTAATGTAGTTTACGAGTATTTTGCATATTGTCTTGAGGATTTCGCAAAACTAATGATAATTTAATAATGGTAGATGTAAATGTGTAATACGGTGTAATATATTTTAAGAACTTTTCTCATACCCAGCCGACGTATTATTCCCGTCGGTTGTTCGTGGATAAATAATCGAAGGTATTAATCAATAGTAAAAAAACGTCGTCGATGTAATCGTAACATATGGATTATCAGCTAATATTTACTGAATTTAAATTATTTATTTTATAAGCAGCTTCGGGCCTATAATGTATAAAACTTGGTCTTGGCAAAAATGTTTTTTCACACAATTTTTTAAACGCCCGACTTTCGCGCCGAATCCCTCCGGGTAGGATGTTAATAATATTTTATTGTTATAAAACAATCGCGACGACTCGGAGGGCAACGGCAGACAGGTGGTGCAGGCGGGTCATCGTGCTGACGACGACGTCGGGAAATCTGCACGCGCGTTATTGTGACAAACCGGCTGCGTTGAGGACGAGAGACGTTATCGTCGCGACGGCAGCCGCCGAGCAAAAGTGTATATATTATTATAGCGGTCGCACAATGATAATAACAGTCGTCTGGTCAGTCTCCGGTCGTAGTATTATAGTAATATTGTAGTAGTACTACAGCGGTACTACATAGTAGCCGTCGTAGTAGCCGTCGTAGTAGCAGCTGTAGTAGTAGTAGTAGTAGTAGTAGTAGTAGTAGCATAAATTATAGTACAACGCAGGGGTCTCCAACCTTTTTTTACGGCGGCCCAAAATTGAGACACGCTTTGGCATCGCGGGCCAAAATAGATCGGTTAAGAAATTGAAGAATAGATAAGATTTATTTAGAAAAATGAATGTTTGTTTATATACTTTTATTTATTTTATAACGAATTTTTCCATTATAAGTTAGTTATAGTACTTAGTATATAATATTATGTATAAATTACTATTATAAGCTGTTACGAATAAAACACCAGAGGAAAAAAAAGAAAAACTAAACGCAAATTCAAAACATTAATTAGCTTGGCGGGCCAGTGAAAAACCTTTGGCGGGCTGTGGGTTGGAGACCCCGGGTATAATGTATACAGAGTGCTGTAGTAGCGGCAGCGGCTGTAGTAGTAGTAGTAGTAGTAGTAGTTGTAGTAGTGGTAGTAGTGGTAGTAGTAATAGTGGTAGTAGTAGTGGTAGTAGTAATAGTGGTAGTAGTAGTAGTAGTAGCAGTTGTAGTAATATTGTAAGCATATGCGCGTATTTGTGGCAAAACGTGTGCGTGAGCGCGTTGTTTTTTCATCATTATCATATAGTTATTATTGTTGTTGTCGTAGTATACGACTATCGGCCGTGGAAATCGGCTGCCGACGGTGGCGGCGGCGGCGACGACGACTGCGGCGCGGGAGACGGTTATTATTGTTTTATCCGTACGGCCTCGGTCAATCGTCGTGTGGCAAAACGAAAGAGAATAAAAAAATGAAGAAAACAAGGGGAAGAGGCGTATTATAAATAGCATATATTTCGTACCGACTACACATTATTGTTTATCGTATTGTCGTATTGATGTTTTCCCTCCACTCACCCCCAAAGAAATTGGTCTAGGGTCACTTGCTGAGAATAAAATATCATAACGTCATGGCGATTGTTGTATTTTGTAACTTGTAATTGACCATAAGTAGGTACCTATAACTTGCATTTATATATTTCTTTTCGATGATGAAACAGACGTAAACAACAGTGATTTTTGTTCCATTTTTTTTTTTGTTTTTGTTAATTTCAATAAAATGTGTGTCGCTACACTAGCAACCTGTGCACGATACTTTTCTTCACTTTTAAATCTATTTGATTTTCAAATCAATACGATGAGTGATGACTTTGAAATATATTTTGTAAACCAAGGTAAATAATAGTTCTACAACATAACTGCCTTTACCTACAAGATATTTTACTCTTATATACAAAATATGTTTAAATATAAAACAGGTATGTATAATAAATGTATAATGCATTAATACGTATATTATATACTAGCTGATCCTGTGCACTTCGTTGCCCGTTAAATGTACCAACTCTATATGACTCAAACTTTGTTCAATTCGTTATTTAATATTCGGTGTACGGTGTTCAAAATTTATTTTAACTTTTCTGATGCCGGGAATAAAAATTCTGATTCGCAGCAGTATATTATCAGGTAGGCAATCTACCTGCGGTAGATCGCGGACCCAGTGCGGTTTGTACATAAGTGTATGATTTAACTCTAAAGTATCAAAGTTATACCAAGTTTATTTTGATATAATACGGCGGATTAATGTAATCAATTAATACATAGTCCTAACCTAACCTAAACGTACTAAATTCCGACGAATAAAAACCAAATTTAACTCTTTTTAAATTAGCCTATCTTCTTCACAGAGATCTGCACACAAACGTATATATTTTAATATAGGCTATAGCTGATCCTGCACACAAATTGTGATTGTTCAACTCCTTTTTGGTGTAACTCACTGCAGTAAGTGCAACTCAGCCACCCTGGTAGGCAATGTGTGAAAATTCGATTTGATGCATGCTTGTACCTGATCTGCCCGATTAACCAATAGCAACCAATAATAAATAAATATTTTCATCATAAATCTCAAAATCCCTGTTTGAGCACTTCTATTAATTTAATGTAGCGTGATGTTATATAGCCTATGACTTTCCTCAATGAATGGACTATCCAACAAAAAAATAATTTTTCAATTCGAACCAGTATAGCCCCTTACAGCCCCTTTAAGCCCATTTCAGCCCCTTACAGCCCTTTTTTTAGTAATAAAAAGTAGCCTATGTTTTTTCTCAGTGTCTAAACTATCTATGTACCAAATTTCATTTAAATCGGTTCTGTAGTTTCGGAGCCTATTCAATACGAACAATCAAATCTTTCCTCTTTATAATATTAGTATAGATTATAATATTAGTATAGATATATACAATATTAATAAATACTATATTATTATAGTATAGTACCTTATCTTTTCGCAAATTGGATCAAGATGGTACTTTAAGGTCATTTTTCGATTTTTTTCAATGGTTATTTAATGCCACGGGAAAATTACAGACAGATTACGAAAAACCGCTAAAAATGGGATTTTAATTTCTAACGATTTGTTTATCACCGTAGCAACGAATAAAAAATTATAATATTATAATATTAATTCAACTTAAAGGCTATAATAAAAATTTAAAAAATCCAGACTGATAAACTGTCTCAGAATCGTTTTTCTTATACAATGATATTATATCATTGAATTCAAGTTTAATACAATCCATTTGTAACCTACTGTACAGCAGGGCGACATCCACTTACCCGCTTTTTTACTATTGTCGATTATACTATTCAATAAATAGTAATGATATGATTTGGCACACTTGTACGAACGCGATGACGTACCTATTGTTGCTACGTTATTATTATCTTCTGCAGTCATATCATAATATGGAACGATGTCCTACTCTTCTACTGAAAATAAATCATATGACGTATTCATTCCTACGTTAAATGTTTATATTTTTTAACGTTTCGTGTGTGCGTCTTAAGCTTCCGTTTCCGGTAGTTTCGGATGTCTTCGATGTCACTCTTGTCGTGCGCGGTCCAAAGTCATATTCGGATATGTTTCCGTGTATAACCGTCGCAGTTCACTATTATTTTTATTATCATTGTTATATGAACCTTTCTCGTCCGCGCACAAATAATATTAGGACGGATTCGTTTGAAGGTTTTCCGGAAAAATAAATAATATATATTCATATTTATTTTTAATATACCTACGTATGTATATCGAGTGCGGGAGGACAGAGACGCATCAAGAGATTCGATACGCTCGGCTAGCCCCGTTTTGTTTCCCGGAAATTCTCGAGTGTGAACTGTACAAATTTCAAAAACACTCGCGTGCGAAATCGCATACGTCTGCATACGATTAAATTCGAAAAGACGGCCTTCTGCGGATGACGGTTTTTATACGTCGCAGATTACAACGAATCCGTATTATTATTATACATATATATATACTATTTATGATATATATATAATACAATATATTATGTATATAGAGAGAGTCAAACATAATAATAATATCTGCTGTTCCACAAGTATAAATTATAGAATCGAATCAGCCACTGTGTATATTATAGTATATAACATTACATATTATTATTATATGTAATGTGCACCGTTTGAGATTTTCGCTTATTCGTAAAAGTCAAACCTTTTCCCGGATATTGTCAAGAGCGTGATGTGTGTATATTTTATATGCTATTGTTACATAACACTAGGTGGTGTCCCGTCCGGCTTTGCCCGTGCTATAAAGATTTGATTTTCTTTCCAGAATATATTTGTACAAATCTGGTAGGCACATACCATATTATATCTAATAATTATAATAGTCATGTAAACCGATGGTAAACCATTTAAATTAACAAAAACATTTTTCTTTTTAAGTGAGCTGAAAAAAAAATGCATGTTTGCGCTATCGTTTAGCTAGGGTTGATAAAATAAGGTATACTCCTAGTCTCGAGGAATCTATTGGTATTACTTTTTTTGGGAACGGTCCAGTAATTTTTGAGTCTAATAACTTCGGATAAACCAACGCGGTTTAAAAATATAGTTACAAAATATCAGAATTATAAGTTCAATTACCTGATCAATAATATTATATTATGTAATCTGTGGAAACCATTTATACCTAACCTATACAAAAATCTCATTGAAAAGTGGCCTTTCGGTTTTCTGATTTTCCGAGTAACTTTTTCAGTTTTTCTTTCAGCAAAATCTTCATTCGAATTATTACGAACATTTAAAAAAATAAAGATTCTAACCGTCTTAATGATCCAACTTTTCATTTCCATTATAATTTAGATAAAAATAATAATAATATTAAAACACGCGTCTTGTCTTCCCGTGTAGCGATTTACGTGAATAAAGGTATTATACGTATTATACGTATATTACGATTTTAATACGTGATGTGATTTCTTCGTTGTTTATTGAAAAGTGTTTGGAATTAAATAGGTTTTTATCGCCTGCGCTCGTAACGAACCTTTTACCCACTGTATTATGCGCATTGTACGGGAGCGATTTATTTCCGTTACTTGCATGTCTCCCGTTAACACCTCAATGGCTGCAGTTAGGCGCTTGCCACTTACGTGTACGAAGCTTTTCAACAAACTCAAAAGTTGCTATAAAATATACCCACTACGTGTATAATGTTATGAACGTAGATATAAAAACTATTTAACTCGCTTTCGAGACGAAAATCAATAAACCAACATCAGAAAATTCACAAAGAAAATCGTATGTTCCGCATCAGTGGATACATCGCCTTATAGTGTATAGATCTCAGTTTAGTATGCGACGACGACAAAATGTAGTACCTATGTTATGGAAATCGCATGAAATTAATTTAGACGAAAATGGAAAATATATATTTTCCACTCAAAAGTATAGTAGGTGAAAGGTAAATAAAGTAGATGGGACGAGACATAACAATAGTACACATTGTACCGATGAAATCTAATAATAGTTCCGTCTACTTTGTATATATCTGCAGCGTATCAGTTTGGGCGTAGGTACACTCGTACATGATTTAAAAGATCAAGACACACTCTGAAATGAAAAATCGAATAAATAAACGATGACGGGTGAACAATATAAGAGACAAGAGAAACATAAAATAAAAGAATAGATAGGAGAAAATGTTTTAAATCACGAATAATAGACGTCCTTAAAATTGTTTCAGGTATACAATTGTCTCGGATCTGGGACAAAAGGGAAATGAGATTTTTGTGGACGATAAATTTTATTTATAATTACAGGTTATAAACGACGTATATATATATATAGTACGTAACTAGGTACGTATGAATATATAATGTTTGGTTTAGTTATTGTTGACAGTGTTTTTTGTGTATAAAGCGGTGAGTCCTGCAGATATCAATGAAAAAGATAATTAAAATCACGGTGCATTGTGTTGACTAATTTGTATAATATTATTATAATAATCACAAAATAACTTCGTAGGTACTTAATTATGTCTGTTAAGTATATTTTCCAACTACGCCGTTTTTCGTTGTATATGATTAAATTGCAAAATAATTAAAGTAGCGATTTTTTATTACGAGGCGTACCTACGATGTACGATATACGTACGATTAAAATGTCATTGGGTTATCGAAATCGTTTGAAGTACTGAAGTATCAAGACTTAAGAAACGCGATAATTATATTATTAATTATAAACGTTTATCGAAAAATTGTTTGCGCAGAAATAAAAATATATTTAAACTGCAGCCGAAGACGCGTAGGTGTAAGCATTGCATCGTATATTATTAGTATTAATATTATCGTTTATTAATCGTATATTGTGAATAAATTATATAACATATATGCGTAAGTGCTTAATGATCGTAATAAAATCGGCATAGCGAGTCCATTTATAATAATATGATGTTTGTAGCGACACTGTTGAGCATAACAGTATAATATAATATTCAATTGGTGGCAGTATTTTGGATTGATGGCGCTCCTGAAAAGTTATTGTGCGCAAAACGAGGGTCGTATTATTATTATTTTTTTCACTCACACACACCCTCGGAACACGCTCTTCATTATGTCGCGTGCTTTATTACATACAGCTCGGTAATCAAACACCTATTGTTTAATTAGGATCAACTGTCATGGTTCACAATACGGTTTCTAAGTGACGAGAATAATCGTCGTTGCCAGTTATAATTACCAGATGAAGTGCACGGCGAGGTTTTTGACGATCGATTGTGAGTGTTGTCGTGTAGAACATTATATTGTAATCGCTAACCATGTGTATTTCTTTCTATTATTATAGGCTAATAACGTGCATAATAATTATTAATAATCATATACGCGTGTTAGATGCGTTACAATTTAGTGGTTCAGTGAAATGTAGTTCTTCGATTTACTTGATGGTCGACATATACTCATCGAACGTTTGTACACTATACGTTTAAATCAGCATAATATACAATCATTTCTTTGGCCGTTTATAATATTCGAAAATATTAGTTTTATATTTAATACCATTATATTACTACCTGTGGTAAACGTAGATACAATGAGGATCAAACTCGGGTTGTCATTTTAATCTCATACCTATAAATTGTTGACACCATTTAAACGATAATAATGATGATGACGATGATAATAATAATAATAATAATAATAATAATAGCGTAATAGTTATATACTTATATATATATATATATGTATAGGTAATGGATATTATTCAAGGCGCGTTACTTTGTTTATGGCAAAAGCTATAAATGTTGTTTAAATAGCTCAGTTGTATTAGTCCGAAAGCTTTGATTACTGTTTATCAGCCAGGGTGACTACCTCCAAGGCAAGAGAATTATTATCATCGCGGGGCCCCTCGCGATCGCTTTTATTATACCTCTCGTCTCTCTACGACGGTATACGCACAAGGGACGCTTATAGATCGGACGTCTGTATAGATTGGACGACGACGGCTCAACGGTAGGAGGGGGGGGGAGGGGTTGTATCTAATGAACCGAATTCCATTGTCAGCAATTATTATTATTTTATTATATTTGCCATTTATTCGGTTCACGAAATAATACTCGGCGAGTGCAGATAAACGCGCGTTGTCTTGTATGCGCAGCACCCATATCTTATTATATATATATATATATATATAGGCACTTATATATTAAACAGGGCGTCTCGTTGTGTCCGTTTCCTTCAATAATAGTTATTATTATAATAACTTTCTCGCAATAATAACTTTAAAATATTTTTATATATAAGTATATAAGTATATAACATATATCTACTTCGTTAGATATATATACATATTACCATTGATTATAAATACTATAATATACTTATACTATAATATACTTATAGTATTTATAATCAATGATATTACGATTAAAGCGTATAATATGTTTTGATTTGCCCAAATTCAAAATAAAAAATTACAACTTTTGTTTTGAAGTTTCTTAAAAATGTATAATAATATAGTCAAATAATTTATTATTTTCTTTATAGTATTATGTATCGTATGTAAATATTGTAATTTAAGTTCTTAAGCTTTGACAACAAGTGAGTATAATAGTTGTAGCGCATGCATAATAATATTATGTATACGGTACGCAGGTACAGGTCATGTACGGAGGCAAACATGGTAAGACATAATATTGTATATTTTTTTACAACAATTAAAAATATAAATAATACCTATACATTGTAATGTTGTATACTTGTACACTTGAAAGTCGGAACTATCTATGCAGATCTACTATAGTACTATATTATATTATATGGACGCCTGAAATCAGATACCAAAGCATAAACGACCGTCTCATACCACTGATACATACTTCGTTGAGACATATTTCAAACATAGGTGGGAAACAAACCATCAACGTGGAGTATGGTGTTACGTCAAAAAAAAAAACTACAGAACAAATTAATTTTTTTACGTGGATATTGTACATTTTACCTACGCAAAATATTATACTTATAGAAAACCGGAGAAAATAAAACAATAGCGAATCACTAATTCTATTTTTTCACACGACGTGATAGTATTATAATAATATATGGATTCGATTAAAGTGGTATGTTTTGTATAATTTATAATTTATATATATACGTGTTCGGGACCTTAAATTTCAATTATTTTTTTTTTAGATCACTTTCTGTTGTCTGGTCAGATATTATTCTGGCCACAGTGCGGGGTACCTATTTACAGAGTGATCTCTGTATTTATATTGATCACCTACATCAGATTTATGGATTTTCGAACGATGTTCAGAACGCCTGTACGACACCATCGCCGACATCGTATAATAGTACATAATATTATTATTATCATTCCGCGTTCATCGGTCGCCCTAAAATGCTCGTCCGAGAGGTCGGTATTGCACTGCACATCGCGCGCATCATTATAATAATAAAGCACAGTGCAACGTAATAATAATATGCACCGCGTTTACCCACAGACAAAAAAAAAACGTATATATATATAATATATATACATAAATATAGGTACCTGTGATAGATACCTATACCTATGCGGTATACATGTGTGCACGTGCACATATACGTCGGAGCATTGTGTTGAAGGGACAGTATTACAATAATATGTATTATATATTTTATATTGTTTGCATTGTCTTTGCGATTTTAATTTCCGCGCACGCCATTGTCTTGGGGCCTATATTATTATTATTATTATTATATTGTATCGGAATCGCACTGCGTCAGAACGCCGCGTGTTTTTATTGGAAAATTGTATTTCGTCGGAATGTAACATTTATACCTACGTATGTTTATATATATATATATAATATATATTATTATTATCTGCACCGATCTAACTATCGCGCGCACACATAATACTCACCGCACACATTATTTTCACGCACGCAAGACCTGCTGCAGTATGCGCGTACATTATATAGGTACGATCAATCTCTTCGGTTAAAAATAATAATTTCTTTTTTTTTAAAAAAAACGAGTTCCAAGTCATTAAACGTGTAACGACAAACCGTTTGACATTTCATGGGTACTGCAACGTGTGTCTCGTTGTTTTCACGCTTTATATTATATAATATTATTTTTATTATTATACCTACACCTATTTGCTGCAGGTATTATTATACGAACTATTTTGTACCGTAGTGGTGATGCCGTTTTAAATAGGTACATTAATAGACGGTACGGTTTTTTGGTAGTTCTCGCCACAAACTTGACGTAGTCGAGCGATGTGATATTTTTATAGCCAAGTGCCAGTTTCTCAGATGATGGTTTTCAGGAAAAAGTTGTCTTTACTCGATATAATATCGATCGTAATTGGACCTCTAAAAAATAAACTAGGTAGTAGAATTGTTAAAAAAAAATGTATCTGACACAGAAATAATAAAATTGACTTGGGTTTTTGGAAATATATCTACGTTTTTATAAAACATTATTCATACTATTATTATAAATGTCCATGACCCCATAATTGCGGGGTGGAAAAAAATATATCATGTATATTATTAACGCTTTCATATACTATAGTAATAGTTTTTTATAAAATTTGCACCAAATTGACTGAAGGGTTATTCAGATTTGTGTACGATAACTGTTTGTTACATAAAGTAGCCATATTCTCAGCACCTAATAACATATTATTATATACAACACCATATAATATAACCTAAGCACCACTATGATGTATACAATTTATAAAGTGTAAGCAAAAATTGAATTTCTAATGCTTGAGGTTTAGACAAAAAAAAATTCGGCGAATTCATTTTTTTTTTCGAGCACGCGCTTTAAGTTTGGAATGTTTGGATTGCCGAAATGTTAAATATATTTAGCTTTTCAATAACGTTCACAAACGATAAAAAATAACGATTTCAAAAATAAAACGCCAAACTCATGAAATATTATTATTATATATTAACAGGGTCTCTCGAATATTGATATAATACAAAAACGAACGATTAACAGTTAATAGTAACGCTATACCTATGATACATACGACCATTATAGATATTGATTTCGTCGTCAGAACGAAAAGAGATTTCGATTCAAATATGTATAGTGAACCTACCAAAATATTAATTACCTACATGATTTTATCGGATGTGCGAGATCCGAAAGGTGAAAGATTTGTTCCCCGACAGCCTGCGGTCCAGCACGGTTCGTGAAATGTTATAGTCAAGTTATACTTACGTTATGTAAGTATAAACATATATTATGTAGGTACTTCTACAATAATAATATGGTACATTTTATGGACTTTTTTTCGGAAAACACACTCGTGTGCATATTACATAAAAAGAGAATATCGGTCTGCGTATAATATTCGAGACTTCGATTGCGGGTTTCTTTTTTTTTGTTTCTTTTTATCTCGTCTAGTTATTATTATTATATATTGCATTACTGCAGTGTATACTATGACGCGTATATGTGTGCGTATATACACACATAATATATGGAACGTATACGGCGGGCGGAAGGGTTTGTCTTCATCTCTTTTATGGCGTTTCCGTGACGGGGCCAGAGGGGTGCGGCGGCGTGGGGTGAACGCGGCGGCGGCGTGGTGCGGGGCTGCGGTGGCGAGAGAGCTTGTCAGGGTTAAAGACGAGTTATGTTGGTATAAATCAGCGCGGTTTTGACAGTTTGCCGCAACGGCGGCGGCGTATGGCCAGGAAGTTGATTTTGATTTAAGAGTTGATCACGTGGGACGGCTGCAGTGGCGCCATCCAATCACGTCATCGGCGCAATTTGTCTGTCACATTTACACCGAATTTATGGCACGGTCCCATCTCTCTTTTGTCTCCGCCATTGTTTACCGCACACACATACACACACCACTCACATATTATTATGATAACTGAGACTATAGCACACTGGCACTTACACTTGCGTACCGTACACGGACACTTTAAGAGTCCGACCCAACGCAACGGACGACGACAATAATATTATCACGCGAACATTATATTTCATAAAGTATCTCGTCGATGATTTGACGAATAAACAACGATATTATTATCTGCACGTCATCGTGAAATATCGCGAGTACGACGATTTAAGATATCGTATAATATTATATACCGATCTCGTCCTAGACAGCATTTTGTTATGGTAATATTATTATAGTATTATAATAACGTTATACTAATATTATTCGTTATTACAATGTTATAATAATATTATTAATCATAAAATTGCTGTCTTGTTTATGTTTATAAATGTTTGGCGTTCAAGCTTCCGGCAACATTGTTTTCGCTCACTATATACCCGTATACAAATTAAAATCATAATATAATGATTTGAAATTGTTTAAAATGTATGTAAGTCATACGGTGCAGCCGATGCCCATTTTTTAATATCGCGATGTTTATATTATACACGAGAACGAATTGAGCTCCTCCGCGGATGCCTGCACTGCGGCGCATGCGTACACGCGTGGCACGTCTTACACGAGTATAGCGAAAAAGCGTTTACAGGTAGTTGTATAGCAGTGTGCATACAAGAGACCTGCACTGCGGTGCGGATAATAACAATGTCAGGCTTTGGCTACGACGACAGATATTAATTATGCGGACGCGAGACGCGCCGTGCCACCCGTCAACGTCTTCGTTCGTACGTCGTAATAATATTGTTATGGGCCGCGCTGGACCTGCACGGGACAATGGCTCGCGAGCGGTTTACCTATCAACGCGTCATCGTGAGGTCGGCCGAGGGGCATAATATTATTATGATAATACTTTATATTATTTCGTATTTATTTGTCATCGTACCCGCGCCGTAACAATATTAATATCGTCCACATACACGGTTAATATTATTACACGATTTATAATATAATTTCACCAACGTTTTCCCGTTTCGCTTTTCGCGATAATAATAATTCGTCCGAACAAAGACGTATCGCGCGATACGACCGAACGGCGGCGGCGGGAGGAGTTTCAGTCGACGAGGATTACAATATACCATTATACCTATACAATATATTATTTACATATATTATGTGTGTGTGTGTGTGTGTGTGTGTGTGTGTGTGTACAATATTATTTTATTGTGTGGAAGAGAAGACGGCGGCGGCGACGACGAGTCGCGTATATACCGCGCCGAGAGCGAGAGACGGCGACGGGAGGACGTCAACGGCAGATCGAGATAAAAAGGTTACGTGCCGGCGGCGGCGTACATAGTAGCGGTGCAGTGTATATAATGGCTGTACGCGTAGTGTTTATTTGTGTGTGCGTGTGCATTGCATTGCTGGTTTACTGTGGCGTTAGCGCGGGGTTGCTGTATAATATATATTATTATTATTATTATTATTATTATTATATGAGAAGGATGCCGTTGGTGGGAGACGATTATAGTACGTTCGAACCGGGTCCCGCCGAGAAGTTTCGCAGACGTCGGGCGGAGGGTGAAGAGAATTTCGCGACGGGCGGGTGCGGCGGCGGCGCGAGAGCTTGCAGTGGGGAGGGGAAGGCCTGCTGCAGGCCGAGTGATTTAGGCGACAGCGAAGATCCGAGCACAAATCTTTCAGACGCGACACGAAACGCAATAAATAAACGCTAACGCACGCACGCCACGGAGAGCAACACATTATATACGCCATACGTATATTACACACCGCCGCCACTGCCGCCACCACTGCCGCCTGTATAGAGTCCGCCGCGCAGAGGAGTTTCTTTTCCGCGACGTCGCGCCCGCCGTCGGTCTCCGTCCCGGCGGTTTCCCGTTAAGGCCGACCCGCTGCAGGCTGAACGTCGCCCTCGCGACTGCAGTGTCCTATGCGCGTGTTAAGTACCTATACCGTGGTAATATAATGACCACGTGTCGATGATAATAATTTACAGACATCTGAGGTACCCATACAGGCTACCACGCAGATAATACGGCGTGCAACGACTATAGACGGCCGACCCCGTGTTCTTATCAGTGCAGACGCGGTGATAATATTATGTGACTTGGGACAATGTTCGCTTACCGTTCGAATGAAATTCCATGGCAATGCAAATGTTTTTTTTTTTATATTATTCAAGTAGCTTGCAAGTTGCTGGATTGTCGTCGTATCTCTGTATCACATTATTTGTTTACGACCCCTACATTGAGTAACATTCCTATAGCTACGCCACTGCCCGTGTTCTCTCTGTACCAAACTCATATCATATAGGTATTACAGAACTATACTAATGAACAAACAGCAATTTATTATCGTAAGTAAAAATGTCGATACTGGCTTATTGTAACAAGTACTTGAATTAGTTATTTTTCATCATAATATTGTACTGATACGTTGGTTACCTACCTGCAGTTCATATAATTAACATGTACGTAATACGCATGTTTATTATAATATTTATCTGTGATTAGAATAATTTAGGACAAAATAAAATTATAAGAATTTGTAGACATTTCTCAAGTGACACATGATTCTGGACATCATATTTACATACTTCGCTGTATGTATATATATCTACGGAGACTGCAATCTAGTTATTACACATATATGTGATATCTACCTAGTATCTACCTAGTATCTACCTAGTATCTACCTAGTATATTATGTTATAGTGTTAATCTCTATGTTCGGTGCCAGCGGAGTAGTTATTGAATTTCACGCGTCCGCGTGCATTATGGGTCTCTACGTGGTCGCGCTCGCGTGTTCCAGCGTTTTGAACGTCTCACCTGGTGTACCTGGTTTATACCGTACTCTGATTAGGTATACAGTATAGGTACCACCTACCTATACAACATAATATTATGATGTATATTATTATTGTATAGGTACACGTGAGATTTATTATTATTATTATTATACGCCGCACCCGTACACGCTGAGCATAGAGCATAATATATAATATTATTATACGGCACGTCACGCGTATATATACGACGATAATATTGTAACGAGTATACACACGATCTATCGGATATAACGACGCGTCGGTTTATGTGCGCCCGGAGACCGAGTGCGTCAAACGCGCTGCGTGCACGCCTCCGCTCGTCGACGGCTATTGACCGTGTACGCTGCAGCAGTGCATATTATATAATATATATATATATTTAATATTGCAGTGTTCGTAGAGAGTTATTCGCGATCGTCAGCTTAGATCGACTTTATCGGTATATATAGGTAGTATATATTTTATTGTGTAATATACGCGTCGCGCGCACGCCATCGCCGCCGTCCCGTCAATATAGCTACATATAGGTGGTAACCTATCGTGCGAAACCCGACACAATAATGCACTCTTCCCAGACTAGGTCCAACTGCAACTGCAGCAGCGACAGCGTACTATTACAATAATAGTTTAATGTGGGTTTCAAACGCCGCCGATTGTTCCGTCGCCGCCCACGCGAGTATAATATAATTTTATTACCTATGTATATAATGTATAAATGATGTATATTATATAGGTACTATTATTATATAGGTGATGGAATAACACACGAGGGACGGTTTTGTTCCCGATAGGTATATTTATTTGGTATTTTTAAATTTCCGTACGTGTAATGATATGACACTGGACGTATTATATTGAATGTTATTACTATTAAACACTGAAATATTGTTCGACGCGCTCGTCACACTCACGATTCAAAATAAAAGTTCACATTCTCGGCTACAAACGAATACGTCATATTATTGTAATAATATTATATGATATATAGGTACAACGTATGGTTTTCCCATATCAACAACAGAATATCGTATTATTTCGGATTACTAATAAATTTGGGAATAGATTATGGTAACTATTAAGTATTAATACGGAAGAATACGATAATAGTATAATACGATATATGCATTCGAACGTGATAAACTCATAACTGAAAATATTTAGGTTTATTCGGTACTGTAAGTTATTGTAACTACTAATTGTATTACTGTACTGTAGATAAGACAAGTACACGTCTTTGAAATACTAAATTAACCTAGCTACATAAGTTCTGAAAGTTGAGTATTTTATTTCAACAAACTATATGGTTAAAATACGTCTATATAATAATAATAATAATAATAAAAATATTTATTGGCCAACATATATAGATAAATATAGATAATATATATCAATGTATCACATGTATCAATAGTTTATAACACTTAAATCTTAATGAGTATTAAGATACTATATAGCCTATACTTACTGTGTGACGCAAGTATGGCCTACTATATATTCGGGATTTAGTATTTTGAGATAAAACAAATTCACTAACACTTCGTGCATTTTACCTTTTGTTTCAACTAGGTAGTCGGACTATGTAAATTTACACGCGTTTTTTGCAATGCAATACAAACTGATTGAGGTTTAACACAGAGTACTTTCAACTTTCAAGAGACTACCATAGTATTTCGATTTGAAAAACAGTGAATAATTTATTCCCCGAAAACATCATGCATTTTAATGCCTTGTTAAACTTTTCAACCCGTTAGATGTAATAATTTGTGTGATGAATTAGTTAGGGGTGAAAATTCACGCGGTTGTGTACGGCGTGTAGTCGTGGCGTGAAGAAAAACATCATTGAGAATAAACTGTAGTTAAAACGACGAAATAATTAAAACAATTTAAAAAAAATACGAAACCAGTGGGTATAGGTACCACCACGCAGCCGAGGGACATATTCCTATATGAATATGATGCTATATGTATAATATACTGAAACCATTACGCATCGTCTATATAAAGTGTCACGAGTGTATATAACGTACGAAACTTGTGGGGTAGGGGATCGGGTCGGAAGATAAGTTGAAGACGCGTGTGTCATGTGCACGTGTGTATATTATATACGTATAAGTTTCGCAGTGATTGACTTCAGCCTAGTGACCGCCACCCACGCGCACCATAGAACCGGCTATGATAAAATAAATAATATGAAGTATTGATGAAGTATTATAGGTAGGCGCATTATGGAGGTGCAGTCGCATGTGGTATTAATTTTTAGCGTATACGCCTGTTGGCGTGTATATTATAGTTACGCGTATTGACGTGTGCGTTTCGCACTGCGGCAGCGACGGTATTTTGCGGGCGCGTTGACGGCACGTCCGTTGATTGCTTTCGGCCGTTTGGCAGCAGTTTGTCGACGGTGCGCGGACGAGAGGAGATATTATTATTATATATATATACACACACACACGTACTTATCTCACTGGGCGTGGGGACGTGAGCGGGGCTGGATATGAGAGAGGGTGAGTGAGAGTGAGTGGAAACGCAAGAAATTGCTCCGTCATTTCGGAGGGACGGGGGCGGTCGTGTGCGCGAGGAGATCGGCACGAAATAAGGAGGAAAGAAGTCATAATTAAAACCCGTTGGGATCGCGCGCGGGGCCAGTCTATTAGTTCTCGGACCGATGCCAGAACCTTTTCATTTAATCCGACTGGACATCATTTAAGCGAAAACTTTTCCATCCGTTTTAAGGAGCGCCCTGAGTGTGCGTGTTGATTGCTCGGACTTTTACCAAAAACCCCCTACTTTGGCCCGTCGTCCGCGCACCCCGTCGCCGTATATAGTTGTCTCCGTCCATCTATAACGTACATCGATAGTCGGATGGCTTTCCCTATCCCTCTCTATGTCTATGTCTCTGTCTCTCTCTCATCATTTCTCTTTCTCTCTTTTTGTTTACATTGGAGTAGGTATATTATACAATTATCCACGTACGAATCTCCACAAACGAGCCCCAGAGGCGCGAGTAGGTATCACGGGGGAGGGGAAAATACGGCAAGAAAAGAAACTTTCCAGCGTAAAAATCGGTCAAAAACTCATGCCAGGTTCGTCTGTCCCGGGAATCCGATATACAGGGTGATTCAAAAAACATCGCCCTCCTCTTTTTATTCTTTAATAATTCAGTTATTCAAAATCTGATTTTCGGAATTTTTAACTTTTAAATATACCAAAAGAACATAATATATTGAAATTCTTGATATTTTTTTATACTACTTAAGTAATGTCCTGTGGAGTTACATTTTTATGTTTTTAAAATGAGAACACCCATTTTTAACTGTAAATTATACAGTGGATAATTTTCTGCAAATTTTAATGTATCAGATTAAAAATTCGTACGCATAGTTTTAAGTTATTTAACTTGGTGTTTCAAGGATACAACGTCCATGGTAATGGGCTTATCATATATGGGGACTATGGGGATTTGACAATTTTAATCATTAATATTAATCTATCAATATTAATAGTTTTTAAAAATGGCCCAAGTATAATGAATACCTACTAAAGATCTAATTTACGTCTATTTTATATTGTTGTAAAATCATTTTTTTATTATTTATCTATTGAGATTAATAAAGACTATTAATTAGCCTTAGTACAAACATTTTAATAACCAAGAAACTAATCGTTATAATTTTGAATTAGGTAAATCAAAATTTTCAAACGAAATGGAGGGTTCTCGTTGGGAAAAAAGAACATTTGCAAAAAAAAAATTTATCACCGCAGGACACACTTTAGCAGGTAATAAAAAAAATCTAAGAATTTTAAAATATGGTCTTTCAGTATAACTGTATAAGTACAAATTCTAAAAATCAGAATTTGAAGAAATTCATTATTGAAGAAAAAGAAAAAATAGGACTGAGCATGCTTGGTGAATCGCCCTATATTAGTGAGCGTGGTGTGTATAAAAGCTGAGGGCACGAGGCGATACTACTGTCCACTAATGACCGTAACGACCAAAGAACTCGCACAGTGATCTTCCATTCTATAGAGTCCACGGCGTCTGTAGATTGAGATGTTTCCACATAATATAGTACCTATACACATTTTATACACCTACCTACTTAAATATTATTATTATTGCTTTCACTTTTTGCATTAGTCGTCTCGCGTATGGTTAGAGGGAGAAAATCTATAGATATTGTTATAATATTATCGAATTATAGTAAACCACTACACAATATGATAACACTAACATGAGTAAATTTGTCTACAATCCGCAGATAATTATAACGAGAATAAGCTCCGTGTGATAGTATATATGTGTGCGACGTACTCAAACCTGTATGCGATTTTCTTCCTCACCAATTTCCTCTATATCATCGGTGTGTTCTTCGCGCCGCAAGCTACTTACACACTAACGCCATTTCCATTAATATTTATTTTTACATTATACGCCGCCAAAGTATAATATATTATTTGTAATACGTGTGTATATTTTAGATTCTGAGTGGAGTGATGAATGTATTGATTTTACAATGATGTGTGTTTTTTTATTTTTTATTTTTTATAATTGTGCCTGTGTACACGATTAGTAGTTTGAAAAATGCTTCGATTTTCAACTTCAGTATCTTGTTCGATGGGAAAGTGAATCTAGTTGGAACTTTTAGGAGGTCAAAATTTAAAATTCCCAATAGTTTTAAAAAGCACCCGGAAAAACAAAATAAAAATTATGGAAAACGGGAATTCTTACGCAAAATTAGTTTTTAACAAAATCGAATTTTAGTTTTTGATGTCAAATTATAACAAATGAACGGGTTTTTCACTGGTTGTTTATATTTGCATTTTCTATATACGATACAATTTTCAAAATATTTTTATTTGTTTTGAACTGTTTAGAAACATTTTCTGGTTTCCAATTGTATTAGTATTTTTTTCTATGAATGTCAATAAAACGAAAATTAGCAAATTATTTTGAGTTGAGATTTCTTTTTTAAATCTAAGACTTGAAAATGTGATACAAGATTATTTATAAGTTTGTCTACCTTTATCAAAAAAAAAATGTCTACAAGAAAGTCAAATTAAATTTTTATGAGAGTTTGAAATTCATATTTTTACAACATTTGATATTCACTTGATTTCTCATGTAATATTTCTTATTTTCTTATTTTCTTATTTTGTTGTAATTAAAAAACGTATGACTGTACTTCACGGATAGAAAATTTAAAATAAGGCTCCACGTAAATAGTTTACATATAAATTACTTTATTCACAATAATATCATCAAATATATTTGGTAATATCATAGACTGACCGTTTTCGCTTAGAATCATTTTTCTTGTACAATGATATTATATCATTGAATTCAAATTTAACACCATCCATTACAGCAGAGCGACATCCACTTACCCACCTTTTTTTTAAAATTGAATTGAAAGATTTTTTGTTATTTGATTAACACAATATAATTATAAGTATTTAAAGAAATAATAAGACTTCACCTTTAAGCTAAGCTTGTGGTGGTGTAGGGAGTAACAGTACACACATGTGATTAAATTAGATTACATAATATAACAAATAATAAAAAAAAATATATATATAGTAAAAAGAGAGAAAAAAAGATATGTATATATTTTACTAATAATAAACATTGTCTTAGTAATCTAAACATATCATATAATATTATTGTTATTGTATTATTATATACCAGCTACCTATATATACGATATTAATTTTATCAAGCTCGAGGAACCCTCAGACGATATTCATTCGCTCTTCAGCGTAAAATGCTAATTTCGTTTGTGTTTTCATTTAGGTATTTAATATTTCATATTCTTTTACTCTTCGGTATAGTGGTTCGCCATTCTCCCACGTGTATAATAAAATATATATTATACACACACAACTTTCCACTGGCGCACGACAATAACTATTATTTGTCGGGTCGTGTGCATAATATAATGTTCCACCGGCAAGCTTTTAATGACACACGTGGCATTTTATCCACTACGTTTCATTTCAAACATTTCTGAAGTCTGCCACGACGGTCCGGCGATTTGCCATAATATACCCGTCATTACATAATACATATTATAATATAGGTAAGTACTATAATCACGCATATTGGACTACGGAGGAGTATAATAATATGACAATTTCGACCGTGACTATACTTGATAAATACAAGTGCCCCCGACCCGTTGGCGTTGTAATTTTATATAGCACACGATTTGATAATCGAGACTTTAGTCTCACCTTCACGATAACGTTTTTGTAATTAGGGGCGGAAATCTGATGAATTTGCCTACTCGCCGTATGTTATATATCTATATGTAATATAAAGAACCATCCACACTCTAGCCACGGACAACGTTCTGTGATAATATTATATAGGTACAAGCTAGCGCGTGACGACGACGTATTATTATATTATGCTCAACTGCAGCAGTCCTGGATCAGATTTGCATGTAGGCGGACAATATTCCACGCTACTGAAATTTTCATCGAACAGTCACTTGAAAATTCCAGAACAATGCAAAGTGCACGTCTGATGATGTGTATATATATGCGCACACAACACTCACTAGCTTTTATGTGTATTGAAATATCTCAAACGCCATTGTTTTTTATACGGCACACGTTTTTGTACACAATAACTATTCATGACGAGTGAAATACGTCTTCGACAGTATTAAACATGTATAAGCGCGTATAAAGTCGGATTGAAAAGGAACAAACGATTTGTTCACAGATATATAGTTTATAATAATACGCAACTGCGTCAGTATAATAGTTGCATAATAGACGTATGCTATCAAAAACTAGTTGTAATATTATGAATTGGATGGTATATGGTCTTTATTAGTACACCTACTTACCTATTGTTTTCACAGTTTTGAATATAAGCAATTAATAAAAAAGTTTCAAAGTAAAATAGTGCATTAAAAGTGGCGTCACACGTACAATAACAATGTTTTAAATTTTAAACGGACAAAGATCGAATGAAAAAATACGATTCCGTGCATTCTATTTTTTCTTCACAAAGGCCTATTTTCTTAGCTGCTTCTATGAATCTTGCGTATAAGTATCTCATTTTATTTATATCATTCCCTAATCCAACAACACCATATCGCCTGCATACGCTAAAAGATTTATTGACGTTTTGTACAATTCTGCACCTTCATCTGGTATCTGGTGATGTATCCATCATTCTGACTTCTTATTCCAGAACGGGATTAAAAATAATTGGGGAGGCTGCATCCCCCTGTCTCAAACCAGTGTCTTTTATAAACTCGCTTTTATTAGCATGATAAGTTTTTGTGGTCAACTGCTTAGTATGCTGTAAATAATTTCTCTATTGATACTTTCATTCCTATTTTTTATATCCATAAAATGTACTAGTATATGGTTTATTATGGAATTCTCAAGTTTTCTGGGACATTTTTCTTTTTATAAATATTTGGGTAATTGATCTCTTGTCGATTTATTTCCTATAAAACCACTTCGGTAATCTAGGATTTTTTTTAGCTAACGGTTTAACTCTGTCTTGAATACATTATGATAGAATTGTATAGGTTACATTCACTTAAGTTATAGTTGCAGCACTCTTATTTGTCATAATTGTTTCATGTATTTAAAATGTGCGCTAGTAGATGCAATCTTCTGGGTTCTCTCTAGTTTTTCATATTTCCTCAGTTAACTTGTGAACATTTCAACCATTAGTAAATTAGTTCATCTCTAAATCTTGATATTTCACCTTGAATACCATCTTCATCAGCGACGCCAGGTGGCTTATGATTCTTTACCTGGTTTAACCTATTACATTTTTTTTTTAATGTTAAAAATATGTTTAAATCAATAATTATTTAATTTAAAAAATTGATTATTTTAAAAATAAACTGTGTATTTTTCAAGAAAATCGACAGTTTAACTATAAAAAATTGTAAAAACAAAAAAGGTTTCATAAAAAGTTTTTTTACATAAATTCAATAATAATCATATTCGAAATTGTTAAGATTTGTAATTAGCATCTAAACTAGTACTTAAATATTTAGTGAAATAGTATGTAAGCTGATTGGATTAACATTCAAATTAATATTTCGAAGACGCAAAAAATAAAATCATTTTGACCACTTTTAGGAGTATTGTGGAGTCGAGATAATGTATTTTTAAAAGCGGCTGGTTTCCCGTCATTTAATTGTGACGTCACTCCGCATGTCCTATCACATATGCAGTCGCGCTCAATATTATTATTATTTGTTCTATTCATGTAACATCTTTAATAGTTTAATACTACGACTTCAAACGTGCTTAACTTTAAAAACGCATTAAAACGTGTTTATTTTTTAATAATTTAATTTTTGTCATTTAAATATTTAATTTTGAATAATAATTTTACATAATGGCAACAGACAAACTTAAAAAGTGTGTTTATAAATACTGATTTGTACCACTTTGTAAAAACACAAGTGTAAGTACACCACATAAAATATTCTTAAATATGCCAGAGTCCAAAAAATTAAGAATAAACTGGTTGAAAGCTGCAAGACGTGAAAAAAAGATGTTTCTGATAAATCACACTTATCTTGCTGCAAAGATAATTTTGATGTACGTAAAAATTTGTAAAGTATAAGTTCATATTTTTATTTTTATGTATCTCCTAGATAGGTTTTATTTATTTTATAATATTCATTTAATTTTGGCCCAAAGGCTCTAAAATATTTCATTATGTTAATCAAAAATAAAAATAAATTAATAGAATTTATTTTACGGTGTCAAACTTAATCAGTGACACTGTCCTGCTTTTTCAGATTGAAAATGATCTTGAAAATTATATTCAATTTAAGCTAATGGGATTAAAAAGACATGTACTTAAAAAAAGTATCATTTCACATAAATTTGATTGTCATTGTGGAAATCCTTGCAATGCCTATATAAATACCTCAATGTTTAATAATGATGCTACAGAATAACCAAGAACGAAGCTATGTATCATAAATTATTTCAATTATAATTTCTATTATTATTATATAGGAAAAATATCTGATTGCCATCTAATAACTACACAGTGTCGGACTGGACCAGTGTTTTCTGTTACATTCAAACGCTACTGGTGGAAAAACTTTGTACAAGGGGAAATTCAATGCATTCATAGACGAACTCCTAACTGCATATCCCATTCAATGCAAGGAAATCCCGTTTACAAATACAGAGAAACAACGAAACAACAGTGAATTTTGCAAAGCCAATAATTATTATTACGAGCATAGTACACGTACATAAAACCGCTGAAAACGAATATCATATTATCATCGTGGATCGCGAGGTCTAAGTACCTATTTACGTTTTCACTAAACATATTTTATCGATTTTATCGTCGTTGTGCATATATTCATTACAATACTGAATACATTCATACTTCGTTACGGTTAGAATAATTTAAATCACAATGGCCAATGGGTAATTCAATATTTTTTTTTGAAATATTGTCTTAAAGGTTTTTGTTGAAAACCCGCATTTTAATATATTGATTTTCAAAAATACCTTTGGGACATACCTACCATATATTATGTCGATTTAAGTATTATTAATAGAATTTCAAATATTTTTTTTAAATATCAAGAAAATCGCCTTTTCAGCTGCATCATGGCAGGTTTTGAGTGGTTATAGGTGTATTACTTCTGACGTAAGAGTATACCTACTAATAAAAACAACGCACTCTGATTACTGGTTTGTTCCGTAGTGTCCGTATCATAAATTATGATCTTTGCCAAGTTCCAAGTGCCAAAGAACCCTTTTCATATATGATCTTATATCTTATACATAATGTGATAGCCTAACCTAAGTTTATATCCTGATATATATTATATTAAACCTCCTAATATTATATGACTGTTGTCTGATGATTTTAAACTATAAATGTTTTTAGTTTAATCGCATTCCAGTACCTAATTTCTTATTTCAGCAGTTTGAACTAATATTCGCCAAGAATCACATTCTGTTATACGGTACAGTGGTGTAAACAGTTTCATTGTAAAATAGCCAATATATATGAGTATTATACAAATTCTGTTGTGTGTAAAAAATGTTAATATTAGTAAAAGTTTCAAGTCTATGGTTGATATATTTCGAATTTCGACAAAATATCAACTTAATTTATTTAGGTACAAAGACGTACAATATATTCTTAATTATGTGTTAGTAGGTATTTATTTTTTTTATACAGATTGCGAAATAAATATTCAAAAAATTTGATTTTTTAGGGTAGGTATATTTATTATTTACTATCGAAATCGGTGATATAATATTCTATTTTTTTTATATATAATACGGTTTGTATATCATGAAAAATTCTTTATGCCACACGATCCACGTAACATTTAGATTTTGGAGGGGAAAAAAATGAAAACAAAAAACGTCAGAAAACGGACGTCTACTTAATTCTTCTTTGTAAATAAGCTGTTATTAACACCGAACAGTAGACGTACGACGACATGCATATATTTTATTATAACATAACTCTGAATAAAGTATTATGGAAGATAAACAACATGTTTTTTTTCTCGTGTAATTTTATTATTATTATTATCTTATGTACATATAGTAAGGCTGCACCTTGTAGCTATATCAACTATTATTTTATTATTATCATATACCTTCCGTCACATAATTTTATTACACTTCTTGCGGACTTAAAATTTATTAGCGGCTGTTTGTTACAATATACCTTCGTATTATATATTATTACAAATATATCGGCTACGGTCGCCATGTACAATAATTACATTCGTATTACATAGATTTTATGTAATACGAGCTAACGGGACGTAGGTACATAAGTATACCTACTCATCAGAGCAAGTATATATTACAGTAGTATAATAATATTTTATTACTAACTACTAAACGATTTCTACTGTATAAAATGTAATATATGTACGTAATACGTATCAGCTATAATGAGGACATAATATGTATAACAATGTAAATATTGTGTATTATTACGAATATATATAAACAGTAGAAATCGTATGGTATAGTTACTAGTTAGTACAATTAATGTAAAATTATATGGTCAACACATCATTGGTTAACACATCATATTGGTTGATACACACAACATCTTAAGTCCCTGTTATTGATATTATAATATACTACAACTATCTATAGATATCCGTATCTTTCTTATCATTGAATCCGACCGCCATTTACAAAGCGGGCAATGTTTATGTAAGCATTGCCTACTTTATAAATGGCTGGTGACTTCATTATCATAATATTGTAGTATAAGGAATAAGGATAGTATGAAGACTGTTGTCTATAGTTTTTATAATATAATATTGTGTCTAAATGGTTCCTACTGAATTTTTTGCGTTTTGTCATTTAATAACTTTTCTCGAAAATTACCAACCAATTATATTAAATTATACTGCAATATATATTATATGTATGGAAAACAGTTTAGTATATAGTGAGAATGATTTCAGAGATTTTCACATATAATGCGCTGTAGACATATTATATTCCCGACCGCTATCAAACAGACATGTTTTTGTCGCATAATAGGAAAACCACAATTATATTATATACTACATATGCGCAGACAAAATCGTTACGCGCGTCCTAGCATTCGACTAAACGGGACGGCTGCATAAGTAATATCATATATATGCTATTATATATATTTATATATATTTATATATATGTGTGTATATGCGGTTCTTAGGGCCAAAAATCTCATCAACATAAACAATAATAAAAACTGACAATTTAACGTTAACACGAATTTGAATGTCTGCCAACGGAGCGATCCATGCGAATTTCATCATCGAACAAAAAAAAAAGAAAAAATCGGAATGTATTATTTTCGAACGAAAGGCAGAAAAAGGGCCTTTGGCAGCTTTTTGCGTGTCGAATTGTTACGAGACCCGGAACGGAAAAAAATAAAATAAAATAACCGCCTGGCTCCTTTTTACGATTATTGTAATGTATAACTTAGAAATTTGGCGTCCCCGTAGTGTTAGATTTATACACGTATATATAAGTCTGGGGAAAAACGAGCTCCAATTTCCTCGTCGTCGTCCACCTCCTCCTCATCGTTTTTTTTTTTTTTTTATGGTCAACGGTGATTGGCCGCGCTTTGGGGGTTATCCGTGCCAACAACTAAGGACGAAACAAAAAAATAAAATAAAATGAAATAAATGTAACGTACACGTTTTCGGCGGGTGGATGTACAAACGAGTGTCCCTAATAAATTTCAATTAACGTCTCTCCTCGCGTAGTTCAGTCGACGTTTTTTTTTTATTTTAATTTTTTTTAAAACGAATAATGCATTGCCGACGTCGCTCGCGCAGTCGAGAAGACGCCAAAAATGAAAAAAATAAAAACTATATAACAACAACGGTAGCAGCAGGAGCGGCATGGAACCGCGCACGTACGAAAATATTAATTCGACACAACTTTTGTCTCCACCTCCTCCGTCTGCGAGAGGAGTCGTCGTTGTCGTCGTCGTCGTCGTCGTTGTTCGAACAGAAATCGACAAAACATCGTTTTGGCTTGCACACACGTAAACAAAACGTTGTGGTATGTGTGCATGTGTACATAATATGTATATTATATACATATATATATATACTTGAACGTATACATACATAATTTTTTTTTTCGTCCGTTGTTGTTTAAAGCTCCCCGAGGGTTTGGCAAGAAAATTGATTAAATAAATCAATTTGAAATACAGTATCGTCGCGGTGTATATATCGGTGCCGAGATTGTTTTAACGCCGTTAATATTTCATTAAAACTTACCCCACGAGTTCGCCAAAAACCCCACGCGGGCGTCGGGGGAGTGGAACGAGATGGTCGACGGGGCGGTGTGGGTACGGGTAAACCACCGTCGCGGAGGGAGTGGTTGCTGCTGCAGCGGCGGCGGCGGCGGGACTTGCCGGCGCGGCGACACTATTATATTATTAGTACCTATATAATATAATTATTATATATCTATACACGGCTACACGCGCGAAATTCATATAAACGCTATGATAAAAAAAAAACTCCCCGAGAACCACTGTGTAGCATGTATGACACGTACTTATACCTACCCACCTCTATACCTCTTATACACAACATATAGTACCTGACCTGTCTTACCTACATGTATATAATAATATGTAATATAAAATATGTATAGGACGTCACACAAATATGCTGCTAGTTGCTTGCCGTGTATACAGAGTGATTCATCAAGCTTGCTCGCCTTGTTTTTTGCCTCAATAATGCGGATTATCAAGATTTTATTGCGAATAATTTTTCTGAAAATGTTGACAGTTTTGATTTATCAAAATCAAAACTCGATAGAATAGTTTTGGAGTTAATTAACTTACTTTGTGTACTAAGGGTAATTGGTTCAATGGTGATTTGAAGATTTTAGTGATTAATATTAATCCATCGACATTCAATAACAGTACTAGTTTGTAAAAATGGTAAATATTTGTGAAACAATTTTTAAAGACTTTTATTCTTAGTATAAAATATAAACACTTTAATAACTGAAAAATGCTTGTTCTAGTCAATTTTGAATTAGGTGCGCCGTGCGCATCGACATTTTTAAAAATATCATCTACTAAATAATGTAAAGTAAAAATTCTCGGGGTGGGGAAAGAGTCACAAGAATTGAAAAACAGAATTTCGCGTCGCCGCAGGATACTTCTTGTAACCAGTACAAAAAATCTCAACAGTTCGAAAATATTATGTGCTTACAGTAGGTACCTAAAGTAGGTATATTTAAAAATTCTAAAAATCAGAATTTAAATAAATTCATCATATCGAATACGTAACGAAAAATGGGGGGGTTGAACTTACCCAGTAAATCACCCTGTATACATAATAATAATATATGCACCTATGTATATAAAATATAGGTATAATCACATTACTTGTTTTATGGCGCTGCCGTCTTTTGCGGGTGCACGCAACGGCGACGTCGCACCACCGTCGACGATTCATCATAATAATATTATAATGCTGCGAATATTTTCGACACGGACCTTATCTCGTTCCTCCGCCCGGAGTGCCCGTAATATATTTTCTAATCCGCGGAGTGACGGCGACTATTCTGTCCCGCCGTGCGTTCTGTAATAACATAGTAATAATATTATTATGATATTTAGTTTTATTGCGTACGTTATAATATATGACGTGTTATATTATACATATTATATTATTATATAATAACGTACGAACTCGCGGCGGCCGTGTGTATAGTGATGTACCTACATAGTATAATAGTATGTATATTGCGTATATGGTGTACGGTGTCTATCGTAGACCTATAAACTGCAGTGAACAGCGCTTAGAGAGCAGAGAAGTAAGGCGACGGTCGACGACATTATACTTTGAGCGAGAAAAAAAACAAAACAGTAAAACACAGTGTGTCTAAATACTGCCAAATATAAAATTGTGTTACGATAAAATCTCCATGATCGGTATATTTTGGTGATGAATTGTGATTACTACATAGTTACATAGACCTCATAGACGGAGCAGGGTGGTATTTCCCGCGGCCAAAGTAGGCACACGCGGCTTCATACGTCTTCATACGTCTTCGAAAAACCAACCAGGTTGTGCACAGTCAAAAACAAAAACAGTATGATTACGTATAAATAATTATCGTTTTATAATAACATGATTCGTGTATATTCCTTAAAAATGTTAGTTGGATTATCGAATTATGAATAAACTTGTATTATATATTTACTAATAATAACTAGTCTTGTTTTTGGTTTCAAATTGTTCGTTATATATTGACTTATTATAATAATACATCACTGCAACGCAGTTTGCAGCCGCGACCCAACCACTCATCCCCGCCGATCGGGCATGCTCCGTCTACGTGTATAAGGTATATGGATTACTAAGAATAATATTACTTATTACCGATTTAAAGAAAAATTGAGAGAAAAAAAGTGCAGTAGGTATTTCCTCCATGATTCACTACTTGATGTTTTTTCTCTCTCAGTATATTTTACTCGCCGAGGGCAGGGCAGAGTGGAATGCGCTATCCATAGTTTATGGGTCTATGGCGTCTACGTGTATATATATTATTATTATTGTTATTTCGAATCATTATACATTGCACCGCGTATATACGAGACGTCGCGTTCGGTAAATAAATCAACGGCGATATCGACCTACCGGAAAAGTGCCGAAGCGCGAAGATAAATCGCCGACATTCGGAAGGTGGATGATGATCTAAGGGTTGCGGGTCGTGGCCCGAGAAAACCGTTCGCAAACCGCCGAGACGCTCATTTGTAAGTGTTGACCACGCTTAAGTGTTCATAGTAATGAGTGAATAAATGATTGGGTACTACCGCGACCGCGGTCAGCGCGCTGCTGTTGTAGGATCGTGAAGTTAACAGGTATTTTATTTTATTATTATTATTATTAGAGGCGAAAGATTTTTTATTCCTCCGCTAGCTTATTTATAATAATATTATAATATCGTACAAGTGATCGAGTTAGGTGCACTCGGCGGGAGTCCTCTCCGCGCGTATAAATATTAAAATAGTAATACGATTGTGTGCGGAGCGTATACAACACACGGACGAGGATTAGGTAAGGAAAAACCACTCGACGAAAAAGACGACTATTATATGCCATCGACTCCATAATAATAATATATAATATAGTACTATAATACGAACTATTATATTATACGACCGATGACTTCGACGTCGACGACGGACGTGCATTATACGTAGGCGGACGGGAGGGGGGGTGGCGCGTATGCGGTCGTGTGAGGGTATTGAGAAAATCCGTTGACGAGGAAAATTAAAGTCCTCGCCCGCTCCGAAGCGGTTTTTTTTTAAACATCTGACCGCTGACGGTGACACGTACTCCACGGACAACAAAAAAAAAAATTGGAAAAACCAGGGTAAAAAAAAAAGGAAACAAAGGACACGTCCGGTAAAGAGCAAACGATCGACGACGAGTATATTATTATTATTATTATTATTATTATTATTATTATTATTATTATAGTGCCCTTCAACGCGCGTATTGGATTTTCGTCCGTATATATACTTCGAGAGTCGTCCATTCGATTTTTATATATATTTTCTTTTCTTCGTTTCTCCTGCTACTCTCGTTCGTCCGTTTTATTGTTATTCTTAAATATATCCCGTGTCTATTGTTGGCTCCCGAGACTCCATTTTAGAGCCACCGATTCGGCCGAATTACATTCACCACCTAAATAGAAAGAAATTATGTTACATAGCGATCGTGTCCGATAACTTTATCATATTATAGTCGATTATACAATAATATTCTTGGTCCTTAAAATTTAGATAATGTTTTAAGTCCATTGACAATAATATAATCATTTACTATAACATAATTATTTAGACTAATAATAATACTAAGAATCGTGCTTTTTTGTCCAGGTAACGTCATAAGTTCGATTCCAGCCCCACATTTCAAACGATTCGATTTTAGACGTTAGGTCGGTAACACGGTGAAACCCGATGATACAACACCATGAAAATTGTATATTGTGAAATGTTTAACTGTTTAAGGATCAAATTTGTGTGTACGTATTCTTATCGTTTACAACAATAATGATAATATATTTTTAAGGTTTTTTCGGCACAAGTAGTTTGGGCGAATAGAATGCGTTTTAAAGTGAAATCTGATCGCACACACGTGGTTGGTCCAATTGGCTTAAGGCAGACATTATTTCAAAAATTATTTTAAAATAGTAATATATTTTAATATAATAATTATTATATATTTTTTTACATAATTTCAAGTGATAATAATTTTTACAACGTTTTATCGTTATCATTTTAATTGTTTTCCTCTTTTAATGACAAAATGCAATTTTAGTTCCTTTTTCCCTAAGCAAAGTATTTACTTCGATGTATAATAATCAAATTTTAGACTACCGTAGTTTATGCCTTATAAATATTTAAAGTTTAGACGAGCAGAGTGGAGTGGTACAAATATATCCCACAAAATGTTGGGTCACCAATCAAAACTTTAAATATTTCAGCTAAGGAATATGAAATTAAAAATGTATGTTAACATAATATGACAATAATTCCCATTCAAAAAAAGTAAAAACTTAAATAAATAATAAGAAGAAATATAATTGTTTCAAAAAAATGTTTATTGTAACGACTTAAAATTATGTACAAAAAAATGTTTCAAAAAAGTTGTGTTATCTAAAATAATGAGTGTCTTATACGTTAGATGATAGATAACTTCGTATAGTAAAATAAAGTATAACAATGTACCTATATAATATTATGACAATATTACTTATACTATGCATATGCGCTCGTTCGAAAGGCGAGGCGTTATATCGGTAACACGTGGGATTAATTGGACGAGTACACATAGCGTGCGACAAGTACATAATATTATGTATAATATGTTATTATGATTATCATTTATTATTAATATTATGAGCAGTAGCTGGTGTATCACTATATAGGTCCGCGCCGAAGAATAACTCGAAACGCGTCTGTATGCAAACATGAAACAAGTAACGATACTGAATATTATCATTTCCAAAGTTTCACCTATGATATTGTAAATTATAATATACACGGCACCTGTATATTATCACGATGATAATTATTATTACACATACCTAATTATGTACGCTTTGGTTGACATCATAATAATATCAATATTATAATAATCATATTGTGTATATTTGTGCGGGCTGAGCGAACTATGCGCGTCGTGTCATAATAATATTATAATGAACATAATATCATACTATAATTGTAGGCTAGCTGGCTAGCAGTTATAAATTATTTTTAAAAACTTCATGATAAACAGAATAACGTCATATTATTCTTGCGTCAATTCGTTAAAATCGTCTTTCACGTTCGTAAAATAGTATTATATGTTTTTATTTTATTTAATTTTAATTGTATATATTTCTACGCCTGATGGCAATTAACAAAGAAAAATACATAAATATTGGTGATCATTAAAGATAATTAAAACTAGTGTATATAAAAACAATATAAGTATATAACTAAGATATTGAAAGGCATCCAAATAAATATACAATTAATATATATATTATTATGAAATTGAAAAACAAAACGTTGTGTGGTCCGTGTCTAAGATTTATTCTACTCTTCACATTTTACTAAAAATCTAGGAGTCTCGGGTGTGAGTTAATTATACGAATGGTTCTTTGGATAGGGTCGTTGCATAGATAATTTGTTCTTCAAGTGCTGATTTCAAAAATGTATTTACTGGGACCCAATTATAGGTATGTGAAAATGAACCCTTTTGAGTAGACAGCATCGGTCTTACCTATAAAACTAAATTATTTAAGAATCTTGTATCTAGCATGTTTCTTTTGAATGTTTCTTCTTCTATGACTAATTTGTTCACTAAAATAATATTATTCCAATCATATTCGTTGACCTTATAAACGGTGATTAATAAATTCATATAATTATAATATCAGCTCTATTAAATGATTTGAATCGCGTTGATCGTCGGAAAACCACGATCACTATAATATGTGATTTTTATAAGCTGTCCAATAACGTCTTCAATACTATCAAATATTATATGTGAATGAAATATCTTTTGCACCCTATAAAGTGCATAATAATAATAATAATAATAATAGAATAATATTATGATGTAGGTGCACCAGAAAATAAAACAAGTCACGTCAAATATTATTCTAACGTAGTTAAGGTATTTTTTTTCAAATGTTTGTTTGTTTGTATTATATTACAATAACAATACACCGATGATTACTGGTGAATAAAGTTCAAAGCGTGTCTGAAATAATTTTTATTTACGCTTGCAAATAACAAAGTTTTTAGCTATTTCGCACGTGTACAGCTCGAAAACGAAAAGTATTTCATTTCATAATCGTTTGTTCTTCCGTCGTCTTGTACGAACAAGTCGGATAAAATATTAATAACACGCGTCCGGTTTAGTGCGTATTTTAGCGGTTCTGTAGTCAAAAGTAAGCTCTGGTATAATTAATTTTGGTGCGCAGAACAAATTTAATTGTTTATTAATTCGTAGATTTTTGTCTCCTGTTTTTATAATTAGTCGCTTAGGGAAAAACCCTCTCTTATGAGGGCTGCTAAGCTTCTCTGTGAGTAATTACATCCTTTTTGATCTCTCGGGGTGCACGATTTCACTGAAAGTGTAAGTTCTTAAAAACATATAACCGTTGTTGTTGGGTTGAATGAAAATATTTAAATAATTATGAAAAAAATACCAATGGTTATATTAATTAATATTCTGAGCTGATTAACTATTTAGAGTTATGATTCATAATATAATACATAATTAATTTAATTATACTCATGGTATACGTATAGTTTTCAAAACCAAATATTTTATTTCATATTTATGTCTTTTAAAATAATGATATACAAGTGCAATTCCTCTCAATACAATTACATATAATTATAAATAATAATTAAAATTAATTGTGCCTACATAATTTTTCTGCCATATAATCTTATTAATCATTTGGTTTTTGGTTTTAAATTATTTGATTTATATATAAAACTGTTATTACGACTCATCGGCGTAACTAGGGGGGAGGGCTAGAGAGTGCTTAGCCTTCCCGTATTAGTATTTAGCCCCCTTAAAAGGTTTTACTTTTCAGCCCCTCCTTATAGGCTCGTAGTTAAAACCCAAATCCTTACAAAGAAAAAAAAATTTTTAAAATAATTAATAGGTAATGATTATTATATTATAATAATATAATATACGTGGATGTACCAAGTACGAATTTATCATAATATTAGTCATAGTTTTCGCGGAAGAAATGTGCGTGTTGTGTATTATCTGCTTATTGCATATTAGCTTCAAGCTTATATAACGCCCCCATAGGCTATGGCCCATCATAATAGTATATATTGTTTTATTATAATTAAATAGGTACCTTTATTGGCGTACCTACATATTCTTATAATATAGTTATAATAGTTGCATCGCACTGTGTGATCAAAAGTAAAAATTCTCAGTAGTTTTCAAAAGCACCATGAAAAACTAAAATAAATTAAGGAAAAACGTTAATTTTTACGCAAAATCGATAATGGCTCAGTAGAATGAAGTACATAAAATGTTCACTGAATGTTTATACTTAGCATTGTATTAGCATTTTCCTTACATGATACAATTTTCAAAATGTTTAACTTGTTTTGAGCTGTTTACGGACATTTTTAGTTTTCAATTTTTTCAATAAATATCAATAAAATGTTATTAGTTAAAAACAAAATACAAGGCTCCTATTATATTGTTACAATAGTAGTTGAAAAATATTAAAAATACATGTCACAATTTTCTTTTTTATAAGCATTTAAAGTTTGTATTTTAACACAATACGTAATGCAGACGAAAATGTGAAAATTATTTTAAGTTATAAATTCGTAAAAATTGTTCTTTTTAAATCTAAGATTTGAAAATTTAATACAAGATTGCTCATAAGTTTGTCCTTTTATCAAAAAAAAAAATGTCTACAAAAAAGTCAAATTAAATTGTTGTGAGTGTTTGAAGTATAGACACTTGATTTCAGCAAAGTTTTTGTGACTATTAAATTTCAGTGACGATAATTAGGGGTGTGTGGGGGGCTTTGCCCCCCCCCCCAACGGTGTATTTTACACTTTGGTTTTCTAGGATTCTAGCCCCTGTAACTATTCCTAGTTACGCCCATGTATTACGTATTTATATTTAAACTTAAGAACTTCATATATAAGTATACATGTAGAATTAAGATAAGAAACATTAAGAACTCTTGTCTCCCTACATGCTCAGGCTTCTGGAGACAATTTTTTTTGCATTTTTACTATAATTATAATATTAATTTATATATTACTTCAAATAACAATAAATCTATCCATCAATTTATTTTATTGGTATCTAAAAATCTTCGAGAATTTTTTTTATTATTTATTGAAAATTAAATCATGCGCATTGTGTTATAGATTCTGAGTGGAACGATGAATGTATTGGTTTTACAATGATGTATGTTTTTTTTTTTTTATTTTTTTTATTTTTGTTTCTGTGTACACGATAAGCAGTCGAAATAATGCTTCGATTTTCAACTTCAGTATCTTGTTCGATGGGAAAGTGAATATTGTTGATGCATTGAGGAGGTCAAAATTTAAAATTCCCAATAGTTTTAAAAAGCGCCGGGAAAAACAACATAAAAATTAGGGAAAATCGATTTTGGTATTTGGTGTAACTCTAAAACAAATGAACGTATATACATGACATTTTCACTGGTCATTTATATTTGCATTTTCTATATACGATAAAATTTTCAAAATATTTTAATTCGTTTTGAACTATTTAGGAACATTTTCTGTTTCCAATTTTATTAGTCTTTCTTTCTATGAATGTCAATAAAACTTTATTTGTTGGGTAAAAAAGCTGGAAAATTTAATAGAAGGCTATATATTATTATTGACATTTGAAAAATATTAAAAATCCTAAGTCACAGTTTTCATTTATAAGCATTTAAAGTTCAAATCTTGACAAAATACGGAAAAATCATAAAAATTAGCAAATTATTTTGAGTTGAGAATTCATAAAAAATTTTCTTTTTTAATCTAAGATTTGAAAATGTAATACAAGATTCCTCATAAGTTTGTCTACCTTATCAAAAAAAAAAAAATGTCTACAAGCAAATCAAATTAAATTTTTATGAGCGTTTGAAATTCATATTTTTACAATATTGGATATTCACTCAATTTCTCATGTATAGTGGTTTTGTTATTTTATTGTTAAGGATTGGGTAAAAAATCGTGAAAATTTAATGCAAGGCTCCTGATATATTGTTACAATAGCAGTTGAAAAATATTAAAAATACATAGGCACAATTTTTTTTATAAGCATTTATAGTTTAAATTTATCAATTTTAAAGTTTAATAACTATTTTGTAGTTAAAAATTTATAAAATGTTGAACTTTTATAGCTAAGGATAGAAAATTTAAAACAATGCTCCACGTAAATAGGTTATATATAAATTACTTTATTCACAATAATATCATCAAATATACTTCGTAATATCATAGGATGACTGACTGTTTTCGCTCAGAATCGTTTTTCTTGTACAATGATATTATATCATTGAATTCAAATTTAACACCATTCATTACAGTGACCCATTTGTAAACTTCTGTACAGCAGAGTGACACCCACTTGCCCACCTTTTTAATATAACATTTAGTGGGTATAAATAATATTAAACTTGAATAACATACAATATTTAAAAAACATTAAAATATAAAAACAATATTATACTAATATCATATGATTTTCTTATTTGCCATTTGTGCTGCAAGTTAAAAAAGTAGGTCAGCGCATTTCGGTGGTGGATGTTTGTCCATCGTCCTTCGGGCCTCAGACAGGATAGTGTAATTTTACTGTATTCGATTTGAATGCAATGATTGCATTCGATAAAAAAATGATTCTGAGTGGACGAGGGAATCTTTTTTTTTTAATTGTATTCGCTTCTATGGTGATAAACAAAGCGTTTTAAGAACAGCTTAAGAACGATTATAATTAGGAATTAGGAAATTATAATTAGGAATTTATAATTAGGAAATATTATAAAAATGAAAAAAAATATAAAAGAAAAGAAAAAGCTCATAAGTCACTCAAATGTTTTGAAAATTTTACCATGTCTAGGTACGGCTAATATAAGTAAACAACCCAAATTTCAAGGTTTTTACGAATGTTTTTAACCGAATTACAACAAAAAAACTCCCAAAATTAAAATGTCTATAAATAGCTCGAAAATGGCTAAAATTTTCCGAACTTTAAACGTAAGGAACAAAATCCAAAATATAACAAAAAATATCTCTTCTCATTTTTCATTTGAAGCAATATTTCTGGTAGAAAACGTCGTCCGTAATAATTATTTAATATTATAAAATCGTGAAATCGTACGGTTTTTCTCCTTTAACCGCTTTTATTAATTCGAGTAGCGTTTCGAAAATGGTACCTCTTTAAAGTACCAGCTCAAGAACATTACCTTTCAGGAAAGATGCTATACTTGAGCAAGATTAGAGGGAGAAAAAGTGTTTACAGAATAAAAAAGAAATTAACATCATTGTAAAACCATTACATTCCTCGCTCCGCTCAGAATCTTAAAAAAGTTTGGTTGGCATAACTAATGAATTCCGTTATATTATTGTAGAGCGATAATCTCACAACAAATTTGAAATGCACATTTCTAGTGACATTTAACTTAAAGTGCTCTTAGACTGCAGTTTCTATTCTGTATGACGTTCACGGACAGCCTTTTCTTTGTACTCAAAAGTTGACGGCACTGAGAAAGCAGACATCGTTAGATTTGCCATTTTTAAATCAAAACACGACTGTGTCACACTTTTCACGTCAGCATATAACCAAACGAATAGAGGCTCTGATAGCCGGCTGCTGGACGATCGGATACTACGCGTGTTAGATTATAGGTTTATGGTTTGGCCGACATAGTTTATGAATTTATCATATTTTATAGTCTATAAAATACTATAAAATATTGGGTTTTTATGAAAACAAACTATAAAATAACAGAAATATACTATTATGTAGTTGTATAGGTTAGATAGTTCTATCTTGCAGTTATAAAATATATAATATAGCAGAGACAGTCCGGGACAGACGATGGCGTCATGATAGTTTATCACCGCAGCACTAAGCACTACAATACAAGACTAGTATTTTAAAACACTTGTTTATGTATAGAAATATAGAAAACTACAGGAAACATATTGTACGACCGAAAAGTTTATATGAAAAGCATATGGAATCTAAATAAAATAATTTTTAAAAACGATGTGGTTTTGAATAATTTCTTTTGCACGGGATAAATGCATATTAAGGTAAAGTTAGATAAAAAATTTCAAAACACGATAAATGTAGATTATATAATATTATAATATATTTTATGAGGATTTTTAGATTCTAAGTGGAGCGATGAGTGACGAATGTATTGATTTAACTATTTTATGTGTTTGTTTTTTTTTTTCTGTCATCTCTGTACATGCCTCTGTATGCCTGTGTATGCCTCTTTGTACAGTAGAAATGTTTCGATTTACAACTTTAAGAATAGTTTCTGGTAGAAAATTGGATTTATTCGGTACTTTGATATTATGATATCATTGATTTCAAATTAAACTCATCTATTACGGTGACCAACTCTACACCTAAAATACAGCATTGTGGTACCCACTTGCCCGATTTTTATTGGTTTATACATTATAATATTATGTATAATAGGTATACTAGGTATAGTAAAATATACGTATGGTATAAGTACTGTTAAGTACAAATACACATTTATCAAATTAAATTTATATCGACACGGTTTATAATTTTTAGTACATCCCAGTCGTTTTATTACATCTCATAGAGATCTCAAATGTGATTGCGTGCACTCTGTTGTTTTGCTTCTTTTTTTTAATAAAAGTTTGTACTAAGGCTCTGTGTCCATATATAGTATCCATACTGTAATTGGACGACTCTCTTTCTCAGTGCACCACGTGTCGATTGTGCACGTGGGAATATAGAAAAGGGGAAAACGCACACGTGTATTATATAGGTATATAGAAAACCGTATATATAGTACATTAGACGCCGCGGGGCTGAATCAGGGTTGCCGAAAATAAAACTAATGCACTATGAGAAAAGAGATCAACCGAAGAGCGCACGTATTAAATACAATTTAAAAAAAAGGTCTCGGTGCACTTTAATCCCGAGATGTGTACCTACCTACTTATGCACGGATTATAAAAATTTTCAGCATTCAAAAACGACGCAGGCTTATGTTTTTAATTGAAGAAAAATAACCACCCGACATGAACGCAACACGATTTTTAGGAAACCAAAGAGAGACGAACAACAAACATCGACACGGCGATGATGTTTACTGCGGGGGCACGTCACATATTATTATAATATCATTTTAGGAAATTTCACGAAAACCTGAAGCTCGTGAAACCCTTCGTCCGTGATTTTTGATGAACCGGCATGGGTGTGTGATATTATAAATTATTATATAATACTACGAAGTTTGCGTATAATAATAATATGATGCTATACGCATATTTGTGTTGGATCGTATACCAAGCCGTGATGTCAAATTATGGCTAGGGTTCGGATTTTAATAGCCTAAAAACATTAAAAATGTATTTATGACCTAAAAACTCCGAAAAATACACTTAAAATAATTTATTAACGACCTAACAAATGAAAAAATGAGAATTGTTATGAATAATACGTGTCTTTGGCTTTTTTAATTTCTGATTTTCATTTTTAGTCTGAAAAAATAATTTAATAATATACGCACAGTACGAACAAGGAAGTACCACCTAAATTCATAAACTATAGGCCACCGGCCGGTCGTTTGGATACGATTAATTCTTAAATTGGTAATATAGTCATTCATTATTTCCATCGAAAGCTAATGAAATATATCTACAAATGCCCTGAAAAGCCGCCCACGAAGTAAAAAAATCACAAAAAATGCAAAATATAAGTTTCTTTATTTTTATACTTTGGAAAGTCCTTAGATCTATGGGAAAGTCACATAAGCGTAGGTATGTCATATGCACCAGAGCTCTCAAGAAAAATTAATGCGATTTACTTTAAAATCCTAATCAAATGACAAGTCGGATAATAAATCGTCGCAATAATAACCGGTATTATAACGGGCGATACCGGTACGAGACGGTATAATGCTACGTAATAATATTATTATTACCATGTAACGTCTGTGATGTCCGAATTAAAACATTATGATTCGTGCGAACACAGAAATATGACGGTCGTCATCGTGTAATAATATAATACTGACTATATTATTATTTTTATAATTGTACGCTTATAATATATTATTATAAAGCGTAAGACTTGATCGCCAGTGATTAATCGACCGTTTTTCGACGGCAATTTTTCTGAACGGACTCTGACGGTGGTTTTTTCTCTCGTTTTTAAACAGTAATTTTAATTTATAAAAAAAATTGTAGTGGCGCTGTATTGGGTTACACGCGCGCGCGCCCCTGTCTTTACCGTCATCGTGACAAATGAAGTAGAAACGTCTGAAAAATGAATTCCCGTCAAACAGATACGTATTTTTATTGTATACACACACGCCTAATAATGTAACAATATTTAAACGAAAGCGTTTACGCGGCACACGACAAGATCATATATTATAAGTATTGTATTATAAGAATATGATGGTAACAGATATACCAATACTACATACCACGCTGCAGTACACAAGGTAAATCGTCTGACTGGTATTTACGAGCGCGGATATATTATTATTGAGTCGTCACAATTTTTCGATATTTACATAATATTATATATAATATATATTATATAGGGTGTATCAAGAAGATTTAACAATTTTATACTGAAATTACGTTGAAATGTTTCACATCATCCCGCGATACCAACCACACCCTGTATGACGACAGTCCGGTGTCATTCGTCTTGGTCAAGCGGCCTGACGTGTCGTCCGTCTCGCGGCGGGTGATCTTGTGAAAACACCCGATTTAAATTTCAAAACATCACACTTTATAATGATATGTATAGTATACTTCGTGGTAAAAATGCGCATACACGTGCAAGTAACCACAGTTATTATAATACTTGACCACTTTTTGGTATACCTATTAATTATTGTCTTCACAAATCCGCACGCAGCCATCAACGATCGGGCGTGAAACTATTAAACGGATCTACTACTTACTCTTTTACACCCCTTTAGATGCGATTTTCACTTAAAAAAACAAACGACCGACTCATCCAAGGACTGCATTGGACGTAAATGGCTTTGCGGGTGATTCCACAATTTTCCCTGCAGTTGATATAGCAACAACACTGTAGCTGATATAGGTGAACGATTTTATAACAATAATATTATATATTATTATTATAATAGTTAAAAATCAGACTTTCGATTCGGAATTAGTGTTGGATCGAAAAATACACGGCGCAGTCGTTTTATTTCAACGGTATAATATATGTATTAAAGATGTAGAACTCGCATTGTCACGGTTAATGTGCTCTGAATATATTATTATAATATGGACCTGTGCGGCAATATGTTGTACACGCGTTACAATGATGTCGTATTAACCGAAAATGGAATTCAGTAGGTATATTATAATAATATTCATCATATACAAGGTTAGGTAGAAAATCAGTGGAACGATCAGTGTCGGTAAAGGTAATTATAAAACTTGTCAAAACGCTGTTGACTTGAATATTATTATAATACTTAAGCGTCTATATGGAACGAGTCAAACGTATATAATGTAAAATATTATACCCATTATACCTCGAGACGAATGATATCTGCTACTCGTAAACCGTAATGTGATAAATAATTAAAAAATTAAATGGTATATTATTTTTAATCCGAAATAGTTCAAGAAGTGAAATATTTGTACGGTAGTAGTTGCTTAACTAGACGTTTATAAGCCATCGGAATCGTGTTTTTTTTTTACTATAAAAGCAAACACGCTTATACATATTAGGTATTAATGTATTTGAAATAAAAAAATGTATATTATACATAGCATGATTCAAATCTGAAAACTGAAACTGAGATTAATGAACTAAACTGTAAAAAAAAACTGAAAACGTGATTATGATTTGCAGCACACTGATGCGTAGGACATAGGTAGGTATGGACTATTAAATCAATTAGTAAATGCTCATTAGTTGCTCAAAATGTAAAAACAATATTTAGTTACTCGGTTATTGTTTAAGAAAACGCAACAGCAATAGTTAGCACAACATAGCAATTCTTTCGATCAGAAGATCTTTTTAACATATTGGAGTGTGTTGTGTCTTGTGTGTATAATAATAGATTTTGAAATTTTAACTTTAAAGCAAATATTGTTACCATTTCAAATTACACAAAAGATGCACAACTTAAAAATTATTATAATTCACTTTAAAATTAAAATATAAAAACCTAACCTACGGAGGCTTAAGAAATAGAATCATTAAATTGGATAATAGGTTATTACTTGCTCTAATATTTAAAATAACAGTTTGAAATATAGTTTAATCTAAACGTACTATTTAAACTATATATTTATGTATTTAATAAGTGTAACTGTATCGTGTGCAAATAATCACTGTTAAAGTACTCCACGGTAAGTAAATAGAACAGTTCAACAATATAAAACCATTATAATATTATAGTTTTGAAACATCGGAAACTTTCAATTTTAAAAATAATTACATATAAATATTATTTATACTCTAAGTCACGGGTTCGTTTTAAAGATTAGTGAGTAAAAATAAAATTACCATAATACATCTCATCGTAATTTTATACGGAATACTATTATATTGCTTACTGAAACGTCTTTAATAAAAATAGATTGCTATAAGGCCATAATATAATAGTTAGACGTTTTGTTAAATAATTAAAATAAATGTAAAGACAAAGGTACAAAATAATAGGTAGGTACTATATAATAATGATATAATATACATAAAAGGTGCAATAAATTTTAAGTTATAATAATTGTATCACTAAGTACTACTTTAAATTATAAAACCTACCCATTAACATTATAATGTAATTTAATAAAATTCTGTATTATTATATGATTTTTTTATAAAAAAAATGTTTACTTTAAATAAGTACTAACAATAATATAATTAATATTATTCCATTTCGTGTTAGTAAATTAAATGAAACTATTGTACAAAAATAAAATAAAATTAAGAATATAACTTAGTAGGTACTTATTTTGTATTTATTGCTATTTATTTTCCCTTCTTCTCGTGCAGAGTTCGAAACGCTGAAAATCGACAGTACCAAAATCGAAAAATTATTTACATTCCATAAAAGTCAAATGTTATCTCCGAAATGTCAACGCATGATTTGTGATTTCAAAAAACCGCTTCGTGATTTCTGGTATCTTTTTATATGTTTTATTGCCACCCTGCCTACGTTTTTAACTTCCCTTTTCCTGTCGCCGACATTTTACCTACCGACATTTCCAAGAAAATAATGATTTATTAATAATTGTTTTTCTGTACGATTTCTCCCCTTTCAAATTTCATACGTATACCACCACGGGATCTACCCTCTTTCTCCAGCATATAGTTATTATTTATTTTTTTCGTCAAATTCAGTTTCTCTTTATGTGCAGAGGGTAACGAGATCAAATTCACAAACACTGATTCAGACCAGATTGCCAATGTATTATTACATTATTCATATGTAAATATTACTTCACATGAAAGTAATGTCATTTAATTATAATATTAAAAAAAACTGATTTCAAAGAATATATAAAACGTTCAATTTGATGTGTCCTTGCGCAACTTATTTGAATTTATTCGTCAGTAAATTAACTTTGTATAATGCAATGATTCACTATTAGTAATATATACATCGTTTTTAATCATTCTCTAAAGAGAATATCATTTATTTTGCCATGAATAATATACCGCGATATCGATATTATTATTTTATAATTCAAATATTTAATGTTAATCGCAGACATTTCAGTACCTATATTATTTTAATCATTACTTACACTTTATAGTCATCACTTATCAACCACACAAAACGGTATTGATGTGTAGGTACCATATTCATCTTAAGCAAACATGAGCTTGACTGCAACATGTACAGCTAAACTTATAATAATTATTATTTACGGAATTAAATTCCAAACTTGATATTAATAAGACGGTGTAATAGGAGGAGTGTAATGTAAATATAGCTTATAAATATTAAACATTTTGATTTATAATAAATAGTTTTAAAATTAAATTATCGTAAATAGTTTGGTACGTTATTTTTATTTCAGGATTAATATTTAATTTAATGAAATGTCATCATAATATACTATGATTTTATTAATAAATAAAATCTCCATGATTCTATACGGCTTAGTTTGACACTTGAAACAAATGCGCTGTTAAATATATTTAACCTACACACTACACAGGTCGATGAACTATGAAATAAGTAACCCCAATAGTAAAGAGGAATATTGTGTAATAATAATCCACTAGTTGAGTTTATGAGGAGTTGGTACCAACTTTTTTCAAGGTCTTAACTGAAATAAATTTCTAACAATACTCATAAGCGGTAGCTTATATTGTCTTATGTGTACCTATTTTGCTATTCGCGTTGGCGAAAAATTAAATAAATGTTATTTTATAAAGTTTTTTGTTATTTGAGAAGTTCTAGGTATAAGAAGTATCGTCCACTCGACGTATAAGACGTGTAAACCCATTATGATAAGTCGCATATTCGTTTTTAACGACTAAAATAAGACAATTTATAGTTTATTAAAAAAAAACTAATTGTATTACTACATCGCGAATAAACCTTGAAACGTCTAATGTGAGTTGTTAATGTGCATAATAACATAATATAAAACGATGGGTTTTATGTATAACATTCACAATTATTACATTGGATATATTATTATATTATTAAGTAGGTATCTACTAAAGTAGGTTTCCATAAACTTAGGTACCTATACGGTAACTACTTAAATATTTGCGTTAAAATGTTCTCATACTTTTATGGAAGCAGTTTATTTTCAATGTTAAAATTTAAGAACAATTTTCTGAATACATATTAAGTTAAGTATGAATTATAACAATTAATACAACGAAAATCTTTAGAAGGTCATAATTGTATATTTAACATTTGGACTCTACTTTCATAAAAAAAAATATACGTGGCTTGGCACTTTTGATTCCAGCTTGAGCAACTAATGTGGGACATTTTATTACATTTTCAAATCAAGTATAAATATGTAAAATGTTAAAAATGTTTTAAATAAAAATAATTTTCAAAAACTCATCGTGATTTTGACGAATTTTGTTAAAATTTCAATCGCTTGGAAAAAAATGTTACTTAAATATTTTTGGACTCCTGTAAGACTATTCTATGAGGAACTCTGTATCAATTTTTCAACCTTTTTGATTAAAAAAAAACAATATGGATAATACATTTAACTTAAAAAAAAAATTAAATAAGACAATTATGTCCTTAAATACCTGAAAAAGATCTTATTTTAAAAATATTAAGTCTAGAAAATGCAATACTAAATATTTAGTCAATATTTCAAGTAGGTAAATGTTCATTTTTAATATTTTAAACTTAATTTTTCTCGATTGTATTGAAAAGTAAATACCGAGATTTTTTAATTTTGATCACCTTAAGTACCAACTAGATCCAATTTTTACGTTTATGGCACTTGAATTATAAACAGAATTATCCATTAGAAAATGCATGGATTTAATTTAAAAAAATATATATATTATATTAAACTATTTGATATTACATTAAATCGCCGATTCAAGTATTCAAAATGTAATTTTAATTCCATAATTATATTATTCAGCATATAATAATAAATATAGATTTTTTGGTATAAAATACTAATTTACATATGGACTGAGTGCTTTTCAAAACGTTCAAAATACCTACCTTTCTTTTGTTCTATATTGTATATTAGGAAAATTCGAAGACTCCAATAGATATACCTCATTATAAATTCCAGTTATCGAGCATCACAGTTTTTCATGCTTTAAACTAATTTTAAAGTTTTTTTATAACCACAAACGCTTCATAATTTATGTATTTTATATTTAACACGATTAAAATCGTAGAAAATAGATTTATAATAAAATAATGAATATTTTTTATAATTTAAATCTTTAGCACAAGCGGTACCCACTTATACGTTATAGCTGGTAGTATGAGTTATTGTGAAATCACCTTTTACTTTTAAAATACTGACATCATTAGTATTTATTATAAACATTAATAATATAATTACAAAGTTTCAAAAACAGTTTATAACTATAATAGTTAATTAAGTGTTCTTAATGGTTTTTGGTGTTGACATTTTAAAAAAAAATTACCATGCCACAATTGACAGTAATAATACTGTGTACACTGAAATCAGATTCAGCTTAAGTGTCAATATTAATAACATTATCTTTTATTACTGGTGCGATATTTTTTTATTTTTTGTTGATATAAGAAACAAAAAAAATTGTTTATAGAACTTGGATTTTTAAACATTTTCTTTCATCGACGACAATTTAAAATCCAGCTTAACCATTTCAAAATGGACTGTTTTTACGTAGAATATTAATTTTAAATAGTTATGATAATTATTATACGTCATCTCATATTATACTAGAATGACTAATTACACGACAGCCTTTATCGGTAAATTATATGCATATTTAACCTATTTTTGTTCCAGCGATATTGAAAACCTAACCTTTTGGTATCACATAAGTATGAAGTAAATATTATATTGTATTTTGTTTTAATCAATTCTAATATTATAACACATACCTGCACGTTCGTGAATGGTGCATCCGCAGAATATTACAGTTTGGCCAGGGACCCTTACTACATAATATTATAATATAATATATTATTAATAAATATATTATAATACACCATTATATTATGATTTATGATTATTATGACACGGAGTATTAGATAGGCAATTTAGCTACACCGCTGTCGTGTTTTCATTTTTCTGGTATATTGTAGTTTGTAGTAGGTACTATATTATAATTAATTGTTAGTTATATTAATATTAGTTATAGCCTCTATAGGATAGGTACATCAAAATACGTCTAGATACAGAAAATAAAAATTTTAAATAATTTAAAAGTATTATATAATTATAATATTATTATAATTAAGTATTCTAAATTTTAAATTATTAAATAACTGTAATATAATAATATATTATACTACTCGTGTATTATCGAATTAAACATTTTTTAGATCTACAGTAAAAATGTAAAAACTAGATTTAGATCCTTTTTCTTAACTAAGTGAATAATATTTTATTTTTAAAAAGTCAGCATTTCATCAATTTAAGTGATTATATTATGCGAGTAACGAGTAACACATCAATAAAAAAACAAATTAAAAATTCTATCATAAAAAGATTTTTCTCTTGTAAATCTGCAGGTAGTCAAGTTTGAAAAAATTCATAATTAATTAGGTATGAAGTGTTTTGTTTTTCTCAGATTTCAATAAATAAAAATGTCACGATTTTGTCAGGTCATCCTGCATTTTTACGCGAGCTGATTTTGCACGGTCTCCGTATATTACATTATATCTATATTCTATATATTATATAAAAAAGCTTGTCGTGACTGACTGACTGATTCATCATCGCCTAGCCGGAACCACAGAAGCTATGAGCATACAATTTGGTCAATAGGGTTTTTATTTTTGAGTACTAATGATTGCCATTTATTACTCGGGATGATATTATAGGTACAAGCATACATCAAATCATCTCGTTTACGTGGCCTTCATAAAAGTAATCATATATTAAAATAAATGTATGTTTGTAGCTTATATATACTCAAAAACTAATCGATTGGTCTTAACGAAAACTTTTAGGGATTGTTTTTAGAAATATCAGAAAAGTTTAGAGAGTAAGAGTTTTAACCACGTTAAAAGATATCAATTTGCTATATCCAAACCACGACTTGCGAATGCCCATCTATAGTTGGATCATTTAACAGATCAAGGTACACTGATGCCGATATTTTCGTGAACTGAGGTACACTAAAACCGAGATACACCCAGACCGGGATATACGCCTATATAGCAGGTATACTATAATATAACTGCACACTGGCGAAGCCCACGGGTTATTCAGCTATACATCGCAGCACATTATCGTGCCTAAATAGTTCTGTACACCACAACGCTGAGAGAGCGAACGTCGGTGGCGCGACACGTTTTAATTGCCGCCGCAAGACTATTATCTCGCGGCCGACGCGCACATGATTGCTTACATAAATTCGACTATATCGCTGCGCGTGTGGGTATTCGCGTCGGTGAGCACACACATTTAGCCGGTGTGGCGGCTCGTGCTGTGTGCCGACCGAAAGGTTGTCGTGGCGGCTATATAGCAGACGTACATATGTATATATATTATGCCGCGTTTACGTATACATAGTATGCATAGTATATATATATTATTTAATGTATCCGTTCGCTGCACGTGATTAAAAGTCGCCGCCTGCCCAGCCTAGAAACGACTCGTCTCGTATATAAAAGAGGATTTAAGTTGAAGACTTTGCGCGAGCGATTCACTCGTTATTACGCCGGTTGCACACAAATACACGTGCGCAAGCACATAATATATGTGCGACGGGTTACGCGCGGGCCCGTACGGTCGCTGCGTTACGATTGATCTACTGGCATTTAAGAAAAACGGAAAACTATATTATTGTGATAATAGTATTAGTGGAGGTGCTCGCATAGACAGCTGATGACCAAGTACTGCTGCAGTCTGTGTGTTTTTCACTATCGTATCGTAAACGTATTGGATGCTGTTTATTAAACATAGATCAATATTAGAAATTTCAGAAACCATTCGACAAAATAGTTTCCGAAATTAAGATTTGTTAAAAATTTCAACCAGTTAAGAGACCGAAGTGGTTCTACGAAGTGTCTATGTATGAAGGTTTTTATGTAAATGGGAACAAGTCATTTTCGTTGGTTTTCAGTAGACGCAAACAACCTTATAAAATTATTATTTTTTCAGTAAATGTTAATTTATTTTTTATTTATGTTTTATTTATAATTGTATACGTTTTTGGTATGTAAATAAGTATAGAACTTGTAAACTGTTATAATATGTAGGTAAAAATAACGTAAATACCTATATTAGTTTTAATACAATCAAAATAAAATTAACAAACGACTTGTGCCGTTTTGCATAACATATTATTGCTGTGATAACAAATCTTCGTGCGACCAAGACAGTGCTACCATTCGATCGGACGTAAAATTTCACACACAATTAACATATAAAAAATTTCAAAATATCACTTATGCCCCTTCTCATAAAGACTATCTCATTATCAGAAAAAAATTAATATTTTTAATACTTTATTAAATTAAACGAAACTATTGAAATATGAAATACAATTTGGATACATTATCATGGGAAAAAATATATTATAGAATAGTTTTTGAAGGAATTCTCAATGATGATATACTGTTTCAAACTTTCTGGAGCAGAGTTCGTACGGTCCGTGACTATTGTCTTATACATGTTGAACGGTCGTTTAACTTCTACAGATGTATTATATAAGTGTATTACAGGTCTGTGGCCATACTGGGAAATAATTCTTATTGAAGACGTTGCTGTCCCCACTCAAAACTTAAACAATTGTTTCCATTAATTGAAACGAAATTTTTTTTTGATCTCATAATCTTATATTGGTACCATTTATTATATACTTCGCGTAATACCACCCCAAGCGACTCAAAAAGCTGCAGTATGTTTGATTTTTCAAAATTTTGCCTATAATATTAGCTTTGAAAATTCAAAATATTTTCCCATATTATCCAATATAACATGTAAGCTGATATATGCTAAAATATACTTTAAATTGTACCATAAGCCAAACTATTCTGAAAGACTGTCTAAGGTAATTTTATACACAAATATGCGAAACGAACTTTTTTTTGATAGATCCTACGGGGTGTTGTGATACGCAGACATTTCTTAGTCCAATCAAAAAGCATGGGTACGTTAAAAATATGTTTTTGCGTACGAATTTGGACTCAAATAATTATTTGGTGTATACATAATGATATATGTAGTTATTATTATTCGTGCAAAACTCGGGTGAGCGATAGGAGTCGGTTGGTCGCCGCGACGGGCGTTCGCTTGACCAAACAATAACGTATTAGGAGCTGAGGTCCCGCGGGATAAAGTATGATATATATATATATATATATATGATTTTACGGAAACCATTCCATCAACGTCCGCCGACGGTGCAAGTCACACGGAAGTGCCACGTTATATTATTATTATATATAATATATAAGTATTCAGACTATATATTATATTATTATATATATATAGGTACGGCCGGCCATGGGATTCGGTGGTGTTAACTTTATGACGTGCCAAAGATTGATGAATATTGATACCCTCGGAGGCGCACGTCATCATCGTCTCGTCGTATTCGTACCAGCTTATATTATTATATATAGGTATATAGTGGTTCGAAGCCGTCAACGCGTCGTTCCGTCAGTCATTCTCGCAGCGCACACAAACGCGCCAAATAGTTTATTATAGTAGGTAGGTACATATTATTATTATCATAATATTATTATCGTCACGTTACGCCGAGCAAAGGGCTGAGACCCGCGGGGGCGGTGTTCTGGAATGACGAGCATCGTAATAATATTATTATTATCTATATAAAATATAGATGTTTTCGATGTACGATTTTTCGAAAATGGCATTGTATTATCGCCGCCTTCTCTCGGGCTCATGACTTATATTGACAAAAGACGATGTGTGTTTGTGTGTATGTATAAGTAATACTATATCCGAAGATGTACACATCCCGAAGCCAATAATTTTTATAATTTTCCATTTTGAAGAGATGCACATGGTGATTTGTTGGCTCACGAAAAACGAACATTTTTTTGTTTGTATGTAGGGTCACTATTGGTTATAGATAGTAAAATTTATTTTCAAATATAATTTTATTATTTGGTTAAAATTAGGGAGTTAAAATTAAGGCGTGAAAATGTTTTATCATGGCGTATATATTATGATATATGATATGCTATATTTAACATACTTCAATTTCGTCAGGGGAGGGGGTGTCATTACTTCATACGATGGTGTGAAAGTGGGCATGAAGCTCAAAAGGTTGATAACCCTTGGTTTATAATTGACGTATTTTAGGGACAAGGATATTAGAACATTATTAATTACATTCCGACATATTTTAAAAGTGTTATGCCAACAGTGCATTTATTTTTATTATACTATTGTTATAATAATTTCTCGAGAACGCTAGCTAAGTAAATATTTTTTTTCATTATTGTCGTGATTCAAGCCACAATTAATAAATATTATTATATTTATATATAAGTAATAATGCGCTCATACTTTACGACTTACTTTACGTCGTAGAAATTAATTGCGACGCTCACGCTGTTTCCGACAAATCTATATATATATGTATATAATTATTATCGCAAGTGTCCACGCGTGCTGTGAGTATAAACATACTCTCTATAATTACCGCCGGAGGCGGAAGTATGTGTGTTTTTGTACGTATGTATATAATAATATGTGCGAACGTAGATTTTCCCCTAGTGACCTTTTTTTTATGGTGCGCGTCGTAATTTTGTAAAATTAATAACCGAAATTCATTATATTTATTATTATTATTATTGTTGTTGTAGTTGTGTACATCCGTCGAGCGGATGTTATCTACCCGTCTGATTAGAGTTAAAGCATGCTGTACATAATAATATCATAATATACTTGCAAAACACTATACGGATAAAATATTACTCGCAAGTGGATTTTGTGCAAACAAAATAATAATATTATGCTTTAAACCACGTAATACAATACAAAATTAATCGTAATTTCGAAGTGGAAGCATCGATTAAATGATTTGGGCGCGTTGGAAACAATAGGCTTTATGGTATTATAGTATACCTAGTATAATATGATGATTGCGCGTTGATCGTGTTATTATTATTAACCTAACCTAACTGCGACAAGGTTCCGTATATCAGCTGTCGACTCAATGTCGGTGACGATCTCTGTATAATATAATACAACACAATATTAGGTCCCCCAGTCGTGTATAATAATAAATTTTCTTCCATTTATTTATTCTTGTTCCCCCCCCCCCTATTATTGATGACCAATTAGTACACTTTTAAAAATCAAAACAACACCGGAAACTATCATAAAATCGATGACAATAAACTGTTTTTTACGTTGGGTAAGAGTAAGACTGAAAATCCAATATAGTCGCACATACATTTTTAGTCGAAACGTGACAACGGGTTCAACGGAAATCCTTGTTGGAGAAGAGAGGTCCGTGTGCGTACCCCTATAACTAATCCAACTCGATTCTTTTAGTATATTATATAATGTGTTGGTATATCGCATGATTCCGATTAGCTTTGAAATATTTTTGTCATATTTTTACGGTTTTCATTTTTTAGAAACGCACACTCGCGCGTATAATATACGTTTGGGCGTAACGTCGTATTCGTCGTAGGCAATTTATCCTACCTACAACACGTCTTACGACCATATAGTATACCGTATAAGGCTCACCGTCACAAACGCGGTTCGCGCGAAAACCGATGTAGATAAACAAAAACATAAATTATAATCGTAGTGCGACTGCAGCAGCAGCAGCAGCCTGCACCGGTCGAATGTGAAAATATAATATAATATATTGTTACGTCAAAGTGAGCAGATCGAATGCGAACGAAACGCTGCTGCTGCAGTCGCTTACGAGTCGGCGCCGCATCGGCGTATGTCTCATAAAATACAATAGATAATATCATTGTATAGGTATAATACATGTATTTTAATAGCTGCTCGCAAGTGTAGCGTAGGCGACGTAGATAGATGTGTTGAGGTGTATTGTGTACCATTATGGACGATAAGAACCACTCCAAAGAAATATCGACATTCGGATACGAATAATATACATACGTTTCGCTCCGTTCCGGTGAGCAAAATATATTGAATGATTATATAATTATTATCTACTTGAACGTTTAAAATTACGATGAACTATTATCTATATAATATTATATCCCATGAACCATAATACGAGTAGTCTTCACGAACTACCCACCTAATAATTTTATTTTTATTATAAATGATTATGTAACCTTATACAGTTATACCTTCAACTGTCCCCTTTAAATTGTATGCACACTTTAACACATACATATTATTATGTTACATTAATAATATTATAGTAAAGTCAAATTTTAAGTATGAGTGTACATTATCTAAAATAATAAATTAATCGTGCATGTAACTTGCAGTATTTATTAAAAAGATTGAAATAATTTCAAATTTGTATTGTTTTAGATTCTGAGCGAAGCGATGAATGTATTGATTCTACAATGATGTGTGTTTTTTTTTTTTATTTTTTTATTTTTTTTTTTATTTTTTTTTTTATTTTTGTGTCTGTCATCACCTTTTAGGACAGTAAAAGTGCTTGGATTTTCTTCAATAGTAACTTTTCTGATAGGAAAGTGAATCTAGTTGGTACTTTGGGGGGTCAAAAGTAAAAATTTCCCAGTAGTTTTCACAAGCGACGTGAAAAACAAAAGAAAAATTAAGGAAAAACGGGAATTTTTACGCAAAATCTGTTTTCGAGAAAATCGATTTTGGTTTTTGGTGTAACTCTAAAACAAATGACCGTAGGGACATGAAATTTTGACTGAATGTTTATATTAGCATTTTCTATGCACCATAAAATTTACAAAATATTTTGACTCTTTTTGAGCTGTTTACGGCCATTGTCAGTTTTCAATTTTTTTAAGTTTTTTTTTCTATAAATATCAATACAATTTTATCTGTTGAGTAAAAAAGCTTGAAAATTTAATAGAAGGCTCCCAGGTTATTGTTTCAAAGGCAGATGAAAAAAATTAAAAATCCTTAGTCACAGTTTTTAATTATAAGCATTTAAAGTTCAAATTTTGACAAAATACGGAAAAATCACGAAAAATAGCAAATTATTTTGATGAGAATTCATAAAAAATTTTCTTTTTAAATCTAAGATTTGAAAATGTAATATAAGATTACTCATAAGTTTGTCTACCTTTATCAAAAAAAAAATGTCTAGAAGAAACTTAAATTAAATTTTTATGAGCGTCTGAAATTTATATTTTTACAACATTTGATATTTACTCGATTTCTCATGTAACAATTTTCTTATTTTATTGTAATTAAAAAACGAATGACTGTAGATACTTGAAAATTTCACTGAATGTTATATTAGCATTTTCTATACACCATAAAATGTTGAAAATATTTTGACTCTTTTTGAGCTGTTTACGGACATTGTCAGTTTTTAATTTTTTTAGTTTTTTTTCTATAAATATCAATAAATTTTTATTTGTTGGGTAAAAAAGCGTGAAAATTTAATATAATGCTCCTGATATATCGTTCTAATAGCAGTTGAAAAATATTAAAAATATATAGGCACAATTTTTTTTTATAAGCATTTAAAGTTCAAATTTTGACAACATTTATCAAATTTATAATTTATTAATTATTTTGGAGTTAAAAATTTATAAATTTTTAACTTTTATGGCTAAGGATTGAAAATTTAAAACAAGGCTCCACGTAAATAGGTTATATATAAATTACTTTATTCACAATAATATCATCAAATATACTTGGTAATACCATAGGCTGACTGACCGTTTTCGCTCAGAATCGTTTTTCTTATACAATGATATTATATCATTGAATTCAAATTTAACACCATCCATTACAGTGACCCACTTGTAACCTACCGTACAGCAGAGTGACATCCACTTATCCACCTTTTTTCTTTTTAATATTCTTTACTATTATAATATAATATATAGGTACGAAACCTATCTGTTAAATTTCAATTATCTATTATAAAATATTAAAAATGCATTATATTTTAGCACAATATATTACGACGCATTGGTGTGAAAAAAAAACATTACCATATTATTACATTAAATAATTGTTTTTATAATTTTATTTTCATTTATACTGTGTATAGTCAATGTTTAGCGAAACGTCGATAGGCTTAGAGTCGTTCGGTCAAAGTGTCGGTGCCATATCGACAAATATTTTGTTGTGGTAGATTTGCACTTCATAACCCATCACATAAAATATATTATAATAGTGGGCTGTTGGTTTTTGAAAATAATAATTTTTATGTTACATTGTCTATACACTTATAATTAATTAAAACGGTCTACGGAAAGTATAATCGCGCTCGCGTCATCGATTACTTCAACGCGTTATTCCGGTTCTTTTTCTCGTTTTCGAAATATACAAAAGTAAAAACATTCTACATCCACCAGTGTACGATTTTCACATGCAATCCAATTAGGGATAAAACATTTAATACGACTGAAAACTGTGGCATGCATGGGTGGGGGTGTGGATCGCATAACAAAACAGTTCGTTTTATATATCAGCTTTTGCGTGAGATTGTTTTCTTTGACAATTTTTGTGATAAGTGCTCCGCTGCATATAGTCTCAGAAGACGTGACTTTAACATTTACTGATTACGGGTCGGTGTTTTTATACTGCAAAGGTTCGAAAAACCAGCTCTGCAGTTTTTACGGAATCATAAAACAAAATCGGATACTAATCGATTGACCAATCGGCTGACCGATAATTACTCAAAAAAAACTATTACGTATATTAGTATAATTATAATATTATTATATGAATACCACTTCGCCAACAACTTTTTTTGCGGTTTTAATCACGGACTTTACACATTCGTTAATGGCAATCGTAGGCGACACTCGTACGCCTCGTGCAACACGAATCTTTACTTTTCGTATATAGGAAAGGACCATGGCCGGTGTCCAAGGAAGTTTATATAGTGATTTACAGATGGGATAAAGCGGTCATATGCCAATAAAATATAATATACAGTATAAAAAGCATCAATGTTTATATATAATTTTCCAACCGTATAGGTCATCTAAAGCTCCACATATTATACAAATAAATATAGGCGAGGGGTAAATATGAAATAAATAATATAAAAATGAGTTGCTGATATGCTTTTATAATGTGTTTATCATCATCACGCTGTAGAAACTGCATTAAAAAAAAATGTTCAATACATTTCAAGGCTGTGGTGTGGAGAGTTCAATTCCTCGAATTCCTACCAGTACCTACTTCTGCACCAATTATTATCTACTGACGAGAACATTATAGAAATTTACGAAAAAAATAATAATAAACTGATTGATGGATTAAAATTAGATTTGCCGATTAATCAGTGTTTGTATTTTTCTATCGTTGGTTTGACGTCGGTTGTATTTTTTGGCATGTTAAAAAAACTAATTAGATCAGAACATTTTTATCTCAAATTCTAATAAAGGGTTTTAATATATATATTGAATAAATTCAATTACATTTTGTAAAATATTAAATTCGATATACATTCGCTTGTGCAATAATAATAACAAAACAGCAGTTTATTTAATATGCATATTACAGTAATATGTTTAAACTATTAACATTATTATCCGTCATAATATTGTAGTGTATTATAGACCAAACATATTATATGTTACTATGCTCATTATCAATTACTTTTTCATGATTTTATTTTATGTAATTAAAATAACTTTGTTCTCTCGGTATCTGTGTCCCTCTGTCTCTCTTATAATTTCTCGTCTGGTTACAGTTTTTATGGTCGATGCCGAATCGTCTTCACAAGATGACGATAAAACTAACGGAATACTGTCGCATTTATTATACCGTAGGTTTTAATTAAGTATTTTTCGTTAAGTGAAACGCGCGGCTTTTATTGCAGTAACTTTGAACTCGAGAGTTCGTTCGAGATGGACGCGAACGAACACAATAAAACATACCGTCGCGTACGAGCAGCAAAAAAACTATTTTCCCGAAGATCAGTATCTCTCATCACGAACAATCGCTAAACTGCACGTTTTCCACCACGGAATAAAATACTTCTATTTACTCGAAATAATTATCGTTATCACACAATATCGTGACCGATCGATTGTCGCATTTCCGACATTGATCATCTATTATACCTATACCTATATGGATAATAACTAAATATAATATTACGTGAATGCGGTTATAGGTAGGCTGTAAGCACATACAGTTTACAGTCACAAAGTATAGGAAAACACGATCAAGGGATCCGACGTATTTTAATCAACAAACCGTCGTCATTATATTATGTAAGTATCCCTGCAAATAATATCTGATCGAAATCGAATACATATGGTGCAGACGATATTATTAAGTCTTATAACATAATAATATAATATAATATAATATAATATATTTTATAGACTGGAATTTTGCATCGATTATATACACAAAGTGATTTACTTTACGTAAGACACACATTACATTTTTTTTAAAACTATTGAGAATTATGAGAATATTTTTCAATTCTATGGTCATTATACATTTTTTAAAGATAACAAACATTTTTAATTCCTTATCCCAAAACAGAATATTTTTTGAGTTAAAATTATTTACAGTGTATAAAAAAAAGATTATCGCTCATCGCGACACTATGCATGGTTTTTTCTACTTTCTATGGTAATAACTAATAAATAATAATCTTTGTACCTGTATTAATAATAATAAATTAATTAAAATTTAAAATTTAATGTTTCCAATACAAACCTAATATTTGACCGTAACGGGTGATTACATTTTTTTTTTTTGTACCCTATGTAATGAAGTTTCACTTCATCTGTAATTGTTTAGAGTAGTTACTTCGATGTATAAAAATCGAATTTTGGACGTGCGTAGTTTCTGAGTTATGAGTATTAAAGTTGGTTAACTACTCAGATTATTACAACAAACGTTTCCGAGAGAGTAAAATATAAATTCAACACGTATGCAGCGACGGTTGAAAACAAATTGATAAATTCTATACGACTCGTCGCGACGTAGGTATACAATATACACGATAATAATAATAATAAATCGTAGTTACACGTTTACCAGACCGTCAAACATATTATATTATGATAATATATACGCATATAAAAAGTCGACGGTGGAATTCTGTAGTTGTATTGTAAGGTGAAAATTTCACAGCGCGATTTCCATAACGCGTATCCGATAACTCGTCGAAATTTCAACGGAAATTGTAAACTACAGCGTGCGGATGAAGTCTCTAGCTGATCTCTCCCCGTCGCAGCCGTGACGGGTTTTGGTTTTTGACGGAGGCGACGACGACGACGACGACAACACGCAATATTATAATAATATTATTATGATTTATTATTATTATGTAGTTATACAAATTTTCCGTGCCGAAAACATTATTATTATGATTATAGTATTATTGTGACTGCGTAGTGAAACCACCGCAGCCACCATGACAAAATATAATATTATGTACTATTTAGTTGGCTTAATATAGCCACACACACAAATCAGTCGGGGCCCACTGTCATCGGCAGAGCTAATCATCCGCCGCCGCGGTCGTGTCACTCGCGTGACGAGCGATTTCGAAATAATAATTTCCACCTCGCGTTGCCTCCCCCCCCCCCCCCACCCATAGAACCAACCACCCATCACACCCGCACGATATATACATACAATGATATACGTACAACAGTAAGTTGTCGTAGTAGTGCGCTCGTCGACAGATTTATTGCGCTTACTCGCACACAGTTTTATGGCGCGACGACAAGTTTCTGCGTATTTTCGCGTAGGTACCCCTCTATTATACATCCCATATTATTACGTACACCTTCCACCGTATACGGGCAAAATCGATTTCGTTATTAGAAATACAATTTACGGTTTTTCTCACCGCATTACGTCGTCATTTGCAAGAATTTACTGCGTTCGGCGTCGCGGTGTAAGGTCAGGAATAGATCAGAATATATTATTAAAATATTATATACAATTTATTGTAATATGATTATGACGTAGTGTACGGTGGCCATGTGAAAACAAATGACATGAAAATTTTTCGTCAGTCAATTATTTGCATATTAATTATAGGTAACGCATAATATAAACGCACACGCTTTCTACGAAAACGATTTTTTTTTTTTGGGGGGGGGGGGGGGTTGGGGGTTATGCGTTGTGATGTAGGCACAAGACTTGCAAGCATCCTTGTGATTTCTGGTATGCGATTACAGTTGATTTGTGAGGAATGTCTGCTGCGACGGCCTGTTGACAAATGTCCAAATATTGCGACAATATTAATTAGGTATTTAATAACTGTAAAACGTGTTGGACAAAATGTATATTATAATTTTGCGTCACGATTTTTTTTTTTTTTTTTTTGATTAATTATTGTTAATATATTTACTATTATAACTCAATTGTTTTTTTTTTTGGCAGAAAGTGAGAAAAAATATATTTGGTGAACGCTTATAGCCTTGCAGGTACAACAACTTTACAGTTACGGCTATGGCGTAATCGTTTTTGGCCGGATTATGCAACAAAATCATATAAAAATATTGTTTTAGAACGTTTAGAAAGATTTTTTGCAATACATTAGTATTACTATTATACCTAGCCACCCAAGTGACCGAGTGAACGTTCATGAAATTATTCGGTTCAAAAATGATTTAATTTTGATTAGCATTTTTTAATTATTATATTTTACGAAAATAATCAACAGTAGATAACATTGTACATTTATATATATAATATAATCATTATTATTGGTGAACATGTAAAAACGCTTAAGATTTTTTTGAATTATAAATGTCTGAACATTACAGTTGTAATTTTCGACGCAACTGCGTTTGTACTTATAGTAATGCAAATTCTTAAGTCATGTATTTATTAATAATTTCCATGCAATCTATCATTTTACTATAAATTATGTCTGGGATGTTAAGTAAATAAATATACGATCGTGTTTTTGTTCTATGATGACCACAATAGAAGTTATAGAATATGAAAAGTTTGAAATAATTTGACCTAACTGTATAAAGTGCAAGGTATAAAGTTATAACCATTTTAAATGTTTTAATATAAACGTAGTACGTACACACAGAAACATACACACACACACACACATTAACATAATATTATAGATGTGAGTAAATGTTACTTTCTATATTATAGGATAAAATAATAAAAAAATAATTTAAAACGGAGTTATCATTTTAACACTGTTTTGTGAATATTTTGTCAATTCTTCATTAGACGCGTGAGTACCATAAAATGAAATATTTAAATTGTAGCGAAAAACATATGCTAACAAAATAATAAATAGTTATTTAAATATCAAAAAATAACCGGATTTCAATTCCAATGTCAAATAATTATTACATACATCGAATTCCTCTTCGCGATGTATACCACTTAAACCTATATAATATATACCATACTATAATATTATATACTACACAGATTTGTGAGACACGTCGCCTTCGCTCATATGTTTTATACTACACCTCATAATTCAACGAGATGCCGTCAAAAAATCGTTAAAGTGTAAACCAAGGTAAACGATTCGATAACATAAATTCGTAATTTTTTTTGTTGCTGTGTGATTGAATTGCATACCAATTACATAGCCATTGCAGCTATAGGTATATAATATAATATTGTGATTTGTAATGTTGTTTAATTTATACGTGCGACCGTCGTCGGGTCGACGTTTCTCACATTTCCAAAACGATTCTTCGTCATCAAACGATTTGTCGGAAATTCACTTAATAAATATCGCCATGAAAAAAAAACCAAACAGTGTGGATACATTATAATTATTTAGGTAGTGCGAGTCCGTCAGCCACTTTCTCTTTATCGGAGAAGTCAAACGACAATCGGTTGACAGGAGACAGCTGGACGGTCCGTCGACGAGTTATTATTATTATTCTACATGGTGACTTAGTCGGAGAAAAAAACCACGTAAAAAAATTCTAATAGACATAGATAAGACAACCAGTTAATATCGATATCGTCTGTATACATAAATGTGAAATGAATTTTTTTTACTATAGTTATAACGGTTACTCTGACAAACTACTGGACAGATTCCAATAAAAGTTATATCAATAGATTCATCGAGATTAAGTAGGGATTTTAGCTACTTTTTCAACCACTGTATAGCGGTTGCTATGGGTTGACTCCACGTGAACTTCATTTTGGCTCACGAAAATCGAATATTTTTCGTTTATATTATACTGTCATTGGTTACAAAAATACAATTAAAAAAAAAAAAAATTGTGCAGTCTACTAGTCCGACCCACCACGCCGCTGCTTTATAATTTTTCTTTTTAAATACAATTATATAATATTTAATGTATTGTTTATTATTCAAATGTCAATGCAACAAAATACTATATCTATGTTTGTATATCTTATAAATTATAGACTCAAAAAATGGTTACGAAAATATCAGATATTGTTCTTAGGAAAAATCAGGAGCATCGTAGAGAGCGTGAATTATTGAACCGCATTCGAAAATATACCAAGTTCTACCTATATCAAATCTACTTCACAATTGGGATTGCTAATTTGCCCATTATATCGATCGAATCAGTTCACAAAATGAGTAGGTACAACGACTCCGATTTTCCCGCGTGAACCGTGACCGTACAGTAAAACCGAGAGACACGTCCGCTAAACGCAGTATTTTACGTTTGTTCACTTTTCCGCGTTAGGTTCCGTGTTTTTCCTAGTCCGCGGTCATATGGCTAGTAAAAAATGTATAAATTATAATATATATACGCCTTGCTCGGCGTTTGTTTTTTTTTTCAAACACTTCGTGTCTGTCGCGATCAGATATCTTATAATGATATAACGTCTCCGAAATCGTATGCGACGAGATGGTTGCGCCGCGAAAATAAAACAAATCAAATCGCAATTGCATTTTTACGGCGCTTTAGTCGACGTTATCGGAACGCGGTTTAACGTGCTGGGGCACAAGACGTGCACCGTTCGTAATTCGCAACGACGAACGTGTAATTGTCTCGAAATGCCTACATTCGCATATGATTGTAATAGCATACGGAGACTTGGGCGAGGAAAAAAAGTAAAACGGAATCGGTCGAGGAAAACCGCCGCTGATCACTGATAGTATAATATGCGAAGTTCGCTGCAATGACGACGTAAGCAAAGTTCGGGAGGAGGTGGGGATTAACAGCTATTTGCAGAGAATTTAGTTTCTGATATTAAATTGTTCATTTTTTTTTAACTTTGAAACTTTACAAGTATTACGTAAATCTTTTAATTAATTTAAGATAACACCATAGTTTATTAATTGGCCATTGAAATCGTTGGTCTTGATTTTAAATAAAACCAATCGAAAATTATGTTATTATAAATTATAATAGCACAAAATAATCTTTATAAGAATACAATGTTACCCATACACCTATACAACTATTTAAAAGAGCAGATTAACTTTAAACTTAACGAGTTCAATTTATTATTTGTTAACTATTAACTGTTCTAACAAAACGATATTGCACTATTTACACAATCAATTATTTTTACTAACTTTCCCTCATTTGAACTACTATATTATATTGGGTATACCCGTGAGTTCACAACGATGGGGAATTTGAACTTCGATCTCATGACTATTAGTATCACATGGTTTTCGACACGTCGAGTGGTATAGTAATCAGCTCAGATTAGTAAATATTTCATAAAACCTAGTCCGGTTTTCAGACGGTGAAGTGAGTGTGATGGGCCTAGGTCGAGAATTTGAATAATGCGTTCATTTTTACCGAATGCTATTTTTGCGCGTCGTTCAGACTTGTTTCGTTAACTGAGAAAATTGAGTGTTTCAAACGTGTTGGTTAGTAATTTACTATTTTTACCTTGCAATTTATTTGCATTTCTAACAGTAGTATAACACTTAATTAAAATTTGGACTAAAAACTTTTGATAATTCATTCATGATCAAAGTTGTGAAACAATTATTAATGTATTTAGCTCACCTCACTAAAAACAACTACGCGTATTCAACAAACTTTTAGTACAGTGCTATAATAATAATAATGTATATTTTTTTAAACGGTATTTGCCTTTGAACTTGTATTTTCAGTTTATCAATGTTTTACGCTAAGCTCTCATTACATCCGCAAAACATTAGATACTAACAGTAACGTAGCGAGAAACATAATGGTGGCTCTAGGACCATAAGAGACAGAGGCACTCTTTAAGGCGGCAATGAAATGTTGTCCCCAAAAATACGCTCTACGGGAATAATTGTCCTGTTCTGTAGAATCAACCAAATATTATTAATAGACATGTACACCTAAATAGGTAGGTATATATATTATTATTACAACTCGAACGGGTCCGTGAAAAGTTCGCAGATTTCGAGACTCACGAAAATGTCGATAATACTTGTGGAGTGGTCGTATTATCGTCGTCGTCGAGACATGATCGACGGCGAATAAATAATAACAATACGCGTCTGTCGGTGTTATAACAATAATAATAATGTCGTCATCTCGACGTGCGCCGCGTGTACCTACCACATTGTTATAATAATAATACCATAGTAATATATACACTCGGGCAGAGTTGTATACGATCGATGACGTGTCGTTTGCGGTAAAAGTCACCATATTATTATACATGCAATATACGCGTTTGTCACCGCCGTTCGGCGTGTCTTCCGTCAAAAGCCATGTGTACCTATATTATAATATTATATTATGCCGGTTCGTCTGCGTCCGTGTCACACACCGTATATGATAAATATATATATATATTATTATTAGACGTCTATAAATATTATTATATAATGACGCACGAAATAATAGACGAAGCGAAACGTATGTGGGTATAATACGTATGTGCTAGTTTTTTCACGGTTTTTCACGGTTTTTCACGGTTTTTCAGCGATGGATCGTGTGCAGTGTTATTCAAATTTAGGTATAATATTATATAGTCGAAACTATACTTCGAATTTGCGATCCATAACGTTCGGTGTTTTGTACACGAATACTATACACGTGAGTCGATGACGAACCACCGGACGACCCCGTTATTAAATACATACCTATACGCAGTATATATCATATTATACCGCAGCTATATATTATATCAATCTCGTGATATCACGTCGGAAGACGCTGTATATTATATGTACCGGTGCGGAGGGACCGCCTCGATTTGTTTTATTGCCGTCGTAATAATAATATATTTAATTGTACGCATACATGTTATATACGAATCAATCGCCGGAGAACAAATTAATAATTCCCTCTCCGAACATAAATAATTACATTATCCTGCAGCGCGCACAAAGAATAGAAACGTATTTAATATATTATATTATTCGTGTCCGACTGAGGCCCCTTATATATATATAATGTACATAATATAATAATATATTATATATATTTTTTTTCGGGACACGGATACGTGAGAGACCCAATCAAACGGAATCGGAGGAGGACGCGGTGCGGTGCGGTCGTACGGGCGCGAGACAGGCGCGCAACTCTTAATCGGCACTCGGAAATTTATAGCGGAGCACCGCCTCGGACGTGAATTATTCCTTTTCGGTTTTAATTGCATGCGAGCATCGGACCGACGCAAATGGTCTTCGCCGTCGACGTCGTCTCCGTCGTCTCCGTCGTCATCGGCGGCGCATAAATCATGACGGACTCCAAACGCGCGCACGTCATGTATATATAGATACCTATACATATATACGTATACAATATATTACGTGCGTGTGTATACGATCATATTATATATATATATAATGTATACATATTATGTATTGTATAGGTACAAGAAAGCCGAATCAATTATAATAACCCGACACGACGGGCACAAACGGATAGAAACAATAACTCTCCACGAAGCGCCACCCCCTGTAATTAGTTCGTAAAAAAACGACCGGCGGCGGTCCCGCGTGTTGTATTTTGTATACATAATATTATTATTATATTATAATATAATGTATACGCGAACCGTCTCGCGTATATAATAATATCAATCCGATCTTAATACAATATGTGTGTGTGGTGAAGTAACCACATAAAAAGACGTGGCACACCGCAATGCAATAGCATTGCCAATCCTACGGTCACACGCACATTCATCACGAATAATGAGGATGTGGTGTCAAATGTGGTGATGTATGGACAAGTGCACCAATAAGTCCCCAAAAGTCCCGCAAAATTTGCTCTTCGCCAAGAACCACACTGCCGACTTTAAGGGATGCCCAGAATTCAAGTCAACTTTCAAAAAAATCATTCCAAACGTTCAACCAGCCAATCTCTGGCCCTGATTCTCATGCACAACCCAAAACCAAATCATACTCAGAATATATCTCTGATACTCTTTCAAATTTAATTTAAAATCTAAAAAGTTAATTCCTTAATCAGCCCTCTAGTATTTCCTTTCTTTCTTCAGTTCGAAATGCACTACCTATTATCACACTATAAAGGCATTATCTCTCCTTAATTGTTTTCGTCCTAACACTCCTTCGTTATATAATATTATCCATTAATACTTCCTATAATTATTGTATCCTCATCAATACCAGTTAAATATTCAAATCGCGTTTTATTATCGGTTTAATTGTAATGTCCTACCTAATTACTATATTATATTATTATGGATCTATTTTAATTAATAATATTTATATCATGTTTGTATATTTTTGTTCCCTTGTATTCTATTAATATTCCCATATTTTATGTTATCTTTCGTCCTTTCTATTGTTATAACTTCTTCTCTATATACTAGTTTATGTTAAGCTAGTAAAAAAAATACTAAAAATTAAAATAAGTGTGTGCGAGCAGTGTGTCGTGTATTCTCGGCATAATTATTATAATTCTTAAGCACGTAAAAACTGTTAATTAGTTGATGTATAATTTCTTGGACCGGTGACAGGATTCCCCATATTATGAAGGTTTCGGTTCCGGTTTCGATTTGTCACAATAAATAGTTAAGGTTTCGACTTTCGGTTTGTATACCGGTATTTCTACCTCAACTTTTTTTACTCCTATTAAACAAATACATACCTATAATGGTCAAATTTAAATATTACTTTAGATTATATTATTATATAATAAACATATAAATTATAGTTCATACCCTTAAGTAATAGGTATATTAATATATATATATATACTTATAATACTTGTATATAGTTGTATTCGGTTATAGTTGAAACAAAATATTTTTATCGTCTATTTGTGATATTATTAGTTATTTAGATATCAAACGTCGAATCGATTGAAACGAATTTTATTTTTTTTACATGGTTTCAAAAACAAAACAGGACAATCCGTGAAAAGAAAAAAAATCTATACCTACATCAAATTATATCGGTTCCGGAAAAAATTCAGTCAGGTCACAAATCACAGTAAATAATTACCAAACCGCTGCAGCCTTCTCAGTGACAATCACAAACGTCTTTTCAGGTTTAAGATATTTTTGAAGTGGCAATCGCCTATAGTCTCTGCCATATTTTAATTATCGTGTACATAACGAGTGACGACCTCCATCACGCTCGCAAGATCGAGTTTAGAGTAAAAAAATAATGTTATGACAATATAGTATAGATAAACTACATCACATACAGCAGTCTCGGCAACTGATCGGTCATAATCATAGATGAGGCGGCCGTGGTTTTGTAATTAAATGGAAAGTAAATTATACTTTTTTAGGGCTTCTTGAATTTAATTTTATTTAACTCATAAATAGGTGTTTTAATACATCATTATTGAAAGGACATAATACAATATTGTACACCATCATAGTATTATATCTCTGTTATTGTGATCCATTTATATTATTACCAATATATATATCGCCACATCTGGTAAGTGTACTCCCCTGCGATTGTGACGATACAAATATTCTCCAAAAGATTCTCAAAGTCCTTGGCAGACGGTGTAATATTGTTCGAAATTTAGACCGAGGAATAAAAACGTCGGATTTATAACGTGGTGCAATTTTTTTAACAACCGTCCGCGCGTGGCCATCCATCGTTATATTATGTTCCACTGCCAAATGCCAACCGAGTAGGTACCTATATTATAGTTCAACGCGTATAATACGCATCGCATATATTACTTATATATTATAAGCGCGATGTTTATTATTGCAGCGATACCGAATAAATCACTGTTTTTTTTTATATTTTTTGACCGCGTTCCTACATAATAATAATAATAATATTATTATAACGAAGGTGTAGTACGCGTATGCGCACCCAAAAAGTCATATTTCATTTGCGAAATCCGACGACTGTTGCAGGTACGATACGATTTAATTTCGAAACCAGTTTTGTCGATCATAAAAAAAACCTTCCTAGTCTCGCGAACATATTATAATAATATGTAATAATATAGGTACAATATAACAGCGATAGAATCTCACGATGGACGTTCGTATTAATATTATAGTGATATGATATTGTTGTCAAGGCGATTGACTGTCGTTAAAAGACATGATGTGGAAAAAAAACATATTTAGTAGAATTTAGGTACATCATATCGGATCCTCTACACATGCGGGTGCGCGCGCACACACACACACATATTTATATATTATTTTATTTAACACGTATAGTAATACGTTATCGCCGAGGTCGCGACAGTCTCTCGCAATAAAAACAGAACATTATTCGACTCTTCTGGGTTCGATTGGTTTTGTTAGTTTTTATAATAATTATTAGGCATCGCGTCGGATTGAAGTTTTTTTTTGGAAAACAAATCGTATAAGAGTGGAAGAGACGAGCGTTCAAAAACGTTTCTAGATTGTTGTTCTTAATAAGAATTATTCACATTTCACTTTAAATAATATAACATATTATTATAACGTCAAGTGACAACTATTATGTACTAGTTAAATAGAAGGTATGCTTAGAAGTTAGAGGTGACCAACTTTTTAATTCAACTATAAATCATTAGGTTAGTTGTTTAAAATACAGAATAATAATTACCAATCACGCTCACCCCTATTGCGTGATAATTTACTTAATTATTCGTCCATTTACATTATTCTGATTTAATGAATTTTCGAGTACCTACATACTATATCTACTGTTGGAGATAATATTATATAAAAATAATAACAGTGTCACGTGTTGGATTATTTACTTATATTTTGTGTCAAATTAGATTTTTGCATTCAAATTAAAATAGTCGACATGGCGTAGACACTCATTATTTTAAATCTATTAAAGTTTTTGAAAAAATTTTTTTTGGCCATGGTAATAAATCGTTCAAAATTCTTAAAAACCCTATTTCTATCTTTCTCATTTTTTTAATTTTTACTAATTTAAATATCAACATGAATTTTTGATTCCATATTCCAAAACAGAGTATATTTTGGAGTTCTTTGATATTCCATAATCAAAACTTACACAAGTAGTTTATGACTGTATTAAGTATATAACACTAAGATAAGCGGAGTGGTGTAGTATAACAGGGGCGCCCCTTTTGGCTCACTAATTCCAGCTATCTAAACTTTTAACTTTAAATACTTATAACCAAATATTGTTGTAATATAATACAGATCGACGTACCTCCTCCAAATAACATTCTACTCCGGAATACAAAATTAATAATAACGGTTTACTACAAAAGAGTAAAAAGCTTAAAAAAAAAACTACTGCCGAACAAAATAGTAAGAATAACTATACTAATTTTTTAATTTAAAAATGTGGTTTTGAAATTAAGTAAAATTATACGAGAAAAAAATACTTTTAAAAACGTAAGTCTTTTCTATTACAACATGCGTATTGCGCTTAATGTATCACTCCGAAAAAGCTATAATATAAGGTACCTCCTATGTGTAATATATAGACATATATAGTAGCTATATATTATATAATATTATTATAATACCTATGTGTTGTTTTATAATATACCCATGTTTGTTATGCGCGCACTATGCCACTATAATTAATATCATAATGCTGAAATCGTCCGCTCGACCTACGATATGCACATTGCACACTGTTTGCAGGCTGAAATACACACAGAGTACAGCTCCTTTGTAATAGTATAATGTCATAATTAATATTAAAAATCGTCGTCATGACGTACACATCATTATTATATCGTCGCGTTTGAAGTCGGCCCGTCAAAACATCGCGTCGATCTTGTCGCGATAATTGATATTATCAACGTGGCGGCGGCGGTGGTCTGCGTTTCGTTCGACAACCCAAAAGGACACACACATACACACAACCACACCACAGTATAATAATATTACTTTGCCGCCGTTGCAGTAATAATAATAATAATATATTATTATGTCCGTCGTAAAGTGGACTCGTAAAACGCCGCCGCGACAATGTCCGGTCGAGTCGTTTCACTACAATATTCAACACCCGTATATACATTATACATTTTATATATATATTATAATAATAATAGTAATAGTGATAGTAATGGTAACGTACGAACCGTATTATTAGATTAATATTAACAAGTGCGCGGGCGCGTGGTACCTGCTACATCACACGTTGTTTTTCGGATCGCCGCGGACGGACACGGCTGCAGTGGGCGCCGGCCGATATTATTATTATTATTATTATTATTATTATACAGGGTATAACCTAACCTAACTGATTTTTGGGAACGATCTCCTTCAGCGGTGCGAGTGCAATCGATTATTTTGCGATTGGTTGGTCTGGCACTAGTCTCGGGTATAACCGCATGTTAATAAATCATTACATTTTTATTTCAATGAAAAACTGATCTGCCCAAGAGAATAATATTACTGTTCCCCTCTCTCCCCATAAAAAACCCCATTTCGTGTTATACGATTACCTTTGCACGATTTTTGACATGTAGGACTCTTGCAGCGTATCAATAATAAATACATAGGCGCGCAACTATACTTCGCGCCACGAGAGAACGCAACCACCCGTCTACCAAACTGTGTTCAGTTCGCGCATTTGCCTCTGAAAACTGGTCTAAAGCTCGCCATCGGCGACCACCAGAGTTACCTGTGACATATGTAATAAGGTGACTGATGACCGCTTTGGAAGGGGTATATTGACCTCGTCACTCCTCGAGTAAACTATTCCGTTGCGCAAAGCGGTTGCGTTCTCTCGTGACGCCAAGTATAGGGCAAAATCTAGAGAGGTGGGAGGGGATCTATAACCCTCATATTCCCTCCTTACTAATCTGTATGGACACATTTCCAACACCTTTATTCTAAGTTGATACATTTTCAAATGGCTTGAAATAGATACCAATTTAAATACATCAGTATTTATAATATACATATTTTCCAGTATGATTCTCCAAGCATCCACACCCCCTCTTTTTCCTTTGATAATAATATTGTATATTTCATTTAAATTCTGATGAATGGAATTTTTAAATATAATTATAAGACCCATATATGTTAAATTATTTAGATTTATATAAGTATTAATTAGTTTACAGTAAAAAAGGTTGGTTTTCATTTGAAAAAAAGAAGTTGGTATTCCTATATAGGACAATCCTTAAATGATAAAACAAATTCAAACTTCAGAAGTAGTCTTGCAACGTAGGTAGGTATACTCGTTCTTATAGCCAATTTTATGATCTATCGTAGAAAACATTTTTCTAGGTCCATTTTTCGTGACTTAAGAGCCAATATGTAATAGGGGGCTTAGCCCCCACTCCCACCTCTCTAAGCTAAACCTAGTTGTGTCTACGAATTAAAATTATGTATTAATGTATTATGCATCGTATTATAATATGTTTAAAACGATACGAGACGGCTCTATTATACCATCAGTGCGCTTAAACACCTCACTTTAGAAACATATTATACCGACACCAGATATACGTAGTATTCTCACAGTTTGTTGAATGAGCAGCGCCCTGTATACCTATGGGATTTTTACGCGTACGGAACCGTCGTATTGTTTTATGGCAGTGGATTTTGTGTGTCAATGTACGTATAGTAGGTACAATCACTACAATGTACATACGTCGGAAATTATACAGTCAAAAGTGTTCCGATTTTTTTTTTATTAATCGAAAGCGCGAAGACAAATTTACGGATAACCACTTATTACATTGATATTAATGCATTGGATCGTTTTGTCACGTCGTCAGACATTGTGCGCGTGAGTTTTTCAACACAATATTCTTAAGTGTCCGGCGAAGTGTACTTTGTTTTTCGTCACTATATTATAAATATTATTAAATTATAATGATAATATTGTAGGCCCAAGATCCCATGGGTTTCACGCGTTCATATTATATAGTGTAATAATAATATCGTAAACGATTGTCGTCGACAATGACGACGATGAGTTCTCAATTGTATTACGACGATTGCACTCATAAATATGTACAGGGTGATTCACCCAGAAAACTAACCCCCATTTTAACATTTAACTATGAATTTATTACAATTTTGAATTTTGGAAATTTTAAATATACCTACACTATAAGACCTGCATATTTTGATATTAATATAAAATAGGATGATTTGAGATTTTTTGTGCTATACTTGAGAAGTGTCCTGTTGAGAAACAAACGTATGTCATCCAAATGACAACTTTTATTATGTTTTACTGTAAATTGCTTAGTGAATAATTTTTTTGAATGTTGATGTTAGTAATTTAAAACTTGAATGAGTAATAATTTTTTAGTTACCTATTAAAATGTTTACATTAACGGATAATAGTCTGTAAAAATGGTTTTACAAAACTATAATCTAGTTTTTATCATATAGGTACTTGGACTATGTTTAGGAACATATTATAAATATTGACAGATTAATAAATACTAAGATTTGTAACTCACCATAATCCCAATATCCCATATTATCTTGCAAACCCAAGATCATGAATCAAAACCTTAGTACGCAAAGTTGAATAACTCAAAAACTACTTGAATTTTGATTTTGATATGTGAAAATTTTCATTAAAATTTTCAGCTAAATAATTGGCAGTAGAAAAATGGGGCGGATTGTTAGTAAAACAGAATAGTTCGTATCCACAAAACACTGTCTCAAGTAGTACAAAAAACGTCGATAATTTTTTTTTAAATATGCAGTGAACGACTACGAACAAAAATTTCAAAATTTAGATTTTGAATAACTTCGTTATTGCAGAAGAAATAGGAACTGAGCATGCTTGGTAAATCACCCTGTATCATAAACAGAGTTGTCGAGTATCACTCCGTATTCTATAGAACAACGCACTATCATCGCAACCACATAATAATAATATTATTGTGTGCAGTTTTGTCGAGTTTTATGTAACATCATTTCGGCGACTGACGGCCATGCAGCTGTTGTATAATATTGTCGATATAAATTTATTAAAATGATTTTGCAATTTATCATCAACTGCACAGTGTTAGGTATATATAGTTAGAAATCCGATTGATTTACTCTACACGAAGCTATTATAGACGCGCATAATAACTATGTATTCTCGAACGTTTTAAGGACAAGTCGAGCTGGGCTCAAATCGATTTCGGACGGTTGTAAAAAAAAATATCGTATCGGTCAAATTTAAATAAGTAATGCCGTGCGCGGCGTTATTAGTTATTATATGTACCAAAAATGTATTTACGCGCCACCCAAATATGATATTATAATATTATAAAAATATATAACCTTTTTTTTTTTGTTTTAATAGCTTTTTGTAACCGCTGCACAATCTCAATGTCGTCGTCCGAAAATAAAAATAATAAAATAAAGTTATGCTCGAAAATTCAATAATTTCATAATTAACTGGATATAACTATGCAAATTTGTTTCGTGTTTATCAACTCAAAAATCGACAAAACCGTAATGCGTGTTCCGCTCGTTAAATAAATTCAACGCACTATAATATAATAATAATAATAATAATATGTGCATAATAATAATAATAATAAAATATTGTGTACTTATGAAAGGAATTTATTCTTGTCCCCTTCACGGCAGTATTGCGGTTAAATAACAAATTGAATTTAATTTTGTCGTGTGACTCGAGTGACGGACAAGAGTGGCATGCGCCGTTTCAACCATATATTAGCTTTACCACTTTAACACGACGTTCGGCTTACGTTTAAAATGTTTCGTGTTGTGCAGATTACCTATCTAATTGCAGTGATCATTGAGTAGCAACTCTGCTGTCGGCGAGTTTAGGGAAATAATATTTTGTAACCTATGATGTGTGATAATGACGTGTTTTTGTGAGCGACGAAAAATCGGAATAATAATTAACCTCATAATAATATTTAACATTGCATTGGTACAGTATCGAATAATATTATATAAATATTATCAATTTAGCGACCTAGTTCGAAATATTAACACAGTTATTTATTTATCCGAAAAATATTTATATATATTTATACAAATATAGTATTTCGCCGTTGTCGAATTCGTCTTAAACGATCGTTAGGTGCCAAATATATATAAGATTTTTGTTTTCGGCCTACATAATAATATTATTTTTTCACGTAATTTCATACTTTTAAAAATACCTCTCCAACATCATACAAACCGTGCTTGATTTGATAGATGACGTGTGAAACTTTTTGATATTTTTATTACTCCAAAAGTAACTACCGAAAAAATCACATGATTTTAAACCAAATATAGGTACGCGCTAATTTTCTTAACAATCGGGCTTTAAAGAAATTACGCGCAAGTCGAATTATTGAACGTCTAGTACTTTATACATAACATAATATATTAAAAATGAAAATGTGTTTAAATTATAAAACTTATTTCGTGTTGTTATTATTATTTTTTTTTTTGTTTCAGCATCAACTATAAGATTATTGGCTTACAATTATTTCGACAGCTTAGACTTATATTAGGTATATTAAGTTGTGCAATTCGATTTTTTTAAGATCGTATTTTCTTTTTTTTTGTATCAGAATATACCTATATAGGGACCATCGTACACTTTGCCTGGAATTTGACATTTTTCCTTGGCCTCTGTGAATATTGAACAGTGGATGATTATGTGTTTTATCGTGATATTTGTGTTCCACGGAGGTAATTAATACAAATTTGAATTTTGATTTTTGTTCACGCGATAATACGTGATATACTATGCGAATATGCAACTACAAAGGTACGTATCCCACGTCAAACGAACAATAATTATTATAATGATAATAGTATAATAACGATTTTAATATAGATATCTAATATATGTACCTATATAGTATTGTTAAGATCGAAAAAATATTAATCGCTTGTGTTATGATAATGATTGTACGTAGGTACTTGTTGTTTAATTTTTTTAATCTTGTTTCAACGGGGTGACAATTACAGAACGTGCAACGTATATTATTATAACTCTATTCACATCTACTCGAACTTTCGTACGGTTTTAATGTAAAAATCATCGACAGTAGTTATAATACATCAAGACTTTTTTTTTTAAACAATTGATATTTTATATTTTTTTGGTGACTAACAACGACCGTGGTTAAGTTTTTACGAACATATTCGACGCGCAACTGCGGCATCGTCGTGACCACCAATCACCGTCACCGAGATCCGCGGGACGTGTATAAATTAAACGAAACATCGATGAGCCTATAAATTAAGTCGCACGTGTATAATAGTCGTATAATAGTTAGATCGGCCATAAATAAATCGGTCCAATTTAGCCGAATATTGTCTACGATGTTGACATTTATATAGTGTGTATTGTGATTAGAACGGATTCGAGTCCACAGCGGATCATTTATGGTTTACAATAGTCATTCGCCAACGCTGGCAGAACATCGACGTGACGGCTGTGAATTCGCAATGGCCTTAAATAACAATGAATATGTCAATTATGCGTATACGCGACTATATATATATACTATACTATCATGCTGTGGACGTTATTTATCGACGTAGACCGCGTCTAAATGCAAATGTTTTATTATATTATTGTTTTATATTGAAATCTCAGTTTACGCTGCACATGGGCCAGCGATGATAATATTATTATAATATATTATGTAGATAATATAATATAATATATTATATACGCTGTTGTGCGACGAGTATTTACGCTTATTATTTTCATGTACAACCCAACGGGACTTGACAACATATATTTATTATATTATTACCTATCTATTCAATATTATTAAACGAATCGCGAGAACAAATTTATTAGACTTTACCGTCGCGGCGGTCCCCACAATACACGCACTTGAGTTAAAATGCTTAAAAAATGTAGGTACAACTTATTATTACTATATTATTTACTTATTAGGTCATATATATGTATGAAGTGGAATATTATTTTTTTTTTTTTTTTTTTTTTTTTTATTGGGTAACCCGCGGCAACATAGGCCATTGGGTGTGGGGAGGGCACTGTAGGTTTTATATTGGGTAGGTTTGGTAGGTTTTATATTGGGTAGGTTGGTACACGTGTGTGTTGTGTTTGGCAGAATTTCTAATGGGGCACCCGTAGGTTTCTGCCGTGCCCCGGGGTGGGGGGATGGCGGCACTTGTTCTCCGGACACCGTGACTTGCACGGAGAAAAATGCCGCCCAGTGGTCGAGGATCGAACTCGGACCGGCTGTGCCGAATCCGTCGCGTTAGACCACTCGGCCACCTCGTCCCCCTGGAATATTATTGTTTGATTCGCGATGACTATAATAGATATTATATATGAAAATTGGCGCTGCTCTCGTAGTCAGTGACAAAGACTTTCGATTTATTTCGGGCCAAAACCTCGTGTAGTCACATCAGCGCAACTAATGGGGTGCAAAACGGTCTATAGCACCCACAAGTTCTAATTTAGCAAACCTCGTTTCTTTACGTCTAACTATCATTATTATAGTGAAATACCATCAATTTAATGTTTTTTTTAAATATTATGAAATATTATAGCACCTCGCGTTTTAGAGGTCTAGTTGCGGCGCCTATGGTGTAGAACATAATCGGCGTCGATCGACATTTCGACGAACGTTTCTTTCTGATTATTGCAGAAAACTATATAAATATATGTTATACTACTATCATAAATATTTTATAAAATTTAATGATCACGCAGCTCGGAGAATTCGACATTTTTGCAGTCATGTTCGTCACGTTTGAATTAAAACTTTAACCTGCAGCGTGTAGAAACATATACAATACATTCAATTGTGTTGACTTCGGAGTTGAAATAAAAGGGAAATGATTTCTTATAAGCACGAGAGTCGCGAGTGAAATTGTTTCAAAACAGTTTGGACACTATTATAAATTATATTATGACATTTTCATTACGGACATCGCTTATCAAATCGGACACTTCTTTTGAGTTCTTTCTGTCGTAATTTTGTTGGAAGATATCAATGTCAATTATCATCACTGTTAGTTGTCCATTTCCGAGCCAGTTGACCATTATCAGCACGATTAAAGTCTTCGGGAAACAATATTAGACACCGTTTGATATAGTTTTCGTTAACGACACGATATAGTAATATCATATTTTTAGCCCAAATAAATTGTGTTTTTTACTCATACCACCACGTTTATGATGACGTTTCCATTCATGTAATATTATAATTAATTATGCTTAAACTAAAATGTAGCACATGCATATACTATATATTGAAACGGACCTGTAGGCAATCTAAAGAAAACTGCGGAAAAAGTGTAGGTAAATAATATGGACTTGAATGGATAAAAAAATATTTTTGAAACTTATCGATTCGAACGGGGTAGCCAGGGTAGTTATTATATATATTATATTTTATCCTCTGCGTCAACTTCATTTAGGTCGTCTGGAGATCAACTGATATTGTACTTACATCGTAATCAGTGACGTCAAATTCGATGGTTTTTGAAGAAGTAGAATATTACTGAACTCGAGTACCTATATACTTTGCGAATTATGTGAATACGATGATATTATGTAGGCATTTATGAGTAATGTATACAATTGTATGACAACTTGTTATTATTAAACATATTATAATATTATATACGATGATATCCTTGGACCTTGGTGTTAACAATATTATCACGTTTATACTATATTGTAGGTAGTGTTTTTACGGTCTGAAAACAAAAACGAGTTTTCATATTATTATTGTTTCCATAAAATGATAGTATTATATTATTAAGTATTAACGAGTGTAGTTCACGTGTTTTATAGTTCGGCGCTGTATAATTATTTTCGCCGTATCACGGAAAAAAATCAAAAGATCGATTACAAGTTTACACGGGTATTTATCTAGTTTTTTGTTTACACGGTGAACACATACCTACGTTTTATGGCGGGTCTTTAATCTTTTAAATATTTAAATTTTTTTTTATAATGCGTATAATATGGTACTATATAGTTGTAGGTATACAGCAGTTTATAACAAGAGTATTATACGGCTACATAGTACCTATATATACTAACAACGTTATGTCGTCGTCCAAAATAATGGCTTTTGCTCGCGTTTACACAATGTACAGCTGATGATAATAACACGATATAATATAATATAATAGTATTATTAATAATAATAATTGAAGCTACATAATATTATTATAAAGTTTAATGGATAGGTATTTAAATGCAAACAGCGACGATTTTGAATACGAATAATGTAAATATTTGGCGCTATCATTGTAGGCACATACATGTAGCTGCAGTTGTATAAGTCTGTATAGATAATTCGTAGGTTGGTTGGTACTAATAATATAATCTGATATAACATATTATTCAACAGGTATCAAAAATACGCGGATATTATTGTTTGGTAACTGGTTCATTTGGTAAAATCGACGATGGAATTTATTATAATATTATGTTTCATGCATTATAATATAAACTATTATACTGCACTGTATAATATACTATATATTATAATCGCAGGGGTGGTCAAACCGCGACTCGCGTCATAGACTCATGTGGCTCACGTCTTAACATTTTTACTAATTTAACAATAGGTATTTTTTTTATCTCCCGATCTTCACATTATTATTTTTCATTATGATTTATGTTGTGCGGCTCAAGACTCACTGATCGTCGGCCATCCCTGCTATATTATAACCGCACGCAGTGGCGTAGTGTGCGAAAGTGTGGCGACCGACGCAATTCGCACGGAATACTTTCTACCGAACGAGCTGGGCGATGGTTGAAAAAGTTCAAAACTCGATGGAAAAAACCGAAGAAATAAACCTGCAATGGCGCGTGAAAATAAAATGCCGTTCGACCCCATCCCAACAACCAGTCCGTGGCGAGTTGTCGTTGCATCGAAATATCTCTATCGGAATACTCTCCGCGATACGGTAAGTAATAATACAGCTTCCTATAATTATTGTGTATTATGCGGTGTTTTTTTTTTGTGAGAGAGACAAATCGGCTGTGGTGGAGTTCTTAATTTTAGCAGGGGGAGGGGGAGTGTAAAACAATTTACAACATCGATTATACTACAGACTATTCCACTATTTCACTACAGTGGAAAACACGGGCTAAAACATAGGGAAAATACGGTGCTTAGGGGGGGGGAATCCCTTCTTTTCCCATCTGAATCCATCACTGCAAATTGGTGGACAACGACCACGTGTGTTCACCCTGTAGTGTATAAAAACCGATGTCCATCGAGGCCCGAGGTGGAAATTTTCACTTGGGCACGGTGTGATTACCGCAGTCACAAAAAGACTGCGCACATACAAATATATACCTACTTCGACGCTACGGTGCTACGCGAGGGCCATCGCGATGATATCCGAATATTATATTTTATAATAATTATCGTTTCGAGACATGAATATATTCTATACTCGTTGGATCGGGGACGCATTCTCGACGATTAACAGTCGTTTATACCTGTGTATCGTATAGTATTATAATCTCCGTCTCGCAGACCCGACGCCTCCGACGCGTAGTATTACAAACATACAATCCATTATAGGCATAGGTGCCCACCATAATACACGCACGACGACAATGTAATAATAATATTCTACGCAGGCAATCGAACAGGCCCAAACGGCAGCAGCAGCAGCAGCGTTATATTAACGACACGCGGCTTTGGAGGCGCAGTGGTTTTATGGGTTGTAAAAAACATATACCTACATTATAAATAAATAAGGAATCTCGACTCGGAGGATTTTTTTTTTTATTTCCATCCCGATCCGCGCGCGCACACAATGTAAACGTGTTAATTGGTATTTATGGCGCTTACGATTTATAATATAATATAATATAATATAATATGTTGTGTGTACATATTATTATTATATTGAGCGGTGGTCTCGGTGAGTGTGTTATATTATTATACGGCGTGTGACCCATTTAACACAAGACACTATCATTATATTATCGGAAAACACTTAGTTTTTGGAAAAAATAACTTCAACACAATTTTTTGAGTCGTCACATGACAAAATACTTGGAAACAAATTTATATATTTTTTTAGTTTTTACTAGCTACATTTAAGTTACATTTTACTCTTTTGAATGCAACAATAACATTAATTTTTAATTTCACGTTTTTACGATTTCGATTTGTTTAATACAATATTGAAGTAATCCAACGAATATCCACCGAATATTCTGCTTTATAATAAGAAAATGCATGTGGTTACTAAAAACACTAAGAATACATTTGGTTTTTTAACGACTTAAGATTGTGTAAAAAATATATACGTTAAACAGATCATCCGCATAGATCATGTAGTATATAGATATCGTGTATACCTACACTCGTAGGCGCACGCTCAGACCACTGTTGTACCTAACCAACCACCCCCACCCACACTTCCATCGCACCCCGACCGGTGATCCGGCAACAAGAGCAGCAGCAACAGCCGCCGCCACTGCAGGTGGAGCTACATATCGTGACCCGACGGCGGCGTATAACCATCACTCAAACGGTGGGCTTGGTGCAGTATACCAGTCTGCTGGTATAGGTTAGCCGATCGTATTATAGGTGTACCTATACATTTATTTTAATATTAATATATCATATCGCAGTCACACATCTATTCTGCAGCGAGCCTCGATCTCGCTGTGCGTGCGTGCGTGCTTGTCTGTCTATAGACATATACATATAATATAATTTAACGTATAATTGCCATCTTCGTTAGGAAAAAACCAAATAAATAATAATAACAATAATAAAATACCTTCTCGGCGGTGTCCGTGATTGATTTATCGTGGATTTGGATTTTTTTCTTCTTCTTCTTTACGCGCGCGCTCACGCCCACGGCGGGCATCGGTCAATATTTTTTCTTCAACACACACATACACACACATCCGTACCTACCTCCCCGGCTATAATTTACCCCGTCGAATTGTGACCGGATTATAGGTGTATTAAATATATATATATATGTACAGGTATGGTATAGACCGTAGGTACTTGTGTACGAGAGCTCACACTATATACGAAAAAACGACGCCGCCGCCGCGAGAACGATATAATATACTACTACGACGATATTACATATTATTACAAAACATATGTATATATTATCGTAAAAACTAATGCGTTTTCCGGCCCGCACAATAGAGTCGTTGCATTTCTTATATTATATTATGGTACGCGCACTGGCCTGTTGTAATACCTATACGTATATTATTATGTATTATATAGGTATAGGTAGGTAATACGCCTAATGAATTATCGTTTCGAGATCGGTTATCGCGGTCTCTTCTCGTCCCCCCTCCCCACCCCCCGACCATTGCCATCGGATCGTTTCGTCGGCGTATTTATATACATACAATATTATTATATTATATTATATATTATTGTACGCCGGTGCGCTCGCGCGTGTGACTGGACCTCGCTCATTGTTCTGGACGCGGACGTGTGAATACGTAATGAATCAAAAAACGCGAAAAATGTTGTCTCATACGACCACACGACTATTATAATATTATTATTATTATTATTATTATTATAGCCGCCGCCGAGTCATGAAGTGATACCTATAATACGCGGCCCTCGTGGTACCAATGATGTTATATCTCGCGAAGAACGCGACGATTATTCTCGACCGCATGTGCGCATGCGCGTAAGTCGCTGTTGTATTGTTGCGAGTTATAATGTTACCTATTACATAAGTTCGCGTCTGCTCGCGAAATTCTGTCTCATTTGACTGTATAGTTATAAATAATGATATAATATAATATTATGATAGTATATTGTCGTCACCAGTGTTATTATATTATTAGACAATTGGGATGGTGGCGGTGGCGTGTAGCACATCCTACATGCATTTACGATTTTTGGGGATTTTAAAGTATACCTACCTAATATTTGTTATTAGAATAACTGTACTTATTCGATTTAAAGAACGCCAAGTGGTGAACACAAATTTTTTTTCAAATGAGCACCATCCTTAATTATTGTTAATTATTAAGAAGTAGTTGATTTTTTCGATAAATAGTATGAAATACCTATATATAATATATATATATATATAGGTATAAATAATAAATCAATTCCGAACAAGTACAGCACCTGTGTTATTGCACATTGGGCATACAATAAGGATATAATAGCTGGTTTAAAAATAAGGGGTGCTATGCAAAATTAACAATATTTATTTTAGCTATTAATTGTACTTATATACAATCGTTTCAAACCGACGAATATTGTTAATACTCATCAATTATTGTATTATTGTTATATCGCGTGTCCTATAATATAATGATGTTATATTGTAATCTTTCGGTCTGTGTGTAGAAATTTTTATGCACGTCGCTTCCGAATGTTGGTTTCTCGTAGGTACAACGATACCCAGTAAAAGAAAAACAGTCACAGACGTGCAAGCAGGTCGTGGAAATCGTTTGCGAGTTTACCGCGTTGTTGTACTTGTAAGTTTGTACCCTATATATGATGAGGTATGAACCATAAATGTCGTACCTTATTACGCCACTTTTTATAGTGTTAACGTTACACGTCGCATATCATTATTATCAACCGCGAGTGATGTCAAAAAATATAAAAACACGTTTGCGGTATATTATATAAAGTGTAATGTATGACCGTGGTCATTATTAAATTATTGGTCGGACGCCGTTCGGATGAAATGAAAGTCGTAACAATCATCACACAAGTGCGCGCGTACTAGGTAGGGACTGTATGACATTTTGTATTGTACAATCGTAAGTCGCAATGACAAAACGTCCAATACATCGTAGCCGTTTGCGGAGATCGATAATCATATTAAATCATCATAATTTATTTATTACTTACTAATTATTACTCACGGATATGTGGTAAACTGTATACAAGTAACCTACGCAAGTACGCGCACTTTTGAATCGAATCGCGTATCGCGTTGACACGTCTCGTCAATGACTAATAATATGAGTCATTATACTCGTTACTTTAATGACTAAAATAATAATCAACGCTTATATAATATGGTATTTTTATACCAATCACAGTCTGTGGTCAAGAATTTCCAAGAGCCCCTCTTCCCCTTGCAACCATGGGTGTTATGAAAAATAAAAAGTTGGATGGACAAAAATACAATAATACTTATACTTAACTTGTCAAAAATATAAATGTCTAAAATAAGTAAATGTAGTCCATATCGTACAGTATGTATTTTATATTTTATTACCTAAAGCCTATAACATATACCTGTGATTAATAAACATGGTCAATATAATGCGGTTGGGTTAACCAATACAACTGTTTGGTACCCTTACAATATCCCCCCCCCTTTGAAACACCTTGGGACTATCGAATGACATGGCCTGATGCCTAATATTATGGGCTGCATATTAAACGAGTATCGTTCACGTACCTATGCTTATCAGCGAACCACTCAAATTGGTAATTTTCAATTTATTTTAGAACTTAGAAGAAATTAAACGATTGTTATTAACACACAATTTATAAATTAAAATCCTAGTCATGGGCCTCGGATTGATACACCCCCCTGCACCACCCCCAGAAAATGTGGCAAATTTCACGGTCGTTTCAGTATTGTTTGTTTGTTTTTAGCCATGGCGATAGTCAACACGGTCCAATATTATTGTCTGTCAACTATAGATTTGATTTTCTCACATACAACGATTTTTCTTTTCTTCAAGGTTCTGATGGAATTCTATCCGTTCTCCCCGGTGACGAACCAAATTGAAAATAACTGCGTCGTTCTCCTACCTATTCTTTTTGCAAACGTCATTCAAATAGGTATACTAGTTAACATTTATGGCTAAGATAAAAAGTTAAGATTTTTAAACTATTTTCAACATAACTACCTGTAGTTAGTTAATTTTTTAAAAAAAATTCTAACTCAACAAATTTAATTGTGCATTGTATAAACTTAGATTTTCCCAGTTAATTTAAAAAATAACAGGTAGGTATATTAACCTTAATTCATGTTTATATTTGTGAATATTGCGGTTAAAATGTAATATTAGTTTTAATGATGTATTCATATGCTGTGTATAATTATTTTATATAAAAATCAACGAATTAAACGTTTCTTGATTTCATAACATTAAGCAAACTCTAGCATGTAATTTACTAAACCACGATAGTGAACATTATGAAGGAATATGTAGCAACATGTATTAAATGGTTAGTTATTAAGTCATGTGTGCTTGTTATCGAATTAACTTCTTAACTAACTCTGATTAGTAAATCCTTTTTTTCTGCTTACTTTCATTGATTAATAATACACGTCATCATTATTTACTCCGTACGACAGCGCGCCGCTACAACAGCTTTGAATAATATTATATTATAATATATAATTGTCCATCGCGCATTGTAACTACCTACCTATATATTGTAAATTTATAGTTTATAGTTTACACTATCTATAAATATTATCGGTGTGGTTTTCGTCGATCGGAACCACACCTATTCGCCCGCCGCCGTACACGGATTTTATATACATAATAATATAATGTTATACATATGGACAATGTCCGTTAAACCGGTTGTATCGGACAAATCCAACAGAAAATCATAATTTTCTTTCACTTGTCATTCACCGGTGGAAAAAAAAAACCGAAAAAACTATTATCTTCTATACACTTCGGGACAATGTTATTTATACTATTCTATTATGTTTCAAGATCAACCGGTGTGCGGGACTATATAATAATATACATGGGAACGTGCAATCGTCTCGCAGTAGAATAACATAATGAATCATTCGTCTCGAAGAATTCGTTTGGGATTTTTTTTTCTTACTCGTCATAAAACAGTCCAGGCGACGGTACAATTCACATAAATCGATCTATGAGTCGTATACCTAAAACTCGGACACAAATCCGCCGCCGAAGATCGTACCACGTGCTCGAGTGCTCGACACAAACGCCCTTTGTATTATTAGGTTTTGTACTCGATGATAATATAACGTAGGTACTATTATACAGTATTGCATTTGTGACTTAAGATATTATGTTGTGAAAACGTAAACAACTCATTTGTTTAGAATTTCACACCCGTTTCCATACAACTCGGTGACGGCGCGACGGGGACATGTTATTTAAATATTTTAGAAACCATAATGTTTCAATACCGCATAAAGGCATTTAACGTGTTAATAAATGGCCCTCGTTGGTTTTTGATTTTTCCAGAGTCGTGTTTAAACTATATGAAAATTGGTATCAAAACTGAATCTTCTGTTCCTCCCAATAATCAAAACCGGAACTGAAACCGAAAAAACCTGAAAAAAAATGGTTTCGATTTCTGCTCTATATTATTAGGTATGAACTATGATATTAGTTGACGCGCTCACTTTACTATAATCACACACATGCGTTGAATACATTTCGTCGCTCCGCGTATACCGTAGCGGTTCGGACCTTGATTTTTTTTAAAAGTTCGAAATCTATAAATCGCAACGCTCCCTTCGGCAGCCGCAGTCACCAGAGGTGGATGCTTTACTTAGGGAAATATGATAGCATATTGATATAATATTATAAATTCTCATCGGTTCTGTCAACCCGGAACTGGTGTAATAGCAGTATTATGACATCATGGTACCTACAGTGTATGACACGAGAACGCATTACGAATAACCGTTGCGTGTGTCCGACGTGCACAGATCATTCGGTCAAAAACGGCGAAGATATTTCTATATTATAATATAATATGTAAGTATAGATTGTATAATAATAATATTATAACATGTACCATATACCAGACCTATACCAATAAAATTATGCTAGATAGATATAGTTGCACGTTAAAATATACGTTTAATATAGGAGCGGTGCAGGAAGAGATGGTGATTTCCAACCGATCTCTGTGACGGAAAAGTACGTACCTACCTATTATAATAAATCATTAGTGTAATAACAATTAAAAATTATACGGATAACATAATAATATTATCTCCGAATAAAACATCCCATGACGAAATATCCACGCAAAAGTATTCCATGACAACAATAACAAAAATTAAATTATTTTAAGATGTTTATAGTATTATATAATATTGTATTGTATTACTAATTATAGTGTACAAAAATGTACCTTACTTTTCCAAAATGGTATAGTAGGTAAAAATCGATTTTAAAAAAATAACTATAATATCAAATTTTGTGCAGTTGGTTTGATATATAATAATATTATGTTACCTAACTTTATTAGTTGCATCACAACCTTTTACACCTGCATTTACTCACACGTAAAAATTTGTTATTTTTTCACCTTTTTTGTTGGTCCTTCAGAGCCATTTGTTGTTCAATTTTAGCATTGTTCTCATTTTATCACATCGATAAACTTTCACACTGGTTTGCAGACTATTGTGCTCTGTGTCATCCTTCTACTGTATTATTTATCCAGAGACTAAGCACAGCAATTGCGATGGATGACTGAGCAAATGCCTTACTAATATATAATATTTCTCGGTGTCAGCTGAGTTGAATCGTTAACATTTTTTTGTTCGTTCTATTACCTTCTTTGATACTAAACTAGCTGCTGTATCTGGAGCGTGTTCATGATCTCATATTTTATCAACGAGTTCTCTGATGAAAATAATAATAATAAGTTGGAAAAAAATTATGGTGCTATCAAACACGTTCACCTATCTTATTTATTACAGAGTAACTAATTATTTTCCCATAAAATAATGATTACTGTCAATTATGTCGGTTAACAGATTACAACTAAAATACAAAATACGAAAATATGTATTTATTATTCGATAAAATAGTTGAGAACATACATTGGACATAAATAATGCCAAAATATGTTAAAACGAATAAGTTTTAGAGATGTTACGAAACATGCTCATTAAAATAAGAATTAAGAAATCGACATTCAATAAAATTATGTATTTACATGGAAATCAGCGTTCTATTAATTAATATTATAAATCAATAAAACAAGATAGGTCTCATCTGTGGTTGGGAAACATCTTGCAAACAATTTTTAATTTTATGTACTGTGCATAATTTTTGTTCACTCTTTTATCGGCATACAATGAATATATTTTATCCTTCAAATATTAGTAATTTATTGATATGTTGATATATATATTATGACAAAAAAACTATTTGTAATTAACATAAGTGGCGACCAAATGAGCAATACTATGTATTATGTTTATACCCATAATAATAACAATGGTACCTATATATACTTCTTTATCCCAAACATAATATTATAATAAATTATTGTAAGTTAATCACGTCATTAATCTCACCTAGGTACTCTTATTTTTCGTCATCGTTCATCTCAACAGTTTAAAAACGGTCAATTAATTTCTCGGGATTGTAATAATAATAATTAATAATTGCTCTAAATAAATCAAAAAACAAAAAACGTGACCGCTCAACTTACATTAAGACTGCAATATTGTCGAACTTTTGTACGCGTTTTCGGTGTTTTCCGATTTTTTACGATGTTGAAGTACCTACCTATCGCATACAAAATATATAGAAATACAGAATAGATATAACTGTAGAATGGAAAGAGCTATTGAAATTTCGATTCTTCAGACTTAAAGTATCCGTCAATCTAATAATGTCATGACGTACGTACCCGTTGCATAACGATTTTTGTGAAACTTTTCCACTTTTACTTTTACTGTTGTAGGTTGGGTTATATTGAATAGCATATAGCTTCAAACGATCCCATAATTATATATCATGCTCGGCTTTATTGTTTATAAATATTTTAACCTTGTTTAGAACTTCGAACTTGGGGCGATTTGACACTCGGTCGAACGTCCTGCTTATATTGGCCTATATAATATCGTCGAACTTCAGCTGGAACACGCTAGGGGTGATACGTATTACGCTTTATAATAATGTTATATTATTATTATTATACGCTCGTCATCACGTCCACGACAATCGTGTAACTACTGCGATATTATAATATGATATATTCGTTAAATTCTAAATGCGTCTGTTCGGGAAAAACGCGTACCTGACAGCGCACGACACTCTCTTGAAGGAAGAAGACGTGTGTTTTTTGTTTTTCACTTGTCGGTTATAGCGAAGGAACAAATAACGATTGTTTCATAATATCTAATTTATTCTCACCCATTTGATGGCCGATTTCGTCGATAACGCGTCCAACGTATCGTATACCTAGGTACGTGGCGTATACTATATAATGGTAACCTCCAATATGTTATAACACAATACCACAGTGTATAATATAATATTAAAATCAGTTGACGTGTTTCAGACGAGCCGTGCGGCTGCTGCTGCTGCTACTCTGTGACTACGACCGCGGTCGTAAAATATATACCTATTATACGATATTTAACGCGTTTTCGCGTGTTCCAGAAATAGGTTTCCGATATTGATCTGTATCGATACAGAGCATACCACGGCATACCTACATTTTATAGGTAACGTGTTAATATATGCATCGGTCAATCGACGGATCGCTTTTTTATCACCGAGACATAAAACGCGCGCAAGTACGGACTGTCCGGAATTGTAGGTACCTAACCCGTCACTACGAATACGTTGTATATAGGTACCTCTATAATATAATAGTAGTATGTATAGTTTTATAGACGTTGGCGATGTTAGAATTTCAGGAATTTAATGTTTGAGAAATTTAACAGGTTTAAAACGAAACCTAAAACTGTATACATCTTTGATACAGAACTCATGGGAATTATCTGAATTTTAAAAATATAAGTATCCGACATAATGACATACCGCGCACTGCATATGTTATTGTCATGTCGTAAAATAGATTTATTATAATATAAAAATATAAACAAGCTGAATCAACAATTATTATTATTATTATTATTATTATTATTATATTAAAACTTTATTTTTGAAAATTTATAATAGCCTGAAAATTATGTCCTACCAACATGTTATTATTATACGCCAACTGTCCTGCTTTACATAATATCATACGTCATTGTATATTATACTTGCGTTTTGTTTATTAATATTTAAAAACTTGTCAATTTAATATCTGTTCAAATACGACAGTGAGTAAATTTGACAAATTAATTGATAATGTTTACGTGACAATACGTTCAACACGCTATGAGAAAATCACTCATTGGTAACACCTGTTTGCGTTTAAGCCAGCGTGGTGGGTATGTATTGGAGTGTGTGATGGTAGACATAAGAGAAATAATTGGATAAAAGCATATTGTGTTTAAATTTTAGTGAAAACGTTTATAAATTGTTTGGACGACTTCGGTAGTTGTTTTTTGTTTAGTCGTTGTGTATATAAGGCAAGGTTTGATATGTACGTACCAATATAGGAGCGTAAGTTGATAACCCCTGTAAGTAATATACTGGAAAGTCTGAATATTGGCCTGATAATAAAAGGTTTGAAATGACCCTCGATTGCGATTTCATAGGACCAAACAAGACTTTGGATCATCTTGTACATATACAGAACAATGTAATTTAGACGAGGACGGAGGACATATTATATGGTCGAACGTTGGACGATTTTCCTTTTATCTTAAGTCGAGGACCCCGAGTTAATAATAATTTACCTAAATATTTAATTTCAACATAAACCTCCCCACCGTATACCTATAGTATGGGTATATGTTGTCATGATATTAATAATAATGTGTGTGTGTGTAACTACCTATAATGCGCTCTCTAAGTTATGGCACGACCGTCTCGGTGCATATATTATAATTCGATCACGTTATAATGTTTTACGGCCGACGGTCTGATGTGGGCCATTCGGTTAATTTATATAATGTCTGCCTCGAAATTTATTAAACACATAGACAAACAGATGTTACCGTGTCCAATAAACAATAATAATAATAATAATAATACATAATACGCGACTACGATTTCGGGGACATTACAATATTATAATACTACCCGGCCAGACTTATTGATAATAATAATAATAATAATAATGAACGAGGTGGACGTATATATATTATATAATATATACATAAATGATATTATATACATATATTATATATCATATTATTTCGTACACGCGTGTCGACCGCTGGTCTGACTGCGGCGAGGAGGGGGTGAAGGGTGGGTGTGCGTGTGAGTGCGTACAATATAATATTATGTATATAGGAGAGGGTCGTGTATAATACGCTTATATAATCGCGCGTAGGCGGGGTGGGTTTACGGTGGCGGAGGTGGGGGGACGGCATACATCAATGCGGTGCGATCGTTTCGATTTTATTTATGGCCGACGTAATTCTAGGCGGACTTAAATCATAACACGACCGATGCTCGCACACCGTAATAATAATAATAATTATTCGGAAACTCGAGCGGATGCGATATTGATATTATGTAGCCGCCGTACGCACGACCGCGGTCTGCTTCGGCTTCTGGGGAGTACCTTTCGTACTGGACCTCTTTATACTGGACCTGCGGCTTCCCGACGGAAACCGCACGAAATCCAATAATAAAGACTCTGGGTAATGGTACAAAAGTCGGGTACTTCAATCGTTTTCCGCAACAGCGCATCTCTTCCTGCAGCGTTATAACTAAAATTATAATAACGCTGAACTCGCGCCGTGGAGTGTGCCTATATCGTAAGAGCAAGTCTCTCGGGGACGGTGATCGCGCCGCGGTCAAGACAAATCACCGAGAACGAGTTTAACCGTAATAATAATAATAATAATAATAATATTATTATTATTATTATTATTATTCGGAAACTCGAGCGGATGCGATGTTGATATTACATCACCGTACGCACGACCGTCGTCTGCATCGGCTTCTGTTGAGGACCTTTCTACTGGCTTTCCGATGGAAACCGGACGAAATCCAATAATTAAGACCCTGGATAATCGTAAAAAAGTCGGGTACTGCAATCGTTTTCCGCAACAGCGCATCAGCTGTTCCCGCTGCAGTATACACGACTAAAATTATAATAAGGCTGAACTCGCGCCGCGGAGTGTGTCTAAGAGCAAGTCTCTCGGTGACGGCGACCGCGCTGCGGACAAGACAAATCACCGAGACGGCGTTTAACCGTAATAATAATAATTTAAGTATATATTGTAAGTATATAAGCATATTCCGCGGTCCATTCAATATCGCGATATCGGGCAGCGAGAAACGTTATAATATATAAATTGTACATACTTCTATACAATTTTTCTCGACGGCACGTCCGTCCATAAATCAGCGTAAATGTACACGTGCCGCCCATACGTGAAGTTTATTATATGGGTACACATATTATATTATAGGTGCGTTGTCGTGTCGGTGTAAAAACCGTTAGCGCGCGCGATCCGAGGCACACAATATCATTATACGTACAGGTAATATGTGGTATAAACCGCCTATACCGACGGCGAGCCGCGGTCGTTGCGAGCGTCGTTGCTCTCGTTAAATGTCACGCGATCGGTTTCTCGATCTCCAGACGGCGTTGGTCGCACGTCCGCTCGACCGACTGCCCTACAATATTTTTGTATTATACCAAGTTAATTCCAACACGTGGTCAAAGTATCACAGGACTAGCGGGAACATGCGCAGCAAAGCTTTGCTTTTGCCGTTCCAAAACATTTCAGCAATAGAAACTCGATCTGTCTGCGGACAAAAGTTGTTCCCATGGCCACCGTAAGGGTGGAGGGAGGCTGTTGGACCCGGAGTTCAGGGACCTAGCTAATTTCGATCGGAATATTTATTTTATATTAAATAATATTTATAGGGACCGCAAAAAAATTAGTACAGGGGACCAAAACTTGATGTGGGGGCCTGGTTGTTCCATCATGCGTCATTAGACCAGATTTTGGATTGGTTCTGACGGTCAAAACGATCCGCGGATTCGGAAGGGGACTTGAAGACAGAGGACGGAGGCACCGTTGTGCACAACGAAAAAAAAGAGTTCCAAAAGAGCTCCAAGTCCATAATCCAATTTGTCCACGTTAGCGCGTGCGCAGTAAATCAATCGCGAATAAATCTGCAACTACTTGACAGTCCCGAATTCCGTGTTGGAATCAACTTCAAAATGATTTGTGCTTGCACAAATACAAGCACGCATAGGTTAAGTATAATAATATATTATATTATACATAATATTATAATATAGACAATTTCGAATCGGAACATCCGGGCAATGTGAAACCACCGCCCAGAACCGTTAAACATGATACAGATCGTCGCTCGTCGCACTGGATGAAAACAATCAAAACAAACATTTTTATTTACAAGTACCGGATTTATCGTTATCAGTAAATGGTCTGTTTATTAATAATTTTTTATCAGTGCAAGATATAAGAAAAACCATCGATTTGTCTCGAGTAACTAAATAAATAATTAATCGGCCAGATGGTAGGTATTTACTATTTAATGAACAGAACTGTCAGAACGTACAAACTGATTGTGTATGGACATGTAAGGCTCTAACCCTCTGAGTCACAATTTGTCACATTTTATAATATTTATTATAATTTGTCATAGAATCGTTCCCACAATGAGCCTAAAAACATTTTTTCAGGATAACCAACGTCAAAAATGATAGTTTGAAGGTGATTTCGTAAAATTCCTATAAGAATCTTAGAAAAGTAATAACAAATAATAATAAAAACGTGATTTTGATGTGATTACGGTAGGACTTAAATTTGCTTTATTAATGTCACACTTTGTATGTTAGAAGAAAAATATGTATAATAAGCATAATATGCCAAACTAGGTTCTTAAAATTGTTTTTTGCAAAAGTCTTGTATTTATACGTTATATAATATCTATATTTCGGTGCACAGCTGATATTACAAGAATTCCAAAATTAATCTTTTCGACAAATGACTGAACAAACTGTTTTATATCGTCTAGCGAGCACATCGACGTTAGTGATTAAAACGTTGATAAAATATATTAAATGTTTGTTAATCAACTGAAGGCGACAAAGTCTTGTATAATATATTGGTAAATACCTTAATTAGCCAAATAATAACAGGTAACAAATCTTTACAACGTATAAGACTACTGTGAATGTTATTATTATTATTAATATTTATTTTTTTGAGATCACTGTGGCACAACGTATTATTTTGGGAACCACAGCTGAATATTACAATAATTGTTTTTATTATTAGTTTATTTTATTTTTATTATTTGTTTATTTTATTAATTAAATAATTTAATTTGCATTTTTTTTTAATATTTAAATATCAAATGGTCAATATTATAATATACGCCTTGTTTACAATAAAAACACAACGTTTTTATTCTCCGCGCCGTTGACGTTTTCTGATGGTCGGCGCAGTATCATAGCCGCTTTCCAACTAATAAGGTCCGATCGTGGCGGATTTCTAGTCTCGCGGACTTCGGCGGCGCCCGGATAACATAAAATTTTTCCCACTCCGGCGACAAAATATATAAAATCGTACGCGATGTCCGCCTTGCCCACGCACTTACGTCTAAAATCCACGTTTGTTGTCGTGTGACGGTTGTAAACAACTGTTGATTCGTTCTGGATTTACGGAGCACTCGTGAAGGTTTTCGTCCGACGGTTGACAACGCGTCGTATTTTATTCGATTCGAGAGACGGATATACGTTCGCCACCGCGGCCACCTGTGCGAAACCAGTTTTCGTTTAATTGCTTTCTCGCGTACCTACCTATATAGGTACACTTGAAATATATTATGTACATTATGTACCTGTGTACATATTATTATTATTGTATAGTTTTAACTCGCACGAGAGATAATATATTATGTTATTATGTAAATACTATCGCGTTGAATGGGCGACAAAAATATCTGTCCATCGGGGTCGCAATTAATATATAAGAATATAAACACGTACGTATACGTGGTATACAGTGTGTATCTGGAAGAAACCATACATTTTAATCTAGTTTTTACAGTATAAAATTATCTAACCACCCTTGAATTTAATTTAATGTGTAACAGAAATAATTATTGACCAATGTAATTGACTATGTCTATTATCTACCTACCTATACCTATTACTCATATATCTACAGGCTACAGCTATATTATAATAACTTTTATACTTTTTTCAAGCTTCTTTTAACATTTAGCTTTCTTATTAAACTAAGTACCTACAACGCTTTCGTTAACACGATAGAATTAAACTAACGATTGTTCGGTATTTTATTTATGTTTCTATGGCTATCACTTAGGCCTACGGAAATGCTAGCGCGAGAACGACGAATATAATGTGTCGACATTAAGACATAGGTATACCTAATTATAGACAGTCAACATTTCTAAAGGTGTGACTATCATTTAAATTATATTCTATAGGAGCTATAGAATAGTTTTAGACTATTTTAATATATAATAAGCATGTTGCGTGTATTCTAAAATTAAGGCGCTAACTTATGCAGAGCATTGGTGACATTAATAATTAATACTATTATGTTGTACCTATTTGTACACTTCATGTTTAGACTATTATTTAGAATATTACTTATTGCTTTCACCGCACGCACACAACGTCAAAATAGGTATAGTTTGGTTTACTGGTGATAATAATCAGCCGTTTAAATCACATCGCATATCGCAAATTATTCTTGTTCGTGATAATGACGACGTCAATATACAAAGTCGACGTCCTCGGGTTCTCTGAAAAAAAAAACCGATGACGTCATCGAGACTGTCGGATCCGATCGATCCTCCACCGACGGCATCTACCCCCCAGACTCGAGGGCACTTATGACAACAGTTGGGTATTCTATAATAATATAACATACCGCCTGACACGTGGCCGAAGTCTGTATACCGTCAATATGACTAATACTGTATTTTGTTCCGGTACTAGTCGAGATTTCCGACACGTCAAGTCACGTCTCCGGGATTAGCACGTCCGTATGAGAGCAAAGTCGTAAATCCACTGCAGGCGGCGCACGTGGACCGGATGGACGCAAAAAATGTAATAATAATTTCATTACGCCATCGCCACCAGAAACAGATTATTGGTAACAACCGTAACAACCAGTTGTGTGACCGCGCGGTCGCTCCTAAATGATTTCCGCACTCTACGCGGTGTGACTATTTCGACGGTTGACACTCTCGCATCATCATCTCAAAAAGTAACAGTTTTTGAAAATATTATTTTGCTGAACATTTATCCCACGTCAGTTCTGTAATTTTATATATTTTTTACTCATATTTTTCAAACGAGAACCACAATTATTCACTGTACTATATTCATTTTTGGCGCACGTTTTTTTGAAAATGTGACTGTATATTATATTAAGTTGTGATATTAGAACGAGTCTATTATTGAGTTGGTTAACTTTGTACACTAAAGCGATAGTAATACAAGTTTAGGATGATAGGTTTGTAAGATATGGTCATAATTATATGGGGCTGTTAATAACGATGTTTTAAAATTTCCTGTAGAAAAAATCAGAATTTGAATTATATGTGTACGCATCATCGTTTTAGAAAAAAAAGCGTTGGTGATTGGGTGAGCTTGCTCGAAGTATCACTCTATATACAATAATGCAAGTATAACATAGTGTAATTAATTGAAACGCGTCGCGGAAAGTGCTCTGAATATCGAAAAACGTTTTTGAAATCGCTCGCTGCGAAACGAGCTTCGCACAAACGCACTATTATACGTAGGTGCGTATTATACAAAAATATTATATTATTATTATTATTATTATTATACTTTCCGTTATCATTATTATTATCATTATTATCGTAGTCGTCGGTACCCTCGGCGAATTCCAGAGCAGACGTCGCGCAATCCGGGCTTACTGTCAGACAGTTACATATAATATATCAATATATGTATATGCTATTATAAAAGGTTTAACGCTGTACATAATATATATATATATAAAACAATATTATACGACACGCGTCGTGTGTGTGTCTCCGCGATGATGCCCACTTTTATCTGTGCGCTCGTGTCTCCATCTTGATGCAATGACATCTCATAATTTTATCATGAGTATCGTATATTATTATCATTATTATTATGAACTCTCCTCGTCTCGGCATCTCGTATTTTGGACATCTGTCCGAATTCCGTCGTTTTAATGCCTAGTTTTGTTTATTGATGGACGGACGACAATCATGCGTATAAATATACATATATATATAATATATTGTATGTACGCATGCCAAGCACGGATAATTGTGTCTTAATAAGAATCTAAAGTGTCTAAAAAAGAAAAGTCCTCGAAAAGTTGCGAACAAATCTATGCGGAAAATAATAGTAACATAATTAATGATCCCAGAATCATTTTATAATATTATATGTACTCATGGTTGAAATATACAAGGTTATTGCATATATACCCCTTCTCAATCAAATATTTGACGATAAAAATAAAAATAGCAGCGTAAAGGGAGCCAATAATAATCAAGTAGGTATATATGCGCGAGATTTTGAATTTTGTTAGCTATTGTCAGCGTATTTTTGATGATAAGAAAAATTTATATCTGTGATATCCCTTTACGCAGCCATTTTGTCTCTGATGATAACAATCCTAGTCGATATGCAATAACCTGTATATTTCAACCATGTATATACCTATTTAATATTTTCCAGGGTTTTAAAGATTTTAAACGAATCACACGACGGTTATTATATTTTAAGCCCAACATTGCATCTTTGCATTTCATCAGAAGAAATATATCTCGAAGTTTGTGATGAGAGTGAGTTAAGATGTAGTTGTGTCCACGATCGACGATATCGATTGATAAAAACTTATACAAATCTCTCGGTGTAACAATATACAATAATAAATTACTACCATGTAAGTATACAGTACTAAAAAAAATGTTTTTGCACATTATATGTTTTCATGAAAAAATTAATTGTAAATGTTATAATTTAATATTATCTTAAATAATAAAAATAAAACGACATATTATAATACATTTTTTTTTAAATTATATTTTAATAATAACGTTTAGGTTTTAATTTGGATGTTGTCGATTAACCACGGAATTCACTTATCCGTAGTTTTGTTCCACCCTATCCCGCAGATAATCGAGAGTTTACTGTATATAATATTATGTATTACACCGGAGTGTGTGACTTTAGGTTTTCCACGATTTTAACATCGCGGATTTAGTAACCTGTTGGAACGGATTATTATTCAAAAACAGAAGGTTAGGTTTGCCGTATACGCCTCGACGACTCACATTAATTACGTTTGATGACGATTAACGTATCTCGACTCCACACTGACATCGTTATAAATCAATTAAATATTTTACAATTAATACAACCATCGATTTTCGTTCGTCGGTACGAGTGATGTTTATAACTTCATTAATTTAATGGTTTTAAAATAAACGGAACTAAAACATTTGAATTTTCGATACAGGGGAACTCGTTGTAATATGCTGAATTTGAAAATAATATATAGATATCAAATATGGAGTGACGAACACTGTAGGTAAGATGTATTAAAACACACTCCAGGCGGCAATGTCGTATACCATAATATAGTCTATAAATGGTTAGTCGGTATATACAATGTAATAGGTATTATAGCTGTGTATAGAGTGCTCGAACCGAAAAACATATCAAACATGATATTATTGTGATAGTATTATCATGGGCTTTTGTTTACTCATTATCAGATATTTAAACTTCAACAAAATATCTTCAACGCTATATTATGTGCCAAGCAGTCAATGTGATTAATTTTTTTAGCCCGTATACGTTGCCAAAAAAATATAGAATTGATGTAATTTTTATTTTTATTCAAATTTATTAGTCCAATATCGATGAAATTATCTACCATGGTACATAAATTAACTTTAATGCTAGGTACTATATTGTCGTTACAGGATTCATTATTTTTGAAATGTTAAAAGCATGATTACTTTTTAAAACTAATATAAATAATTATAAAACTGGATGAATAGTTGTTTATTAAATATTTAAAAAAATGTGTATGAATAAAGTCATAATAATTACATTTAATAATAATTTCTACAGTGTTTTGTATACAACTGTTTGTAATTTTTTTTTTTTTACGTTTGTGACTTGTAATGTCATCTATTCAGTTGAATGCCTGCCTGCCTTCCTATACTTTTTTTCTTTCAATTACTTAGTGTTTTCACGAACTGGAAGTATTATACTCGTGTTTCTACGAATCGAAACGAAGTAAAGACCAAAACGACGAGCCGGAACAACGTCCGGTTCATTTCGAGCACTGGTGAGCTGTGTTGTACAGACGTAAAATAACGTCTCACTGAGTAAACGGAATAATATCTACGTCGAACAATATATTATATTTGGGGCGTTTGACGATTGCAGTTATTAATTGGTATTAAATCGAACGTTAATTTGAATATTTTGTAATTTTTTTGACAACACCGATTTAGGTGTAAAACATTTATTTTTACTTCTTAGTGAATCGTTTGATTTATGGTCACATTTATCGCACTTCTGGGTTTGGCGAACGTACATCGGTCGTAGTAGTCGGTCAATAGGCTAAAAGTTCAAAAATATACGACGAATTGCCTGCTCGCTTTCTTATCGATCTAATTGCGACTGACCAGCGCTGCAGCTATCGATCGGTAAGACCGAACTATATAATCGTTGTCATTCAGTCACGCGCGTGCATAATATATTATAATAACAATTAATTATTAATATCATTTTATACCGTTTAGCTATATAATAATGATATAATATTAACAGCCGATCGGCGATAGACGCACGTCATTGTCATAGAAGGGTTTCGTGCCGGCTGCAAAGTTCGACGGAAACGAAGACGCGTACCTGTCAAACCGCACTAATTATACCACTTAATAATTATTATTATATAATATATACAATGTGAGCATTGGCAACGGCGTCAGTCGGCGGACGGACATCGAACCACCGATTCCCGTCAACATCCGTACAATATTATATATAATGCGATATAATATTAATACGATTTCGCGGTATATGCGGTTATTGGTTTGTCTGTATACCTACGATACGTCGCGCGATACGTGACAATATAGTAAATTAATATATTCAATTATTATGACAATACGATGACGAGTTGAGTTGACGTGTATAATATCACGCGTCCCATAATACGTATATTATATACCCAGGTATATGCTCAGATACCGCGAATCCACCGCATAATGGAAGTCCGGCATATTCAACTACCTATATATATATATAGGTTTTAGTGTTTTACCGTCCATTTTAAACGGAATATAAGGGCAACAACCGTTTCGATATCATAGGTATAGATGTAATTATTATAACATTATCTTACTTGCTTATATTATTATTATTATTATTATAACGTCGGTGCCAGAGGATTTTTCTCTTTTGCCCAAAGTAGGATGTGTAGTACAATGCACATACCGCTGTTTTATAAACGCGGAATCGGTAGGTAGTACCTACACATACGAGTTGTTGATGTTTAAGATCAACAGATATAATATGACGTATAATTGTTCCGATATTCTACCATATTATATAGGTATAATATAGGACGGAATTACAAAAATATTGGAATCGAAAATGTTATGAATATTTCGTTTGTCGACTGCCCGCGCATATCCGTAATAGGTCAACTGCAACGTTTTTGGTATACTGTCCGATTTGGATTCTACGTTAGTTCACGTCGAAAATGATTACAATATACGTATATTATGCGTAGATACCTACATTTAATATAATATATTACTATAGTCATTAAATCGCCACTGACGACAGTGGCATTATATCTGAAGCTCGGTCAAGGCGGGAAGGGTGAGGGAGGGCAATTAAATTGTTTTGGTACAACTATCGTAGGCGTAGTTAAAACCACACATTAATCAACTTCTTAAATTTATTTTAACAGTTTAATAATATATTCGTTTTTTTTTTTTATTTTATTCAATGTTGGTTTGACAATTTTATTATTATATAAGAGGTATAATGAATTATATAAACACATACATAAAAAACCGAGACTCGACAGTCGTGTGTTCGATCTACCATTCGACTCCCGCTGACTGACTATAATTAGCAGAGCTCGTCGACACGGCAGCAGTTCGTTTAAATAATATTGTGACGCGAAATCGGACGACGACGACGACGCAGTACGATAAAATGATGTAGCAGAAGAGAGTACCCATATTATAACGCACCAGACCGGATGATAATGTTATTATAATACGGACCATACGTAAAACAAATAATAATAATAATATATCGAAATCCTCGAGAGTGCGATACATCACTTTTGACACCGCCTATAGTACCTATATAAAGTATACAATATACGCAATAATGTATTATAATAATATGTCCGTCTGGACGATCGGCGTAAATGCGTCCGACACGCGAAGGATTGAGTTAAGACTGGTTTGAAGTGTGACATTATAATAATGCGACGGGCCGCGATTCGTAAAGAAAACGATACAACAATATAATAATGTGTTGTGTCCGAGACTAAAGTGGACGTGGCCCTCGACGATGTACATTGTACAGGTACCTAATTTTTTTACGCCGTAAACAAACCACGCGCGCGCAAACTCCGCGGTCGAGTGCCACTATTATGCGGTGATAACACTAACAATGTACACGAATATTAATATTATTGTCGTTTCGTTACTCGTCGCATGGCGTATATAATATACATAATAATAATAATAATAATAACATAATAGTGCACCGAGTGGACGCCTATGAACCGAGACACTGGTGCAGTTTACCACGAGACGGAAATGAATCGATATCACGATGATCGGTGGACCGCGGTCGTAATAATGCCTCCTATGTATAGCTCTAGAGTGCGAGTAGCTTACGCGCTGTAAAATCTGCACGGTGATAATAATACACTGCAGGGCGATTTTTTTTAGTCACGCTCGCCACATTTAAACGCTTAAATTATGCGTACATTAAGATTCAGATTTTTGGAATTTTTAAGTGTAGTTTATAAAGACAATATTTTCGAATACTTAGATTTTTCAAAGCGGGTTTTAACAGGAGATCCCGCAGCGATACCGAATTTTCAAATGAGAACCTATTACGCGTGTTAACGTACATTTTGTAAATCAGGCGGTTTTACGGAAAACGTCGACTCTGAAGCTTTTGAATCCACTTATTTAAGTACTCGCAAATATCGTCTGTAATTACACTAAATGAATGTCAAAAGTCAGAATTTTAATTCTCACATAATTTAAACACAAAAAAACGTGTGAACATATTATGCTTAAAAAAACACCCTCTGCTGTAATAGCCACGACGTCATACGAAATAATATAATATTGCGGCCCTAGCCGATTGTGGTACACTCGAATTGGGGTCTAAGTAAATTGGGTCGGCGATAATTTGCGTACATTTTGAAAGCGGTAAGTTGAGAACCGAGTAAAAAAAAAGTAGTAGGTAAGTTGGGTTCCGGCTATAAACTTATACTTACCTACCTGTTCGTCTCGATCATTCAAGTTATTACCAAGAACATAATATTTTATATCATATTATATTTATTTAGAACGTAATATTATGTAATATAAAATAATATAATATATATATATAATATAATTATAAAATTTGACTTCTAATAAAGATGATTAGATATTAATAAATGGAATGAACACAGTAACATTTTATTTTCCGGACTCAATTTACTTAGCACTTTCTTTTGCCGGGACTCAACTTACCTATAACCTTTTTTTTGCCGGCACCCAATTTACCAATCCCGTCGAAGTGTAGCAACGCCTCGGGTTCGAGATTCCCGTATGGGGTACCTACGACTCTAACTCAACTTTTCACCAACACACGTTGCCGACCGATTCCAAGGGGAGTAGACCGCGCATTCCGCTACGTTTGTCACACGCTTTGATCGCGGTTTTCGCGACCAGGCGCTTTTCTTTTTCTGTCGCTGCAAGACCGCCGCGGTACTAATGCGATACGCACAACAACGACGACTACTGCCACGTTATTATATTACGACGAGTTCTCTCGAGTGCATTAAAAATATTGTATAACAATCTGTCCATTCATTGCTGGGGCGCAGTATGGATTTCATGTTCAGTCAATTAAATGATTAGTACACCGCGGTTTAACTTTAACGTCAAAAACAAACCAAAGCTTTAGTGTACGGCTTATTTGAGTGGCCGAATTATGTTTTGACGGATAAACAATGTGATGAAACGTAAAAATATCGCTTACGTTATTGTATTGTATTATCCAAACCGGAGAGAAAAATTATATATTATTATTATTTTTATATTATGCTGTTTAACAACGTGTTCACCGGAGACTATGTGGGACGCCCGTGAAGTTGGCACCCCCACTTTGAGATATCAACTTCAAACCAGCGCCAATATTTTGCAAATGATTTGCAACATCAATTTTGAAATTTGCAACTTCTCCCATCCACCGGAAAATCCGATTTCCTGATGGGGGTGCCAACTTCACGGAGCACCCCCACTTTGAGCTATTGACTTCGAACCAGTGCCAATATTTTGCAACTGATTTGCAACATCAATTTTGAAATTTGCAACTTCTCCCATTCACCGGAAAATCCGATTTCCCGATGGTAGTACCATCAATTACCATATTGTATTATATTATTACATTATAATAATGTTTAATACCTAGGTACTGATTTATAAAATATAATATTTGCTATCAAATAGTACCATCAATTACCACGGCCATTTTTTTAAAATTATTTTTATTCATTAATGTTATAAATTATTTTTGAGTTGTTAATGATTAGTGAATGCAACTAATAAAAATGATGACCAGTCAAATTCATTTTTTTTATAACTTTTTTAATTTATTATTATTAGACATTATTATAAAAAATGTTCAATATTTTTGTAAGAAATCATTTATTTATAATTTTTAAGAAAAATAACTCAAACCTAATTTATAATATTGATTAATAGAAAATAAATTAACATTCTGATTACCATTTTTATTATTTTATTTTTATTTTATTTTTATTTTAATAATATTAATTAATCAATATTATAAATTAAGTTTGTTATTTTTCTTAAAATTACAAATACATTTTTTCTTACAAAAATTAATAAAAATCACGTATATTATATAAATTATTCATACTAATGATTAATAAATACGAATAATAAAAATAATAAAAACAATTAATACAAATGTTAGATCAATTTTAATTAAGATCAATTAATTAAAACATTATGAACAATTATGACTCATAAATATAACTAATATGCAAACTTCACGTAGAACCCCCACTTTGATCAAACAGAACTTTAGTAAAATTTTTATTCAATTTACATTTTTTTATAAAATATTTTTTCTCAAACATGTTTTATTAAAGTTTTTATCAAATATAGAATTTTTGAATATTATGAATTTTTATTCCATTTAGAATCTTTTTATTTAATATTGATTATTTATCAAATATTGATTGAATATCAAATGAAGATTTGTTATCAATTCTTTTTATTACATAATTTATATTATTATATTATATATACATTTTTTTTTTTCAAAAATAGATTATTTTAACAAATTTAGATTATAAATTATATTTTTTTAGTAAATATATTTTTTATGATTTATTGATTTTTTTTTATGTAAAATATTCTTTTTTTTATCAAACTGATTTTTATAAAAAATTTTAATTAAAGATTTTTTATTGATTTTTATCTAACAGAATTTTTAGTAACATTTTTATTAAATTTACATGTTTTTACAAAATAATTTTAATCTAACATTTCTTATTCGTTTTTTTTAAAAATATTATGGAATTTTTTAAAACTTTTTTATTTAAGTTTTTTACATTTTTTCTAAAATTATTTTTCTCAAACATGTTTTATTAAAGTTTTTATCAAATATAGATTCTTTAAATATTATGGATTTTTATTCCATTTAGAATCTTTTTATTTAACATTTTTTATTTGTTTCAGATTCTGAGCGGAGCGATGAATGTATTGATTTTACAATGATGTGTGTTTTATTTTTGTTATTTGTGTATACGATAAGTTGTGGAAATAATGCTTCGATTTTCAATATCAGTATCTTGTTCGATGGGAAAGTGAATCTAGTTTGTGCATTCGAGTTTATATTAGCATTTTGTATACACGATAAAATGTTCAAAATATTTTAATTTGTTTTGAACTGTTAATAGACATTTTCAATTTCCAATTTTTAGTTTTTTTTTACTATGAATATTAATGAAATTTTCTTTAAAAAGCTTGAAAATTTTTACAAGGCTCCTGATATATTGTTACAATATCAGATGAAAAATATACCGTACCACGCCATAAGATGTTTCGCTTAAAAAAGGTAATTAAACATCTTTTTTTTTTTCCAGTTCATCAATTCTTTCTTCAGGTATTATTAAGTAGTTCTTATTTATTGATGTTTGGTTAGGTATTCATTCCAGCATAATTTGTTGAAATGCTACACAAAATATACGAAACGCTTCATTGTCTATAAGTATATCAGAATATAGACTAACCAAGGAAAGCTAGCAAACCATTTATATTGAAAGTGAACTATTAAATTTAACAAATTGTTTATGCAACCCTACATAACTGCCTTACGTTAAAATTAATAGTTGATATCCAATTTTCACATAATATAAGATATTTTGGCCTATATACTCGTTCAATGAAACCAGTTATAAAAATATTTTATTTTTATTAATAATACGTATTATTACCTATTATAATATTATTATAAGGAGTCTTAAAATGTTTTTTATCATAACTCTTGGCGTGATATCGCAGAGGTTTTGGTTTTTTTCTATGTACCCTGTTGATAACAATTTTTGTTCTTTTGTTCTAATTTCTTCGTCCAACGCCAAAACGAACGACGTGAACGTCTGTGTTTGACCACGGTTACAGACCCTCCATCCGTGTTTTGCGTCGTAGTCAAAATCTGCAACTCTGGAGCATCACCATCTATATTTGGACACGTGGAAATATTCGTCGTAGATATACACAGTCTGCCATCCAGCAAACACTTGGAATCACGATTTCCCGACGATTCCGGTCTCTGCATGTCGCTGGTGACCTGCTGAAACTTCAAATTTGGCGTTGATCGCCACCCCATATCTGCAGGTTTCTCGCCAGCTGAATTTAGACACATGGGGATATTTGGTGTAGATACACACAGCCTGCCGTCCAGCAAACACTTGGAATCACGATTTTCTGACGATTCCGGTCTCTGCATATCGCTGGTGACCTGCCGAAACTTTAGATTTGGCGTTGATCGCCACCCAATCTCTGTCGATTTGGCTGAGGACATTTTACCCATTACGGTGATGTTAGGCAAAGATGCATAATATCTTTTATGCACCCGTAAACTTTTCATATCCCTACAACTTTCAGCCAAAGGTTTTGGTATGTTTTTCGTAAATCAGCTGCATCATTTCACTCTTGGATGTGATGTTGATATCGGACATATTTATCTGATAATATATAAGCAGAGTAATTAATAAATTATACGGAAAAAACGTTTTAACTAATTGTCGACCGCAGGAATGAAAAATAGAAAAATAATTCGTAATGAAGACAAGAAATGATTATTGATAAGTGGTAACTATGTGACACAGATACGAATTGTAATTCAAACATTCATGTACATGGCAACGAGATTTTTGTTTTTTGCCTAACCCATTTAAAAAGTGTCATTCAATATTAAAATTTACTGATTTTAAAATATCCTATATCTATATCTAATTCAATATTATTTTGTTAAGTTTTTGGGTATAATATCACCATCAGGGACGGAACTTTTATGCTTTTTATAGTTCCACGGTTTACAAACGGTTATTGGAAAAAATTAAAAACTCCGTTACGGTTTTTCGAAATTAAAAATGTATGTTTCTTTTACTACCAATGTTAATCAGTTCACATTGTTATATAATTTAAACATGACTTGGCAAAAAAAAAATAAACGCATCAACAACTACATTCAGTACCGGTGATCAGCATATTACGTAATACGTATTTAGTTGATTTTAAGGAAAAATAATTCTTCGTCTTATTGTATAACGGTCGTAATAAATTTAATATAATTTGATGGTTATAACTATTTTTATAGGCGAGTATATGAATATATTACCAACGCGACACATTGAATCCGTGAGAATTACACAAGTATACATAAATATTAAATATATTAAACGTAGGTACACCCATAAAAATGGGTACCTATAAAAATAATTATTCCTCGATTGTTGCGCATTGCCATCACGTGTGATTAGTATACACTCCGTAAACAACGACTTGAACCTTTTCGACACGCCACTGCTACAACAGGTGTAAATATAAAATGCTGTAACCACGTGGATGGCTCTTATATCGTTTTAAATAATAATATTTTGTTATGAGTACACCATATACATAGTTAAAAAATTACAAAGTTATTGCATCATTAAATCCATCGTATATTTGATTATAAAAAAATTTCACCGTAAAAAAAGCCGATGAAAACCATGCGCTTATGCATGATACTTTTATGCGGGTTCTAAGGGTGCGCGAAATTGATATCTGCAGATGACAGCAATCCGAGCCTAAATGCAATAACCTTTATTTCTCAGCCATGCAAGTACCTATATTAAATAACTGTTGGTAAAACGTGATAGTATGATATAATGGCACGAGTGCAGCCCGTCGCGCAATATCTGAAAACTGGAAACTGTTAAAACAGGCGCCGCCCGGAGTAATATAGTACGCTATATCTGTGGTAGGTTAAACTTTTTTTAAAAATACTTTACAAACTGCAAATGCAAGTGTTTGCGTCAATGTAACCTATATTGACGAGACTCGGATGCATGCACGTCTCTACATGATCTCCGTTTTTCATTGGCGTGGGCGGTCTGTCTGGAATAGGTAATCCGCAAGTATGCATTCGCGAGTGGTTCGGAAAGTCACAGAAAAGATTTTTCGAAATCTCTTAAACCCTGGTCCGGCCACTTCGATTGAGGTAAGGACACTATTCGAATAACAAAATATAATAACATAATATTTCGATTTTGTCCTGTCTACAATACGTTATATTATAATATATTAATTCGTACCTATAGGTATTGTGTCTGTTTAAGTATAGAATTTGCCTCGTTTGGTAATATTTCATTCCACAAGTGGCGAAAACACGACTTTAATAGACGATCCCCGACTAGGATTGATAATATACTATGTCGAATAATTTCCCTTAGAAATACGACTGCGGCTGGTTTTATAGTCGGTCGACGATGACCAGGATAATATGATGATCAATCAGCACACAATAATAAACAGTTGACGCGACCTACCGTAATAGACAAAAAAACGTCCGCGTGCGAAATCTACTGCTGTGCACCCATCACGCGTATATACGGAAAACCTGGTTTTATTTTGTTGGTTTTTCCGATTACCGATACCGCGGTCATCTCCGCGTGTAAAAAAGGCATATAAATATGGAATAGAACGTAGGTATATATAATATAAAACAATGACGGGAGAAAGGTAAATAATATGGTATAGAAAAAAAAAACTGTTTTTGATTTGTTAGTCACGACAGTATACTTGTATAATATGTGTATGTGTGTGTGCGTACACATTATATCTGATACGCGTGTACCTTAACGTGTGTTTGTGTGTGTGTGTGTGTGTGTGTGTGCGTGTGAGTGTGTGTACTCGCGCGCGTACAGCCAACAGGTAGCTTCGCGCTATGTCCAGCAGCCATTGTGTCCCGTAATGAGAACCAACCGCATTAACCGTAACAATGCAACCAGCACACACACACACACGCTTACCCACATACACATTTACACGCACACGTGCGCTTACTCCAAGTCTTCTATAGGACGGCCGGTGTGTGTGTGTGTGCGTGTGCGTATAACATTATATTATATAGCCGCGCCGCGACGCTCGGCAGTCGTCGGCGATCGTCTTCGTCTTGCAGCCCGCGCGTGACCTTTAACCCCTTTTCAAACGTCACTGCCATGTTCTACATTTTATATTTCCCCATATATATATATATATATATATATATATAAACGCACGCACACATGCCTATGACTATACGCGTACACCGATGGCATTCGTCGTGTGTGCATTGTGTTCGTGCGACGCTTTTTATATATATTATTATTATTATATTATATTATATTATAGACCGTCACACCCGCCGACGACGACGACAATAATATATAACGTATATATAGAGGTATACGCGAACGTTTTTGCTACCGTCGTCGGTAACTGTGGTATATACATGTTACCTATATATACCATTAGAATATATACCTAGTTGTCGTCGTCGTATATAGTAAGTATAGTGGTAGTAGTAGTAGTAGTTGTAGGTATAGTATACTATATATAATATGATATAGCAGGAGCGGTAGCGACGGTCGTTGGTATACGCTCACATTATAATATTATTGTGTGACCGAACCGGTATGTCCGTCGTGAGCTATCGGCCTATGGTTATTATTATTGTAAATTATCACGACTAATATTGATAATAATAATAATAATAATAATAATAATAATGACCGTATAATGTAGCTGCTCCCGCGGAGTCGTCCGTCCGCCGCTTATACGGACAATATATTATTACAATACGATAATAGTATGCACGCCCGTAATAATATAATGATTGTTATTGCGATTCCGTTTCGGACTGTTCGCATTGTCCACGCTTACACATATAAGCGAAAAGGTCGGACGACGACTACACGATATTACACGTATTATATAATAATAATAGTATTGTCTATTATCGATAAGCTGCCCTAAGTCGCAGCCGAGTGTGGTTTATGTACGCGTATAAAAATATTGTACAGTCGTATATCAAACATGCGCATGGTAGCTAATACATTATACGATATACTGTTTGATATTAATCGGCGAGAATCGGTTGATGACTCGCATATTATTCGTCCAAAACTTTCGCCAGAAAGTCGACCGAGTTCCCGTCCACGAAGGGATTGTTATCACGTGGTGTACAGGGTCCGGTAGAGTTGAATCGTTAAAAAGTCACCCCCCCCCCCCCTCAAAACATCTCCGGAAAAATCCTCGGACAGATGTCCGATTTTTGTGTACGAAACACAAGCGATACGTCGCTGGAGTTTTGGAGAAACTGCAGACGATCTGCGAGGCGGTTTTCATAAATCGTCGTCAACCGAACACGACCAGCGGCCAGTGCCCACGGAAGAGAACGTTATTATTTCCATATGTTCGCCAATATTTTCGGAGAAGATTATTTAAATTCGTGTCGAGATCGTTGCGAGACGAATGTAAATGAGACGTTTTAACCCACACACACGCGTGTTACGGGTTTTCGAACGACGATAAACATATCAATATAAATTAAAACACTATACGCTATTGCGACGAAATCGCACTAATCGTATACACTTAAAACGTTTTACCTACCGTAGATTTTTTTTTACATAAAATATCATTAACATTTAATTCCACTTTTTTTCTCGCAATAATCATTACGGTCGTAAACAAACAACTCCTTAAAAGTCTGGTGGTTTTGGACAACAAACTAATATATTATCTTGTGTTTCGCATCGCCCGCAAAGCACTGCTCTTAAGTCGAAACAATTAACGTCCGACGTATTTATATAGCGGTTTTTTAAAATACAACATTAGTGCGTTATCATAATAATTACAGTTAATCATCGGAACTCTGGACCGCGGTGTGACTTGAACGCCATTGGCTGCAACCCAGCTAGGGCTCGGGAATTAATACGCTGGAAAAAACTTTATAGCATGTACTTAGAAAGTTTAAACGTCCAATTCGATGCGGTGAAATATTTGAGAACAAATCATTTTTCGAAAATAAAAAACAATTTGACTATATGATTTTACAATGTTTTTGTAGTTATATTCATCACAGTGAAAAATATTATAAAACACATAATAATATTATATTGTTGTATACGTATATTTATATTTTTTACACACATATAATTTCAAAATAAAAAGTGTTCAAAATGTTGATATTTGTATAATATTGTCGCGTCAAGAACTAAAAATAGGTTCGTTTGTTCGTTGTGTTTATAAATTAAATTGTTTATATAAATATTAGGTATTAAAAAAGTTATAAAATATGCACTAAAAATATTTAAAATTGAAATCCTGCAGGTATGACGAAGACATAATATGTAAATATGCAAAATATTTTATTGAATGTCCCTAGTCTGGCTACAACTGTTTGACATAAAATTATGTAATATTAATCGTAAACGTACTAAGCAATACTAAGCACGCATTGACTGGTTGTAATACTTCATATACTTTATAGGATGGTTCCATCGACTGAAATTGTATTAATAAACGTTTGTGACAATATTTATTCACAGTCGCGAACGGTTATAGGAAAATGCAACATTATTACATGTTTGCATAGTATTATTATTTTATTGCGAGATGGCCAAATAGATACACCACAATTTTGTAATAATATATTGAGTTGTCCACGAAATTGTATGGCATTTTATAATAATTACCTACATTATTATAATATTAACATAAAATTATGAATAATTTTATAATCTTTGAAGGAGGTCATTTTTTTTCCCGAGACTCGTATTATTATCGATAACGTCAACCTACATTGATTTGGAATCCGGAATGACTAAAACAAAAAAAAAAAATGGAAGTATTAGGATTGTATACTTTTTTACTCCCTCCGAAACATACATTTTGGACCATAATAACAGTAATCAGATTATCAATATAAATATTAATTTGTTCAAATCTGGTTTACAGTAAATGCATGTTAATAAGGAAAACAAACCAAAACCTCTCACGAAAGTCCCAATTAAATTTTTACAGACATTTTGTAATAATTTTGTACCATTTGTTTTACCAGTCAAATTTAATTGTACACTCGTAGACAATGCATAATGTGGTAACTGGTAAGTACAAATTGTATTGATTTCGAGTTATTGTCATATTAACTTCAAACTCGTAACCAGTTTTCAAAAAATCCTTATTGCATAAACCGGTTGGAGTAAAACATTTCTCTTGATAGTTAAAAAACTTACACAAATGTTCACAATTAGCAAAGAATACCGGCGTAAGCTCATTGGGGCCGTCGCAAATTTGAAGTTATCATTTTTTGTCGACTTGTCACACGTTTTTCTTTTTAAAATGAGCGTTGACGAGTGTAACCGCTTGCGTAAAAATTATATCATATACCAGTAATATAATATTACCATTTCGTAACCAAATGGTACGAAATTAGTTAAAATTAAAATCCTCAACATTTTTTCCGTTTCAGTTATTCCGGGTTATTGTTGTCGGAAAACTGCAGTGCTACGATATCGCGACAGACAAACAATTAATATTATTATACGCTAACAGGCCACCGCGGTGGGCGTATCACAATAATAATACGATATTATAATATTCAGTATAATATCAATATTGTAAAAATGATTATGATTTTTATTTATGGGCGCGCGTAGGTTACGATAATATAATAATAATAAATTAAATTTACGCCGTTATCGGTTTAACACTATACACTCGATTGTATAATATGTTTTATAAAATGGATTGCATTTGTCTTAGATAGGCGAAACACGAGCGTGTATAACACACATGCGGATACGGTGGAGACGGTTTTTTTTTTTTTATTTCGTTATTATTAAATCGAACGCGTGGGAATTTATAAAATATAACGTTATTGTTTTTATTGCACTATACGTTTTCGATTCGGTGCAGGTGTTGCGAGTCGTGGTCGAAAAGACGGACAACGCGATTTGGCCATCCATTTGAGAGGTATAAATTCTTATATATATATATATAGATACGTCGTGTCTTACACGGGTTTGTAATGGGTACGGGTCGTCGGGTCATGATTAACGATTTCTGGGTGTACATAAATATTATAATCCTTTTAGGAATAAATAATTGCTATATACACGGCAACTTGAACTAAAAATGAAAAATACCACAATCCGTGAAAATTATAATTGTATAATTATTAAAATATTCGATCCATTGGCGGAAATCGGGGGATGGGGGGCTTGAGGGGGCTTAGACCTTACAAAAGTCCGTAACGCCCCTTGCTTTTTTAGTTTTGTAGGATTGAAGCCCCCCCTCCTCCGCTCACATTGATGTTAATAATGTTAGTCCCCCCCCTGAAATTTGAATGGATTTCCGCCTATGATTCGATCATTGCACGCGGATTCTGTACTGCACTGCAGCTCCTCGTATAATAATAATAATAATAATAATAATAATAATAATAATAATAATGTTCTCGGGAAAAACGACCGCGAAGAACGGTAGTGAGTATTGCCGATCGCGTTTTTCATCGGTAGATTTTGGATATTATTTCACTGACCGAATTTTCCGTAAACGGGATTCCATACGAATGTGTCTAAAAGTTTGCAACAGAACACTGCAGGGCCGACCGGTCGTGAAATATCGTATTACAGTATGCAGTTGGAATTTATAATATGCAGTTTTAAAGTGGCTTTTCAAAAAAACAAATGGTAAAAATGGTCACCAATATGGCAATATGTATATCACCTAGATACGACGTACTCACTTAAATCAGGCATTGTGTGAACAATTACTGTGTATTACTGTGTGAACAATTATACTGCAGTTATCATAAGTAGGGCACGAATGTTGTAAATTACAAATAACAAATTTTCGTTTCCATACGACACGAATCTGGAAAACTAATATTTATATTGGAACGTTTTTTTTTTTTTTTACATCAAATACCTAATCGTTTAAATGACAAAATTTAAAATGTTATGATGTCTATTAGCTGGAGTGCAGGGTGCAGAGTCGGGTATACGGACGATAACAATTTCTCGAACACCTTCAGACATATATAAATATATATATATATCACTATCTACGGTTGAAAAATGTGTTCCAAACCCCATGACCTAACCACATCTACTACCGTCAGTCAAACATTAGTAGTCTGTCAATAGCACGGGGTCAACTTCGCGGACGTCTCGACGGACTCGAGAGTTGGACTCCCTATAGCAAAGGCGGGAAGTAACGTTGTTTACGCTCAGCGCTATTCAAGTATTTTCACAAATCTAATTTTAACGTAAACGCGGCAATACGCGTATGACACGTCATAATAATATCATGAGATGTTCCGGTTCCGGTTTGCGTGCAGGTGCAGTCGTCGCGAGCGTAATAGGAATGCGTACTTGGCGACACACGCTCGCGTAAAACATAATAATAATAGTAAAGGAAAGACACAGGGACGTCGAAAAATTGATAAAAAAAAAACTAAAGAAAAAAAATGGTGAAGAAAAAGACGAGCGAATAATACTACAATAAACCCTGCGAAGGCAGCGGGGCAGTGGGCGCGATGACGAGACAATAATAATAATAATATAACAATAACAATACGAACATTCACGCGCGCGTATATAATTCCGGGACACCGCACCCCGTTTCCCAATCCAACCCACCTACCCCCCCGAGGACTAAAATGAGCTGTGGCGGAGATTCGTCGTCATCATTCTCTCTCTCTCTCTCTCTCTCTCTGTACAATATAAGCCACGAAGATTACGAACGACTCTCGTCTGCAGCTCTCGGCTCGCGCATATTATATCGACAGGTATCCGACGGCGGCGGTGGCGGCGGCGGTTTAATAATTTGTCAAGCCGCGCAGCAGCGTCGCAGTCTCCTTATAATAATATATTATAATATTCGTCTTTGTCATCGAAAACGCGCACATTATATAATGTGTGCGGGACGCGCGGAGAGGGGGGGGGGGCGGCGAAAACTCGCGATGCGAGAAAAAAACCGTTACCCCTCGCCCGCTGTTAAAAAACGATGTCTTACGACTTTTGGCAGCCCGTGTCGTCGTCGTCGCGTTATATTGCACCCGTGTCTGACGGCGTTACGTCAGTAATCATCCGCTCGTCGGGGCCGCAGCGACGATAGGCGAGAAAAGCGGGTCCCACGGATTACCCGCTCGTGCACCCCCCACCCACCACCCTCCCCCGCCAGGAGGAGACCGCGTTTTTCCCGTCGCGCGCCGTGAAAAATGGAAAAGCATTAAACGCGCCGCCGCTACGCTTTTGTACCCACGCGTAATATATATAATAATACGTCGCGTCGTATAATGAGAGACGTACGGAAAAGAATTCGTCATTATGTGTATAACAATAATAATAATAAATATATATACGCACGTCGTCGTCTCGGTCTTCGTTTTTATTTCCGCGGCGCGCCTCTGTCACGCTTCCACCGTGCCACCCGCCACCCACCCACCCACCCACCCACGCCGTGTATATATTATAATATGTGACGCGCGCTCCGAAACGTATACAAATTGAACTTTTCTCAAAGTTCGATTGAAACACAATACGCACACACGCGTACCATACGAGCATTTGTCGTCGTTTACGAAAATGAATTTTCCGTCCCGCGCACCGTCACCCTCTCAACCACACCCCTCCGCACGACGAACGCCCCCGCAGCCGTTCGAAATAATAATATAATATTATAATGACTGATTTTTCTTTTCGAACGCCCGTTTGTTTTTAATACGTCGTCGGGACGTGCGCGCTGCAAACGCGATCGATCTCTCGACGATTTTCCTATCATAATATATTATATTGTATACATACCTAACTTTTCCTCCGACACGAAACATATTAAAATTACACTATATATGTACTGTAATAATATATCACTCCGACTTAGCGGCGGAACGATTTGTTTCGGGAAAACGATTTGGCGAATCCGTCTCCGGTATTCGTGCGATGACGATGATCATCGTATTCGAATATAATATATAGATTTCCGTCGTCGAGATTCGAGATGGCAATAGTGCTCATTATTCGGATCGGTCTATATGGTTCTGTGACCATAACACATAATAATAATATCATAACCTGCACGGGGCGTATCGACGGTACAATAATGGCCCTTCCTATAGGTTTTTAATTCTGTATGTCCAAACATTTATATCAACATAACAAGTAATGTAATAATGTATAATTTGTAAATTTCAGACCTATAGATTTTTATATCAATTAGTATTGAGAGCTTATTCTTTATAAAAAAAAACGTCATTTATAGTTTAAATTGGTTTTCCCCTTCTCCCTCCAAAAAAATTGTTTGCGGACGTCCGTGGTGACTGGCTTATATTACAACCGCTGCAGCACCTCTATAATACGCATTGGTACCCATACCTAGTTTTTTTAATCACACCAACGACGACAAACTCCGCGTTCCAAGTCGTCTACGTCCGACTTTATGACTATATAGAAAAAAATCGATTCGTTAATAAGATATAATATATTATTATGCACCTACCTACCTATGATCTACCTATTATAATATATACACATTAGCCTATACTATACGTCTATGAACGCGAAATCATAATAATATAAACCGACCTGCACGTCCCACGATCAGCGCAACAGCCGTATAATATATGATATATAGCTCGCAGATCGTATATATACCGTCGGTACATATATATATAAGTATAGACACCTCGCGGTGTACGCCGTGGCAATAAATCAAAAAGTCCAACGTCGTAAACGGTTTTCGAAATCAATTTTCAGCGTTCGTATATATATATATGTAGCGCGGCCGGTCATCGTGATCGTATAATAATATAGGACTATACGGTGTGGCGATCGTACACAATGTTTAGGTCCACGCGAACTGCAAAACGCAACACACGACACACGTCATTATAATATAATATTATATTTAGGTGTGTACATCGATGCGTATCATATATCGTATGCCGTTTAACGCGTTTTCCTGCGCAGCCGTTTATGTCTGCGAGAGCGTTTATTCGGTTTTTTTTTTTGCCATAAAAGCACCGATTGACTCCGCGTCGGCCCCGATGATTCACCGATACACGAAAATTCGATAATTTTTTTACAACACTGTGTTTAACGCGACACGTCTTGCATATTATGGGAGATTGTGTTCGTCGCACCAGCTGCATGGGTTCGACGCGGTAAAATGTGTTTTCCAGGTTCCCGTACGCGTACATCACACGACGTTTATCGCCGTCATATTATGTGTTTTCACTTGTTTCAGTATTCGTTTCGTGCTGAAACACTGCAGAAATCGGTGTGTTGAACGCCGGAGACGTCATGTGCATCAGGAGACAGAGGAACCAGAAAAGCGTTTATAGATACGTTACTGGAATCCAAATCAAATATTTTCGGAGAAACCGAAACACTTACAGCTTTGGAATTGATATGAGCCCTGCTGCAGCTCCTTCTTCAAACATTTTTATATCTCTTCATGATTTATTTCTGAAACCAAAATCAGTTTGAAAAATATCCGAGATCCAAATGTGGTTGATGTGAAGTGACAATCGTATATATATACATACGATTCTTAAATTCTTTATACATTTTTACCTTGTATCGAAAAGGAGGATTGATTCAATCAACGTAGACACTATAATTATTTAAAAAGTATTCATGACATTTTTCAAATGTGTCTGAATCACAATTTTTAAATAAATAAGAATTTATAAGAAAATAGAATGTATTTTATTATACTTTTTACTATTTAGTATTTATTTATTTTTATCGGTTTTTTTTTTAAGATTATTGCTTTCGTAAATGTATACATGTTTCGATGTTGTCATGTAGGTTTTTCCATGCTTAACAAAATGTCTCATTCAAAAAAATGTGATAAATGTCTTCGAAATAATAAGTGTCGTTCACGTTACGCAAGATGTCATTACTAAATTATCGTGTATACTGTATTATTATAGTTATCGCGTACACTTTATGCGTGTTTTCGGTTTAATATTTACAAGTTAATTTAATCCGTTTACCACGCTCCTTCCGCGGGGTCAGCTTAGGACGTAGGTACACGTGAAATATCATAATAATTTCTCGTTGCTATTTGTTGATATCAATCGAGCAGCTTTGGCTGGGGCGCGCACTCGTCCTGCAGTGTGCCGAAGCATGTCAAACGTACTATGCGATATAATAATTACCTAAGTAATATTTTATTATACCGGCGACCCGTCGACAGAACCGTTTTGTGTATCATTTTATACCGCGCACACCGTGTGTCATTGTCGCAAAATTATTATAATATTATTATTGCACACGCGAACTCGTATTGTACAGTTTGGTAGCAAGCGTGTGTGTGGGTGCGTACAGTACCGACACGTAATTAACCATGTCGCTGTGTATATATTATTATTATAATATATTTCGAACACAAGGATGATAAATGCGGTTATTCCGCGAGCACATAGTAACCGGAAGTGTATCTAAAGTGAACGCGTGCACACACAAACTCACACACAGCCGTTGAGCACCGTTCAGAGTGTAATTTGTAACATTCAAATGACCGTCGCTATAATATTCGCGCGAGTGTTGCGAATGGTGCGCATATTATGCGTGTGTTATACATAATATATTATGATATTTAGTGGCGGTGCACAGTTTTACGAAAAACTGAAAACACGATATTATGTGTTTTGTACAATTATTGAATCGCGGACCCCAGCAAATACCTATAATATTTTATATTACGTGTTATGCCGTCGGTTTTCCAGGCAGGTTTTCTTATTCGCGTTTATGCCGATCGTAGGAAATATTATGCACCTACACGTGTTCAAGGGCGGATCCAGAAATCTGTAGCGGTTCTATTTCATGATCACAATCATGATTTTAGTACACAATAGATTATAGATATAACAATGATACGGTATGGTAACAATATTAATAATATTGTATTTATATTTTAAATTTATGAATTTTAAGACATAATATGAACTATTTATCTGTCGTGTAAATAAATGGATAGTAATATTTACATTGATTGTCCAAAAGGGAGGGGGCTAAGGGGCTTTGATCTGCGACTGCATATATTTGCGTGTGCTATACAATAATTGGTCATTGGTCATTTATTTTGTTTTCAGACCTTCTACGAACTCATCGTAATAATTTTGTAAAGCATATTGTAATGGATGTAAGAACGATTTAAACAATGTGTTTTCATTATATTACCTATATACTTACTGTTGAACTTTGACGACAATACTCACAACTAAAGACCGGATTTGGCCTTAAACGAGTGTAAGCTATTTTTTACATCGTATACGCATGCAGTCAACGAGTGTCGATACAACATCATTACTTGATTGATTAAATACCAAAAGTTTCCATTACAAAGCAACGGCTTTTACAAAAACCGCGGTACCAGTTAGGGTAAAATAGACCATATTATTATGCCTATTCAGTACTACAGATTATAGGTGTAAATAATATATTATATTATATTACAGTTATCCGTAAAGCAAGAACGTCGTTGGTAGGATGCGCGACCTTCGAGTTTGAAACTCTCAACTCTCCGCGAACGATGTTATGTGTGTATTGCACGCGGTGCGAGTTACATTCTTGAAAAAAAAAATTTTAAAAATGTTAATTTTTTTTCTTACTTAGACCCGACAATACCTGTTGTTAGAAATTTCCTTTACTATTTTACTTGCTTTTGAATTTGCGGTAGAAAGATTTCCGAGCGAATTTCAAAATTATGCTAGAAAGTTTACAGAACTAGAAGGCACATTTTTGTTAAAGCACTTGATTAATATATTCATCACTTCCCTTAGAATCTAAGATTAATTGTATTCTTATAGTTTATTTTACTTTTCAATTTGAAAATTTTAATGAACTATAATATTACCTATAATGAAAAATTCTCATAATTGTTAATAAAAATTTAATATTTTGTTTTTACACTACTACTGAAAGCTATACACTTCAAAATTACGAAATATAATAAAAAAAAATTAAATTGAAATTGAAATTTCATTTTGCATATTCTGGAACTTTTTCTTGCATATTTTGATTTTTTTTATTGCATGTTTGCACGCATGTTTAATATTAATTATAAGTTCATATAAATCTGATCTTTACTCTAATACACACAAACGCTTTTTCAACTCTTTCCTAATTATGATTGTGTAAGAAATTTAAAACCGTACAACAGTTAACCAATAATGTGTGCGCAAAATACGCATCGGTCAACGCTCACAAACCGGCAGACTTGATTTATTTCATTGGTCACACGCATACTATAAATGTTATTTTTGGATAAATCATTATACGATGTATGTATGTGATTAATTTCTTGAACGGCAAAAAATATATTATTTTAGTACGATGAATATTTAAAGACTGAGCAGTTACTTTTGGAGAACGTTTTTTCCTCTGTTAATTAACATACGCGAATTTACTATAGATATAAACTTAATATCATATATATTATCACTGCGTCTGAGATCGGCAAATAGGCGAAGAAACCATAAATCGTGAAGTCGACGGAATAAAATTAAAAACGAGAAAAGCCAAAAACTAAATTTAAGGACAAAAAAATCATCAGCCGAAAAATGGCTATTTATGTCGATTCACGAATTGAAAAAAAAAAATCCATCTAAATAAACAAAAATATATACGTACAGATATAAACGTGTTTGTAATATTATTGTATTGGAATCACAATAATGGAAACTATAATAACGGACTATCAAAACAAATCGACGAAGAACGGTTTTTTTTTTTGTTGATAATTCGCAACGAATAAGAGATAAATTCATGTCGTCATTGCCACATCATTATGTTCACGGCGTAAACGTATTATAACGTGAACTTAACGTAAAACGGAACATTATCATGTTTGGACGTTTGATTGAAGTTTATGTACGTTGCAGTGAACGAAGAAATATGGTGTGTTTTTTTTTTTTGAGCTCTCGACGGGAAATACGTAATATAGTTCATCGGAAAACTCGTTATTAGATACGTCCTACCTTTTCTGAGTATTAATAATAATTACTGTTATTGAACAACGCGTGCATAGGAAGTTTTAGTTAAAATCATAAACATGCCAATTTAATTGAAACTATGTTGATTTCACTGTTAAACTCTAATAAATTTCACGGTTCGCCTCTATACCTATACATAATCGAATTAATTAAATACGTCAGGAGCGTAAGATAAGTGTGTTCTCGTTGCGCAACAACAACTTTAGCTCAAAGTATAATATATTATTTTAATCAAATCGATGTTTTTTTAACACGTGTGATCGAAGAAGAAATTCCGCAGCTATAATATAACGTTGTAATTAGGTCTCGGATTTCAACGCAAAGTGCATTATTATTTGGCTTTTGTTTTTGGTGCTCTGGGACAATGCGCGCATTTCATAAAATTCGTTTCGTATAAAACGGAAGTATCCGCATCAGCTCCCGTTTGTCCGTTTCGGCTCCTTCCTTTCATTTGAAGGTGGCCGTATCGGCTCCGACCCGATGCCAGTGGTATGGACGCATCGGCTCCCAATCAACAACATTTTCCTTCCCTTTTACAGGCTGAGGACTGGCTACAGCGAGAAGAAATTCTCTCTAGACATGGTTAAAAATGTTGTTGGCGTTTAAAATAAAAAATTGTGTTGACTTTTAAAAAAGAGTTTTATAGACTTAAAAAAATTGTGTTGACTTAACATTTTTTTTTATATACAATAATATGCTTAGACGCAGTACACTTTACGAAAAAACGAGAACTAAATAATATTTTGTAATTCCATATAACTATATATATGTGATTAACTAGCTATCAAAAAATTCGTTATCGAAACCGGACGTAATACGGCATTCAACGGACGGCAAGGAATAACGACCCGGAGCCGATACGGACTCATTAACGTCCAGCGGGAGCCGATACGGTATCATCCTAAAAAACATAACTTTAAAGGGGGGGGGATTTTATTTTGCTAAATTTTTTTTAGCATTTCCGTGTCATTTTATTAATTTCTAGTGCATGTATTCATTGTACGAGCTTTTAGTGTAAATCAGGAAATTCAAAATATTTTATCAAAATAATATTATATTGTTTTCATAATATTAGCTTTAACAGTTTTTAATTATTTTACTTTCAACCTTTATTTATATATTATACGAAATCGAGTGGCAATTATTTCCAGTATACTTTTTATTTTGTGAGTTCCTAAGTTTGATATTTAGTGTTTTAATTTTTGTTAGCTAATATGAATAGTTAACACTCTCGAAAATTATACCACCGTTTTCCTATCCACGTTTGAGAAGAAGCGTGCCTACTAAAAAAATTATTGCAATTTTTTTAAGGGCATTATTGGGATAAATTTCGGTTATTTTTCAGAGCATTTTTTAATCGTTTTTAGAGCATTTAAATCCGGGCCTTTTAAGGTACCATTAGTTATAATACACACATCGTGAGACAAATTATATAATAACTGAGGAAGATTCAACGACGCGAGACTGCTAAAAACAAATTCATAATTTATTATCTAATAATTTTATTACGATAATTTTTGTGTATCACCTCGACGGATGAACACTTGAATCTATAAAAAGTAACTGCACTTTAATAACGGTTTACTCGAAAAATTGATTGCATAACGCAATGTGCCAGTCCCGCGAGTAATTGAAACTCGCAATTCACTACCTAAGTATTATTTAATATATAACTTCAATTTCGCTTTGAGTCGTTTTTCGGTAGTCATTTCGGTGTTCGGAGACGATTCGTTTGTAAGTCCGCGGTTTTAATTCTTTCTGGGTGGCCGTACAAAGTGTCCTACTACCACGGTGATGATATAATAAGTATAGGTACTTACTATAGGTACTTATATTATCTATTACAGCGTAGTGTATCGGCAAATTATTAATCGATTACATCGGTTTTCACGGTGACAACGTGCAGGTACTTATACCCACGTAATAATTGTATATTATTATCTTTATAATAATATAGGTATAATAATTTTCCGCCAAAACTTAATACGAACTTTGCGACAGTGTGTAACGTTCGACTTTGTATAATAATAATGTATATAAGTGATTAAATAATTAATCGACGCGGACGAGACGGCGTGAAGATTAATTCGTAGCAATAAAGTTTGACGATACTAATATTATAGTCTCAATATAATATTTAAAATGTATGTTATATTAATTATACTTGCCGACGTAGTATATTATTACATTATTTAACTATTCGTTTTATCTGTATAAATAGTAAATACCGATAGATAATAGAACCTTATAGTGTACGAATTGAGCGTGTCGTAACAGTATTATTGTCACTTGGCCTTTAAAATAAAACATTGCAAAGTTCATTTTTTTAAATTACCATTATTTATTATTATTATGGTTTTTAAATAATTATTAAATTCGAAGACTGGATTTTAATTCATATCTGTATAATGTTTCAACTTTTTTTTTAATAAATAACAATAATATAATACAATTAATATTGTATTTCTGCGCAGTCAAAAAATGCTTCAATCGTAATTATTATAAGAATATTTTATGGTAGAAAAATAGATATGGTTATATTATTATTATTAACTGTATAATTGCCGAAAACAGTTTTATTGAATTTCGTGCCATACCATATAATATAATACATAGAAACACTATAGATCTGTAAGCTACGGATACGTATTTAACTGTCGAGATTTGTTTTTTCTCTCCCGAAACGGATATTCGACTCTGGAGATCGCCGACTACCGCACCACAGACTTCAGTAACACACGTCGAGACGATACCGCGTACTGTAAAGGATAATACCGCAGAAGAGATGAAATCTATTTAATCTATTCTGTGATTATACAATAATAATAATAATATGTTGCATTCGTGTAGTCTCGCGGGCCAATTGATTCGGATAACTGACAGAGAGAGAGAGAGAGAGAGAGAGAGAGAGAGAGAGAGTATTCGGACGATCGCCACGTGGTAGTTATCAATCAATCTCGTGTATCGTTCTGCATACTGCTGCATTACACAGGTTATTCAATTTGTAATGTGATTTACAAACGATATCACCCTCCAGATGTATACACGACGACAAGGGTAGATTTGAAGCTTTTTTTAAAGGGTGAGAGGGTGTAAGGGATGTTTTTGAGTGACATAATATAAGGTACTAAGCGAAGACTTGACCGTAATTAGCAATCGGATTTGAAGGAGGTGGAGTTCGCTACATCGCCCCCACCATAAATCCACTCCTGCACGACGATCGCATGAAAGTAGGAAGCTGCACAATCTACACCGACTGGGAACGACTCTCTACATATAATATTATAATAATAATATGTTATGTTGTATACGAAAATAATTGTAGTCTGGTGGACAGTAATAAATCAAAATATCGGATAAGTTTTCATTTTGCTTTTACCGCTTCAGTGTGATTATTATGATATTATTGTTGGGCGAAAAGTTGGACAGACAAACGTGACGCGTTTATCAAACGCGCTCTATTAAAAGTGCTGAATTTGTCTGTTTCTAAGTCTGATCTCTTCTCGCTAAAATCACACAAACGGACACCCCCAGCAACACGAAAAAGAGCACATCGCTACATAGTCCGATTAGCCACGACCTTTGCACACGATTCGACGAAAACGCTTCTTTTTCCCAAAGGTACCTATGATGATATTGTGACGGCCGTCGAGACTATCGATGATAAAAATCAGATGGATTTCGTGGGCAACTCGCTTTGTACAACTTTTCGTACCATATTTGCCGTTTTCCGACGCAGAATCTTGTACGATATTACGTACGTCGCGATGACGGTTTTGTTTTTTAGGTGTAGCCAAATACCATGACCACGGTTGGCGTTTCGTTCGCACGCCAGTGGAGGTTTTATTAAAAATGTACAAACTCGAGTACCTAAGACTCGTCGGTATATTATTATAAGTTATGACCTGCATAATGTGGTTGACATAATAATATTTAGGTTATTGCATATTATTATAGGCTCGCGGATTGTTATCATCGGATAAAAAAAATGGCTGTGCAACGGGATATCACGGATTTATCAATTTTTGTGTAGGTACCGTGTTGTATACTTGTTTGTTGTATTGGCTCCCTTTATACGCCGACAGTTTTGTTTTCACCGTCAAATATTTGACGGATAAGAGCGGTATATAGTCTATTATGAAATAACCTTGTATATAATATCAACCGAGATTGTGGTATACGTTTCGAGCAGCATCATTTAGACGTGAGTCGTCGTCGCGCCGAGTCTAAATATAATATCATAATAGTAATAATATACATGTAATAATATGTAACGCGGTGCGAGCAGCGGAGACGACAACGGCGATGCGTTCTTACGCACACGTTATATTAATATTATCATATTGTATGATAATCACACGAAATCCGTATATATTCCGAGAGAGCACGAGTAAAAATATATATAAAAAACACACAGTCGTGTGGCGGCCAAATTATGTGTATGCCGCCGCCGCCGCCGCCGAGTCGTATACGTTTCAGGTGCTTCCAGTTAATTGGAAACCGTCAGCGCTGGGACGAGACCTATGCGTACGTTATACATATTATGTATTATACACACACACAAACACACAGACATATTTAATATTATATATATATATATATCATGAGCAGTAATAATAATGTGTGTAAAGACCTACACCGCCGCCGCCGACACCGGGTCGTGTCACATCCGTTGATGATTTATCAGACTTTTGGAATTCCGTGGCGGGCCCAACCTCGGCGCAGCATAACATGCTATACAACATTATAATAATAATATTATTATCGTAACGCACATAAATTTTTTTCCGTCTTGTTCGTCCGCGATCGTCGTCGTCGCGGACTCGGCTCGAACGTCGCCATCGTCGTATTCTTCTTCGTCTCAAGTCAGTTCTCGGTCGTCGCTGTCGCCTTCCCCTCCCCGCCCTCCCCCACCCCTTCGCGCATGTAATGCCTATACGTAACGGGTTAGGTGTACGCGGTGATGATAATATATAGGTGCACTCCCTCTTTGCGGGTGCTCGCGCGCACGCACACGACCGCGGTATAGTGGACCTATAAATTATATTCTTTCGGTGCGAGAGAGTCGTTCTACCCGCCGCCGCCTCGGCCGCCTTCGTTGTTTTTGACGGATTCGAATCGGAGTTCTCCGGGGATTCGATCGTGAACGGTGATAAAATATATATACGTGTGTGTGTGTGGAGCTCGCTCACACAAGTAATAATAATAATAATAATAATATAATGATAACGCCGAACAATTAATTGTGTCGACCGCCGCCGCCGCGTGATTTACTACGACCGGTTGCCCGGCAGCTTTCGTCTTCGGAATCTGTAAAACGAAATAAATAACGTCGTCGTCGGGACGAAAACCGAATACAATATTACACTATATATACAATACATTATATTATTATTATTATTATCATTTCGAGAATAATACCCGACCGTCCTCGGTCTGCCCTCCGTCTCGCGGCATTCGTCTCGACCGGCGAACACTGCAGAGACCATAATGTTATAGGTACTATGATATTATTTATTTTACACAGCGGCGGCCGCGCGGTTTTCGAGACGTCGTCTTCCCGACGAGTTACAATAAAATTTTACTATTATTTTAAAACATAATAATATGATACCTCTCTGTACGCGCATATATAGGGCGGTGCGTATCTGCAGAGGATTTTACGATACTATTTCTCGTTTAGACGATTTTAATGCCGCGGGTTACCGGGCTTGGCTTATGGGGTTCGGTTTTCCAAAAATAAGAATGTTTTATATGGGTGATGATTTGCCCCATATAGATAGTACCTGCGCGTAAGTCTGCAGCAGACGAAATCCGTGGAGTCGTTTTAGAGTAAAAATTCACAGAAACGCGCACGCGCACCATTATTATATATTGCTCGCAGTTAATAGTATATTTAGGATAGGATTACCTAAAATGCTATCGCTACGATCGGACTCTGATGCGGTTTCGGATTTGGACCGACGTCAAAACGTGTACGAAGAGCGCTCTGTATAATAATAATATATTATGGTCGCGGCCATTAACCACGTGCTACTAATAACGCAAAAGGCGCTCGTGTATATCATATATTATTATTATTATTATTATTATTATAATTTATGTCAATCATTCGTTACGGCGAAACGGCGACGTTAATCCGTCCCTAGCGAAAACCGCTCTCCGCTTGTATATACTACTTAACTGCACCGCAATAAACGCTCGTCGTTTCCACCGGAATATATTATTATAATATTATTATGATTATTATTATTATTATCATTATTATTATTATTATTATTATTATTATAAAATAACTTGTCTTGCACTACAAATAGTGTGTCAGGTAGGTGCATGCGGTCTGCTGTAGCTCGGCCGTAATACTGTTAATTTATTATTATTATATGCATCATTCATATTATAATAGGCATATTGTTTTTAATAAATTGTTAAAAATTTCAAGAAATATTAAATTATATAAAAAACGTGTAATGAAAAAAGACGACGATCGAATATCACGAAAAAAAATCGTTTTATTATTAATTTAGGATCACGGGAAATATAAATGAATATAAAGGTATCGCGACGGCCAGGCCTACAAACTATTCTGCAAGAAAATGTGTTCCAAAGGGTCGTTTTCTCTAAGCTTTGGCCGCCACAAGAACTCTATCGCCAAATTATAGGGCTCGATGAAGTTTCTAGCTGTACTACGACTACCTACGTATCTATATTATACAGTTAACGTATCTCCAATTTCAAAACATCCCTAGTTTTCACCCCCTTCCCCCTGTTTTGGAGTGAGCCCCAGTGATAGGGGTCCACAAATTTGTACTTACGGTTAACTTGGCTATGATAATAATTACTTATCGCTTGAATATTGTTGTACGATTTGCAGCCCAGTCAGAAAATATTATTCGTCTGTCGCCGCGGGGCGATAACAGACTATAGTAACAGCTATAGTGTGTCTCTTCCGTCGCCGATACGTTTATCACGATATTACGATTCTATATCATATAAATAGTATATAAGTTACTTAGTCGTATAGTACACGTGTGTGTGTATGTGTGTGTGAATGTGTATTAATGGCCGTTAAAAAAGAAATTTGTAGCGGACCATCGATCATGTGATTTGATTAAAAAAATAAAAAAACACGTTAAATTTTGTATTCGAGTGTTAAAACGTAATTATTATTATTTATTGTTATTATTTTCGCCGAGACTGAATTACGACTAGTCGTCTAACGGCACGTTTCTAGCGGTCTGAATTTTAATAATGACAAACATAATATTAAACCACCGCCGCCGCCGCCGTCACCGTTCACAATTTATTATATACGAAAAATCTACGGGGCGAGTGTATATTATTATCATAATATTATATACCTACGACGGATAACGAATAATAAAAATCAAAATTATTCGCGAACAACGAGTGTGAATTTCTGGTCAGAATTCGGACGACCTACTCGAAACCTAGACTGCAGAATATACCACCTCCGGGTGTCCCGCTGCCTCGCATAATAGTTGGAGATAAAACCAATAACCTACATTGGCCACCTACATATTCCTCCTATACTATAAAATGAATAACAGCTGACTTCGAGAACAGCTGTCTATAGTGGAACCGTGGAACGGAAAAAATTGAACACCGCTCCGTTTCTACTGTCCCCCCCCCCCAACCCTTTCCCGTAGATTCCTTAGCGCGTCCAATCGCGTACCTTTGCCGCGGCGGCGGTCAGTTGGTTTTCAAATGTTCAAACCTTTTTCGAAAAATTTTACGCTTTTTACGCCGTTTTTCGCATTTTTGACATTTTCGCCTACTTCGTTATTGTTTTAAAAGCCGCTGATGTGTCTGTCCATGGTCATCGCAATCGACGCCAGCGTCGGTCGTTATTATTGCTTTTTTTCGTTTTTCTCGATTCGTTTCGTCTTTTCAATTGCCGTTTGTGCTCTATTTGTTAAGTTTATTTCTTTTGAAACTCGTGGATATGCGGTTTGTACGCAAATTCGGTTTGTACACTTTAAAATTCGCGTTCACGAAATGTCAGTCGGTCTTCGTTCCAACTCACAAGTGCACAATTTTGTTGTTTTGTTTTTGATTCAATAAATATTGCATTATATATTATCGTCTTAGACAGGTGATGACTGACTTGCTAGACACTCTAAAACGCAGGTTTTTGAATTTACATTTTCTTACACATACAAAAAAGCACCGGGCATACATAGTATCATTAAATTGCCGGTTTTCATTGGCCATGGGAGATTTCTAAACACTGAAACTCGACTTTCAAACGTTCCCACCTTCGAAATGAGACTGTCAAATCTATCAGAAATTCTTATCACAAAATCACCTCCCATTACCAAAATCACCTTCCATATAAGTGCGACATTTATAATTCGACTGTGTCTCCAAAATCGGTACTCACTTACAAACACACATGGGGGGGGGGGGGCTTGGTTAACTATATTTTCCATTCTTCAGTTACCTACGCTACTAACGTTGTCGGCAATCCACCGCAGCTGTATTGCATACCTGGTGATATCCGCTTCGCAAATATTGTCCGCCTACCTATGTGATTTTATGACTGATACCTAGACAATCAAATAAACCTATCGACTCTACACTTTTTAAAAATGTTAACAACCAAAAGCGGCGGACAAACGGGAGGTGATCCTGGAGATCGTATCCAGCCTATCCATTTATAACGTTCGTGACGCTCAAACTCTTAAACATTCCCACCAAAGCGGAAAATCTCTAATCCTTATCACAAATCCTAAACTTTCATCTTACAACCTTTGCGACTTTTATAATCCTAACTACATTTTCTCCAAAATCGGTACCCACTCTCAGCGAGCCCAACGGGCCCCGAGTTTCACTTTGAGCTAATAGGTTTATAAAATATAATATTTTAATATAAAGAATAAATATCTGATGGAACTATAGAACTATTCCAAGTTCTAACTGCAGATAATAGATAAACGATGACAGGTAGGTAAAAATAAATTTCAATATAGATCTCTCAATGGGCTCCGACTAAATACAATTTCGTATCAGAAATCACCCTTGTCCCTTAGAATTGAAGATTGAATCATTTTTTTACTGTAAAACTTGTAAGCATACACAAACAAAACACACACCATTGTAAAATCAATACATCCATTGTTTCACTCGGAATCTAAAATACTTAACGTGAAAGTATAAAATGAGCACTGCAGTTCTGCAGTGTATAATACGAATCGAAACACAAATCCCCTTGATTAAATATTATAGTTTAATATATTATAACTACGCGTATATATGATTAATAATGGTCTTGGAAAAATAAAAGGGCCCGAAATCCTAAAGATTGTTGATTAGAACAAACGACTTCGCAACGACCATACTCGCGTCGCTGTGTACCCGTCGTCTGGGAAATGCTTGAATTTTTCGAGTAAACTGATTTTGTATCGAACTTCGAGTTCACTTGTTGAGTTTCATGTCTGACCTGAATATACCAAAAATCAAAATGGCCACAATTATCGACTTCGTAGAAGAGATTGTAATGATACATGTTGTAGAACGCGTCGATACATGGGTCATGGCAATAGAGGACGAAGGGTTCACACCGAAAGTAAAAGATTTAGAGCGAATACTCGAGGACGAAGAGCTGGTTATTCCACAGGATATTATATGGTTGTTTGGTGAAAATGATACAGTCGCCGAATGCATCGCGATCGAGGAAGGCAGCGGCAGTACCGGCTCCTTCGGCGGTAGTACCGGCGCCTTCAGCGGTATTACCGGCCCTTGGATCAGCCGACGTACTGCAGCAGGCCGGCGAAAGCGTGCAGGTTGAACATCAAAGACACGATTCCGTCTGTGGAAAAAGATAAGGACACGACTACACTGAAATGGGAGACAGAACCGGGGACAACCACTGCAGCAGTTCCGATCGAGACACGTGGTAGGACAAGGCGGTTTATCGCCGCCACGTGGAAGAGCGCAAAGCGCCTGCTGCTGTGTGGTTGTTGCTGGAAAGCTTGAAGCCGGCAGTGTAGTCCTCCCCTCCCCCCAGACGAAGACACCAAGACAAGACGGCGGCGACGGGGGAGTGGTACGTGAAAGAGCACTTTATGGTGTCCGGCGGTAAGTCACCCTATACGTTTTCCGGTCACCCGCAGGAAGACGAGATCGCAGTTGCCAGCGTCGCGCGCTCGCGGTTGCCGACACGCGAGACCATCAAGACGACTCGGCGCGGACTCGGCTGCTTCGGTCACACCAGGAGCGGTGGAGCCGTCAATCCATTGACACTTTTGATTGTACTTCAGACTTTAAAACGTTTATTCCAAAATAACATTTGTCTGTTCATAACTTAATACGCAATGAAATTGTCTATACTAAAACAAAATATTGTTTCTTTTTTACGTATTAGAGTGTATTTGTATATTTATTTATTTCAACAGAATAATGGGCTCCACTGAACATGCCCCTGTGAGGATCAATGCAAAGTATTAACTACTATAGCAATGTTTTTGTCACGCATCAAATATATCAATAAAATATTATAATATTGATAGGTATTTTTGGTCAGGTGAACGTATAATAATTAAAAGATAACCATAGATAACTTGGGACTTTTACGTGTATAATAAATTTTACTGTACGCAATGGTATTTTAAAAAATAGTAATACGAAAATATTTAAACGCGGTACGTATTTAAAAAATCGCCCATAATGATAATAATTATAATAATATGCGAACGGATCGTGGTATTAATTAATTATTTTATCGTCAAATGGGCATAAATAAATACTACAAACACACACACACACACACATATTAATGTGAAACCGCTAGTCTATATTATTGTGTTTGGCTGGAACACATAGGATTTCAACTGGTTTTACGTTTTTTTTTTCTTTTTTATTTATCTATTATATTGACAGGTATTTTGAGTGAATAAATTTCTGCGATTTTTAAAAAAAAACCGTCATACGTTTTTCATTCCGGATTTCTGATCGACCAAAAAACGTTTCTACCTGTTCATATCATTATTATGTATTATATTATACAGGTAGGTAAGCGCGTATTATAAATCTAAATAATTTTATCGGTGTTTTTACGGGTTATCGAAATGCATAAAATTATATTAGAGTGGGTGCTACATAATTTCTCATTTGGCGTTTATTATACCTATTATATTATTATTATGCTCGAACACAACTGGCACCGTACAATATATTATATTATATTATACACGCACACGCATGCGCACTGCAGCACCGTATTATTATTAATATTACGTGCACACAAGAGATCAAGCGTATTCCGCACGCAGTAGATTTGCCAAGATTCGTGTCATAATAATAATATAATATAATGGCACTGGTTTTAATTCGTCCACGAATATAATAAGTATACTGGGTGATCCGTTGAACTGGCTACGCTATAATATCATATAGTACTACATTCCAAGTCAATCTATGTGTTTTCGAAAATAAAGAAAAAAAAATGTTTTATTTTGAGTATAGGTAGGTATGGTTTGAAGTATTGACCCGCCCGCATTATTATATCGAATATAAAATAGGTACATTTTACTTTTTCATTTTTTCTGATGATAACTATTATTGTTTATTTCAGAATCACTATATATATATATATTTTTTAGTGTCAGAATAATAACTGAACTAACTAAATCAAAACATTTTTTCCATAAACACAGTTTTTGTATAGACGTGCATCCAGTTCGAATATGGATCATTCGCTGTATATTTTGTGATATGTAATACAAATAGCAATTGGTACCTATGTAAGCAACGATCTGCGAACAATTAATATGATAATAATACTGCAATAATCAAAAGGAATAACTCTACAGCTGCACCGGCATAGTTTTTTTTATCTAGTTCAGAATAACTACGTGAATATCTATTAGGTATATTATATTATCATTATTAGGTATATTATACTTCAATTTGATAACGATGATTAAATAAACATCTTAAAATCGCTATCATACGATGAAAGAATGACTATCGCAGCGGACACGAAAATAGTTGATACGAGATCAGTATGAGATTAGTGTTTGGTGCTTCTATAAATCCACTTTTAAAGGGAGATTAAAAAAGTTTTCCAACAAAGCCCCACCTACGTATTGTCCAATGGTTAACTTGTGCGTAAACTTTTCTTGTTTTTCAGTGTCAATTTTCACTGGTCGTATATAATACTCATTTTTTTTTGTTGATAAATTTCGTTAAGAAGTGCATATTATTATATAATTCTAAGACATTATTGGGTACGTTGTACGCATTACAATATGCATATAGTTGTGTAATATAAATCACTGATAATATTATATCAAAGATAAAACCAACAAAAATGATAATATTATGGAATAATAGTCTACGAACAACGCTGAATTTTCTTAAAAATAAATAAAAATGTTATACTTATATAATATTATCTACTCCCAAACATCAAACGAGATGTATCCTATATCATTGGATCTGTAACAGGGACTTTCCCGGGAAAACTTTTTTAATCCCACTGTAAGAGTGGACTCAGAAGCCTAACCTAACCATTTGAGGTTATACACTGTACTTGCGAGCTTAAAAGTAATACGTGTGTCTTATTCTAGGTAGTAGATACCCGAACGTTGTCGTGATATTAACGAAGCCGAAGCAACCTTAGACTTCGTCAAAGAGAAAAAAATACTTGTTTGACGTATACCTATGCGGGAAACTTAATAATAAATTACTCGTCCATGGATCTACCTATACGAGTAGGTACTTATAATAACGCCAAACGGACGACATACAAATTGTAATATAAACACGACATAATATTTTATTTCGTGTGCAAAAACTGCGTTTATAGTGAGGTATTGAACGTGAACTGTCTAAACTCTCTCGACGGCCATCGGGTATACATTAATGTATACAATTTTGCGCACAAAATCCCTATTGTACAGTGTTTGCCTTTTGCTATAAACAGTGAAAAAAATGTTTTTATAATTTGAGCATTGACCATTGACTTAGTACGAGAACTATAGACTTAACATATTATAACAACTAATAATATGATTTTTTTGTATTAATCTAATATATGTTTTAATATGCATTTTCAATAAACGGACAAGCGGCACGTTAAAATATCATTAGATAAAATTATTAATACAAATTATGAATGAAGATAAGAATTAATAGGATAGGTACATAATATTTTAATTTATATGTTGAGCAAGCATATGTTAATCTAAGTCCGTCGTGCTCTAGGTCAGTCGATCCCGTTCTATTTCCCCGAGTAATGATAACAGGGACGAGCGAAAGGGGTTTGTGACTCCCCCCGAGTGTCACGCCCTTTCTGCAGTCGGTAAATTTGTTGGACATTTTCAAATTCGGCATTTCAAAGTCTAGTCTTAAAGACTAAAACCTCCATGAATATATTTTAAGATCGTCCCTGAATGGGAATAGTAGTCAAGTCGTTCGTCAAATATTCACCTCCGAGTGTCCCGCGAACAAGTCGTCGTCGCTGGACATTTGATCGACGAATTCGGCCGCATTTCGCGAATATATTAATATGGGAGATCGAGGAGACTGAAGGAGCTCGAAGCTTGTCACTCCGTCCGCTCGTTTAGTGAAAATCGCGTCGAAACGATAAAACGGAAAAAAGAATATAATATACGAAATCGTGTGTTACCCCGATATATAGCTTATCCGATTTGAACAAACTAAAAAAAAAATTACACGATAATCATAAAAACGCAGTATAGTATATGGTTCCTAATCGGTACAATAATATATACTAATTAGTCATCGCGCAGTTATATGGGTTAATTTATGGCACGACGATTGTCGTCGCATTCGTATAATAATAATATTATATTACGTTCGTTATTTTCCATTCAACCGCTCTCGATTCGATCCCGCGGATTCGTCGTGTCATTAATATTGTTTAAAAACACACTTAACTCGTGATTTATCGCGCCCCACAACATTATCATCATCGTTATATTATTGTTGTGCAAGCAGGTAGTTAGGTGGCCGATGCGATGTTTCGCTGAATAATATTGCGCGAAACGTCGCGAATAGTTCGCCTTTGATTCGGAAACTGATACGACTCGCAATGTGTGCAATAATAATAATAATAATATTATTATAACGTAGGTACCTACATAATTCATATGATATTATAACATATTATATTATACCTACCGGCCGAACAATACGATCAACCCGACCGCTATTGGAACACTTTCGTTTTGTGTAACTCCCTCTCGTCCGCACAATAAATTAAAGGTTTTTGACGTGTGTGTGTGTGTGTACCGGGTTGAATGAGTCATTCGTCGCATTTATATAATAATATGTTTAAAAAAAAAAAAAAAAATGCTGAAAATGCAAGCCAACGACTGTTATAGGCGAAGTCCTTCAGAGTTATGGAACATGATATTATCGTAGTAAAATATATTGTTATATTGTATTACTAGCTAATGGTCCGTGAATCGTGATTCGCAAGAGTTATTTTTTTTCACACAATTTAATTTTCGTTTCATGTTTCACATTACATTTTTATTGGTTTAGTTAATTACAATATGACGGCACATCGACAATCTAAACTGTCTTAAAAATACGATTTCAAATATTCCGTTTATATAATATTTTCATACCTATATACCTAGTAAAGTGTTTTTATTTAATATTTAATATATTTTCTTGTTTCTATATTATTTCGTAAAAATAATTGAATTTCCAGGCCATTGTTAATATGTTTCAAAACAATCATTTATGTCTCATATTTAATACATTTTCCATCCAAGAAGTACTTTAGGCCTGGACTCATCATTTCTCTAAAATTTGATGCTCCATAATTTTTTTTCAAACCTTGATTATTTGTTATTTATAGATAAAATTAATACTTATACATTATTATTATTATAACTATTATTTTTCACTATAATATTATTAAGAAAATATTTAATTGTGTTTGTCGTCACTAATAGTGCTTTGTAGCAGACAATTTGAGACTGGTTAGGATAGGCTACATGTTTACTTCAATAAATGGTCGCATACTCAATACCAGTGGTTCTCAACCTGGGGGGCGCGCCCCCCTAGGGAGGCGTGACAAAATTTCAGGGGGGGCGTGAAAATGTTGAAAAAAAAACACGAAAAATGAAAACGTTGCCTGAAAAGCTTATGGAAGCTTCTTACGAGATTGCCTTGTTGATAGCTAAAGACAAGAAACCACACACTATTGGTGAGTCCCTTGTAAAACCTTGTTTACTTACTGCTTGTAAAACTATATTGAATGAAGAAAGTTGTGCTAAAGTTGCAAAAATTTCTCTGTCAAACGATACAATAAAACGCAGAATCGATGAAATGGCTCACGATTTGAAGAATCAAATAATAGAAAAATTAAATAAGTCTCCGTTCTTTTCACTTCAGTGTGACGAAACAACGGACATTTCGCAGAATTCTCAATTACTGTTTTATTGTAAATTTATTGATGATAAAAAATTCAAGGAAGAAATATTATTCTCTCAAACTCTTAAAACAACAACAAAGGCGGTTGATGTATTTTCTGTTCTTTCTGATTTTTTAATATCTAACAGTCTTCCTTGGGAGAAAGTAATTGGTATATGCACTGACGGAGCACAAGCTATGACTGGCTGTAAAAATGGTTTTATTCAACTAGTCAAGGAAAAAAACCCTAACATAATTGGTTCACACTGCATCATTCATAGACAGGCTTTAGCTTGCAAGACTTTACCTGAATCACTAAACTCAGTTTTGAATTTGGCAATAACAATTGTCAACTGTGTAAAATCTAGTGCTTTAAATACTAGAATTTTTAATGTTTTGTGTAATGAGTTGCAAAGTGACCATCAAACTCTTATTTATCACACAGAAGTTCGTTGGCTGTCTAAAGGTAATATGCTTGATAGAATGTACAGTTTAAAGTCAGAGATTGAAATATTTTTAATGAGTGCTGGGAAATTAGATCTATACAACAAGTTTACAGATGAAAAATGTATTTTTTTTATAGCATATTTAGCAGACTTTTTTGGATTCCTAAATGTTCTAAATTTAAAACTTCAAGGACATACAAATATTCTGAAGTCGTACGATACAATTCAAGCTTTTTTAGAAAAAATATCATTGTGGCAACGCCGTCTTTGTGCGACCAAACCTAATTTCTCATCTTTTCCACGGCTTAATGAACTTCTTGATGATACCGAAAATCACATATTAAATATCGAGAATGAGTTTAAGGAATTGATTTCAGCACATCTGGTATCTTTAAAAGACCAACTATCAAAGTATTTTCCTGATATTTCTATAGATAACTGGCAATTTAAATTAGTATTAGATCCATTCAAAATTGATGTGGACATACTTCCAGATTATCTTCAAGAGCAAACCATCGACCTAAAGAATGATTCACAAGCAAAAGAAGACTTTAAAAATAAGACTGTTGAAGATTTTTGGCTGTGTTATCTCTCTATTTATCCGGAAGTTGCCAATGAAGCTGCGAAGTTATTGGTTCAGTTTTCTTCCACCTACCTCTGCGAGTCTGGCTTTTCGGCGCTTGCTTATATAAAATCGAAATATCGAGCACGATTGGACGTGGAGAGTGATTTGAGATGCGTATTATCACAGATGTCGCCAAACATAAAAAAATTGATTAAAAATAAACAGGGCCAACCCTCTCATTAATTGTATATTTAATAATAGTTAAAATTAATTTTAAATTATAATAATATTTTTTTTTTGTGCAAATAAATTCATTTAATATTAAAAAAACGTCATTGAAGTTGTATTCATATTAATCCAATTACCAACATTAAAGTATAGTTGACATATAAATGTTATACATATATCAATATTATAATAGTGAGGGGGAGGCGTGAACATATAAAATAGTTTGAAAGGGGGCGTGGACCTCAAAAGGTTGAGAACCCATGCTCAATACAATTAATGGATTTTTTTTTGAAAATAACAATAAAATATAAATCTATAAATGTGAAGATTGCAATTTCCAATATAATTAAGGTTAGGTTAAGGAAACAGCTGGGGAACACCTCTTCAGTGTGCCACCTCGAGGTCAAAATTTTGCACTTCCTTCGATTATATTGGCCTCTATACATCACCAGTCTTCAAGTGAATGTTTACAGCGATGAACAACTCTTGCAAAGTTGGAAATCATATCGCTTGAATCATCATAACTTATACAGAATCACAGGTGTCAGGACACCGACACAGGTGGCTACGTAGATTCGTATATATTTATTTTGATTAACGTTTTAGTGTACAGGTACGCAAGGCATTCAATAAACAAACGTTTATATCTGCGATTTAAGTGTATAAATTACGAATAATGTAATTAAGTCGATATTATGCTAATCAATATATACCTATTAGTTTAAAGAAAGTATCCAATCCATGATATGTAAAACGAAAAAAACCAGTTGAGTCATCCTAAGTGTGTGTTTCTGCGTGCGCGCGCGCGAAGTTTATGCCATTATGGAAATAGAATATTAAACTACCTACATTTCGACTAGTGGGTCGGAAATAATCGAACGATCCAAAATATCTTAAATCACGACATAAATAAAATAAAAAAACATTTTTATTTCCAAATCTACGGAAAAAAAACATTGCCAATTTATTGTAATTATATTGCGTAGCTTCTAATATAATATTATTATTTTATATTGTATAATAAAACGTGTATACAAATAAACATAAAAATATAAAATAAAAAAAAAGAGAAAAAGTCAATTGTTGTAGGTATCTCATTTCGATGACATATATCTGTAGGCGTTCTACCGTATACACTGTGACTGCAGGTATTATACCTACCTACCCATATTTCTAATTTCAAACGATTTCAAAATCCCATCGGTCGATCTTATCGCCGCCGTTCTTTTTGTATAAACATCGATCGTATAATGTATTATACTTTTTCTTATGTGTTTTTTCGACCACATGCGATTCGGGTCACTTACATAATAATATATTATAATATTATATCATAGACGCATCGTTTCGCGCAATACATGATATTTTACTTATTGCGTATACGCACTGTTTGTAGGCGGGAAATATGTATTATATAGGTAGGTTAATATAACATAATACAATGTATATATTTTTGTCGTAGGTATTGAAACGCTATATACGCGTAAACGGATTTGAAATTGTTTACGAAAATAAACGGCTCGTCAGCGGTTTTCTCGCCGCAAACTGTACATAATTGCGCCGTCGGTCGTCGCGAAGATTTTTAAAGGTGCGAATAACGATATAGTACGGCGGACAAAACAGTGACCGGAGATATTATTATGGTGCGGTGTGCGTGTCGGGGCTAAATTTATAGGCTAATTATTTAAGAGAAAACGCGATCCGTAGGAAATATATTATACGCATACGCGTACGCTGTGCGGTGCCGTCAGATATTAAAGGACGACACTCGCAGGACGGGAGGCGGCGGGGTGGGGGGGGGGCGGGGGTTCATCCTGCCCGGCCGAGAAGAGACGGAAAGGGGTGACGTGGCTGAGGGTCGTAAGCTGCGGCAGGGTGGTGTGCGTATATTGGTCGGCGGCGGCTAATTACAAAAGATGGCCGGACAGCAGTTTCGTAAATCATTGAACAAAAACCCCTTCCGCCCACGCTGCCGCCGTCGCTGACCCGCCACTATATCCTGCCGCCGGTCTTCCCCGCTCGCATGTATATACACTCTAGGCGCGACCGGTGCCAAAAAATAACGCCATAAAATCCCCCGCGGCGGTTATCTTGCAGGCGCATATTGCCCGCTCCCCCCGTTGCACCCTCCCGTCCAAAATATACACCCCCGCCCGCACACACCTCGCCGAGTTACGATCGCCATTCGGGGAGACCCGTCAATATTATATTATCCGCACATAACACGAACGAGTGTGTGTGTGTGTGTGTGTGTGTGTGTGTGTGTGTGTGTGTGCGTGTGTGCGTGTGTGTGCGAGTGCGCGTCCGTGCCCGGGCCGGCTTTTAATCGTCTGCGAGCATATATCTTTATGATAATTGCCCTCGGTCGTGGTGAGCGGCGGCGCCGGGGGAAAAAGAGCTTTCCAGAAAGGTGATATACGGTTTCATAAATATTTTTTAATCACTTTTATTAAAGTCGGCGCACCGTCGTTATGGCCCCGGGGTCCTCTCTTCCCCCGCTACCGCTCACCGGCGCGCAAAGAGGAAGGTGCTTCACGCGCGGGGTGGGTGGGTCACCGAGTGTATACACCCCGCGCGAAAATCGTTCGTATATAATATATATATCGTATTATAGTCGTATAGTAATCGTATTATGCAGAAGTATTAGTAGTGTATAGTATTGGTATTTATAATGGCAGTATAGTACCCTGGCATTAGCCTGCGAACGAGTCTGGCCGACTCTCTATACTTCCCCTCCAGTCTGCCCCCTTGGCAGATCGGGACAAATCGCCTTTTGCGCCTATGCACCCTCACTCCGTCACCCGCCGTCACCGCCGTCGTCGTTGTCGTTGTTGGACAACCTTCCCCTCACACCCGAACCGGCTGCGTTCCAAACCTGCACCGTACGCCGACAACGCGAGCACGCCGTGTACTATTTCGGACGAACGATCGCACGACACGATTTCTCGATTCGTATTCGTATCGGACACTTTGGTCGCCTGCGGCCAATGAGAACAGAGCACCGAACGAGTTTCCGACCAATCGCGCACGCCGTTCGCGATTTCTGGTGGACCGGTCGAATCGGTAACACTATATAATATTACTATTATACATCCACAAGTCCCTGCAAAGTGTGCATGATTCCGAATCGAGATAATATAGCTATTTTTATTCACTTGTCGGTACCTTTTTTCTATTTGTATTTGTATCGGACACTTTGGTCACCTGCGGCCAATGAGAACAGAGCATCGAACGAGTTTCCGACCAATCGCGCACACCGTTCGCGATTTCTGGTGGACAGGTCGAATCGGTAACACTATATAATATTATGACACATCCACAAGTCCCAAGTTTGCAATCATATGTAAAAAAAAAGCCACAAGTCACTGCAACGTGAGCGTGATTCCGAATCGGGATACTATAGCTATTTTTAATTACTTGTACGTACTTTGTTTCGAAACCTATTACACACACGCGATTCGACTACAAATTTCAAATCAAGTAGGTACATTATGGTAGTATAACGAAACTCAGTAAAAATGTATGTGTTACTATAATATATGTATACACTACGAGAACAATATTTTGCACTCATTTATTTCGCAGACTTTCAAAAAATAATAATTATAGTTAATCTTTAGTAATCAACTTCGCAAACCTTTTTATAACACGTAACCTATTTAGTAAATTATGTTTTAATCTAAAATCTTTTCTTTTTTCCTTCGTAAGTAACCACGGCTGCCCTCTTTTAAAGGTTTTTTTTTTATTTTATTAATTAAATTTTAAACAAAAAAACGAATTGTATAATAAACTTCGAATCAAGGCGGTTTTTTTTTCGTATTTCCGTCTTCAAAAATGCGATTAGATATCGTTTATGTAAATGGAAAATTTTGTCAACGCCGCCGCCGACTATAGTAATGTATATACTCGTACACGTCTTTGTCGTCGATCTAAGTGGACCACCCACCTAATGCATTAACTGTTTATGTGACGTGTCCCGTATGACAACACGGTTTGTCTTATCTATGTTTTACTTATATTATGCTAATGGCTGCACGACTATCAGTATTATACGACTTGTAGGTACAGTGCGGTTTTCATGAATAATATTATATATTATTGCAACTCGAAATTTAAAAAACCACATTGTCTCGTAATTGTAAAACTACCATTGTGTCTAAAAATCGTTTCGATACAATCTTTTTTATATTTTATTTGTATCATGCGCATAAACTCGACAACTAGGCATAGGCATATAATATATACATGCGACACGCGACGTGTTTCGTTCGGAAAGGAAAACTGCAATAATAATATTTATCGATTTATAATATTTTAGCCGCATACACACATTATATCGTATATTATACACGCATACATTATAATTTATATACCCTTATAATTTATAATCAAAGCAGTGCATTTTAATGCATTCGCTGGGATTTTTTGTTACTGCATCGAAGCAGGAATTAAGTCCCATTAAAATAGTATGTTGCATGTAATCCGTTAGTGCATGCACAAGAATTCATTTTGCATGTGTTTTATTTACCGTTTACAGCAAAATATTGATGACGGCCTATAATAATATTATTTCTATATTTAATTTCCTAATTTAAGGTTTTATTTTAGACATTAATTATATATCATATCATTATTTTGAATTCATAATCCGAAAAACTCGTTTTTTTTAATGAATGTTGTTTGCAACAACTACTTGACTTTTTTTCGAAGATCAATTATTTTTAAATTATTGTTACTGTCTATTGACGCTCGTCAAAAAATAAAAAATATTACATACCGTCTTTGATTGTTATCATTAAATATGAAACATAGCATACTAAATTTAATTATCACATTTCCAACAAATTTTTTGTAGTTTTTAATATTACTTAAAATATTATAATATAATATCAAATGTAAATTTGAATTACACGTGATATTTTGTCTGTTTTATTTATTAAAATTCAAAACCGTATGGGTAATAAGTTTTTACTATATAAATCGTTACATTTCAATCGGTAAATTGTATTCGCTAATAACTTATTAAAATATAAAATAATAATATACGACTGAGCAGCAGCACGGATTCAAGTTAAGCTCACTCCAACATAATTGAAAACAACAAAACTCGATTGGAAAATCCAGTAAGACGTAATATTTGAAAATATCACATATTATGCTGTTGCAGACAATCGAGGCGTTTAATTAAAATATTAGTTTTTTTATTTATCAATTATATATTTTAGTATTATGTAATAGTTTAGTTTTAGTACTAAAATCTATGTAAAAAAAAATAAATAAATATTTTAATTTTGTTCAATAATAAACTGATATCTAGAGGTTCTTCACTTTTTTTGGAACGCTAAATTCATCAACCGTGGTTGTTATCATCATAACTTTAGCCACGGCATACCGTTGCCACTGCCGTGTTGTTATACCTTCCAAAAAGTGTACACATACACAGAAAATTTATTAGACACGTACGTCACAAGTATCATACACGATACGACGACCAGGCGAAGATCCTGCACCGTCACAGATAGTATAGGTAGGGTAGGATAGTATAAGTCGACGCGGGTATTGCATAGGTACAATAAAGTTCATCCTCCACACGTTTCCACGTCGTCAGATACAAAGTCGATTATTATTATTATAAAAATCTACGCATTATAATAATAGCACGCGTATTTTACGAGTACAACAATATATAATACACGATCATCGACACTATTTTTTTACCATTAGTCGCGCGTTCGAGTCGCCATCTGCTGCTGCTGCTCGGCCGTGTTCATAATAATATGATATACATATAATATATAAAAGTACGGTATATGTATTATAGTCATTCAGGCTCGCGTACATTTAGGGTGATCCGTTTATATTGCAGGTAGGTGTACACTCGTAATTTGCATGACCTAAATTATTAATATCGTGAATTTCTTCATTAAAGTTTAGACGACGATCGGAGTAAACTGTGAGGTGTATCCCGCACATTTATAATAACTCATTAACAAAAAAAAACTTTTAAAAATATTTTGATGTTTTAAACTTTTAAATAGGTTTGGTTTATAGGTTAGGTATATGTACCTAAGTACCAAGATATACAGGTTGCACATCGCCCTACAGATTGATTCTAGAAAGTGACTATAAAAATCAGCTGTTAATAATTAACTAGTGGCGCTTGATGTCAACACTCAATCATATGTGTCGACATTTAGAACTAATTTTACACTTATATATTATCTATAATCGGTTAGTTGTAATACTGCCGCTTGGAGCACCACTGGTTAATTATTGGTAGTCATTTCATATTTCTCCTTATCAGTAGTCGATGTGCAACCTGTATATCTTAAATCGTTAAAAAATTTTCCTAACAAATAGAGCTTATCTTTAAAATATTTTTTAACCTCAATATGATACACTATACAAAAAAAATTTTCTTTTCAAAATCATCGCAATTGATTAAGAAAATAAATTAGTGTACCTACAATGTACCCCAACCTTTTTGACACTTGAGGACTTTCAATAGGTGCTGGACCACCTTGATTTTAGGAAGACCTTTCCCCCCCTCAAATATCACTTTTATCATAGATCTTAGATTTTAAATAAATAAAAACAATGACATATTGTCTAATAAACATGTCTATGATTTTCGCTTTATATAACTCATTTTTAATAGTTTTTCTATGCATAATGTATTATAATTATTTTCTAATAATCGCCTAATTCGATCTTCACCTTTCCTTTATTAGTTTTGGAAGTCTGAGATGTTTATACATATTATACTGTTGTTGGGACCTGTAATATTATAGTACGCATGTCGTCACATGATTAGTATTTTTTCGCTACATTGAACATTTGTTTACCATTTTTAACATTTCTTGACATTTGTTATACCTATAGTTTCTATTTTCAAAAGTATATATACTTGTTTATTAAACAAGTATATCTATAAAATTATAATTATCGAACAAGGGTCGTTTTTTTTATACTAACTATTAGGTACAACTAGGACATTAAGTTAACAATTTTCTGGCGGGAATTTCCAAAGAAAGTCAGTCGTCACAGTACTGGTGGGTTCGAAATAAAAATATTTGCTGCACCACCATAAATCGAGGTAAATTTACGCCACTGATCATCACTGCGTATAACAATGACGTGAGCAGATAATCTACCCGACTTAACCTACGAAACGTCCGTGCAGGTAGCGCGCCTGCGATTTACTATTTAAACATTGTTCAACTGTTGTGTTTATAGTCGTTGGCGGTGTACTCGTGGCGTTATTATACCTCCACGACGACGGCGGAGGTTAATCTCCCCTTTCGTCGTCGTCGTCGTCATCTTAATCGATTTCGATTCGATATTTTATCCGAAGCCGCCACCGTACGCTTCTTATCTATTCGCGTATTATGTGCGTACCTACTTATATATATATATACGTATAAATAACTTATATACATAATATATAATAATATATATGCTTGACGACGACTACACTTACGCGCGACTTCGGAAAGCTAACGACAATCGCATTCAGGTCGCGTCCGATTTTCTGTATATTATACGCGCGGCGGATCACCCTCCCATCCTTTCGACCTTGTTTACTTGTGCGATACCGTTACTGTGGTAGAAGAACGGCGCACGATAATGTACGCGTATATCATAATATTATAACCGCTCTCTGCATCGATACTTTCCCGAACCTAGGTCGCTTTATATACCTAGGTAGCACAATCGCAATAATATTATAATGTTTCGATATTGTTTATGACTCGTTCGCGATTAGAAATCGTCGGTATAATATTATGCGCGTTTCTGCAGACGCCCCTAAGACGTGACGGGGTGTTCCTCTCGGGGCTGATTTCCGTTTGTTCGGCGACGCTGGTTTTTGCCGCGACGTTTTTCAAACGCGAAACTTTAGATTATTATATGAACAGAGGTATATTATATGTATATATATGTCACACCGTGACTGTACATTATTGGGTAGTACGTGATGACCGTTACGACGACTACAACAGCTACATAAGATTGCTATCGTTTAATTGATCACAGCATCACTACGGGTCCTCCGGAACGTCTGGTTCGGAAGAAACAAAAAAAACGAAGATTGGTCAATTCGATTGCAGAGCAATAATATCGCGTGTTTTTGCTCGGGTCGGGTTATCGATTTAAATATTACTAAATAATGTAATATTTAACCACGCGATTCGAACCGACCGACAGCACATGCACCGAGCACGGGACATCTGACGTGCGTCACAAACATCAATAATATTTACCTATATATCTCGAACAAATTTCATTAAAACACGCAATACTGCAGTGGCATAATATTATATTGTATAGGTAGTCTCTCTCTCTCTCTATGTGCAGCGGATCATATTTTTCTCGGTAAAACTCTGCAGCATACACTCGTACGCGCTGACGTTAAAAATATATATTTTATTCCGCGACGGTGTCAATCCGTTTGGATGTTGTTTAATATTTATTGGACGCTCGCGGGTAATGCACGTACAACACGCGTACAATATGTATAATGGAATGATGATAATAATATTATGATATGTAAAATGTCACTTGCATGCGCCCCGGAGACATTTAACGTATACATAATAATATAATAGTATGGATCTGTTTCGGGGGACGCGTTCCCCTCCCCGCCCATGTTGTAAAATAGAAAAAATAGAAATAAAACTAAAATAATATACCTATTATATTAACATCCGCTGCCGGTGATTTTCGCCTCGTCAATGTACGATCACGTATATACGATCACACATAAAAATCGTTACTTGTTTTAACTCCAAATGTAGTTAATGACCAATTCATTTGAACGTCGGTCCCCCCCCCCCACATTGTTCGTAAATTTACGCGCACGTTTCTTAGTATCCACAAACCCCCCTCCCTTACCCATTGAAAATTCCTGAAAACGCCACTGTTTATAGGACAAAACAAAGAAGGATAAAAATAACACACCGAATGATTTCATTTTAACACTATTTTGGAGTAGAAACAACGACAAAATTAGTTCATAATGAATCCCGTTTTCATGTTATAAAACGACATACTCTATTTTTTCTATTCACCTACAGGTAATAATATTATATTATATTGAATATCTTCAACTTCCTAAATTCAACTTTGGGTGTTATTATGAATTATTATCATTTCTCAACACTATATATTATATGCATCGAGTCACCGCGTATTATTGTGGTTGATATAAATGACAGTTGATTTGACTAACAGATATCGAACATTGTAGTTTGACGTTAAATCGACTGCTTTATATTTTTATGTGTGATCAACGAATGCCGCTGCGTATTACATTAGGTATAATATTATTATCGTGTAGAAAAAGACCGTGTTGGAGATGTGTTGTTGTTAAATCGCAAGCCGACTATAACCATATTATCATTATTATGCGCGTAGTTTGGCGAATATAATTCCTCCTGACAAAGGAATACAAAAATGTCGTTGAAATAATAGTCGTAGATCAAATTATGCAAATCGCATACCGTACGTTTTCTTTCCAGGTAGATCGGTTCTATACCACGGCCGCAGCTGACATATACCGCGTATATAATATTATAATGGAATATTATGTACCTGCGCAGGTATATAATATATATAGGCACCACCTGCACATGCATAATATATAATATCGTCCAATGATGCGCGATAAATATAATAATATTATAATATTCTCTTCGGGTCTCTATCGTCCGTACGCACACACACAAACACACACACGCCCGCAGAGCACACAATACCCCGCGAGGAGTGCGATCGCCATTGGCCCCGTCGTCGAAGGCTAGACCCGCGGGAGAACGCGGTCGAGGAGTGGTGGCGGCGGCGGCGGAGTTCAGTGGCGGTGAGTGGCGGCGGCGGCGATCAGTGGCGGTGAGTGGCGGCGGCGGCGGCGGCGGCGGCGGCGGCGGTCCGGCGGGAGACGCACGCCGAGACGGTTATAATATACCATACTCGATGCTACTACTACTACCCATGTTCAGTATATTGTCGTATGGTATATAATATATATTATATTGTTACCATACAGCTACCTGCAGGAATATATTATTATATTGTATATACGCGCGATGTTACAAACGATAACAATAATATTATTGTGTGTAAGGCAGGGGAACGGACCGGAATGACGACGACGACGTTATATAATAATAATAATAATAATAATATTACTATATTATTATCATACTGCTGCTCAGAGGAGTAGAGGTACACACGCGGTCGTCATCGCACGATATTCGGCCGCCATGATATCTGTCAAAACGTGCGATGGCCGATGATTGAACGGCGATTTGGCTCGTCAGCCAATGATTTACGGCTGTTGTACGTACACGCGCACCTTCGCCGGTCGACTCCGAGCACGTCCTACTCTGTACGTAACTCGTTTCATACGTAAACCCTGCACGTGCTACGGATTCGGGTGGGGAACGAAACAATTTCGAAAGACAAACCGCGTTCTATCATTATTTTATTTTTTTTTTTTGTTTAATTTATTATTAAAGAGAGTACAAATCGTTTTCGAAACATGATATTGTTATTGTTGATATTATGTGACGTCCGATAGTCGGCGACGCGCATTCCGCTAAGCACCCCAAAAATGTCCATAGCCCCCAAACATTTCCTACATTTTGTTTTAAGCTTATTCAATATCATCAAAGTAAGGCTTTAGCCGCCAAAAACCCAAACGCTATTTCGGTGCACCGATCATAATATATATCCTGCTGTAGGTTTTGGTCTTCAGTTCGTGAATTCAAATCGTGAGTCGTCGCCGTCGTTAGGTCAGTGTAATATGCAGGACTGTCGTAGTCGGTCACGGGATTCACAGTGGCTTCTCTGTATTTATTATATTATTATATTTTGTTTTAAGGAGATGGCAAACAGACAATTATATTTCAACCTAAATGCACCAATCTTTTGTCAATCATACCGATGGGCCTGATAACGTGATAAGACTTCTGAAAACTGATTTGAATTCGATCAGGCCACTTTTTTTAAGTGATTTAGAATTGACAAAAATAGCTAGTAAATGCAATTATTATACAAATGAACATAGTAAATTGTTTACTGTTCACCCGTTTACAAATATTTTGTATTTTTTGCAGTTGCGCGTCGACACACTTCAGCGCCCACCTGCAGGATCTTATCAAACGCGATTTTTCTATATTTCCGTTTACGGCGCAGACAGATGCGCACTCCGTTATCACACATTGTTATTTACACCGCTATATAATGTAAATGATAACACGCAATACCTAAACAAATGGTATAAAATATAATATATTATATTCTTATAATTGCGCGCATCGACAGCGACAAAAATCACACGCACGTCAACCCGCAGCGATCGCGACCATATTATTAAAGCCGCGTGCAGCAGTTGTTGCGATGCGGATGGCGGAAACGAGTTTTCCTGCTTCATTCGTATATGGAAAAAGAAGTCTCCCAGTGCAGTGGCGTGGAAAAATCAAAACGTCCGCGGTGGTTGACGGCAAATAATATTTTATTCGAAAGCGCACTTAAGATCAGTGGCTATAATACGGGAGACGCTGATCGACGTAATAATTGGAATAAAAACTACTCTGATCTACGCCCGAGGGCGTTGCACCTACATTTTCTGGAGGTGATATAGGACGTAGGAATAATATAATAATAATATTATTGTGACGGTCGTTGCGACGTCCGAATTGTGTGATCTATGTATAGAGTTTGAACCTATACATAAATATAAGCCAGCAGAGTAATAATAATTACAAATTTGAGTTGTCGCTGTCGTTATCTCGTCTAATAAGAACGCGACTTTTTCGTTAAATTTCTTTTTGTTTTCGGACAATTTGAGACGTTACAGCGATTCGGTAAATATTGACCCGCTTATACTCAGGGGCGCGCAGTTTCAATGAAAAAACTGGGGGAGCTAAAAAAACCCCCTATATTTTCAGTTAGTCATGGATTACACGATGGACAACTTCAATCCCCCTTTCCCTTACACATATACGCCAAGCCATTCAATAATCACATACCTATTTAAAAATGGCTTTGTACATATTGATTTATTATTATAAAATATGAACTAATTTACCACAAACGGCCAACTATGACGGGGCTATAAACTGGGGGTGCACACTCAAACTCCCCCCAAATGACGTCTATGCAAATATACCATGTTTTTCAATCCCATAATATATATGATGATGAAACAGTTATCGAATTTTGATTTTTAACTGTAGCCGCTACTTATGTGTTTTTAATCTCATGATCTGAAAACAAAATATCTTACCTACTATGAAACTGTTGACATGAAAACACAGAATATATAGGTACCGAGCGGTAATGGTTGCAAGATGGTTAGCCTCTGAAGAAACGTTGTTGCACGTTACTTCAATGCTATATAACACTTATAATATTCAAGCATTATTCAATCTTAAATTAATATAAATAATAAAAAATATAAATTAGTTCAGTATTCGATACAGCTAGGCATATCCAAAATATTTATGAAAATTATCAGCCAGATTATGCAAAAACTAAAATATTATACAGTTATTATTTTTTTTTTTTTATTGATCTTAAAAACAACTCGGCAGCAAAGGCCATTAGTTCACAATTCTTAATAACTATTTAGATAATATACATAGGGTTCATAGATACAATTATATTTTGTTAATTAAATTAGTTAGTTTAAGAAATTTAAGCATTTTTTTGTTCTGATCAGGTTGTGGTCCGAGAGTTGAGTCGAGGGTTTCGGTCAAGTTGAGGTCCATTCGCTCCTGGTCGTAAACATGACATTCAGTCAAGATGTGTTTGACGGTGAGATGTTGGCCGCAGGCTTCACAGAAGGGGGGGGGGGGTTCGTCATTGGACATGAGATATCCGTGGGTAAGTCTAGTATGTCCTATTCTTAAACGATTTAAGGCGGTTTCTTCTTTCCGATTGAGGTTGGAATTATCCCATCTGAAAGTTGTTGACTTGATCTGGTTTAATTTAGTATTCTGGCTATTCCAGGAAGTATACAGTTATTATACTATATAAGTATTACATATAGTATTTACATATTTAAATAATCAGAATTTTATATCATACTTGTAATAGCAAAAATTATATTTTATTCGTATGTCATAAAATAATTATTTTATGGACGATATGAATGTAAATTTAAAATTGTACAGATAACTTACTTTTTAATGCTTCTTTTTTTTCATATGTGAAATTCTAGTAAGCTATCACAGTGGTACTTAAATTATAGGTTTTTAGATTCAAATATCGTACACTAATTTATGTATGGAATTTATTAATATTGATCGAATATTAAAAATCCGACATCGCTGTAAGATGTTGTACACACGAGTGTAAAACCACATGATTTTTAATGTGTTCTAGGAAAAAAAATAACCATACGGTCAGTATTTACATCTTAAAACTACCTACAAATAATATTATACGGTTTGATTTCAATAATATAATATTGAATTTGATGACTTAAAAACAGCTTAAAAATTATAAAACCTATCGGGAAAATGAGTGTGTTTGCCTTTAAAAGAACCTTGTTGTTGTGTACGGTATTTTGCATGCGCGCAATGACACGTCATAGACTCATAGGCAATACTTTAATAGTATTATCGAATGATAATGTGTGGTGATAACATTGCGTGCGTGTGTAAAACACCACCGCCGCCGCGAAGACGACCAGTCAATTCGGATGGTCGCGATGTAGCGGGCGCGGTATTTACCAGATACCTAGTATATAATATTGTAATAGTCCCGCCTATTTATATACACACGCTCGGTGCATCATATTTCATATTATTATTATATTATCATGTGATGTGTAACGTAGTGTAGGTAATAATAATATAATATTAATGTATAAATCTCGTGCGCGAGATAAATCCGTCTGGATACTGCAACAAAGACCGTTCCGCGCGCGCGTCTTCGGCAATAAATTAATCCCGCATTACGGTTTCGGATAAACATTAATCAAAGCTGGGACCCCGGTAATTAAATATGTATATATAATGATAATAATAATAATAACAATATTATTATTATTATTATAATACGCACAAACACACATGCACACGTGTTGTAGTACTACAATACACATGATTGTATCGTACGCAGGTTAGGTATATAATAATAATATTATTATTATATTATGCGTGCAGACGGTGTCTTACCGGCGCGCCTTGAGCGCTAAAAACCGTTTTGGGCGTTGAAATGATAATTGTTACCTATATTATTATTATTATTGTTATTATATACTCAAAGGCGTCGGACGTTCAAATACCTCACGTAAGTCCCGTGTGTCTGTGACGTCTGATGGTAATTACATTTTTGGAAAATTATTTATACCACAACGGGAATCGATAAAAATTCCGCCGAGTCTCACGCCGCGCTCTTTTTTTCCGAACCGTATTTTGGGTATTATTAATATATTATTATATATATGTACATCAGTATTAAACGCAATACATACCTACGTAATTAACGGGAAATTAAACCCGCGTCTCCATTATTTAAAAACATTTTTTACGAAAACAATCCACGGAATATCACGATGATAGATCTCCCGCGACGTTACAACTACTCGGCCGTATATATTACATTATAATATAATATTTATGATATCAATTATAATAATTATTATTGATGTAATGGTTCTTTACAAATCGGTATTAATATATTATTTTGTTTTTATTTTTACAGTTCGGTGCGTGCGATTAACCCTTCGCAGCCCGCGGGTTTAATTAATATTATAATATATAGAACGCGCTGCAGCGATTACTGTGGTCATCTGCAAAACGTGACACTGAGAACACACCTTGACGACAGTGATTTGGTATTCACCGCGAAAAGTTAACCGTCTTGCTTTTAGCTGAATAATTTTCCAGACGTATTCTACAACGATTTGTCGTTCAGTACGAGACGCTTGGAATTAATAAGACGCGTATATAATAACAAACCATAATACACATTTTCAAACGGTTGAGATTTGAGATTTAAAAAAACCCGTCGACACGTTGAGAGTATATCATATTTTTTTTTTTTCATTTCGAGTCACCGAAAAATAAATTACCGAATACGCGCATACAAACGGAACTATGTTCTATAGGTACCTGTATACTATTATTAAGACTCGAAATTAGCGAAACAACACGAAAAATAGTATAAATATGCAAAAGACATTATACGCGTAATATTCGACTTGACGTAGGTAGGTACCTATAATATAGGTCCTATATATACGCGGGGCAGAATTGTGAAACGAAATTGTATATTTTACTCGGACTGCGAACAATAAACGTTTACCCCGAAAAATATGCAAATTCTACGCGAGATTCGAGCCCGGGTCTCGAGTGTGCGGAATGCGGGGATCCGTCGAAATATAAATATACATGACGGGTGTATAGTATACTTTTCTTGTCGTAAACCGCACGTGTATAATATTAATATAATTTAAGTCGACGCGCGTAGTCGTAGTAATTGTATAATTATTGTTATTCGGGGTGACCACGTTTTTGAAAAGTAAAAAAAAAAAAATACCGAATTAAAACGTGCCGCACCATTCCCCCGAGAACGATCGTTTCCACGCGCGATCCTCGTCTTCTTCTCGTTTCGTTTTCGGCGTTTCCACTTAAATTTTAGTACCTACACGTTTTAACATATTATTATTATTGGAACATACGACGTCGTAAATGTTTTACGCGTTTTTGAGTGTTTTTCTGTACTTAAGTTTTGAATACGCCTATATTATAATGCGTGATTCATCCGCGGTAAAGCGATCGTCGATAATTGGAGACAAGCAGCCGATCTTCGTTTGTATTATTTTCTAATTAGTGATTCGTATATATCCATGGGAATTGGGAAACTGCATTTGTAGGTACTCGTAAAAAGGTGAAATAAGTGGAAAAGGTATGTGAGAGATGTGATAAACTGGTATGGTACACATTAGACTGAGACGGAGGGGAGGTGGTAACCGTGGCTTGGCGTGGATTGGCCCTCCCCTCTATAGAGCTGTCATTCGAGTGATCGTCTATCGAATGATCAATATTATTCGGCGGTAATCATACCTTATGTAAATCGTAATATTATAATCATTATGATCTAATGTTTAAGTATAAAATACATTTTACAGACTCCGCCTTTTGAGGGAAAATTTCTGACTATTGAACTGACATTCGGTCACCACCGTATCACGATATTAACCAATAAATCTTAACGCAACGGTAATCCGTCGAGTTTAGAGATTCCATGATATCAAGATTGTACTGTTATAATGACGAGCGTACGTCGTTGCGTTACAATTTTAATATAAGGCGATTTTAGAAAGTCGTAACAGATAATTTTTTGAAAATCAGTTACTTTTTTACTATTTTTTATCGTAACGATTTTATAATTTTTTTCACTTATCTGAACGACGGCATTCATTTTAATTTTCATATTCCAATTTTTCTGTGATTTCGGATTTATAAAAATTCAATTTCCAACGAGTAGTTACTTCTTAGTATACACCGCTTAGTTTAGATCATCGTTACGGTGTGGCACGGGTGTTGTAGGTGCCATACAAAATGTCAACTACTTTGATCAACTAAACTGTAGGTGTATATATTGCGACAATTAAGGTACATAATATGACACATATTATGTATTATTATTATGCAAACTTTACATTAAGTACACAGTACAGACGATAGATTAATTTCCGACCGACACAATAATAATATATTTATACACAATTAACTTTATAGACATCAACATTCAACACTTCATATAAGTACATCACTGAACTCCGAACGACTACTATTGTAAAACTTATTTGTCCTACTTTGTATATGTGTTATTGTTTGTAGTAAGTATTTAGTTAAACTGAAATTGAGTACGAGTTAGTTAAATATATAATTTTATCTACAGGGTCTAACCGCTCTCTCTAGATATCTTCTATATTTAACACACCCTGAACAGATTTAAATACATTTTATTCTAATATCTACTCGTCGTTTAAAATTCAATTTTCATACATCGAGATTCGCAGGAAAATACTCTGCAACTTATGGCATAAGAATTTGAAGAAAAACACTGTCTTTCAAAAAAGTGAAAAACTTACGATTCTCTCTCTACAGATATCTTATATATTTAACACCCCCTGAACAGATTTAAATATATTTTATCCCATAAACTCTCGTTCGAAATTCAATTGTTAAACATCGAGATTCGAGGAATAATCTTATCATGCAACTTATATGGCACACGAATTTGAAGATAAACGCTATCATTCAGAAAAGTGAAAATCTTAAAAATGTATAATAATAAAAATACAGCGAAAAACATGACAATTATAAAAAAAACCGTTGCTTTGAAATGATTACGCCAACCACACTTTTCGCGTAAGTGATCGTTTACCATTAAATTAGTCGCTCGCAGAATAATAATAGATATATACCTACACAGTAATACTGTTACACCTAAAGTCGTTTAAGTCTGTCGAACGGTCGAGCCCGCCCAGCCGATGCCGAAGTCCACGTCATTATAATATATATTGGATTGGCAGCGACCGATACTCGAAACGTCGTCCGCGCATATTATAATATGACGTGCGTGCGAGCTTTATAGTAACATATTATTACTATTATAGTGCACCCATAAAATACGCAATACCTTCAATAATATTATTATGCCGTTCGAGAGAGATTATATTACAAATCGTTGCCGGCTCGGCGAATTCGTATGACAATGATAGTAATAATAATATAAAAAACAATATATTATTATTATTACTATTATTATTATTATAATCGCGTACAACAACTGTGGACACCGCCGCCGTCCGTATGCGCTATCACTGCGCAGAGACGGAGAAAGGTCGCGTCGTATTCGGCTCCCGCGCATTTCGCGGGCGCGCGCGTTCACGTCGCTGACGCACGACCGTTTGATTTGTGCACGCGACGCGGTTACCACTGTTATATAGGTATATGGATACCAACGTCGGTATAGGTACGCGTACTTACGCGTCACGTATGTTATTATGGTATATATGACCCGTTCTTATTATGCGCGATGGATATAATAGTATCAATATAATAAATATGGTGTATATGCGCCGCACCGAGGCGGCACCGTCCGATAAAGCTCTTCCGAGATACTTGTAACATGCATTACACACACACACACACACACACACACACACACACACGTCGTATTATATTGTATTATAAGACGTAGAATAAACGTCACGCAGCCGACCACTCTCATTGTTCGACGACGGGACACACGCTCCCGTAATATACATTTATATATTATACATATTGGCACACAATCGGCTAATTCCGATATACATTATACACTTGTATAATATTTATAGCGATGTTGAAAACGCTCAACGCTCGTAATGTTCTAACAATATAATAATAGCAATAATATGGTGACGGCGCGTTTTTACGGTGACTTCTTCGTGAAACGCTTGACCGACAGCTATATACATTAGACACCAGAGCTAGATGTACACCGACCCCAGTAGGGCCCATATTATAGCCTTTTGTCGACGTAGGTACCTACTTGGCGTCGTTGGTGCACCAGAATCGTGTTGGATTTTTTTTTGTTTGTAAATCTGGACGTGCAGTTCTTGGCATCCGTACCTATAATGTTATATTATATTGATTGATAACGACGATGAGTTCGTGTGAGTTCTAAAGTTAAAATGTCTGTCAAATTTACCCATCGAAATCTCATTTTCCGTGACATGGGAATTTGATTTATGAACGGTTTCATTTGTTCAGACTGGTATGTAGTATGTACTAGTATGTAGATATATATAGTCACTCCCCGCCCTTGAATGGGATACGTATATATATCAACTTCGTTCCAAACGTATCTCTTAACGATTCCAATCCTTGAACAAACTAAGTATTATCAATATATTTTGAGCGAGTAATAACATTGACTTTCTATTAAATAAAAATTATAAACGTCCGCTTTAGGTTAACACACTGATTTCAAAACGTATCCTTTTGGAGGAATATCAGCGTACTTAGGTGTAGTAAAGAAGAAAAAACATTTTTAGCTACCGTTTATTGGCATATTATCACTATGTAAAAGACTCTTATGAGTCGAGAAACTATTATTTTGATCGTAATTATTTAAAAATACAATTTTGGGTAAATTTCTAAAAAAATCGTATCCTATCTTTGGTTATAATATATTACCAACTAAGAAAACTTTCTCTATTATCATTAATACTACAAACAATATTCACAACGAAGATTTTAAACTATAAAATTTCTTATTGTTTTTTCAAGGATTGATTGTGAGATTCTAATACATGGCTGTAAACACCTGATTTTGGTCAATACCTGAAAGTCTTACAAAAATGAAGCACTGAGATGAAAAATAATAATACGACAACTATAGATATTTTTATATTTAATCATTTTTAATCCTTCGCTATAATATAAGTATATAGTGTATGGTATAAAAGAATTAATGATCATGTTTTGAGTAATATAACATGAAACATCAATTTTTTTAGATATGAGGTAAGTCCCCCTAGTGCGCTCTTGAGGTTTTGAAATTATAACACAATTTATAACCTTCGTTGAGAAGCTTGATAATTAATTATAACAAAACATATTTGAGTACCTATAATAGGTACAACTACAATAGCGTTAAGATATCATAAAAAATTACAAAACAATATATTTAAATTCAGAAGCAAATAAATGTCGAGAGTATAGTTAACGGGAAATAAATAATACAATTCATACCGTGAGAATGGGGAGAACGATCAAAAACAAATGTCGGCGCTAGTTATGTTATCGTCGTTTAAAACATGTAATGTACGCATACGAATTTATGGGGTGAGAGAAAAGTACAAAGCGAATGGTTTGTTATGATCAAAACCGAAGACGAGATGAGAATACGGTGAACAAGACTCGGGAGTTCGAGCCGTCGTAATCGAGGAAATTCAAATTTAAAGGAAAACAAAATGTATACCTAATGAAATAAAATTGCGCGACAGGTGGCAAAGTCGACAAGAAGACAGTAGAGTAGCGACGAGGAGGATGGTCGGTTGGCTATTATATTATTTTGGTCGTCGCGGAGAAGACCTAAAGAAAATGTGCGACTTGAAATTTTAAACGATAGAAAAAAAGTTTTCTCGTGTGACACCAAAACGATCGGTGGTTTCGACTGCCAAAGTATCCTTTGGAGCTGCGGCAGATAAAACACAAACGTGTCGCGGCGGGACCGAAGCGCGTTCTGAGGGTTAAAATAATATAGTGATCACCGAGAAGGTAGCGCAGACCATAACCGCTGTAGTAACGAAATTGCTATACATATGTATACCGCGGTATACCGCTATAACCGTAATATATAAATGTGCCGCGTATATATATACCATAATATATACGCACATTATATTATTATACATGTTATTATTATTATACTGTACTGCGGGCTAAAACTGTATATCTGCAGACTGGTAGTCCGTATTGTGTTTTTGTTGTCGTTTTTATTTATTTATTCGCCGAGCGCTGCGGCTTAGCTGAACGTGAAATTATTTACACACAGAACATTAAAACGTCCCTAAGTAGACGATAGGGAAATGTCGTGTTATGACGCAAAAACGTTAGACGCGCGGGGTATACGCGATATTTATGAGTCCGGCGGAGGTATAAACCGCACACAGAAACACCCGAAAACACACGCATAATATAATATATATGTGTGTGTAATATATGTTGCGGGGCACTTGCTTTCTTTTATTTTCAAAAGATATACAGCTCCGCCCAAAAAAAAGAAAAACATACACCATAGCAGTGCAAGCACGGCGCACACGCACCTAAATGCGACGTAAAAATGTGTGTGTGTGTGTGTGTGTGTGTGTGTGTGTGTGTGAGTAAAAACGAACGTTAAAAAATGAAAATGGAAAGAGTTATATACGCGTATATACACGAAGGCCGGGCGCATCCTCCTCGGAATGAGAATTTAGTGACTAGAGTGACGCTCAAAAATACAAAGATAGTCTACACATATGTAGGTTATATTATATGTAGCCATATAGGTATACGATATAATAATATCTATACAATTGTGTCCGTGAATTTAGTCCACTGTAAATTGGCTTAACGCGTTTTAAATCTCTATCAAATAAGTATAGGTACATTAAAACGCAATAAAAAAATGAAAAAAAAAAATAACCAAAAAACACATAGTCAGTTTGAGAATTGTATATCGGTCGTTTCACAATAATATTCAAACTTTCTACCGAGAAACCTATACGCCTTACAACGCAATACCTAAAATAAGAATATGCGATAAACTCACAGCCCTGATGACGTCTAATAGAACGCACATATTATACACACACACAATATGATATAGCTGCTGGGTGGCGTCACATATATTATTATTATTACTATTATCGTAAGACGCATTAAACAATAAATATTAAATAAATTCGTTTTTTTCTGCGCTCCCGTTTCAACCCCTCGCCGCGCCGCCGCTCGCCGAGAACAATCGCGCGCCGCCGAATGCGCGATCTCATCGTTCGTGCGCCACCTCTGACCTTTGGTTCGCACACAACCCGAGTCCATCTGCCCGACATATTATATTATTATATGATTTTATATTGTTACAGACAGTACATACCTGTACGCGTACAATAATAATAATAATAATAATAATAATAATAATAGTAATAATACGTCGGCGACGAGATAATATTATGTGCACAGAGATGATGATCGCGTTCCCCGGGCGCGCAATAGTCATCGAGAGAGGGCAGCTACGGCGGAAGGGTTCGTTACGACACATTAATGTTCTTTTAAATAATACCCCGCAAATAATAATAGTAATATATCGCATGCATAATATAATATAATCACATATATATACGCGTATATATTATTATTATATATGCCGTATTAGTCGTGTGGTTTCGCTCAAGTTGATCCATTTTAATGTGCGTTTGCGCGTGTGCGTGTGCGCTCCTTTTTATTCTCTACTCATTCTTTCTGCCTCTCCGAGCAGCGATAACATTTCTCTCCATTGTGCCCGGGACCGCCGCACTGACAAGGAACCGGTAACGGCGTTTGATTTATTAAAATAATTTTATGACTACTCGCCGTTTTTTCGATGGTTGCTAAATTCTCGATTATTTTTTCTTCTCTTTCTATTTCTTTTTTTCATTCTCGTTTCGTTTTTTTTTTTTATTTTATTTTACTCCGCCGCGCCCGAGAGAGGGTGAGAACTCCAGAGGGAGCGAAGATCATAAATTCTATTTTTACTGTATGGAGCCCGGGAGACGAATAGCCGTCCGGTTTTATTTCGCATCGTTTTTATTTTTTTTATTATTATTTTTTATTTTCTCTCTTAGCGTCTCCGGCAGAAACGACATCGTATCAAACTAAATTATGCTGCCGACGCGACTCGCGATTCGACGTTGTCGGATCGAACTGAAGTTCAGCGAAGCTGCAGCAGTGCACCAATCGAAAACATAACAATATGATTGTAACAATTTAAAGTCCGACGTTGTTGCACGCGTGATAAAATTTTTTTTTATCGAAATCGGTGTGATAACGACTGCAGCGGCCGCGATTTACGTTCTTATTAATCTCCGCCCCGCGCCGTTTTGTAAGACGATTCCGACCGGGACTTGGACGATTCCCCGCGCTCAGTTTGAATATAAACTCATACAAGCACACACGTTAGGGCTTCGCATTTTAGAAAAAATCCCCGGGAAAATAGTAATTTTAAGTGCTTTCTAAACGAGCGATAACGTTATACGATTGCGCATACGCACAGTACGTCACCGGGCCGACCGACCGAGCACGACGGCGACAATAAAATATTATGCGCACCGCCTTTTATTAACACAATGGGACCAAACGAAACACATAATATATAAATACATATTATTATTATTATTGTATAGGTATAACGCATAAATCCGGGTGCAGAGAGAGGTATCATATCGGATTGTTTATGTAGCACCGTGTGTACCTATATGTACATTTCGGTGTAACCACTGCACTGTTGCAGTAACCTCGTACAATTATATAATAATATTATAGCGACCGGTTTTTTAATATTTTTTTTTTTTTTACTCGGCGATCGAATTCTCACGAAGCGTAAAGAACGACAACGTGATAATAATCAAAAGGCGGGCGAGTTAATATTATGAAAACAATTAGGTTAAGTTATAGGTAGTCGAATTAAGTCTGAAACGTGAACGGCGTTTAATAGTAAAGTTATAATAGTTCACAGTCAACAACGTTTAACAGTTAAAATAGTAAGTTCATGATAGCTAACAAACAATAGATCATATTGTTTAACTATAAAAGTCTCAAGTTAATATGGATAAAAATACAGCAGATAAAAAGTTAGTTAACTTTTTTTTAATTTTTGTCACCGGGGTCAAACCCGATGTGATTGTACAACTTTAAAATGTTTTAAAGTATAACATTTTGTCGAATATGCATTCCACTGTTCCTTCTTACTGCACACTAACAACTGTAGACAGCTGCTGTTGTTGTATAGCCAATTACACGGCTGTGTCAACTAAATTATTAAATTGAAAAATATTAAGTCGCTTATTTTTTATTTAAAATTAGAGTGTTGTTAGACAAAATAAAAATAAACATTATTTTTTGCTTAACGTACTATGTTTCAAATTAATTCGAAAAATCCGAGTTATTACAATGGATCCATGCGTACTCTAAGTTACTTATAAGCTAACCGAAAAAGTAGTTAAATAAAAAAGTTAAAAAAAATAACTTTTTAACTTAACTTTGACTTTATATCCACAGTTAACGCCTTTCAAGTGCCCTTCTTTGGTATACGATCACTAACGATAATTCGTTGGTTTAATTTTTGTGTAGTGCACTACGTAATATTATTATTATTAGTATTATCGCGGTCGTTGTTCGTTGTCGCGCCGTGGCCGACGCCTCAAAATAATATCATACCGTGCGAACGAAAATATTGGCAAAAACCGCGTGGCAGCCGAGGTTTTTCGTGAGGGGGGTGACGTCTCGGGGGCTGGAATTCGATGCTTGACCACATGATATATTATTATAAGGTGTACACATAGGTACACACATATAGGCTCTGTTTCGTCACGGTCGGAGGAAACGTCGTTTTTATTCGTTACGAGTGTTATTTACGACCTCGCTCGTTTTTGCAGCCGACTATAATGCATAATACAACATGCACTCGGTATTATCTACGTAGGTACTGCCTGCTGCAGCAGTGGGTCAATACAATAATAGTAATAATAATAAATAATAATATCATAATAATATTATACGCGTACGCACTCGATATATGAAACACAATAATTGTAATAATATGTCGTATTCTAAGTACACGGTACACCGCTTATAGCGACGCATGCGCATTGGTACCAGCTATTACAATAACTATATTACAATAGGTACTGTTAACATATTAAGCGTATGCACCAATTATCGTTCTCTCAGAGTCATAATATGCTCTCGGGTACATGGTGTAGATAGATAACTAGGCATCACTTGTGTTATGACAAACGAGACTTGGGCGAAAGTAAAACTAATAGGTAGAGGTACCAATAGTTAACAATCGTAACACTATTTGTTCTAAGATATTATTACGACGCATACCAGGGTCTTTAATGAAAGTTCGTCGCGGTGCAATATACAGTGAAACTTTCATTTAGCAACATTTTCCGTTTAACGAAATGAAACCAAATTTATTCGATTCTATTTACTTAGCCAATCTTAATTCAGAACTCACGATTTTGTGGACATAATATAATATATGATATTAATATCTTGCGTCGAGTCTTGGGAAACAGCATTTCCTGTCTCAGCTGCGGCCAAAATTGAAAATCCGTTTTCGTCTGCCCGTGGCGTGGCGGGATCCCGGCTATGGCTGACCCCGCAATGTGCGACGGTGGAAATTGTCGATCGGGATACACGTCCGATGGTATATATTATTTTACATTAGTATGCGCGTCCGTCTTCGGCGTGTGTATTGTTGTAGTATTATAATTTATAATATTATTATATATATATATACCTACGCGTTATCATGACCGTCCGACCGACGAGACGGGCAGACGAGCAGACGGTTCGGCGAAACTCGAGAGGAGAGTCCGTCGCGCGAATAAGGGTAAACCGCCCGAGTGGACACGGACGTTCGCGTGTGGACGTGACGTCCAGTGACTTATATAATGTAGTTGTGTATATATATATATATATACGAAAATCTGTCTGTACGTATAGTCGGAAATTCATTTCACGGTTACCAATTGATATTTCGACCCTCGTCCAGTTCGCGGACACATTCCCATTTCGAGAACCATTGGTGGTGGTGAGATTTCAACAACGCGAACCACCATCGGTCGAAACGCGGGTTTGATCGAGTCGGTATTATAATATTATATTAATACCGGACGCGTGCAAATAATACGTAATATCATTATAGGTTTTATAAAAATATCGTCGCGCGTGTATTTTTTCTGGTTTAAAAATAATATTACCCCCCCCCCCCCCACATCACTTTACATGAACGCGGATATCGCGCGTGCAATGACGAATCGCGATTGATATTATTTTTTTATTATTATAATATTATTTACTTATATATAACATGCCAACATAGTAATATCTCTGCTGGTGCTGTAACGGCAACGCGACGGCGGCGGCGTTGGCCTTCGGTATCGCCGCCGATTCGACATTGAGCGGTGCATATATTTTAATATTTAAAACGATAAATGATAATGATAATAAGCGTAACTCGAATAGTGTATTGCGCAACCGCGTTCACGCACGCGCCGACCACAACTGCCGAGTGAGTTATACGCATCGAAAACATCAAACAATGTTGATTTATTGCTTGTCCGTTGACGTTGGCGGTTCCGAACAGCGTTTCAGAACACGATGGAAAATTATTACAAACGTCGAGCTGCAGAATATTATTATGTGTATTTATTATTTTTTTTCCAATACCAGTCGTGAGAAAACGGGTTACGCACGAGTAAGAAGAAAAAAAACCGATTATTACACATTTCGATTTAGTCACTGCAGTATTATACGCATTACTCATAACATACATATTATTAATAATAATATATTAATATACTATCTATCTATCTGTATAAGTATGTTACGGGCGAGCCTGTGCGTCTTAATAATAATATATTATATTATATTATTATTACTACTATTGTAAATCTTTTGGCGGCGTCACATTCGCGACGGAGGCTTTTGAACACGGACTCGTGCAGACAGTAGGAGTCTACGATAATATATTATTATTATTGTGAATAGTCGAACATGAGAACGATCGGAATTTTGATTTCAATTACGCGCCCACTGCACTGTAGTGTTCCTACCTATATAATAATATTCATTATTAACTCCATTCTAATAATCTCTTTTTCCACGTTCCGTCACGACCAAGTCGCATATGCAACCCCCGATGTAACCTTTCACGACGTCCGATTATCCTGAAAGTCGGCTTTATACCGTTTTAAAAACTATAGGTAATAAGCTGTAAATGGTTTTCGCCAAATAGATTTGCAGTCGACACGTGTCATATTATGTATATTTTTTTTAATAAAAGCATCCACGTGTATTGTATATGTATACCAGTTTAAAAATAAAATCGGTTATTTTTTACTTTTTATGGCGAATTGAAATCCAACGGTATATAGGCATCTATTAATTTTGGTCTATTAAATATTACGTAACACGTCGTTCGAGACTTTCGATCGTAGTCTTTCGTGATGGCGTCGTCCGTCCAGAATTTGTTTTCAATATAGTCACCCAGCAAAATATTCCTCCAACCTACAGAAATACGATGTTAACATCCTTGTGTTTCGAACAGTGGTGGTTCTGATTGCACTTTTCTTGCTGAGGTGACTTATGCGTATAACACCCTCTCTGCCAGTATTTATTAAACACACCTAGCTACGTCCCAAATTTCTTTTTAAATACGCCTAATTTTGTTTTGGAGAATCAAAAACGTACAAAGTAGGAGTACATATAGGTTCACTTGTTCAATATAATATGATATAATAATACATGCTCAGTGTTTTATACTATCCTCCTGACGCGTTTAAATTACATTTCCAAAAACATCATAAAAAGGTTATACAAGATTTAAAATATTTAGACTTTCGATGAATTGAACTGCAATACCTATAATTTATCTACTATAAATATTATTCGTACTTATTATTATCCGCTTCAAATTGTAGGCGAGTCACTGTACTGTCCGTCACTTTCTTCACCGTCATAGCCGGTGCTACAATCCAAAAAAAACACCCCGCATCGATCACTGCAATTGATTTTCGTAAGCAATACCACAACGGTACCACCTACAGACGATATCATTATATTATACCTATTGTTTTAGAACGATCTTCAAACACATTTTTTATTTTATTTTGCCGCCCTAAGTCAGTGAAGTTCTCAGTCACGCGATCGATTCGGCGTGGGCGATCGGTCAACCGGATGGTGGTTGAGGGGGGGTGGCGCGATAAAAATTAGACGCAAACTGCGAATTTTGGCACTGGCTCCGGTCCTCGCGCGCATATATATCATAATACGTGATATAATACGCGGGTAGCATAAAATAAGTCGCTGGCAATAAAGACCTCGCCGCGGTGTGACGTCGTATAATCTGCAGTTGGTCAGTCGAGGAATACGAATAAAGAACGTATAATATAAAAAAACGAAAAAGGAAGAGGATGATAAAAATAATGTAACGTATAACAATATGAAAAAAAAAAAAAAAACGACGAGGGAATACACACACCGGCACGCACACACTAACGGCGGCGTCCAGTGCAGTACACGCATATCGTGAAACATAATATATTATATAATAATATAATAGGTATATATAGCCGGTGTGTACAATATAACACGGCACACCACACCGCGGACGATGTGGCAGCGGAGGGTTCGCCGGTGACCGGTAGCCGTGCGCCGCCGGGGGGGTTACGGGGGTTACAGGGGGCGGCGGGGAGGCTGCGGTGGACAAAAATGAACAAATAAAAAGGGTCAGGCTTCGGTCCAAGAAACGTTCATGCGGATTATAATGCATGTGTATACGCTAAAAGCTAAAAAGTCTACAGAACGAGAGTAAATCATGAATAATCAGTAAATCTTATTAGGTCGGTGGCGGGGGGGGGGGGGAGGCCGCGCGCGGTGTTGTTCCTCAGGGGTCCGTTGTGCGCTGCCTGTGTCCACTGCCGCCGTCGCCATTGTTATTCAACCGTTTTGGGGGCTTCACGATTTATGGACGCAGATAACGGGTCCAAAACAGAATCCTTACATTACATCATTATGATAAATGTCGTTTTCCAGGGTGAATATATATTCCGCCTTTCCCTAATTAAAAACTACCGCCGCCGTTAACTTTATATTATATACCAGATACACACGCGGAGAGCCCGCCCGCCACTCATCTGCCACCGCTCGCCCCTTATTATTCTCTGATATATGTGTGCACGTTCTGAATGTATTCGTTTCGTATATGTATATATATATATATATATATATATATTTTAACCTGTGTAAGCCGTTTATCGTTTACCCCACTGGTCACCCATTATCTTGTGTTTTATATGACGTTGGATTTAATTAGACCGTGCCGGGCGCGTATATATATATATAGTGCGCCGAGTGTACACTGCGTATATGTATGTATATAGGTGGTATATACCTACTTGTATTTCATTTTCGTTTTTTTTTTTTATTATTATTTTTAACTGCCGCCGTGCGCGCGCGGTATAGCTGGGTACGTAGTCGGACGAGTGAAAAAAAAATTAAATAAAAGGCCAAAAGGGAGAGCAATAAAAACTTACTATATTTTTTTTCTCCGCGTCACCCTTATAATATACATACAATATATACGCGTATACGCTCCGATGTATATATGTATGGCGAACACTAACGTGTCGGAAAACCCAAGATTTATGATTGCCATATCTTGCAACAGTGAACCCTGACGCTGCAGCGGGAGATGGAAGGAACCCGCCGCTACCGCCGCCACCGCTTGCGGATACTCCACCAGAACTTCCGAAAATACATCCGGAAAATGCTAACAGAAAACACTGAGCGGGACGTGCAGCCCCGTTGGTGGATGTGTCAGCCGATAAAGCGCCGCAAAGCACGGCGGCGGCGGCTCGTCCATAAATAAACTCGCGCAAAAAACAACTTACATAAATCATTAAAATTTCGAATTTTACGCGATGCGTTCTCGGCGTGAATTATAATAATATGATTGACAACCGGTCTGAATATTAATGGCGTATTATTGTCCCGGAATAATGATATCGCGAAATCGATATGCGACGCCCGCGCTGCTGCAACAGCGACGACGATGATGCCGTACATATTATATTGTTATTATCATTTTATTATATTATTAAATGTAGGCACGTCGTGCGCGTACCACCATAGACATTTACATTAAAGCGATAAAACAAAATATTATATTATAAGCGCGAAACGAATTCCTTGTCCGATCGGAAAATACGACGACGTGTGCGCGAAAACAAAGTTTACGGGATTAAAAAAGTTGACGGGAAATATGTAAAATTATTCATCGAGTGTACCTATATAACATATAGTATATATGCCATTGAAGTATTTGCATAGCGTCGCATAGTTGTTATTCACGATTGCTAAAAAGTGTCTGCAGAGAAACGCGAACGGGCACTTGCCGTTGGGTATCTATAGGTACCTAGTTATGAATATTTTTAATTTAAAAAAAAATACCAACGTTATGCAATGTCACTCATAATATATACCTTTATAATAATAATTGTCATTTAGGTATTGTATAAAATAACTTAGACTCGACGGATAATCGCGTCATCGCATAGACGTCTCTATATATATCGACGCCGTTTTGAAAAAGTATATAATATATTGGTATGTCAGCAACGCATTGTGTTACGTATGTCCCCCAATTTCCACAGTATATGTTACGTTCTGCACCTTACATTGGTTGCATATATATTATCAAAGAATGATGGTCGGAAAACCTAGCACATAGGAAAAAGCGGAGATGCCCACACGGACTACGTGGCACACACGATGGTACGAAATATAATATATATAAATATATATTACATACGTGCTAAAAAAAATTGCATTGCGATTCGTCAGGTATTTCGTGTGATCTGCGACGATTGTGATTTGTCACCTACATTCAAAGTGTGAAATTTCCGTCTCGAGAGTTTTTTTTATCCGTTTCAGTCGCGCATTACAAGGAATCCTGTAGACATGTAGTATATAGTTATAGGTATATATATATATATATATATAAATATACATAAATATAAATATATATATTATATGTATATAATATATATACAATACAGTTTAACGAAGACATGGGCGGCGGAGACGATGACTTTGAAGTCGTCGTTTTCGCGTAAATGGTTCAATCAATCCGAACGCACATAATATCATAACATATAATATCTCATACATCAGTGCGCGGCGCAAAGGTCTCCGGGAAATGCACGTACCTACGTCTCATCTCGGCGCGGGCGAGACGGTAATTCCGAATTTCCCGTTCTCGCGATCGTCGGGAAAAATCGTCACCTTCTGTATCCTCCAGCGTATGCGAAAATCCTATATGCGCACAATACGCCGTCGCCTATTTCTTTCCCCGCCAAACCTACAACCACCCCCGTTCTCTTCCGCGACACCATTTTATATACAGAGTTATCCATTAAAGATAACTGCAAACGCACGTCATTATACGCGGCGGTACACGCGGTGCAGAAACTCGAACGAAAAAGTTTCATTTCGATCGAGGGGCGTACGATTTTTTTTTTCGCAGACGTTGCCGTTCGTGTCACGCATGTTATTACTGCGACGCAGGTGAACAAAAGTATAATGAATATCTACGCTCTATGGTTTGAAGCCGAATCGCGGCTCGGGATCCACTACAGTGCAAAAGCGGAACACGCGCGCAGAACTATATTACCGCGTTTTACCGGAAGTTGTCCCCGAGGTCCGGTATCGAAAGTGCGTGGTGCCGATTATCATCGCCGGCCGACCGGAAGTGGACAACGCGACAACACCAGTACACATCGCCGTGGTCTGCCGCGACTGTTATTATCATACTAATTATTTAGTTATGTCCTATAAAATTGCATTCGGTCTTAATAGATCGTCACGACTACAACTAGTAGGCACTATAGTAATATATACTCGGGTATATATCGCGTACTTTGACGCAGATGATGCTTAAAAAAATTGGGAAATCGGATCTGTGGATTGTGCTTGAATATTCGATAATTATAGTACTTACCTATCGCCGTGCAGCGATCATGGAATTACACAATAATAATAATATACATTATCGAGATACCGTAAAAATGTAACCACTACATTACTGTAGCTGAATTGCCTATTCAATAGCGCCGCGCCGTATGATCATGTAACGTCATTACTCATTATTGTGTGATTATAATATTGTTGAAACGCGTCACAACTTGAAAAATAATTTTACAATCGAACAGGTGTCCTACGCCTTCAGTGATGGATTATATTTTATCCAGTCGCTGAAGAAGGGTGACTTAACACGCGTATACACTGACTGAATCACCTGTTAGAACTTAGAAGACTGCAGTATAACATCATAAACCCGTTAATGCGACGATCCTAATGCGCATATAACACATCCACCTTATCTATTTGTATTCAAACTCTCTTTTAAATTCGAATTGTGGTAGCATAGGTGACTGCAGAAATATTGTCGAACCTTGCTGTTTTCATTAAAAAAAAATCCGTACAATCTTCAGCGATCACGTTGGTCTCGTATAAGTATAATAATCGATGTCGCGTCTTCTTTCGGTTCAAATAAACATTCGACAAAACGCATCACGTATTTTAAACTTATTATAAACATATATTGGGGATATTATATACTTCAGGTATAAGACACGTAAAAGAAAACATATAAATCTCTGCAGAGGAAACAACCGACGTCTCTCATTAAACTGTAAAATATCGTCAGACTCCACGGATCTAAGACGGCACAGATGTATAAATGACGATACAAAGATAATTATGTGATAAACTATAATAATTAATATTCTTGTTACGATGTGCGTTTTAATCGGAAGACACCAAAATAATAATTACAACAACTACGTTAATGCGTTCGATGATGATGATGATGATGATGATGATGATGATGATGATGATGATATGATATAAGTAATATACATCGCGACCGCGAGCCTTCGATCGTGAACGGTGAGAAATCGACACGACGATGTTCGAGTGCGCATGTGTCAATGCGATACAAATAATTATTATACGACTTTTATTTCGTAATTACAATGATTATATTATAATATAACGTGCACCAATGCATGTGTATATATATACGATACACGCTGTCCACATTATAATATATTATTATTGTCCGTTGCGCATATTACACATTATTATATATTTTATTGTTACGAAGACGTCCGTGTTCTCGCGCTGTTTGTCGAAATAAACGAGGAGAATACAATGTTATATTATAGTATTATCATTAATATAATATTATTGCGTCGAGAGAAAATCGCAAGGGCCCGACGATCATTAATCGTGTACATCAACGGCTGCAGTGCAGGGGCCCATTTTATTTTTCTACGCTTAATAGCTGGTCTTCGCAGTATTTTTATTGTGTACGACGTGTAGATTGTGACAGCGGTGGTAGGCATACCGATAATTAACCACGACCGCGGTCATAGTCGTATATATTGCCAAATACAGCGATACAGTTTTAATAATAATGCATAATATAGGTACTTATATATTTTACTGATCAGAGTTGGTCCTGTTATCGGTATATTATAATCATTGTGCGGTTACTCGATAATATGGCACTTACAGATTATTTTGAAATTTGGTTACACAATAGATATCGGGAAAAACCCGATGGAATTGTAGCCAAACTGGAAGGTTTAAAATTGGAAAAAAAAAACTAATGATAACATCAGTAACTTTACTGCAGTACAGTGTAATGTAGATTTTATGTTAATTTATACGAAATGTTGTGTCGAAACTATTTTATGATTATTCTTTTTTTTTTGTTTTACCAACAGTCTGCGAACAAAAAAAATTGTGAAAACAAATCTTATAATAATCAACGTAGATTTTTTCATAATCTAGTGCGTGGGTATGATTAAATTCGACCAATCAGAATTATTCTCTACGCGCAACCACTTTCTAATATGTCATTCTATTGGCCCGCGCGATCGGCGAATGGTGTTATCCAACGCCACTCATAATCGTCTAAATCTGAAAAATGTTGTTGATTCGTCCATTCGATTCGAAACCGGAATGCGTAAGACATAGATAAAGTAGCTGTTGCATTTTCCTGTAACAGTAGCTTATGAGTAGGGAACGGATGTTGATGACGTTAAAAACATTAAAAAATGACCCACCATGAGAAGTGAACTAATGTGAAATCAGTAAAAATGACCTAAAAATGTGGGAAAATTACCTAAAAATGTAAAATAATGCAAAATAAAAATTAGTTATTCAGATTCACAAGACAATGAAACATATTTGTAGCCTGGAGAGCATCGTCTAAAAAGTTCCAAAAAAAAAATGCAAAATGCATCAACTTCCGAGCCTTACTTATGAGATTCTATAGGACCAGACCTCGGTCGTCGAACACGGAAACATGACGTCACTCACTCAGACCACAGTATAAAATTTATACTATAAATCTTCTCCGAAGAAACGTACATCACAAGTCACGAAAACGAATGTGTAAAATTGTACATAAATGAAATTATCATAATCCTGACCGCGAATTTTAAACCCGATATCATAATAATAATTATTATTTAAAACGTGATCGGGTTATAATAAATTACCAAAATGGTTTAAATTATTCCACGCTGTACGTAATAAATTGTACCAGTTTTTGTGTTTAAATTATAATTTGATTGTTAAAAAGCCTGCGGAAAGCTCAAAAAATCACCCTAAATAGTAATTTACCATTAATAGATTATACTCTATGATTTATTTATTTTAAATATCGCGTCACGCGTCGTTTCGATTGCTCGCTATTCCGTTATGAGTACATTATAATTATAATTTTATCAGTAATTTATTATAGTTCACGGCTTGTTTACCATGTATTATATTTTATATTGATCAATCATTTTTGGGTGGACTAATAATTTGATTTGGATAGAATTATGTGTTTGATTAAAACTATGCCATTGAAATTTAATCGTTTAAAAATAAATATTAAATTGTAATAGGAAAAAACAGTCGTATCCGCCAGTCGTCACACCGACTTTTTGCATTCTTGTTCAAATCCAGTTGTTGGGTAATTAACACGTTTAAATTGCTCAAGTAAAATTACAAATAACCTCAAGGTAAACACCGCTCAAGTAAAGTAATCACTAAAAAAAATCTCGATGGATCTTTAGAGTGAAAAATCAGTTTCTTCACAACGATCGCCGTCGATTTTAATGAACGGAACTCATGAAAAGTTTTGACTATAACCTCACGTAATATACTAAAATGTTCTCCTATACCCTTCGATTTCTAAACAATTACCACGCAGTCGAATATTAGATCATTGATACGCATTATTCGTGTGTAGATAAAAATAGTGTTTTTTATATCAAATGTATGACCTAATATGCGTTTAACGAAAACAACTGTCGATAATATTTTGCGACCGGTAACGAAGAAACTAGCTCGGATGCTATGACCGCGAAAAGAGTGACGGCGGCACATTAACTGTCGAGTTCAAGTGGTTTACACACACACACACGTGTATTCGTTGTTTAAGTCCTTCTAGCCAGTATATTATTATGTATACGTGTATACTGCAGCAGTACTATAAATATATTTATATATAGACGTATATACAAACCTTTCGGGCTCGTCTTCGGTATTATTAAGGACTACGATTTCGCGTCCAACACCCTGCGAACGCTCACCCCCCCCCCCCATATTACCACCCCCTCGGACCGTCGCGAGTCTCGCGGTACAGTGCGGCGTGCGGTCCGCAGACTAATGACGCCCCCGCCGCGCGCTATTAACGTCCACCGCGTCGTTTTTCCTCTCATCAGTCATTTAATCAACTACGTCGCCGTCGCCGTCGTCGACTTTTGCGCCCGCACCCCTATAATATTATACACGTCTATCCATATTTGTATACTAGTGTTTACCCCGGAGGTCCTGGCGTTTAGGACGTTGTTTTTCGTTTCGACCCAAAGTTGTGTTCCTATTCACGGAAAATCGCCGGAATTCACACGGCGGCGGCGCCCTTTCACGGTCGCTCTGAGCGTTCGAACGATTTATATTAATTATTATTGTCTCGATCGATATAATATTATTATTATACATATAATTATTCGAAATAATAGACATTAGACATTATATTTTTGATTGACGATAATGATGTCGATTGCCGGTGATGTCTATGCGATGGTTGTGACGAACGCGTATTAATTATTTTTTATATCGCAACGTCTACGGTATAATATAATAGTTATCTCTTCCGTAATAATCCGTTCAACAGTGCGTATTGTCCTCAACACTTAACTGTGACATAATAGATTTGCCAATCAATATAAATAGATCAGTTACGTCGTTTTCCAATTTTAATAACGAAATTCAAAGTGTATCGGGTTTGTCGGGATTATGACGGCTGGTTTTTTTTGTTTTTGAAGAAATGTGGTGATATCGAACAACGCTCTCAACGATAATCATAAATTCATAATATATATTGCTCGCGGAAATGGCTAATGTAGTTAAAAATTTGGATCTCACTCATTCGTATGATATAATGATATTTGCCTACGTTTTTAAGGTCACTCGCGTTTCTTCCGCCGACTCCGATCGAATCTGCAGAAGGTCGAATGATACGCGCGTTCATAAATTAAGTTTACATGATAACATAAAAACAAATATATTGTAATAGTATGATATTTTTATTTAATGGCAGCGTTGTGCATGCATCAAAATATTATTATGCACATTATCGACGTTTTCTTACAGCTCGCAGAATACCTGGCTATATTTTATTTATCGGTGTTTCTATTTTTTTGTCTTCTTAATGCCCGGAAACTGATTAAAACGTCGATCGTGGTACCGCAGCAATCGTCCGACTGCAGTGCGGTTGTACGCGCGTACCTATACATTCTAAACGTGATTAATTTTCTTCCCGAGCAGATTAACGACGACGATAATATTATAATTCTTTCACGACCGACCTGCTATGTATAGTAAGTTGTGTTCTTCAATATTTCGTAATACGCGATCGGGAACGCCATCCATGTGTGTGAATGTGTGTGTGTGTGCGTAATTAATTTAATTCGTAAACAATAATTTCCCGTTTGATAGATGTAAAATACGCACACACACTCGGGCGTAATATAATATATATTTGCAGATTTCCCGGCAGAATGCTGCAGCGTTTCGAAATCTCAATAATTGCGTTCATATAATATGTTGTATTTATATATATTATATAGGTAATATTTATCTCTCTCGATCTGTACGTCATCGTGCGACGCATATTACAATAAATAATAATAATAATTGATCGTTCAGGAAATGCGTCGTCCAGTGTCAACGTCGGATCGTGTCGTGCATTACACTTGCGCGATTTCTAAAAATGAAAATTGAAAATCCGTGTATAAAACAAAAGATTATATTATATTGTCAATAAATCATTAATATTTATATATATGCCTACGTTAAGGCGAAGTAAAAACGCGCTGCGACTATAGGGTATATAGAGCTGCGAATGCACACGCGTGGCATAGGTAAACCTACCTATATAATATATATATGTACAATATATGGGCGAACAGTGTTTAATTTGTCGAAAGAATAATTGTTTGACAGTGTTTATATCACTCTAAGCTTTTAAACGGGATTAATCGCAGTCGATCGTATAAAATGCGTTTCTATTCCGCATATACCTATTATAATATACGCAACACACACACACACACACAAAACAATAATAATAATAATAATAATATATACAATACAGGTAGGTATGCATGTAAATCGGCGACGTTCAAAGTATTCTGCGTCGCATTGTCAGTGCGTGTACAATGTCACTGCGGCGCAAACGATGCACATTTGTACATATTTTAGAGTGCTGCGCGTCCGTGTGATGATGATGATAATAGTAATAATAATATAATCGAATAACAATATTAGCTGCGTGTATCGGTGGCGGGCTGTATACATTTGAACGATAACTATACAAAAACGAAATACTTGTCGCAATCTCGCATATAGTGCACGATGTATGTTATATATTATGTATATTATGTGCGATGTGACTTACGATCGAAACCGTTTAGATACTCAAGCGTGGGGGGAAGGTATATTATACACCAATTTATACCTGTATAATATTATTATGATATTGTTTTAAATAAGAACAAAATTACATCTCACCAAACCGGTATTTGCGATATTATTATAAATAGGTACAATATGCTCCGACCGATATTTCGTTCAAATATATATATTATATATATAAAAAAAAATCGATTTTCGATTCTTCATTTATTTATATTTATAATTCTATGTCTAAGGACGTTTACAAATCTCGTTTTGACGTCGCGCGTACCGTATTATAATAAGTGTTGACAAAACAACTTATAATTTACCAAGAGTTCAAAAACACACATTCTCACGACATTACAGCTGAGTGTGTGTGTGTGTGTGTGTCATTTGTTACGAGGTCATCGGTATTTGCATATTTTATTAATATTTTATTAATTGCACATTATTATTCTCCGACGACTGCCAACGTACATTTACACGCGAGTCGTCACACGTCTTCGCCAACGTCGTGGGTTTTTGTTTATAGTTTTGCATTTTTTTTGGTTAGAACAACATCATAATTATCGAATTGACGTCGCCTAAGAAAACAAGTATTACATTATACTTAAAATCGCAAAATATAACCATAATTATTCATTATTTTTTTTTTATCATTTGTAAGATGTACTTTATAATATGTAGGTACTTAATGACGATTTTTTCAGTCGTTGAAATGTCCGTGAAGTCGGCCCTCAGACATTAGCCGATCGATTCAAAATACGCCCCAGTATATTTTTACAAATCAGTTTTTAGAACGTGCAGATATGAGATGATTAAAAAATTATTAGTTAAAAACCATATTTGAGGGGAGGGGGCTTTAATTTCACGCACAAAACATTAAGTAGATAGGTGCGAAATTATCAAACGATGTTTCGATCGTAATAAGTTGTGTATAAAAAAAATCGTTATGCCATCGTGTACGCATACTGTTGGAATTTATTACGGCGGATCGATTATTAAAATAATAATTGTGGACGGAATAAGTGAAAATTGATACTGTTGATGATTAGTGCGCAGACCCTAAGCATATAGTAAGTACCTATATACATATATATTATATCGATCAAGCCCTGCAGCGTAAACGAGTCCTCCGCGGGACGACTGCATCACCCACGACATGACAACAACAACAACAACAACAACCACCACAGCCAAAACTACAGCAAAAACAACAAAGCACGTTAAAACCGTCGTCTCCTCCCCCGCAAAAGTTTTCGGGAAATCCGTCATTCTTACTACACATTACATAGTTGAGGCAGTGTGGCGCAGCGTGTAAATATACCTACACACACTGCTGCGGCGGCGGCGGTGACTAAGGAAAATAATGCGATACACATGTCAATTTTCATCATCCATCATATTGTTACACATTATATCCACACATCGATATATTGTACGTATATACATAGAACATACGTACCGTGGCTTTAACGCGGTTCTGACACATATTTGATGTTGTACAGATCTCGAGAGTTAACAAAAATAATGTACCGCGGTGGCCCGTTTCGCGTCTAGTACGAACATTTTTTGTGCTATGATGGTAAGCGTGTATTTTCCAAAACTAATTACCTGCACTTTTTTTTTGGACGAAAATATAAGCAGAAGAGGAACGCAGTCTAAAAAAAAATTATGTGGATATTAGCCAAGTATAGATGATGTATAACATAATATCTGTGTGCAATCATTTATTAATATGCACCTCTAGATGTCATGATATTTTTCTTCTACCCATAGGTTTTACACCTCAACCAAACCGAAATATTCATGAAAAATCCTTTCAAATAATTAATTTTAGAACTTACCGCGGGTATAAATAATAAGTTTCAGAACTGAGTTGGTTATTGCAAAAAATAAATCACCACGATTTCAATCATACCAAATTTTGTATTTTTACTAAATCAAAATGGTTTTCAACTTTAATATAAAATAATATTGAAAATGTGTAATATTATTATACTGAAACCGTTGTGTTGATAATAATATTTAGTTTTGATTCAGCTAACAATGAGCTGGACGTATTGTAATATGTTTATCACTGCAGATCATAATTCATAACTCTTGGAATTAAACATTTACATAATCAATTTTGGAAATAAATTCTCGTCAGAACTGATTGAAGATAATACGCTCTTTGGAAATAAGGTATAATTTAAAACATGTTTAAGAAAAATAATGAGTTTATGGCATTTATTTCAAGACGAAAATAAAGCGATATCTCATCGAATATAAAAAAATACCAATAGTAATTTTTTTTTGGTACATAATATTATATTATTGTACTATAGTCAACGTTCGTCCGTTTGTTCCACAACAGTGTACGCGCGTGCATATTTATGAACATTTAAAATATTAATGTTTAAAACAATATTCAATCATCGTCAAAAAACCCGCGATAGAACACGGACCATGTTCTCGCACTTGAGTTTGATCAGTAATGTAATAAAATTGGCGGGTTCAGTCGATTCGCAATAATTAATAATAATCCAAGGTCACGAAACTGGAACAGCCGATCACGGGATTTGCAATGGGTCGGACGACGTGTATACAACACGCGCAATCATGTGTGGCGTCATCTCAATACATCTTATTACTTTATTTTATACAATAAAATTGTACAGGTAAACTATATGCTCTCGAAGACGTTTCGCTATAATAGGTATCCGCCGCCAACGGACGTTGCGATTCGGTCGTTTTTCTCCTTCTCGCGATCGCACAATAAATCTCATAAATCTCGATCAGTGCTGTGGCGGGCGCGGTGTTCGGCGGCGTGTATTTTTATATATTATTATAATAGCCCTCGTTCTCCGCAGCAGATAATCCGCGAGAGCCAGCCGGCGGACAAAACCGCCGTGTTTTATAATATTTGTTGGAGAAAAAATTAAAAAATTGTTCGAAACGCATAAAATACGGCGGAGAACCGTCGCGCTTCTAATATTCATCGTCGTCGTCGTCGCCGTATAACGTATATTATAATATATTATGTTGCTTAATAAATTATGACGTTTGGACGCGATTCACCGGTCCCCGTGCAGACGTTAAATAAAAATCAACCGTCGCATCTTCGCGCGAGCGCCTCTCAAGGATGTACTGTACCCCCCCGCGCCTTAGCGGAATATATAAATATACGATTTTATAATAATGTCCATAAAACTTCTTTACCGCGTCGTAGGTAGGCAACCGTCTATATATCATTTGCATTTGGCAGTAGATAAGTATTTTGTATTTTAATTTTACGATTTTTGACTGAATTTCGGAACGATGAATCATTCGCGCGCGTATACCTATATATTAAATTATATTAAGTCTATAATATATACGCTGTTTCGCTGTCCGTCGCGGCCGGGATGACCATATTATTATAGTAATTGTGTGTGTATAAGTGCAGTGAATATCAACACACGCGCAGTAGTTATATATTGTGTAATGTGCTTAATTAATGACCTATAGTTCTGCGGTCCGCTATAATATAATAATATATATGTATATTGTATACGTAAAATAAAACTGTTTTAAATCGTAAATTTTAATATAGTCTAGGACATAAAATACGATAATATTATTATTGTGTTGTTTATATTTTTGTCGAGTTGACCGCCATCATATCATGGCGCATCCACATTCGGCGGTCCAATTCCTCTCGAACAAAACATCTTCAGACTTGGAAGTCTCTCGATTTTTTTCAAAATCTTATTCCAACCTAATCCCAGTATAATAACGGATTATTTCGGTTTTCAAACACCGATTTCTCGTATAGTGCCTTTATTAGAGCGCTTGTATAGTATAACGTATACTGTACGAAACCCGTCACGAAAATAATATCATGACGTAAAGTCGTCGCTGTCCGTTGTCGCGAAAACTGAGACGATTATACGCCTCGAGACCGCGCGCGCAGTTAAACGACGCTAATGGCGTGCGCGTGTGTGTATATATTGCCACTCCGTCGAAATCCGAAAATGATAATAATATTTTGTCAACGTATACGGTACGATGAACACGACGTCTTTTGAGACGACAGTATTTTTGTGTATATACGCGGTAGACGGTGCGCAATCCACTTAGTGTCGGCGGCGGCGGCGAAGGAGGGAAGAGAGAAAGAAATTTGCTCGTCGAGAATGTGTCGTCGTCGTCGTCGTCGTCGTCGTCGTCGTCATCCGGCCGTGTATAAGTTTGTAGCTGTGTGTGCGTGTAAGTTTGTATCTCCGTGTGCGTGTAAGTATGTGTCCGTCACCGAATGAACACGTTATAAGTTATATTATTACACGAGACGTGGCAGGGGACTCGACACCGCCGCCGCCACCGCCGCCGACGCCGAAGCCGACAATGTGAGCGGTAGATGAAACAGATAGGCAAAACAATGAGACAGGTCACTTCAAACCGAGCGCGTTCGGACCGAAAGTATTCGCACACGCGCACTTTACACACACTCACGCGTGCGCGTGCGCACATTCCACCGGGACACTTTTGTCTCCAAGAGTGCAGCGGTGGTCACGCGGCGTAAAACGAAGAGACAATGAGGTTCTGTGCTTGCGCGGACGAACACGCTGCAGAGAGGAAGAGTGTGACCGAGAGTGAAATCGCGTTAACGTCGAGACCCTCGATCGCCTCGACCACGCGGAATTGGGTGACCTTTTAGCGGCGACAGACACTCGAAGGGGTATATTATATAGTACGTCTCGTTATCATTATATAGGTATGATAATATACACACGCCGCTCGCGCATTATACTTGCGTGACGTACCCATAATATATTATGATGTGGGTGTCTGTGTGTATAATACAAGCCCGAGACGGGAAGCGGTCACAAGAGTCGTATCGCCGTCCTTTCGTGCGACAGCGGCGGTGCTCGTACTGCACAAATATTTGTTCTAACTATTTGTATACATTATACACGTATATAGGTATGTGTGTGTGTGTGTGTGTGTGCGGTCACAGCGCAATTATTATTCTTCCGCAGATAAACAGTTCGGGAGACAGAGCTAGAGAGTGTGTGAGAGAGAGAGACATACACACACACACACAGACAGAGTGAATGAGGCAACACTGCGAAGAACACTGCAAAATCGGATTGGAGTGGACTTTTATTACCAAAAAAAAAAACTATATGACTATATATACACTCCGACGTGTGTACAGGTTATACGCCATTAAAGACTATTTTTATTGTCCACGTATACGGCGAGTAAAATTGCGTCGCCACCCATTTGTCGCGGCGTTACGACGAGCCGGACTTGGAGTTGATTTCCCGACGCGTTCCAGGCCGGACCAGAATCAGATCGCCTGCCGGCCGTTCGATCCGCCCCAACACATATAGTTTTCGACCGGAAGTGCAATGGGCCTTATATATTGTTTACCTGTTCGCTTTTACAATCTAGGTACCTACAACCTACCTCCTACTTTTGATATGTTCCTATTTATTTTAGTTTGTAAGATTATCGTTTTAACTGGCTCGTTGTATTCGTGTATAGAACTATTATCGCTTATAACTGTGGACTAGAGTATAATAATTAATTAATAAACTATATTATAATGAGTATACTATAAAACCCTAATGTAGTTGAGTACTAGTATTCTAAGTAAAATTAATCTGGTGTTACAATTATAAATAAGAAAAATATATTCGCACAAATCCTCGTATAATTATGGTGACCTATAACGTACTTATTTTATAAGGGTAACAGTACTTCTAAATAATTGCTAGAGTATACAAAAAATTACTTATTTTAAATGATGTAACAACTCAAAATGTAAATTTGATTTAAAATATCCTAATTATTAAATTCATAACATTTTTCACATCTACATCTTTAATTTGTGTAGAAAAAATAAAATGCATCCTTATCAATGTTTTACAAAAATTCGTGATCGCCAGAGTGGAGGCACTGTTATAACAACGCTGCGGCTTGATATTATTTATTATCTATGGCAGCAAGGTCTCCTTGATATCTAAATATAATGGTTATGTTAACAGCTATTAAAATTAATCAAATAAAATATTATAATATAGTAAAACTATTTTTTTGAAATGGCTCCGCCTCGTAGGAAGTGTAATTTTAATAGTGATTTACAAAAATAATTTCTGTTTATGAAGTCAACTTCAAATTATGTGAAATATGTAAATATGAAGTCGATATATCGAATAGCTGTCGCACTAATATTAATACACATTTAACCAAAAAAAAACATCAATTGGCTCTATCGAGCCAAAAAGGCTGCTTCATCGAGTGGAAAGGTAATTAACTAATTTAAAGATAATACTTATTCTTCAGTCAATTTACCTATTGCGCCAAATAAAAATGTGTTAAAATTTGATAATGTGTCAACAATTCTTCAATTTTATATCTATATTATATAATATAATAATATTATGCTATATTGTAAAACCTATGGGCTTTGTACTTTTTTTTGTAAATATCTAATTACCATACGTATATTATAATGTTGCTATGATTATTATTTCTTAAAAAAAAATATAATAATCGATCAACAAGTATCGTCGGTGATTCAATTTGAAGAATTATTACTTGAGTAACTATAGTATCTAATTCATAAGTTATATGTACACTTTTTACACCACACTGTTATAACTTATAACAATATACCTCCTTGTGATTATTGTACATGCGCATTATTAACAAGTTAACAATATAAAAGCATAATATATTATAGGTTCGCATGGAATTTTTCGCTTATTATTAATTTAATGCTATTTCGTTCTTTTAGAATTTTAACTTTAAATATGTATAAGATTAACCATATACGTTAATCACAATAGACATTAATAATTTGACGAAATCAAATTACTCGAGTCCTCGTAAAACGAAGCTAATGTGTTTTTTCAGTATCTGAAATGTTATTATAGCTCGAGCACGTATTCACCGTTGGACGCAACCCTTCACCGAAACGTAAGGGTTGCGTCAGAAGGGTTCTAGTCCCTAACTGTGTAATATTAAGCTCATTGTAGTCACTGTTTTGATTTAATGGATTTTTACTAGGATATATATATGTATAAAAGTAATTACTAATTATTACGAACGGCAAATGTATTAAAGTTTAATCTCGTTATTTATGATTATTAATAATATTTATGATTCTGATCGTACAAAACACGTGTAAACATAAAAAAAGTTACAAATGATAAGCAAACAAATCGCTTCTGAGCAAATATATTATAATACAATAATATAGAAAGTTATCATCGTAATAACTTACGTTTTATAATTATACCTATAACAAATGTTTAATTATTACAGGAGAATTATAAAAATATTGGCATGAATGATGTTCATAATCTGCAGAGGTCGAGTTTGTGTATTTTATTATTTTTTTCCATTAAAAATGATTTAGGTATTTATTTTTTTCCAAAAATGAATCAACAAAACTTAATATTGTTACAAAATATATAGTCTCAAAATAACTCAAAATTTTTAACTTTTCCACTCTCCTTTTGTTTTTACATCAGACTGAAAAATGAATATTTGCATTCTTTGTTTGACTAAGTATAAACACTAAAGTGTCGCGTATTATATTAAAATAAACAAACTTGATTATGTATTCATTTTTAAAGGTAATTTATAACGATATAGGTATCTACACAGAGTGGTTTTTTAAACATGCTAACCCCCTTTTTTCTCTTTAATAGTACATTTATTCGAATTCTGATTTTTAGAATACATTTTTAAGTATACCATAGGACCAAATTTCTGATATTTTATAAAAATCCAAATTTGTATACATGCATAGGTAATTTAAACATATAAATAGGATCAGCATGCTTAAAAAATCAACCTGCATAAATATGTATATACATAAATAAATGATAGGGGATGAGGTGGCCGAGTGGTCTAACGCGATGGATTCGGCACAGCCGGGCCGAGTTCGATCCTCGACCACCGGGCGGCATTTTTCTCCGCGCAAGTCACGGTGTCCGGAGAACAAGTGCCGCCATCCTCCCACCCGGGGAACGGCAGAAACCTACGGGTGCCCCCTTAGAAATTCTGCCAAAACACAACACACACGTGTACCAACCTACCCAATTTAAAAACCTACAGTGCCCTCCCCCACACCCAATGGCATATGTTGCCGCGGGTTACCTAATAAAAAAAAAAAAAAAAAACTAAATGATAACTTTTGTTAAGGTGCATGATTGATTAAATGTTCAAATCTCAACCACATAATTCGATATTTTCGGCTTATATTCTATTGTTTTTTAATCACTTTCATACCCCACATACATATGTTTTTATAAAATTGTATTCAATAATATTATCGAATCGAAATTAATTGTATTGATAACATGTATTTGAAGTACTTACAAAAGAATCAAAATAATCTTATATTACTTTTGAAATAATAATTTGAACATTCTGGTAGATTTTTGTGTTTTTAAAGAAAACATTTTCGTATCATAATATGTAGGGACGCGTACTATGTAAAAACTAGGACGAAATGGATCTAAGATCGAATATATTATTTATATGCGACGGGACAGTTCTATCTTATTGATTTTTTCGAGGTTTAATACCCCTTCGGTCCTTGTCTGCAATTAAGGCATTGACGAGGCGCGCTCGGTTCGCTGTCACAGGAATTGTTGGAAACACATAACGTATTATTATAATAATGATGATGATCAAATATTTTTATGGTTTATATTATATATTGATTTTTTAAATGTGTACAATAATAAAATCCTAGGCTTTAACTTCATTACATTATATATTTATATCCAAGCTTTAAATTCTATGATATACAAACGCGTTACTAACCTAACCTAACCTAACCTACCTATATTATACAACTTGATATATATATAATAAATAAATATATAAATAAATGAACGAATACTGAAGCTAATATTCACAATAATATTTCATATTTCTATATCGTTTTAAAAATCGCTCACGCTGGTACATAATATATGGTTAGATTACTCGCGAGTCGCACAACGAAGTAACCGTCGCGGTCGGTCTCCTAAGAAAACGGTTGCCGCCTTTAGTTATTTTCTCCGGAACCGCTGCGCCGTCCGATTCTCAAAGGTTCCCATTTAACTGCACCGATCGATGGTAAACATTGTCAACAATTTGATTATTATTACGACTATTTTGATGTCATTATCATAGTAAATTACCGTCGATTAAGCCACCGCTTACGAAATTGAAATAATAAATAATATATTAGGTATGTGTAGTACAAGTGTATAAGAGTGGCTTTCTGTAGTGGCTTATTGCGGACGTACAACACTCTGACTGTCACATTTGAAGTGGCGATTGGGAATCGTTTGACACAATATTATAAAGGTATGGACTGAGCGTAAGGACAGAAGTTTGGGGGAAACGTAGTTGTTAGAAAATTATATAGCTTACAACTTGATCCATCTATAGCCTTTAATGGCCAAACAGAGAAGTTCAACAACTAAGATGAAAACATTTTTAGAAAAAGATAGCATACACGTTGGTGCTATTAAACTATCTATGATTTGCTGGTAGAGAACCACCTATGATGAAAATGAAGGGGGACTTAAAGTCCACATATTAATACAATTTCTACTCTGTATCCTCCTAATCTGTTCAGAACCTAATCAGAGATTATTTTTTCGTCCAAAATTGTTATTGTTTATATACGCATTATATAATATCATACTAACGAGTAACGGCTACGATCGTTTTAAAATTTCGGTTTTATGTAAAAAGTAGAAACTCCTTGCCACAGTTAATATTTACTGCGTGTAACCTTCAAAATACTGCACATTAACTGTGTCAACACTTTTTCAAGCAATTGTCTTGCCAAAGACTCGCGATATCTGGTTCTAGTGACGGGTTTCCTGTTATAAATTCGTACACAACACTTACCCATATAATATTATACAAGTGTGTTAATTAATCAGAAAGTCGGTATAACTTTAGTTCAGGATGTATTGCCATTTACCGAGCATTTATAATCATGATTCACGATACACATGTCATATATTATATTAAATTAAGAAAAACTTGACTGAAATATTCACACTGCATCACATCGTACTCATAATTTAGGGTCACTGACTTTCCAATTAATTTACATATTTCGTTTAATAATATAATATATTAATTTGTACTCTTAAAATATTTAATGTTAAGTTAATTAACAGGTTTCGTTGCAGGGAACCGTTTTATTTTTGATAAGCACAAATGTTCAAAGACGTCATAATTAAATACTCTTATAATATAATATTATGTTTTATATAATTGTAACTAAATATTTTTTTAAAGTGTGTGACCAATCCGTGACTGCGTTCCACCGATGTGCCAGGCGTGTTGTATTCGTATAATATATTCGGTCACTACACGCCACCGCTTTGTATTGGAGTGCACACGTGACTATATATTAGTGTCCGTTCATTGGTCGACTTTCGACCAGAAAAACCGTTTTAATTGTAAAACCAACACGCGCTACACACGCGTTTGGTATAGCGTTTGTGCGTCTTCTTCTTTTTTTTTTTCGTACGAACGTGTTCGATATTGTGGGAAAAAATATTGTTTTCTTTTATTGTATAAATTGCTTAGGCATAGAGTAACCTGACAGCACCTTTCCAGTTCCCAGGGTGATTTACCAAGCATATGCTCACCCCTTTTTTTCTCCAATAATGTAGTTATTCAAAATCTGATTTTTGAAGTTTATACCTACTTAAAACCCATATTTTCAAATTTTTAAGATTTGTTGTTCTTACCGCCTAAGGAGTGTCCTGTGGAGATATAAACGTCTATTTTTTTTGTTATTATTATTATTAAATAAAGGCTTTAACTCACAGTGGTTATTAGCCTAGAGTATTAAGATACAATAATGCGTACATCTACATTAAAAGAAAAAATCAGTTAATGGTGATTCTTAATGATATAACGGTATTAGATTTATACAGTGTTAGAACTACTATGTTTTGGTTAAGAGTTTGAGCATTTTGGTGACGCTGTTTTCGTTGAGCGCTTCCATGTTAGGTGGTACACGATGGATATTGGTACGTATGACCAGGTATTTTAGTGCATTATTAAAGTATATGACGGAGAGTTTGGTTCGACTTTTGTCGCATATGGGTGGAGGATTTTTGCCGACGATAATATTATTATCATTACAGTTTAAATATAATAATATCAAAATATCGCGTTTTTGGCGTACGACGACAGTCGACATCGATCTCTTCACCGCGCGGTAGGAAGTATAAGCAAGTCGCAGAGAGTAAGCCGAAAAAAAAACAACCCAAAATTCGAACAGTGTACACAATATCACCGCACATATTATAATCATATAGGTATCACACACGCACACACACACACACACACACACACCCATATTATTATAGGTATATCATTATAAGAGTGTGCAGGCGGCGGTGGTGGAAAGAATAAGGACGACGGCCGCCCCGACAATAATCCGGTCGGTATTTTTAATACGTTTCGTATATTATACGATACGATTTTCATAGTACCTACACTCGCGCGTTATGCTTTTATGTGTGTATAATATAATGTAATAAACGTACGAAAAAAAAAAACCGATCGTAAAACTTCCGTTTGTCACGTGAACGTAAGACGACCGGGCCTCGTCGCTCTCCGGTAAATTATTAGACTCCCGTGTCGGCCCGTGTGTGACAAAAAAAAAATTTACATTAGAAAATCGTTTGGTTCGGTATTTTGTCCGTCTCTCTGTCCCTCTCTCTCTGTCTCTGTCTCCTCTGCGGGCTCCGTCTCTTCCACGGTCCTTGTTTCTCTCGTACGCCATCCGTCTCTCTTTCCCTCTAACCCACTCACTCTCTGCAGCTCTTTGATTTTTGACGTTATTATAATAATATGGTCACCGTCCGTTTAATGAACTTTTCTGTGTGTGTGTGTGTGTGTGTGTGTGTGTGCGTGTATAATATAGACGGCCACGCGAGAGCACAAATACACATATACACACAAACATAATATATATGTATATAGGTATATTATATACACATGCCGTACGCGCAGTCTTTTTATCTGTCCGTAATTTATTGTCTATTTTATCTGTCTCCTTTTCTGTTTTTCTGTTTTTTTTTTTTTTATTTTTTGCCCCCCCGGCCGATGATTTAATGACGTGGCTGACAAGGTCCGTCTCCCGCAGCCATCACACACGCGCGCACGCGCACTCACACGCACACGTTTTACCTATATATATATATAATATTCAGCTTTGACCGCGCACGTATTACATATATAGTATTGTAACTCTACATGTGCGCGTGTGTAATATCCGCGTCCATCACCGATAACTCATAATTTTTATTTCCTTTTTTTTTTTATCATTATTATTATTATTATCGCCGGCCGGCCAGCCCGGAATAATATCTAGGTGTATATGAACATAATATATAATAATAATAATAATAATAATGTGATATATTGTATATATGCGACTCGAATACGTCTCGAATATAAGGAAAATAACGTATAAAACCGTTTGCGTTAATAATCGTAAAATATTATCATTACACACACACACGCGCACTCACACGTAAGTACGTACCTGTATAATAATAATAACATATCACATTATATACGCACACCTATCAAAATAATATTATAATAAACGTTTCCTTTCCTATACACACGGCGGACGTGGTCGTCCGTATATCAATGACGCGGTTCGGACTCGTAGGTATCATAGGTATATATAATACGCGGTTACGATTCCGCCGAACCGCTCGACCAGTATTATTATTACACAGTAATAATAATATTATTGTCCCACGGCGACGCTGGTTTTCTCCACTCGGATTTCACGGCGTCGGTCCGTCGGTGGGTTCTCGTCATGTCCGATATTAAACTCCGAAACCATACGTCATCTGCACCCGGAGCGCCAGAGATAATGTGCAGTGTGCAAGATTGTATATAATTCGTTTTGCGGGTGGGCGGATGGCTCGCGTATGTTATAACGACGATAATGCCTCCAACCCACCCGCGACCCGTACGATAAAATCACCGTGATATCGACACACACGAATCGAGAACATCATCGACACCGTCGGATGTTATCGTGGTGTGCGAATGTCCGATTTCTGTGTCCGTCCTGCGGACTGTAATATTATTATTAGTGTACGCTATATAATATCACGTCCGTGCAAAGAGTCGACACATTATAATATTATAGAAAACGAGGCAACCATCTCTCCTTCATCTACAGTATCCATAACTATATACCTACGTACCATAATAGGGCAGTAAAAAAATAAATAAATATACACACTGTGCAGCCGAGCTGTGGCGAACATATGTTGGTAAGAATATAGTTTATACACACCGCGGCACATACGAACCGAAACAATTAAATAGAACATAAATAAATGGCACACACTATCTATAGCATTTCTCGCCGTTCAAACATGATTATAGCAAGAATCGAGCACGCCAACTTCGCCCGTCGTGTGTGTACATAATAAAATGCGAAGAACAACAACCCTATACTGCAGTAGTCAATGTGATGAACCCCTCACAACAAGACGCATGGTCCTATACTCCTATACATTGCCCGAAATTCGCCACTACGAGAAACATTCTAGAACACCCTTCGTCGAGGAGAGGAACACATGGGGAACAAATCACCCACATAATTCACGGCTTTTTCAAAACCATACGAATCGATACCAAAATAAAATAGTATATTATAAGAGTACAGAATATATTATATAGTGTAAATAACTATGAAAACAAATGTATACATGTATAACCAGGGTAATACCATGATTTAACTAATTAGGTATACATATAATTAATTTAATTTAATTGCAACTAATATTATGATCTAGCAGAAGAAGCTTCTTTTTTAATAAAACAATAACACTTCCGTAAGCCTGTTATCCAATCACAACAAAAACGAATCGGTCCCATATAATATTATATAGTCACCGGTAGGTCGTGTACAAAATAATATCTCAAGTTAATGTTCACATCATATCCAGGACGACTTTATTATCATATTCGATCGATTTCGGCTCTCGATTCTTCTATAATAGACTTCTGTATCGTGTGCGAATGCGGTAATCCAAACATTCTAGAAACCTTATACCATGTGTAATGTGTATAAATATTAGCATAACTGAAAAAAAAAAAATACCATGAGTTAGTTAAGTATCGTCAACGTTAAGAAAAGTATCGCTCAAGTTGATATAGTTACTAAACAATATTAAATATTATTAAATAACCATACACGTTTAACGGCATTACGGAAAAAATTATTAACTTGAATCAGTTAAAAATAAGTTAATTGATTGTGCAACATGACATTTTTTATAATAATGTATCAGCGTTTTGTGAAAAACGCATTCGATTGGCCTATTTTTTCTTGATACTCACTAATTTACATGTTTGTGTCAACATAATCAAAAATATTTATTTTTTTCTAGGTTATTAATTAGTCGTAACTTTTTTTTTATTGGTCTAGAGCTCGGAAACTATGGTCATTAGCTATTTTAGGGGTTACGGTTGGAAGGGTATTGGTTGGCAACACGTGTATGTGTGGCAAAATATTTGCCACTATGGACCCGGATGGTCACCCATCCCGGAACTAGTAGCAGCGGCCGTTGCTTACTCTCAATCAAATGATTGATATCAGTCACTACGCCACGCCGAGTCACGATAGGTATATATTATAATACAACATTATTATGTTTATATGTATAATATGTATGTATAAGAAGGATTTGAACTTGACGTGTTATATTTTAAACCAAATGAAAAAAACTAAATTGTTGCAATAGTTACATAAACAAGTACCTAACAACAATATTATAGTCGAGTTAAAAAGTTTAAAAAAAATTACTTTTTAACTATAGTTTATTCCCACCCTTGCTTGGTGTATGTGCAACTACGATCCGATTAGGCCTTGTCAACGGTCCGCCATGCGACGATTTGGCAATATAATTATTATAACAATAAATTAACGTGTGCAGCCAGAATTATTATTGTGTAATATATATTGTTACAATATACGCGCGAATCGTCCTATATTTATGATAATATTAATTATTATTACACCGTCGTTATAATACCCGCCCAGATCGACGTAAACATAATGATATTATAACATGGGTGCCTATATTATAGCTGGTATACCGTGGTAACCGCGTTCGTGTCCGTTTGACGTTCGTATATTATAATCGTGCGCGCGTCGTCATAATAAGAACAACAACAACAACAACAATAATAATAATATTAATACAAATAATTATAATACTATAATACTCATACCGTCGACGTCGCTCGTTTTAACTGTAAACCTCGATTCTAGTCGATTTACGATCGAATTTTCGATTATTATCAAAACAATAAATTTGTGCGCGACGAGACTTTCGCCCATGACACGTCGTATCATACCATACGACAACGACGGGTTTTGATGATAATAATAATATATAAATTTAACGCATGTACTACTTACGAGCAGCATCATGGCCCGACACTTAGCCGTCGTCGTCTTCTTTCTAAAAAATTATCGTTTTTAATTCGAAACGTCGTTATTATTATTATATACGAAACGAAACGGACGTCGGTGCCGAAAACCGATGGGCACGACGGCAATAAATATTATCGGGTATTGTAAATTTATAAACGTTTTAATGGTACGATTATTTATGCCGGAGAATGTGAACAGTTCTAAAGAAAAAAAAAACATCAAAATCGACCTACGCCGCCGTTGTCGCCGCCGCCGTCGTCGTCGTCGTCGTGTGACGATATAATATAGTAAGTATACATAATACTACAATATTAATAAATACGAACGAGAAGTAAAAAAATGTGTTTTTATTCCTCCGGTCGATTGACCTACATGTATAATGTCAAACGGCGACAACAATATTATTCACTCCGCGTGTGTCACACTCGTCAGTCGTCGTCTGTCTCCGCCACGTCGACATCGTCGTCCAAATTATAATTTCACAGCTAACGAATTAAATTGAGTTATTTAACACCGCGGTACAATAAATTATGATATCGATGAACCTGGCCGTTTGACGTGCAAAAAACACGAAATATAATATTGTTAATCGTCGACCCGCTATCGTATAGGTACGTTGGTGCGTAACGAAAATTTTAAATTTACACACTTACAAGCGAATACGGTGGCGCCTAGACTGCAGATGACTGCAAGTACTGCAACTGCATAATTATGAGCTCTCGGAGGGGGTGGGTGTAAATTACTGGTATCCGAGCAGGGAAGGTTATTTTGTGTAAACTGCATAATAACTCATTTCTGTGGACTATAATGGTATAGGTACTACGTATTCTGTATTCTATATTGATTTACTGATTTGTTTAAATATTAACGAATCGCTAAGACACTATATAAGCCATTGTTCTGAAACATTACAAATATTTAATTCAAAATATATTTAAAAAAAATATATATTATATGTCTTGTGAGCAAAATATTGACTGGCACAGCGCATCTGTGAGCCACTGCGTAAATAATAAATATACATATAATATATTGGTACTGGTACTTGTAGTACTATATACTAAATAATATGAACGGCGAATGTTGTGACCTGTAATTATATTCTTCACTTTTTTGATCTGATTCCAGTTTCATGATAATGTGCATCACCTGTAGTTATTCATTAGTGTCGTATACAGCATTTTTATTATGGTTACTGGTTAGGTATACAAACGACGCGATCATTGTTGATAAACTTAAAATTTTAATTTTTAACGATATCGCTATATTGGTACATCCATCGACTGCCAACGTTCTCAGGCGATATAATATTGTACTTTCACGATCGATCGAATCGCATTTGATTAACCGTTTGAGAATATTAGTAGGTACATATAAAGTAATTTTTAAAAATAATAATTACGATCAACGGTTGAATGAGACGAGTCATAGACTTTCAAACGTCGCGTAAATCAGTGAATATCATACATTACATTATATTATATTATTATATTCTCTTGCAAATCGAATAACCACGCTGCTGCAATATTGGGCCAACAATTCTGGGAGGATCGTTTCATAATTAATAGGTAGTATACATTTAAAAACCATATTAAATTATATATTCATTGAAATTGAAATTTGTCAAATACTGAAAAATTAACATCGTTTTTAATGTTGAAATAATTTATATAGAATTCGACTATGAAAAAAACTTACTATAGTCTGTGGAATTCAATTAAAATTATAAAATCCAATCATTGACCGCATGAATCATTTTGTTTAGCTTTATGACGTGTATCAAGTTATATTTTACTATAACATAATATATAATATATATATATATACATATGTGTTTAATTATATTGAATATATTCGATATTATTATAGAGGTACCTTTTCGCATGGGCTTTGATCACAGACAATTTTTTTTCCCCATCGCCGTCACTTTCCGCGTATATGTCATATTATTTGAGCATATTGTATAACTCGTTCGCGTATATATAATATTATTACACACATATACACATATTATTATCATATTATACAGTGTGCGAGCGTCAGATTTCGAGTACCTGAAAAATTTCCGCTTCGGGTTAGTCGACCGTATTATTTATATAGGAACGCGTACTACATAATAATAATATTATATTATATAGCGATTATGATATTATTTTATGATATCGAATTATATTCGTCTGCGCTAGAAATACGACCGCGGGATTCGCTCAAATCGAATATACGCTTCGGGCGATATCGTCTAGTTAATATAATATATAAACATATATATTTAAACCATATACGTATATATATATATATATAAACCAAATACATATATATATATATTATATAGGTACATTATATACGCGTTTGTCAGCAATAGCGTACGATTGTAATCTCCGCGCGCGAGTTTAAACTTCCTATGTATTATACGTTTTTCAGTTATAAAACACGAGAGACATTGAAATTTAGTACTCATTAATTTTTTTTTCCTATCGGATTTTTTCCTCCGTTTCGTACGCATATATATATACCTCTACTACTGCTGCAGTGCATTTATATATATTGTACATATTTTATGTGTCTAAACTTTTACTTTAATTAAGGACATGACTCGTAAAGCAGATGCAGAGGAGATGTTAATCAGTGGCCGTGTCAGACGCGGGCAAGTTTTAAATCACTCAACGTCCGCTCATTAAACCAGTTTTTGAAAAAAAAATAAAAATATAAATAACAAAATAATAATAATAGTAAATAAATAAAGACTGGAAACGACGACGACGGCACCGCGCGCGGCCGATGCGGCGCGGGAGGAATAAAAACGGATGGCTTGGCGGTGGTAGGCTGCCGGTGCGAGGGGGGGGGGGGAGGAGATAAAAATGCGTATATTTCGGCAAGACTTTGGTATATATGGAGACCGAGAGAAAGACAGACACCGGAGGAGAAAGAGGATGAAGAGAGGGATAGACGGGGAGAGAGAGAGAGAAAAAGAGAGGGAGAGATAGAGACGGAGATGAAAAACGTCCGCGTGTATATTTTATATATATATTATTTGGAAAACAAAACACTTAATTTAATAAACGAAAACGCATTACTGCCCGTAAAACCCGTCATTACACAGTAAATTATGTTTTAATCTTGTAAGTGACGTACACAACACGCGGAACGTTTAAACGCAAGCGCGCGCGCGCGCACTCTGTATATACACATATACAGCGCGTGTACGAAGTGCACGCAGCGGCTATAATGAATAAGTTTGCGCTTTGTATTCCGGAAATTGTGTGTGTTTGCCGTCCGGAAAACGGAATGAGTTTGTTTTTCGTACGCTTAATTTTATTTTATTTTTACTATTATTTTTTCCCCTTCCCCACGACTGTCTGCAGCCCAAGTCGCTTTTCTCCCCACCCGCACCTCGGCAGTTTGTTTTTTCCCTCCCCACCCACCCGCCCACCGATATAGGTCTCTCGCAAGAATTAGGCGCGCATCAGCCGGCAGCAGTTTTTGACAGGTCGCAAAAACAACGTCAACAACGTCGTCGTCGTCGTCGTCTTCGTCTTCGTCTCCTCGACCGGAGCTCCTTTCGGCGTACCAAACATATTATTATTATTATTATATTCTTCGTCGTCCCTCTCTCGCAGTCCTCCGCACACTTTATATAATGTGTACAAGTCCGCCCGCCCCTCAACCTCGTCCGCGACCGAAAAAGGAATTAAACGTTTTTTCCTTTGATGTGAACACAATCCGTTTGTGCTCTCTTTTGTGTGAATAATACACACCGCGCACCCCCGTATATAATAATATGCCCTATAACTTCCCCCGTCAGACGACGACGAGAAAGACGCGACTTTCTGTTTTCCGCTTTCGAGTACATTTTTTCTCCGCTCACGATTGTCCAAACTGCTCGCACCCTCTAAAACGGAAAGAATTGGTGCGATGACGGTCTTCGAATACTATATTATAGTAGGTATTATTTGTTTTTTAATCGATTTGGTAAGCTGTGCGATGTACACCATCCGTTTTGTTTTAGATCTTCACCTCGAAGACGACCAAATATTAACGAAAATATTAATAGCATATAATTCATAACGATTAACGAAATCGTATACATTTAATTTAAAATGTTGATTAAAAATATGTCATAATAATACTATGTACCATTGTATAAGGAACATAATAATTTGATGACATTGAGAACGAACTATATCTAGGTATTATCTACCTAATAATTATTGTAACCATATTAAAAAAATGTATCACCTTTTCTGATAAGCTAAACGTTAATCAAGTGCAAGACTTTATTATACTAGCTGATCCCGCGAACTTCGTGGCCCGAAAAAATGACGACTCTTGAAAAAATTGTGATTGTTCAACTCCTTTTTGGTTTAACTTGCTACAGTAAGTGAAACTCAGTCACCCTAGTAGGCAATCCGACTAAGTCGGATCGCAAACAACGGCAATGATTGGCAAGTGCAATATAAGTGCAAGAAGTTGCTATAAGTGTAACTCAGGCAATGTGTGAAAATTCGATTTGATGCATACTTGTACCGGATCTGCCCGATTAACCGATGGCAACCAATAATAAATATATACTATTTCTTCAATATAACCAATAGAAAAACATCTCCACTGTAAATCTGAAAATCCTTGTTTGAGGGCCTCCCCGGACTCCTATTGATCGTAGCGTGATGTTATATAGCCCATATAATCTTCCTCGATAAAATGGTCTATCCAACACAAAAATAATTTTTCAATTCGAATCAGTAGTTTCTGAGATTAGCGCGTTCAAACAAAAAAACAAACTCTTCAGCTTAATATATTAATGTAGGTGAATATAACAATATATACAATGACAATATCGTATTTATGCTGTACAGGTGGACGTGGATTTATATAAATATCAATCCAAGAACAGAGAAGACGCAAAAAACGAAAAGCCGTCCGACGTATCACCATAACCACCATCGCCTGCGATAAACGCGACGAAATAATATATGTTGCTTGATTGATTATCTTTTATCAGTATTTTGCGCGATGCTGGACTTGTGATAAGAAAAAAAATGTTCTCCTAATATTCAAAATAATAATATTACGACATCATTATTTCGATTGGTAAGACATTTTTCAAAGGGTATATAATATTATGAGGTATTATAGATACTTATAATATTATATTATAACGTCCTACCCATCACTGCCATATATTATAATAATAAAATTATAATGATTCGTTTTCGTGAAAAGCGGCGGCGGCGGCGGCGTAACGAATCGGATAATCGTAATAACAATAATAATGTTTATGCTGTGTACCTACATAATATCATATACAATAGTTTTAGGCGTGATTTATGTTTTTCGCGTTTCCGTCATGTGTTTGTTATTATCGTTGTACACGGGTGCGTTTAATTTGCCAATGCGCGCGCGGACACGTCATGACGCGCCGAACGAAATAATAATATTATTACTATATTGTTTCCGGTAAATCATTCGCCGAATAGCTCCTCTAAACATTATCCTACAACTTCGCGTTTAATATTCAAATTTTATAACGTTCGTTACTGACAAAGTTTCGACCCCATATATATCGGTCCCTTGTATATACACATCACGAGCCCGTAATTCATAATATACCTACTGCACGATGGTAACATAATAATAATATATTATTAAAATATTTTGTATGCACGGCGGTCGTGAATAAGGCTCAAAGAACCGCGACGGGGTTGGACGAGTCGGTGAACGCGTCTCGTCGCAATACGTTGGACATTTTTAAGAGGAGAAATTTTACTACAATACAACAACAATCCACGTCAATCAAAGACACGGTGCGATGATGATGTGCGAACATCTATATTTTGATTTATGTACTAACCTGTACGGCCACTGGTGATGAAATACAGATTCATTTTGCAACGGTATAAAATGTAATATTTAGATTCACAAATAGTCAATAATTAATTCATATGAAAAAAAAATTAACAAAATAAATAGTATTGAAGGCGACAATTTATATATATTTACAATATCGCAATAATTGATTTGACCACTAAATATTATCTATAATTGTCGCGCTATCTGCAATTTACCACATCTTTCGACGGTATACCCAACAAAACATAACACTATGTAGGTATAGGTACGCGTAATACCAAAAAATGGTTTTGTATTTATGCTTTTAAGTGTTGTATTAATGGAGTATAACATTTTTAAAAAAAAATGTTTAAAATATACCGATTCCGTGCGCGTATCCATTTATAGAATATAATACAAACGAAAATTCAACCCAATTATATCAATATCGGATGGTATTTTTGACGATTTCCTGAGAACTGACAAAATTATATTATATGAAATCGAATTTCAATAGAATAAAATTCCACAAAATATTATTATTGAGTACACTAATTAATAGAACTTTGTGTTTGACATGTTGTAGTTCACATTTCCACGTAGGTATCTACTGCAGGTACACAACGAACATTTAGGGATCAGCATATACCTATACAGGGAGCATGTGGAAGATATTATGTGAAATTTAAATGTGGTTTTAGTATAACATTGCTCATAACCTCCAAATACACCCCTAGCTAGCACATAGGCACGCAGAGATGAATATTCAATAATATTGTGACGATACTGACCGAAATAACCGGATTGTGGTGGTAGTTTTTAAAAATATATATTTTTTATAATCTATATGCTAAGAAAAATGAGTAATTAATTTGCCCATAAACTGCATGGTTAAAAATATAAATTTTATCATATTATATTATTACGATGTACCTATACCAATTTTAATACTATACTATAATAACTATATAAGAATTTCACTCACATTTTAAATTTTAGTGACTTTAATAATATATTATAATATTATAAGTAATTAATACCTATTGTTTTTTGTATTTTCATGAAAGTAAAAAAATAATGTGTATATAGGAGAATAGGTAATCAGGTACTCAGGCGCAATAAATGTTAATAAAATAAATATGTTGTTACTAGATAATTTAAATTGTATGTACCTATGGCCAATGTCTATTTCAATGGACATTATCGAACACATATGTTTACCCTTCCAAATTATCACTAGTTTAAGGTTATATTGACAGAAGTATAATATAAATAACAACAATTGGCGGGCTTTTGTGGGTATAAAAGAAAATGTCCACTGTAATGGACAATGGGTTTGTAAAAATACAAAAATAAAATTAAGCTTGGGCGCTAAAGCAGTAATAATAATTGTCCATTATAATGGACATTGGGCCTCAGGAGGATAATATATAGTAGGTAGTACCTTTTTTTTTTGCTTCTGGTATCGCAACTGATGTGGTAACCACTATAGTGTTACCTACTTTATAAATAAGTACCTACTGAAGTTTTTAATTGATTTGACATCACAGAATAGTGTTAACTGCAGCTCGAGTAACTTTTATTCTTACTATAACATCGATGTATATTCTTAAATTTAATTTATATTATTTTTTTACATTTATCCGAAATGAAATATTTAAAGAATATACATTTTATGCAATTTAAAAATTCTACAATTACAATTATTTATATTTACTGACGGCGCGTGAAATGTTTTCGCTGTATCTCTCGAATTATTTAAAAACATATAATTTTTTCATCCTGTATACAAAATGTATAGTATCCGTAACGAAAAATATACAAATCTAGTTAATACTATTATATATATGTTTATTATTCTTGAAAATTGTACGTACCTATGTCGTAATCACGGTATGCAGTCTTATTGTGATAGCTTATGGTTTTCTATTTAACTTGAATGTCCACCCGATACTTTTCAACTTGTTTGCGATGATGTTTATAAGACGGTGTTTCCCAGAAGCATACAAATAAAAGCCAAATTGAATTTAAATTTATCATGAATTCATTACGTATACCTACCACATTTTCCCAGTAATCTTTTACCTTATTTAAACTCAAGTAAAGTTGCGTATGCATTATGTATATTGTATTATTGTGGACACTTGACATTTCAATTGCATAATTTTCTATAGTTAGGTACTCTTCATAACATTTTTTATATCATGATTTAAATAAGTTTAAAAAATATATTATATACTGATCGTGCATATATAGGTATTCATTTATATTGATAAAGTTAAAGTCTCTATGGACTTTATTTCAACACTTATATAGTGAATTGAATCGATGAAGACTCTTGTGTTAATTTATATTATTATACGCACGCGTTTATTTTTAGTACATTTTTATAATAATGTGTTTTCATTCTTTTATGTTTATATTAAAGCGAAAAAAACACGTCAAAAGTTTAAGGTATACTTGCTGTTTTTTGTGCTCATATAAATTACCTACACTTGTAAACGATATAATATGCTTTCTGTAAATAGATTTACGGATTGTACCTGTGTATTAATTAAAAGGAAAATAAATAAATATTAAACTTGTGTGCTATTATTTTCATTATTTCTACAATTTGTACTAACGCATTCGATGTAGGTACTGATTTCTATTTTCTAATCAGCCCAATAACTGTGCTCGGACATTTCATATTTCTATATTGATCATTAAAAATATACTAACAACAATAATATAATAATATAATATTCGCTTCTATATAAAATAATTATATTATTGTTGTTTGTATATTTTTAATGAACTATACAGACGAATATGAAATGCCCAAGCACAGTTTTTGGGCAGATTAAAAACTAGAAATCAGTAGGCAGAAACAATGCCGTCCAACAGTGAATTCGTTTTGTTTTGAAATTACCATCGTTAATAATGTTTTACCTGTTTATTTGAAATGCATTCTCGAACGAAAACGTACACACTCGTTTATTGCAACATATTACATTATGTATACATATATATATATATATGTAGGGTGCCTACGTTCGGGGGATGCAATAAGTTAAATATCGTATACGGGGCGCATTACATTATGAACTGTATATACCCGGGGAAAATAAAGAAATAACACAACAACTCTTATAATACATATAAGGTTACAAAAGGCCCCGGCATATGTATATAAGTGCAGTATACGAAAATAAAATACGCGCGAGCGAAAGAACTTTAAGCTCCCCATAAAAAAGAACGTTTTTCGCCGCGCTTTTTTCTAGGAATAATTTTAAAATATAGAAAGGATAATAAAAACCAACAACAATGACCCACGTAGATATTGTTGTTCACACACACACACCGAGTGTAATATATTTTATAATATATTTGTGCAGCTTACCGTGCACACAGTTTCCCCGTTACTGAGGATATACAGGGCGAATTTGTGCGTTCCGAGAGTATGTCTTTGAATCCCAAGACTTGGACGTCACGACGTCGCCAATCGGATCGATAATTTACATTAACATTGTCAGTAGTCACTCACGACTTATAATATAAGTTAAATCTGAATCAAAATCGTAATTCGTCGGGCGCGGTCCGTGATTGATGTCTGCGCGTCTATTGTACTGTAACAAAACAATACTGAGGTAGCGAGATGATGAAAAAAAATTATTGGACTTAGTCAAGCTTAGTCGACGTTCAAAACGTTAAGTCTTATTATTACCAAATAATATGTATAACTCTAATAGTTTAAAGTTAACGTGCGAAGATCCAACAACTTGACTCTGTTAAATAAAAGTTGATTCACTTTTTTTAAAATTGTTTGCACCTGGGTCACGCAAAATGTGGTTGTGAAATTTTAAATTACTTATCATTTAGTTAACAATACGAGGTAGTCCTGTACTATTTCTTTTATTCACACACTGTCGTGCGGCTAAGGCTGTTAAATTATGTTTTGTGTGAACTATAAATTATTAAATTAAGAAATATTTTATTTCTTAATTCTTATTCAAACTAATTGTTTACATCATGAATAAATATGATAAATCCAATATCAATAGATGTTTTATTATTTTGAATAATAACTGTATGGTTTTGACTCAATTTTTTTAAAAAAAAAAATTAACTTTTGAACTAACTTTGAACGATGGTTTTAATATTTTGGTTTGAAAATAATCGTTTCACTTACGTTATTGTACATTGCGTACACTGTTGTGTGGTTTTGAAAGCGGTGCGTCTTATGTGAGTCTTAAATGTGATGCGATAATAGAAATCCTCAGAAATCGACTGAATAACGAAAACATTGCCAAACAAGAAAACACCTGAAACGAACCCGAGGACGATCAATTTACCACATTTTTTTTACCATCTGTTTTTCCGTCTCGATGGCGACTAAACGTACAGATTATAGGTCACAAGGATTAGCAATCGCACACATGTATTATTATACAGCGACGTGCTTAGTAAAATCAAAGACCACTTACAATATTATATATCTAGTTACGTTTAACAAAAAAAAAAAACCAATATAGCAGTAATTTATTAAGTTATATTTTTTATACGGTTTTTTATGTTTTTACAAATTTACAATATAACATTATTATATACAGTTTCAGAGTACTTATACCTGCAACATATATGACCCCCTCACTCAAACTCATCAGGTTATAAGGACGAATTTTTCAGCGATAAGTCATCATATTATAAGATTATACAATTATAGTTTTGACTTTTGAGGGAATATTTTGAGTATATTCTGCAAGTAATATAATATTATGTACATAAAGAGAGAAATCATATCCATCTCTTTTACAGTGCACAAGCATATAATTACTACCTATTCATAATGTATTTTCACCAATAATACCACTTACAATACCCCCATGTGCGTTGCACGCGGATTTTTATTGTTCTATTAAACATTTTTGATAACTTTCTTTTTCAATAACTTTAAAACTGTTACACCAATAGTTGAATATCTAAGGGAGCCTGCACGCGACCCCCCTACCCTCCCCATATAAAGAATAACTCCACTAGTATATAATATCGCTAACGAATCATACCACCACTGGGCGAATTTATATTTGCCGAAAACGGCCCTTCCTAAGGCCAATCATTCCACCCAGTCCCCACAGCGGTGACAATCAAATCAATTAATATCGATGGACCATCTAGCACCTGAAACGAGAAGAAGAAGAAGAAGAAGTCAAACTTCTAAAATTATATCAGTTTTGTATTCTATCGACATTAAGACTATTATTGAAACGTAAACAATTATTTTATTAAAAAATCTTCAGACGACGACTACGCTGAATAGTAAGACGAAAGCATCATTAACCCGTTCTCGACGACTACAATATATAAATACATATTATGTTCGAGTATTGTTGACAAACAGTCTTATTTTTTTTACAAGAATTTTAAGAGTACGTCTTAGGTGAAATATGTTGCGATCTTTGCGCGCGCAGACGCGCCGTGTTAAAAAGCTTTTCAAGGACATCAAATCCCGGACTCGTAATAATAATAAAGTACATAACATTATACTGTTGGCAGGCGGAATCGACCAAATCTGTTGACGTATATGAAAACGACATGCCGTCCAAAACCGACTACGACCCTGCAATTCGCGGTAAATCGGATGCGCTTATTTATATATTATATAGAACGATTCGCCGAGCATGCTCACCCCCATTGTTTTTCAATTAATATAGTGAATTAATTCAAATTCTGATTTTCGGAATTTTTAATTACATTCAAATACCATAATTTCAGATGCTCTCATTATACTTATGCCATTCGACGAGGACCGCATTTTTTTGCTATATTAATACAGAAAAAGCTTGGATACCCTCCTTTAACGCCTTCGTATGAAAATTGTCAAACAGATTATTATAAGTTTTTAATTATCATGTAAATAAATCGAAATATATATTATACTCTGTTCAGTGGGTGAAACCTCCGGTTCTGCGCATCCCCCCGCGTCACACTGCTATCAAAACCGGTTCTCTTATGGCAAGATGTTGGGTGGGGGAACCAGTTTTGGTCGGTGCACGGCGCTTTCTCTCACTGAACAGAGTATAGTGATAGTAATTTCAGATAATTAAGTCAGTATTTATAACCTGCAAACTTTTCGTGTACTCGTGAAGGTGAACATATTATATTATTATTTTTCAATACTGATGAGAGATGTTTTCTACGGGACGTCCTCCCACCAACTGCTACTGCACAAAGCGGTTTATCAAACACCATTCCACTACACCACCCTGCAAATAAGTTTAGTGGATAATTCCCAGTCTTTCATTTCACTCATCCAATAATATTATATTATGTTTCATAAAATTTAATTTAAAAAATCTATTAAATACTCTGTATCCAAGGATTTATTCTCTTACAGTAGTATTTTCGTCATTTTTAGTGATAACATGCAGTGAAGATAGTCCTAAAAAAAAAAACGAAAATTCGCTACGAAGAATACCTATGTCCTATAATAATCAACTTATCAAAAAATTTAAAAATTAACCTAACTCATATATTTTCTGTAATTATTATGTATGTAAGTACTATGTTTTTACAATGTATTTATGGATTTATGTATGTATAATATAATATATACTTGAGTTCTATAGGTACATGGACTATTAAATACATATATTGTATTGTATACATTTTGATAGATGTAAATCTCATATACTTTCTATTTTTCTGCAGTACCTCATATTATATTTGATTTACATAGATAAGTACAGAGTCTGAAGAAGAACAAATTGTAAGTATTATTAGTTTTAAATAAAATATTATAAAAATCAAATAGAGTATAACAAAATATAAGTAGAATCGTATCTTACGTTAGGAAACTCAAAAATACTATGATGGCAGCAAGTAAAAATATAGTAAATACCGAAGTCGATCGCCCTAGTTTCTATAGTTCCGTCTATTGAAGCCTGCACCTGCAATTCAACAGTGAGTTGGAATAAATTATTAGTAAGTATACATTTTAAATCATATTCTAAGTGATATATGTACTACCTATCATTTTAGTTGTAATTAAGCTGTTCATTTTAAATTTTTTAACAAATTCAGTATTTTTAAAATGTAACAATAAATAATTCATATTTTACTCACTCAACAAAAATATATTGATTATTGAAACATTATGTTATCGATAAATCTAATTTTTTCGTATAGTTTTACTCAACCAAATAATATAGTTGGACTTTAAACATTGTCTATAAAAATAAGCCAAAAATAATTCGTCTTATAATATAATATAATACACTATACACATATACCATTGAAGAGCAAAATGTTATATTATGTTATATACCAAATAATAAAATAAGGGTAATATTTTATATTTTTTTTACACGTGATAATTTCAGAACATTTTGTTGTTGACATCTGTACTAGTGTACTAGCTATTTATGTTTCATATTTTGTAGGTACAGAGAAGTTCACTTCGGAACTCTTCGACTCTTAACACTAACTGAGCATATTAGTCTATAGCGGTTCATCAACCTCAGGTCACGTATATTCGTTGGGCACTTCCTGATTGTAATCATTTTTGTTAATATCTTATTAATTCTAATGAAAACAATTTTTTTATGATATTTTAGTCCTATTAATTGATCGATTTAATAATAATGTTGATTACTTTATTTACATTTATAATTAGCTATTAACTAACTATAAATTATAATGTGATCATTTTTTTTTACCCGAAGCTGATTCGTGATTATCATAGGAATTGATAAACAGACGTTTAACAAATACGGCGTATATCCTGAATTTAATCGATATCCAGATGTTTTCTGTTAAAACTCACATTGAAATTTAAAAATATTTATATTGTCTTTGGTACTGAAAACATAATTTAATATTTTCTGAATAAAATGAAATTTCATTCAAACCGCTAAATGTAGGTAATAAATATACATCCAGTAACTGGTCGTTGGGTTTTCTGTTGACTAATGGAAACGTTCGGAAGAGAAATCTGAACACTGTGTTGTGATTGGCTTCCGTTATTGAAACTCAAAACGAAAATAATACTTTATACAATTTTTAATATTGTTATATTTATTTGACTTGAATAGCAATACGCATTGAGATCATTAACATAAATATTGTTCAGTTTATTTTAAAAAGTAGTCCAAATACTATTAAATTGCATAAACATTTATTTTACATGAATACTTATTATATTATTTTATGATGCAATATTTTCAAAAAAACAATTTTGTTACCAAATAATATTTATTTTATTCAATACCTATAACGATAGTCTGTATAGGTATAGAAAACTTAAATGATTGAAAACTATGGTTTTTTTCGAGTATAATATATTATATTTACTATAAGTCTGTTAAGGTAATAAACATAGAAAATGGCACAATATCATGTTCGTTGTTTATACTTACTTAGGTACAGTAAATATAATATATTATAGTGAGGTGCAGGAATTGGATGGACTACAGTGCTATACACTGAAATAGCAAGTGGTTTATTTATACTTTTTGAATACATACATGTATTACGTTTCTATTTCATTTTAGTTGAATTATTTATTTCAGACATATAAAATATAAATTCTATTGAACAACACTGTACGGTATTGTCAATTATTACTAATTTTATGTTGATTTCGTTAATAATAAACGATGGTACTAGACCCAAAAAAGTGCCGCAAGGTGCACCTTTCTTGAGTTTGAACATTCTGCGAATTTTTTTAATAAAAAAATAAATAATTTCGTTAAAAAAAATGAATAAACAAAATTCGGAACAATATAATGCGTGAAACGAGAACCGTTAAATTCAGGCGTCATTGTAGGAGACGCGTAAAAGGCGTAATAGGCTGGGCGTAAAAAAAACTACGTACCGATAACACGCAGTTCTGAAAGTTAGGAACAATCCAAGACCTAAGTATCTATACACAATAAGAATATTATTCGCAGTCGGGAACGCACTATATATTTTTGTCGTACTATTCTTTTCAGGATAAAATAAATGTGTTAAATTTTGAAAAATCGAACAAGTAGATAGGTATTAGCATACGCTGTCTTATAGGATATTATATCAAATGTACCGCGTTGTTGACTATTGAATAGGCAACTGTAATGGATGTGTTAATATTTTGAATTCAATGAGAAATCATTAAACGAATAAAAACTATGCATATAGAATCTTTGTGGAGCTGGTCGTCGTCCTACATGTCTATACAATAATTCTCTAAACAAATGTGACTAATTACACATGTAATTTTCTTATTTTCTAATTTTGGTTAGATATCCGATTTAAATGAAAACCTAATTAATAATTATAATATCGATTTTGTCAAAAACTAATTTTTTGTACATTTTTTTGTATTTTCTTAATTTTTTTTTAATTTCTGAGAAATGTCTACTTCTTTTACCCTAAAGTATAAACTACACAAAGATCTAATTTCTACAAGAAACCACCTTCGAAGTTAAGCTAATTTTTGAAAATAATTGTACACAGGAAAACACAATATTTATGCTTATGTTTAATTTTTTATTTATAAGGAAAATTATAAAATTGAAATTGCATTAAAATTGATCTGAGTTTGAGAAAATGACGAATTATTGAAAACAGCATTAGAAATAATTGAAAACACTATTACCAATTAGGTATAGTTGTTTCATAGAAACCTACAGAAATTAGTAATTTTGGAATAATTAGTTTATTCTCCCGAAATCGACACAAACGTTGAAAGATGCTTTTCAAAGTTACTCATATTTTGTCATTTATGTCTGCAAATAAAATATATCTGCTTAGAATATTATACTAATTACAAGAAATCATTATGGTGGATATCATTTGATTATAATATATTATATTATCTTATACTCCCCGTCACACAGTCGGTTTATCAATGTCGTAGTCTATAATCGTAGACCGTCATGGTATCTCAGTATCTATTTCCGCAATTAAAAATGATTTTAACTATTCAAATTTTGTTAAACTTGTTTACTCTTACATTTTAAAATTAGTGATAAAATATGGAAAAATTTCAAAAATTAAATGATTGTACTTATTACTTGTATAGGTAATGTGTTTGAATTAGAAATATTTTATATTATGTCCTAGTAATCGGAAAAAAAATTTACAAAGCAAATACTTATATAACTGAACATCTTAAAATACTCATAACTCGATTTAAAATTAACATATACCTAATAGAAGGGATATGATATTGCATAGATAATAATCTTACCTTTAAATCTTATAAGAGGTTAATTCACCCTAGTATTTAATCTAACGTGATCTGCTGAGCGTACAATTTTTCATTTTTGACAATAACTATTTTTTATTTATTATATTTAAAATGACTCAAATATTTATGTTATATTACATTACTGTCTACTTGTTTTTTTGGACACACAGCATATTATTTACTGTTTCCACTTCATGAAATGGACAAATTTTCACGGATAGATCGATTTCGTACACGAGTAGTTATACTGTTTGTAATCAGACATCAAAATTATATTATAATGAATAAATATTATATTATATATTCGTTATTAAAGGTATCCAACTGATACTTTAATTTTACACTAAAATCTAGACACATTTGTTAATTGGAGTCGTAAAAATAACCTCCCATTTAATATAAATAATTGTAGTGTTATTAATTTTTCTCGTCTAGATAATGTTTTTACTTATAATTATTATAAAATTAATAATTGTAGTATATTACATATCAAGAAAAGTGAAGCAGATGTATAAGCAGATGTCGAATCCGCCGTTGATGAACCGCGAACGTCGAAGCGCCCTTCTGCTAACAGGGTGTAACATAAGTAGACAAGTTAAGCTGACAAATGTATAATCAACTAACTGCGCAATAATAATAGCTTTTGATCTAACTTCAATTGTATACAGTTTTAAATGTGTAATTAACAATTATAATATTACAATAAGTACCTATAACTAAATTAAGAAAAAGTCTCAAAAAGAATAAAAGTTTTTACATAATTAGTTATATATCGAGTTACATATAGTTACATCCGTCAGTTCTTTCTGTTACAATATGACTCCTGTAGAATAATAATTATAGGTATCACCACGTGCGTTCGTATAATATTATGAGGACAGTAGAAAAGCTTTCGATGTCTCCCTCACACTATCGCTCTCACCCCTTCCCTTTCGTCGGCAGACGACGGTCCGCGGGGGTGGGTGGGGAATGGGTCGGGAGCGAGCTTCCCATAAAGAGCAGCCGGCGGTGACGTCATTTACGTATAACTTTTGCAAAAGTGGGCACCGCGTGACGGTGGTTAAACCGCGGTATACGCGCGGGTATACGGTTAACGCGTTTCCCGCTGACGTCTTATTGTTGTTCGCTCTCCGTCGAATGCGGCCGATCGACTGCCCCGCCACGCACCCCCAATCCAGTCACCCTTAATATACACTGCACCCGCCACCCATATAATATTGGCCTTCACTCTTCGTCGACGTTATTAGCAATACCGACGAGTGTTATTACGACATATCTCCGCACGCTCTATATGTACGCGAACAATCACGCCTCCGCAGCCGCCGCCAACTCGCGAGCTTTTCGAGTTCTTCCGATACACGACGAGTACCGCGTATTATGACACTATATTTCAGTGGTTATCGTCAGTTTCGAACTCGAAAATCGCGTGCCGCGTGTTCGCGGATTAATGACGCGATTATGACATGACGTGTTATGAGTTTGACGTCATGTGGTCGCATGTACACGACATACAAATATTAGTATTACAAATCCATACAACTCGAACTTTTTGATTGATTTTTCTATGCGCACATTAAAGCGCCTCGCTAATAAATATCTTCACGATTATCGTTTGAACCATCAAAGTGGCATACTCCAAACAGATAACAACATCTCTGCTCATCTCCCAACTAGTTTCCAACCCGAATATAGACGTCACGATCGCAGCTGTATACAAAGACCTATCCCCCCCCCCCTATGCTATCGCCACTGAGGTTTGGGACTATGTTGGCACTTGTAGAATTATTCCCACATAAGCAGCATCGTTTATTATACTCCAGTGTTGTCAGTTACAATCATATATGATGTATACTATTCAGTATCAATCAAGTATCAACTATTATTGCATGCATTTAAAAATATCGAGTGGTAGACAGTCGGAAGCGAAACGAGGGATAGGGGGGGTTTAAAGGCTGACCAGATTCCGCCACCCTCGAAACCTCGTACTCACATCCTATTTTCCCAAACCAGCCGTACCACGTCACTCATGAATATTGTGTAAGCTCTGCCATTATTGGTGTGCCAATGATAACCCATGATACCATATGAAGATGGATGAAATTAGAGACAACAAGGTTAGTGCAGTACCACTCACAGCATAAAGATGCAGATAGCATCATCAAAATCGAATTTCCACGAATTGTCTCGCACGCTCTTCACCCTCCTTGACGGACATATAGACACTACATTGTAGGATTTCTCAGCCTCTTGCAGAGCCATGGCCCTCGTGGTCATGTCACGAAGCTCCCGGCTTTGACGACTTTCGGCTACAACCGCGGACCCTTCCCACAGCCCGAAGAGTCAGTGGGAAGGTTGGAAACAACGAGCAGTGCAAAGACCTATATACGTAAAACACGTAAAACTCAAATGTCAATAAATCAACAATGTACATTATCTAACTCTGCCGAGAGTCTTTTTATGCTAAAATTTACTTATTGGACAAATTTAAATGTATATGGGTTGTAAATATTAAATTAACGCTTTAAAAAAATGATAAAGGAAGTTTAAAATAGCATTATTAATACAATACAATTTGTTTGGTTTGTAATGGTTTTCTACGAACGACGTTGTTTTGCTTTCTTTCGCGTCACCTTGTTACTTGCCAAGATCACTTTTGTATTTTAATAGAAACAAATGTTTCAATACGATTTCTATTTTTGAAAATTATAATACCAACGCAAAAAAATTGCCGAAATGAAAAACGGACATTAGGCGCAGTTATTTCGAACAAATCGAGTAACAGGCTATTAACTTAAGTGTTGTTTCAGATCATAAGAATAAGCATACTTACAGCGGAAGCTCGTCGAGTACGAAAAGATTTGTTGAGTCCTATCCTATACATATACTATGAATAAACGAAAACTGTTGGCCGGCGCAACGACTACAGCACGCGTGGGCGGGCCGAACGGGTGAGTCGGATGTATATTATTATACGAGACCACAGCTGGTCCATATGAATCGCGGGTTGAGAGATGAATACATGGTAAGATAATGCAATCGTCCGGACGGATATCGTCGGAGAGCGAATTCCGAAGACTGTTCGGCTGACGGGGCGGATCCCGGTGCCGCCGCAGCGGGAAAATCAAATAAATTAACCGCGGTCGGACCGATGAGGACGATAGAGACGTTTTGGTGGAGAAGATAGACAATATATATATAATAAATATATATATGTGTGTGTGTGTACACCGATGGCACACGTGTACATTGCACATACACGATCCCACACACACACACATATATATAGGGGAGGGCGGAAAATTTGGCACGTCCGGTATACAAACTCACCCCCTCCCCGCGTACGGCGTATGTTTGTATATATAAATCCGCGCCCTCTCGGCGTCACCGATCGTCTTATATAAAGACCGAAGTACCGCGGCGGGGGCGGGACGACGATACGGTGACAACGTCGTACGTATACGTGTGTGTGCGTGATGTAAGTACACGTAGAAGATTTGTCGAAGAAGAAACAGCGGTCGACGACGAGCTCGTATATATTGTTACATATATATATACACGTCGAGAGAGTGGTGTTACTATATATATACTTTTTTCCCGGTGGTTTTCCAGTGCAGTCGACCCGTCGTCTTCTCCTCTCGCACACACAGATATATATTATACGGTCGGACGCCCACCGACGGACGCTATATAGGAGAGACGCGACACCGTATTATATATATATATAAACAGCTGCGGCAGCGGAGGGACGTCGGGATTTTGGCTGATGTGCGATTTGGCGTGGACTTGGACTCTATATCGCGAGCGGCAACAATTCGGTCTCGAAGAAAACGGTCTTGACGGTGTCCGCGGGCGGGGGGGGAGGTGCGGAACGGGTTTTCTCTGTACACCCACGCACGCACGCACTGTTATTCTCCTTTATTGCCGCAAAGACGGTGGCGTCGCAAAAACCCTTTGGTCGTCCGTCGTTAAACCTCCTTAACGGCGTCCATCGCGATCCTATATATGCTGCACCGTCAGAGTACACACACAGCAGTTTTAGTCGTGTGTCTGCGTGTAATCAAAAACGATTGTATTTCGCGCACGACCGCCCGAAACGTAGTGTGTGGGGAGGGTGGCGAGGGGCAGAGTTATTGGCGACTGTCCACGGAAGGGGACGAAAAAACGCTCCGACAAACGTAGTAATTCGTCCGCGGCCAGCCGCCATTCCCGGATATACGGATATAAATCACCTGCGAGTACCTCTACGCGTCCCGCACCACGCTCGGAAACGAGATTTTCCGGAAAATTACCGCCGCCGCCGCGTTATGTAAACGCGGAGATCTGCGGGGTTCTATACAGATTCGTATTGTACATCTCTATACCTAATACATAATAAGTAAAATAAACTTATTGAGTATTTTTCGGCTTATACAAAGTACGCGAAAGTCATAATGCTTACTTCCATGTTACATAAATTAACATCGAGCTAAATTATGCTATTGTAAATCTCCACTTGAATAGATGAAAACAAGTCTTGGCGGGCGGGCGAGTTTCTATGTGAACGATGACAAACACGGCGAACACTCTGTATAATCGATGGAATATACTCGTACCTCTGTCCGACTTGTACACATTTTCCAGAAGAGCAAAGAAGAGTATACCCTACTCGAACTGTTGCTGACGTACTAATCAATTAAATTATTGCTAAATACGTTGTTATCGGTGTTTGTAAAAGGTTTCATTATCACCAAAATACACAAATAACGAATTTAATGATACCTGCAATATCACGTTGTCGCCTTTAAAATTTCTGGTTTTCATCATATATTTTAATTAAATTTGCATTTGTATTGTAGTGCATCTCAAAATGTGGAACACAATTATTGTTGGAATCTCGCGTGATTATCCATTTCGAAGTGAATTTACATTTATTAATATTGAATTACCGTGTCAATTATGATTTTTTTAATTTTTTTTAAATTTAAATTTTATTTTATAAGTAAGAATAAAAAAGTGTAAAAACTAGTTTTTGGCAGTACTCAACTTAAATTGTATGATGTTATGATTATTTTTTTTTTCATAAATAAATAATAAGAGTTTCCACTTAAACGAACGAAATTTGCGCTCGTTCACTATTTTTCAGGACATCTAAATGCCGAATTTCCTCTTAATCCTACTATCCTTTTAATTTTATACACACTACTGAACAACACGACGTCGTTTAGATCGGCTTTGTATCGAGCAATAATAATATTGCAGTTAGTGGTACCCATATATTATGATATTTAATAGTTAATTATGTAACGTGAAAACTGCAGTGTGCTCTGACCAATGATCAAAACGTTCGTAATAATATAATTTCGGTATTTTTGAGGGAAATTCCGTGTTTAAGAAACTTGAGCAACATAAGTTCGAGACGAGTTGTTTTCGACGCATCAGTGCAGCAGAGCAGCATATATCGTATAAGGTCGGGGGGTGCACAAAATCACGCCACCTATATAATATATACCTAATATACTCGTAATAATAATACGTTCCGAACGAAGCCAAACCTTCCGCGCCCCAAAATAACGTTCCCTTATCGTCGGCAAATCGATGGGAACAAAAAATAAAAAATTACGCTCGGGTTTTACGACCGAAAATTAATAGCTTTTCGTATACGATATTTTTTATTATTATTAGTCCGATCAAAGTGTTATTCGTCGTAGGCACCTATCGGCGGCGGCGGCGGAGCGATTAAATTATAATATTATATAGAACCGGGCGTGTACCTGTCCGCCGAGGTATACGCATAATATACGAAATATAATATTATTGTAATTAGCGATAGCGTGTACCCATATATAATATAATATAAAATAATAGTTCGAATTTAATAAACCAACTCTGAACTCGCAGCTAGTGCACGCGGGACGACAGCAGGACGTCGAGGAGAGGTATTTCCTTTCATATTTATTTATGAACGTGTAAAAAATAATGCGTAACGATTCAATTACGGTTCTATATTTTACCGCTGCGACCAGACTGCACACTTGTTAATCTTTCAAGACTATCTTTTTTTTTTTTATAAAACTATTAATAATAAACGAAATAATTTTACGAGAATTCTCTAAAACACGTTTCATATTAAAACCTGATCACTTTAATCGGTCAATCATTTTTGTCAGACAACGCGTATAAACCCCGTACCTATTCGTTTTCTACGTCAATCCGACGACTTACTGTCACATTATTTATAATATAAAATAATGTATAAATACTATAGTAGGTACCTATATTATGTGGGACCACTTATACCGACCGGTGTGTTTATTAACATATGCGATTGTGCAGTGAAATCGAAAAAAAAAATTATTGATCCGATGTCCTCGCGATGCAGCGTAAAATTAAAACTTTTATTACTCTTACGAGCCATACACGTATTTGAAGTTTTTCGTATTATTCATCTTACCTAGACGCAGAAAAAACATGCCAAAAATTTATATAGGCAAATTTATATATGTAATAAACAATTTTTTTAATTTTTTTAATACCTTATCTAAATCTTAAAAAAAAAATAACCAATTTAAATCCAATAAATGTCCGTTGGTTTGGAGAGTAAAATAACCTGTTTGTCGAATCACCTGTTTCGCTGACTTACGTAATGAGCGCGAGATTGGTGTTTTAGTCTAATGTCAAAAATTGTGTTCTACAAATCAAAGAGTCGAACGTTTAGCTGCAGGCAGTACTGTTTTCACCGATCGTCCGTATATAAAGCTCCTATAGGCATGTTATATTATTAGACGAAATGTATATAATATGTATATGCCTACTGGCTATACTTTATCTATACGACCTTAATAATATCGTAACAATAAGGTAATAATGTTGATAAATCAATAATATTATTTCACCGGTCATATAACATATACTTACCAAACAGAAAAGAATCGCTGACAATGTGTATTTATCCGATACTGTTGTTCGCCACATTCATAGATGTAGTTATAATAGATATTTTATTTTCTTAGATTCTGAACTGACGATCAGGCTATAGAAGTCTCAAACGCAGCTGTTGCAAAGACCAGACTTAGCAAGTAAGTCACAAAATATGCAGTTGACTTTAAAAGTTGGAAACATGGTCACTTGCTGCTGAGAGTATTCTGTACAGGTATTATCACATAATATATATAGTCTTCTGACCAATGTATATACGTTTGTACTTTGCACTGAAATTTGCTATTGTTTTAAGACACTACAAAATGATAGACCGTAATTATTAGTATTTAACAAACGATTTTTCTAAAAAAATTCTGAATTTCAGAATCTTAAAGTTGGTCTATATATTATGTTATGAAGTTTTTGGTAAAATAAACTAAACAAAACTATAATATGCCACAAAAGCTACACAACTTGGAATAATATCCATCCGTACAATAATGTGTCAATAAATTGCATTCGAATATTAATAAATATCATCGATTATTCGTCAATAGAGTTAGGGTTTATATATTAGCAATAAAAATTGCTAAAAAATGCATTTGGTTATTCATTGGTTATTTATTCGTCTGCTCAATAAATCAAATACGCGAAGGATGTTCGGTTTTTAACAATAAATTGTATATAAATTACTCCTTACGAAATTATATTATATTATCACGATGTAATACCATGAATATTTTAAAAATACACGTTACATGCTTTACATAATAAACTTTGTGTATAGAATGAGATAACGTAGAGCTTTTTGAGTTAATAATATCAGCGAGGGCGCACAATACAGGATTTTGTATCCAAACAAGGATGTAAAATGTATATATTGAATATTAAATGATATATTTCATCACACCCCTCCTCCATTTGTTATCATCTCCAACTCACCAGCTTATGTCTCGTGAAATTTTCTCGCGCCCAAACCACCAATATTAAAAAAATAATGCACGTAGGTGCAAATATAATATTTGTGTGTACATTTTCCACATGAACGTATGTACATAAAGCATAGGAGAGAATCAAGTTAATATATGTATATATAATAATATGGTATAGACCGGGGGTCACCGAACAAATTTTAACCAGCCCTCTAACAATAGAAAAAAAGTAAAAACCGGTAATATTATATATTCCAGTAGTTTATCAATTTAGTTCATTGGGTTTTACCGACGTCAGAAATGTTGATGGCCCGTGAACAATTTCTAGATTCCTAATGTAGCCCTTCAAAAATATTAATTGGCAACCCCTGTTATAAATGGTATACATGGTCGCAATTAGCCCCTCTCTCCACTCAAAAAAACTATTAGGATTTGATAATATATTGACGACATTTTTTTTTTGGTTTTAGTAATACGAGAAAAGCCTCACAAGAATCTGGTATGGGACTGAATTAAAGCCCCCAGTCCCAAAATCTCAAACACTAAACACGGCTAAGACTATTAGAGTAGATATAGTATAAGTGTTAAGTATACATACATAATATACTTGTACAGCATAACACTTAAATGAGAATACATATTAATGAATCTAAACATTTTTTAACATTTTTTAACATTTTTTTTTTTATTAAAAGTTAAACTACTAATGTGAGCTGTTTTCATACAAAAACATACAAACTAAGCACCAAGTTTAAATTTGATACTAAATTAAGTTTTATCAGCAAAAAATAGATATAGATAAGAAAATAACCGTCACTTGCTAACATGTCTTCTTTCCGACCTTCGGTAATTTTTCCTCGATTCTATATTTCTATGCACGGAGAAAATTGAAATAAGTCCTACTCGGAACGCCCTCCAGACTCCAGACTAAAGTGTTAAAGTGTCCCACCTTTGAACTGTTGAAAAGTGCTTTTCGAGCTTTCCCTCCTCCACCAAACAAATTGTTTTTAAAGAAAAAAAAATTCTGAACAAAATCCTTGCTTAGAACTTTAAATGTATGATAAATAAAAATACGACGGGCCTCGTAGAACGCCGGCAAACAAGTTTGAAATACTATTCTCGTTCTATTCGTGTTATAATATAGCCGTATTGTTATCAATAGCTGATACTAAAAAGTTTTAAAAAAATACGCTACAACAGTCGAAATCAATGGTGCAGATGTGCAATAAAAATTATATCGTCAGAGCGAAATGTCCACAAAATAAATTCCAAGTACGGCGGAGACAAACATTTGACGTACGATTTACGAGTAATAATAATTTTCGTCGCATCAGGACGGTAAGATAACAAAATATACGTATAATATTATTTCGAAAAATTACATAACCTGCAAGCTTATACATATTTTGGCATATTCATAAACCAAAGGCTCTAAAACTGCACAGCGATGATTTTCCTCGCGGATACGTCTCGGTGAAAACGATGATAACAATAATATTATTATTATTATTATAACATGAGGTTAGGTTATAAAGACCACGGAGATTATTCGACTGGAGATCATATTATATGTCACGGAGATTTCACCGAAAGACGTACCCGTTGGTCTGTTTATTATATTCTATATATTGTTATTACGATTTGTAATCGTATATAAATACACGGGTTCATACAATGTGCGCACGTACGCTCATTAAAATAATATTTATCGTACGACGACGATAAAGTGCGTATAGGTAGAACCGAGAGTATAGATGAGGCGCTTTTCGCGTCACGGCGGATATCGTAGTCGTATCTATCTCGAGCACCGCGCGAAACTTAAACGCATAAATTAGGCGTAGGTGCTGCGCCCACATAATATTTAGAACACACACACACACACGCGCGCGTATATTATCATATATTATATATATTGTATAGTGACGATAACCCGCCGTTAAGTTTTCTTCGATCGCTTTCCTTTTCCGCACTCGCGCGCCTTATCTATACAGCAATATTATGCACATATATATATAGGTATACATATTCGCGTTCGTCTATGAAAAATTAAATTTAGTTTCGATCGTGCTCGAGGTCTGAAGCCCCCGAAACTTTTCCATCCACCTACTAGATTATAATAATATGTACACGTAGGTGTGTGTGTGTGTGTGTGTGTGTGTGTGTGTGTGTGTGTGTGTGTGTGTGTGTGTGCAACACAGCAAACGACACTGTCGTCGTCACGTTTAAATTAACAATTAACGCACGGCCGATATTATAATAAAAGCGACGATAATGATCGCGAAACCGAGATGAGCGATTAGGTATTATACAATATACATATTATTATGTTATACAGAATGATACGGCATTTAAAAAATATTAAAGTTTTTCAAAATATTTTATTTCTATAACGTATTTGATGGCACTGCAAAACAATACACATTCATTGTTTTAATCCTTGCGTAAACTTTAAACGCCTAATTTGTAATACTATAATTTAGGTACTTTATCCCGTAGGAAATTCGAATTTTATATAGTATCGCAATAAAGTATAGACCCTCTTTATAGGCTAGATAAGCACGACCACCATTCCGGTATCCGTGGGCTTCAAAAGTTCAACCAGATTGGACTCGGATTGGACGGTTTTAGTTAAATTATTTTATATTTTGCAACGCGTACCTACATAATATATTATGCATGCGTAAAAAAAAGCTGATATGTAAAAGTGTAGGTACTACCGGAAAGATTTTAACCCAATTAATTTAGTATCATTATTATTATTATTATTATTATTATTATATCATATTATGCTCGCGCAACTCACTGGCGGAAGACCACTGATTTAGACTAGTCAACTGATTCGCAGTTATCTGACCACGGTTGTACAACTACGCCTTATTTGGTCGGCGTTGATCGCCTCGACCGCGGTATAAATTCGGTGACCACGGTGAACAGCACTACATTTTATTAAACCCGTATATACCGTTGTATTGAATGGGTAACCGCGAGAACTTCCGTCGTCTGTTCGGTATACCACGGTCAGGTTAACAAAAATCTAATATTATGCGTGTTAGTGTGGTACAAAATACATAACTCGGTAACGGCGGGTCATGATATTATACCCGTACGACGAGGACGGACCACGTGACTCATGGAGTTCATAGTGTCGAAAGTCTTGAACGATGCGTCGACAACTATGTCGTTAGTGCGCATAATATAACAATATATTATTATTATATTGTTCAATAAATTAAAATTCTGGTCAGCATACGAAACGCACGTGAATCGGACACTGGTCGTCGATCGAGTTAGTTTGAACGGCAATCCTAGTGTAGTGCCGCTATAACGTCGTTGTAGGCCACGGGTGCATTCCTGTCCAATTTATAATTTTTAAGTGGGTACCGGGTACTTACATAAACTTTTTAAACTTTTATAAAAGAATGGTAACCGATTTTAGGTTACTAAATTTCCGGGAAATTACCGGTTTTTGGTAAAAACCGTTAACCGGTTTCAATAGTCCTGTATTTAAGACGTAATCAGTCATTATAACCATAAAAAATATATTACCAAATAACAAAAAATAAAAATAAAACATAATCCGAGTTACTAAAGATAAAGATAATTATTTTTATTATTTTAATTATTTTTTGAAATAAACCTAGGTTTAAATTTCCTAGATAATAATATGTTATAATTTATTACATAATATCGTCATATTGGCTACCATGTCAATTTTTTTTTGCACAAATTACTAGAAGACTTACACTTACATCGAATACAGTATAACTTATAACATTGACCACTATAATTGACAGGCTAACGTAAAACGTCACTGTCCGGGCAGGGTAGATGTTTCATGAGTTTGTAAACGAAGAATATTATATACACTGGCTAAAATGCCAATTTTATCCGGCTAATCATACGGACATGATAGTCTTAATGTCAACATTGCCCGTAACACGCATGTGCGACCAATGGAAAAAAATTCAAAAAAAATTATGACGACACGGACGCATATCCCCATATATGATTCGTATATAATTACCTACTACACTATACACATCATTATATCATATAGTGATGTGCCGGGACGATTGTGCCTCCACCACCACCACCAAACGAGCTGCAAATATTTTTATCGATCGACTATAGGTACACACACTCTATAATACGTAATAATAATAATAATGTGTATAGTGTATACGTATAGAGGCTATAAACACGCGGTATAATAGCGGCACCGGGTTTGGTTATAGCTGGTACCTACCGTAATACCATATTATACCTATCTATGGAATTCGCCACGCATTAGTCGGCGGCGGCGGATCCCGATTTTTTCACGTCCATTCTCTATACGGAATCATTTTATTATAAATTATTATTATTACGCGAAAAATGACGAACGCACGACAATAATACACATGCACAATAATATGCAGTCGACTAACACGTTATTATTGTGTGTGTGTGTGTGTGTGTGTGTGTGTGTGTGTGTGTGTGTGTGTGTTTGTGTGTGTGCGAGCACAACGATCAGTCACCGTCAATTTAATGGATTTATTTATTATATTATATAATTTTTTTCTTCTTCTTCTTTTTCACATATTTCGCAGTGCGGCCGCCTAACCATCCGCACTCGGTGTCGTATAGTTTTTAATGATCGCAATAAACACCGTCCGGTACTTTGATGATCGCCACCATCGTACAAACACGCATCGTACGGGTCGTTATATTATTTTATTGTATGTATAGGTATTGTACCGGAGCGGGATCAAAGACGAGCGATAATCAATAACGACAATAATATAATGTAATGTAACACATCATAATATAATACGGCGGGCGTTGTGCTATACGCGTGGTGAATATTATATGTACGGACGAAATATTGTTGTTATATTATTATTATTAATAATAGGTATGTCGTTCGCATCCGGAAAATGTTGTAAAAATAGTACCCATACATCATATATATTGTAATATAGACGTCGTTTTGTCGTACCGTCGCGTGTGTCATTAATAATTAATATCGTGTACGACTGAGGAGAACGACATTAAAAGGTATTATATGTGTTACCTACCTATTAATAAATTCCGACCGACCGGAAATGGTCAGTCGCTTAGTACGGTCTCGCCGGCGCCTTTATTCGCCGCGACAACAATATTATTATAATATGTTTCGATGGTTTACGCGCATTCTTCACGAAACGAGACGAGCCTTTGAATGAAAAAATGGACAATATTCTATCAAAAAGACTCCGGGCTAACTCCATTTTTCAAAATTTTTTAGTTAACGATGAAGTTATTTTAAAAATATTTAAATAAAGATAAAATTAATTTGAAAATAAATTTAGATACACTAGACTATAACAAAAAAAGGTTCCGTAGTAATTGATTTTCTTAATTTCTTTGAGATGAGAGCTTATATTAACCTACATTTTTCGGAGTTATCTTGTTTTTTGACTATAACTTTGTATTTATTATTTATTCGTAATTTGTTTTAATACAAAAAAACAATATTATTCATTCTATTTTTAAGAAATTTGTGTTATTTATTGAAGTATGATTTTATGAATCATATTTCAGACAAAAAAAAAAAACAAATTCTACTTAAATATTTAACTATAGGTACATACCTTTTTTGGAGTTATCTTGGTTTTTGAAAAGAACTCTTTATCTTATTCATTTTTCATCAATTTTTGTTTAAAACGAAAAAAGTAGTATCATCCATTCTAATTATTAGGTATACATTTATAGAAATGTCTTTAATTTCTTTAAATATAATTGTATGTATCATTTTTCAGACAAAATAAATAAAATTGCACTCTGCAAAACTTAAATAAAAGTAACATTACCTACATAACATCAATTTATTGAATTTATAATAGAATGAGATCATGTTAATATTTAAACATGGATAATATTATTTCCCTCCAATACTCCAATAGTGGTAAATGAGATGAAGAATTTTGTTTTGCTTCTCCTGAACTGTTGATAAAAGTGGACTCGTCTTGTTCTTGCACGGAGCCCTTCACATATTGTACAAAATACAGTGTAGACAACATTCGGAGCAAAAACCAGAAAACCAAAAAACTCCGGAGTTATCTGATATTTCAGCGGGAAAAAAAACCAGACCACTCCATTTACTTTATATCTCCTTGAACGAATGACCGGAGTCGTCTCGTTCTTGCACAGAAAAACTCGAAGTTTTTTTTCTTGATAATAAACGGCCAAAATCCCATTTTTCAAAAAAATGGAGTAAGCCCGTTCTTGCACGGAGCCCTTCATATTACTATCGTGACGATTGTGTTGATTCACTTGAAAATCATGTATACCTAACATTAATACAGATCGGTTGGAAGTCTTAAGATTAATTGAACTACCTACACGATAGTATACGTTAGGTATTATTATGTGCGAACCACTTATATGCATAAATTCATTTTTTTAACATACTCCCACCTCCCACTTCTTTTGGCAGTACACATTTGTAACTTTAAATTCCAAACATTGTTCTCAATTATAATATATTCTATTTGATACTTTTAAAACTTTAATAAACGCATACAGCTGATGTAAGTAGGTACCTACCTAGCAATAATAATATAAAAAGGCAGTTTTTTTAAATAAAATATTGTGTTCAAGTACTAAGGGTAACAAAATATGGAACGTATATACAGGGTGTAACAGATAGAAATATATATAAGACTTTTGGAATAACTTTTGTTCTAATCAATATTTAAATTTTTTTTTATATATATATAATTTATAGGCATTTAAGCTGCACATATATTATACAAAAAATTATTTTTTAACACTAAAAATAAAAAAAAATTTGAATTTGATTTAAATTTTTTTGTATATAATACAAAATAGACAATTTTGAATCTGATTATAAGATCAAAAATTTTGATAGTAAAAACATTTATCTAAGTCAAGAAGTTAATTTTTTTAAATTTTTTAAAATATCAATATTTTTTTGATTAAATGAATTAGAAACGCAATAACTTTTTTCAAAATATTTTTTTTGAGAATTTGCTGAAATGAGTATATTTTTTAAATTATTTACTAATCATATAATTTTATCAATTTTTGTCACACGTTTAAATAGCATCATTTTTTTTTCGTTGAGTCTTTCTATTACACCTTGTATATATATATATAATAACCTCATTCCTTAAGCATTTATAAAAACCTATAACGACCAACGTCAAGGTTGAGAACATGATATGAACATTATGATTTTGCTCTTCTGAAAAGTAGTAAAACTGTCGCTTAGCCCCTTTAGGCTTTTACCAGTCAATTATTATTGTACGTAACGAGTTGAACTATAAATTATTACTTAAATATTATGATGTCATACGTCATTACTCATTATGATATGCAGTGGATCACATGCATATATTATGTAATGCAGTGCATGTCAGTGCGTGTGAACGTGTTTATTTTTGTTTACTTTTGACCGAGGTTACATCAAGTACCATACCTAAACATTGTAGCTCGTAAAAATAAAATCGAACCTGCTGATAAACCTAACCTACGCGCGTATGGTAACATTTACCAAACGCATTTGGCTTTTGGTTCGTTTGATATTCGACATCGAGTCGTAATTACGTCTTGTACCTACTACAGATGTAGGTACACAAAATAATAAATGAAGTACCTACCCCACATTATAATATTATACCATAGGGTAGTCGGGTAGTGTGTTATATATAGAATAATTTTAATTTTACGAAATAATTGCTAGTACAATGTGCGATCAATGGAACGAACATCTTACAACATATCATATTACACTGTCCGAAATATTCTCACAGTCAAGAGCGATACTAAACCACCCAACCACAATGGAAGCAGCTCTCGTGAAACACAATTCATCTCTTCTTTAAAGCAACCGGAATCACCTAAAAAATATAAAATTTTAATCAAAATAATCCAAACCATTATTATTTATTATTATTACCTGTATAATTGTATATACTATCTATGCTGTCCTAGTTTTGTATCACTATGTCAACTAATTTTGTCTCACTATTTTGACTACATACTTTAATATACTACGTACCTTAGTTTAAATATTGTAAGCACATGCTAATGACCAAGTAGTTGGAAGCCTTATTTCTTAATAAAAAAAATTGCTAAAGCTGACGGTGATAAAAAAAATGCATCCACACGTCCTATGCATGATTCGTAGGTGTATATACATTTTAATAAAACCCGACCCACTTTTTTCATATTATCAAATTGGTATGACATTAAGTGTTGTTCGATTATACACGACGAAGTTTCCCGTGTACGATTCATAGGATACAGGTACTGTACAACACACCGTAAAGATGTAATAATATTATTTAACGTGCATCGCGGGTAACGGAATTCGCACCACGCCAACAACTTTAAATTAGCAAATCCTAGCGGGATTCCCAATAGAAATATAAACTGTCATAGAATAAAAAATTGCATTACAACCACTACAATAACTAGTATTTATAACAGGTAGGTACCTGCCTCAGAAGCGCATAATCATAATAATAATTATAGTACGAGGTCGTGTTAAAACGCAACTTTTCACCAGTCTTCATAATATATAGCAGTAGCTGGGAAAATAGCAAATTGTATGGACCTACAATAGTATACGATGGAAAAAAATTGGAATCCACCGACCCGGAACGAAACGTCGAACTTGACGTTTTTAAACTTTGAACTCAATTATTCACAACGGATGAAACCGCAATACGGCTCGTGGCTCGTTCAACATATATATGTATCAAAACGTTATCGTAAAAGAATACGAATTCCCCTGTGAAATAAGGACGTGAACAGTCGTCTCGTATTCCGATGATTTTTCGGGAGGATGTCCGATTTTAGTGACGAATAAATTCTTGAATCGACAATGGAAATTTTCTACCGTCAACGAGCGATAATGAAGCGATTCGTGATTATTAATGTAATTATTATGAAAGGAAAAAGGGAAAAAATATATTTAAGTTATATTCATAACTGTAGGTGAGATTTTACATCGATATCACTACGTAAGTACGTTGCTATATAATATTATATCTATTGCATTTATATTTTGTATTCGCATTGACATTTTAAAAGAAAGTGTGTTCTAATGCATTTGACTTGGATAATAATAATCATATAATTTAAAACAACGATACACCTTATAATTAGTAATAATAATTACATTTTATTCATTATATTATGATTGATGATAAAAATCAAACGTTTTAAATTTAATTCACTTAAAAAAAATTCCATCATTGTGCAAAACTCAATGAATCTATTATTTCGATTTACGAGGTACTTAAACATTTTTCCGTACAGGTACAACAAAAAAATCAATACCTACTTCAGACAGAACCGAAGAAAACAATGAATGAGATTAATTTTAAGATTTAATAATTCATAATTGTACATTCATGCACTTCTATACTATTCACTTTTATAATTTATAATAATAACTTCGAAAAAAATGAATGCGTTTTAGCTGGTTTATTATTATCAAGCATACCATTTATCAACTCATAGGTATACTGATAATATTATGCTATATTATAGCTCATGTTTGAGATTTTTTAATACCTGACATACACATACGCCTCGCATTAGAAAATCACTCTTTTTGTTATTCTTTTAGTATTTTTTTTTTTTTTGTTATAATTGTACATTGATATTTTTAGAATACTAGCTGACAGTATAGTTAAACGAAAATCGGATGATAAAATATTACGTACCGTTGGCTTGTAATTATTTGTGTTTGTGCCTACTTCATCTATGGTAACGAAATGTCACTGTTGAGCTGTGTGACGGTATTAGTTTAAGTACAACTGGACAGACAATCGTTAATAACGGCGGCGTGTATAGTATATAATATGGAGCATGAGGTCGGCCCGCTGTTGTAGTGAAAGTTACCATATTTCTTTAAAACAAAAAAATATTATGATTTCACGATTCCTCGGTATTTTTATTACTTTTTTTTTGAATAAATTTGTCCAATCGCAACAACTTGCAATATATTATATATATATATATAGATAGATACCTATACTAGTCTATTTAAGGTATAACGCAATAAATAATTGTCTGCATCTACCGGTCTTCTTCTCGAGTAAAATATGAGAATACTGTCTCCACTGCCTACGTAAAAATAATATTTCTGATTTCCAAATATTTATGATGATTTCTATTATTTAGATAATGCAACAATAAAATATCTATAGTGAAGTATAATATGGTGAACCGACTAAAATATTGTATATAGATCAACATAGATGGATAGAATTGAGCTGAAATTGATCTAGATTAAAATCAGTATAGTTTTATTTTAAACAAGTCTCGACAATTGTATATTGATATTGACCAATTTCGAAAGTTATATGCGATTTAAAATTTAAATAAATTGATTTTCATAGTTTATACAACGATAATTTAGATCATAAACGAATGACAACTTTTTTTCGAAACCCGTTTAGGGTGTTCCAAATCGAGTAATATTTATTGTATTAGCCATTAGGCATACATAAGTAGCGATAAAATAACTACAAAACCTAAAGTTTCAGTACTATATAGTTCCTTTGTCTATATATTCGTTATCGTTATCGCCGTTACCAGGTGCGTAGGTACTTTGGCTCTAGGTATTTTGTTTGTTACCGTCAATAGTTGTTCATTTCCGCGATTCCCTGCAAGACCCCGAACGCGTGTGGATTTACTAAGGAAAAATTGGGAAATATATCTATTACGAATATTGTCCTAATGTGTTTGTACGTGACGCCAGTGTTTTTTAAACACGATCAATCGACCGACGCACCGTGGCTTTCAAATTTAATAGTTAATAATATAATATACCTCCATCGTATAATTATACACCAACGACTATAATACATAGGTTACTCCCCCTTTCGTGATCCATTCCACTGAATTATTTGTATAAATATACAGTCACGTTATAACGGAAATATCGATATTTCGTGTTGTCCTCTCGCTATTTCCACGGTAGCGACCAGGTTTTGGTTCAAAATCGAACCCTCCCTCGCCGTCGACCGCGAATCAGTATAGGTATATGCATTATTTTTGTACGCGCGACATCGAAATATTAAGATTTCATTACAAAAAGAAGACAACGGTCAGCTGTCGCGATTTGCAACTGCGGTAATGCCGTTTCCCGCGTTTTTCTCGTGTCTTTGTGGTCCGTCCGAGTAATACTTACTTACAAAAAAATCTCAAGAATTTAAAAATATGGACTTTAGGTACCTACGTTTAAAAATTCTAAAAATCAGAGTTTGAAATTTGAATACCTTTATTGAAGAATAATGGTGAGCATCATTTACATAATGATCGAGACGCAGTTTCTTTTGGCGCACACATAAGACGCATTAAATAATCAGTGCAAGTCCGATGCATAAAATATTAGAGGCCGATATTGGCCGAACAAAATTTTAACGGTTTTTTACAATTAATTACGGACTTTTTGTTTGACAGATTGTTATTTTGTTTTTGTTACCCTTACTGTCGCTCGCGCTCGTAAGTAGGCCTAACAAATAGACGCCATAAAACAGATTTTTTCGTTTGCGCGGTTTTTTAAACGCTGCGGCTCACAACTCGCAAGTCTCCGGACACGATATCCCCTGCAAAGTATATCGATCGGCGTCTATCGAAAACGGCAGTGTAAGTATATACGAAGGGTCGAGATCGCTTGCCCGCAGCCGATTTCGGTGCAAAGAATCTTATTTTTTTTTCCCCGAGACGACAGATATTTATTAATGTGTAGTTCCGACCGAAACGACCTAAGAGGTCAAAGAGGCCAAGAGCCTCTACTCGGCGTATCTCATCGAGCGTACTTATATATACAAACGTTCACTCACCCGGTCGGAGAAAAACTAGTTGCTTTTCCCGGTAACGAAATCGCTGTTTTAATAATATCAGCTGCGGATTTTTCCTACACTGGCGTACACCGCCGTTTCGGATAACTTTAGAGACTTACGACTCGCCGCAGATAACAATATATATAGCAAAGATGACTTTATTTCATACGTCACTGCCCATACTTATTATTACCACTGTACTCTGTTGTAAGATTTTTTAAGAAAATTTCGATTTCAACAATATTGGTTTTTGTGTAGCCAAATAAATAGTTTTTATCTAAACCAGCGGTTCTCAACCTGTGGTACGCGTACCACTAGTGGTACGCGGAGAGCTCATAGGTGGTACGCGAAAAAAATCTTCCTTTATAAAAAAAATTGGTACGAATTATTATTTACATTAAATATTATTTGGTTTTGTAAAACTATGCATTGCTTGATTCACCGGCAAGCATTAGCATCTAAAAACATGCCTAAGAGTTTAAAATTAGTTCTTGATAGTGCTGTAAAAATCGTAAATCTAATCAAAGCCAGCCTAACCTCTCAATTCAAGACTATTCACAGTATTATGTAATGAAATGGGCAGTACTCATAAATCCCTTCTTCTCCACACAGAGGTAAGGTGGCTTTCACGAGGAAAAGTCCTCACCAGGCTATTCGAGCTAAGGTCAGAAATTTTATTACTTCTGACTGATATTGATGAAGAAAAGTCCAAATTGTTTTGTGATGACGAATGGCTGTCAAGACTAGCTTACATGGCTGACATATTTGATCGTTTAAATATTTTAAATTTAAGTCTGCAAGGATCAAACACAAACGTGTTTATGCTAGTGATAAAGTTAATGCATTTGTGAGAAAGTTGGATTTATTTATTTCTCAAGTATCTAAGAATGATCTTTCAGCATTCGAGACACTAAACACATTTTGGAAAAATAACGAAATTCAGTCAAATTAAATTTTTATGAGCGTTTGAAATTTAAATTTTTACAACATTGGATATTCACTCGATTTCTCATGTAGCGATTTCCTTATTTTGTTGTAATTCAAAAACGAACGAATTTAGATACTTGAAAATTTCACTGAATGTTTATATTAGCATTTTCAATACACCATACAATTTTGAAAATATTTTGAATCTTTTTGAGCTGTTTACGGACATTTTCAGTTTTCAATTTTTTTAGTTTTTTTTTTCAATAAATATCAATAAAGTTTCATCTGTTGGGCCAAAAAGTGTAAAAATTTAATACAAGGCTCCTGATATATTAATACAATATCAGTTGAAAAATATTAAAAATACATTGGCACAATTTTTTTATAAGTATTTAAAGATCGAATTTTGACAACATTTATCAAATTTATAATTTAATAATTATTTTGTAGTTAAAAATTTATAAAATGTTCAACTTTTATAGCTAAAGATTGTAAATTGAACACAAGGCTTTTAGGCTCCACGTAAATAGGTTATATATAAATTACTTTATTCACAATAATATCATCAAATATACTTGGTAATATCATAAGCTGACTGACGGTCTTCGCTCAGAATCGTTTTTCTCATACAATGATATTATATCATTGAATTCAAATTTAACACCATCCATTACAGTAATCCACTTGTAACCTACTGTACAGCAGAGCTACATCCACTAACCCACCTTTTTTATTATATATTTATATATTTTATATTATCTCATTTTGTAATTCCTAATGAAATAAAATTCTATACATACATATAACATAAACGTTTACATTATTAATAAGCAAAAAAAAAAAAAATGGTCAGGTGGTACGTAAAAATTTTCAAATTTTGTAAGTGGTACGCGACTATGAAAAGGTTGAGAACCACTGATCTAAACCCATATAATATGACGACGTGTCAATATTAGTTATTATAATAATTACGGTTTTGAGTTTTTTCTCATTAAATAGTAGTTTTGCACGTCATTACGGTAGTTTTAATCGATACGCTAGGATTTATGTTATATTATATGCTTTGGCATGCCATATTATGTATATAATGTCCACAAATCACGTCATGTCGAATCAAACGGTGGTTATTTTACTTAGCATATTTCTGCTATTCCCCCCCCCATATTTAGTTGAATATGTATGCGCATTACAATAATTACGAACACGTAAAATGATAAGATAGAAAATAATATCCATCCAAATTATTCGCCAGTATTTAACCTACCACATAATCATAGATGGACATTAACTTGTTAAAAAGTTAATTTTTTTTTTGTTTTTAACTTACCTACTGGTTGATTATTTTTGTTTTTAACTTATTCACTTATTCGATTAAAATGTTTATATTGTTGTAACTTAACTTTTTTTAGTTAATTATCATTGTCATGCAGTTAAGTTAATTTTATTTTCGTGTCTGCAGAACCGACTAGACAATTATACTGATTCGATGACTCTTTTTCGATTTTGGTCGTTTTTTTTCCAATTATATAATAATATAATTTTTTACACAGTGTTGACCGTTATGACTTAAAAATATTGTAACTTGAAAATACATTAATTTTTTTTAACTGAGTAAGTTAAGTTTTTTTTCCATCTCAACTTTAAGCTTATCTAGTTAAATTTTTTTGGTTAACTTTTAATTTAACTGAAGGCAATTTAATTGAATTAACATAACTTGCCACAATTAATAATTATTTTCATTACCTAACCTTTACATATAATATTATAGTAGGGATAGTAATTTTATAATAGTTTAATTGTATTAATATATCATCTTAATTTAATATTATCATATAATATTGAACAACTGCGATAGTTGTAAATTGGAATTATTTTTTAAGATTATGATACAAAAACACTACTTACACTTAAGGCGCCCGGTGCCGATGCCATAATTTTGTCCTCAAAAATACACTCTGCGGGAATAACAATACCACCGCCTTGTAGAATCAACCAAATTTCATAATTTTTTTTTAATTGCTAGAGGGAAATATTCTACAGCCCGCATCGATCTCTGTTTTTCAATATTTTATTCTCAAGCTTTATGATATGTCTAAAAAAAATACAAGATAAAAAGCATTTTTTTACAATTTTTTTAATACAACTATTTGAAATCAAATACAATATCAGAGATCGGAAACAGCCCGTGTTGGAAGTCTTCTTATTTCAGATAAAAAAATAGTCATCAAAATCCGACAATTCTACAAAGCTTGAAAGTTATTCCCGCAGTTAAGTCATTTTTTTCGATATAATACACCTTATCATCCCCCCCCCCCCCTAAATAGGTATCGGGTAGTAGATGATTGTAAAAGTCTTATAATTGAGGGGGCAATTAAAATATAAAATTTTATTTTGAAATTTTATTGAATTGTGGAAAACTTGAAAAACTGGCACCAAACTTAAGTATGAATAATAGTCGTCTTGTATTGCGAATGAGTTGCGTGCGTTGTTTATGCATCGAATTCATTTTGACTTTTTTCGATTAACTTGCCAAAAATACAAATTTTCAGTGCAAAACGTCCTCAATATCGTGTCGAATTTTTTAATGCAGTTTTTAAGACCAACAATCTGCAGTTGTACCAAATTGTCGTAATTTTTTTTTCGTATTTTTTGCATTTTTTGCATTTTTCACACATTCGTAATAAACCAAATGCATATTTTACCAATTTTCAATATTTAAATACTAAATATATAAATCCTAACCCTATTGACGAATAACTGTTTTTCTCACTATTTTTATATTTATGTAATTTTGATTTGTTTATTTCACTTTCATGTAAAAGTTGGTTTTTACATATTTTTCGGACGCAACACTCATCAGCAACGATGAAAACGGAAAGTCGGGCAGACAGATTTCGACGTCATCGTCGCATTATGCTATATCATAATGTACAACAATACTTGGAAGCACCTATTGTTGCTATCGTCATCAAAGGAGAGGACTATCTGAAAAGGATGGCGGAAAAAGGCAAATCACTCACGTCGAATTGAAATGTCTTTTATTATTTGTTAAAAATTAAAACAAATATTGCCTACTTCTTTATATAAATAAATAAATAAGTACAATTTATATTACAATCGTATTTGATGTCTAATACTATATATTTAAATTATGTACAAAAGGTTTTTCATAGTCTGATAAAAACTTAAAATAAAAACAAAATAATAATAATAATAATAATAATTTATCGTAATAGTAACCTTGTAAACAAAATAGTAAATCCTACAATATAATAATAATAATAATAATAATAATAATATGATAGAATCGAAACACGAACGTAAAACATGGCAAAATTAGTATTATTTTTTTTTCGATAGAATATTGTTTTATAATCGTATACACGTATATTATAATAATATGTTATTTATATAGGACAAATTGTTTTCGATAATAATTTACTTAACATGATTAATAATATTATTATTCGTATGGAAAATTTAAAATATTTTTTTATTATTATTAAAAAAAAAGCATCAGCCACTATAAATTATCGTAGAGTACCGGCTACATTAAATATTATATTATAGTAAAACATAATATAATAACATGATAATTGCATTTCAATGCGATGGATAACGCAACTAAAAGAACGAATCGAATGGAAATAAAAATATGTATAACGGCATGATGACCTACGGAAATCTGTCGTAAATTATTCACACGGCTCCCGATTGGCTGTGGCACCTGAAGTCATAATATTGTTTTGTAGCCGCCGTCGATGGCCGAGAATATTATTTTCTTTAAAATTAATATTATTATGTGTTCCCCAAGAAAAATTATTATACTTAATAAAAAAAAAAAAATAAAAAAGTACCTACGACAAATACTTTACGCGAAAAAAAGAAAACATTCCCACATTATTAAATTAAATAATAACCAACAAAACTAATAAAATTATTTAAATGGTAACTATTTTGCTTACTGGCTGATTAATAATAATTAGGTAATAACTATAATAAAAAAAAAAAACTAATTCCTCCGGGGAACGGGTTGAATGAATGTTATTAAAATTCGAGTGTGCGAGACCGATCGTGGCCGGTACCGTCCTTTTCAATTATTATTAATTTTTTTGTCTGTAGCCGAACGCAAATAAAACGAGTCGGATTAGGAACGCGACGTAGTATTTTCGAAAAACAATATTTTAAGTATACATAATTGTTTTTTTTTTGTGGGTTTTTTTTTAAATTTTATATAATATAAATATTGTTTAGTTTTTAAAGTGGAATGGTTTCCGCGAGACGGAAACGTCTAACCGGAAAATGAATATATCCTTAACCTATCGTCGATTAAAATAATTAACTCTACACTTAAGCATTAATCGTTATACATAGTTGACGTGACAGCCTTTTAAAATGTTTTATCCTTAAAGTTACATCCGTTTTAACACAGAACACTTATGTAGCGTATGAGCAGAAACGTATCGTAAACGTAATAGTGTTACAAATATCGTACTAAATAATTTAACATTTTTTATATATCATATTTTAATAAAATGTCGCTAGTCTAACGACGCGGACAATAATAATAATAATAATATTATCGAGTAAACGCGTATACATAATATAAAGGACATTCGTTCGCGTATCGTGTTATGATAATAATAATAATATATAACATGTATATATTATTATATATTATAATAAATATTGATTTTCGCGAATTAGTTTTCTCTTAAAAATTGTTTAACAAAATAAAAATTAAAAAACAATTCACTGTTTCGTTATTTTCCTAACGCGTATACATTTGTATTTTAGGTAATGGTTTTGACGCCATACAATTCGCATACATCATACATGGAAGATTAAGTACATAATATTGAAAAATATGATTTTTTTTTTTGACATCACGCTAGGCGTCTATATTTTTTAGTAATAGTACTTGTAGTGTTGGTATAGTTATAGTTGTAGGTAGTAGGTAGTAGTAGAAGTTTTAGACGTTTAATAATGAATTTTATGTAGGGCGTGTGTATACATAAACGTTCGGAATCTATGTCATAATATGTACAGGGGGAGTTGACGAGCACGAACGATATTTTTAACCAAAAACGGACGTACGTCGGTCGTAATATATAGTGAAATCAACAATATGTGTATAATACAAAATAATATTATAAAATAGGTACCGCGATGACGACGTGATCATCGTATACACCGTGCTTGTAATAACGGACGCGCGTTAAATGTGCGTTGTCGCGTTGACTAGACGTATTTACTGGACAGCTGTTTGGCCAACTCTGTGTACTTGAGGAATTTCGAATGCGGACTCTCGTCGTAACCGCCACCGTTTTTGGCTTCGGGACTCTTCACTCCGCCGGCGCCGGCCGAGGTGGACGGCGACCCGTTGTTGTTGTTGTTGTTACTGCTGTTGTTGTTGTTGTGATTTGGAGACGACTTGTGTTGCGAAGAAGACGAGGGCGAAGGCGAAGGCGAATGGGCCGCGGACGACGACGAAGACTGTTGGTGGCACGAAGCGGCTGCAGCAGCGGCGGCGGCGGCGGCCGAAGACGACGAGGCCGGTTTCAGCATGATCGGTTCGGGCGTGATGCCTTCCTTGACGAAATGCACTTTGGACAGGTGATGCCGGTACGCGCCCTTGGATATGAACGGAGTGTCGCAAAAAGCGCACTTCATGATCGAATCGCCAGTGACCACGGCATCGTTGCACGCCCAGCTAAACGCCAAGATCGCGCCGGGCGCGGTGCTGCCCGTGATGGACGCGGGCGGTGACATGGATTGCGCGGGTCCACCGTTGGTGGCGGACGCGTTGGACGACGAACGGCTGCTGGGTCGGTGGTGGTGATGGTGGTTGTGCGGGTGATGGTGGTTCTCCGTCTTGTCGCAGAGCTTCTGAAGAGCGGCCAGGGGGTGGCTGCTAGCGCCTCCACCGCTCTTTCCACCGCCTCCCCCGTCGCCGTTGGCGGAAGACGACGAACCGCCGCCTCCGATGTTCGCAGCCGAGGTCAGACTCTCGAACATCGACGACAGCGCGCCCAGACTGCTGGACGTTACCGGCGTCTTCTTGCCGTTGTCCGTTGTGGACTTGTCGCTGCCGGCCGGACTTGGCGGGCTCTTGACATTGGTCGGTGTCGGGCCCCGGCTCGATCCGTTCGTCTCGTCCGCCACCGAACCCTCTGCCGATTCCCGGCTCCTGGCACGCCGCTCTGCCGGACTCTTGGCCACCACGTCGTCTTCGTCCACATATTCTTTCTTCACTTCAAAGTCACCGGCGACGCACCCTTCATCGGGCCCGCCGGTCGGCTCGGTCTTGACTTCCACGCCGCCGGCGATCTCCTGGCCACCGTGACCTCCTTTGCCGGACGACGAAGACGTCGACTTGGGCGAGCTGTGCCGCTCGGGCGTCGACTTGGGCGTCACCGATCGCATGCGCTGATAGTCGGCTGGCTCGTATTTTCGGTCTGGCGTGGTCGAATCGCTTCGCATGGCTGCCAACTCGGGTGACATTGAGCTCGACTCACTGCCACTCCGCTCGTGCCGGCCCAGCGATTGATAGCTGCGCAGCAAGCTCATCGCTTGCACGTCCATTATGGGCTTGGTGGCGTCAACGCTCTCGTCGATGCCCAACCGCTTGAGTATGCTCTCGCCGATCGAAGCACCCGTGGCCGAAGTCCCGTAACGGAGCCGCGAGTCGAAACTCTTCTCGATCAGCTTCTCGATGGCGTTGAGTACGGACGGCGACGAACCGGTGGTGGCTGCGGCCGCGGCTGGTTTGTTCATCGACAGGTCAGCCGCCGCATGAGATCTGTCCTGCTCCTTCTTGGGTCTCTTCTCCCGAATCGGTTCTGCCATCGCCCCAGACATCGAGTTCTGCGACATCAGTGCGGTCTTTAGTAAGTTTTTCTGGTCCGCCGTCATCGTCACGCACACCCGCAAGTGTTCCATGAAGCTGGCCACGTCAACCTTTTCACCACACTTCTCACAGATGATCCTGCCCAGTCGGTGGTTGGTGTCGTTGACTGCCTTGAACCCACCACCGGCCGTCGGATATCCTCCGTCGCCGTTCTTCACGTCGTGCTGGGCCCGTTCCAGCTCCAACAGCTTGCGCACCGGCAACGATTTCTTCCGTTTCTCTCGTGTCTGCCGGCGCCTGTTGCTACCCTCCGTGATAGACCGCATCATGTGCTCCTTGTAATGTGCGTTCTTCACCATGTGCACGCTCAATTCTTTGAGCGAGTTGAACGCCTGGTCGCACACCTTGCACGTGAGCACGGCACTGACGTGATTGGCGGACGTGTTCACCGATCCGGCCGGCGAGCTGGTGGACGCGGCGCTCGCGTTGCTGCTAGCGCCACTCGACGACTTGTTCTCGTCCGCGGACTTCCACGATATGATCTGCTCTTGTGAAATGATGTTGGTGTAGTGTTGGGTCTGCTGCATGTGCGTGGTCATCTCTTGTAGTGACCTGAAACTCTGGCCGCACCACATGCACTTGAGTATCTGTCGAGTCTGCTCCGCGCCCTTTCCCAACCAGACGTCCTGGCCGCGTACCAACTTCCTGGGCAGTGGCATTGTTTCCTTGATCAACATGTTGAGATCGTTTTTGTGCCCGGAAGACGCGGACACAGGTGGCGGCGGTGGGGGTGGGGGTGGCTGGATGCTTTGAGCAGAAGCGGCGCCGTGTTTTGTCTCGGCCATGTGCGTAGACATTGCCTGCAGCGTGGGGAAACTCATCTTGCACCAGACGCACTTGAGCACGTCTTTGGTCTGGTCGGCTCCTTTGTTCAGCCAATGCGACTGCCACGCGCTGTGCCGTCCCGAGCTCGGCGCCAGCACCGATCTCGGTTCGTCTTGAAGCTTGCTCAGTTCGCACATCTTCTCCAGCGCCTTGGTGGCGTCACTCGCCGCTGATGGGAACGATCCATACGTCATTTTGCCGTGCTTGCCGTTCCACATGTGCACCGGGTCACTCGGCGGCGTCATCATCTCTCCCCTGGATATGGGCCTGATCACCGGTGTAGTGTACTGTGCCCACGGCCTGCTCATCCGGTTGTACGCGTCCGTGGACGGCGATACCGGCGACGGGTCGAGTTTTATTTTCTTGCTCCTGATAGTCAGGTCGATTGGTGAGTCGTCGTTGCTGCTGCTGAGGTTCATTGCTGCAGGCTGGGAAGGAGCCGGTGGGCTGGCTGGCCTTTTCGTACTGAAGTCCAGCACGTCCGATGATGGTGGCGAACGTCCCGGAGACACGGTTGCCAACAACGGTACTTCGTAGGGCGGAAGACTCGATTCGCTCCTCGGCGACCCTCTACTCATTTTAGACGGACTGTTTGTTTCTCTGTGAACATAAAAAAAAACACATTCACGTTTTAAATCATTACTCATCGTCGTATTCACATCAAAACAGAAAAATTATTTAATTAATTTTATTTTAAAAATAATTCGAGGTCGATATTATAGTAAAATCGACGTGAAATAATATCAAGGTGTACAACGCGTTTCTTTTGGGACGTCCGATATTTTACAATAATACTCAAAAATATAATGAAAACCTGAAATAACACGGGATTAATGACCGGATGACATTAAATGTCGTCTCAAAACGAGACGCACTATAAAAATTGACACGAATAGATTGACCAAGTCCTTGATTTAATGAAGGCGTTTATCAAAATTACTTGATATTTTTTTCTCCTCTCCATTAATTACGACGTGTTTTTTTTATTATTACCATCTGCCAACTACACATTTCAGTCAACCGACTGCATTATTATTATTTATTTATTATTATTATTATTTTTTTTTTTTTTAGTCGGTTTAATTAATGGAAACAATTAGCATAACCCGACATTGAGTTGGCGACAAGATTTCAATCCGAATGATTAGCACGCGGCCATTTTGGCTCGGTGCCTGGTGGCTCCGGAGCATAGTATACACACACACACAAATCCACTCTCGCTTTCACACACGAGCGTATATATTATTCAGAATTTGATATAAGGGCCCTTTTTTCTGGTGTGGGTCGGGACGTTGGGACGGCACGTAGTGGCGGGTATATAAAGAGAGACCGTGAACTAGCGGGAGAAGGAGAGGAATAGATTTGCACGCCCGGAACTCGATCCTCCGTCGGCAATAATTTCCGGCTAACAAGACAGATTAATGAACAATATTTCATATTGGCAAGACTTTTCTCGCAAAAACAAACTCAGTCGAGTGCCGCATTAAAACCAATTTATGGAGTTTGCAGTGTCGTCTCCGGCGCAACCGGAATAATTGTAATATAATGCCGTCACGAATTCAAGTTGACAAGGTGTATCTTTCGGTAGCGCCGGCGGAAGGGTGGAACGACGACGTTATCATGGTGCCCCGGTGGCGGCGGTATATATAGTCGAGTCGACGTGAGCAGCAACGGGCGATATATTTTAAAAATTATCGAATCCAAAGTACAAAGTTGACGTTCCCAGCGGGGAGGTCATAACAGTTTTTTCCCGCTCTCGCCACCGCCACCCCCATATTATACAGCACCGCTCTACACACTGTCGGTTTCCACTCCGCACCCGGAACTTCCTTTCGCGAAGCGTAGGCGAAAAAAAAGAAATTATCCGCCGCTGCAGGAGAGGCGGCACCCGAGCCATTATCGTAAATCAGTCGAAGAGTCCCGCCATCTCTCCGCCGTGAACCAAGACTAAATGAAAATTCAAATGAACGGGCAAAACCAACACACCCTGAGCACATTACGGGGCGCTCGATGACGACGACACTGTTCGCCGTCGTCGACATTCGGAACGCTTTTTTTTTTTTTTAATGGGACGATAGGGGCCGCCGCCAGCATTTCTTGTATATAATATATATATATATATATATATATATATATATACATATTTTGAAGAGTTTTCGGACGAATTATTATTATATATTAATGTCGCCCTCGGTCGAAATTGCATTGCCGAATTTTGCCAGGTTTTTTTTTTTTACTTCATTTCGATTTCTTTACATTCGAATAATTTCTGAACGTGCAGCAGTAATAGTATACCTAATATCATATTATTATTATTTACTGACGACGTGATTTTACCATGATAATTTTGCGCGGACACGATACCGTTTATACACACAAGATTATTAAAAAAATATTGATAATTTAATATAATATAATATTAGGTAACGAATAAAACATGAAGATAAAAAAATACGCGCGTTAATTGACATTCAAACGCGATTTTCAAAGACGTTGAAGTACATAAGACACGTTCGCATATTCATCAAACCAGATTTATGGCCGAGGCGTTTTTGTATAATCGACGAGACGTGTGTGACATTGCGTAAAATCGGCCATTTTACCAGAATAAATTTAATGGCATTCCTACAGAGAGTATAATGTCAAGGCCCAATTAAACGAACCGTATCGATGGTAATAATTATTATTATCACCGTCTTTATATATTATATTTATAGAACACAACGATATTATTCGTGCGTGATTAAATTATACGTTTTAATTAAGATTGCGTTATATACGACGACCGGGATCAGAAAACGATCGTCCGTATTATAATTATAATAATAATAATAATAATAACAATAATAATTCACGACTGTTGGAAAATTAATAATCTGTTTTATAAAAATATATAGATCTCGACGACGTTGAACGACTGTAAATAATTGTAATACTTTTATAATAATATTTCTGGCGCGAAGAATTATTATTATAACACAGTCGTTAATTATTACGAATCGGAACGCGTTTTCAGGTGGGGGCGGATGGAGAGGGGGGGGGGGGGGATTCACGTACCTATAAAGTCTCAATTTAAATATACAATATCAATATAATATATATATATATATACAAATATATATATCATACACGTATCGTGCTAAAACGATAAATCGTAACTGTATATTATTGGGTACCTATAACCTATATTAATAATATATTATATACCATGGTATGTGTGTACTGACCTCAGAGGCAAACGCTCGTTAGCGACCGCGTCTTGTTCGACGTCCGTGCTCGACGGGATGGGAGACCTCGGCGGCGAGCCGGACGATCCGCCGGACACGCCCTCCTCCTCTTCTTCCTCTTCGTCCTCGTCGTCTTCCGGACAGCCGCCGTCGTCTTCCTGGTAGCCCGCTGGTGGCTCTTCGCCTTCACCACCTTCCCCTGGAAAAACCGAAACGAATGTCCGTGTTAATGCGGTTCGACGGTAACGCGTACAATATAGTATACTTATTGGGTATGTGCGTACAGATAGGGCAGAAATACGATGGATTCGACGCGATAATGATAACAAACTCGTATCTACCTACGTAATATGAAAGCGTAATTGCGGGGATTGAGGCGGTCTCGTTGTAGGACTTACACACTATAATTGTGAGACGTGTATTATATTATGTGTGTGTGTGTGTGTGTGTGTGTGTGCTACTGTGCCAGTACGATATACGCAATAATAGAGGATCGTCCGATCGGCCCGCGCGCGTCGAGATGAGAGTCTAATTTGAAATAATGGGCTGCCGTCGAGTCGACGTTTAGATTAACTGTACGCGTCGTCGTCGTCGTCGTCAAACGCCCGCCCGACGACGGGTCGTTTGTACTTATTTGTACGGCGTTGGCTGTCAATGATTTCTTTTTCTTTTTTTTTTTCAAAAAAACGATACTCGCCGAGTTCACTCCACACCTCGGTGCAGTACAGTTCTGCAGTTTGTACTAGCGATAGTTCTCCTCCCTAACGAGCCGACACAGCACAGCGGCTTATATTATATTATATTATTATATAAATTCCGCGAATAGACCGCAGCAGACGGTTGTCACGAAACGAACGCGCAGTACAAAACAAAACTGGCGCGCTATAGAACAACTGCAGAAAATAAAAAATTTCCAAAAAAAAAAAAACGACCCAGAAAAGAGTTTATTATCTCCGCAGACGTTCGTCTTTTTGATCAACGCGTTTTATTCTTAGACGTCGCGGACGGGGTGAAAAAAAAATAAAGTGAGTGTGAGAGATAGAGCGAATAATAATAATAATAATAATAATAATAATAATATAATGGTATGGTATATTATAAGGAAAAAAACTTTTGCGCGCAAAGACGAGACGACGAGGTCTCGGTGCAGCGGAATTCATTATTTTTGTGCGCGGACTCTGCTGCAGTGTAGTTAAAAAAGAGGACAATGGGGGTCGCGAATTTTCCGGGCCGACAAACCCTCAAGATCGAACGCGCTTGATAACGATGTAAAAACAATAAAACCTGGGGCGGATCTCTCGAACCTGTCCAAAGTCGTCACGACCCAAAGCCTATTGTCTTAACGCCTTGCAGATGGCCCGATAAAAAACGAATGGGTTGTTTAAGAAAACTTAAAACCGTCGACGTCCTACCCTTCGGCCCGCGCACCGACTTGTCCCACCCGCGACCATTGTGCAGCGCCGCGAAAAGTTCGCGTACACCGCCGCCGGCACGCGAGGGGCAGAGGAGAAAATTATGTGTATGTTTAGACTAATACTTTATAGTATTATATTATTATAATGGTGTACAAGTATTTCTATATAATAGTATAATGTAATGAAATGAACATTCAGAGACGACGCGTCCAATAAACCACACCACGCTTTCCTCGATCATTAGGCTCGCGCGCGCGTGGTTTTTTCTCTTCTTCTTACCAATATTATTACGTACCTATAATAATAGTATATTATATTCTTACCGCACCGTGTACGGTTTATTTTATTTTTTTATTTTTTTTCTAAATCCATCGCAGCGGCGACGGCGACGGTGGCTAATATATATTAATATAATATTATATGTGTGCGCGGAATGCGGAGAAAAAGAAAATATCCTTTAATTGGTCTGATTTATCGTCTATTGTTCACGTGCTGGTCGTGATGGTCCGTTTTTTTTTTTTTATTATTATTATATATTTTATGTTTCAGCGCCACCGGTCAGCGCCACTCCTCGCAGGCTGCAAGTGGTCGTTACCCGCCGTTGCCACCGCATCTTATTATCGCCAAACCTATCCAAAGGCACACGCTCACGACCGGCTTGTCGGTTATATGTATTATAATTATTATTGTATGGGCGCACGGTTGTTATCCCAAGTCCGATCGTCCGTCGTCGTTTCTAGAGTGGCGCACGCGCGACGCGTAATCTACGCGGAAATCGACGCAATTACTGTACATATATGTATAGGTAAGCGGCGTCATATGTTACCGCGGTAGCGGTATAATACCCGAGATTATAATATTGTATTTTATATTACATGGCCTGCTATACCAATACGAAAACGTAGAACGGCAAAAAACGTCAGTAGACGAGAGTAAGAGAACTTGAGTATATAATATAAATATTACTATATTGTATGATATAGCACATGGGACGCAGTCCGGTGCGGCGGCAATCCGTTTTGGAAAGGTCTAAATTAGGCGGTGACGACGGCGACGACGACGACGACGGGACCGCCAAAACAAACAGACTCGTAAATTAATTGTCAACTCTGGTAACCGCACCAATTAACGTGTGATGTCGTTAAACATTAAGTTGCCGGCGGCGGCAGGGCCTGCATAACGTCGTTGCGTTTTCCACCCTCCGCGACCCCGGACCAGGACTCCTGCTCCCACTGCTCGGGGTGAATCCCGCGCGCGAGCCGTCTGTCTGTTTAATTCTCATTTGTCACCTCAAACCCCTTTTTCAGCCGTCCCGCGCACGTCCCTCACCGCACCGCGGCGCGTACATAACGTATATACACGCAACAACACAATATAAACACAATAATAACCATAATAATATAATAATAATAATAATAATAATAATAACGTTAATATATTCTTCTGTCTCGGCGGATACGGCAGCCGCTCGACGTCAGTCCATCAGTCAACCCGACGACGCGCGCACGCGACTATATGATATAATACTATACGTATGCTGCTGCAGATGTACCCATATAATATGCCGATTAATGAGACGACGATCGCGAAAACTAGCTTACCCCGAGCCGCGTTGTTCCCTTTGCGACGACGACGACGTCGACCTGAGGCCACAGCACGACGTGTCTGTACAATAATAATAATAATAATATAATGTATAAACGGCGGCGGCGCGTTGTCCTCGAGTCGGATCGAGGTGCACACACAATAAAACAATTTTTTATCCCGCACGCCACTTCGGCTATGTAGGCACATTATAATAACATATCGGCCGCCCCTTTTTTTATTCTCCTCTCTCGATCGCCATACCGTACGGCGTTTGTATGCAAATTCCGTGGCAAATTTGCATATGTACACGCGCGTGTAGCGGTATTGTCTCGTCGTCGTCGTCGTCGTCGTCGTCGTCGTCGTCGTTAAACGCTTTCCGATTTTTGCGACGGACTATCCGAAACAATGGCCATACGTATAATACACATCGTAGGTACGCGTATATATTATTATTAAAGTGTATGTGTGTGAGTGAGTGTGTGTGTGCAGATAGGTTACTGTCCGACGACTGTTGAACGCGCGAGGTCGTGGCCAGTGTTTTTCTCATATATATTATACCGCATAGTCTAGAATAAGAGGACGATCTACACGAATAAAGGACGTATATACTAGACGTGTATATTGTAAAAGTTGCAAGTGGCGATCGTATATTCGTCTGAAGAAACGCAAGGAAAAAGTATGCGCGTAGTCCGGGGAGGGGGATGTTTAAATTGTATATATTTAAATACTATGTATCATAATAATTTGTGGGGGAGCGTTACGCCCACTGTATTCTATTGTAGCCATACATTTTTGCTATATAATAATATAGAACCATATATGAAATCATACTATAACAATTAATATATTCTTTGCAAATACGATTGGAGAGAACACCGATAACGGTTCATATCCACTCGTTCGATAAATCAATTCTAAGCCGAATATAGGTTCTGCCGGGACGTTCTATTTAGGTACCGATAATGTGCACTATAGTAAAAATAAAATTTGTTCAGCGAAAAATGGGGCGCGATCTCGACACCGGTCCGACGTGGCCGGACCATTAGCATTCCTCGGAGTATCTCGGCCGCGTCAAATTATTGCCCGGTGACTGGCGTCGCCGTCGATTGATTAATATTACGACGACGACCTGCACCCTATGCGTCGTATATACACGTGTAGGTACTGCAGTTACCCCGGAGTGAAAAAAAAAAATAATGATAATAATATAAAACGGCCAGGTATAGGAGGCGATATGGGCATACAATATCGTGTACACGACACGATGGCGATGGCGAAAATAATAAGAAAAACGTCCGGCAAAAGGTTATAATAAATGATGCGGCGGAAAATCAACAGGGGCACACACACACGCACACGCGCATATAATACCATACATTATATTATTATTGCCTTCGGTGTCCAATATAATATATAATATATAATGATAATACGAGCGGGGCGCATATTGTGCAATGCCGAGACGCGGCGGCGGCCATTGTGCGCGCGAGCGTTGTTCGAGAGCGGCGGCGGCGGCGCGTGATTTATGGCGGGGGACGACGGGCCCGGTCAAACTGGTTGACGACAAAAGAATTTAAACGAATAAACGCGAAATTTGACGTCTTACGCGGCGGCGCGACACGTTGTTGGTCGGAAATTCCTGCACCTTTTGTCGTCAATCAGCAATAGCAGCAGCAACAGCAGCAGCTATATCTTCTCCGCGTCGATGGGTTTTTTTTTTTTTTTTTTTGATAATGTTTTTAATATCAAAACGCCGCGTCGGTCACCGACGGTTTTTTTTTCCGACCACTTTTTCGATCGTCGTCCACACATTCGAACTCCACCCCTCGCCCGACCCCCCCCCCCCCCCACCACCGCCAACCGACACCGACGCCAAACCACGACGCGTCCGTCCGTTACAACATGGGTATATATATATATAAAAAAAAGACGCTCTCGACAGCGCTGCAGACTTGCAGTAGATATAATATACCTCTGCTGTACACGTATACATTATATCGACGACCGTCGACGGCCATAAATCTCCTGCACGCGCGCGATGGCTCGAAATTTATAACCGAGCGGCGTGACACACATATATATATATATACGCGTAGGTATATATTATTAGGTATATATATATACGCGATGTTTATTACCGGCTCGCGTTTTTGGTCCCATTGAATTGTCAAAATGAACGATGACCGCGTCGTCGCCGTGGCACGGGTCTGCGTTGCGCGAAACTGAAATAAATAAATTCAAAAATCGTCGGGAGAGGAGAAATCGGTCGGCCCGAGGAGAGGCGAAACGCGCCGGGCGCGCGGCAAACCGGTCCGCGCGCGCGGGATGAGAAAAAAAAACCGTATGGGACGTACGAAAACGATTCGCCGCGGCGACCCGAGAAGACGCGCGTGCACGTCATGCAGGTATGGAACCCCGCATACCGCCGTACGGTGTCGTCTTGACCCGCGATGACGGTGAGAGTGGGAGGGGGGGGAGGGGGAGCACCTATCGGGCGGCGATAAATCGATTAAAAACAAAAGCGGCGCGCCGATGCACCAACAGCAACAGCGACGACAACAGACGGCGACACAATAGATGCAGCTCTGCACACGACACACTGCCCGTGGACTCTACTATTATATAATATAATAATATATATATATATATATATATATAACATTGTATACGTGTACGACGCACAGGTATATAATATTATTATTGTATACCTGTGTACGTACCTACGTAAACGACGCGTAACTCGGCGCAGCACCTCATTACCGATGCAAACGCCGCCGCCGCCGCCACCGCCACCGGATCGGCGGGACGCGGTGGCGAGTGAATGCGTCCGTGTCCGTCCGTCCGTCCGTCGTCGCGGGAACACGCGCGCGACGCACGGCCGGCCCCCCCGCCCCAAATGGACGGGCCCCGGTCGGCCAATCGGCACGGGCCCCCATGTAAATATAACGTAAGTGTGTTTGTTTGTTTGTGTTTGAGCGTGTGTGGTTTGTGCTTGTGTGTGTGTGTGTGTTTATATTCTGGACAATCGTCGTCGTGTGATACGCGCCGATGGTGCACCGGCGGCGGCGGCGACGCATATGCAGCTGCACATTGCACATATTATTATTACATACGACATGCGTTATGGTGCACATATACCTAGGTATAATATTATGTTATGCACTATTACGGCGAGGTGGAATTTTATACTATACGAGTATTATACCTGTATAATGTATACGCGTCGCATACCTAATGTAACCGTCGTGTGGTCGTCTGTGCAGGGTAATCGAATTTTGTACCGTTGCTGCAGCAGACGGCGTCATAATAAAGTCGTCGGGGCTTAACTCGATTCCACCGAAATTATTGTCGATGCGGGAAATTACGGTCAATTATTATTAAACGCGTACCGTCAGATGGTCTCCCGCCACTCGGCGAATGCGAATTTTCCGCCGGTTCAGCGAAGTATCACTCTGCGCAGTCTGCAGACCGTATACAAATACGATTATCGGCTTGAAAACGAAACCCCATATACGTATATATACACGATTATATAATATACGAGACGGCTACCTAAGGCCGTGCGCGGTAATCAACGTTCTTAAATCAACGGTTAGGTTAGGTGGTTATCTCGGGCGGTGGACGAGTGGAGGCAGGTCAGACGACGACATAACTCGGCTAATGAACACGAGCCGGTACACAATATACAGTATTATACATTATTATATATATATAGGTATGCGCGTGCGCGGTAGGTAAGTCGTGCTTTCTTTCGAGTCGCGGTCGTATTATATTATATAGGTATTATTATAAAATACATTATGCGACATAGGAATTTATAATGAAACCGCAAATCGTTGGCCCGAGTGCCCGGCCGACTGGCTTCGGATATCGTTAATCGTTCCAAATATAATATATCATAACGCGCGCGCGTCCAGAGCTGTCGTATGTACCGTATTACTATAATATTATAGGAGGTACCTCCTATATAGCAAAATGAGAATATTATTATTTCGATTTTGAAGTTTCGCAACCGACTCGGCGGCATTTCGCTGTCGTGGCATAAATCTTCGCGCGCGAAACGAGTCATATTATTATATTATTCGTGTTCGTCGGCCGGTTGATTTATTTTGATTTCCCGCCACCGCCGGCGCGGCCTGTCACGTGCGCGCCAGTTAATTTTACCGACCCAATTCACCTAGTCTACAAACTTCTTGGTACGTTCTCAAAAAAATACGAAAAATAAACACACGCACGCTCGCAAACGCGTAGACAGACGCGTATATTATGCATATTGTTGTGCTCCTCTCGATAGGACGCCCAACTGCCACGGTCGTAACTCGAGGTAAAGCACAAAATAAATAAATTGTCCGTAAATTATCATCATCACCGTGCGGCGTGGCGTGTTTTTCGTGTTATTTTTTACGATTTTATTGGCCACCGCCGTGTACATGTATATTTTATTATTATACCACGGCGTATATAACACATCAGGTGTGTGTGTGTGTGCGTGTACGTCAGGAGAGCTCCGAAATCGTTTTTACTCACTCTCTCATTCTGTCTCTCTCTCTCTCTCTCGCTCACAGTCTATCTTTCCTTTATCGTCTTTAGAAAAGCATTATTAAATATTATAACGTCCGGCCGACGGGAGCACCTGCGACGCGACCGAAAACACACAATTGATGTGATAAAACGAAACAATGTCATATAACACAAACACATGGTTTTCTATATAGTGTCATCGGTGGCGGCGGCGGCGAAAACGATTATTTTTACGACTGACGCGTAGTTTTAGTGCGTATGTCACAATGTACACACTACTGTGCTGCTGACCTCATCTCGGGCCGATCTGAGTGTACACTGTAACTTAATATTCTATCAGCTAAGTGCGCGTAAAACATGTAGAGCGGGTTGTATTCAGTTGTTCCATTTATTGTTATCAATATTAGATATTAATAGATTTTATTGAGGTACAAATGGAGGCGTAAGCGATTTTTAGAAAAAAAATGCACATACTAGTCGTAACGCGTGATCGGCGAAACGTATAATATCTACGCGTTTGATTGGCGCAGTATTCATTTAAAACGAAAATTAATTATCATTACCACCTACTCTAAAGGCACGTACCTGACGTCTAATCGTTATCTCCCGAGACGGCGTTTTTTTTTCTAATATACTTGAAAATGTACAGTCACTGATGCTGTATAATAATAATATGAGTGAGCAACCAGCAGTAGCCATGAATTAGAGTATTAAAATAATATATACGGGTCGACGTGACGCACGCGGGTAGGTACCTATACATGATCGGTCGTTATCGGGGATTTGAATGGATCGTCTAATTATGATCTATATAAAAATATGATATTATATTATTGCGTTTTATGCGTTTGAGGATTTCGGGAGGACAAAAAACGCTTTTTTTCCCTCGAAATTCTATAGAATCACACGGCACCCCGATAAAAACGGTGACGTCGCTTAAATATATATATATATTATTTACTCGATAATATATATCACGTGGGCACACGCGGTCGAGACAAAAGCGGCGGGCGCGCGCGTTATAACACTACACAGTAGTGCATTTGAAAATATTATCGTCGCGAGCGGGGGGGGGGGGGGGGGTGGAGGGGTGTCGCGGGACGAGGGGGACGGAAAAAAATTGTGTAATTTATGTCCTATCGGTTTGACATCAAAAGATTGTGCGTGTGTGTGATACAGTTGGGGTGAGAGCGCGCGTTATTTATGTAATTAATAATTTTAATGGCCATCCGTCCGTCGGGGTACTGACGAACTGCTGCTGCTCGTACGTACGGCGCTGATCGGCCGTGGCGGCGGCCCTGTCGAAAATATCCTCTGACTGATTTATGTCTTTTGCCGCAACAACGGGGCGAGAAAAAAATATATATATTACGCACGCACACACGCGTATTTGATATCATAAATAAACGGCTTCCCCGCCACCGCCGCCGCCGCAGAAAGCTGCTGCAATAAAAGATCAGCTGTCAACCCCCCCGGTGCACCCCCCCCCCCACACAAGGCACCGGGGCCCGTGCAAAATCCGCGTGTACACGCACGTTTGTTATATTACATTATATATCATACATATATAGGGATCGACGTCACATGTATAGTCGTCGCCGTCGTCGTCGTCGTCGTCATATAGTCGTCGATGCACATGGCGGGAAAAAAATCGTTAGATCTCTGGACTTGGAAACACCCGGAGGCTGCACGACAATAAATCTATACGTTCTTTTCCGTGTCTAATCCGGGCCAACAGTCGGAAATCGCGTCCCGGCCGACGCAAACAGATCGTCGACACGCACGCACACATACATTCAACGATAATAATATATAAATGCGTATATAGAACGCGATCGGTGGACTCAGATATCCGTCTCCAGCTAACTCAATAAGGATCACAAAAGTATGACGAGACAAATGAAATGCCACCGAAAACATAACAAGATTTCGCAATAAAAAAAAAAAAACCCTCAGAGAAAACGTCCGATCTTCTGTACCTACCTGTATATATCATAAAACAATATATAATGATAAAGTTGAATACACAAGTATACCAACTATATTGAAATAAATCTACACTGCAGGCATAAACTCCTAACGTTGGGTCGACATGAAATATCCGCTGTGAAAATCGTTACACGGAAGTATGAGTGTTTACGAAAAATAGTAACCTACGTGCCTACCTAATGATAATCATTATTTTACCAATATCGACACAAAAATACTGTAAAAAAAAAAATCTTAAAAAGTGTCACAATAATATCCACTATAATATTATCAACTTTTGAATTGACTTCTTGTTTTCAGTCTCGGGGACTTAAAAAATGTCTTGAATTTCTAAAAAAAAAAGCTCTTACAAAATAACTGGTTTATATACATGGTAATAATACTCGTGTAAACATGAATCGGTATAGGGGCACCTGTATGCACCTGTATAGCTGACTACCTCTGAGTCGGTCACATGTTGACTGTGACGGGAGGACGGCGTTACCGAAACACCTTCTTTAAATATTACGCACATTATAATATTATGTCGTATTATTTCGATACTTAGGTCACACACATAGAGGCAACGTTATCCGTTCGACCGACTCGATATATTATAGCCAACATACTGCTGCTGCACATAAGAGTACTTTGGCGTGTAATATAATATAAAAGCGCTTAAACATCATCGCCGCAGCACAGTGTATACACACGCGAGTATAATGTGACGATGATGTTGACGATGACGATGATGATACACACGACCTCCGCTGTCGCCGCACACGAGGGACATCTGCCCCTCTTTTTTTCCACTTTAATTACCATCGACATCGTCGTGTCTATAAATCAAGAGGTGACGTGTGCTCGCACACACACACACAAACGTATATATACGAACGTAATGCACTCTCCCGGTCTCTCTCCTATATACACGCGAGTTGGAGCGGGGAAAACGACGACGACGACGACAATATACAACAATAATAATATATAATATAAATTGTGACGACTGCGACTCCTCCTCGTGTATATTGTATGCATACCCGCAACACCGCACACATGCACATGATATTATGCATTTATTATTATTTTTATCATACACGAGCGGAGAATTACGTTTTTAGTTATTAAATTTATGATGTATATTATATTATAATATATACGCGCGTACACACGATGTACATATTATGCGATTCCATCGGGGACGACGTGGGGCGAAATATATTATATTCTAACGCGATTTACGACGATAGTGCGTTATTTGTGCGCCTGTTGACGGAGTGCAGCGATCCGCCGAAGACTGCACCGCGAGAGCGGCGTCAAAGCGTATTATATTATATTAATAATATATTTATTGTACTTAGGCGGAGAGTGACAAAAGTGCAGTGTATACTACTCTACGTATGTCGTACGCATATTATTATAATGATAGTCACTTTTCGGTCGGCGGCGCGAGGAATCAAAAAACGTCACACACACGCGCAATTAATAACCGCCACCGCCGCCGCCTCGGTGTGTGTGCACAGCGCGCGATGGACATGTGTTTGTCGAATTACACATATATTATACGGAGGCGCACAATAATGGCTGTCAACATTTATCACCGAGCGCCGCCGCGGCAGATGTTCGACGCGAAAAAAATATCGAATAAAAACATGTATGCGCGGGCGCTTACGATACGTACCTATACATAATTTTAATATCGTATGATATTAATATAGTATAATGTATACAATATAATATACGACGGAAATCTATAATACGAAGACGCTGAAGAATGGCGGCGCGTCGGAGTATTCGATTTTCGAATCAATCCCGGAAAACGGCCATTTTCCGAACACCGGGACGAAAAAAAATTCCGCCGCCGCCGATCGCGTATTGTACTAATGCGACATAATAATATAATATACTCGCGTGTGGATACATATCCGCAGTCGTGTAAACGACCCCGCGATCCGCAGACGTCGCGCGCATCCCTCGTACCCTCTCCGCGCCGCCGCCGACCCTATGTCGTAGTACTCCTCAAGCGTATAATCCACTCTTATAACACACACTATCACTACACGGACGGCACACACACACACACATGCTCACGGTGTGTAAACGAAGTGTATATATTGTGCAAGTGAGTGTGTGTGCGTTGTGTTTATACAAATATAATAATAATAATATACCTTCTCGGCGCGTTTAACCCGACCCCGCCGCGACCCCGACGCCGCGGTGCAGTCGGCTGTCGGCGGCTAATTTGTCAAGAAACCCCTAAACGCCGCCGCCGCCGGAAAACAAACTACCGCGCCAAGGTCCCGAAATCCGTGTGCGGTTACGATGTTACACGACGAGAGCGGCGGTCGTGTTTACGTGCTCGGTATATTATGATGTGTATTTATATAAATCGCGAGGTTTTCGTCGCGTTGTTTTTGTTTTCCACCGTCACCCCGTCGATTATTCTCGCGTTGTTGTTATTATTATTATTATTATTTTTTTTTTTCCTTTCGTCTTTTCCCTCTTTATTTTAGATTACGCGCACTTTACTCCCGGACCGCCCGCGGCGAAAGACACGGCGCCTGCGAATCGTTTCATTTTTTGCGGAAAAAATACGAGAGCTGTCACCGCCGCGGGATGCGCGCTCCAGCTCCGCGTTTTTTTCGATACCTCCACTCTCCCTCGCTGTTCCCATCTCCGTTTTCTTTTCCGGCCTTTGCTTTTTCGTTTTGATGGACGCTGTCGATCAACGACCACCGCGGGGACGCCACTCGACAGGAGACGGAAAAAAAACTGTATATATAATATTATTATAAAAAAACATTCGACTACGCACCCCTACCGCGGACGACCATAGGATATAATTAAACGCTCGCTAAATACTTTTCTCTTTCGTCGTCCTCGGTACGCAAATCGTAACAATACGTCGTGGTTTTGTCGGCAAAAAAAAATACAGGACGATTCACGAAGCTTCGTCAGTCCCCATTTTATTCTGTGATAAAGCATTTATTTAAATTATGATTATTAGAGGTCTGAAGTACACGTTTTAAGGTTCATAATATTTTGAAATACTTGGATTTCATATTATTTAACGATAGTGTCCCGTGGCGATCCTAACTTAATTTTTTCAAATGAGTACCCCCCCCCCCCCCTTTTTACAGTAAATTGATTATGTGAACAAATGTTTTTTTTTTCTATGGTTTTAGTGTAGGTGCCTTTCATTATCTATAAATTGGTACAAATAGTTTTTGAGTTCTTTAACTTTATCTAAACTAAGAAAATGGTCTACGACAATAAGCTTGAAAATTTTGGTTATTGGTATTATTCCATAAACAATTTATAATTTAAAAAATACGCATATAGGTGAATCACTCTGTATATTATTTAATGTCTGCGACGTTTGGCGATCAAAACGGCGCCGCGGTAGAAAAATTGAAATCGAATCCAATTGTATGACAGCAATATTATATTGGTTTGGAATACCTATATCTAGACGTTTCGAGGACGCTAATTTGCTGGTCTCCGTCTCGTTAATATTTTACACACTGTCAGTGGCGGCTGCTCGCTCGCTCGTTCTTGAAAAATAAATAAATCGTACGACCTAACAACAATAATAATGAAGTCTCGTAATAACAGACGGTTATTGTATACACAAGTTGTAATATTTTAATAATATTTTGCAGTGCACATTACGTTATATATAGGTACGAGCGCCGCTGCAGGACCTACCGCATTCGTGCTAATATAGAAGGCGAATTATTATTACCTCGGGACGCGTTTACGAGCCAACCAATCATTATTATTATTACTATTCGTTTGGCCATTATCCGGCGTTTCTTTTTTGGCACATGTCATATAATACGCGCGCGATTAGTGTGCGTGCGCACAAGCGTGAGTTACCGAGACGTGTTTCAAGGTTTTTCGTGAGTTTGCAGCGTAGTAGTAGTAGTACCTATGTTAAAAATCGTATTTATTTCCACTGGGCGACCACCAAGACCAACATTATACACACCCGTCAGTATATTAGGTCTCCTTTGGGGCCTGGAGGAGTTAACCAATATCGGACGCGATAAATCTCGCGTCCGCCCGTCACGTCGAATTTTAGTATTTTTTATTTCATATTTTTGAATAATGTGGCTTAGAGAAAGAGAGAGATAGAGAGAGAGAGCGAGGGAGATACGGAGAGAGAAACCGATTGCAGAACGCACGCTGCAGCTGACCGCGGGGACGACTATATAGGCGTGGAACGAAAATCCGACGCGCACAAAACGCTATATATACACATATATATTACTATTATAATCATCATCATCATCATCATCGTCGTTATTATTATTATTATTGCCACGAGATATGCACACGCGGACGGCAATAAATCAAGGTTTTGTCCGTCAGCCCCGGATCATCATAAACCTACTCTTTCCATCTTTCATTATTGTTGTTATATTATTGCCATAGCGTGGTCATAAAAAATATATACATATATATATTTATCATATAAATATATAGTTTCGCCATCGCGCACATCATTGTTAACACCACGCACGACTCTAATCCTCGGGCCCGATGCGCGATCATTAACGACGGGAAAAAAAAGTACCACCGCACACACCCGATGTCACATAATTTACGCTGGTTTTGATGTGTTTTTGTCGTAAATTGCAGTACCTACGCGCAGTTCGAAAAAAAAAAAAGTACACAGCCGTTAATCGAATTATTTTTTTGTTTTCCTGCACCAGCACACGGATGAATCCCCGTTGGCGGACGATCGCGATTACACGAAATTCGGTACGAGACGGACGCGGAAACGTCCGGACAGTGTCCGCCGCGGCGACGGGGTAGGAGACCACTGCTTGCAGCTGCGGCAGAAGCCACTCGGGTGAAATTCGCTTGGGGGAAACGATTTTACGTCTTTCTCTCTTTACGACGACACGACGGCGGTGCGTATAATAATATTATATTATATACGTCCGAATATAAACATTTTCATTTCGCGAAAAAGGTTCGGTGACTGGCGGCGATCCGTGCGCGTGTGCGTGCGTGCGTGTGTGTCCGGTCGTCTTCGCCGCCGCCGCCGTCGACGTTACACAACGGTTGACAGGGTTGTTTTTTTTTTTTTTGTTTTTTTTTTTTATTTTGCTCCGTTGCAAGTGACGTTGAAGCCCGGCGCGACCTGTTCACGTCACCCACAGATCACCGGCGGCAGACGTACATATATATATATATATATTTATACTCACACACACACACACATATACACAGAAGTATACGGCGTGGCGGCGGTGGTGTAGTCGAGGAAATTGCTTGTGGACGTCGTCCCCCGGAAAATTGGAAAACGCGGATTGCCCGGCCGACGGCAATGAGTGACAGTCTTGTCATGCGGCTTTCTTTCTTTCTATATACCTCTTCCTCTTCCTCCTCGTCGTCGTCGTCGTCGTCGTCTCGCTCTCCACCGCCCGGGTATATATTCTTTTCCTTTTCCCCGCTTTTTTCGTCGCCGCGTCCCAACCCCTGCAACCCGCTACTACTATATAATACTACTGTACTGCGCGCTGCACCGTCACCCTCGCGTCCTCCCCGTTTTTCTTTTCACCGCCGCCCGCGTAACGGTGGCGGTCTCCTATTTTCCTATACTCGCGCGCGCACACACACGTTTAAGTATATATTATATACAGGCGGAGAGACAGCTGTCCGCCGTTTTCCAGCGGCGACGGCAGAGAAACAACAAAAGAATATCCGGAGCGCGGACGAGGAAATTCGTTACGAGTGAAAAAAAAAATAGAAAGAAAACAACGCGGCGCGCGTTGAGAGGACATATAGGAAAATCGATAGAATCGGGTCGTGGCGTCTGTCTCGTTGATCGATGACGAATAATAATAATAATATTAATAATGATAACAACTGCACACTCGTATTGGACGGTGAACTATAATATATATATACATCTCCTATATTATATTTGTGTGTGTGAGGCAAAGCAGCGCGCGGGCGACAAAACGAACGTAATAATTCGAGTAAAGCGATATGATTGAAACGGTGGCGGGGGATGTGGTGGTGGGTGAGGACTTAGGGATGGCGGACCTGGACACATATATATATATATAGTAGCAGGGGTCGGCCGTCCGGTTGATGTACGGCGGGCAATGAGCGTTACGGATGGACTACCGACGACGTCCGCCGCGCGTTTATTTACCGCGATGCGCGGCCTTCGATCAACGTCCGCAGTCATAATATCTTTGCGCACCGGCCGGCCGGGAGACTTATGGCACCCCATCAAATCGTGACGTGCTCGGCGGCGAATTTTTTCGACGCCCGCCCACGTGTGCGCGTATATAATGTATAGCCCGTCTCGAGTACATAAAATATATATAGGTGTGATGCAGTACATATAATAAAATAACGGCGAGAGAGGTATAGAACACATAATACAATATTATTATACATACATATATATATTATATGCGGTATACTCTCATACCGCATATACACGCGCAAATGCTGAGAGAGAAAATAAAAAGGATATTTTTTCCTATTTGTTTTAACGAGCTCGTTGCCGCCGAATGTTTCTCTCATCCTCTCTCCATTTATACGTACATATATATATATTATATATTATATGTACATAATCTCGAACCGCTGTCACCTCGGCGGTTAGACGCGGAGACTATTGTTTTTCCTCTCGCCGGTGGTGGGGTGGCGGTAACCCGTCCTCTCCGTTCGCGCGAGCGTCCTCGGTCAGACGTCAGTCCGCCGCTCGCGTTATTGGGTTTCGGCGGAGGCGTTTTTGGAAATCGACGGGCACGACAGACGTACGCGCTCATTGAATATGCAACGGACGGTGGCGGGAAAAACCCTTTGGAATGACACGACCGTCGGGCGACTGACAGCGCCGAGCTGCATACACACCCTCCTCCGCCAACTTCTATATATGTATAGCTGCACGGCCGGTCCCCTCACTCTATCTCTATACCTCTGTCGCCGTGTCTCTCTCCGGCGCGGTTGACTTATCCGATCGTGTCCGTGACGTTTTGCCCGGTGGACCGACTCAAATTGACAAGGATTTTCTTCCGCGGTCGACCGCACCACCGCCCTCTCCCTACTGCAGCAGAGACTGGCAGAGCGATGGAAATTCCGACTACCGCCCTGCTCCCGCTATCATCCCTCAAGATCGCCGCACGACTATACCCTCCGGCCGTTGGCCAGAAGACGACGACACGAAAATTTCTGCTAGAAATCGACCGGACACAATTTACACATACATACATATATATATATATACAATACGCATACACACATATAAATATATATTGTAGTCGTAGTCGAATCTCTTTTTGCCGACACTTTGTCGTTATTGCGGTGCGCACGTCTACATATACATCGTATTATCTATATACGGACCTAACGAAATGTCACACCACGCGCTTTACCGCCCGCCTCGCCCTGCGACCACCACGGCTGCGGTAGTGGTTTTCTGGCGTTTTATTACCGTCGTACCGAAAAACAGGGGGTTAATATTTACTAGCAAACGCCGCTATATAATACGCTCACTACTTGTTATGCATGAGCACTGCGCCGGGCGTATATATTGCTGCAGCATCAGCAAAAGGTTTTCTCCCCCTACCCTCCACCGGAACAAGTATTGCATTTAAACACCTCATTGTGAGCGCCGCACCGCACCAGGGGCTAAGCAAGTTATGACCCCGGCCGGTTTGCAATGATATTTTCGACCTTAACGTTTACGACGGTCGTCGTCGTCGTCGTCGCAGTCGTCTTCAAATGGCATCCCTCCAGCTAACCACCCACCGCCCATCCACTGATTCGTCGGAAAATAATAAGAAAACTTCTTTGGCTGCGGCCGCTACCCGCACGTCCAATCCGCAAGTCGTTTTGCATAACCGGACGCCGTCTCGAAAATTGGTTTTTTCCTTCTTTATACACCCAAAATTTACTGCGCCCTTCTTATCGCGCCACGACGACGATAGTATTGTTATTATTATTGTGTACATATATTACACCAGTGGTGGATTTCGGTCGCACATAGATATTATATATATAATATTATTATAGTATATCTGCACAGTAGTGGTGGAAAGGGCTCGGACGAGTTATGACGGTGCCGGGGCTTAGTTCCAGCTCTCCCTCATTCTCTCTATATATCTCTCACTCCCCCGTCGAAGAAAGTAAGTTTTTTTTCGACATTCGGCTTGACCGCGCCGCCGAGAGTTGGTCGTGGAAACTTAATTGGACCGACGGGGCGATTCATCAAAAGTTTTCACTGGGTTGACGGATTTGGGTTTTCTCGGGGATGCCCGTCCGATGGATGCAAGTGACACGGTCGCCGCCGAGCTCGTTTTGACGTTTGAGAGCCACGTCCGCACCAGATTAATTAAGATTCGGCTTTGTTTGTGGTCGCCGGCGCGCGCTGCCCTCTCCCATTGCCGGTTGCGGTGGTCGGGCCAGAAACGACGACTATACACACATACACATTATATGCGTATACACTGCAGTGCCGGCGATGACGGCCCGACGACGTGAGCGAAATGATTGACGGACGTGTGGCCCTGCGGCGGGGTGCGAGGGGGTGGTCTCGGTTGATTGATATTCCAATTTGGCGAGCACGACGGCGGTGGCAGAATGAGCGTGGGGTAGCGCAGCGGTCGGCGTAAAGGGTTGACGACGGCTGTGGTGCGGTGGCAGAGGCGTTAGCCGGAAGGGCGGCCGCCTTTGATGTCAAACCCAGCGAACTTCCTTCACTCGTACAGCAGCAGCAGCAGAGCAGGTACCTACCTACCTAGCGTGCGCCTTTTACGTCCCGTTTCAATTATTGCCGCCATCGTACGCGTAAACATAGTATATTATTACGTAACATTACAAACAAAAATGGAGCCCTAGGCGCAAAAGGTGTGTTCCGCTATTCCGCCTTTGCCGTGCGCAGTCTATACGCGAACACAAATAATAATAACATTTATAATATAAATAATATTACATATTATTATGCTTATATATGGTCGTATACTTGGCGGCAACGCTGCAGCGATAATATAATATCTAGTATGTGTGTGTGTATGCGTACGCGACGTTTTATATTTGGAGAGCTAATCAGATTTATCTCGCCAACAACCGCCCGAGGAAATAACAATACATCCACGACTACAGATGGGGTGCGGCGTTTACCGTCGATTTCACGAAATATTGCGTTCCGAGTGCAGCGATTTTCTTTGCACAAAAATTTACACCGCGTCGATCGCGACTCTATATATAGGTATAGGTACCTATTATTTTCTCGCGACGATAGATTTACGACCGGCAACGTCCAAGTCCATCACGCACCATAAACATAAGTCCATATATACACCTAGACTATTTCTGCCCACGTTTCCGCATACATTCTGCCCCGTTTATCATCGAAATCGATCTCGCACGTATATATCAAACTGCAGCAGCAGTCATCGCGGCGTATTCTCTCGCCGTTTGCGATACGAACTATTATATTCACGCTCTCCTCGCTCGACGACTATGCCATAATAATAAATTGCGAGGTGTATATGTGAAGAAAAAAAATCGGCTTACGTCGTTAAAGCCGTATTACTATTATTTTGCCGCCGCCGCAGTTTCGTGTGTGCCGGTCGTCATCCGCCGCTGTTATTTTATTTCCTCCCCGTCTCCGTCACCGACGACTTTCCCTAGGCCAAAGGGCGTATTACAGTCAGTTCGACGTGCTATATATACGCACTTACACTCACACACTCTCTCACACGAATACACGAAATCGAGTCCGTCAGAGCGCGCGGGTAGGAGCAAATCGGAAACGCACGTGATATTGTACTACGGGGAAATCTCGGCGGAAACCGATCGTCCGGACTGTATATATATATATAAATAAAATGTACACAATCGGTCAATTCCCCACAAGCCCATAAGACTAAACGCGTATACTTGTTAATTTCGGCGTAGTGACCGGCTGTAATAATATGGTTTCCGCCATATTACAATGATATACAACCTCCTCTAACTGTGGAGAAAAATAATTTATTGTTTCCACGACAACAATACGCGCGCACTCGATGACGCGTGCTGCAGTATAATATGCCTACGTAAGAACAACTAAATAATTCCCATAGGTACCCGCTCGTTAAAATATTTTATTATAATTACGATGAGGCGAGGTGTTCCGAGTCGAATCGGTTTATAATGAGTATACACGTTGAGTTATCGATGTTATTACCGCGACCAGCAGTGTGTGCGTGCGTAGGTATGTTTGCCGATCGCTAAAAGGCCTTAACGTGTACCGACACGTATTGTTTATAATAATTTATTATATATTTTTTTTTTTTCATTTTCCGGTGCCTCCGACGTGCCGGCGCTAACGAGAAGAACCGCATCGGCTTATTGTTTCCGGCGGCGGCGGCGGCGTCGACTGACCGGACTAATCGTGGTGCGACCATCGCCGCCGACGCCGCCACCGCCGCCACCGTTCGACCTCTTTGGTATTCACGACAGGCGCCCCGGAGACCACACGCGGGTGTGAGATCCTATGCGTCGTCCGTTATCGCATCGTCCGTCCGAATAGAGTAAGTTATTGACGCCGCACGTGACCGAAGAAAAATCTAGTCCCTCGCCGAAAGCGTCGCGAGGCGGTCGAAACACGCCAGAGGTTTACGCGGATATCGTGTATATACCTATATATATACGGAATTGACGAGCAATATTACACGTGCCAAAGACGGAATTCGTTTCTCCTATATATATTCGCGTTTTTCGCGGGTCGCTTGGAACGTGAAAAAATAAATAAGAAAACACACACACACTCAGACTGAACATAATCGGTTTCCATAGCTGTCGGGCAACACACAGAGTCCGTCTGTCTGTATGTCTGTCTGTATGTCTGTCTGTCTATCTGTCCGTCCGTCCGACCGTCCGTCGGCCGTCCGCCACCGCAGCGGCGTTATAATAACACGCGTGGCGGATCAGTGTCAGTCACGAGTGTCATGAATGACGGAACGGAGCCCGGAGCAAGGTGCTATTTGTCAGTCGTGGAGAAAAAACAAAAAAACACGTAGGCTAAAAGAAAAAAAAATAATAAATAAAAGAACTCTAGATAAAAAATAAACCCCGTGTGCGTCGGACTGACGTGCATTATAACACGAATGACGTTTGGAACGCGTCGATGTCCGGTTTTTTCACATATATACAAACATTTTTATTTTTTTGTATCATGAAAATTCATGAGTTAGATATATGTAGTTGTGTGCATACGCAGCGTGTACACCGCGGGGAGATAAAGATATATTATACTAAAATATATTATACGCGCGGTCATTTCGTACTGCGAGTCCTGTATCGGAATACTTATCGAATAATATAATATATAACCGACGACAGGTGTTCGTCATGCGTACGATATTATAATAATTTACAAATACCATTGCTGCAGCGCGTCTACATGATGATCGTGCGCGCAATATACTGGAGAGACTCCATAGTCTAGAGCAACGGTTACGCGGAAAACGCATCGGTGGAACTCGCGAAGAAAGCCCCGATGGATTTCCATGAGAATTAGGATTGATATTAATCAATCGAATGTTATATTATGCGTGCTACGATGTAACAACTGGAATGATTTGAAACTGAAGGTTACCAATATGGTAATATGGAGTCAGATTTTGACCACGGCGTCATGTTGTTAGTTAAAAACGACGCACCAAAATTCTTATCAAAATATTTAAACCATAATCATTATAATATGAATAGTAAAAAAACAAATTTTAAGTAAAGAAAATAAAATATTCGGTTTTATTGTTTATAATGCTATATAGTTACTGTTTTTCAGATATGATTATTACATATTTTGATACGAGCAAAAGTTAAGAAAGGTATACTTATTATACATTCAAAACAATCGAGTGGTAAGTGAACACTTTCAAAATTTGAACAGGTGTTATTCGGATATAAGAATATTGAGAACCGCTGGTCTAGAGCGTTCCAGGAACGATAAAACGTGCGTGCGTCTGAGCGAAATATAAATATCACTGCGAATTGTCGAATTTTTAAATGCAAAAACGATCATAAAAATCAAAAAACAAAAATTGTCATCATAATCATATACAATCTTTACAATATGCCCGTCGCTGTTCTCCGGGGAGTTTTGTATTTTCCTCACTGTTTAACGATAATAATACATAATAAAGTCAGAAAAAAAACAATTGGGTTGACGTAACACACACACACACACACACACAGATGAACACTACTACTATAATATTAACGTCGTGTCCGCGAGTGGTGTGTGTGTGTGTGTGTGTGTGTGTATGTGTGCGAGCTTACAAAAACAATACGTGGGGTACGGCGGCGGCGGCGGTTGATTATTATAATATTCGTAGGCGCCTCTCGTCGTTTTGCATTTTATGTAGCTGTAACACTGGTCGCGCGCGCGCACACACACACACACACACACACACACACACACACACACATACACACCATCAGCACATAGTTTTAATGCCAACACAGTGTTTCGTCATGCAATGTGCATAATACACGCATAATAAAAAATATAAAAAACTGGCCGGCGACCGTACGGCGCGGCGGCCGAGAGCCGTTAAGTGATTTATGTGCGACAACCGGTATTGTCAGTCAGAGAATTATTGCGCTTGAATTCAAATGTCAACGAGCTCTTTGTGTGTGTGCGTGCTTGCTCGTACGCCTATGCGCGTGTTTTTTTATTCCAACGTGTGTGCACGACGACGCTGGTGTGCCCGATCGCGGGTTTTTTTTTAATTCGTAATACAAACGCGTATAGTATACACACGACTGTTGTGTAGTTGTAGGTGACGTCCGTGCCGAGACGACACCCATCACGTGTGTCGGACGAAAGAAAACTAAAATATACCATACACCGTATGGTGTGCCATCAGTCTGTTTTTCGGACGCGTCAGGCTCTAATCGATTTTATTTCTTCATCGCGGAACAACATGTATCACCTAATTGCATAATATACTATATTATATTGTTTCCAGTCTCAAAATGTACAAACACAATCACGTTCCGTATTTGACATTTTGTTTCCAATTAAATACGTCACCGCAATATAGGTACCAGGAGACCTATAATCGAGCGCACGCGCATATCGATCGACAGCATTTTGCGAAAAAACTGACACGGTGAGATGACACTTACGGCGGGCGACGTTAAACCGTATATTATGCACGATAAGTGGTTAGATCGGGCGCAAAACGGGTGATCTAGCGAAAAAAAGCCCGACGGAGCCAATAACGGTTAAGAGTTTTCTGGTCGTAATTTACTCGCGCGCGAGCTTTGTAATTTCTTCCACCCTCTCCTCACCCACTATCGCATCGCCTACCAAGTCGACGGGATGCCGAACGAGCGCCGTGGCAGATCGTAAAAATTCCCGCCGCCCCGCACTCTCTTATCTCGGCCGGCTGATTTATGCCGGACGAGCCCGTACGTACGTCGTCGTAACACGAACGACCAAAAGAAGTAGAAGTAGGACGAAGTATAGGAGCAGTGTAGTCGTGGCGTAAAGTATATAGGAGACGTAGGACCCCTGCGAACAACCCGGGACGGCCTGATTCACGGCGGACACGCGGGGCGCAGGATATTTATTTAATACATCTGTTCGTCTTGACATAATGTCCCTCTATATATCGTTCACATTGTGAGCCTCCCCCCCGCGCTCTTAAGTATATACCTCTCCGCCACAACATTTGCCGTTTTATGTGCGCGCGATGCACACGGAGTGGAGGGCGACTGACGGACCGACGACGGGGCGGGAGAGTGGGTGGACGGAGGTCCAAAAGTTTTCGCCCGTCGAAGGTATATAGAAGCTCTAATGGTACCCGAGGCCATTCCAGCCGAGATATACGACCGTTGCCCGCCGTCGCCGTTGCGCAGTTTGGCCAGCCGTGAATGACAAACTCCGCCATAACTCTTCGCCGGGGCCCTCACCCCGCTCTCGTCCGAACCACTCGCTTCAATTAAGCGCGACTCTTATCGACGGACGCAGAGTCGAAAATTTATTATTATTATTGCCCCCTCCCCCGCACTCGGCCCGCCAACGAGCCATTTATTTATTATATATATACGCGGTAAGTATACTGCGTCGGGTATATATACGAGAAGAAGAAATCTTGGTCGTTTTCGTCGCCGACCAAACGGCTCGGTGTCGGCCGCAGTGCACACATAATATAATAACGACGAACACAACGACGCGACGCACACGGAAAATAATCGATTTCATGGTCGGAAGTAGTTAATTCTGGAAAGTTTGACGGGTCGCGTGACAACAACATTTCAGTGTAGGGACCACACACTATATATACCGCTCACACACACGCCAAACAGTCCTACACGGCGAGACGGAGGGGTATAACATAATTAGGGGCACCCGGCCTTTTGTCAACGTCGTTCAACTCGGTCCGGCGGACGACGGTTTTGAATTAATTGCGTTTTATAATGTGACGTGTAAAGGACGACGGCGGAATGTGACTAAATGCCGGCTACAAAGCTGCCCGACCCGCTAGTTTCAGATCCGCGGCGGTAGTAGTGGTAGCGCAGTAGTAGTGTATAGTGGTAGCGGCGGGGGCAGCGCCGAATAACAAACGAGACCCCATCAATTAGCGAACCGAAAGTTCGTCATTATATATAGAGAGAGACGAAGGGGTTATAGAAGCAGGTCAAAAAGATATATACATATATTTATATATATATATATAGAGAGAGAGAGAGAGAGAGAGAGTGGAAGCGAGGTGCCAGGGTGAGAGAAAGGTATATAAGAGAGGCGAAAGCAACTGATGAATTGTCCTAATGACCGCGTGCCCCCGCAAAGTCCGACCGGCGGCGGCGATTTGTTTGCAACGGCGGGGCTAATATGCACGCGCCCGAGTCTCTCTCGCTCTTTCTCTCTACGCGCCCTCTCGACGGACGACGCGACTTTTGACATATACGCGCTAGCTAGCTGCGCTGCCGGTCAGTCCAGCACCGGACCTGTAATGAACGACCCGCTTGGGGATTACCGTATGATATTGTCGGCCCTCCGTCGTTTTTCGACCGCCACCAATTCGTCTTCCCGCTCGAAAATAATATCGTCACACAACTTACCTGCAACAAAAAGAAAAAAAACATTAGCACACGCGCCAACTATTGATTGCCAGCCAGCCAGCCAGCCAGCCACTGGCTGCGTATGTACATAGTATATTAATAAAGGTTTACTCGGGTGTCACGTCACACGGCGGAGACACGTTCGCCCGTGTTATCTTTTAACGACAAAAGCTCGTTACGGGGTCGCAGGACGGAGACGACACGGTTACTGGCGTGTGTGGGGAACGTCGGCCGGGTGGGTTGTACGGAAGCCCCGCCGCTGTCTATCAAGATGTCACTTACGGGGTGGTACAAAAGCGACGCGCGTCAAACGTCAACCCGACAACGGACGTGCGTGTCACGTAGGTATATAGTACCTAATACCGAGCGCTGCCCGACCCGACCGCGCAATAATAATAATACGATATAATATTATATATAATACCTACAAGCTTCAAGTTAATTATATTCCGAATTATTTTTATGATACATTTCATTATTATATATTGTATTATATTTTTACAATTGTCGGTGCAGGTGTTGTATAGTCGTTGCGATATGATAGCAATAATATTAATATGTAGGAATATAGGTAATATATATATTTTTTTTTTTTTTTTTGGCACAACAGTGCATACGGTCTAGTTGTAGTGCTGCATAATGGTCGTCGCACGGCGGAGAGAAATAAAAGTAAGAGAACGCGGTGGTGAATTGGACGCCGACAATGGGCCATCACGAAGACGGGGGACTTAGAACCGTCGGCGTAGCGTGGGTGCGGGGGGTGTACTGAAGCGGTGGATAGAGCGTGGGGGGGATGCGTGACAAAGAGAGAACCGGGTGAATTATATGGCAGCGGCCCACCCTCAGGGACCATATCTCACCCGTTATAGCCGTCACAGGACAATCCCGGCCGCCGCCTACTCAAGGTCTTTTCGTGCCGGCGCGTACATATATATATATATACATATACATATAAACCCGCCCCGGCCAAGACTTTTGACTGATTTATGTCAAACCGGGCCCGGGCGAGGCGGACGCGACAAGGGGACGTGGATCAGATTTATGGGCCGCGCGCGGATCTACTCCGCCGCCGTTGCCTGTAGCTTTTCGATTATTGCCTCACCCGCCGCCCCGGCACACACACTCACGCGCGCGCACGCACACAAACTGTATACATGTATATATACCAAATGGTCGATTTGCCGGGAAACGGGAGTTATTTTGTCGACATCGCGGACGCGGTGGGACAGTGACGGGGGAGTAGGGGAAACCTATAAAAACGCAAACAGCACGCGGCTGCGGCGGCGGTGGGGAAAATGTTAATCTGTTACAACTACTACTACTACTACTACTGCTGTTGCTACTGATGCCGCTACCGCTGCCGGTGCTGCTGCTGATGTCGTTGTCAAAGTTGCCGGAGGGTCGACCGAGAAAACCGGGATTTGGCGCTTTACGTGTCTCGAAGTCTTATCGCACACGGGCCAAAAAAAAAAAAAACGTATAAATAAAAAACAAAAACGAGTAAAAACCGATCTCGATGCGTACATAATATTATATATTATAATAATATGCGTGTGCGGTGTAGGGCGCCTCGGCGACTACGTCACAATGATGATTGGGATCGACGACAACGACGCCACCACAGCCGCCCCGCGCGTATAATCGCCATCGCTTCGGGCGGCGGCGCGACGAAACGCGAAAGAAAAATAACGTCAAATATCGAGCATATTCGTCAAGAGACGAGAAATATAGAAAAGAAATAAAGGGGCGAAATGCCGAGACAGAAAGGAGCGAAAAAATGAGTAAAAGTTTTTTTTTTTTTTTTATTATTTCTTGCCGCCTTAAAAGCTTCACTGCGAGTTCATATCAAAAGCAATTGCCATCTTTTCTCGCGCGCCCCCCCACCCACGCACACGCACACAAAGCGTCGGGTTTCCCATCGATTTCTTTCTTTCCTGCAGTTTCGCGTACGCACACCACACGTCCTCGATGATCGTGTGTGAGCGGCGCGTGTAAATTATATTTATATACACACGCGTACACACCATACAACACATATTATATATATATATATATATATACATAACACAGGCGCCGCGGCGTGTTTCACACATGTACAATGACAGACGGAAACTTCAAGTGCGCGGCCCGTTTTCTGTTACGTTTATAGCCCCGTGAGTGACGTCATTTGTCAGTTGTCAGTCAACTCCGGGGGAAAACGCGAGCGCGATATAATCAATATCGGCGACAAGCCGCCCCCGTATATATACGCGTACACGACTCGCAAATATATATACGTGTATATATACATGGAGTGTCTTTTAAACTCTCCACCGCCCTACGCACACTATACATATATTATGTGTGTGTGTGTGGTATATAAGGTAACCTATCTATATTATATAAAAACTGCGAGCACCGGGTCGCGTCCGAATGAACTCCGTCCCTTTCGTTTGACAGTGTAGGTATATGTGTGGTGATGCTGCAGTATACCTTCTGCTAAATAGGCGTAGCTACACGTACGGTGATGGAAGGCGGGCAGAGTTAATAATATTATAATTAAAAAAAAATTTGCATATTCCAATTAATTTATTATAACAGCGCAGTAATATTAGGTACATATTATGATATGTTGATATTATATGTTCCAGGCTTCGGGCTATCTGTTTTCGTATTTTTTTATTGAAATTGGTTAAACGTTGCTGGTTGGTATTACTGACAAGTGACAAGTTACGACAATTAATTGAACAACCAAAAATTATTACACCGAACCATATACCATAACAGTAGCCGTATTAAATAAGAAATAAAAAACCTCGTCACTTGTTTACCACCCTCTAAATGAGTTTGAGGACTATCACCCGCTTCTGTCGCAGATTAGAAAAATAATAGTGCCGGCAATTTAAATGGCACTGGGCCTTAAATATATGCTGGCTCTGCGGATAAAAAGCCCAGTCACGCCTATGAGTAACTTTAATACCAAAGCACGTCGTCGTTGCGTTTTGTTGTTCACCTCCAGTCTTTCCTTTTATACGTAATATATATAATACGCGCGTGTGGTACTGCCGCTGCTGCTGCCGCTGCTAATACAGTGCGATCGGCGTTAAAAACGACGACGACGACGACGACGACGAGGAGAAACTACGAAATAATGGCAATAGCAATAATAATGACAATAATAATAATAATAAAGAACAAAATAAAAAAAAGGAAAAGAAAAACCCTTCGCCTCCGGCCGGGGTTAAGGTGTGCGTGTAATTGGACCATTTGGATTCCGTATCGGACGCGGCCGTTGTTTTCATAGGGCAATTACCGAAAGACCGTTTTCGAGTCGACGGGACATATCCTGCTCCTGCTACCGCCGCCGCTGCATCGTATAGATATTATACGGCGGTCGGGCGCAGACCCCAACCACCCCCCCTCGCCCGACCAACATCGGGCGCTGAATTAGTTTAATGCGCCGCCGGGACCCCTCGGCGGAATTAACGCTCGTCCGTGTTCCATTACGTTTTATTGATATTGCGTTTTGCCGGCGCTCGTTTTTACGACTATACGACGACGACGACGACGACGACGACGACGACGACCAGAACTGGTGGCGGCGGACTACGATACTCTGATACCACGGTAAAAGCATCGACGTACATATATTTATATATATATATACGCATAAAACGGGCGCGGAGAGGCTGTGACACGCGGAGTGGAGGCCACAAACGCGCGTCTAATCCAGAGTTATTGAATACGCAGTAAAACGCCCGCGCGAGGCCGTTTCAAACGTCAGACCGACCCTTATTTAGACGATTCGGATGCGACCTCGCGCCGCCTTATTTATTTTCGCCCGTCGCTGCAGAGTTTCCAAAAATGCGATTCCAGTCGATGCGACGATTTTATCATCGAGAAGAGAGACGCTTCCGACAAGATAACCGCGGCGCACGCGCACTCTCCCGTACGAGGTGCCATAACGAGACGAGACCATATCTATGACGAGCCCAAGTAGTGGACGACTTGACGGTTTGTGTATTATAAAAGTATATTAGTATGCCTATACCTAATATATCTTATAATAGGCGTTAATACGTAAGACATAGATCTAAAAGTAAACTCCAGTGCAATCGGATAAAGTTAACAGGTGCTGAAATGCACCTGTAGGTTATACATCCTTTTAAACACTATTTTTCTATATTTTTGAAATTATATAAAATATGTTACACGTCCTACGGTCTGCTAACAATACGTAGGTATTGGCCAGGATAGGAAATTTCTGTTTTTTTTTTTTAAACAAATATAACATTTACATAAAATATAATTTTAACACGTGTGATGAGAGAGTTGTAAACAAGTCAATTCTCAATGCCTCGATGGCCCGCAGATAAATAAGCAATTAAATTAATTTTGTCCGTTTTCGATATTATATATTATATTATTATATAAAATATACATTTATATATATGGCATATGGTTAGGTTAACCTACCATCACGACCGGTATTCAAATTAAAAACAAATACACAATTTATTGCATTAATGTTCTTTTAATGAGGCCGTTATTTCATATCAATCGAGATTAAAATATTTTAATATATTAAAGTTCTCTATCTGAAATAATCAGGTTATTAATGTGGTCGTTGTCACAAGCGCCCATATATTAAATTATTAATAATAATAATATTAAAAACTGATCCGTCTCGTTTTGTATACATTATTATATTGTATAGGCCTTGACGGACATTGGGGATTTAACCGCGGGGAGTTGGATTATTATTTCTTAATAATTCCTCAACTCAACATCGCATCGAATTGAACCGTAGCGGCGTAGGTTGATCGTTCCGGCTCACGGTATAAAAGCGGTTTTAAAGTTTCCCGAAAGTTTCTGCTGACGATTTGTTTTCTAATAATGACATGCATATTGTCACACCGCGGCGATATATAATTATATTTTTTCGTAATATTGTTTGTAAAGCAAACGAGCTTTATCGACGGTGCAGGGCGAGTGAAAGCGACCCTTTCAATCATTATGTCGCGATCGGACAAAACGGAATAATATGTTTTTCTCGTTCGACAATAATATCGCGCGACTGTATACACAAAATCGATATCGGCCATTATTGGCAGCGTCGTCCGCCGTCGTGTACGCGATAGTGATATGTATATTATTGTAAGGTACCTACGCCCTGTCCGCTATACCTACGCGTCGGAGAAATCCGGTACGGAGACACATGACAAAAGTACACGTAAAACGTCATATTATTATCGGGGCCGTCCGCACGGTATAATATATTAATATTATTGTGCCACAAACACAGACGCGCGGGCACATTAGTGTCGCCGGAGATACGTTGGAAATAAAAGCAAAATCCACTTAACACGCACGTGGGCGCGTCAACGACGACGATAGGTGACAATATTTCCCGTCGAAAACACACGGACGAAAACGAGTTTCGAGATTGATGGATGGCGGCGACGCGGGGAACTGGTTTTCGTCGGCCTGCGCACGCGTAAGTCTGTGTTTGGGTTTACGCGCGCATGTGTGAGTGTGTGTGTAAGTGAGTACTGTGTGTCCGTTGAAGTCTGTACTTGTGTTTAAGTGTGTGTGTGTGTGTGAGTTAAATTATTGTGAAATCGTTAATGAACTCGCGACCCAGGCGCCGTCTGGACAGTGTGTGACTTTACGGAAAATTATTATATTACATTAAGATATAGGGCCGCCGCAACGGGTTAGTCATCGTTTTATTAGCGGTGCGACTGTTCAATATTGTGACGCAACTCGTCCGTATATTATTTATTATTATGCTACAGTATTATATAGTTGCGTGTACGAGACACGGCCGAGCATTGTCTCTGATCGATGGATCTCCAGCCCGGCGTCGTCGGTACAAATTAAATTTAATTGACACATTGATGGAGTAGTAGCCGCCGCATGATGGCCAATTGATTGATCTCGAAATATCCAATGCCACCACCACCCACCCGTCCACGACGAGGGCTCGAGAGTGTGTCACCACGACCGCTGCCGCGATACATCCTGCCACCCCTCCCCCTTCCCCATGGCCGGCTATAGGAGCATCTGTCTTCGCGGGAATTATTTTACAAAAAAACTTTTTTAAACGATAGGTACCTTATATATCGTAATATATTATATGCATCACGTGACGACGTTTGCGCACATCCGACAGATCGCGGCGACTGAATGTTGTTTATATACCGCGAACTGTATTTAAGAATGTAATAAGACACAATTTTTATCACGGTACAAACATATTCTGTTCTCGACGAAGTGGTCAGAAAAAGCGACCAGTCGATTTTTCAAATATTTGATCTATAGAGTTTTCTTACGATTTTTTATTTTTCAACCTTATTCACGTAATATTTTCACTATTGAACTTTCGAATTAATTAATTTCGAAGTAATCAATTTACAAATAAGATATAAATAAATAAGCGTACTATTTCTTATAAATAATTTACTTTGAAATCCCAATTCATACAGCTACCTACGAGATAAGTCGAGGTCACCATAATAAAAACTTGATAGATTGATTTAAATTTAATTAAAAGTTATATTATAGTGTTATTACTTATGAATATTTCACACACAGTTACAAAATACATTGGTAATGAGTTCGTTTTTAATATATTCTTATCATGCTTCATGATAACCATTTTGTTATCTAACAGTCGGTGTACTGACGTTGCGTATCAGAGTAAACTAAATAAATAAGCGCACCTGTTTATTTATAATTCTTTATTTGTGAATTGGTTACAAAATAACATTTGAATATTACGAGAATAATCCGGGAATATCCAGAGTGTAAAAATATTAACAAGTTAAAATATAACGAAATTAAAAACGAATTTTGTATAAATCCATTTTTTTTTATTTGCTCTCGAGTTAATTTTATTATAACTATAAAGAAATTGCTTTAAAAATGTTTAAAACTATATCTGAGTTGAGTGTTGAAGTAATTTAAAAACAAACTGTAAGTATATACCACTGCAAGTATCTGAAAAACAATTTTAAACGTATAAGAAGACTTACGATTTTCGTGGTAAATTCTCGACGACGATAAGTTTTAATCGAACCCTGCAAGTTTTCAATCGACGTTAGCAAATGGAAAATATTACGCGGGAAATATAGGTAGCCAACCTACCTTTATGCATATCGTAATATCGTGTAGCATACATCTATAATACACCTATGGGGCTGTATAGACCTACCGACCCGTAGCCTGAATACCAACGCGTACCTATATAGAAATATATATGTATATTATATATATATGGTTGTTTTTACATGCACATAATACATATATATATATATATATATATATATATATTATATTATATGTATATAATAATATATAACAATCGAATTTATGTTTTTTCGTATTGTTTCGCGCTGCACGGTCGATAAAGTGCGAACTTTATGAAACATGTGGGAATGAAAACCGAGCCAATATCACGGAACGATAGTAATAGCGGTAGTAGTAGTAATAGTAGTAGTCGTATATAGAGTATCGGTGGAGGCGGTATAGTAGTATTTCCCGGGGAACGCACGTTTTACGGCCATAAGTCAAAGGGCTCCCACCTCGGCCCCGTCTGGACGGTTGGGTGTGATGGGTGGCGAGGGGCCACGCGGGTGAACGGGACGGCATCAGTCAATCGTCTCTTGCTCCATACTACGTCCACCCTCCACCCCCTACCGTCCCCCTTCAATCACCTCGGGCTGTCGATTGTGTGTGTACATAAAATATATACGCGCGAGTGTGTGAGTACGTTCGCGCAAGCGCACCCCCGTAAATGTGCTTCAGTGTGCAGTGAGTGAGTATATATTATTATTATATATATATGTGTGTGTGTGTGTGTGTGTGGGTACACTATATGCGTGTATAGGTACCCCAAACCCAGAAATAATAATATCTCTGGACGCGGGCGGGCGGGCGGCGAGTGACGGTAAGAGTTTTTCATCCCCGTCAAAACGCCGCAGCGTCATATCTCACTCGCTCCGCGCAGTATACATATACGCTCTATATCTCTCGCCGTCTCACCAACTCTGTATCTCTCTGTCCGTCTCTGGCGTCTAGATTTATGGCGTTAATATTTATTTTGGACGCGTTGTTTACCGCGCTCTCTCGACGGATGGGCGGGCGGGTGTTCCAGATGACGTGGTGGGGGGGATACGATGTGCGAGCAAATTTGGCGTTTTGGCAACGAAACAAGTTATCAAAGACTCCGCCGCCGCACCCCCCACCCCCACCGTATTATGTACGCGCGCGACCCCGGCCAGGCGTTATCTATCAAAAGTTCACCGGAGGCGGCGAGCGGATGAGCGGATCTGATTTGTGAATATATATATAATATTATGAGTGTGTGTGTTTACAATATCGTACGACCCGCCGTGCTCGCGAATTCCCTCACTCACCCCCTTCACGGTCGAAAGCTTGAGGCGCGTACCACTGCAAGCACGCACGCGAAATCGGTCGACTATAATAATAATATATCTTCGGCGGGGTGCGTTCTTCACATCGCGCGAGCACATAATATGTGTATAAATCTGCCTATCAAATTTCAATACATTTTCTATACGTACTATATAATAATATGTATATGGCCATATACCTATACGTGCAGCCGCGGCTGCCGAGTAACGAGACACCGACTCCGTGTCCGTCGGCGACGGTGATTTACACGCGACAGCTCCGGTGGCGGCTGCAGTGGCCTCGTGGGAAATCGTCGCGCACATGTATACATATTATTATAATTGATTCGAGTGCGCGAATAATATATAGAGTAGCAGGATATGGTACGGTTCGTCGACGCGAATCAAAAATCGAAAATATTTTGACCGTCGGTCGACAGCGATTTATCGGCGAGCGCCGCGCAAAAGTCCATAATATATATATACATACATATTTACATATAACACACGAGGGCGCGATATTATAATATTATTATTGTTCGCGCGTATACTGGTGGGGGGGGGGGGTCGTTCGTCATTTATTATGACGTAAAATTTAGACGACCCTGTACACGTTACACATATAATAATATATACATGGCGTATTATTATTATTATTATACGTGCAATATATACCGTATAGCCATCGCCATTGCGTGGCCGCGGCTAATTTTTACCGTTGGAGCTCGGAAGTCATAAATCTGGCAACGAGGCGTCGCTCGGCGGTCGTCCGTCGACTGCCACGCCACACCGCCGTCGGACTTGGTGCAGGCAGGGGCGCGGCAAAGTTCTTCGCCGCATATATATACGGCGGCGCCGAGGTTACATGCAAATGCAGGAATCGAGAGAGTGGCGGACGAGTGACGGTGCAGGCGGTTGGTGGTTGGGGGGTGGCGAGGACGCCCGTTTGTACGGTCGGCCGAGTGATATATTGTTGACGTGTGTCAACCGGTGATGTATTGGGCCCGTCACACACGAACTGCACAACGTCGGAGCGGTCGGTACCCGTCAAGTGGGCGAGAGGGAGAAGACAGACGACGGACGGACGGACTACTCGCCCGCCTGGTATATATATTATATACTTGTGTGTCTATGTATATAAAACTTTGGTCCTTTGCGCAAATCCCCGTAGGCCACCACCGCCGCCGCTGCCGCCGCCGCCGCCGCCCTCTTCCCAACCCCCGGTGCTGACCGGACGAGCGAAAAAAAACAACCCCGTAAAGAAATGCGCACACGGGGTGAAAACAAAGCATTCACATATAGCTCGGCACACGAGAACCCAGTGCCGCCGCGGGACGTGCCGAGGCGGACCACATGATTTATACGCGTTCGGCCGCACGTCAACGTTATCGCCGCCGCGCGAAAAGCTCCTCCTGCTGGACGTCCTGCCGCCGCGGGATGAATATTATCTCGGGGCCGTGCACGCGCGCCGTCACGTACCTACCACGTAAGCCGGACGTGCGTCAAAAACCGCAACGAAAAAAATCTTTGTCCGTCCGGCGCGCGCGCATTATAGAGGTACGATATAGGTAAGGTACGTGTTGTTTTCGCGGGTTAATACAACCGGTTTTTGTGTTTTATTTTTATTATCAATATTATTATTATTATTATTATGAGAAAAAAAGTTGACAGTTTCCGTCTCGAGTTAAAACGTATAAAACGACAAACGACTGCAACGAGTGGAAAGAGTTGAAAAAAAAACCGTATACGACGGATCAATCACTATCGTATTTCAAAACCGGACCATGAAGGTGTAACCGGTTACGGTGGGCAAGATTGGTGTGGCGAGGAAACATGACGAGAAGGGGAGGGGGGGCGTCGTCGTGACGGACAAGACGTTTTATTTATTAAATATTTACTACCCGCGCACGCTTTGAGCGAATCGCTTAAAGTGTGTCGCGCACGCTGAAAAGCTGCAATCGAACATTATTATAGCGCGAGTTCCAAAATCATTCGTCGTCAATCGAGAGACGATACTGAAACATAAAATGTGAACGCAAAAGACCTGGCGTCAAAACTTTTTATTATATCCATATAAGGACCGTGAAAAGTTATATCTTTTTCGAGTAACCTCCGCAAACATGCACGTCGACGGTGCGAGCCGGCCAAACCGACGTTGTTAACGTAACGCGGGGAGAGGGAAACAAATTGTGTTTTCGTGTTCGTATAATATATATTACTATAATAGGTAATAGTACAGCAATATTATGTGTGTGTAAAATTGTACACGAATTTTCCTATTTCGTCCGCCCCGCGTTCCAGTGGGTCGCGACGTAGGTAAACATTAACGCTGATGGGGTGGCGGATGGTCGGCAGGAGTGGACGAAGGGGTTTATCGGTTACCGGCGTGTGTGTTTACGTCCGTTTACGGACATTAATTACGTATAACATATATATACATATATAAAACTAGAGCAATGATAAATAATCGTGGGCGTCAGTGTATAACCTGAGCGCTTGTGAGTCCGCACAACAAAGGGACCAGGCCCGGGATTAGTTGTCCGACACGATGATGTCTGGAACGTGTCAGCTGATAATGGCACCCATCAATCACTCCACTCCCCTCAGCGCCCACCCCTCTCGAAGCACGGTTACATGCATACCGTGACCGTATTTCAATCACCCAGTGACTCAGGCTCATCAATGTCTCCCCCGCCACCGACGACCCATCACCGATCCACCGTCACGTCCTGCAGCACATATACCCGGCTACCACGCGGTAATCGATTCCCAGTGTAGACCACCACCACCACCACCACCACCGCCACTCGATAAATACGCGCCGTCCGAGCGCGCGCGCTTGTATCGTACGCCATTAATAACTTTTCGGGTTACACCTTCGCATCGTGATCCTTTTTACCCGGCCGAACATGCGATCGCTATTTATTTCTCCTGCTGCAGTCTTTCGCATTAATTTGGACCTTAACGATTATTAAACAATTTCACTACGCCCGTCGAGAGCGCTCGTCTCACGGTCCCGGACGTCAGATGATAGTTTAAACAACCATAACGGGCACGTACGCGGAGAAACGACGTTTCGTTTAAATATCCGTAGACCCAATGCGCGACGATAAACACGTTGTGTTGTACCGATGATAATATACGCGAAACTATATGTATTATGTGAAGCTCGAGACGGAGATATCGAATCCGATTTCCGCGAGCCGACGATATGGATGGTACCTCATCCCCACATCGGTCGTAAACACGCGCGTTTTGGAAAATACGATTATATACAATATACATATACATGTGTGTGTATATATTATGTACGTGTATGCGAGCGGGACGTCGTTTTGCGTTGCCGAAGGATATACACATTCTATATATGTGTATACAATAATATTATGTGTGTGTGTACGTTATCGTGTTGCGCCGCCGGAATTATTAAACTTTTGTTTCGTTTACCGAAAATAATAATAACAGCGACATAAAAGAGGTCGGCGGCGGTAGAAAAGCGGTGGCGGCGAATCCTAGGCCGCGGGCTGCGCTCTCCCTCCAGCCCGCCGCCGCCGTGATTCCACAAAGACTTCAAATCAATTACCCGGACCTATAACGAGATCCAGTAACGATGTTTTCGCCCCCACCGCCCCGGAGAACTCGGGGGTTGTTGATCAAAGAATACGCTCGGAGGCCTATCGAGAGAATACCGTGCCCGACCGCGTCTTATATATACATATAAGTATACTCACACACATACCCGACGGAGGGGTACACTCTCGGCTAGTGCACCCACCACGTTACACGTAGATATACAATATGGACTAGCGTGCTCGTGTGTGAGTGAGTACACGGTAAAATGTCCGGGGGGTAATTTATTTGCAAACACGTTTCGCGCCGAGCACGTCAAAAACCGTTCGTATCATTCCTCGCCGGTTTCGGATTTGTCTTCCTGCCAAATTATAATGACGTTTAATGCGCCGCGGCAACGTTTTTTTTTCCACTTCCCTACCCGTCACCCGGAGGCTGCGCGACGACGAATAATATTATTATTAAAAACGTACATAATATAATATAGTCGGTCGGTTGTCGTGCCGCAGACGCGCGCAGTTGTTCTCAAAAGAAACGCAAATTTAAACCACTCGTCTCGACACGACGTACCTACAAACATAAAATATATTATGGCGGGGCGGACGTATTATACCGATTATCGGGTTTCGATTTCTATACCGCGCGTAATTGGGTTCTTAAGTTTTTCCCTTATACCTAAATGCATAATATTATTAGAATGCATAGATATTATATTCTCAACGCACGCGGTAACGTTTTACAACACGGTAGTCACTCTGTAGGTCGTTCGACAGTCGGCGGTGGTGAAAATCACGTAAGATATCGTCGCCGTCGTCGTAAATTATTGTAATAGCCGAGTATACAGTCGTCGCGATCGAACACTCGCAGGGCTGCTGCCAATCGTGATCCGACGCAATCGTGCGAGCAGCAGGTCGTGCAGTATCGGACGATGTTGTGTATACGACACGGGACGCAAGTCGGTAGACCATAAAATCCGACGAATCGACTTTGAAACGTGACGTGCAAAGTTTTTTTTTTGCCATTTATTTGGTTTCATATTTTCACACGATGATTGATTAACGCTGCCGATGCCGCTGCAGTTGCTGTCGCCCGGTATATTGTTTTGGGCCGTTTGAATAGTTCGTGTGCGTGCAACGTGTGTAACGAATATTTATGCAAATCAAAAAACCGACGACGCGACCGCTTTGACGTACGGCCAAAAATGTAATTTTAATTTCGCCATCGGCTGACGTTCATCGGTGCGGTTTAGCGGTTTCGGGCGATACACAGTACCGCGTTACCGGCGCGACGGCGGCGGCAGCGAGGAAACGCAACAACATAATATAATATTATCTCGTCGGGTAATAAAAACTCCAAAAATAAAATCCAAAGCGCGTATACATGCATGCGGTCCAGCTCTCTTGTTAATATTAAATTTAAATCCAGGGACCACCGCCGTCATCGCCACCTGCACAGGCCGAGACCGAGAGATATAGACGGACGGACAGCGGGAGAAAGACGGACGGAGGAGCGGTGATGATTTATTGCGTTATTAAAGAAATGGGACCGGGATTAATGCCTCACACGCAATGCGCGGCGGCGACTCTCCGCCGACGATTCCTCTCTCGAACGTATATAATATATCTATGCGACCTGAAATGTCGTCGTCTAAAGCGTATAACATACACACACCTATATATATATATATAAATGTGTGTACCTATAATAATTGTAGTCGTGCAGTTGCATAACGTTTCGACGAGAAAACGACGACGGTCCGTCGAGAACGGGAAAAAATGATTTCGCACCGACGTTTGTTCGCAGAAGACAAACAGCAGCCAAGTGGACCGAAATAATAATAATAATGAAAAGGGCTGATTACGATTGCTCGCGGGGAGCAAGTTCCCGCCGTTCGGGCTCATTCAAATTACACCAGGCAGAAAATTAGTCGCAGAGCGTATACATTATTATTTTTTATTATTATTAATATCGTCATCGTCGTACGTACATATTATATTATTAAACATATTGTGCAGCGTGTGTGCGGAGAAAGAAAAACTCGCGCACAATGGTCGACAATCTGTCAACCGGTGCCCGCCGTCACGACGACGACTACTATAGTAGCCCCGCTACACAAGTATTATGCCTATATAATATAGGTAATACTACCGCGCCGCCGTGATAATGTGTACACATTATAATATTATAATACCTGTTCTGCGCTCGTCAAGCTCATGTCAAAAAGCAGTTTAGAAGTATTTAACAACTGGTTCTCTCGTGCAGCACTCGCACAATTAGACTACGACAACTCGTTCTCGTAGACAGCCCTCGGCCTAATAGAGATTTATGAACCGTGAAAACGATCGGGACCGTTTCGAAAACGCCCTCCGCGAACTCGCGCGGCGGTGGAGGTGGCGGCGGATGACGAGGGGTACGCGTTATCCTCCTTCACGCACTACACAGCGCGCAGGTATTCACAGAGGACAGCAGCCGAGATGGCGTAGTTGCTGTGACGAAACAGTGTTCGGGGCGATACACAGAAAATATTATGCAAATAGCGTATGACGGAAGGTCTCCCGAGAGAAATAAAAAAAAAACCGGCCGCACCGACGACGACGACTCCGTCAAACGGGGTACACGCATAGGTGTAGGTTAGACGTGTAGAAGACGATCAGCTGGCGTATGTGTATATATGGGAGAAAATCTATCAATATTCTTATATTACATCACTATCGGGACACTTGACGACGACGACGTGTAACATAATATAAAACACAAATGCGAATAGGAAAAGCGCGCGAGATATTTTGCAGACGGCGATATCGTATCAAATATAATAATATTATTAGGAGGTATTATATACACGCACGAGACCGTAATATCGCATCGTTGTGCATTCGAAACACGTCCGGTGTAGATGCGCCTCTGTTCGCTTTTAGCATGTGTGTGTGTGTGTGTGTGTGTGTGTGTCGTATAAAAAGACGCGACAGAGGCCGGACCAATAAATCCATCAGTCGTTCGTACTACAGATAAACTCTTCAGCGTCGTCGTCCTTTCCTTCACGAGCGGCGACGGCGGCGGCAGCGCCATGCATCAATGTGTCAAGTCTCGCGCTGCACATGTCCCTCCACACTCCCCCCCCCCCCCGGACTAAAAGACAAATCCCCAGCCCGTGGTATTACACCACTCCTTCGCCGCCACGTCACTAGCGCGGTATTCAAATTCGTCACCGCCGCTAGAGCGGTGCAGTTGTAAATTATAATACATATACATATATATACACACACGACGACGTCGGTTCTACGATATTATATTAAAATAATATATTATTATTATTATACCTACACGCGTCTTGTGATTATTATAATATCGTTATTTAATGCGATTTTCACTCGTCCCACGATGACATTTTTAATATATTGTAATAATAATATCACCATCTCGCTGAACCTTTTTTGGCCACCGGTCCGACGACGAGCGCCAATCTCTTTTCGCGCACTCTAACGACCACAGCGCCGGCCGTATCCAGACGGACCAATGGATCGCGTCCGTCAACGCGTCCGCCGCAGCCAGACATCAAATCTCGTCGCGCAATAATAATAATAAATTATGATATCGCGTGCGTACGCGCGCTCGAGACGCCGAGTCGTTTTGGCCGATCGACGCGTCGTCGCGGCGGTCCGGAGCGTCTAAATTTAAAACTGTTTCGAGAAAGAGACGAATAAGAGATCTCAGTCTCCTATAAATTATACAGTATAATAATATATGTGCGTACTGCGCGCGATAATATAATATGCTGTGTACGGCGTCGGTCGCGAACAACGGCGGACCGAAGAGAATCCGTCACGATGAATAATTGCGTAATCCGTGACGACCATTCCGGACACACGAACGCGCAACCAAGAATTCCCGCAGCGTTCGCTGGAATCCGAAGGTCCTCCTCGCGGGGTTTTCGACATTTCAGCCTGCTACTGTCCCCGCACCGTAAATCATTATTTACGTTTCGGCGTACATATTATACTATAAACTATTTATTGTATGGGCCGGACGAGCTGTGTATCGATATAATATTATTATGTTTTATAATCGTTTTGGGGATAATATGACGCAACGACCCACCCCGTCTACACTGCACACACATGGACGACACCCTGCCGGCGCGTCAACGCTGTAGGTAAATCGAAGCTGATTCGGATTAGACGCGGTCAAAAAATGCGCAACAATCAATATAATATTATAGTCTTTTCTCATTTTTTTTTTTTTGACATTGCATGTCCGGCGATACGCACCAAGTACAATTTTTCTTAATATTCAATATAATATTATGCCTGCAATAATGTACCTATAATATTATAACAGTGGACACGTTAACGAAAACGCACAAACAAACAAACACGATGCGCGTATATTATATAAAATCACTCGGCCGACACTAAAATCGTACGCGACAAGCGAACTGTGGTGCGGCGGCAGTAACCCAATCCCGAATTAAAATTTCGTAGGACTCGTATAAGATATACGTACACAGGCGGACGTGACAAGGAGTGACAGGCGACGTCAGGCTTTCCACATGAAACGTTCGTAACGGATTTAATTTCAAAACCGAAAAAAAATTATTATACAGATTATTATTATTACGCATATATAAAAAGGTGGGTAGGTGTATATGTACTATGATATAATATTAAATTAGCCTTGCCTTGCCGAGCACTGTCTCGTCACTCGGTTGGGGAAGCACGTCACTCCGGACGACGACGGCGATACACACAAACACGTGAAAACAGGTTTTCGCTCTCTTGACCGCAACAGGTAAATAAATATATAATATGTAATCGACAAAAACCCATAAGAATTACACCGCACACACACACGCACACGAACTTACTACGTACGATGCATCACCGCGGAGAAAAAGGAAACCGGCATGATAAAATCATATTAGGTATATCCACCCGTCTCCGGAGTAGGTAATTACACGGCCAAAAAAAATATACAAAACCAACGAAACCCGGCACCGAAGCCGGATAAAACTTTCCAGGGGTGGCAGCGGCGGCGGTGGCGGCGACGGTCACGGCGCAGTCAGTATATTTAGGTGTGTGTATACAATTTTTTTAGCTTCTGCTGCAGGTGATTTCGGTGCGTAGGTACGGCGATCGGTCAGGGGTCGGCCGGGCGCGGCGGGAAAAAGGTCAGAGAGACGTAAGCGAGCGGCAGTAGCGGTGCCGGGGGATGACGGACGGACGGACGAGAACCGGGCGAGTGTGCCCCGCCACGGAGTGCGATCGAACGGAATTAGATTGAAAATCGCGCGCGCGAGTGTGAGTGTGTCGGCCCCGTTGTTATTTATTTCTCTTGAGGGGCATCCATCCATGTCTATCACTTGGCAGTAGCCGTGCGAAATGTCTGTTTATGTGGGCCCCGCGCGCCAGGTCCTCAGGGCATTCCCCCTGTTTCCTCCCCCCCTCTATCAACCACTAGACGAAAACGACGGTCGGAGGCTGCGAATATATATCCTTTACCCCCCCCCCCCCCGCAAAGGCCGGGAGAAATATAAAAACGCGTTACGTTGGTTTTTATTACTATATGTATCTATATATATATATATAGATAGGTATATACATTTCCTGTACGTGCGGCGGCGGCGGTGGCGACTGACGCGTTCTTCGGCCTCCCCTCCACGCCCGTATTATTCCCAACGAGTTTCCGCATTGACTTTTTAAGACGATTCGTATTTTTATTTATTTTTACAACTCTCTCCGCGGTGTATATATATACGGATTCTATTTCGTTTACCGATTGTTCGACCATATAGTATAGGGCGCGTAATAATGTTATATAACATAACATATTATTATAGTATATAGGCGCATGTGTTCACATCGGTCCGATGGTAATAAAACACGCTACAAACTGACTGCACACACGCTGACGAACCCATTCACCAATAATTCGTGTATACACAATACTTTATTAGTTGATAAAAAACAGAGGACCGACCGTCGAAAAAAATAAATCTCTACCACCCGCCCCGACGATGCATGCAATAGACCGTTTACAGTATATGTATCTTTTTACCACGTTTTCGGAGACCAACAAAGTATGGTTCGAAAAAAACACACACGTATATATTATATATATTATTATCGATCATTGAACGTCCGGCGGTCGATATCGGGGGCGGCGCGCGTGCACGAATAATAATAAAACAGTGAAACATGAAACGGATAAGACGAGACGAAGACCACGCAGACGGGTAAAATAAAATAAAATAAAAAATTACACGGTCACACGTTATCGTATTATTATATTGTCTGTACTTAGGTGGGTTTTTGACGCGACCAGTCGCCCGACAGAAATGGACCCCCAATAAAAGGCGCTATCTTCGAGTCCGTTGGTTTTTGACTCCACGGCGTACGAAGATTATTAACATATTATTATTATTATTGTAATGTGTTTGTGTTAGCGACGATATAGAAAAGGCACTCTACGTCGCCACAGCGATGAAGGACGTGTTTTCCCGAAAAAAAAATTAACATATTCGTCGGGGAGCGTTCGACGGAGGCGAAAAACGAAACCAGTTTCGGTGCCTCGGCCGAGATTTTTTTGACAGATTCTCGAAATCTCTGCCGAGGAAACGACGACGTAACACACAAACGCGTATACGTAGACGTTGCACTTGTGTCTTATCGGTGACCATTGTTCTGTACGTCAATCCCCTTCGAGTCGGAGGCGGCGACGGCGGCGGATATCGTGTTCCACCGGCGCGCGCGCGACTCTCTTCGGACATGAAACAATAATATTATTTATTTAAATGACGAAACACGGACGAAAACAAACCTGCTGCGGAGACGACGTGACGGTCTGCGCATACGAAAAAAACCTGCAGTAGGTCCAATTCCATAGAAATAATAATATTAACGCGCGTGCGTGCGTGTGTAAAACAAACGTCGACCTCTAGGAGTCCGGGAGTCGTCGTATATAAGCGCACATAAATTAAACCATAGCACGACATCGCATTATTATTATTATTATTATTACCTACATATTGTTTTCGAGTCTACGAGCAAACACAATAATATAATAATGATAGTAAAAACCACTCCGACGGCTTACCGAAATAATAATAATATTATAGACGCGGTGACAAGAGAAGTATAAGAGACAAGGCACCGTATATGACGACTATGACAGGTGTAGTATGCGTATATATCACGTAACCCACACACGGGTAGTATAATAATAATTGTGCAAACGATTGCGCCGATAAATAATATTATGTAGGTCCGAGCAATGCACATAATATATAATATAATATATACCTGTACCTATTCCACACGTAACATCGCGGATAGGTATTAAAATATTCGACGGACACTGAAATCGCGTTTTATTGGAAAAGTCTGCGACGTCAAACCACTATTTACACAATATATTAAAATGATTTATAATATTTCATACGACCGGCGCAGCTATAATATTATAATGTATGGTATTTTAATTCCGCAGTATACGTATATACAGAGCGAGTGCATTACACAACGCGCTCAGAGACGAATACAGAAAAAAAAACGTAAAACACCTGTAACACGTTTATACAGGGTGTGTGCGTGTGACAAACACCTATATAAATGGGATTTCGCCGTAAAATTGTCGGACGTTGTCGGCGACACGCCCCGTATATTACCACTCGATGTATAAACATATAAATAAATTTAGTTTGAAAAAAAATCACATATCGAAACCAGATTTGCGTGTGTGAGTGTCATGACAAGTGGGCGCTCTCCGTACAGATATTATAATATGCTGTGCCGCCGCCGCCGTGGCCCATTGCCGTCGAAAATAATAAATTATGCAATGATCGGATAAATTATTCGAAAAAAATTGCTTAAATCCAGCGAAATTCTTACAACAATACCGACCCGTAATCCTAATACAGTGTAGGCAAAGAAAACTAGACGGCGTAGAGTAACCCACCATAAACGCGTCGTCATATCGGACCGAATTGTCTCGCGACAAGAAGGGTCATATTATTATCGTCGCCGTCGCCATCGACATCATCGCATCATCATCATCATCATCTTATTATTATTATTATAGGTAGGTGAATATAATACCTACCTTTAAGACGTTGTATATAACTAGTATAGAGGTAAGTACGCGTATAGACGAAATTACAATTACGGCGACGGCGGTCTCGCGCGGGCGCCACAGTCTATTATTTAAAGCAATAAAAATCGGGCCAGTAAACATCGGGTTGAAATTCGTTTTTTTTTTCCGTTTTCTTCTGGCGGCAAGAACTGGCCGGAGACAATAAACTACACAGCACACACCTCCAAAATAATAACGACGTCCCCGACTACACGTATTATACATTATATGTTTGGGTGTAAGTACCTTAAGTAGCTATTATATATTATATCGAAATAATGTATCATCAACGTCGATTTCGGAAAACGATCGGAAAAAATATATTATGTTATAATACGCTCATACACTCGTCCTGCATGGGTACACGTCTAAATACCTGTATATACAGTGTGCGACTACACTACAGTATATTATTATTGTTATTATTATTATCATTATTATTATATATATATATATATTAAATATTATTATTATATAGGTTACGGTGGCAACGGTTCAGCCTGAAAATAATATAATAATAGTAATGCCATCCACACGTATAAGAACGAGGTCTCGTAAAAATATTAATGAAAATATCCCATTCTTGTAGCCGCCGCACGCCCTAGGTCTCCGGTATATAGAGCGTCCCCGCGCCGAGGGGTCGCCATTTAATTATACAGTAATAATATTTTATTATTGTTATTTCCTTAAAATCCCATTATGTTCAGCTTATTACTATTATATCGTCGTCGTTCTACTATCGTATAGATACTATCGGGTACAAACATTCTTCGGGAGACTATATTATTTTCATAATACACATTCACTGTATAACGAGAAGCTCGAACCTAACATCACTGGTTATTCAAAAATCTCATACATGGCTATTATACTATAGTATTATGTGAGTATCAGATTATATATTATGTGAGTGAGTCTGTGTGTGTGTTTTATCGGGCTAGATAACAAGCAACGAGCGTGCAGTCGATATACATGGCGCACGCATGATTTATATTGCCATCGTAACATTAACATAAGTCGAGTTATTTGTTAGACATTTTAAAAACGAATTTATTACGCATCGGCAACGTTTTCAAAAGAAAACCGGAGAGAGGAGCGCCAAAAATATAATGACAATATTGTAATACGTATTCGGGCATATTATTATATGCGTCTAATAACACAATATATTATTATATTATGTGCATTAGTAAATTGTATGTGTCATGAAACGCATATTATAATGGGTATTGGGTAGGTGCAGGGTATACACAAAATTGCGACGAAAATTATTTTTTTAACTGTTATTTCTGAGAAACATCGATGTAATCGAACGTCGACAGAAACATGTGACACAACTGCGACCGCACGTAGAGGAGACCTGATGAGATGGACAAAAAAATCACCAACGCACACACAAACCCCCATATAGGTAGTGCGTAAAGCGTATATGGAGAAAAAAAACTCGGGACGTCTGACGAATAGGACCCATTGTCTAATGACAACGAAAATAGAGATCTGGTGCGATCTACTAGGATATCATATAAATGATAAATATATATATAATAGCCGTGTTGCAGTGTGTGTGTGTGTGTGTGTGCCCATCCGTCCGGATAACATCTGTCTCCCATCGGAGACACTGCGCGTTCAATGCGGTGCTCACGACACGTATTTTAAAAGCCTAAACCAACCCCTGCACCCCGCGCCCCGACGTTTTCATTACCGGTATAACTATCATATATTATATATATAATATATTGTATTAGTTTCGGATTGACAGCGGTTTTTTTCCTACAAAGTCCCGTTTCTCGGTAGGTAGGTAGGTATATTATATCATATGTAAGTACCTACATATGTATTATTATTATGTTACAGTGGGGGGTATACGTGAAACGTTTTTTTTTTTTTTTTTTTGTGATTACTATTTCGTTAAGCAAACAAGTCTGACGGCGGCCGCGGCTGCGGCCGGGACAAATATAATAATTATTATTACACAATCGTAATTGCGCGATGACGAGACACCTGCGTGTGAAGGGAACACGTCATATTATATACATCATCGTACTACAGACGTACTGCAGGCTAATAAATTGATCTATGTGCCATGAGGATAATGTACACACCGGTAAACCAACCATTAGGTATAAACCGTGAGTATGGCGCGAAACTGATTTTTTTATATTACCTATTCGAAATTAAGACCACGACTCTATGTCAGTGTGTATGATATAATTTTCGTTTTACGACGATTTGTGTTTCCTGTAACCAGTATCTAAAATTATTAAAACTGAGAAAATGGCGTAGACAATTTTATGGCACGTTGTCGTCGGGTCTTCCGATCGGCCGACTACCAACAAATATTATAAGGTTATCGGAATCGTTGATTAAAGAATTCTATAAAATCTGACCCTTCGATCGAAATCTCGGTTCATATTTCATGTATAACGGGAGCCCAATTAAAACGTTTGCCCACTGGCCCATTGACTTACGGCATCGCGCTTATATGGTGCTTATAATAATAATAGTAATAATATGAAAACGAAAAGAGAAAACTTGTTTCTCTAATTAATTCAATCGACTGTTAATTTGAACGGATTATTTACATTTACAGCGACAACTGCTCCCCTCCCCGCACACCGCAACGCCACAAACGGATAGGAACCGCGGCCACCGGTACACGCGTACCCATATTACAATATATCTAAATATCTATGTACAAGTTGCGTCTGTGTATATATTATAATAATATTATACGCCGGTAGTCGGTACTAATTTATACATAATTTTATTATAACATTACGCGATACTACGAACGAAAATAGTACAAAAAAAAAAAAAACGATAAGCAAGTTACGTAATTATTTTTGGAAACGGTTTGGAAAAAACTCAACAACGTTATTAATTTAGATTCCAGGTAGGTACCTACTAAATAATTATTGTTATAATCGTTTTTCGTTTATTAGTGATTATTTCGGGTGCGTCGACGGACTATGCGCTGCTATACTGCTACCTACCAACAAACCGTAGCCAGTTTGACTATACGAAGGGCAGGCGGCGACGGGGCAGCGCACGCACGTTCAGCTGAAAAAATAACTGTCGTGTGTGTGTGTGTGTGTGCGTGTGTGTGCGGCGCGCGTGACATTGTACACCTAAGTTATATATTATTTCCTTTTTCTTCCCATTCTACTTCTTATTTTGACACCTGTATAAATGATGGAGGTCGGAAAGACGTACGGAGGACGTATTCGCAATATTTGTGTTGATGATAAAATAAACAAAGCGACGGCTGCGGTGTGGGCGCGCGGTGCACGACGAGGAACAGGCGGGAAAAAAAACGCGCCGCGAAAGGCCCATATTTTTTCGTCGTCCTTTGCAGCGGCGCGCGAGTGTCTTTTTATGTGTGCGAGTGTGCGACGAATGATTTATAGAAGTCGCCCGAGAATTGATGCGAGCAAACACCAGGAGTGGGCGACGACGAAATGTAGAAAGGGAGAAAAAAATGTGTCTTCCGAACGGTTTCCGAAAGCCAGTGATAATAGTTTTCGTTTGGTCGACTGTATATACACAATATATAATATACTGTATACATATAATATATATATATATATATATAATATAGGTACATATATATATATAGCCGTATAGGTATACTATATAGGTATATTGTGCGCGCACCATAATATAATAATAAATAATATACACACGTCGCGTAGGTATGTAACACCACATCGGCTCACCGGAATAATATGAATAAATATGATGCGATTTATTAAAAAGTGTGTGTAATGCGTAAAAACTTGAATCCCCAGGCTGTTATTTAATTTCTAGGAAACAAAATAAATAATAAACAAAGAAAAAACGTGATTGACGCAGAGTGACTGCCCGAAAATTCCTAATAAATAGTATAATATTATAATCGGTAAAACGTACGCGTATAAAATATTATTATAAGCGCGTCTTCCCGTACCAATACTTTTATATTTGTTTATTTCTCCCGGCGTAGCGATGTTATGTGTTCATTATTATTAGGTTTTTTTTTTCTATCAAAACCGGTCCTCGAGAAATTAGGCCAACGATTATGCATAATATATTATTATATTATGACTGTGATATCGTTGTCACGTTTTCGGAAAGCTATATAAACGCGTTAATATACGTATAGGAAATAGGAATTGATATAATATTATAATATTATATGTTACTGACTAATAAATACACACGCGTTTAGTGGAGAGATCGGATAGGAATATGTAAAAAAAAAAATAATAATAATAATAATAACAGTCTATCGATTATTCTGACTTATTGTTTGTTTTCATATCACTCGAGCGAGATTATTATCAATATTATATCATTGTTGTTATTATTTTTTTTTTCATCAAAACAACTCTTAACCGAGTTTCGCGCGCTTGTTGCACGACCGCCGAGGGTGGAGAAAATTTTGAATGGAACACGCGGCCACGTGAATATAAATTCCCCCGCGTAGAGGGCGGTGGTGGCATCGGTGGAGGATGTTGTTGCGCGAGGCTGTGTGTGTGCAAAATACATAGGTAGTGTATGTATGTGTATAATAGTGGAGTACGCGAGCCCTGGTAGTTGTGTGAATGAAACGCTGGCGGAGCGCCGGAGGAGTCCGACCAAAAATCCCAGAGGAATCTACCGTTGCACTTCCCCCCCCCCAAACCACCCCTTAACACACCACCCTCCCAGCCATGATTAAATACACCGTCTTAAGTATATTGTCGTCACGCGACAATATAATATAATGTACTATTACAACCTTATATTATTATAAAATAATGTATATTTAATTATATCAGAATTAGATATTGATATAGGCATTAGTCAAACACGAAACGGAACAAATTCCGTGCGCCTATATTATACGTTATAATTATTATTAATGTTATTGTTATTTCTTTAACGTTTCGATTTTCAATTGCGTGACAAAAAAATATGTGTGTCAAAAGTGTAAATATTCAACAGATGTGATCGTGTGTAGCCGCGGTGGCATTACAATAATAATATATCACAGTATAATATGTATAGTATTTAGACACACACGCAATATACATTACTACAGCGGATACACAAGTCCGAAATGATTGATGTGTAAAATGCGCAGAGATATGATTACAATAATGTAGCATAAAATGTCTACAATAACTAACAGACGGCCGGCGTGTCGCCTCATGATGTGTCCGGCACAATATTACTATATATTACAATATATAATATATTTCACGGCGTAGACAGGCACAACACACGTCTGTTCCGAGACACGTACCTAAATATAATGCACACAACACTTAATATTGTTGTACCTATCATAATAATAATTAATAACGTGGATCGATATTTCTTACACGTGATGTATATTTATCGGTATACCGCGTTATCGCAGGACTACTATAATGTATTGAATTTAAAATCCATTTCCCTCCAGTTTTCGGAATAGTATAGACATTTATCATATTATAATAATATAGTTCACGTGGTATGATCGAGCTCATCGGAGACGCCGTTTAGCGCGGAAAATAGCCAGAAAAAAGAACTCAGCTTTGATTATGCGGGTAAACTGTTTTGTTATCGACTGCACCGAACGCGGAAAAAGATATAAAAATTAAACTTATTATTATCATAATCCCTCGATTTCAAATAAATTAAATTTTTCTTACTTAGTGGTGATCAAATCGATTAAATACTTTATATTTTTATCAGAAACGGTGGCGCAAAACGAATAAACATGTGCGCGTGTATAGAGCGCAATCCATATGATATTATAATATAATAACATATTATACCTATCTAAAAATATAATAATAATTAACAATAGGTATATTACATATTATTATACAAACTGGCAGCGACGGCATAGTGTGCAAACGTACATTTTCTAATTTTTTTAATGATCGTCGCTGACCGGTGTGTAAAATGTGAACCGGGTGCAAACGCAATTTCTTTCTAAATTACCAAAAACGAATAGCGCAGGAGAAACAGAAACGAAAAAATAAAACCGTTTAATTCCCAGTTCTCCCCGTGTGCAATGTATATATAATATATTATGTATGGGTACACTCGTATTTAAGTATACGAGCTGCCACGAGTGTAATCGAGTTTTGATCGACCGCCTGGCCGCTCTCTCTTCCCGTACAATATGAAGTAGATATATAGGTAGGCAGGCATATTATATGTGTGTGTGTGTGCAGTAAACGCGTCCCCTCCGTCGTCGGTAGACATGTCAAAATCATTACGTCTAAAAGAGACGTCCGTGTGACACACACAATAATAATAATATAATAATAATAATGCTCGGCGGCGGTCTCTCCTATCTAATCTGTGTGCATGTGTGTGCGTGCGTACAAGGTAAGGTAACGCATCAATCAAACGCAGTGAGGCCGGCGCACGCGCACTCTCGCGCACTAAAGGCGAGAGGAGACGAAACGATAGCGGGGGTTAGCGTGTGTTGGAGAGAGACGAACATATTAATATGTATATAGGTACGAGTGGTGTGTCTCTGACGGCGCTTTCGTATTATATATAAATCGGTGTCAATCAACGTCGCGTTCCTTTTTTGTCTAAACTGTCATACGGGAAAACATCGTCTCCAGGCACATGTATTATATATACATATATATATATAGTACACACACTAGCGCAGTTACAACCCTTGGCCGCGACAGCAGCGAACAGACGACAAAACAATATACATATAGTACCTATACACGTAGTATGTCCTCCTTATCACCGAGTCCCCGTTATAAATACCTACACCGCCGAGGTCTATTATTTTATTATGAGGCTTAATCCATATACAATATATTATACTATTATGTATAATAGTAATACACAGGTAAGCGCGTTATTCTCTCTCCCCGTCACTATCGTCGCATAATAATAAAGTCGTTAAATATAAATACACACTATACAGTATATACACTATACATGTATGAAAGCGTTCGTTAATTTACACCACCGTTTCTAAATTATATAGACTCATATTATAGGTATTACTTGTGCTTATTCCATAACGTTTTAAATATTTTTGATATATATCCTCGACGGCCATATCGCGACTATAGTCTGAAAACAAATGAAGTCGTCTGCCGATTTTCGTACCCAACATATTTTATGCACATCGACGATTTCGCACAAGTTTCGGTCGGCCTTGTGTCGTGAGCGTGTGTGTAATAATATTGTTATTTATCATGTTGTATATTATACGATGTTATTAAAATGTACAAGTCGCTCTATATATTATAGAAATGACGTGATTATTAAATAAATCACATTTTATTATACGAATTATTATTATTCACATAAATATAATATCTTCACCACAGTCTTTATTAAAAATATTCAACTGACGTCCGAAAATATCATGCTATGATTAACGCGTTTAGTGAATGACGTATAATTTTACGTATAACTTTCCACCTAGTCACAGGCAAACATAATTTTATAAATCGGTTAAAATTAATTTAAAAAAAATTGTTGGTACAATTTTTTTAATATCGAATCCGATATCATTTAGTTGTTTTCTATAGATGAAAAATAAAAAGTATTGTTAGCTAATTACTACGGAAGAACGAATTCAACCCTAATTATAAATTTAATAACCATATTTAATTTTGACATAGACCAAACATATTATTATAATTAGACGTAGGTAAGTATTATGGGGATTGAGTAAATTAAAATAGAAAATCGATATTTCGGTGTTAAGTTTGTTTATAAAGATATTTCATATTGCGAACGGAAACTTATCGGTTACCATTAATTTATGTATATTTAGAATACCTATAAATATAAAATATTTTCTGTTTATGAGGGTTTAATTAAATAATTGATAATGATGTATTAAAATATGTCAAATATATTATAATAAAACGAAATTAAATTTCCAATATAACAGATTATCAAGTCATGCTACTATTATAGGTACATAATATTATAGTATACTGCGAGGCAATGCATATAATGTAAACATATAATTGATAATAAGCTACAGACAGGTGCAGCAAACCAAACCAAGGGTGCAGGTAATAATGAAAGACAAACTGTGGGTCAAAAATAATTTGTATACAAAAACGCACTATCTACATTCGGTTGCCTACTATACAAGCTCAATTACCACCGAACCACGATTGTTTGCGTTTTATATTTACGGAATTTATGACTATAAACTTGTACATCGAATTCTACCCAATATACTTGCAAGTTGTAGGTATAAATACGAAAATAAATATTGATCAAATGCAGTTTAAAGATAATTACCATTTACACTATATATAGCTACTATTTTAATATTACAAGCATTTTTATACTGACATAGTTTGTACATTTCTACCAATAGTCTACACGTTATATTATTATAGTTAAAGGCAAAATGTACTATTTACGATACGATTTCCTGGCCCCAAAATATTATATACTAACCTATAATTTATTGTTCTATTAGAGTAACTACAATTTTGGTCTGTGAGCAGGCCATACATTTTTTTGTGCATTTCTGTATGTAACATTTTCTTTATTTCCAACGATTAAAACAATTTTGGAATACGTCCAATAACCTATCTACACACTCGAGATTAAATATAAATGTAACGTGAAATGATGTAATTTCCGTGGCAAGTCGTCACAACGGCGGACACTGTAATATTTTATCGGGACGTATTATAAAACGAAAAACAACAAAATCGCACTAGAATCGAAAGACAAAAATTAAAAACGACCAGATAACATATTATACAAACCAACCACCGACGTCAGACCTTGACATATCATACCGGATTTTCTAATTTTATACGCACCAGCGATTAATTACTGTTTGAAAAATCAATATTTTCCGGATATACGTCCGCGAAGTAGCCTACATCATAATAATAGTAATAAGGTAATATTATATTTATTTTATATAGAGACACACCTAATATCACATTATGTACTTAAATATCTAGTAATGCATTGGCAGCGAGAGGGGGAACCATGTAGAGTGCGCTTCAGCGGTATCTACGAATTTCATATATACGCGATCGTCACGCGTGAACGTGAGCTCGACAGCATTCAAATAAACTTTCATAGTTCCATAAATCTTCGCAGAGTCAATGTTTGGCCCGCAGTTTTTCGACATACAAAAACGTATACCTATTGTATAGGTATACGCATGATATAGCTAAAAGAAGGGTGACATCGGCGACGACGACAACGTCAAATGGCTGATAAATGGCACACGTGTTTCACGTCCAATTCGCCGCTTTAAACACTCTACACACACATATTATACACACGCGCACCTTTTTTTCGGTCGTGCTACTACCTACTCTTTTCTTTCTCTCTTTTCAACCTCTGGCCTTCGGTGGAATTTCGTGTCATATTCTCGCAGCACCCTGCAGTCTCATCCTCCAGCGTCAAAAAACAAAACATTAAAAAAACCAATTGCAAGTGTATATATTATATGAATATGAATCGAACCGAAAAAAAACGATACATATATTTATTATGTACAAGTTACGCGCGCACTTGTAGATTTAGGCACCCGGAAAGGAGCAATAATCAAGCTTCATCGTGTTTATATACGCGCATTATATATAATATATATATACGTGTACGAGAGTGGTGTATACGTATTCTAACTATATATATACGGTGGCGTGCCCGTTTCATTTATCAGTGACAAGGAGAGAGATGCGCTTTACCCCCGGCTAGCCGCACACGCGGCGTCGAAAGCGGTGGCGGCGTTTCGCCCCTCGCGCGCGCCCTGCTCTGCCCGCGACGCCGCTCTGTTGCTGCCGCCTACACGGCAGTCTTCCCCCGCGGTATAGCTGGCGGCCGACCCGCCGAAACACGCTGCCGGCTGCAAAACACCGGCTCACCCATCAACAGGTCCCACTACAAAATCTCATACATGAAAATATACACTATATAATACATACTATATAATGCACTATGTAGGTCCTATCTACCATCAACACTACACGTACGAACACCCGAATATGCGTGTAATAAAATATTATAATAATAATAAGTAGACGTATCGTATATATATATCGGCGAACGTGTGTTGTTGTATGACGACTATTATATAATTGTAGTCCCGAAGAAGAACGCGTTTTGTATTTCTCGCCCGGGGAGGGGAAGAAAATAAGAGATCAAAAGGAGGCGCCGAAAAACGTGCGTGTTTACGGGAAAAAAGTGTTAAACGTGGTCGCGCGGTCATCATTAATAACGCGACGCCGCCGCCACGGTCCCTGCAAGTCATTGCGCGTATCTATATAAATATATATAATATTTATGTGTGTGATGTATACAGCAACCTGTGCCCAAAATTTACGACTCCTTTTTATACTATTATATGGTTTCCCTGTAATATATATATATATAGTACACCCACAAAACCCCCAACAGAGCCGCGAGGGTACCTATATAGATAGTGCACCAGGTGGAATTGCAATAGAAACCGATCTCTCGTCATCGTCCGCGAAGAATAAATAAAGTACCTAGGTATTATATAGTGTCCATAGGTAGAAACGACATAATACATAATGATGAAAAACTACATATAATATTCAAACACTGCGGATCACACGAAAAAAAAAAATCGCGGCTATAGATATCTAAAGATACACCTACATTTAGACGAACAGTAGGTGTTCTTATATTGTAGCGGCGACCTTTGAGAAATAATCCCTCATCTCGTAATCATAAATTATATGTACAATATACCTAAACAGTTATCGTTTGCAAACAATACCTTCGGGGACCTATAAAGGTATACCTACGTTTTACGATCGCGCACGTGATACGACCGAAGTAACAACAATTTTTCTGGGAAGGACGTAAAAAAAAATTGCGATTTTATACCAAAAATCAAATGGTTTTTTATTTCAACTAAATAATTTTGCTATAATCATTAATTAAGTATACCTATTTATGTAATTTATAAATTTTATCTGAAATGTATATTAATATTACATTCAATGGCTACAGATGCCGAGGACACCGGACAGTGTGCTTAATAAAAAAAAAATTCTATTCGTATACAGTATACTTATTAACCTATGATATAGCGCATCTCGTTAATTTTAAGAACGTCTAGTTTTTTTTTTTACTACGAGACAGGTTTTCTAAAAATGTATAATATTTGTGTAAAAAAAAGCATCAAAATAATATAATAGGTACTTAAATGTCTCAGGACTCTATTTCAACGATTTTTGGTTCGCACGACTAATTATGAGCTTTTGCGTGATAACACGGTGAGGTGACGAGAGATATACACCAAAATACTTATCATAATATTTGGCCATGTAAAAAATAGTAATTTTCCAGTAAGTACTTACATTTCATCCTTTTGGGGCAGTGTTGCTTCCTTCTGGTCATGATCGTGATGGAGTTACTTCGGTGTGGCGGCTTCTGCAATGTGCGGGATACTTCCTCCGGGCAAGACACGGTGGAGCGCGGGATACGCGACTTCCGAGTGCACGCGGAAGACGGAAATTCGCGTCTAATAATCACGAACAGCACTGATCATCGTCTGACATGACTCGTTTCGCGAGAATCAAAAACTTAAAAAAATATAACAAATTCGTACCGGTAACAATATATTTTATAATACAGACGGACGCGAGTAAACAGTCTCGAAAAACGAACACTAAATAATATTATTATATATTATTATTATGCGAAACGATCGACGTGAACAAAAAAAAATTTACAACAATAAACAGTATCGACTGCGGGTACGATATTATAAAAATTGCGAACACTTTCGTGAGACGTGTGTAATATTATATGGACGACTGACGGAACAATATAAAAATCGTCAACCGACAACAACGGCGACGCAGTGTGTGTCGGAGGCGGCGTCGGCGGCGGCGGTAGCGGCGGCGGCGTTAGTGGCGACGGAACCCTTGAAAAGCACAAAGACCACGGACGCGGACACGGCCATCACTGACTGACGGGTGTCAACAACGCGGGCCGACGACGACGGCGGTAACGCCGGTCGGAGCGCGCGGCCCGACGGTTGCCGAACGGGCCCGACCGTGACGTCACGGGCGGCCCGGGCGTGGTCTGGGCGGCATTCGGTGACGCCCACTCCGGGGTACGGGCACATAACTCATCCCCGCCCGCCACCGACCGTAGCCAGTACCGCTCCGGATCACTTTTTCGACCGGCGGCCGCCGATTTTCCTCCGCGACGGCGGCAAACGACGCCGCGCTGTGCCGCGCGGAAATCTTTCGGCCGCTCGTCGTCGTCGCCGCACGGTGCACGACACGTTATATTAATAATATAATAATATAATTTTTGTTATTATCAAAATTATTAAAATTCAATTAACGCTTATGATTTTTTTTTACCAGTTTCGTGTCTATGTAAACATTATAATCGCCACCCCATCGGTCATGCTATAGAATATTACCCATATATTATATAACGTTATTCAACTATATAACAATATTTAAAACCTCCCCGACCATATACGTGTTGTAGGCCATATACCTACGCCGTTGTTAGGTATATGTACCGATTTACAAATACTTCGTCTTTCTTTAAGATCGCGCGCCGAGTTCACAGCAATATGCGTGGTCTGTCGTGTAGTTTTTATTTTATTCTGATTGGCCGTTGTAATCGCATAATATGCAGTTATCATTCGCACTATATAGTTATATAACCGCATGCCAAGAGTTGTGATTTTCAGCTCAACTTTTGGACGTGACACGACAGATGACGTTGCAGCTGCAGATTGGTATACATAATATATAATATATATAGATAGGTATAATGTTGTACAACACTGCAGTATGTGTAATAATATATAGGTACCAATACATTATACAATACGTACCTACTAGCTCTGTCTGCGAGGCTTCCGAACAAACGCGAGAACCCGCTGATGATGGCTTCAAACACTGCAGCTTCCATGCCACAGCAGAAGTGGTGGCAGTATATATCAATCCGTTTTCTTCGTATATACGTGTAGGTATATACACAGAAATGCGCCAAAACGATTTATAGCTCGCGCCGTGCGGCATACGTGTGTGAGTGTGTGTGAATTAAAGGGCCCAAGAACATCTCAAACTCGTAAATTTTGTCCGTTTCTCTCTATATCGCCGAGCGCACCCATCGGCGGCTGCAATAAATAGAATAACGCGCTCGCGGACTGCTGCTGCGGCAGTGTGTATAATGTGTACAGTTTGTGTATGTGGGTATGTGTGTGTGTGTGTGTGTGTGTGTGTGTGTGTGTGTGTGTGTGTGTGTGTGTGTGTGTGTGTGCGTGTGTGTGTGCGTATAAACGACATTGTTTGGGGGCCAATTGAAATATATACATCGCAAACGTTGACAAAACAACTGCAAAAATGTGTGTCGATAAAAAAAAAAAATCTGTTTTTAAATCGATTGTAATCGCAAATATTCTCGTCGCACACGAGATATACGCCAGAGATTTTGTTTTTATGCGACTAGTCTTAAGGGGCGTGTAATTTTATTTTAAAAACAGTTCAGAATTTATTTTTTTACACGAAAATGTAGAGGTCATATTATTAGTATTCGACAAATAATTTATTACGAATCGTTAAATCTACAGATCAAACTTAATATTATAAAATATTTTATTAAAAATGATTACATAATATTATATATAGTACTGCAGAGTAATAAGTAATAACTGTATTAAACGCCTTCGTATAAAATTAAAAAGGCTGATGTCTATATATACTACTTATATACAGTCATCATTTTACATAGTATATACACATTACACCTGTGGATATAATATAATATATTATTTCCCTTCCTATACTTATTTTACTAGGTAGTAATTACATAGGTAAGGCGTACAAAATAAATATTTATAACAATATTTATTTATAAACATTTAGGTAAACGTACCTACTACCTATACATAGTACATATAGGTATATCTAATACAATATTACCTATATAATATATGTCACGTCAAGTACCTACCTATAAGTCTAATTTATCGAAGTTAAATTATTGACAATTATATACCTATATTTATCTATACAGACTGTTTGCCAGAATAATGTTTAAAAGCTATAATAAAATACCTGAAATACTTAATAACAATCTTGATCAATTAAATAATTACTAATTATAACTTTAGTGTCCACTTATTATAAAATAATTTATTAATTTCATATTCATTAATCATTATTAAGATAGGTATATGAATAAAATGAATCGATTATAAATCAATAACAAAAAATATGTAAATACAAGTAGGTACTTGCAATATCACTAATATGTAACTCTAATAACCTACCTTTATAAATTAAATATAGGTAGGTATTACTGTATTAGCTATAATAAGGTTTATTTTAAAATATTCTTAATGATTTTAATAATTTAATGAAATAGTAAAGGGAAAACATCTTTTATTGAAATTATAATTATACCATATAGGTACAATAAGTTATATTATAAATAATTAAAACCTATATAATATAGATACATTTAGAGTTTTAGACTGGCATAATACTGTCTATATAGGTAGGTATATGCAATTTACGAATGCCGAATTATAAGAGATTATAATTTTCAAAGAAAAAAGTTGACCAATAAACACTCTTTGGATTATTAACACAAGTATCATTAAAAATTATTAGTCCCTGTATAGTGTTCTATTTGTGCAAATTATATGTTTTTCTAATCTAATTAGAAAATAAACCAAAAATTAAAATAATATTTTTAAATGTTTTTTTACGCATATTATGATTACATTTCATCAGCATAATATTATACAAATAATAGCTAAATGAAAGTTTTTCTATGTATAAGGTACATCTATTATCATACCGCTACTTATCAACCAATAACGTTGTATTATATATTCACTCCAAGCAGAGGTGGCTTCAAAAAATGTACAATAATTACATGCATGTATCTATCATCTATGTATAATATGTTCCTACTTGATATATAATAATACTATATAATATGATATCTGTTTACAAAATATCTATAAGTTTGTATAAAACTTAATATCGGATCATCGGATCACTATTCGTTAAAAGTATTATGACAAATGATTAAATTATTTATTAGGTAATAGTTATGATGTTTCAGTCAGAATGACAGGAGACGGCTAGCGACGTAGGTATGTGAATGACAAAGAGTATGTGTAAAGTAAATCTTAAATATTTTTAAACGAAAATAATTCGGCAAGATTCGTTATTACATTAATAGTAACATTAATATTATATAACAGCCAACATAAAATAAGATGACCCCACAGTTGTTTAAGTACATATTTTAGTATCTTTGGTTACATTTTAAGCAATGTCACAATTTACAATGTATACCACCTATAGTACCATTATAATATAATAATAGGACATATTATTTAGATACAATGCGTAAAAGTACAGTTAGGTTCGCCATTTACACAAACACATTTTATTGTTAAAAAAATATTACACAGGTAGGTTATGCCATTCACACAGTACGTACCCAAAATATAAGTCATTCGTCATTGTAATCATTTTGTGATTCTTATAATAAGATTTTATTATGTACCTATAGGACAATATAACAGTTGTTATATTATTATATTTTTTACGGATTTAAAAATATAGACCGTTTCTGGGATGGCAATGTTAATATAATATATATATATATAATCATATTATACCTATTACTACATGTCTATATATTATTATATATTCGAAATGTAAAGTTTTTTTACTAGTTATTAAAGTAGGTTCACAGTAAGTATATCCATAGAATATACGCGTCTTGTCTAATGTGCACTCAAACGTCAAGAATAAATGACCATATTATGTATAAAATACATCATAATACCTATAACTTTTGCATCGCGCATGTATGTGAAAATAATTATTGATTGAAGGTCTTGTTAAATCGAAATAATGTACATAATAATATTATAAGTAAAAATAATATGTGCCGTGCATAATATACACAGAAAGAGTATAATAAATTTAGGTATATTCAAAAAATTATCAATGAGACTTAATTCGTACAGATTTCCCAGAATTCGAATTCGCCGTTAAAACTGCGTCTTACTGCGTTTCAAAATAGACAGACTTTTATGCCGTGTGTGTATATTATAATAATATACTGAACGCTCTGGCACATTATATTATACGCTTCATACCGACATACGGTCATCGAGGAATCTATAAAAAAAAATAAAACGGTCATTGATGTCAATTCGAAAGCATTGACTGCTGCACGATGCTACCATATATTATAATAATATAATATGTGACGAGTGTGATGCCCCGCCGAAATGACCTTCTCCGTCGTCATGTGTCTTTTCGTTTTGTACTTCGTATACATAGGTACCTATAATATTATTATACCCCGCTATAATCCGTGAAACTATACAGTAAATCGTATATAATACGAAAAGCGCAGGTAAATTACGAAAGACCCGCACACCTAAACGTAACCGAAATCAAGCCAAATAATAACTCCTGCAGCTCGTACCCATACATAAAAACCTCGTGTGTCGCAATACGATTTTCACATACCGATTTGGGTTTACGGATTGCTATTATATTATTGTAAACGTCCAGAGGTATGCTGTTCAAATTACGTTGTTATTATTATATTATATACTGCTGAGCTGCTGAGCAACTCGACTACAATAATATCACATTATTATCCGTATTATTTGTACAATAATATTATATCATCGTGTTTTGTGTACGCACAAAATATAGAAGTCGATTCGCGTTTGAAATAACCACTATATATAGGTATTTACACGCGTATCTTATCTCCTCGATTTACAGGTAGATGGGTATATTATTGGTTATTATTGTTATTTTATGTACCGATATGACTATGTATGTGTATACCTCTGCATGCGACAAAAATAACCAGTAGAATAGTAAATAAATTGGTGCACAATATGATATAATAATATCTTGTGGGACACATCTGTCACCATCCAGGATGATCGCGGCTTGATGATCTGGCATATTATAATATTTTAAAAATATAATATCAATTATACATGGATAATATGACCATGACTAAATAGATAGCAGCAACATTGATACGCATACCACCCCTTGCTTCGTCTATATCGCGTAGTTCCCCGTTTAACGATAATAACGACCAATATGCAATGTGGAGAGCTTTAAGTATAGATATGGCATCAAAACTACGGAGAATGCGCTATAACTTTATTTTTTTTGACATATCTATTTTGTCATGTATATGACAACATATATAGTTTGTATAAATTTAGACCATAGTTCATGAATAGCATATAAAAATGCCTTGAAACTGATAACTATAGAATAACTTTTGTTAATATCAATTGTTATTAAAAAAATAAAAAAATTAGTTTTGGTATAATTAATAATATTATAGCGTAAAATTGTAAAACAATTATTTTCTGGGAAAACTTAATAATAAGTCATTACATAACTAATTACATTTGTCAGTTCTTTCTGTCAGTAGGTACACTCTTTAGTACAATTAACAATATAAGAATAATATGTTATATTATTACAAGTCAAACGGAAACAAAAACAATTATAATTATAGGCTTATATTTATAGCTCAGGTTAGGTTTATATAGATAGTATTTCGATGCTAAGTAGGTTTAAACATTATCTGCACATTATAATATCGCGTACCTATACTTTCGCATTAAATATTTTATTTTAATTACCAAATTATATATTGCAGTCTGATTTGACGAGTAGCCTAATCACGTTGATAAACTATGTCTAATGTCTATTATAATAAATGTTTACACTATATACAGTCTATTTTTGTATTGAATGTAACGCAGCAAAAACTTGACCATCGAAAATGATTTGTTCAACCCATTAAAGCACGAGATGAAGAAAATATGGGTCCATTTTCCAGTATCGTACAAATTTTTTATATTAAATTTCGTTGTTAAAGTTTTTATTCTAAAATTAAAATGTGTACAAGAATAATAACATGTCCACTGTTAAAATATTTCAGACTGAATCGTAAATTTGTTTAAAAACAGTTACAGCATTATATTGTAAGTATCTATATAGTATATGATATAATATTATCATTAATTGTCCGGATGTTTATACCTATATAGACATTTATAAAAATTTTAACACGCGCTGTGATCTGCAGAAATTACAAGGGTGGTTTTTTTTTATTTTTTGGCTTGTCCAGTACATAATATTATTACGGCTATACCTAAATAATTATGAATTTAATACTTAATACGATTTTCTGCTGCAGCTGTCGTGTAGTGTTGAAAAATTATTATGATCGTTCTTCGACGTGTATATACCTATATGGTTACCGTTGGTTACTTATAAACCGTACGACGTAATAATATACCTAATAAGTAGTAAATATTTAACTTTTCCATACGAATAGGTAGTATGCATATTGTATATAGGTACACACACTGCAGTCACACACTCACACTACTATATATATATACACATTCACTGTTTCCTAACCAACCAGCCTAAAACGATTCGATTTAGTGTGATTGTGTATGTATAAATAGCGATATACATCTACTGCTAATATACCTGCGCGTCGCGGTTCAAACCACTTACGTACCTATTATACCTACACCGCATATCAAAATTTCGAATTTAAATCTCCCCAAACAGTATATAACATAAATGACCACCTGGTTTTTCGAGAACTTGATTTGAAATCAGATATTAATGTAATAGGTATATTATGATGATATACGTACAGTACAGTGGAAAAAATGTAAATAGGTACACATTATTATAATATACATTTATACACAATATAATATATTATAATATACACGCGTAAACACATTATTTTAATAGTGATATATCCTTTAAAATGCATATCAAAATTCGACCTGCATAACCCGGCTGCGTATATACCTATTACTAGCTCGCTATTCGTTCCGTATGCTGCATTATAATATGGAGGTACCTATTACAACGATATTAAAGTTTTTATGATGATTTTATGGATTCCACAAAAAACATTAAAAAAAACTAAACTCTATATGTTCTTGTATTTAATATGCACTGCTGCAGTACTTACGCGTAGGTAGGTATAAACTCAACTACTACTTGTTTTAATAAGCTTCCTCTGAAAATATAACAACTATATTATTAGTATATACTGCAGCGAGACGTAAATCAACATAATATACCTACGTACATAATATTATAATAATATAAAATATATATAACATATTATATTGTCTCTACGTTCCCCATTCGCAAAAGTCAAGATCAATATTATTACAGAAGTAATCACCGATTCCCCGTTAGCCGTTTTGTTTTATTTATAAACATAATTACGCAACAAACATTTTTATACACACGCGTATTTGATAATTATTATTATAAAGGAATAAAGGATAGGTATGAGGTAATGTACTAATGTAGGTGTAGTAGGTAATTAATATAACTCCTTCAATAAGCGTTTGTTCACCTATTTATGTCGGTTGCAGGCTTGTTATATACAACATTTACCTATCTATTCGTGATTATTTAAAAAGTTAAAACGACCAATAAGAAATATTGAGGAATTTGGTATTTGATGAAAAAAATCGTTTTATATTTTTCGTGTCATGTTCTAATTTGGGGTCCATTTATTTGTATTTTAGCATATTCAAAGTAGTTAAACTGTTAAAGTGCATACGATTTTCGAAAAAGATTTTAGTATTACTCATTTAACAAACTTCACCTAAACGGACCAGTATTGACCACCATGATAAATAATTGATTACATGTTTTGAAAACAATACACATTTAGGTACAGTGGTACGTAGTTGGAGTTTGGAGGATTTAAATAGTTTAAAATCCAACCCTAACAGTTTTTACTTATGTACTATAGTTTTAATTTTTAATTTATACTGCATAATATGATTTAAATAAATTATAAAATGTAAATATATCCGAGAAACCAATTCTATAACACACGAATTAATATAATAATATAATAAAATAAACGTTGAGATACCAAAGAAAAATAAATGAAAAATAAAAGTTTGAAAAGAAATATTTTTTGGATGAAAATAGGTACCAAAATATCTATAATTAATTTAAATGCCATAAATATTTACATCACCTTATAACGTAAAATATTTATTCACATGGGTAATCATGATTCACAAATCATCAACCTCGTCTATAAATTAAAATCCGTAGGTAAGACTTAAATTTACTCATTAGCATATTTTCATTTTATAAAGCTTGAGAGGACGTCACCCCCGCATGTGTTATCTCCTTCTTACACACGTAAGACACTGACAAAACGTGTTTACGCAGTCTGAGTTCTACTCAGTTCTACTCACTCAATTTTGGTTCTAGAGTAAAAATACCTCCTGTTCAAAATAAAATTGAATTGTGATAACATTTCAGAGGGCAAGACTGTACGTTTTTCCATTATTCCCAATATAACGTTCATTATATCGTTAAGAAATAGCAAAAATATCAACATTTTTAAATAACATTTAACTTTTCAAAATTTGAATTTTTTTTTTTTTAACTCACTGTCTCGCCCTCTAAAATATTGTCCTTTTTGTAATTGAGTGAGTTCTACTGTGTAAACGAGTTTTGTTGGAGACAACACATGTGGGTGTGACATCCTCTTAATACAATCTTAATACTTAATACTAGTTGAGGACGCGATAACCGCATGTGTTATCTCCGTCTTACAAGTGCGTAACATAGCAAATTTTACGCTCAGCAGAACACGTGTAGGTCCGTAAATTTAAAAATTAGAGTGAATTACCTCTTATAAAATCTATAGGTAAGATTATTGTACATTATATGTACAAACAATTTACAATTTTAAAACACTCATAATTCACTTTAAAATTAAAATGTAATAAAAAACCTCTGAGATTGCTTGGATAATAATCTTAGCTATAGATTTTATAAGAGGTCAATTCACTCAAAATTTTAAATTAACGGACCTACACGTGTTCTGCTGAGCGTAAAATTTGCTATGTTACGTACTTGTAAGACGGAGACAACACATGCTGGTACACGTCCTCTTAATAGATTCTTATAACATTTCGGATGTTATATACTTATGTTTTTTCGATATCTACTTATACATATTTTATAGCTTGACACTAAAACTAAAATGATTGGCTTTTCTTCTCGGTTAATAATTTCACGGAAAAACAAAAAAAATGACACGTATTAGGTCAACTTGTTGGAACGGACACGCATCTCAAGTACGTAATACTATAATTTATTTATATTTTATAATATTATAATGTACATAAGTCCTGCGATATCATCTATAATAATTCGTATAATTTTCCGCGTAAACATAAAAATAATGTTACTGATAGGTAGCGTAAATAATGAATTTGAAAAAAAAAAAACGACGTGCCAGTTCGATTTCGGCGGGGCGTTTGTACCAAATCTATGTCTCTATTAAAGGATTTTCGAAAACTCACGCCTGTAATAATATGATGTTAGATATTATTATTATATTATTGTATTTTAGTATATTATTGTACCTGCACGGCCGCCGCCACCACAGTAGTTGGGATTTTGCGTAACCTACCCACGACGACACACCCGTGAAGGCATTATATACGCGTATGTACAGGTATAAGTACGATTTCGACTCTCGGCACCCGTCCGAGTGCATTTAAACGAACCGTGAAAAGTATACTATAATACACACGCATATATCACGTATTATACACACCTTACACAATTATCGCGTACGTGTAGGTGCAAGTGTACCTCTACCTGTATATAATATTATGTCCGGTGTGCGGCGCGGGGGTAGCGGGGTAGCTGCTACCGAGCACAATACAACAATGTATGGTAGGTATGTATGTATTATATATATAATATTTATTTATTATATAGAATTATATATATTATTACACGTGCATACGGTATCGGAATCGAAGTGTACACGATGATATTTGGGGTGGGTGGACGTGTGTACTGCAACGAAGAGGAGACCACAATAATATACCAAGCACTTATATTATATTATATAATTATTTTATTATAATATTAATTTTATAATAGGAATGTCTGAGTATACATAATAACATGTTTATAATAATTACCAAATTATTTTCAACTATTTATATTTTTATACCATTTAATACCAATTTCTTCTTTTTTTAAAAATTAGAATCATCCCTTCTCCGGTACTTAAATTGAATGCAACTATATTTTGATAACGTATATATAAATCAAAATTCGAATGAGTAGTTTTGAGTTAATTAACTATGTACATACTAAAGATATAATAGGTCCGTGATAATAGATTTGGAAGATATGGAGACTATGATTATTTGAAAATTATTCTAGATAATCAATAATAATCTATCAATATTTTATGATTTGCAAATTATTAAAGTTAGTTTTATTTAAGTTTTTTTATTTGTCATATTAGTTCAATATGACAATATTTATTTTATTCAATATTCAATTTATTTTATAAATTTGTAGTTTTAATTACTCGGAAACTATTTATTCGAATTTTAATTTAGATGATATTATATTAACATTTAAAAAAAAAAAATAATCTTCTTAAAAATTTACAATAAAAATTGATCGCCGCAGGACACTCCTTGAACGATATACAAATCTAAATAATTGAAATCTTGGTCCTTGAGTATACTTAAAAATACCAATTGTCCGCGAATTAGAATAAATTCATTATAGGTATTAAATGGAGAAATGGAATGAGCATGAAATCACCATGTATACAAGAACGAGGAAAAAGAGTAACAAAAACACATGCACACACTTACTCATGTACATTGTGATATCGAACAGTAACATCTCGTCCTGAAATCCTTATTACCCCGTCGCCACCCTTTCCCTTACCGTGCGTGCACAGCCCGGTCCAAGCCGATTTCACAATCAATTCCGTATAACCCTCACTCTCTCGTGCTGCGGCGTTTGCTCAGTCCTTCTCCCCATACACGAATATATATACGGACACGTATATTATTATTATTATACGTATATACAGAAGAGGCGGTGGTGGCGATGACTTTCTTCTCCGCTGCACCCCTCCGCCGACCACGCCGCCGGTTTAACAGCGTCCCGCGATGCGCGCATTTATGGGCTCCCCGGGTCCGGTTATAAATCTGTCAAAAACTGACTGAGTTACGCGGGCCTTGGGTCTCTTTCAAAATATCTACACGGGTCGTTGTTATGCGCGCGCGAGGGATCTACCGCGCCGCCGCCTCCTTCTCCACCGCTCCGGCCGACCGACGAGAATCGTCAAAAACTCGCCGAATATTATAAATCAAACGGGGCCCAACACAACACCGTATCGCCGCCATAGTAGGAATATAACACGACGAATCCCCGTTTTTGCTGCTGCTGCTACGACGATACGGCGACGACTTGCCACTCACTCTCTCACCCTTTTCTCTCTCTCTCTCTCTCTCTCTCTCTCTTTCTCTTATTATAGATCCCCACCCGCTCTCTATCACTCCTCCCTTTATAATTTATACTCCCACGCGATCTCCGCATAGTCGTCCGTCGTCGTTGTTGTTGTATATAATATTATTATTATAATATACGTATAGGCTTATTATTTTTCATAAATAACAAAGATTTATCGGTTGCACGCGGACAAGGTTCGGCTATAATTAAAAAATACGATATCTGCGAAACGCGACGAGTGCGGGGAGCGACGGGTTTTTATATACATATACGACTCGACTCGGCAACTGCACAATCGATTGTCGACGACACAAACATCTCTCAAAATCGTCGATAGTTCGGATCTTTAACAATACTATATTGTTGTCGGACTACAGTCGGCGGAACGGAAAAATGTATACACGTACCTATATATACATATATGATGGAAACTTTATTATTATTATTATGTAACGTCCTAACAGCCACTACTGCAGCAGCAGCAGCAGTCGCAGACGATGGTGCTGCAGTCGGTGCAATATTACAATATTACATATTATTATATATAATACGATCCCAAGGACGGGACTTATTATCGTGTGCATGTGTGTGTTGTACTGTGTACGAAATGCAGTTAGTGCACTAACCGCAATAGTAATGGCCGTCCGTTCCTCCCCGCGGGACAGTGGCCGTGGCGCCAACCCAACGATATATAATATAATATAATATGCGCACACCGTAATACGCGTATACATGTGAACAATAATCGTAAACATATATTATTATATAACATTATTGAATGGTGTGTGAGTGAAGACGTTCACAAAATATTCGAACGTTTCCATCGTATAATATCATTTATATCGTGAATATTATTATTAATGTAGTACTTCAGTCCTGTGGTGTCCGGTCAATTCCGAATGTCTATTTATTTTTTTTCTCACAGAGTCGTCGCGGTCGACTAATGTCACTCGAGTGTGGAATTTCTGCATAATATATTCTAACAGACCAATCACACCAATGCCCCCCCCCCCCCCCCCCCGATGCAATTATTATATTATAGTGCCCCAACTGCCAGTTGAACTATATGGTCGGCGTCGGCTTCGACTATATACAATACATTTAATATTAATACCTACGTGTATAATATCAAACGTATTATATTACTAGAACAAAAAAATTATAAGTGTGATTTTTTTCGAAAACAAGCCTCTTTGACAATAATCGTCCATACTGATGTTTTAATGGGTCATGTTTGAAGCTGACAGACGACAGCCTGCAGTATATAGTACAGTGTTAGTAGTATAAATAGTCTTAAAGCCAATGACATAATATTATATTAATATAGTTATGTTTGAATATTTTAAGTTTCACATACATTGTAGTTTCTATACCTTTAAAAAGTCTCTTGAACTAATCAATATGCGCCATGTGGAATGTCTTCGTTCACGTCCCACGCGCTAGTATTATAATTATATCTTATAATATACATATACATTATAGGTATCGTTAAACTAGTATATTATGCCACAAGATCAATAAATTTTCAATTCTTTGGATTTCCTCGTTCCTCCGCGGTTCTCCATCACTAATACAACATGTAAAATTATACAACATAATAGTATATTAGAATAGACATTTATTATATTTGTATTATTCGTACAACGATTTAAGAACATCAATTATAGTATAATTTACATAATATAGTTGTTGTATCGTACGCCGTGTGTAGAAATTCATTTCAGTGCAGTTTAAATAATTACTATTTTTGAATGTGTTTGAGTATAATCGAAATTTTTTCTGTGCACATACCTATATTCTTTCCCGCTATAATACACATATAATAATAATCATATTGTATTATAATTTATATTATCGAGATAAAAATATTTGTTAATAAAAGTTTTATTGTATAATACTATACCTACTATATTTATACGCATTAACATATTATTATTATATCTGTTACTTTGATAATTCTTAAAACAAGGATTTTCAATTATACGCAATCAATTATTGTGGTTGTACATTATTTGCGTGTGTGCGGAATTCGAGAGATGGTATCTGTATAACATTGATTAAAACGTTATATCTATACTCCTCTGTTATGGTACAAATATATAATAAAACATGTATTCGACATAAATATAAAACGACATTATAAAAAATGTGTTTGATTCCATACGTATATGCGTGTGTGTGTGTAAACCATCGATGAGGTTTCGTCTTTGGGAAATAAATAACTCGTTGTCTCGAGTCCATTAAATTCAGTTTTGCATGTCGGCATAAGTAATGATCCAATAAAAAAAAAACGCAGTATGTATACATACTGCACAACTGATATATTTATTCGTAATTATAATAATAATTTAGCTTAAGACGTTTTGCGCACGTTGCCTTATGCGGACAGATTATAATATTATATGTGCTCGACGTGTCCGCGTTTTATAATAATAATAATAATAATAATAAAGTATAATGAGCGAACCTGTCAGCAGAATCACATCCATTCGCATTTGAACGTCTAATCCTTTACCGACTACGCAGATTATTCGTCGTTATGCACACTGCTAGACACGTTAGTGTTTTCTTTTTTACGCCATATGCGTCATATATTATAATATCGGATATACGTGTGTATAGCCATGTAGGTACATTACTATATAAACGAGTGTTAATATTATTATTATTCACACCCGAGATGCGTTCGAGACCATGACAAATTGTATTCTGATATCATATAAATGGGCAAGTGTTGAGTCCTCCAAAAAAAAAAAAAACAGTTCATAAGATATTATCTTGTATGTTATGATTGAAAATTTAACATATTAGTTTTGTAACATGTGCCTATATAATATTACATTCATATTTGTGTAATTTCGTTCACGGCGTGGCCGAGATCGTATAATATTAATATATTAAAAAATTATGCATTTGTAAGAAAATGCGATTATAACCCCACCGCGCACTAGAATACGTCCCGATAAATAACAGATGCGAAAACACTGTATCTATACTATCTACGCCATGACTACATGGTATACCTGAACTTATTTTCTGTTATCGGGTACGGATTAATAATAAAAGTACCGTTCGCAGGAAATAATATGCATAAATATTATATAGGTAAATATTTTCATACACTATACGCTGCAACTATTAAAATAGTACACCTCATACACCTACAACACTCCGTGTATGACGAGTTTAAATAGATATTTTACTTACCATGATTTTTGGAAGGTTTGAAGCTGTAAACTCAAAAAACACTACAACGAAAAATTAAAAATACTTATTATTAAAACTCTATTTATTGGTAGGTATAGACCCCCAAAGTTAATCGGTTTATTATAATGGGCAGTGGTCTTCAACCTGATTGTAAAAATAGATGACCAATTTTTAATTAATCATTAATGCCATTATACATTATTATTATCATATTATTATTATTACGTTAATTTTATGTGTTTCATACGATTGAATGATTTACATTTGAACTATATTTATTTATTTTTAATTATTAAAAGTATACTGTAACCCAGTACTGATGATCACGTGACCCAAAATCGGGTCGCTTCGACCCACCCCGATTGAAGAAAAACCCACCGCACGAGACGTACTCGCACACTCGTCGGTAAGGATTTTGATTTTTTCCTTCCTAAGCTCATTTTAAGATTTAACGTTTATACTTTATATATATATAGGTATATATATATATTCCCGTCACACGACATTGTGGCAACCTATGATCTTGGACTAAAACTCGATCAACACAATTGTACGTCGTTGTTGATTTTAAATAGCTAATAGAAGAAAAAGAAATACACACATACGTATATATATATATGAGATGCTCGTGCCAACATATTTAACATAAATACTTCGGACAGAATTTAAACGCCGTTTATTATACGGACGGCATACAATGGCTCTTCTCTGACACAATGGCAGTCATGTGCGCGTATAATGTCAAGAGAAAACCGAGAGGCTGAATCACACGTATCGTAAACTAAACGTTCCCGTGAATTTGATTTGTTCACTATTATAATATTATACAATACCGGTCGGCCTGTAGTAAACAGTATTAATCACGGGCCCGATATAACGCTATGTATAACCGACAGCGTTTAGATTGCATTACCGAATCGTCCGGCGTGTACTACTGCTATATGCTACTACCACTACGAATATTCTATATATTATATTTTATTATTGTCGTCGGTGATTATTTTAAGTCACGTAATACACAAATCATTGCAGTACAAAAACTCCATTATCCAGGAAGAATGAAATGTTACGTATTATAATTCCTAAACTTCGTGAAATATTCCCTTTGATCTGTCAAATATACAACAAATATAATAAATATATATTATATGTGTGTGTGTGTGTGTGTGTGTGTGTGTGCGCGTATAATATGTAATAGTTAATAAATAAACGGCAGTGACGTTACATTTAATAAAGAGCAAAGACGAAACGAATGGTTTAAAAATATGGACGGAAGCCAATGTATTACTAACGACTAACGAGTATATACGAGAAAGGAAAATAATTCCGTATAGCGTACAATATATAATATAATTTTTGCTTGTTTTTCAAATTTAAATCGATGGTATACTGACATAAACATTCGTTTAGATTTCACGGCGTAATTGGAGCAAACCTGATTACATTTTTATTTTTCAAAATAAAAAACTAAATTAAAATCTGTGTCCAATACAGTATTAAAAAAACCAACGAGTTGCCTCTACCAATGTAATAACGTATGTATATATAGCTCTGTGTCTTTTAAGTTATAGGAGCCAATAAAAATACAATAACAGATGGCAGAAATCGAAACACATAAACACGTGCGATAAATTCGTCGTAATATTGTGTGTCGAATTTTCATAAACCACAGGCGTAACTATAAGTTTGCGACATTCGTCTCTAGCACCCCAAAAATTCAAACCTTAATTATTACGATTTGAAATATAAAATTTAATTTTTCAATCAGTGTTAACCATAAACATGAGTGGGGGAAAACTGATACCGTTCTTGCTTCTTAAAATATTTTACGTTATTAATTTAATTAGGGAAATTATTTCAGGTTTAATAATAATTATATTGATGTCAGCAATTTATTTTTGAGTAGCAATACTTATATGGCTATATCAATTCCCAGGTTTGATTCCAAAAAGTCATTTTAGAGTTATTTGGGATGCTATTCATCCTCCTTCATCACTAGACTCACGATTTTTTTCAATATCACAATATAAAGCTATCATATTGAATATAAATCGATGGATATACTGAGTACCTACAGTTGTAGCACCATGTCTTCTCAGAATAATAAATGTATCACCGGTTTGTATTACTTTGATAAGTGTGTCTTCAGTTTTTAACAACCTAAATAATATAAATTAGAATATATTAGGTATGTGTGCACGGTGCATGCGCCCGATGCACCTTAATATTATATAGGTATATACCTAGGTACTTATGGTATACGGGATGATCCATTTAACGTAAGACACTCGCATTATTTCAGAAATCATGATTGTTTTTGGAAATATTTCTTTTACATCGTAACGACTTTTTTTTTTTTAAATTATGGTTTTAATATTTTTACCGTTATCATTTTTTTAAGTTGTTTATTCTTTTGAATAACAATATAGGTACATTTATAATTTTATATTCCGAAGCAGAATAATATTCGGGGCATATTTTGGACAAGTAGTTTATTAAAGTTATTGGTACCTATTTAATACCACTTCACTCCAATCAACTAAGCTTTAAATACTCATAAAATACTCGTATAAAATTAAAAAACGAAACGATATCACCCGGTACAATAGTATAATATGTGCCTATAATATGTCTATATGGCTACATATAATATGAAGTATATAGACCAGGTATTATAGTATCATAATATGACGACGTCGTCGCGTTTCGTCTCGGCCCGTATCGTGATCGTATGTTGTAGGTATATTTTTGCAGCAGCTACCGATCGCGGTGGGCGCGCATACAGCGGAAGTTTCCGATAGGTGCAGGAAGAGATCGAGAGACGATCGCGTGTGCGAGTTTTGGCCGATCGCGTACGTACTATATTATATAGGTAAGCACGTACACGTGGACCGGAAGCTGGGCGCGAGCCGCAGAGAATAATATAGAGACTGCACCGTTTCCGGGCACCCGTCGCCGTGTGGCGGATCGTTGTTAAACCGCCGCGACGCGCCCTTTTACGCGCTAGCTTGTCCGTCCGTCCGTCCGCGTGTATACAGAAACGAATACTCTCCTTCCGATTGCCGTTTTGGCATCGGTTCGCGGCTCACGGTCCACCGGTTCCGATACATAGTCGTCCGGAACGTTGCAATAATAATATACTTGCAATGTACATGTGTGTGTGTATATTATTTGCAGTGGTATACCTTTTAACTTCGAACGCCGGTCGTCTCCCCCCGCGAGTCAATCCATAGCGCGCGCGCGCCCACTGTAACGGACTTCACGGACATGTTATTATTATGTATCCGTTTTACAAAAGTGCTCTCGTGCACCCACCTACCAACCAGCTCTATACCTACCGACGACGACGACGACGACGACGACGATAATATATTATTATTGTGCCGCGCGTTTTGCAGTGCGACGGGCTCGCGCGCGAATGTGCTGCAGTGTACATGCGTGATGATGCCGGCGCGGTACGCATCGCACTGGGGGGAGGGGTTTTTTTTTTTCCGTCGGCCGATCGAAAGACGACTACGACGAGTGGCGGATCTCTATAATAAAAGGGTCTCTGCAGCGGAGTGAGAGGACGAGGAAAAGAGCTAAAGAGACTGCGGCGGCAGACCCGGCAGAACGGGGAACAGCGGCGGTTACGGTGGCGGCGGCGGTATAATAACACGAGGTCCGCCGCCGCCGCTGCCGGTGAATCAATGTGTTTGCGCCACACGGATCGCAGTCGAGAGCCCATTACGCACCTTAATAGCCGGCAGCCCGCCGCCGCCGCCGCCACCGCCACTGCTCGAGTAAAAAGGGATCGAAATCCGCCGCCGCCGCGAATACGACCGTGTGTTTGTTCGTATAACGCATATTATACGCGGCCTGAGCATTTCGTTTCGTTTTCACCATCGGAACAATGTGCAGTGATATTATATATTATATACACGTAGGTACATGACATACCGCACTGCACTCGGCTTTATGTTGTACTCGATATTGAATCATTCGATAAATATTATCAAGGCGACTATGAATAAGTTCCTAAACATGCTGTATAATATACTAATATTATACTGCCCACTCGTCGACCCGACGTCAAATATAAGAAGTCGGCAACCGCAGGAAGCAGAATATACCTAAAAACAAGGTATCTTAAGGTATTTCGAGGTATCCAACCTTAGCCCGATTTTTCCAAATTTACTTTACTCTGCGCATATACCGAGGCGTAGCGTCGTTATAGCGACTGCGTGCGTCATTGTACAGTCGACATTTTGGCGTCAAGCACATTGTCAGCTATACAAATAACCACCACCACAAACATTTATACGGGTTACGGCTTTTACGTATATAGGCGTAGTCTATATTATATTTTAATGTAAAACAAAACTAGTATGTTATACAAATTTAGTATAAAAATCGAATGATTATGTTTCCTGCATTTTTTTTTTTTTTTGTACACGAACTATTTTAACATATTTTTGTTTGGAGTTTACAAACCTATTTACAATATGATCCTGTATAGTGTGTACACATAACACACTCGTAATAATATACCTAAAGAGTATATTATGGGTTGTAGAGGTCCTACAAGAAATCCATGAATAACGCACTAAATAACGAATGATGATGTATAATTATTTATGTTTAATTGACCTTCGAAGCGTTTTGTTGGAACTGAACACCATGCACGCACAGCATAATAAATGTACAACATTTGTACGTCCTGAATTTCGTCGTACTGCAGTTGTACGGCATAAACGCACTCGTGGACTGCGACGGATTTGGTTGAGAACTCGACGGAACGCGACAGACGCGGACGTGGAGAGATCTGCCAGCGAAGACAGTTTTTCCAAGACTGACCGATGGTAAATACCGTGGTTATAAACTAGCAAATTTAGAGTTACATAGGTACCTGGTTTGATAATATGGAAGTGGGACCGTAATGGTTTAGAACTTTCATGGATGGACCGCGCGTTTGCGAGCGTGTCAGAAAAATTGCCGCCAAACCGGTATTAGGGTTTATTTTAGGATGCATCAAATTTTTGATAGACCTGCGGTAAAAGTAATACATAGCTGGGTATGCCTTTTATAATATTAATATTAGCAATAGATACTTATGTATAATACATTTTATATTATAATGAATTCGGCGACATCTCAATCTAAGAGTCTATCCCTATCAATAGTTCCGAACCACCGTGTGAGATGTGCAGTGTGCAACGTTCACATCACCGCAGCAACCTACATAATATTAATAGTTATTATAATATACCAAAACTACCGAACCACATTGAAGATTCTTCAAATGCGAATAATGGTACCATATAGACATAATCATGTCACTTATAAGTTATAGTTATAGTATATAATTATACTTATTTATTAGTAGTTAATCAATTAAGTCTTATTAATAGATGTAAAAATGTATTATAAAAATGAAAAATATGAATTTTAAGTTACATATAGATGCGTATAAAAATAAAGCGGTACGGAGGTCTTAAAATAAGTGTCGTGTGTGTGTCTACAGCGGAAGGGGCGGCACGTAATTTTATGAAGTAATCGAGGAGATTGAACGCGACAATATTTTTGATTCTAAATTCTCTGCATCTAAGTTCTCGAATACCGTACATATTTTGGATAGTATAATAATATATGTACGTATTATAGAGGTATTCGATACATATCATTCGCCGTTCGGTGAGTTGAAAATCGATTATTATGATTATATGTTAAATTTGATGCCGAGTTTGTTCGTTTCTGTGGTAGGGAGTGGTCGTCGTCAATGCACACGCATTTGGTAAATATAATATTTTCTAATGGCTATTCCCTTGAACGTTATATACGTCGTATCATCGAACATAAATATGATGTATAGACGCATGATGTAGATAGGTACACACATTATAATATAGTATCTCATTAAGATGTTCGGTATACGTATCTATAATAATATATATGTAATATTATAAGTTAACTCGTATTTTACACGATCGATATAAGCTCTTGCAGCAGCGCGTAGGATATAAACTGTCGGTAAGTCGACATTTTTTTATTTTTTCATTCCGTCTCGCGCTCAGACGACACATTCTACACATAACATTATAATAATATTATACCCCGCATATATTATTATTATTGTGCATAATATCATAACGCGTGAAGATATTATATATATTTTAATCTGATGATACTTGAATTTTGAAACGCCGTTGATTTTTATGCGGTTTATAATGTGTGTACCCGTATAATACCTACGTTTATCGCAGACACGTTTTATTTCATTCTTATTCAAATATTGTGTATACCTACACGCTATCCGTTTTGACACATCTATCGATTAAATCAGGTGTTTTCATCGAACGTGCCAACAGTCGATAACGCACTAATATTATTATTATTGCTGCAATATTATCGATTTTTCCAATTTTCCCTAACACCTGGTGTATCGTGTACGTGTATTATACGCGTATCGTAAAAATTTGAAATTGATTGGTTATGCTTTTTTCTTTTTTTTTTTTAACTGTACGTGCGTATAGTGTGTACATTATGTATACACATTTACGATATATTGTACATTTTTTATACACTTTTACAACTACTACAAAGTTCGTTTAACAGTGCACCTATATATTATTTTTCAAAACTTATTGAAAACACACCATTTTTATAGAACAAGCACCATTATGGATTTCATAAGTTTTTGCTATATATATATTGTAATTGTTGTAAAATCGAATATCACATTATCAATAAATTTTGACTTAAAAAAATTAGACTATATATAGAAAGTTTAGACTATAAGTTAAGTTGAGCTAAGTTCATATAATAAACTAAGATTATAAGATTCTGAAAAACATTTCATTTCACTGCTGTCGGTTGTTTTTCTTGTAAATGTAGGTACTTTCGCTATTGTCGTATTTAAAATACATTTGTGAGTTACTATACCTTAGTTCTCCAAAATAAACAAAAAGTATTCGTTTTAAATTTATAAAACCCGCAATAAAATTTTCAGCCACTTTTTTTACCTTATATACAATGAAATGTAATCAAAAAAATATTTCTTATTATATATTTTACAACATAAATCGCAATGTATAATAAAGCTATTGATGAATTATTAATTTTAATGAACGTGTATTTTGTCCTAAAATTAAATTTGGTACCTAAATAACTTTTATTTATTTATTCTTTATTATAGGTTATACCTACATTTTAAAATATATAAATCCCACTACATTTTTTTGTGTAGATATAACGATAATAATGCATTAGTTCCAATATTCCTATACAGAGTACCTAGTGACGAAGTACTTATATAATATAATATAATATATAAACACAATACGTATAGTTCGGTTAATATTAATCGATAATATAATATATCATGTTTGAAAAATAATAAGGCGAACAGAACACCATACAATATGACCTACCTATGACGAAATAACAACGAAATCATTTAATATGTGCATTAACATAGCACTGCAATAAATTAATCGAACAATTATTATAAGTGCGAGTATATTATTCCAGTAAGTGTATAGAGACTTTATTTAAAATGGTTTCCAGAGATTTTAGGTAGGTAACATACCTACGTAACATTATATAACAAGTAAATTATACACATTATTCACTCACCGTGAATACGTTTAATCGCTCTTGTGAAACGATCGAACACGAAGTCGCGAGGTGTTGTCTGAAGGACGATGATTAATGATCGTATGGATTTCGATTCTTTTACGAAGTGTATACCTCTATATCTACTTCACACCGTATGTAATACCGTACCTAAATTCCAAAGACATGACTACTGTGTAACATAATATACCACGGGTGCAGGGCTCATGGCGAATGGCGAATATATAAGACCCTTTGGACGGACAAAAGAGAACTCTGACCTATTGTGGGCAGCTGACTTACATGATATACGGCTGTGGCGAGTTTGGGGATCACTCTCATTCAATCACGACTTTCCCAAATGTATATTGCTATACGAGTTATAATATAATAATAATAATAATAACGTTCTTTTATATTATATCGGGTGCAACGGGATCACTTGATACTTTTGAGCTGTTAACAAATTTGAAATGAAATCTATAATTTTGCAAGTAATATCGTGACGTAATGTAGGTATATTATATGGGGGAAAGGGTATATTATATAATGATAAGAAGTCGGAATAATTTTAATAGAATAATCACTTTTTAGTTTTTTTTTATTAAATCAACACATGTTAGGTATATGATGCCAATCAATTTAGAAAATATAACGAGAATACAGTGGAAAATATAAATAAAATCAAATGGTTTTATACAACACGAAAATTCATTATTTATCCTATATTAAAGATTTATTAGATTCTGGGAAGCATTTAAGGGGGACAGGCCCCCACAAATGTATAATTGTCTAACTGTAAGTTACGTACATAAAACACTGATCACAATTTTTTATTATTATTGAATATTGTAAGAACATAAATATAATTAAAAAAATAATTAAATTACGAATATGTAATATTATTTATTTTTTTATCATAATTGTAGTTTTATTTTCATTAGGTAATTATTTGAATTTTAAGTTATTTACTTATGTTCTTAAAAATGTAATTTTAATTATGAAAGTGTTAAGGAAATGTAATTTTATTAATCGTATATAATACTAATTTTTATTTTTATTTTACGATTCTAATTTACTGAAATTGACTCGGGGTAGTCAAGAGAACATTAAATATTATAATTTAAAGAATTAAAAGAATGTATGTCCTGCCAGAAGCGGACATAACAATATATTATTATTATTTTTTTTTTTTTATTAGGGTTAAGGCTTCGACTGCTTAGGTCATTAGCCTGTGGTACTGTAGGGGGGGGGGTACTGTAGATTTGTAATATATTATTATATATGGCATTATACCTATATCAATACAAATACAATTGTTTATATGGTTATCAAATCTTTTCTATAACGTTATCTATAATTTATTATACTATACTCGAATTATAACTGTATTTTTTATGAAACAAACGTTTTCCTTCCCCCACATTTCTCTAGAACCATGCATGCGTCCTGCTAATTTATTAATCGAGACCTCCGTAACGTATTCCGCCCATGCACGGTCCACCTGCTCGCATTCCCATAAAACTGGCCCTGTGGCTTAGATCCCTTCGTACGGAAATGAGTCAAACAAGTAACGCGTGACTATTATAGGGAATATAGTATAATATAATATTTGAAAAGATATTAATCGGTTCACGTATATAAGTATACATGAAGTTCTCGAACGTTTGAAAATTGAGAAGCAACTATAAAGACTTTTATTTGGCAGGTATATATAGATAGGTACATTTGTTTATTTAACAGAGACGCGCGTACAATAACAATGGAAATGAATTATTTATACACACGTTATATGTATATCATATACCTAGGTGCTTGTTTCACGCATAAAGGCTTATGTACACTGCAGCGTCTTAAATTCTTAAGCGTCAGTTTTATTTTTTGAATTTTAAAATGTACGCGCGCGGTGGTGTACATATTGTATTGAATAGCCGTGGCTGGAACTTTACGGTGATAATGACGATAAAAATATATAAATTAATTACGACAAACAACGATTCGACGACGCCCTCGTATAGAACACTTCGGTCCACGGCCGCCGCGTACATAATATTATACACTGCATAAACGCGACCCCCGCGGGACCGCGGCGTGTATATTATTATATAAAGTGTATATAATATATACGCACGTATATATGCAATACACATATTATATAATTCCAGCAGTGGCACACATTATATTATATTATATATATACATACATACATACATACATACACGTACACGGTGTGCGTGTTATAGTGCGCGCATTAGGTCGTATATGTGTGTATGGGGCACGGAGCGGCTGTGGCGGACGGAAAATGCGTTGATATAAAAACGTCAAGTTTGAGTTATTCAATAAACTAATAGAAAATCGGGATGGTCTCTCTCTCTCTCTCTCTCTCTCTTTCTCTCTATCTATCCATCTATATCTCTCTCTCAACGCGCGCGCGGGACCCATAAAGATTCTCTCTTCATGATGGCATATATATATATCTAATGGATTAAGTTGAGAGATGAATGACATTTGTTTCGTCCCCTTGTAATAAAAACCGGAGGAAAAGAATGATTAGCTATAATTCCAAAGGCCGATCAATCGTTGCGGCAAGAAAAATAATATTTCATCGGAATAGCCCTCTCCCGACCACCACTCTGCAACCACCCCCAACCCGTACTACCGCCGTGTCCATCTATACACATCTACGTGCGCGCTCGGACCAGGCTATGTGTGTGTGTGTATATATATAACTGCTGCAGTCGTCGTTTATAAATATATATATATATGTAATATGTTATACACAGTAGTCCGCGTAAATAGTTGTGTTGTATTGTATATTATAGTTGCAGTGCCGCCGCCGATCGATGTGTTTAATCCCGCGCGGCGTAGAGTTTCGGAAACAATTTGACAGACGGCCCCGAACAAATCTATTACCGTCTATCTGTCATATATATTATATATAACGTGAGGGCGGTCGCTGCAGTTTTGTCAGTTCGGTGTACGTTAATTACCGAAAATCCGGAACACTTGTGCTCAATCACGCAGCCGATAATCCAATAATTCTTCGGTAAAACTAATCTTTACATCCGCGAGCCCGCTCGTTGTCGACGCGAATCGGAAGGAAAAAGGACCGTCCATCCGCCCGCCCGCCCGTCCTCCCGTCTGACAGCGGCTACCAACTACTCCACTACTACAACTACCGTCTATCACCATCACTACTACTACTACTACTACTACTACTACTACTACTACTACCAATAATAATAATAACTGTTATTATTATTAAAACGACGACAATAATACGGCCGCTGTTATATTATTATTGTTTCAATTCGTCCGGATGGCCGCTGACCACTAGTGTATAAATGTCATACCAGCGCCGAACTTGAATATACTATTTAGTATTTATATACGGGGTGTACTTGTGAGTGGCGGAGTTAATATTAAAATATAAGCTGAACGCGATCCCCTCCGACTTTAAAACGCAATATTCGAACCACCCTGTGACCCTTCATATTATAACATATCTCTGTACACATATATTATAATAATACGAATATCAAACGGTTTGTACATTAGTATTATTACCTACCGTTAACGTAAAATTGCGCATAATATCCCGAACGGTGTACAGAAGAAAATTACTCGCGGACACCGAAAAACCACCCTTGACAACGATTGGCTATTATGTTGTTTATTATGTAAGATACTCGTTTTAAGTATTTTTTTAAAAATAAATCTTGTCATAGTCGCCTACCCGCCACGCCGCTTCCCACACAAGAGTTGGAAGTTGGAGTATCGTTTTCGATTATTGCTGCGCAAAACACCTACGATTCAATAAAACAAATAAATCGGTTATTTCAAACAGCGTAATGTAAATTGTGGGTATAGTAGGTACTAACTATTATGTACCTACTTATATGCGAAATGTGTAAGTATTGAACAACTGATGTTTTCCAGTTGGTAAACTATTGTACTACATTCGAAAAATTGGCAGTGCTGAAATCAACTCGCGTGGTCTGGGCCGAACCGTAATGAACATGTTACCTTACTTTTATGCAGGTAAATAAAAAACCCCATTTTTTTTTGTTTAAAAATAAAAATATTTTCAGATTTTTAGGATAAACATTTTTTGACTTACATATGTTTTGGTTCTTTGTTTAAATTGAGCACATTAGTGACGAAAAACAATATAGGTTAAATATTGTTGTGTTCAAAATGTTTAAATCAAATATTTTAATTAAAAAAATAATAATTTATTTTTAATTTATTTTTAATCAATAATCCGGTATTAATTGGAACTTTAACCCTAATAATAAGTACTTTTTAGAACAAGGCCCGAAATAATAATAAAATAAATAAAAACCAAAGCTGAAAAACCGGGTGACCAATCCTTAAACTGAAAGTGAAGAAATACTTTTTTTTAATTTTACATAACCCTCGGCAACAGTAGTCATTGGGATAAATTTACATATTATATATTACATTTGGTTGAGTAGATTGGTGGCAACGGTGTATTTGATGGTGGTGGAGTGGAGTCTGGATCCTGAGTGATTCGGAACAGTGTATACGATAATATATTTACTGTAATACGTGTATAAAATATCTAGTCGTAATTATTGAAATATGTTTTTGAATTTTTAAACATGATATAAAATACTTTTTATTAGAATATTATAATATTTCTGCACCCGATAAGGAGTAGGTCCAAAGTAATTTTTATAACTTTTCGGGAAACCCAAATAACTAAAATCTCCTTATAATTTAAATTTTTTTTGTTAATTGCATTATCTCCATGATTTTTCAATATGTAATACAATAGCTTTGGTATTAAATTAAAACTAGATAATATATTCACTTTACTAAAATATTAAATCAACTATGCGTAAATGTTACGAAAATAACATTATTGTTATGATTGTCAAACTTGGTTTTTTTTTCACTTGAGGAATTTGATGCTTTGATTTGGACTGTTGGGCCCAATAATATTATATTAAATATTTATATTCTTTTACAGGGTTATTAAGTTTAAAAAATAATATATAGGCCCCAAGTTAGATAACATAGGTACACCGAATTATTGATAAAGGATCTATATTAATACGTCTATAAACCATTTGAATTTGGTTCCTGTATCATATTGCTGTGAAAGCTTTGGACTTAGATCATTATGTTTTTATTTTATATCTCAAAAACTCTAAATTTTAGTGCGTTAAATCAATTAAGTAAAAAATGCGCACAAAAAACTATACATAGGAATACACCAGTGTTGGTAGTTTTGTTTTGTAAAAAGATGTGAGGGGCAGAGAGGTGAAAAAACTTTTTTGTCCCAATAAAAGCTGTACAATTCTAAACATGCCCCCCTGACATTTTTTACTTTTATGAACTTAATATTATTTATCAAGTACCCCGTACAACCTACTATAGGTACCTACTACCTATAGTTTATTTCTAAACCATAAAATGAGTCAAACAATTAGGTACAAATAGAATAATAGTATATTTAAACTGGAAATGGAGGAGGGCTTGTGGTTTTAAAATGGTTAATAAATTATTTCCCCCCTCCTAGTTTTTACCCAGTTATACCACTGCACGCCAAGGTGCCTGAGTCCGTGCAGGTAATTATCGAATGTTAACTTCGCGAGCGAAATCTCGTACAGCGATTTTCCGTTTTGACACGTCACAAAAACAACGACTTCGATTTACCATGGCGCGTAATACAAATTGACGGAGGGAAAAAATCTTAGCGCGTATAGCCGGCCAACTCGCACCACTCATATTATATAAATATTAATATAATAATATAATAACGATAACGATAACAATAACAATAACAACAACAACAACAACAATAATAATAATAATAATGTAATGCTCGAAAGTTCCCTGATTTACGTCGTCGTCGTTGTACCCTGATTTAATAATATTATTATAACGTTCACTCGTTTGCGTAATCCGCGCGTCTATCCTTTCCGTCGCGGTAGTCACCGCATCCGCCACCCCACCGCCCCACCTCTCCACCACTCACCCCACTGACAGCACGGTGACGTGTTTAATAAACTCGCTATGCGTTCAAGTTTTAATCTGAGTGTTTTCGATGTACACAGTCACGCGAAATACAATTTATCGCGCCCACCACCTTGTTTGTAATATTATATTTTTATACAGTAGGTACCAGCTATGCGTATGTTATAACTAATACCTATGTATAAATATTATATACATTGTATATAATATAGAGTATAATATCAATCCAATTAGTGCAATCTTGTTTCGTTTCGTCACTATAAAAAGTTAAGTTTTATGTATAGGTATCTTTGATTTTTCAAATTAAGGTTTCGTTAATACAATGATAACGTGGTATCTACATGGCTATACATGCAGGCTAAACTCACTGCAATTATACTCTTAGACATTGAAAACAAAATGCGTGATATGAATATTAAGTTCTATAATATTACTAATAAGTCCATTCCTAAAAACAAAATTTAATTTTTATGTCTATACACATTTAGGTTTAGGTATATTATTATACTATAATAATTTTGATGTGGTCGTAAAAGTTCACGTTGAAATTTTTATCAACGGAAAAAAATCGTGTGATTTTTCATGAATTCGCATCATATATTATTTAATTAATAAGTAACTGACAACTGGGGTAAGGGCCTCTTGTTTAAAAATTTATATGATTTACTAAAATAGAGGTATTGTAATTGAGCCGAAAAAACAATAATATATAATAAAACTGTTGTTTGCTATTGTGTTGTCACCGCCGCGAAAGATCCATCACGTCGAAAGCTCGCAGCCGTGGGTTTATGTAATAATCTCCGCGAAAATGCGGCGGGTGAATCGTGAGAAAAATCCGTAGGCACCTTGTACAATAATAGTATATAATATAATATGCGATCCGCAGCAACAAATCGCTCGGATGGTTTTTGGCGTAAGTGCGTGCCCGCGTTTTATATGCTACATAATATGAATTATCATTGTAGGTATCCCGTCTGATCCGTCGAATTTGTCATCGATACATGTTGTTTGTTTACACGTATATTAATCGGCTTACGGTTTCGTTTCTGCGTGCGACTGTCGTGTATATTATACTCTAGGGCCGCTTTCGTCATGTGAAAAAAGCACGCGTGCTGCGTGCGGTTGACTGCACCGACCGCCTATAATATTTCTCCCACCTCTATTCAAAAATGTAATTTTAATAATTTGGATTTTTGGATACGTTGACACATGGAACCAATTTGAAATAACCTATGCTCAAAAATAGACTTCATAATGTTCGCACATAATTTTTTTATAAGATAATAAACATAATATTATTATAAGTTTTTTTTAAATAGGTATAAAAATGAATAATTAGTGTTTATCAAGATTGTGGTTCTCGATTTTAGTTAGGTTCTTGGTACTTGAATGTAGGTACCGTTGGTCAGTCTCGACAGTCATACATTATGCTCTTGGTACTTAAATATAACATTGTGCATTTATCACATTACTTTTTTTTACATAATTTAAATAATATGTTTAGGTAATAAGTACCTACTTATTAATAGTTAATAGTTAACAGTAGAAGGAGAAGAAGGAGAACGAGAGGACCACAATCAGTTACTGCAGCGCGACACACCAACGTACCTATAATACAGTGCTTGACAAAACGTAAACGGCGATAGCCTACAAATTATAAATATATAAAAAGTCATCATAGTCCCCATAATTTATTCAAAACCCGTAGTATGGCCGTATGGACCTATTATTCTTAGAACTCAAAGTTAAATAACTCGAAAACTACACGTTTAAATTTCGATTTATGTATCTACAAAATGTTTAAAAAATTTGCATCTGACAGCAGTTTCTAGAATAAATGGTGATTGTGATTTGAAAATAAGAATTTATCATCGTCACAGGATACCCCTTAAATGGTATGAAAATCTAAATAATTGAAAATATGGTCCTTAAATTTATAGTTGAAAGTTCCGAAAATCAGTGTACCATCTATTTGAATAAATTCATTATTATTGGAAAAAATGGAGGTGAACCGCTTGGTAAATCACTGTGTATCCAGTATCTACAGTGTGCCTTCGGAGTGTAACAGAAATATAGCTGTTAAATGTAATTAACTCTTACAATGTGATAAATATTATTTTGTAATGATGAATATCGCATTTTTAAAAAAAAATAATTAGTGATTATTTAAACGTATAATATTTAAACTAAAAAACAAATTTAAATTAATTGATGTGAATTAAATAAGTTAATAAGTAATAATAATGTACGTAGTGTCCTAGTCAGTTAGTTAAACCCGCCTGCAGTTATTTCCATCACACTCCGTATACTAACATAGTCAGTGGCGTTATTTAAGAGTGGCAGGGTGGGCATTTGCCCCCCCCCCCTTGTCATTAACGGGCCACTGTGGGACCGGGTATGGGCTAGTTATGAGTCTTCATATATTAGCTAATAGGTAATATTATATTTAAGTATCCCTCTGCATAAGTATTAACTATTTAGTTTGTTATCTCTCAAAAAAAATGGATTATTTATGCCTATGATAGTGACCAGTAACCACTAACCAGTAAATATACAATTATGTAAGAAAGCTATTTGTATTGAGATAAAATTCAATTGTAATGCAATGTAAGTTAGCGAGCCGTTTTTTTTCAGTTTTTCTATGGGTAGGTCAAAAATGTTGCCCCCCCCCCCCTCAAAAACTGAAATTACGCCACTGCAACATACCGTACTCGTGTACGTGGTTAGGTATACGTATGCTCGGACGTAAAAGAATAATAGCTCCTCTGCGGCGCGGAAGAGAAAAGGGTCCGGGCTCGTGTTTGATTGAAACTGCGACACGCTGAAAAAAAACGGTAGTATACCTACGTAAGTATACACACATCGAAGGTATATAATGTGTATGATATATACGTGTACTATATTATATATCGGTATGTGTACACGACGACGACGACGACAAACATTGATTAATTGGCCGCCGTTTTGCAGAGCGAGTATATAATATTATATTACATACGGAACGCACACTATACATATTATTATATACAATATACATATGTATACACGACGTTTTCGCCGTATTTTACACGGGCGTTTTGATTCAGAGAGAGGAGGCCAAGTATAAACAGCAGCAGCAGCCGCTACATATTATACAATGAGCGAATTATTATAAATCGCCATAGGCGTGTTGAGTTAATGCTCTCTGGCGCGCTATAGGTAATACCGTTTGAAAAACCCGACACGCTGGCTGCAAAGGAAGCACCCGTCACCGCCGCCGCCGACGACGTATGTGTGTACATACATATAATAATAATAACAATAATAATAATAATAATAATAATAATTTTATTACCAAATCTGCAGTTTTGTTATATTATATTATAATATTATTATACGCACGCTGCTGTAGCGATGTTTACGCGTGTGCATATCGGTTGACGCATACAACGCAATACATTCATCGTTTAAAGATTTTTATCTAACTTTTTAGAAAATATTTACTTTTCATAATTTAAAGTTTCACTTTTTTATCGTTATGTATTATATTTTTTTAATGTCATGCTTTTTTAATTCCTTATTCCCAAACAGGATATTTTTTGGATTATACTTCAATTCATAAAAATCGAATTTTGGACAACTAGTTTATGAGTTAAGTATTTGAAGTTTGGTCAAGCAGAGCAGAGTTAAGTGGTACAGGGTTACCTCGCAAAATACCATCCACTCATTTAGACTTTAATTTCGGAATTCGAAATTAAAAATATACGTTGTTGTTCAATATAGAGTACAACACTCGATAACGATAAAAAATAGTAAGAAAAAACGTTGATATTTTGTAACGGCTTAAAATTACGTAAAAGAAATATATTTTGAAAAACTTTATTGTTTTCTGAATTATATGGAGTGATAGGTACTTACGTTATAAATGGATCACCCCCATACATATTTTACGGTACATTTGCGAGCGCGTTCTCGAGTAAAGGATTATAATATTTTTACTATACCTTCCGCCGTCTTCGTTGTTATTATACCTATGTCCTATATTATAATACGCGTATCACTATAATATTATAATGTGCTACAACGGCTGCAGCGTTCCGGGCTGGAATTCGCGGTGTTGTGCAAACAAAATATTTATCACTAAGCCCGTCTACACCTATATACGACAATATTCCTTGGATGCTGCAGCGTGTGTATACCGATCGACGTCTCGCCGGAAATCGACGTCACACCGGATATCGATCTCTCGTCGTCTACACGTTACTATAATATCGTTTCCCACGACGCATTCGCAATGTGTGACGTAATACGCGTACGATGTGATATATGTAATGTGTATATAGTACCAATATATTATATCAGGTATATAATATATATAATATGTGTGTATAGTATAGGTACATCACGCGGTGTTTCTCGCGCCGTCAGTACATACAGGGAGAGTAATAATATATATAATAAATAATAATACGTTTTCGACGCGGATATTTCGTTTTGAAAAATGATACTCTTGTCTCTTGTAATAATGATAATAGTAATAATAATCATACACGCCATATTATATATATATACACACCACACACGTTATACGTCCGTCGTCGTCGTCGTCGTTGTTATTGGAAAAACGTCTCGCGGGGGGTGGGCGGCAGCGGCGACGGTGTCATCATCCCTTTGTTTATTAGATACCGCGGCTGATGGACAGTGACGAATGGTAGCACGCGCGTGGGATACCCGAACACGTGTGGCGGCGCTTCGTAGGTCCGAGCAGCCGCCGCCGCCGTCACAACTCGGTCGTTATATATTTTTGCAGCAAGCGGAGAGTCTGCAGCTATCGTTTATTATTTATGTATACGACTATTATATAATACAATACGTATGTTATTATTATATCGTGTATAGTGTGTACAGTTGACAAGTGAAGCTTTTTGAATCTATGTATTATACGCGCAACACGCGCACCGGAATTATAATAATATTATGATATGCTATTTTGTAAGTAATCATATTGTTATGCGTATTTAATCATTTTAGTAGTAGGTAGGTGAAATAGTTCTCCAATTGTGGGGGTGAAAGAGACCCCCTCATCCACACACCGCAACTGATTATTATATTCTCTCATTTGAGGCCTCTGTTATGCGCGAACACTGTTGGTGGGCGGAGGAGGCAATTGTCGTAGTTTTTATTATAATTCATAATACATATTATAATATTAATATGTGACAACTGTAAGTTATCCTTTTCCATGGCAAAACTATTGTAATTATTACGTTTAATATATTATATTGTGCTTTGACGTAATCTGCACTCAGAGGTCAAAAGCTGCTCGATTAGATACTTTTGATTTTTGAACGACGATTGCTTCTATATATTATATACAATATACGTATACGTATCGTGCTTACACGCGTGACGTATATGCATACTAATATAATGGAATGTACACACAGTACCCGACGTACAGCGTATTGTATGGCGTTCTCTTCAGTCCGCCTGCGCCCTATTGTTTTATCGCTCGGAATTATTTCGATATTTAAACTTTGGTGCAGTATTACGTACGTAATACGTATTATAGGACTTTATCGATAAATCGCGTTCCGTTTTCATTAAAAATCGTGCGTTTGATATATTGCATATTATATTATAGGGACGAGAAGTTTTCGTAATCGGTAATTTGTGTTTTGCTTACACGTGGAGAAATCCTGCTCACATGACGAATCGCGGAACCAATACATTCGTAAAAGTTATAACTGCATCAATCTATGATATCACCTACAATAACCTACGATTTTAATTTAAATATCCGATTGGTAGAATAGATTTTGTATTTATGTATACCGTGTACTGTGTACACTATTATGCTTTTTAAAATAATTTCATGTTGATTAGATGTATACGGAACAAACCATCGTGTGAATAATACGTATAAATATACATATAGTAATTTATAGTACCTACAAATACATGGATAAATTAGTATGGGGTGATATCTATGGTGTGACTTTTGGTGGTGGTGATGTCACAAACAGTTTATTTTTATATTTTACACTTTTAAAACAATTAATATATAAATATTTTATAATCTTAACCCAACCGAATCCCTTATAAAATATAATATATTAATATGCTTTTAAAAAGATCTTGAAATAATAAGCAAAAAATGCAGTCTTGTTAAAGCTTAGCTATATGATAATATTACCATGATGCGCGTATAATTTAATAAGACATTTTGTGAACATATGAAACAATAACAGTATGATGATTGTTGGTTCCTACCAAAATAAAAAATAAAAACAACCTAATCTTCAAATACTACACACTACCGTGGAGTCTATATATTATTGAGTCAACACTAAATATTAAGGGTTGATTGTTATAAATATTACTATAAGCCTAACTTTTAATATATTATATTGTGCATATTTATAAATAATAAATAATAATCATAATCATAATATTATACTATTGTAATATATATGATATTTAAAAGCGTTCTACCTTGTTTTCGAAGCACGAGCGTTGATGAACTTCAGACGGTCTGGAGTTCTGGACTGATAGTATAGACTATAGGTACTCCGTGTGGTTCGACTTTTGTGAATAAAGTATAAACGCACTAAAACCTGATAAAACGTACTAAGCGACGGCTTCCGGTTCCGGGATGGGTTTCGTCGTTTATTCGATCGATGCGCGTTCAACTACAGCAAAATGCTGGAAGTATCGTAACATCACAATTCTACGGAAACAGAAAAAACACTCTATATAAAGGTAGTCAATATGGTTAGGATAGGAATATAGGATACATATGTCCTCAAACGTGTGAGACAGATAAAATATTAATTCATCTTTGTATAGATTATACCCCACGTTAACGCGAAATAAATTAATAATAATAAATTTATTAAAGTTTCGTCATGGTCGAAAATATTTAAAAAATTACATGAAGATTCGATGAGTGCTATAAAGATGAACTAATATTTTTACATGATAAAAACAAACCAAAAATTTTAAAATAAGAAAAATAATGACGAGAAAAAAATTACAAAATGTATACCTCGAACAATATCTACTTAAATTAAAACGTAAAATTCACAAGAATATTAATTTTGAATCTTTGAATATGTACAGAAAAACAAATTTTAATTGTAATATAATATTCTTAGAAATGTTAAAATAATATTTTTTAAACTTGAGTATTTCGAAAAATTAATATAATAATTATATCTATACTGTTAATACGGTTATAATACCATTAATTAATAATATATCTGTACACTACAACTATTCCGGCTATACCTATATACAAACGTATACATACATATTAGTATTTTATAGTAATTTTGAATTCGATGGATAAAACGACGTTCAAGGGTGATAACTGATAACTATTTAACTCTTACAAAATTGCGTGGTGGTACTATTTTCGCGACAAATTCTGCCATAATTTCAGTAAGTACGTATATAATATATATATATACATATTATATCGTTGTTGCGCGTATAAACTTTTAGGTCAGGGCGTTTGTCATGATACAAAGTCAGTGTTCTAATACCGTTAAATAATACGGATTTATGTTATACTGCTGCGCTATATACAGTTGTTATTATCTCTGCGGATAGATAATAATAATAATAATAATAATAATAATAATAATAATAATAATAATAGTAATAGTAATAATAATAATAATAGTTTCAAAGTTACTATAGATGTTGTTTGCGTAATTGAATTCCATACTCCGATCGTCGCAGTTAAAATTCCGGCGATAAAAACGCGGGTGGGCTTGACAAAACGTCGTTATACGCCGTATAATATAATAGACAGTTCTATAACTTCTATATAGCTGTTGCAGTAGTACGAAATTTATTGTGGAAAAAAACCAAAACGAAATTCGCTCGAGTGCTCGAAAGTCGATCGATGGCAAAAACGTCTTTGACGCCGGATCTCCTACCTCGAAGTGCGCGTATATATAATATACTGTTATTATAATGCACGCCATTGTATATAAAATCACATCATTGTGTGTGTGTATACAGGGTAATTCACCAAGCATGATCACCACCATTGTTTAAAATTTAATGATGAATTTATTTAAATTCTAATTTTTGAAGATTAATTTTCAAATTATTAAGATTTTTTCATATTATTTAAAAAGTGTCTTATGGTGATAAGAAATTCTGTTTTTCAAATGAGAATTTCCCTTATTTACTATAAATTATTTAGTGTATATTTTTATTTACATTTTTTATGTAGGTTATGTATAACCTAATTACTTAATTCAAAATTTGAACCAGTAGTTTCTCTGCAGTTATCAAAATGTATATAGAAAAGCTAATAGTCCTTAAAATTAGATCCATTAAAATATAAAAGATGTAATATATTTAACTATTTTCACAAATTATAAATGTTGACAGATTAATAATATTAATTAGATAATAAAATCTTCAAATCACCATAGCCCACTATCCATATTTTCTAAACTCCTTATCATGGACATCAAAGATGATTTCTTCATACATAAAGTTCATACATAACTCAAAAACTACCAGGCCGAATTTTGATTTTGAACACGTCCAGATTTTCAAAAAAATTACCTGCTATCATGTATAGTAGAAAGAAGGGGGTGGGGGGTTCTCATTTGATAAACAGAAGTTTTTATTTCCACTGGACACTTAAGTAATACAAACAATGTCAAGAATTTGAAAATATAGGCATTAAGTAAATTTTAAAATTCCAAAAATCAGGTACTGAGTTACTGAATTATTGAAGAGGAAAATTTATTGGGGTGAGCACTGAGCATGCTTGGTGAATCATCCTGTATAATATGTATTATCCTCGGAATCGCCAACGGGATTTTACTTTGGCTTTATCGCCGCCGCCGCCGCCACGAAACGTTTGTTGTATTCGAAATTGTTTGACTTGAAACACTGCGCTAATTGCGTTACGTACTATACGCTTTACGATATACGAAATAAAGGTCGACCTGACGTTCGTCTGAAGAAACACCGGGTGAACTTAACAATTTTGCCGTTGACTGTCACGGACAAACAACGTATATAATATATACACATATATATAGTATACTCCACGTGCTATTATTGTTATTATTATTATTACAGTACACCGACTATATACATACATAAATAAATACATATATATATACATTATATACCATATACGACTTTAATACAACAACACACCGGAGGCGAATTTACTTTCTATCCGTCTTTATGTGCTATATCCAAAGTTTTAACAAATAAAATAGTGTGTATAGGTATGTATGTATATTGTATATATATATACAGGGAGAGTGCACATCTAAAATAAATTATGCATTTTACAACGTTCTACGAGTTTTATGTTTCGACGTTATTTTTTATTTTCCCCCTGCACTATTTATATATTAAATTATACGCGGCGATTGCACATACACGCGCACACACACACACACACACACACACACACACACACACACACACACACACAGGTAAACACACTCGTGTGTACAGGATCTGTATGGCTACTGTTCACGACTATTGTATTATAATATATTATTATGATAATAATAAACTTAAACAGTGCGACGTTCAGTATATTATCCACCATAACTATTAAAAGTTAATATATTATAATATTATACTTAGGTACGTGTAACGAAAACTCGGTAAAAATAATTTGACAATTTAGGCAGTATAGTTAATGATTTTTAAATCATAGCATCATATTATTTATTATATATTTTGTATTACCTAATTATGTATTATTTTAACTATTTATAATAGCTTGCACAAATTTGCATGTTGATATACTGATAAGGTCGATTGAATGTATCGAATATCTCGAATAATATGATTTATAAAGGAGTTGACAGGTAACGCGGCCTGACGACGACTTTAAGTGGTGGTTCAAGAACTTTTTGACTACGTCTAGGAGGTCACCACGGCGGATTTACTATCTATTTATATATACTTTATAGCTACTGCAACCGATTCTCCACTTAGCTGTCCGTCATCCTCGTACTCAGTACATTTCTATAGTACATCGCGTTTAGGGTAAGTATCCAAATTTCGACGTGTACTTAAAAAGTTATAATCACGATTTGATAATAATATTGGTTCTGAACACTTATCGTTGAGAGCTGTCAACATTTTGCATATACATATTGATGTATTATGATGATTTGTTTCTATTTATACTTAAAATTAACTTCATAAACCAAAGAGTTAATGACAATATATAAAGATCAGTTCACTAAAAAAAAAAAACAAAAATATATAATATTATATTCTGATACTATGATACTATGTAAAAAAAATGAATACAATAATTGTTAATAAACAATTATTGGAATAAATATAATGACTAAACAGGCTGTCACAATACTAATTAAAAAAAAAAAAACTATTAAAATTCTACTATAAAATATTCGTCTTAATTGTATTATACAATGTATATGTATATGTATATGTATTATAATGTTAGCATTTAATTTAATTGAGTTTGTCGTAATTATTATAGACTGTTTTGAAAAATGTTTACCAATTGGGGCCTGGGGGCATGTTTTATTTGTATGCGTGTCCAAACGGTTTTCACTGTACCACAATAATAATTCAGCCGAAAATTTGTACGGATTCCGGAATTTTTTCAACGCACATCGCATACGCGTCACGATGCGCCCACCCCATCGCACGAATGTCACGTGTAAGCGATTTATAGAAAAAGCGAAGCAAAGCAGAACAAAATATATAAAAGAATACCTGACGCACCCCGCAGGCCGAGGGGAGGTTCCGGTGAATCAGTGCCACACTAAAGATATACATAAATCGCATTCATCGTTTCCCACAATAGTGTATAATATTATAAGGATCCCCAGACGTAACCGTATTTATTTTTATAGGAAAAGAAAAAAAAATGAAAGAGAATAGTAGTTATGTATAATAATATCTATGAGCCTCATCATACGCACATTGTTAATCGCAATTGACGGAATATTATATGTATAGGTATATCAATAGCGTTCGGTGCATTCATGCGACGTTTTCGCTGTATCGAATTTTGAACGGTATTTTCCACGCCGGAGACAATATAAAATACATAGGAAGTCGGCGAAAAAAGAAATGGAGAAAAAAAACGTATACATATTGTGCGTTTACGTGTTGGTATAAGTATTCATTCCAGTGGCGATAGTTTCGACAATTTTCGACTTGTCACGATATTTTATTCTCATGCATATATTACTGTGGGCGTTTTAAAGGCGATTTACGAAACATCAAGTCATAATATGTATAATAAAACAACGTGGGTAATTGTTATTTTTGATGGGTAATTAAAAATCGATAAAACGGACAAGAAAATACAATTTAATGATTTTCCGAATTGTTTATACGTGTGTAATATTACTGTTATAGTAACTATATACACTATATATTATACAATATAGTTAGCAAGCACATTGCACTTGACATTTTCACACGGCAACCATTGATTAAAAAATTACTTATACTTATACAATACTAGATGCCGATCAACCTATAGGTACATATACTTAATAAATGCAATAACAATAATATATTCTGTTCTATATTAATATATTATGTCTATGTTATTACCCCTACCTACATAATATTAATTATAATTTAAATTATAATTATATGATATTGATACGGTATCTTTTTAAATTTGCCAATATCTAATTTTTTAATCTCATATTATTATTATTATCAACTGTTAAACGTTACATATTATATTTATTATATTTATGATATTATTATAGTAAAAGCTAAAACATTATTTGTATCACCTCTTATTTTTTTACACTGATATTTCACTTTAAAATGTCCAACAAATTAAGTTCAACAAAAATAAGAAATTAATTTGAATTCACCCGTATTCGTTCGTTTATTTTAAGTAAATATATTTATATTTTAAATAAACTCATATAATATTGTTTGATTAACGCATTATAAAATTAATATATTGAAGATTTGAAAATTAAAACATTTATTATCAAATTAAGAACACTAAAATATTTATCTATTTATCTCTAAAGATACTTATTGTATTTACTTACGTATAACCCCTAATGTAATATATTACATGTACATTATATTTATAACATTTGTAATTATAACGATTTAAATAAAAAAATGTATGGAAAGGAAACAGGTAAGTTACAACTTTACAAGCAATTGTTGTATAATTATTATCATTTTGAAGGGAATCATAAATCATGGAGTTCGAAAAACGATTTTGGACGGAGCTTCGTTTACCTACTATAATATATTTAGTTTTAGTGTTTATAGGACGCATTTACAATTTTAAGTGCTCATAAAGATTATTTATGAGTAAAGCCGGTAAAGGCATTCAATATTTATTAAGTATAGTATAATGAGCGTGATAAATGTTAAATTGTATTTAAATGTCAAATCTCAATAACATGGAAATACAAACTTTGTTTTGACACAGTATTATCATTATTAGTTATTACCTATCAAATAAAAAAAAGGTGGGCAAGTGGGTGTCACTCTGCTGTACAGAAGGTTACAAGTGGGTCACTGTAATGGATGGTGTTAAATTTGAATTCAATGATATAATATCATTGTATAAGAAAAACAATTCTGAGCGAAAACGGTCAGTCAGCCTATAATGATACTAGGTACTAAGTATATTTGATGATATTATTGTGAATAAAGTAATTTATTTATAACTTATTTACGTGGAACCTTGTTTTAAATGTTCAATCCTTAATTCCTTAAAAGTTGAACATTTTATGAATTTTTAACTACAAAATAATTATAAAATTTAAAATTTGATAAATTTTGTCGAAATTGTAATATTTTTCATCAGATTTTTTTTTTTCTATCGGTAAAATCGAATACACGATTTACATGGGGAAATTGCTTTTCATGTTTATTATGTATTAGTGGCGTTGATATGTGTGTATATAAGTAATACATCGAATGAGTTTTTAATGAACGCGTATAATCAAAGTAAAAACCGGAAAAAAACGTTGGGCCAGGTTTATAACTGAAGTTGACACTTGTGTTTGTATAACTAAAACAAATAGTACCTATACATAGTATGTAATAAGACAATAAATAGATACAATAAACATATAATATTAAATATCTGTATATTATACTACAATATAGTATAATATAATATTATATGATATATGTATAGACTCACGTCTGCCACGGAAACGCCAAAATATTTTGGCGGTCTATACCGTTATTACCGTTGCATATTACAATTCTTTATACACATTATTATTGTATAGGTACAATCGTATAGACGTATATTGTTGTATATGATATTATATTATAGACATCCTCATCTTTCATGACTTCGTGATTGCACATGTATAATATATTAATATTATGTAATAATATATGGTCAATGGTTTGCAATATCATTATATCTTATGTGCCTAAATTAAATTATTCGGTTAAGGTAGATGGCGAAATGATATATTTTTTAAGAGATCTTAGCAAATCTTAAGGATTTATTTTGATATTCTTACTGTTATTGTACGGCACATTTGCGCGTTTTCATATTATTTACTTGTTGTACTACCTACAAACTCCACCATTATATGCGTGCCGTACCTCACAAACGAAATAGAGATTGGTTGTGGCGAACATCTGAGGTGCCATACTGTTACGGATATCTTAGCAGACGTCTGTTAGCAGTTAGTGCCTGGTGTATGGAGATTTAAAATTGGTTACGACAATTTTCGTTTTTTTTTAAATGTATGTACTTATAGTATACGTTCGTCGTTCATCGTATAGGTTAGGTGATTACTACAAAACTGCGTGTTCAGCATAAGGCCCGATTTTTTTTTATAACTATATAGAATGAGGACGACATAAAATAGCGAGACAAATGGATACATTTTATCGGACAAAAAATAAATATAAATTCACTGATGAGCGATCAATGTCAATATAACATTATATTATTATATAAGGTACCCAGTATATTTAAATGAATAAAACACCGCAGGTACATTTTATTAATATACTATGTAAGGTTTTACGGACGCATTCCGTACCCGTAAAAACATTGACGACAGGACATTATTCAATTATTGTACTTCGTGTACGACGAACGTATTGCCATATGTCATATTACACATAATATTATAATAATATGTTACGGTATGTACCTACTCGTGATAGGTAGCCGTCTAAAATAGAGCGCGCGTAAAATGTTTACACTGAACGCAACCGGCGCGCGCCTTTATCCATTGAATATAGGTACCTTATAGTACCTATAATATTATCGTGACATATATTATACCCACTGCGTAACAATAATATGATATGTGCCTTTATTGACGCAGCTTGACAAAAATCCAATAAATAACCTCCTGCTCCGAATATAATATATAGGTAGGTACCTAGATAGGTGTATGTGTGTGCGCGCGCGACTATACCTCGCTTGATGGATAATATCGAGTCATCGTGGTAGTTAAATAACCATGCATACTCTGTACGATACAGCGTTAGTACTTACAAGTTACAATATTATTATTTATTATTGTTATCGTCTCAGTCACGGAGTTATACTTATTACTCGGGCTTGAACTTTGATTCCTTTGCATGTTTTCCTTTATATTTTTGGATTATTAGATTTATAGGTATAGTAGCAATAACCCATGAATTCGTTTTACGACTTCACAAATAATAATATATTAAAAAGCTTTTAACGCATGTTTGACAATTTTAGCACGTATTTGATGATCATTAAAATGTTTAATAGTACAATACGCAGGTAAAAAAATGTCGTAAATTAAAAATAAAAGTATTGATTTGAGTCTTTATTTTTGTGACCATGTCATGAGAATTATCATTAAAATTTGAAGCCAAACATTTTCATTCACTTATATGTATCTATTATTAAAGGGGGTGGGGGTTGATGTGGTGAATTTATCTAAAAAAATTACTTCACAGGAAAAATTCTCAGGCCTTATAGAATTGTCGGATTTTTATAAATATTTTTTTTTCTAAAAAAGACTTTATACAGACCGCATTGAACTATGATTTATTTTATTTCAAATAATGGTATAAAATAAACTGTTAAAAAAGCCTAAAATTGTCTTATTTTTAAGTTTGAGATTAAAATATTTTATATTATTATATTATAATAATGTAATATTCAATGTGGCCTGTAGAATATTAACATCAATGAGTTAGTCTCTATTTAGCTAAAAAAAAAATAATCAAACTTAAGTTGACATTACAGAACAGGTTCATTATTCCCGTATAGAGCTTATTTTCATGGACAAAATATTATTACATCGGCACCGCGGGCATCTTTATTTATTTTATTTTAGTCTTTTAAATTTAAAGATTAAAGAATAATCATACTAATATTTTATATAATTTAAAATACTAAAACCTATTAGTAGAATTTTAATAATTGTAAAAACACGCAATTCCAGCAATATAAAAAGTAACTAGGTAATAATTCTTTTCGTTATTTAAGCGCATTTTGTACTTTTTAAAACATTTAAGTTCGTGTTCTACTATTATTACAGATACAATACAACAATATGCAACTAAATGGTATGTATATAATATGATATGTTGTCGGGGGTGTTTAAATTTTTAAGCGACTGCAATTTTAGAAGTTGATCATCCTGTGCGCAGATTCGTAACAGATAAATCTCATATCATATCAAATTATAGTTAATTATTAATACACCCATCACTGCACAAGGAAAGACCGTGAAAATATTTTGTACACATACATACGTCGTATAGTAGGTACGAGCTAAACACATTAGCTGGCTATCTATGGGACAACATTAGTATAATAATAACGAACACGTTGATCGGCGTAAAGGAATAAAACGCGTTAAATTACAAGGTAGATATTATAATAATTACATTATATTTTTTTTCTACAAATTGTATACCTACAAATTTCACGTTCTATAATATAGGTTGATCGGTTTTGTTTTGCGTGCGCGCACACTCGCGATCGCGGGCCTCTTACGAAATAAAATAAACACAAAACGTGTATAATCTACAAACACATTCCAAACAGCTTTGACAGTGTAAGGACGACGTAGACTTTGCTTCTGGCGACGTATAGAAAGAATTAAAACTAGAAAAAATAAACGAAACGAAATGAAATATTATGTACTCACCTATATTGGTAGGTACGGTTTGTAACAATATTCTAGTACAAAACGTTAATTTGGTAGACGCGTATAAAGCGATTTTGACATAAATAAAATTAGGCGCAGTTTTATTTCAGAATCTGCAGCACAGTGCAGCTGAATATTAATATGATTTATAACAAATTAGACAGACATGCAGCGTATATGGTGTTTTTAATAACTTATAATAGGTAGGTAACTGTAATAGCTATATTATATAGCTATAATATGTACTCCTGTCCAATATTTTTCATTGAACTACATATAATATTCACAAGTTCATGACATATTGCGTATGGTGAATTATACTCATATAATAAATAATATTATACAAATTATTATACAGTCATAGCATAGGACCTATACACACAACACTCATGGTTAAATGGTTTATGTGTTCATTATAAGCTATAAATAAATTTTTTTTTAATGAAATTTAACAGTGTCAAATAAAACTTTAAATCATTAAAATATCCTACTTATTATCATATATTATGTTATACACTGCACTATACTGTGCGAAACACCTTTAAAATGGAAACATGATTAATGTCATTTGATTAAGCCAGATTGCCAAGTTTATTTCGCTTTAATGGAATGGATTGATAATAATAATAATAATAATTATTATTATTATTATATAGTACCTATACCAAAACTTTTTATTTTTAATACTTCTCGTTCGTGTTTTTAATCATTTTTTTTATCGGTGCAATGAAACGGCAAGGCAATAATAACTTACCATAATAATATGTACAGGTGGGTACAATAATGTTATTATTCTACCCTGTATATGGCAGCACAGCCGTAAACATGTAAAAAAATGTTCTATTCTGTGTATGGTATATAAAATAATAATATATATATTATATAGCATAGGTACGATTTTAAAAACTTGGAAGGCACAACATCCACCTAGCTATATATTGTTGCACCTCGTACCTATATATTTTCGACGGATTTTTCATCGATTACCATCACACGTTGTACGTCATGTCCGAAGGTTATTTCGAGAAAAAAATTTAAACCACGCGATTTTTTTTCCTTACGACCTATATGGATATACGGTTTTATTAACCACGATCGTTGGTCATTATTTTTATTGACGGCGGGCTCTATCGCGATGACATAAATCAATCGAACAGTGCATATTATAATATGATTGTCGCGCCGCCCTACCCATCGTTCGTATATACAGTCGTACCGCGCAGTCATACATATCTATAATATTATAATATACAACATTTAGGTAGGTACGTATTTATAATGTGGTATCTCAAAAGTATAATATTATAATATATAATTGGAAGTTATAAATTATCACTCCAATACACTCGTCTTAAAACGACTGCTAGCGAGCTACACACACACACACACACACACACACACACACACGACACGTCACGTTCGAATCACAAAGCCAGCTACGATTTATATACATAATCGCTGAGGACTTTTATTGTATAGGTAATGGTCAATGCCCAATGGCTATACCAATAAAAGGTACACCCACGCACGCCACATATTTTGTTTAAAACAAGATATACCTATTATAATAGTAAAATATATGTATGTGGACACCAGCTGCAGTAGTGGCGTAATTGGTACTTAGTGGATTTTTTGGCAGTCTTTTAGTTGGAAAATTCCTATGTATAGAGCCCAGTGCTAACCATTTTAGTTGCCTCTTCACCCTTCACCACACCAATAGACGATGTTTTTAAGATAATAATATTATAATAAAGTAATAATTTTCCACTCAATTTTGCACTTAAAAAAACTAAACAAAATGATTACACATACCCAGCTATTATGAGTCATTCTTATCATATACGCTGACATTAATTTCACGAATCCACCGCGGTGGGGAAGTTATTCATATTAAGCGACCTCTTCCACTTCGTTTCCATTTACGTGACACGTGCGTTTCAATAAATGATTGAATAAAATACACATTTTGCCATAAAAGTATTTACATACATAAACATTATAATAAAGTATTACCTAATACCTATATTATTATGTTCAATGTTACTATAAAATTACATTATATTTATATTGTATAGGTACTATATCGTACCCATGTTATAAATGATAATCTTTAATAATACTCGTATTGCGTAACTGAAATTTAATTTAATTAATGTTGGTATTTTGGAAATGTAACTTGAAGACGTCATGTCAATCAAAATGTAATAGTTATAAGTTATAACGTATACTCGTAACTGATTAAAAAAGTGGACCTTCATTTTTAATTAACCTGCGATTTTTGTATAGAATATTATACACAATGCTGCCTCGTGGTAGTCGCGGTAGTCGAGTTAAACGGAAAAGCATTCATTATAATTTTGCTTTAAATTTGAAACTATATAATATTTTTATCGGAAAAAAAAATCCATATTATAATAATTGATGGTTTCCCATCGAGCGGTTTTATCGCTAAATCAAAATAACACATAGGCACAACAAGTGAAAAAAATCCACGGGTGATAAAACACCGGAAGTCGCCAGGTAGCTCAGCTATCAGTAGTTGTCTATGACATATTATACTGCGGGTATATAATATGCCATAGGGTTATCTTTTGAATAAGTATTAAACAATTTTAAGCTGAAATGGATCTTTTAACAAAACATTGAACCCGAATTATCAATTTGGGGGTTCTTAAAACGCAGTAATAAAACAATGTAAGCTACCGTTTTGGTGCTCTTAATTGATATTATTAGGATTAATATGGGTTGAAACTGGTGCATAAGTATTTTAGGAAAAACTTAATTTGAAAACTATGTACCTCGAGGTATGATCATCACCTAGGTATACCTAATTTTTTAGACTCTACATAATATAGGATGATAGTTCCTAGAGTAATATTGTTTCAACTCTTATTACTGATGGACAATACCAATTAATTGAAATAATAGCATATAAATGTTAAAATGTGTTGATAACGAGAAATATTTAATTATTCCTATCAATAATTGCTAAATAGAATTGAATGTAAAAAATACGTACAAAATATAATGAAATATTGCCAATATTGCACATGCGATTTGTAAGACAAAAATTGTACAGGTTTCGGTTAACCAGAATGTTTCAAGGTTATAAATTAGGTGATTTGGAAAAAAAAATCATTCAGATTTCGGGTGTTGGCGCTTTTAAGGGTTTTAGAGGTGTCATACAAGTTTTGGTCAATTCGGGCGAAAAGCATACAAAGGAACTATCATTGACTATATTCATTAACAGCGGCGCCGGAGTATAGTATTGCCGTGTCGTTTAATACTAAATTATAAAAACGTAGGCTCGATAAGAAATTGAACAGTGCGCGTCACCCACCTGATATGCGCGTAATGACGACGACCGCGTGACGGGGATTCGGCCGGAGTGTAATTGTAGCCGCAGAATATTCATATTATAGGTATACGCGCACTATATCGTATGGGTATATTATATACGTGCATAATATACCGGGTATACGGTCCGAGTGCATATACATATATATAATATATAAATATATTATGCCTACCTACTTAGACGGCGGAGGGTGTATGCGGAGCGCGAAGCTGCTGCGGTACCAGGCGCGTCGTTTGGTGTTCATTACGATAACTTACATATTATATATAGGTACCTAACCACGCGTGCGTGTGTCAAGTCAGCCATCGTGCGTATATAATATAATATAACATACATGTCTATCTCCCCCCCCCCCCGACCCGTCACTCTCGCGAGTTATCCCAAGGGAATCGCGGCTGTGCGTGTGCGCGCGTGTGATTTGTTTATGACGAACAAGAGAGTCGGCCGATTCGATACTGTGTAGTAATACATAAATTTTGAGTCGGAGCCAGCGAATAACGCGCTCGCTCACCGACAAGTCTCATTCCATAATAATATAGTACCTATGTATATACATATTATATAGTGATAGTATATACATTATATATACATAATATACGCTCTGACTGACAACGCCGCCCGCCGCTGCGTATATATACTCATATAATATAATATACTAATACGGTAATACGGGTAAATTATACGTACAAATACATATAATATGTATATATTTAGACACACGAGGTCCGTATACTAATATTATATGTGAATACTGAAATTCGTTTATTTATTTCCACTTTTTTTTATTTATTACAGGTATATTATACGTATGACCGAACCGTTTCGATTAACCAAACACGTTTTTTATTTTTCGTTATTCCAATAATATATCGTCTATAATATAATATAAACGTCTGTGTATGTGTGTGTTTGTGTGTACCTTACTCTATTCCGTTTGCTCACAAAACTCGATTGTTTAAGACGACCGATAAAACACCGACCGCCTGTTTATAATATAGGTACCGCGCGTATATAGTGTACGCACAACAATACGGACGACGGCTGTGACGTGATTTATCGACGATTAACCAGGTTTTATATACGACTCGAAATATTCAAAGTGAATTCGATCGATTAATATGAGTTGGTTGAATTGCTTCGTTTTTGTGAAGATAATAAAATATTATAATATCATCATATATATATATATATGCATTATGCACCGTATTAAACGTTCGAAAGTTTCGTTCGGATTTTGCAACATTTAAGTAAAAAAAGTGCAACTTCCTCAATTGTGTGGATACAAATCTAGGTCGATTCTCAATGAAGTTCGCACAACTATTACGGGGGGATACCTCAAGGGGTATCCAACAAGCTTAATTTTAGCACTCCCAGCTGCCAAATTCCAAAACGAGGGACGTCGCCCGCACATCTACGCTAAATTTTTTTTTTGTAAGGATAATTTATGAAGTCCCTTGTATTCAATTTTTAAATCATAGGTATGATTTTTAAAAAGGGTGTTTAAGTGGATGTCGCTCTGCTGTACAGTAGGTTACAAGTGGATCACTGTAATGGATGGTGTTAAATTTGAATTCAATGATATAATATCATTGTATAAGAAAAACCATTCTGAGCGAAAACGGTCAGTCAGCCTATGATATTACCAAGTATATTTGATGATATTATTTTGAATAAAGTAATTTATATATAACCTATTTACGTGGAGCCTAAGAGCCTTGTTTTCAATGTTCAATCCTTAGCTATAAAAGTTGAAAATTTTATAAATAAAAATCTTGTCAAAATTTGAACTTTAAAATGCTTATAAAAAAAAAATTGTGCTTATGTATTTTTAATATTTTTCAACTGCTATTAGAACGATATATCAGGAGCCTTATATTACATTTTCACGCTTTTTTACCCAACAAATATAATTTTATTGATATTTATAGAAAAAAAAACTAAAAAAATGGAAATTGACAGTGTCCGTAAACAGCTCAAAATAAGTCAAAATATTTGGAAAATGTTATGGTGTATAGGAAATGCAATTATAAACATTCAGTCAAAATTTCAAGTATCTACAGTCATTCGTTTTTTAATTACAATAAAATAAGACAATATTGTTACATGAGAAATCGAGTGAATATCAAATGTTGTATAAATATAAATTTCAGACGCTCATAAAAATTTAATTTAAGTTTCTTGTAGACATTTTTTTTTGATAAAGGTAGACAAACTTATGAGTAATCTTATATTACATTTTCAAATCTTAGATTAAAAAAGAAAAAATTTTATGAATTCTCAACTCAAAATAATTTGCTAATTTTCGTGATTTTTCCGTATTTTGTCAAAATTTGAACTTTAAATGCTTATAAATAAAAACTGTGAATAAGGATTTTTAATTTTTTTCATCTGCCTTTAAAACAATAACATAGGAGCCTTCTATTAAATTTTCAAGCTTTTTTACTCAACAGATAAAATTTTATTGATATTTATAGAAAAAAAAACTAAAAAAATTGAAAACTGACAATGGCCGTAAACAGCTCAAAAAGAGTCAAAATATTTTCAAAATTGTATTGTGTATAGAAAATGCAAATATAAACAACCAGTGAAAATTTCATGCATCTACGGTCATTTGTTTTAGAGTTACACCAATAACCAAAATCGATTTTCTCAAAAACAGATTTTGCGTAAAAATTTCCGTGTTTCCTTAATTTTTCTTCGTCTTCTACGTCGCTTTTGAAAACTACTGGGAAATTTTTACTTTTGACCCCCCAAAGTACTAACTAGATTCACTTTCCTATCAGAAAAGTTACTGTTGAAGAAAATCCAAGCACTTTTACTGTCCTAAAAGGTGATGAGTGATGACAGACACAAAAAAAAAAAATAATAAAAATTAAAAAAATAAAAATAAAAAAATAAAAAAAAACACACATCATTGTAAATTCAATACATTCATCGTTCCACTCAGAATCTAAAATTTTAAAAATTTTAAATTATATAATATCTAATCGTTTCGCATGATTTCATAAATATTTGAATTTTAAATACTTAAAAAAAAATAGTGGCTGTATTTTCGATATTTTATTTTAAAAAACTTACGAGGAATCTTCTAACAAATTATACATATTATATCGAAAAAATATTGATTTTTTTTTTTACTTCAACTTTTATAAACAATAATGAATAACATTCGATAACATTCGATAAGAATGAAGAGAATAAAGTGATGTTTTCGATGAAATTCTTAAACAATTGAAATAGACAATTTTTTCAGTGTAGAAGTGTTTTGTAAAAAAATATAATGATTATAATTTTTAAATGAGTATAGTATTTCTATTTTCTATACTATATATTTATCACACTTATTGAAGTAAAACTTCTTTCTTGAGGTGTGGGTGGGAAAAAATTGTAACGAAAAATTAAACGATACCTTTGATTTATTCTTGGAAACTCGTTGGAAAAAGTGCGTGACTTCAATCAACATTAAGCTGCAGGACGGTGGCAAATTCGTTGAAAACATAATTTATGATTAATTTTTTTGTATTAAAACAATTTCTGTAGTATATTTTATCACACGCGTGTTAACATTCGTAGAAAATGCATATCCAATCGTGAATACTCGATAGAAATAATTATAAGAAATTGGACATATTTTTTTATATACAAATAAGCCGCATTCAGAATGCGACCATCACGCATTTTTAAATTAAACAAAAAATAAATTATTCACGAGGACAGGCTGCACGTGCTGAAACATCTCGTGCATACATATACATATGATATATATATATATTATGTACACATATGTATTTATAATAACAAGCATGCATATATCATACATACATGTATGTACATCGTAATGATACGAGCAGAGTTTGACGCGGAAGAATCTAATTAAAAGGCGCTTGGACCCGTAACGGTTGCACATAATATATACTACAGTTTTACGCGTGCAATACGTATATGGCTATATACATAACCTATGTACACACCCACATCCACACACACTCATTATTACCATCAAGTCGCACGCGCACACCACTAAAGCTCGTGGATAAGTCTACAGGGTGTGTTCTGAAAGTTATTACATATTTAAATGTAATTTAAGAGTATAAAACGGTGAAATACACCCCGTACACGCACACACGACGAATTTTGTGTGCGTGCGCGCGCGTGTTTAAATACTCTCTGCACCTCTGCAATGCAGAGATCGTTGTCGGCCGCGGAGATACAGCCACGAGTGTGTGTGTGAGCGTAAGGGAAATTAGCTTTTATTATATTATTATACTCACATACGCACCGCCTCGTTACCACAGCGAAACGAATTGGAATTCGTCGTCGTCGTCGTCCAGTGTATACGTTATATATATAATTATTATTAAATATATAACAAACATATACGCCATTGTTCAGCCAGTCGGCGAAACAAGCAGTGGAGGTGACTTAAAAAAAAAAGTATAAATATTATACATTTTAAACGTAATATAGGTACCTACGTATTTGCATGCAATTTTTCCGACGGACGACCATCTGAAGCAGCCGTAGCCACAGCGGTGAGATAGATCGTCCACTCGCCCCGAGTCTTCAACGCATTTATTGTAACGGCCCGAAAAGAAAATCTTCAGTATAGGCAAAATACACAATAATATTATGCACTTGCAGCTTGCAGAAGGACGAACGCGTTTATATTATTAACTTACGCTACGCACTTCATGTTACCATAGTCGGACTCGAAATACTTACCTATATACAAGTAGTTGGACACTATAATGTTTAGATATGATGCACGGGCGCACTCGGGTTGCGTATCTTGATCCTGATCCGTAAAATAATTAAGCCCTACTGCAGGCCACAATCAACTTGAAATACAATTTACACGAATTACTACGTCCCTAATCGAATTTTTTTTATGGGTCTTAAATCTAACAGGATCTATGTATATTGTTTTTAGTCTTTTCAAATTTTAATTTACGATTAAAAACTATAATATTATGTAGGCAATATCTATTTCAGATATTTTACATTTTTAAAACGTACCGATTGAATTTTGGCATAATTAATAGCGTATATCTGTACAGTTTATACTGACCCAACGATCGAAACAATTTAGAGATGATTACTATATTAATAATAAGAATAGTAGCCTAGAAAAATGTCGTTTACTGATACAGATCTTTTTGGAACAAATAAGTTGATTAAAGATTAATCTGAAAATAACAACGAACGAGTGTAGGTAATATAAAAATATTATATCACTATTATATACAATTCATTATAATAAATATATCATAATATTGCGTTTAAGAAATACTATATACTATTGAGTGACCATATTTTTGTTTAAATTAATTGAATATTTATTACAATAAATTGTGTTCATAACTATAATAAACTATTTGAATAATAATTGTAACTTATATGTATGCGGCATGTGAATACGATATTTTTATATATCAATTATAATTGAAAAAAACTATACTCATCATCATGAAAGACTACTGGTATGCAGTAAGCACACAGCACGCATACCGTGCTACACACTTCACCACTGCAGTAAATACTCCTACACTCGAACAATGAACGAGCAACGGGTATGAAACGTTTCTTATTTTTTGTCTTACAGCCTTATACAACAACTACGAGTCTCGAAAATATCCACACCAGATGACCGGAACTCACGTCGCGCTAAAGGTCACCCCGGACGGCGCAGGGATTCTCTCTCCTTCAGCCATCTCTTTTGATATAGCATTAACGCACATCATCGTCGTCGTCGTCCCGTACCTATGTAGTATACCTACTATAATACTGAACGTGTCATTCACAAAAATGTTGACGACATAACGCATTGTCGTCTCACGCATTATTATATAATAATATATTATGTAATATATAATATGGAACGTCATTATTCGTGGGGTCGGGCGATGGACGAAGCCGGAGAAAAAAATAAGGGCAAAAAAAGGAAACGAACCTAAATGATAATAATAACAATAATATACGGTCGTCTATACACGCCGAACGTAACGTCGTCTTCTCGTCGCTGCAGGTACGCATTATTCCATAATAATACAATATAAAAGGGAAAATGACCCAACAGTGAAACTTAACGTTGCGTTATCATATTATATATTATATGTTTATCGCATTGTATTCATTATGTGTTTGTGTTGAACGCTTCGATAGGATATTGCGTGGAAATGATGAACTGTGTCCAGCGCACACGAAAACTAAGGAGACGGTATCCCGCCAACGCCATGTCCAATATTCGCATCATCAATACTTATAATACTATTATATACGTCATAGGACATAATAATAACGCAACATATTGTACTCGGCCTTTTATTATTGATATTTGCGTACACTACAACTGCAGGGTGAAGATTATCCATCAATACGGCTCCATTCAGTATTGCGTGTGTTAGGACTTAGGTTAGGTAATATGCAACAATGCGGCACAGGACGTGGCCTTGACCTGATGTAATGTATTATTATATGTTGTAGGTACATATTTGTTGCAAAGTTATTTTAGGAGAAAAAAATTAAACCAAACTATTGTATACAAATATAATATAATATATATTATATTATTCAGGATTTATCGAGCATTCGATATATATTATTATTATTATTATTATTATATAATATCGCGTTGCGATTTTGTTTGAATTATAATACATATATATTATACGCATTAGTTTTATTTTTATGTTTATTTCTCTATACGCTCTCGAATGTGACATATTATATTATACTATCGCGTATAGAATACGTGTAAATACATTTTTACAACAATAACGAAAAAAGTTATATTATATACCAGTCTGACTGGTTTAGAAGCAAAACATACAAATAATTAAAATGCTATATAATACAACGTAACAAGTAATAATTAATAAACATAAGGTACATTCTTAACGTCAATCGTCTATGTACATATATTATATGGTTTGTGTAATACACGTCATCTACCTACTACAGATACCTGTACAGTACTTATGACATAATTCTGAAGTTGTCAGATATAGACGACATTATTACGAATATCGAGGAATATAATAATATTATATAGGTATTGTAAAAAAGGACACGTAATCTATACCTACGCCATTACGGCATGATAATATACACTTCATACGTCCATAGGTATTGCAAATGCTCTTACTACGTTCTATATTTGACACATATAATTTTACTTTTACATATACATTTAAGTCGTGATACGGTTGTTGTGGTGCCAGCGGTCCTCTAATTGCAAGATGCAAACCTTTGAGAATTCCTTTAGTGATATTCACGAATAAGATATTATTTTAAATAGTTTTTGTTAATTTAAGCATAATTTATTGGTATAATGTATAATATTATTATGTTTTAAATTTTAATACATGGAGTGATAAATCATTTTATTATGTACCTTTAAATATACATTTTTAGAAAAATATAATTTATAATTAATATAAATATTAGTTTATATATATTTATAGGGAATAAAGATCTTATTATATTTATTATGTGGAAATTATAGTTTAAATGTGTATACAAATATTACAAATATATTCTGTATATATAATGTTGTATAGCCAACTTGCTTAATAACACTAACATACATTTGTGTATCAATAGTTTTCTAATTCACATTTTACTCCTATAATAATATATCATTTTTAATATCTAAAATTATTTTATTTGTTAATAGAAAAATGTATTTTACGTTCAATTTAACATTTTATTCAACAGTTATGACATTTTGTTCGCTATTAAATTTAGCCTTAATTTCTTCTCACCCTATTCGATTTACAGAGTAAACAGAGTTGTTGATTCGATTTCATTTTTTCTTTAAACAAATAGATATCGTTTTTCACGATTTTTTTCCAAAAGCACGACAGCCCTTTTAAATGGATAGCATTTAAGGACCAAAAATGTTACAATAAACAAAAACCACATTGTTTGATTAAGTTTGTGTTAAATAAATATAAATAAATATTAATATACTTCACTATTACATCGTCTTATACTGATCTAGTTTAGACAGCTCTAAATAATATTATAAACAATAATATAATAGTATAAACAATTCAAGTTCAGGTCTAAAATTAAATATTGTTATATGTTTCAATGCATAACAAACCATGAATTAGTTTTTTTTTCTAGTAAAGCTAATTCGGATCGATATAATGATATTTAACTATAATCTATATTATATATTTTACTCAATTTTAGTTTCCTATATTTGGAGTAAATTTCCATAAATCAAATACGAAAAAATTCAATTTTTACGAAAGATATAGACTCTGGTAATATAACAAATACATCACGACGATTCAAAATATATTATTATTTATTATATTCGTATCCATCCACGCCATTAACTTAAAACAGAGAACTGTAATGCACGTTGGAGTTAGATGCTTGTGGGTAAAATATTTCACAAACTTGTTCGCATGTCCATGTAAATCAATTTATTAAAAACCTGTCAAATACACATATAATTCAATGTGTTTCCCCTCTATATAAAGACGACGATAACGTAACTGGTGTCGCGATCTCTGTTATAAATGATGTAAATTTAAACATTTTACTGTATAAACAAACGACCGAAAACGTTCAAAATTATTCTTAGAACTAAAAACAGCAGATCTACGTAGAATATATGAAAAATGAAATAATTTGTCTTTTTCACAAAAATTGGGGTTAAAGGGACGCAACATCCACAAAAATATGTGTTGTCTCCATCATTCAAACTTTCAACATTATATTATAGAAAATTGGCATTTAGCAAAACCAAGTATGTAAGTGTGTTGTAAGCTTAATATTAAAGTGAATTGACCTATTTTAAAACTTAGACGTAAGAACAGGTATCTGTGTTAGTACTCTGTTTCTTGCGATGTTTCAATTTCTAAATGAGTTTCGTCTTACGAGTAATGGGTATGTAAAATACTATGCTACTACAGTATAAAAATTCTTATAATAATAACACAGTGTTATTTTATCTTTGCACTTTTTTCGACTCGTCAAGTGCAAGATCTATGATCTTATTTTTACTTTTTATATTCTTAGAAGAGGTGTGGTTTTGAGGTATAAATTTCAATCGAGGACGTCACACCTGCGACCTGCGTCCGTTTTACAAACGTATAACATAGCTGCAAGTTTGGATTCAGCAGAATCATATATTCATATCATATAAAATATACATATTGTATACTATATAAATTAAGATCGATTGAAAATTAAAATATCATAAAAACTGTTGTACAAAGTACAAACACAAATAATGTTCTGAATTTTGAAAATAACCACTCCAATATTAAAGCTAACCCAAAATTGTTTCTGCTGAATGCAAATTTATTATGTTGTCACTTGTCACTTTTTAACACCCTTGTAACAAAGCAAATTTACATTCCTGTTTTTATATAAATTTATTGATAGTTCATATTAGGGAAAATTTATTTATTATCGAATTTATAGAGAAGAATATAAACATGTGCTATTGTGCTCGAACAAAGAGTTTTTACTTCATATTTTTATTTTAAAACTAGTTATAAGAGTTAAAAAAATAAGCCATTTATATAATAGTAACTCATTATTAAAATATGGGAAAAAAACTCTTTTCTCTGTACGGTTTATATTCTCCTCTACTCGTTCGAATTTTGAATTAGATACTTCAACATTTTCAAAATAATTATCCACTAAATTAATTACAGTAAAAAAGGGTTTGTCATTTGAAAAACAGCAGTTTGAATCACTGCAGGACCTCCTTCAGTACTACAAAAATCTTAATTAAAAAATATGGCCTTTAAGAATATTTAAATATTTTAAAAACTATAATTTGAATAAATACATGCATGATTGGTGAATCACTCTGTCATCTGTATATATAATACAATTAATAAATAGGTACATATAAATTTTAAACCTACTATATAAATGATAATATTATGTTATAGTTATTTAATATTTTAACAATTTTGCTAAATATAAACTAAATATTTAATATTAAATATAATACAAACTGGATATCTTTTCATACTGTTACAGGATATTTCATATTTTATCCATTTACTGTAAGCTTTTATTAAACTGTGATTTTTGATAGTGTATAGAATAATTATCAACAAAACAGGACTATATAAAATGTATGCACCTATACTATAGTCTATAATATAGTATTATAGTATTTTATTGTCATGGTACTTTAAACACAATATTTTATAATAATGGACATTGGATAGCGTATAAATTATCTTTACTAAGTACTTGTTTTTATGATTGTAATAATATAAAATTTAAAACGTTAAGTTTCAAAAGTATAAAAAATTATTTTAATATTTCATTATTTACTTCTTTTGTACACTGATATCATACATATTATATTATAATACCTAAGTAATACAAATAACCATTACGTCTCTGACGTCATTTATTTACGCGGTGTCATGATGTTACCCTCATTTTTGAAGTTATTATAATTTTAGTTAATAAAAACTAATTTCATACGTATTCATATTCAAATAACTTAACAACGAGGGGCATATATAATATTATAATATAATAAAATGCACACACACGACACACACACGTTTATATATTATGTATATATATATAATAAGTCAATTATTATCATCGTGGTTTTTAAAAAAAAGTATAATATTATTATACACACACTGCAGGTTGCACAGTATTATAATCTGCACGCAAAAGACGAATGTCTATAATTTGTTACTTTACCAAAATACACCTAATTGCACAGTCCATAATACTAATTTAATACGTATTGCGTATCGGTTAGGACTTAGGTTCTGATTTAAAATTTCTTTTTAAACCTTTATAATTTTTATTGCAATTCAAAAACGTAATTATTTTATTGTTTTTCGTAAAACATTTCAACATGTGTTTGTGTTTTGATTTAATCGAAGTGTACGTACATATATTTATACATAATGTATTGGTAACTCGGTGACAAGGACGTCGACGGTTTCCTGTCGGTCTTGCGGTGTGTGTACAATTTAGACGTATAGTATACACACACACGCGCACGCGTTATGTTATTACGATTTGCGGTAATATGTCATCAGGCTTAGTGTACGGTTACAAGAAGAAAATATATATTATTATAATATAAAAGTGCAAATATGAATGCAACGTCTTATACCTATTGCAGCAGCGTTCGGTTGTCGTGCGAACTGGTCTACGACGACGACGTGTATTATAATATGTCATACATATAAATGTATAATGTGCACTGCGTTTTATGAATTTAACTGAAAATTTTCAGATGTTAATGTGCATACGAGTTGTCGTCAAGACCAGTTCAATGACATGCCATTGCCGCGTAAACATATTATATTATATTATGTATATATACTGTCCATATAGCCGAGGTTAGTATAAACGTCGACTATAATAAATCAGCACGAGCAGCGCGTTAAATTTTATCGATCCGGTTCATATTTTACGATAGGTACTATATAATATAATATTATTATCATTGCACGTATATATATTTATTATAATATCTACGTACGCATACAGCGGAGTCAGTTTCTCCGACGACGACATCGCCGGTTGTTCGGGACCACCTCGATCTACGGGTTTTGGGGGTATCATAAGGTTGCGTATACAAAAGACAAAAACGTGTCATTGATACTGAGTGATAAAATATATATTTAGTCCAAATTAATACAACGTTAAACATAATGTACTTATAAAAATAGTGTATCGTAAAATGATTATGCGATGTATGCAGTATACTAACGCGCGAGTGAAGAGGTTGGTGTATAAGTAAAAATTGGATGTGAGTACTAAGCTTCGAGGGTGGTTGACTCTGGTCGTTCCGTGAAACTCCCAGTTCCTTGTCTCGTCTACCTACCATTACCCGACCTTTTAAATGTTTGTTATAATAGATGATACCAAGGCCGTATCTGAGGGGGAGTCCAAGGGGTTTGGACCCCCCCTCGAAATGTCGTCATTATGTCTTATTTTTAAACAAATATCAAAACATAAATTCAATAAAATTACAATACACCTGTTTTGGACACCCCTTCCCCGAAAAAAATGTCTATAAATTTGTGCTTAATACTTATAGTACAATACGCGATGTATAGAAAATAACACAGAAAATGAAAGGTGGACAATTATGTAAAACGTGAATTTACGATACGCTATCAGATCTGATATGGAGAGGGACTTAATGATATCAATTATTACGGACGCCGTATGGTAGCCGGTAGGAAGGAATGTCGACACTCGCGAAAATCTATATGAATGGGTTTTAACTTTCGTACCGTATAATTTATTTGATATATTACGATTTTAAAAAACCGTACTGCTACTGTTTTGCAGACGGGTTTTGGTTATGAGTAAAAAACAACGTACCCACATCACCACGGCCCCATCCACGCAATTTATTTTTCTTCGAGAGACCGGTAAAGTCCTAACCCAGCGACTAACCAGCCAACTAACCCGACGTGCAAGTAATATGCACTGTGCAGAGAAGTATACATAACACAGTACACACTCCCACATTTATGTGTACATTATATAATAAGTCATAACAATACACAGATTGTGGCGTCAGGGCAGGGGATGGTTGTGAGCGCGGGAATGACGTTTCCGAAATACTTTATAGTTTATTCGGAAGTCAACCTTAAAAGCACAAAATATATACAATACCAGGCAAGCGCACTACACATATTATACACTGATCGAGACTCGATTCCGGGACAGACAAATTATTGACACAGCGGGCGCCGCATCGGTCGCTGTATACACGTATTATACATATATATATATATAAGTTTATATTATTTTAACAATGATAACAATAATAATAATAACGTCATGATCGGTAATTTACGGGAGAACACGCGATTCGCCGACGATGAATTTTCGGGAGAGCGCGTGCCTGCAATACACACACACATACATATGAATAATGTATAATGTATATACTTGTATAATTAAATAACGTATGTGTCGTCTGTAGCGGTCCAAAATCATCGTTCGAGGATTTTTTTTTAAATTATTAATTCAAAGACAAATTTAAAATATGTATTTTATTGTTTTTAACACAATATAATATATAGATGAGATAACTAATACGTATACATAATAACTAACGTACCTACATAGAACACACGAGAATGGAGCCATCCTGCCATGATTATTACCCTTCAGATTTCAGAATAAAATCTGTTAATTTAATCACTATTTTAGGAGGTCATGGCACCGGTCTTTTGAAGCGGCGTAGGTTGTCAGTAACAGTGCGCGATGAAAATCGAGGGAGATGGAATTCAACAGTTAGCAACTGGTGGGCCGAGGTAGGCAGAAAAATGGACCGCCAACATAATATGCTTCAATGTTTTTGTCTTCATATAACTATTATAAATATATAAAGATTTTTTCTCTGTATTTCGTTTATTTATTATTTTAATCATTCGGACTCCAAGAGAAATTGCTTACCGACCCCTGTTATAGATGGTTAGGACGGCATTGGTGTTTGTAGTGAAACCTATCGTAACATATTTTTGTTATAGTTGGTCCACTATTTATGTTTCTAAGTCTTTGTGTAGAGATTCGTCGGTCACGTGGTTACCTGCAGGGGGCTGTTAGGCCATATTAAGCGAACTGATAGACTAAAAGGCTTGGATGGTGCGCGGGTTTGAGACATTTTGGCGCATCCCATGATGATTTTTAAACGCATCCTCTCGTGGTCGGCAGCCAAAGACATTTATATACGTTATTATTACTTATTATTGGACATTATATTATATTATATGTCTTGTATTGTGTATGTGTGCGAGTGCGTGTGTGGTGGCAGTGGCTGCGAGCCCGGAGATAACGGAGGACGATTAAATATATATAGACACGAGTCATAATGTGATATAGGGCCGACCAGCCGACATCGTTGCCCCCGCTGCAGCCCGTTTGATTTGTCGCCTTTCGATGGATTGCGCGTCCGTCCGTCGTAAAGTGTAATATATATATAATATACAATATATTATATACTATATGCCCGGAATAATGGTGCGGTCGAATCGACGCCATCGTGGTCTGAAAACATCGGTCGCGCGACGTCTCAAAGTTAAAAACTCTTGTACACAATGTATATATACATATTATACATATTATATATAACATGTGTATGTGTGTGTGTCTATGTGAAATAAAAAATGGTAATAAATGTCGGAGAGATAGATTTTCGGCCTTGGGGCCCACGTTTATTTATTGCTGACCGCCCGACGACTCCCGTGCACAGGGTGGATCGAAAATCCCGCGCCGTCGTCTTCGCATGCCACCCACCCACCCCTTCAACAATAGCTGTCGATTCATATCACACACACACACATATATATAAGTGTATATTATCCCGTCTATTGTATTTGTATAATAATAATAATACACGTGGCGCTGCAGTGCGTCCCAAACTCAGAGTTTTAAATTCAATACAAAAACACATATTATTATAAGAGTTGACCACCGAAGAATACAATATAATAATGTAATATATTATACCGTTATTCGTTTCGAGGTCACACTTTTCGTAATAATTATATAAAGCTGCACTATTAATGAATTCGTATAGGTACAAACCGTCACACCATACCTATGTATATATTGTAATGCACTTAAAAATATGTATAACGTAATACTGTAGTAAAAAGCGATTTTCGGCTAGCGTGTTCACAATAATAAAAAACCATTTCGTATTATATTATATTTACAATATCACATTATTATATATTAGTACAGTCAAACGTCCTTTTTATCGGCAAAATTAATCAACGTCGTGTATAAACGTGTTTTTTAATATATATATATTATATTATTATACGCACAAAAATCTCGTCTCGTCTCGTCGCACCCTGTACGCGCACGCATACACGGGCACACGTCGTCGTCGTCGACGTCGTGTATAATAGTAGTCGGTCGTAAAGGTATTATCTTGGTAAAATTTCGGGCGTACTTTATCGCCGCGTCCATCGTTATGTACGGGATTCATGCGTCGGCCGCAACGGATTTATCGTTCTTTTGTTTGCGGGGTACCTATGTACATATTACACACAATATATACCTACACAGGTAACGTCGGGAATTCGGTGATATTTTTCACGAAATCGATCGTAATTCAGGTTACCGGCCGGCCGGTGTCACTGTGCGATTTCAATGCCGACGACGATATTTTATGTACACATATGCGATATGCGTATCTATATAATAATATAATAAATATATAGCGGACAACATATTTTATTTTTTGTCGCTCCGGCACTGAACAACCCTCGCCGCGATGCTGCGGCGATCGTATTATCTGCTGCACTTGTAATATATAATATTTTACTCGGTGTTGTAAGTGCCCGAATTATACACTTCGTTGCTGTTGCAGCAGTCGTACTTCATCACTCACCATACATACATTCATACCACCATAGTCAGTGGTGGAAATCATATTTTTTTTTTTTTGGGTAAACCTAGACATTTACCCCTTGGCCCTTGCCCTCCTCGCCGCCATTATAATCATCTAAGATTCCAAACAGACGTATATTTACTGCTTTATGAGTTAATCATACAATACCTAATATTGTATTTCTATTATAATTGTATGAGTAAAGGTAATATTATAACCGCTCTAACAGCTACTATATGATCCACCATATCATAGTGGCATAATATACTAACATATTATGGTAGGTACTGCCAGATTATTATTGTTGTTTTTATTTTGGGGGGGAAGACTGGCAAGTCAGTCACAGATGTCAAGTCGCAATGTCGTTTGTCGAATGATATTCTGCACGTATAATAAATATATATTGCGGAGGAGAACAATCATAGTTGGCGTATCAAATTTTTCCCCGTTGCTGCCCTCAGTTTTACGTAAAGGTATGCGTGAATCGTCTATGCCCCGTCTCCTAAACACTGCACGCTATTCACCACTAGCAATAATACCGTACACAATAACAACCACCCGTGGTTCGCATGTATACTTACACGACCGTGATACGCAGCTAGTAAACAGTGTAGGACAGTGCGCGATGGCCTAACCTAACTCGTGCGCACGTGTAAAGGGCGTTTCGATCGATCTCGATTTATTGCGTCCGTTTACAGTAGGAACGCATACGACAATATACGACGTATATGGCTACTACAGTTCTTATTATTCCTATTATTCCTATTATTTATATTATATACTGTGTAGAAAGTTTGGTAACCATCGTCGATACCTGTGCAGTACACCCTGCATAGGGTATATCATATATAATCGAGTAGGAATGTTAACATTTCCAACGGTTAAGAATACATTTTTAATGAAATATTGAGTATAATATTATACCATTGTATCATACGTACACCTATAGGTGTATTATATGTATACATATTACATATAATATATCGTGCTCTAATAATTAGACGGTTATAACGATATTTAATAATAATATAAATATCATTAACTTAAAAAGATAAATATTAATATTATTCATCACTTTTATAACTACGGGCACGAGCCCTTTTAGCAAGTGGGCTCTGTGGGCTCCGTGGACTCTGCAATTATTTATATTATGTAAAAAAGACTATAGATACTATTCCACCATCGCCGTCTCCCATGTAAACCATGTTGTTACTTGCTTACATATTATTACCATACCTAATAACAACCAAATAGTTGAAAACATTCGAATGCATACGTCATCGTGTGGTTACTGGTTAGGTGGTAATAGGTAGTTATAACAAAATAAGTTAATACTTAATAATGAATAATGTCTATTAAATGACTAGGTATAGTAAAATCGTTTTACCTAAGCAATATTATTCAAATTTCTGAACAACAAGAACATTTTGAACGCAGCCTACACGAAACTGCACGGTGTTGTACCCCATAGGATATAACATATAGTACCTTAAAAATAATAGTAGCAAAAGCATAAATATGTAAGTCAGTGGTCACTATAGAGTGGTAGGTATTGATTGTGAATTTATCGGTCTAACCTAAACTCTAAAATATGTAGAGCATATTATTATATTTATATACTTAATCGTTTTGAGAACTTCTATTCGATTGGGAACAATTGACAATAATTATTATACCTGAATATTGTAGAAGTAGCACGCAATAATATTGTCCAATACGATAATCGTGATTACTGTTGTTACAAGTGGATATATGCAAGTTTAATCGACTCGTGCACGCTGTTGCGGTTACAGTCATATTATTAAAGTGAACACGACGCGATCCTCGACACAAAATCAGGGTTTCCAAACCTCGTGCACGTATCTATAGTTAGCTGGTCAGTGGTCTGTATATATACCTACACGCGGGCGTCGACGCGTTGTCCGCTCAAAAATGTGTAATTACACTCTAATTTTCACCGGTGAACGCGACAAAGCCGTACAGCGGACGGGGCGAAGGAACCCGTAAATCACGAGGGCGTGAACCCGACAAATTTTCCGCGGCGCCTAGCTTGGACGCGGTTTTAATCTATATAATATAATACACATTATACCTACCTACGTATACAAACCTATACTGCCGAGTGTCGTTATAACTTATAATGTCTATATATAATACGCGTATATATTATTGTACTTGGTGCCGGATTAACTGTTAAACATAACGAGCACGTGCTTAGGGTGGCATCAACCAAAAGGGAACCCCACAACAATTTTGAAATCAACTAAATTTAAATTTGTATATCCCTCCCCTCCTTTGGCTTATTTTTGTCGTATAAATTGTTTAATTATCTGATCAAGCAATGAAAGCAATATTTACCGCTAATAACGCGATCCGAGAATAGTAAAAAATTCATATCCCCTCTCAAAACATCTGAGCCATTATTATACAGGTACGCCTAGATATAGAATAATATAATTTATTGGATGTTTTCATTCATTGTGATTGGCATTTAATATATTTTTATAGTTTTGATTGGAAAACTAAATTATGCACATTGCACAAATTACTTAAGGCTTGCGAATTAATATAAAAAATTTTTATGCATTTTTAACGATAAAATAATTAGGACATTTCCGTGATTTTGATAAATGTCGTAAAAATGTTAACTTAGAAGTTTAAAACTAATAAAAAAAATGGTGACTATTTATTTTCGTTTATTTTCAATTCTAGTAAGAACAATTTTACCTTGCATTTTTAAGCCATTATAATAACAAACAAAGATTTTTTTGTATTATGTATATAATATGTTAAAAAAATAACTCGTTTACCAGATTATTTTTTAAAATACAAGAAAATTCTTCGCTCGTCATAATGTCGTACCAACAGGGAGCAGCCCACTGATGCTTCCCCCGCTCCTCATAGATACTACACTAGACGTATAACATTTTGACGATATAAAAATTAATAAAATTAAGAAATAAATGTTTTTCACATGACGTTTTTAAGTTTATAATACATCAGACATATTCCGTTCGTAATTTATATTATTATTCATATTAGGGCGAACAACCGTGTGCGATCTCCGGCGGCGGCTTTTTGTATAATAATTCGACGTCCGTCCGAACCTCCCACGTCAAAATGATATTGCACGTACCTATATATTATTGTAATTTATATAATAGGACTTATTCAGTTCGTGTTTACCACGGTGAAACAAGTTTTTATATTGACGATAAGTGTAAACACACATGCCGTTTAACTGTTTCAGAAGATATTATTAGTATCGGTTGGTGTCGTACGCGGTTCGAGGAAATGCAAATTTATACCGTACGCCGTTTATTAGATAAATTTTTTCGTGTTAATCGAATAATAAAGGTAATATTTCGCATCTCTAAAGCCGGATTAACACTACACCGTGTCGTGTAAAATAATCACGGTTACCACAGTTACCAAACGATACCGCATAGTGGTTGGACCAATCAAAGCACGGCAACATTTCACGACACGACACGACACGGTGCGGTGTGAACCCAGCTAAAAACGGAGGAATCTATCGAAACTCAATATTGTTTAATTCTATGCAAACTTACCGCGGTAAATCCGCCTCGAATGAGTTAAGTGTTCGCGTTTCAATATTAATATAATATAATATGATTCTGTATATATCTACACGTGCTGAAGAGGAGGCATTAACCAAGTTTACAGTATTTGAACAAACACCCTGTATTACATACAGTACAACCTATCATAATATCGTAATGTAAAAAATATGAAAACTTTTTTGTAAAACCTGAAAGTAAACTATAGTACCATTTAGACGTTATTTATTTATTGCGCCTCAGTTTATACCGCTAGCTACAGCAATCGCGTCCTCCACGCAACTATATTAAAATGAAATACGAATCAGTTATAATATTTATTTTACAACCGTTTACTTTGTACATTGTATTTAATATTTATCATGAATCATGATGTATAAAATATTACACGAATTCGTACCCACAATATTTTTATTTATATAAATTAATTTGTTTTACGCGCAGTCAAACAACTATCTTACAAAATGAGAATTGTCAACGACAGTGTAAGAATTATTATTTTGCGATCTCTTGTGCTATACATCAGTGTGTTATATGTATCGTATATATATATATATATGTGATTTAATAGCAACTATTAGGTAATTTAATCATGCGCGCTTATGATGAACGACGATTTCAAACGGTCGGAACACTAATTGAGAAGTTATGGTATATACATATAAGTGTTTGTATGTATACCGTTAACAGGGAATTTAATCGTTTGACGAGGAAGTTTTTGATGACTGATGTAAATTGCTGTGTCGCCAAAACATTTTCAATTCGCTTAATTACCAATCAATATTGTCTATCATAAAAATTCCGTTTTGCAGTTTTAAATTAATTGCGCAATTATTCAAATGTTGCAGTTGGTCGTTTAGTGATCATATAAGATCTTCAGCGTTCAGAACAGGTTTAAAATGGTCAATATCAAAATGTCTTATTGTGAATGTCGATATCCTGTATTTTTAATACCGTGCAATTGCTATTACTATTATACGAATTTAATTAGAATGGAATATTATATAGTGTATACATATGATTAATGATTGTTATCTACGTCTTAAAAGTTAAACAATATTTGTTAATTTTCTAAAATACTATATCGACCTATACGCTAATATTGGCTAGTAACTATAATATATATCCGAAAAATCTCGCAATCATGTCTGATATTATTACGCTTCACCAGTGTATTCAAATTGTGGTATCCATTATAATACGTTTATCTATATTCACATTCAAAGACGATGAGTATAAATTATGCTAAATAATATTGAAAGATTATATGATTTATACACAATATATTAATATATTATAATTATATTATATGGTAAAACCGGTTTCATCGATTTTCGTCTACCGTTTTTTGAGAGGCGAAAAACATATATTTTCCGTTTATTCCATAATATATAGAAGTGAAAAACACAAAGTACGAACCACCACTAAATAAATATATATTATATAATATATAAGTTCACCAGAAGCGACCCGACTGTGTGATAATATTGCTAGGGTCCTCGTTCCCCGGACATGCACGCTACGCAAAAAGTTACCTACATATACACACACACACACACACACACACATACACAAGGCAGATGGTAGATAAAAACATGAGAATACAGTTAGTATAGACCTTTTCGAGAAATTCGTAGTTAAACTTATTTGATCATCCCGCTAGCAAAATCTCGGTGGCGTTAAAACAAAAGGGGTTTTGGACCGCGCGTGGATGATGAGATAAAATCGCATTTGGCGTGCGATAAATCTGTATTATTCGACCGCAAATTCGAGACGGAGACAGAGAGAGTGAGAAAGAACGAAGAGAAGAATCGCGTCCGAACTGGCTAGCTGGCCGAACGAGTTAATCCGCGAGGTGCTTTGAAGTGTCCGACGTCGGGAATCCGCAAAACTTCACCCGGCTCGCGCGTGGCGTCGCGTCCCCGAGAAAAGTCGACCTCAATAAATAATTCTTGCGCGGAGACGCAACCTCCCCCTCGGGCCGCGCCACCCTGTATACACTCCTTGACCCTAGTAGTCGTCGTCGTCGTTGTCTTATTTGCGTCATCCGACAGCCGTATATTATATAATACACGCATAATATACGCCACAGTAGCCACTTCTATACCTGGACAACCCTTCGAAGACGCCATATTATACACAATGTTTACTGCAGAAGTGCGCCAGTGCTATATGTTAGCATATATATTTTATCGGCTGCGGTTGTAACTTGTAATCGGAGTGTCGGTGTGTATTTATACAATATAATAATAATAACAATAATAATATATATAGGTAAAACGAGACTATTATATTATTATATCGGGACGAAAATACGTCACAACGGTGGATGATAAATAGTATCGTGCATTTTCTTTACTGCGTGTGGGACACCACTTTGTCATGTAAATTCTGAGGACTTGTAGTCCGTGAAGTTAGTGTAATACGCATACATTTATATATTTATAAATTATAATATTTATAGGTACGGTTAGAACGTCATTCGTCGCGGGAGTCACACTGTCCGAGATTTTTACACGTCACGCCGCGGCTGGTTGTAGCGGTGCAGTTCGCAGGGCCCCTACTTTAAGGAAACTCGCTAGGAAACGTTTCTTTTCCGTCTCGTGATACCTCATATATGAACACATACCTGTGGTGATACGGAAACCGTTAACTCCTGGCCGCGAAAAACCCCTCCGTCGGGGTGTGAGCAGTGAAACACTCGATCCATTAAAAACGTATATACGTCGCGCCACCGTTACGATATTATAATATATTCTTCGCCGTGAAATTACCATTCACACAATGACTGTGTAATATGTATATACATATTATATATAGTACGTATGTAATAATAATAGTGCGAGCACCGCACATACAAACGCACGCGAAACCCGTTGAATATTATAATATAATGATCGGACGGTTTATTATAGTTTAATTATCGTCGACGGCGGGGTGTTATAATATAATATAGGTAGGTGGTACCGAGCGGTGCGTCTCGAGTGGTCTCCGCTGCAGCGGCGCCGCCCTGCCAAGAGGGATCTACGCGAGACATAAATCCTTCGTGTAATCCTTCGCAGCCCGTCTGGTTGTATATATGCACGTCGCACACTCAATATATCACCCCTCGTTCAAATCTTTACACGAGTCACCTACATTTCAACCCTTCCACGAGAGCTCTACCACCACCACCGCCCTGCAAGTCGCAACTGGTTTTAGGAACGTTTTGTTTTTTTGGTTTCCCAAACGCAATTATTAAAAACTACTCACATATATTATAGTCCATACCCAACTATACGCTAATGTTCTCATCGCCGCCAATAGATTTTATATTGTTCTCGCGCGGGCGCGATGTCGACTAATATATTATATTATATTCTACCACTGCCAACTAAACCGGTCCACCTTGGTACATTTATACTTATATCGTAATAACAATATAATGCTATGTTTTGAGGTATTGTTTTTTGTCGTTTTCGGTTCGCCCGTCTTACGAAGACAGCGAAACAAAACTGCACATTGTGGTGATATTTTACGCCTGTAGAAATGTGTGAATGTTTTTTCACTATTTTATTTTCGGAATAGCTAACCCTTATCCTATTATACATAATATACGTAACGAATGCTGTATACAACTATTATTGTTATTTGTATTATATTTATATAATATGCTTAAAATCAAATCAAATAGAGTCAGTTTAGACTATAGTATAGAGTACATAACAACGAAGCTTTTAATAATCCCCGACTTTAAGCTGCAGTGGCAGGGATTTGATATTATTACACAAACATAATTTATATAATACATAGTTTTAGATTTATGTTTATATGATTTGCTTAACTGTTTTTATAATTAATAAAACCGTGCAATCTGATATGCTTATATACAAATAATCTTATATAGGTAAGTATAAAGTACTAAAAATAAATTCATATTTAGGAATATAGGATAGTAACAGTAATGTGATAATGTCACAGTTTTTGTTGTACAATTTTCCTAAAACGTTATACTTAATTAAAATAATATATTCTTATGTTCTATGTTAAAAAAAATCTTAAAATCTGAGGCCTATAAATAGGAAATAATAAATTTAAGACCAATCTCGTGACTATTTAGCCAACGGTTAACTTGTATTTTACAAACATAGGTATGTATACTCGTTTTAATAATATTATGTAAATACCATAAATGGAGCGACGATTATCTGCAATAATACTTCATATTTATATATTGTTTTAGTACATTTATTTTATTATTTCAAACTACGTGACTATTTTACTATGGTTTAACTTGGATATTAACACTAATGTGTGTTGTTCCACTATAAACGTGCTCCGTGATCCGTGTTTAGAATAGTTCGTTACCTAATGCACCAAATTATTAATTAACTGATACCTACCTAATGGTAAAGTAATTTTACCAGTCATTGATAACCACCTAACGCACATATTATGTTCAAGCTCTTATTGAAGTAGTTGAATATTTTCAATTATTCAGTAGATATATTATGGTTATGTGTCAATCACGTGGTTTACACGAAACGCAGGGGGATAGTGGAATTGTATAAACATTAGTTCACGTCATACATTAGGTTAGGTATAAACTGGGCCCCCACAATGGGGGGGGGGGGGGGGGGGGTGTTGGACCTGGAGTATAGGAGACCGGCTTTTTTAGAGGCCCGTTGAAATGAATCTGTAATTTTTGAAATTTTGAAATTTTGAAAGGAATACTTATTTTACATTAAATAATAATTTATGATATATAAATGTATATTATAATATGTTAAGTAGATATATCGTGTATGGGACACTCGTATCACTTGTAATGGGTTGTATTTTATTGGGAGTTTTATCTATAGCCCGCAAAAACATTTAGTACAGGACCCAAAATTGTATGTATGGTGAGGGAGGGGTAGGTTCGGTTCGATATAAATGTATATAATATTATATGTATGTAAATTTATAATGAATCCCATGTTATGTCCTAACTTCCTAAGTAATTGATAATGCCAATGTTTTACACTTTTACGGTCATATTATACTCGTATGAATAACCGTGTACGATCAACCTGTGAATATTATATAGGTGACACGATGTACCCACCTACGTCTTACCTAGACGGGACTTTTCAGGAAACACTAAACTCGCAAGTATAATACAACGACGTACATACCTGATATGACTCGCACGTTAGGATTTCGTCACTCATCTGCACACCATCATCAATATACGTATTCGTGAACAACGGACGATGGCAGACGACGTCGCTAAACGGTTTGAACGGTGAACTTCACGGCGGACGCGGAGAAAAAATGCACAACAGAAATATCGTGGTCGTCACCCACTCGAGAGTATTTCGTGTATATTATAATGTGAACCGCGGTCGCAGACTTTATACCACAGCCGAGGCGAGCATATATTATATGGTCCATATAATATGGTTACCTACGTTATCAGCGATCGAGTAACCACGATATTTTTGTTGTTGATTTTTTTCTCTGCATCCGTCGTCGTCATCGTGAAGTTCACAGTTCCTCATCAAACCGTTTAGCGACGTTGTCGTTCGCGATATGTATAAATTATAAATATACCTACTAATGGCGATTGGCGGTGTGCACTGTGCAGTGCGAGGAAATTTTAGCGGACGAATCATATTATGCGCGTCGTTATACATATTTGCGAGCGTCATGTTTTCCCTCACGAATCCGATTTTCTTTATGATCTCGTTATTACGCAACAACTATTGTTGGTATTGACGTGAGATCATTTTTAAAATTCTTTGAATTAGGTTTTAAGTATATTATTTAAGGTTAAAAATAACAATTCTTCTGAAAATTCCATTAAAATTGCCTATGTTAAACCCCTTAAATGTGTGTGGTTTAAAGAAAAACAATTCTGTTCATTTCTCCATACTTCGCGCATGCTACGCAAAATACAGGATTTTGCTCTCCATCCTTGGAAGAAATAATAATATTCATAGATTATTATCATGGAATATCATAATATAGTACCGCCATAATTATAATAGAGTTTATACCTTATTTTCTACCAAGTCTGGGGGACAGAAATGGAAAAAATTGGTTTTCAGCGTAGCATGTCTAATTATTCTACTCTGTGCCGGTGACACTTAATGGATTCTTATTAATTGACACAGAGTCGTTCGAAATCGTCGTTCAGTGCCGAATAATATATCCAGTCTACGTCTACGCATCGTTTGAGAATTCGATATGATGATCTGGCAGCGAACCTTAATATGGTAATAATAATGTAAAGAAATATTATAATTTTGTCAAAACTCGATTGTATTTGTCTTGACCAATAAGATATAAAATTGATTGTACAATATAATATAATATATAGGTAGGTACTCATAATATTAATGTTATAAGATTTGTTTATATTATTTTTTAAGAACACAATTTTTCTAAATTGAGGTTATTATAAAATAGTTTCATTTTTTTTATTATCATTTATGCGGTAGCAGTGGTGCACTATAAAAAAATTTGGCCCAGGAAAACTGTTTCACTGGTCTTTAAATTTGTTCGTACTGGATTTATTTAGTAATTATTTGGGATATAAACGCATGCTTATTTTTAAATATTATAGAACATGTTTCCCTCAAATTTGTAATTACTGAACAAAAAATCATATTGTACAATAATTAAAAACTGAATACAATACTATAAATTTAAAAATTTACACTTTTCAACCTCTTTTGTTTTTAATAATGTCATAATATTGTGTTTGGCATCAATATTGTTTAATATATTTTTCTGTACAGTCAGAGAGGAGGAATTCATCTAATTATTATAATTATAATAAATAACAGCCTGTTACCCCCCGGAAAAGTCCCGGCATAGTCTGCCACTGTACGCAAGACATAAGATGAGACATATTAATAATATTATAAAATATGACAGTTAATAACCTAATAAGTAAACTTAATATTTCTATAACGCAAACCTTTAAACATTCAAATGTATTGAATAGCCGGGACGTTAGTTGACGGGTCACGACCAAAGATAAAAACTATTGACTCCAAAAATAGTAAGCCTCCCCTATTTACCTAACCACTTATACGCCGCTGTACTGTGGGCGGATTGCAATAATTGTATTGAACACATTCATTGATTAAATACATTTAATTTATTGTAATCTATATGACACACTACTAGCTGTTGCGATATTAGATTCGAAACGCACCCAAGACCGTGGACGCACTAGACGGGGGGGAGCATTGTCCCCGAGACCGCTGCCGCACGTTTACAACATATATACCTATAATGGCTAACATAAATATAATAATATATGATATAATATATAATATACAACGCCCCGTCATTGATTTGTCAAGGAAACGCGCGATCAGAGACCGGTTTGCATATATTATCATATAGCCCGACAACGCAGTTTGTACATACGTATATTATAATAATATTATATAAACAATTGTATTTTAATACACACATCCCACACACGCACGTCACTATAAATCCCATCAAAATGTACAATATCCTTGGACCAGAGTTCGAGTGATCGGCGACGTTGATTTGAACGCCACATATACCTACGACGTTATAATAATATACTGCCATAAAGCACACACATACACATAATAATAATAATATATATAATATATCGATGTGCACTGTTGTTGCGCATCGCTCGCCAATACTTTATTGCGACGTCAGTGAATATATTATAATTTATGTGAAAACGTATATATGTATAATAATAATAATATGATATGTGAACATTTTTTTTTTTTGCAGTTATTGTTGTTTTCCACCTCCTCCACGAAAACGGGTAGTTGCAGCGTGTGTCGATATTTCGTTGTCGTCGCCGTGTGTAAAACAAATGCTATGTTTATCGGACCGCAATAAAACCCATTAGAAAACTATCCTGGACGAAATATCGTCCGATACCGAGAGAAAAGCGCCGTCCGACCGTGACGACTACGACGACGACGAGTGCGCGGTATGACCGTTTTTCCACCGTAAATAACGGCCCCGATGCGGTGGTCAAGAGGAGGGAAAGGAGACACTATGGGCGAGTGCCCCCCTCCACGAAATATTTTATATTTCTCTATCGGTGACCGTATATAGCGCACGGCTACAATATAAAGGTTCGGATTTGGGAATGCAATAAATTACCACCGTCGAAATAGAATAAAACAGTATATTATTATATAACGTCAAAGAAATAATAATCTACACTCTATACACTATAGGAATGTACTGATAGTGAATATTGGCGTGAATAATACTCGTGAAATACTTTGGCACCCCTATTTTGTGTGCGTCATATTGTCATTTAAACTTTACAAATGTTTGAATACCGATACGCGATACATAAAAATTAAAATATATTATGAAAACATTGAAACCCATAATGCATACAATATATTATTTATATATGTAAGTATAGATATTATTGGTACGATATATAGCCAATAAGCATGACAAAAGCTATTTTCAACTTGCAACTTTCCAATTTTTTGAATTCATTAAAATATGAAATATATAACCTTTAAACCCCGCGTACATGCGACATACATACATAAAATGCATATATTTATTAGGTACCTATGATGAAGAATTGAAGAAAAAGTGTGAGGTGGCAATACAAATAAAGTTGGCCAGGTTGGCCTGCTTAAATATTGTCACTCTAATTAAAAAAAAAAACTTAAATGGCGTCACTGCAGTACACGTTATATTTATATGAAATGAAGAATTTTCCAATGCGAACCGCTTATCATATTAATAATAACAATATATTATAGTACTGCTATAGTATACTGTATATAGCCGACGATCACAATAATATTCTTATTACTATATGATGACATCAAACGCGTCGCGCACGCGCACCCTGTTCGCCGTTGATTTATCGCGGACACGGAACACGTCGTTTTATTTATTTCGCATTATTGTTTTCGCCGAGGCAAACGATTTTTTTTTCTACGTTCTAAGACTCCTTCTCGTCGTTGTTACCACTTACCTATAGTCTATAGGTAGGTCGGCGTATATACTTCAGCATATTATGTATATATAATGCCGCACGATCGCAGACAATGGGTGCGCGCCGTGGTGTAACCGGGTATATGGTGTCACATTCCGGACGTTTTAAGTTTGAAAGACGCGCCGACCGCCGCGGATTAACTCTATTGTCCGCGTCGCGGCCTGTTTTTCCGAGTGCCCGAGAACGCGCCCGCGTTTCAGGAATTAGTCCGGTTAATTTATCGATGTCGTCCCGGTTGAATTATATATTATTATATTATATTATACTCTTGCGCGATATATACATGGACGGACGGACAAGTGGTTGGGGAGGAAGAACAAACACGATTCATGAGAGAGACAGAGACAGAGACACAGAGTGAGAGAGAAGAAATACTCGAGTGCGCACATTAAACGACACGTGGGTCAAGACTCTGCAACACCGGGGACGGCTTAAAAGTTGAAATTATATTATTATTATATGTATTTTATAATATATTATATATAGTGTGTGTTCTTCTTTCGGCCGGACCACTAAAATTCGCGGGTTTGATAGAAATCTGTACGCCGCCGTCACGGTCGTATGCAAACAATGAGTCGACCGATCGCGTTTCGTTTATTTATACATTTTATTCGCTGTCCGAGAATATTATATTGTTTTGGTAACATATATTATTATTATCATGTATAACTGCAACTCAAACTCGGTGAAATAAATTTTAATGTCCGGCGCCGGCTGCCCCTTCTATCCTCGCAAGCGGTTTTTAGACGTCCCGTCTCTCATATAAGTATATAATATATAGGTATACACAGCCACACAGGTATGTATATTTGCAGCCGTCGCACTGAATTGTTGACGAAATAAATCTGTCAACCAAATAGACCCACCGGACGACATATTTTTGTTTTTTGGAATAAAATAAACATAATAATAATATATTATAATATTATGTACACGACGTAAATTCGTAAAGACTGTAGGTACACGCTACAGTTATTCAATTAAACATTATGGAATATTGTTGCAATCGCTATAGTTATAAGTTATAATTTTTAATGGATGGATATTTAATATAGATATCATAGAATTTCATATAGGTATGGGCCATAGGGAATCATATATATTAATTATTATTTATTATAATATGACCCACAAATACAAATTTTGTAATCCGTTATAAATTTATATTTATACATACAGCAATAAGTGTAGATTATCATTGAATCGAGTTATTAATTTACACATCTAAATTCTTTGCTATGATAAATCACAATTTTACAATTAAACATTGTTATATTAATATCCGGGACTAACTATTTTTCAAAATCAATAACATTGTACAGCAGTGGTAATCCCCCTCCCCCCCTTGGCTAATGTTATAGTATTTTAAAAATTTTTTAAAGAATCCCTGACATTGTTATCAAAACTTATTGATATCTTATTAAGCAATAAAATGCATATACTCAAGAAAGGAATAGAAAAACTTTTATTAAATACATTTTTTGGACCCCCCCTCCTTGAATAAATTCTGGATGTGCCACTGCTGTACAGTGTTCGTGATTGGCAGAATCGTGAATTAAAAATTTAATAAATAACAATACTTCACAGATTAAGAATCGGACACACTAGCATAACGCATGGTTTTCTGGTGGAATTAAAGAAAGATATAGTACACCTACAATGTAATACTTACAGTCGAACACCTACTGACGGAATGTTGCAAGTACAAAGTTATGAGGACGTATACAAAACACCCAACTTAATAGATGGAGCGCTAGGACCACAGCATGAAAGCAGGTACCTACTTATTATTATTTCTAAGAAAAACCAAACTTTACAATATAATTTAAAAAAAATAATAAATAGCTTAAGCAAAATATGAATGAGCTGATATATGGCCCATATAACCGATGAATTTATTTTTGATTAATAAGAGGACGCTCCATGGCCGTTTGTTGTTTCCGTCTAACAAGTACATAACATAGAAAATTTAGGCTCAGCAGATCACGTTTAGCTCCGTTAGTTTAAAAATTAGAGTGAATCGACCTCTTATGAAACTTTATGGTAAGAACATTAGCTGTGTTTGTCTGTGGGTTTTTTACGATGGTTCAAATTTTTAGCAAGTTATGCGTATATAATATACTATAGCGTAAATTAAAAATGCTCATAACTCACTTTAAAACTGAACTATTGTAAGAAACCCATATTCAAACACAGATAATGTTCTATTATCATCAATTTTCATAATAAGTCGATCCGCTCTAATTTTTAAGCTGATGGAGTTAAACGTGATCTGCTGAGCGTACATTTGCTATGTTTCGCACTTGTAAGATGGAGACAACAAATATATGTGTAGCATCCTCTTAACAAAAAACTCACATTATTTTGATAAGCCTATTTTTAATTTTTCGAAATAATTTCTTGGTTGATTTTTTACGTAATTATGACATTTCATAATTCATGAATTTAATTTCCAGTAATGTACAATTATGTGTTCTTGTGAAATTGACTAATTAAAAAAATAAATAAATAAAAATGTCACTATTTATACCGATTACCGAACCGGTTGATCTTGATTTTGATTATATAGATCGTGTTTTGTTTTTTTTTTGGAATTTTTTGCTTCACATAATAATATGATCGTAGCATGAATATAAGACAACTTACTACTTAGATTATGCTTAAAGGTTGTGAAATTATATTCATCGGTGATATGATATTAAGATTAAGATTGTAAGCTGCAATAACAACTAACAAGAATGAGTAATATGCGATTTTAATTAGAAGTATCAGGATATACTCTTAAGTTTTGGAGCAATAAGGAATAATGCGTTTACCTACTAATTATACCTATCATATAAACAGAAGAATAAAAAACTAAAACCAGATGGACAACTTATAAAATAAGAAAAATAAAGTCAATAAGTACAACAAGCAGGTTCGTTTATACTAATAATAATTAATGAATAAAGATTATTGAATTCAAAATAGTTTCTGCAGAAACTGTACGTGTACAATGAATGTTTTGACTGATGATGAACATTATTAATTACATTATAGGAATTCATAAATAATATTATAATCTTTTTTGTATAAACAAATAAAATCTATGTATATTTTAATGATCTATGTAGTATGTACATGCAAACTCGCAATATTAATAATACGTGATTGGTTTGAATAATAATACAGCGACAGATGAATGATGACATTAATATTTATGATACAACCATAATTTCTGCAGACTAAAAAAATCTTATATAAATTATGAATAAGCTATCTATGTAATTGTGGTAATACTATAAGACTTATGGATGAATAAAGATGTAATATAATTAGGGTTCTAAAATTTCATAAAATTAATGTTTTTGAAACTTTCATAAAATTTTTCATTTTAATGAAAAATAAAAAATAAAATTTTAATTTGAAACTATAGTAAAAAGTTATAGAAATATTGCTTGTATACCTATCATATATTATATGAAATAATTATATAATAATTATCTATCTTATATAATATATTATACTAGCTGTATCACCCGACTTCGCCCGGGAAAAAATGAACACACCTAAAATGTGGTATATCGGCGTATCTTGATAATAGATAAAGTCATAAAGACAATACATTTAAACTAATCGTTATAGTAATGTAAAAGTTGAAAATAAATACATTTTTTCGCTATATAATACAGGCTTGTTCTTTTATAGGTAATAATATATAAGGATATAAGGATTATCTTCTCTATTACATCGTGATTAAAAATTAAATATTGATAATTCTTAATCCCTAATCAGGTATGAAATCAGTCTGACCTAGTGATGATTTTATGAAACATTCCGAAAAACACAAAATTAAAATAATATATTTTTCAATATTTCAAGAAAGATAAAAGTTTCAAGTTTGAAATATTTCAAAGTTAAAATTTCATGTAAAATATTTCATACTCATGACTCTAGTATTATAATAAAATAATATACACTCATCGTTTTAAAAACATTATTGACATATTAGTTCAACATTTTAAAAACATGATATTTTAAGATATCATTGTGAGGTTATTTTTTTAAAATTCCGGTACCGGGATAAATTAAGAACTATTGAGTAGGTAGACAGTATATTATATAGGTACCTAAAATCTATAATTTATAACTTAAAACTTAAAAGTAATTAGTACGTCAATTTCCAGATCTCCTTTTAAAACTTAGGTTCTTTCATAATATAGAGTGATTCACCAAGTGATTCACCCCCGTTTATTCCTTCAGTGTATTTATTTGAATTCTGACTTTGGAATTTTAGGTACCTATTAGTAGTTTTTGATTTTATCATTAAACTTTGTATATTATAAATACATAATTGTTGTAATATCGTTTTTATATAAAATATCGGGTGACGACCGTGACCGGCTGTACGTATCACCCGATTGCGACGGACGTCGAGTGGATACTTGTGCTCGGCCGATGGGATTCTTTGGCGAAAATTCAGGGAAACCACCGGTTAGTTCGATAAGTAATTTTTTTACCCCGCCATCTTGTCACTAATACCATACATGTGACGCGGACCCGATGGTTGTTTCAAGGTTTATCGTGGTCCGGTCCAAGTATCTGGTTAGGATTGAGGTGATGAAAAAACACAAAACAAATACTTTATGAATGTCACAAATTATGTATTATAATATTACGACCAAATAATAATACATGTCACGTGCCCCTCGGGCGTTGAGTTAAACGTCGGACGATGTGCTATCGGTCTGACGATCCGATGATGGATCTCGAATATCTCGCCAGCCTTTTCCGCCGACCGTTGTACGTCTTACACGACACGGTCCCCGTCCCGCCTTGCCGTTACCGGCTCGGTGGGAGAGTTGACCTCGTCCCGCTGCTTGCGTCCCGTAGTGGTGGTTGGAGATAAGATAGACAGGCCGCTATAGTGCTTGTATACATATTTGTACTTGCTACTAATGCGGGCCGCGTCACATGCCACTACAGATACGGTGTGGCCGCTTGCAAGACGCGCTTACATTACCCCACAGCCCACCCCCTGACAACAGTGTACTGCAGTTGTATGTTATGGACTTTCAAGACCGAGACAAAAACGCAGGTGTGCAGGTGACCTGGTGACGTCTCTAATTTTGGAATTAAGAAGCCGGGGGTGTTAAAATTAAGCTTGGGACTAAAGTCTCTAGTGGTGTCATTGACACGTTCCGTGTTTGGGGCCTGGGTGCTCATTTACTGCACACTTTTGGTATTTGCATTTTGCACTAAATAAATTGCACTTCCTTAATATACATTTAAATATTTAATAAACAATGTAATACGCCAAATATTTATGCTATTCTTCTTAAATGTATGTTATAATATTTATTATAACTTCATTATGGAGTTCGGGTTTTTTACCCGATTGGTTTTAAGTGTTTGCGATAAACCATATAATATTATTATACTATCAGAATTCAGCATATTATTATAGACTATAGTAGCATTGTATTACGTTGTATTATATTGTGTCTTGTGAAATCAGTTTCCGTGGCGAAACGTCGTAACAAATACGTATAATATATATTATATTATAATGTACAAATGAGTTTTCCATGACCCGACCGACCGACCGGTGCGGTTCGATCCACAGTGGCTTACGTTATCTCCCTCGCTCTCTCTCTTTCTCACACACACACACACCACACTCACTCATACACAGTCTGCGACACGGGCACACACGCATAACGGGCTACACAATAAAAGTGACAAATTTATGAGCCGCTCGCGCGGTGGTGGACCCCTTTCGAGCGGCGGCGTCATATAGGAGCAGGACGATCGCCGCGGACGAAACTCCACCGGCAGCGGTCGAAACTTCTTCCTTTGTTATATGGTCGTGTCGGATCCTCTCTCGGCTCGATCCGCCGCCGGCCCATAAATTAAACGCTCTTTTTATCTCTACGCACACCGCCACCGCCGTGTGTCTTTCAACCGACCCTCCTGTCTCTCACGGCGCTGCTGCTGCGACGACCCCATCCCCCTCAGACACACACATACAAACGCGCGCGCGCGTAGCGCAATTTTTTGGTAATTATCATATTGGATTGGCCGGCATTCATGGCAGTACACAACGACACGACGGCATACACAGCGTATATGGCAGTGACTCGGTGCCGGTGTGCCCTCGTAATTCATAAATTTACGACCCGAAGCGTCATACGCTGCCAACCTCGCGATTTATGCGTCCGCGCGCCGCGGCGACGACGCGTTTCTTCCCATCGTCGCCGTCGGGCCGTATCTCTCTTTCTCCCCACATCTCCGTCGCGGTCTCGATCATTCGCTCACTCTCTCTCTCTCTCTCTCTCTCTCTCTTTCTCTCTCACTCACTCTTCAGCCCTATATCCATCCGTTTCGCACGCGCACGCACAACGCTTTGCACCGGAATCGCATAATACGCGTGTACAACAATCTCCAATTGATTATTATTATTGTCGACGGCTGGCTCAGACACACACACAATGTCTTAAAACGAAGCGAATACGTACATAAAACACACTGCATTATAATAGAGGTAGGTATAACTGCACGAGGAGGGCAATATTGCGATCGAGGAAAAAAGCGCTTTTACAACACTAAATACCGAACGATTTACTGCCGCCGAATTGCGTGGCAACCGTATACCTTTATAGTAGGTATATACTTCCTATACATTATATTATTATGTAGGTACGCAATCCATATATCATATTATTATTATTTTCCTCCCGAAGAACCATCCGTGAAATAAATCAAATGATTCAAACCGCGCGTAACGAAAAACCGGTGGAAATCGCATCAAAAATGTCGAAAAACGTTAAAGATATACATCGATCGTATAATATTATATAGGTACACGCGCATATTATGGGTAGGTATCGTCCGAACGACTGTTCTATACATAATATTATATTGGTACATTTAACCCATGTTTTTCGATTGCCGACGTTTTCTCACGCGTGGTCTTTAGTGACCAATCTATTTATATTTTGTGGACTTCATGTCATATACACCGTGATTTACCAGGCATGCCTGCGCCCTTTTTATAATTTTATAGTTAATTTTTTCAAATTCTGATTTTTGGAGAATATTTTTAAGAGATTTTGATATACTAAGAGGAGTGTCCTTAGTAATAATAGTTATAACTATAATACTATATTATACCTTTATAATGTCCTTCATATAACGATACAAATATCTGTTTTTCAAATAGAACCCCCTCCCCCCCCCCTTTATACTGTATATTATTTAGTGAATAATTTTATTTAAAAATGTTGATGTACCCAGTGGCGTATCCAGGGAGGTTTGGGTGTTTATACCCGCCCCCCCTAATAAATATATTGTTTATAGGGTTCGGGACTGCTTGCTTGTTGTTTTATTGTAGTGGTCGTAGATTATTTTAGATAAGTTATAAATTTGTCTTATGAAATGGCAAAATTTGAAACCAAGTTTGAATTTTATAATTTTTGCATATTTTGTCATATTTTATGAAAAGTGCACATTTGAGCAATTTTTAGAATATTTTTCATTTTTAGATTCTGAGCGGAGCGAGGAAGCTAGTGGTTTTACAATGGTGTTTATTTTTTTTTTTTATATTCTGTATACAAAATTTTTACCAGAAGCAGTGCTTTGATTTCAACATATGATACCTTATCTTTTAGCAAACTAGATTAAGATGGTACTTTAAAGGTCATTTTTATCAATTGATTTTATCAATAGTTATTTAATGCCACGGGAAAAACCTTCGATAAATTACGAAAAACCGCTAAAAATGGGATTTTAATTTCTAACGCTTTGTTTATCACCTAAACGAAGAAAAAATAATAATATTATAATATTAATTCAACTTACATGATATAATAAATAATAACCAGTGTTGGGAATTATCTAGATAAAATTATTTCTTTAATTATCTTATCTAGATAAAAATAATTAAATCATCTAATTATCTCTTCTAGATAAATGTAATGGTTATCTGTGGTAATTTATCTAGATAAATAACATAATAATAAGAATATTTTTAAATACTGAAATAGCCAATAATTTAAGAGAACCGAGTAGTGATTCCAAATTCCAATATTATAATATTTAAAAAAAGAAATGCTTACTGAAATATTGTCAGTTTTATTTTGTTATTTTATTTTTATTCAAGTTGTATTAAAAATAAAAATTGTGTATTATTTTAGTTAAGAAATAACATAAAGGATTTATTAATTAATAAATATTATCTAATTAGTAATTACTAATAAATTACATTACATGTATAAATCAAATCCAGTTAACCTCACACAAATGTTGATTTCGACCAGTCGCGTGATACTATATTATAAATTATAATACACAATTGCGCATGTGTATCACGAATACAGATGGCAGTACTGCAGTAGGTATCACCATGAAATCAATCAACTTTTTTTTTATTAAAATTTAATGATTTTTGTTTTACGAGCTAGGAGGTATTATACATTTTAACCCCAATAATAAACTCTAACTTGTGTAAAAAATATTAAATCTATAGGCAGATTTAAGCAGTATAAATACATTTCAATTTTGATACTAATCTTGAAACAAGTATAAAAATGATTCCAATTTATTATTCTAAATCCATCATTGTAAACAACGTGTGTATAATATAGGTACATACGATAATATTAATTATTAATTCCTGTTATTTCTAGCCATGACAACCATAAACATAAAAATAATAAATAAATTTAGTAATTAAAATGTACACAAATATGCATTAATGCATGATAAACAGTATAACCAACCCTAAAAATGTCATATGTATTCATTGAATTGCCATTTTAACTAGAGATTTATACATTTTACACACACACATATATATATATATATATATATATAGTAATTTTATTGCATATCCTGAGAGTAATAAATAAAATATTACATGCATGTTTTCTATGAAACCCCAATCAAATATAATCATAAAGTTTTGATTTATCATCAATAACGTTTTTAATAAAGTTCTTATATCGACTATTTAAAATTTAAAATTATTTATACTTTTTCGTGCGCGTTGCAGATAAACATTGTGTTTTATTTTGCGTACAGACATTTAAAAAAAGCGAATAATTTACATATTATGACATAGTATTATTATAATATACATATATCTAATACATTATACATGCATAATAAGGTTTTATTTTTATTCAAACAATTTTCAACGCACAAATGTGGCGGACACTCTTAATAACCCGAAAAGAACTCTTTTTTTTTATTGCGTTGCTCGAAAAACTGAGGTATCGTCGTATGGATTATCAAACGTTACGATTGTCACACTGAATTATGGTACTACGGTTGTATATTACGTTATAAGCCATACATTTTTTTCGAGAAATATAGTTGATAAAAACATAATACATATATAGTGTTTGTGTGTAGTGTAAACGGAAATCTGTGCTCGATTATCGACGTGTATAAAATCGTCTTGAATATGGTAGCTGGTATAGTAGTTGTATATAATTACAACGAACTACATATACTATCCAATTCATTACTTTTATTTAAATCAAAATACCTAGTAATAATCCTTATACGAATAAAAGTGAAGCTTGAATTGAGCATATTTTTTTTTCACCTGAATATTTAGTTCTCGATTCCTGTGAATTCCTGACCAGCATTTTATAATTCCCATAGTCTACTCGCATTTGACGGAAAAGTCGAATTTCATTAGAAAAATTCGGTAAGGATAAATATTGAATACGCATAAATATTGTATATAATACTATCTCGTTCAGCATATACCTACGGCTGTAGATATATCTCACTAAACGCCAAATTCGTATGAAACCTTTATAAAATAATATCATATAATTATGCGTTATAATATATTATTATTCTAGACTCTGCAGTCTGCATCCGTCTGTTGAACCGTGGAAACATGGACTGTACTAGCTGAAGTGTTATCACATCGTTCGAGACGAGTGTGGTTAGATAACCTCAGATATTGGTTTATTGACTTTGACATCGGCGTCTAATGTGGTCCATTTTTACTAGGCTTTGACCCCGTACATCTCGAGTAATTTCCCAGTCGTGGTCGTATATTGTTATTACCACGGTGCATTATAATATATTATAATACAATGGTTGTTTACAACTCATTTCAATAAAATATTGTTATCTACATAACTACGAAAAAGGAAATATAATTACGGTATTTTTGACATACGTTACCCCAGCACCCCCCCCCCCCCCCATGCGATTTTCATATTTTTTTTTGTGCTAATATTTAGTATGCAATTAGCATGGATAAGTATGACTATTTTTCAAATTTGTACGCGTTTAAATTTCGTCCCACAAACAAATATTTTGTTGTAAATAGTAACAAATTTTTGTATAAAACACATGTATCAAAAAAAAATTTGGTTAATATACTTAGTTGTTGAAGCTGGTAAAATATAAAATAAAAAAAAAAAATACCATATTAGTACACTCAATGATTATAGCAGGATGTATTATGCTTTTATACCTATACGATATAGATGTTTTTGCCTTTTGGGCTGAAGACAACTTTTATTTTTCTAACCAATTTTTGGCAATGCCGGTTTTCGTAACGCTTTGTTTATTGCTATAGAAACTCAAATCAACAATAAAAAAAAAAATTAATTTAATTCCTAACAAAATGTAACATGGTACCAGATATTTTGTCCACTGCACTATTATATAGTGTATAATATATACCCGAAAACTTATCAATAACTGAATAATTCCTATATTTTCCTTACAGAGGATAAATATGAATCTAGGTCAAAATATCCAATTTTAAAAATTTAGAAAAACATTTTTATAGATAAAATGTTAAAATGTAAAATAATACAATTACATAGATAATAGTAGATAATACTAAATTGTTAATAAAAAATAAATCAAATATTTTCTAATAAAATTAGCTAAAATATTAACTCATACAATTTTTAAGCACAGAAAACCTATTTTTAAAAAAAAAAAAATATATACACAGATTTTGTGAGTTGATTCTCTTCTTGTAGTACTACAAGTGTAGTAGGTACACAAAGTGACGTAAAAGTTATTAGCTCATGGAAATATAAAAGGATATTCTGTACAAAATAGATAATGATAAAATTATTAAAATACTCAAGTCTAAAAGCACACTATTATTTAATAAGATTTCTAATTAAATATAAACATAATATTGTAACATTAATAATTCAAATTATTCGCTGTGTTTTATAGGTAATTAGACTGTTGTCAATGTATAAACTATTGTAATTTGTAAACATGGCTGTTCAACACTTGTATCGATGTAGGTATATACATATATAGTTATAATTAATAGTAATAAATTTAATATTTGGTAAATTAGTAAGTGGGTACTTTTGTATTCTCCTGGGCCGAAATCCCACCCCTGACTTTAACTTTTAATTTGTGTTAAAAGCTGTGATAAAAAAATAACAATATATTATCATATATTATTTGACTATAATAATTAACGACTAATATGTTTGTGATATTATTGCACGGAAAAAACAAAACAGTTGTTTGTACTATAAAAATAGTAGGATTGACTGTACATTATAATTGCTATAGGGATAGCTATATATAAGATTAATCAGATTTACTAAAATATTATAGTTATTCGAACTGAAATATGTTATTTTAACTATATTTTTTAGTTAATTCAAATATTAAAACTGCATTAATTATAAAATATAGTAAACCTAACCATAACTAATAACTATATTTATATAGTAATAATAAGTAAATCATTTTAGTTATTTTACCTATTAAAAAGTTATATCTACTATAATTTGTTTTTTTTTTTTTTTTTATTGAACAAAACATAATATTTACAATCTGTATTTACAGGTTATACAATAAGTAAATGTAATGGAAATTGATTTACAGGAGGGGGAAGTTGCCCATTGGTGACACCCCGGTATAATTTGTTTAACTATAATATTAAAGTAATTTTTTTTTTCGTGTGCTATTAAAGTAATTTATTTACTTATTCATTAATACAGCGAAGGTATTTAGGTTGAATTAATTTTACGAGCTAATTTTATAATTTAATATATGAACTAATTTGTTATCTTATAATAATCCACGTAATTTAATTATTTTACATTTTAACCTATATTTTTTTCATTATATTTAAGTATAATGACATTTTAAAATGTTTGTGCATATTTATAAGAATGTTTTTCTACATTTTCAAATTTGGATATTTTCACTGTTGGATATTTTGACCAAAAAAATAAATTATTATCAAATGGTTAAATTACCAAAAAATATATGATAGCATACGCGCTACTTTATAATAACATTTTTCGACTCTTGTATTGCTCTCGATATTGTTTTCCGTATTATTTTTTTTCATAATAACCTATTTGTCCATCTCTTGTGCATATCGTACGCGTTCCAGCAGGTGGGTGCGGTCGTTGGCTTGGCGTTGTGCGTGACCACCAGACTGACGTAACTATTCCATTACCCTTTTGGCGAGCGTACAGGTGTTTCCACTACTATTACCACGAAAAGCCGTCTCACACATTTATAAAATATAATAGGGTTAGATGTGTTTGTGTGTGTGTGTGTGTGTATAGGGTGGAAAGATTAAAAAAACTGTTCGGTTACTTTGAATTATAGGTAGACGCCTAACCCCCTCCCTCTCTGCCCACCAAACCAGATAACAATGCAAAGGTTGTGATAAATCAAATCCCTTTTATGCCTATATCATATATTATACACGTACGTTGGACGTTGGTACATAACTGAGTTTTTAAACGTTGAAACGTTGAAGACATAACTCGAGGTTTGCATTTTAAACGCGCGAGAATATTATGATGGTTCTATATAAATCAAATATAATTATTTTAATCAAATGTGTACAGCGATTGTACTATTATACTATAGGTACTATACTTATATTATTTATACTTATAGATAGTGATGTGATACATACATACATACACCGTCATCATATTACATAAAAAAAAAGTTACTTATACAAAATCGAACAAAAGATATGCGATTTTAGTTTGTAGAGATTTGTATTACCTATATTATACGTATTTTTAACAGGAATTGCGCATAGGGACGATTTTCAGTATAGTTTTTATATTATGAAAAATAATCGTCTCCGAAGTTTTTTTATTTATATAGATACTATACACATAATCGTTCTATATACAAGTAGTCTGTTTCAATTTTACAAATCATCGTGGATCGAATTGTTTCCTCTTAAGAATACGTATGCATTGTATAAGTATTTTGAGGGGAAAGATCTTCTGTCACAACGCTTGATAAGAAATGTGTTTTATATTTATATAGTATCGTTTTAGGTACCTATAAAATATGTCAAATATACAAGGTGCCGACAGTGCCATATTATTCTTATCAGAACTTGATCGAGTAGGTACAGCTTGGCACTGGGCCCGAGAGTAATCAGTTATTTTTCAAAGTTTTTCAAGTTACTAATATGATACATAATAGGTATTTATGTACAATAATAATTTTACTATGGGTATGCTCAAAGCAGTGTATGATGATTCATAGTTTATACTTTTATAGCGTAAAACGTTACCGATAACGAATGAGATGCTTATAAATATTATTAAATATATAGAAGAAGGTTTTTGCAAACGGTCCAAAGTATATATAAATTATTATTATTATTTTGATTTAACACTTTTACTTTTACAATATACATTATTTTGTAGATAGTATTGTTTTATACAATTATACATATAGGTTTACGAATTAAGTTATTTGCAAATTGCAATGAACCTGACGTTGATTTTCTGTACAAGCGTAGTTTTCTGTATTAGGAAATTTAGAATTCGTGTATATAAAACTACTTTATTATTATAATAGACCATGTAACAGAAGTGCACGTAGATTTTTTTCTGAGGGGGTGGGGTTAATAATAATTTCCTTTAAATTACAGACTACTTATTATGGATAAACATTGCAAGCAATTTAAAATAAGCAAAATACAATTTTGGATTTAGATTCCTTTATAATTAAGCATATTTCAAATAGGATTTGTATTTAACCCATTGGCGCAACTAAGGGGGAGGGCTAAGCCCCCTGACTAAGATTTAGCCCCCTGACTAAGATTTAGCCCCCCACCAATATCCCTCACCTACCTATCCAAAATAAAACATCCTAAGCCTAACTCCTAAGCCTATATGCCCTATATTATACTCAAGTTGTAGGACGTAGGTATACAGTGGATCGTGGCTATGTCAGGACTTGAAATTGCAGGTTTTTCAAATAATTCCTCGGAATACTTATATACTCGTTCGTATATAGGTATCTCAAGTTCGGGACGCCTTTGAGTGGATTATCAAATATTTATTTTTTATTAATCATTTAATTATTATACGTATTAAAATGTTTATTAAAAAAGTTGCGTTTTAAGTTGGAAAATAATATTATAGCATGTGTCAAAAGTGGATTGGTCGTTAAAATTTGCAGACTGGTCAAAACGCAGTAAATAATAAACAATATATGATATGAGTATAATATATGACTGAATATTTTTTAAATCAGTGAAGTATTATGTTGTAGAAATCACGTGCAGTTTAATTATTCAAAGGTCACATTCGATTATAATTGATCGAAACCAGATTCCGACTGATCGAGAATATTGCTACATATTATATTATGTAGTGTCGTAGTGACCACTATATTATAATATTAAAGTGGTAGAGCATTAATTTAAAATAGGTACGGCAATGGACTGTCTAGTATACCTACATATTATATATTAATACAGCAGAAATGCAGAATAATATATATAATATATATGACATAACAATAATATAACATAATAATAAACGTACATTTCATAAGCGTCAAACGCAAATTTGTTTGTTTTTTATAACAATAATATTATCAAGTATTAATTTCCAACGCCTTTATGAAAAGACGATATTTTTGTTAATTGTGTTAACCCTGAAAACTGTCACCATTATTAAAAATATTGTCGACTGTCGTATTGATGACTGTATTGTTGAAATAAAAAACCAAACTAAGTTATCAAATACTAATAAAAATAATCAAATATTATGATAATATGATAATATGTAAAGATACATACGCAACTAAATAGTCGCGGTGTCAGAACTATATTGTATATAGGTTTAAGGAGACCAGTTACCATCTAAATTGTCAAGTACCATTGATTATAAATTATAATACTAACATTTATATCAATGCGTATACCAATTCTTCATACCTAACCAAACTACCTAGAGAAAAATGCACCGTTGCCCTCAACATATTATAAATGTATTATAGGGACGACCACAATACGACACCAGGCGTAAAATAGACGAGGTAAATAATATCTATTCTCCATTCACTTTAAGAAGGAACCTCAGCGGCGACCAGTTTTCGTCGGGTGGGGGTCAGGCAACACCTGCAGTTTGCCACTCCGAACGATCAACCAACTTTGTGGTTAAGCCAAATCAGCCGCCGAGGTTCCTTCTTAATGTGAATGGTCAATAGAGTATATGTTAAAATGAATTTAATAAAAGAATAAAATAAATGCAATATTTGCGATGATAATTTATTATAATAAGCACCAAGCAAAAAAGTTGTAATCTGTCAACAAATTTTCGAGTCAAAAATTACCCATATTGGTAAAATTTTAATATTTGTAAAAATGTAAAATATTTTACGTTGAGGGCAATTTCAGGTATATTCGGTTAAGGGTAACTGGTACATTTGGTTGAGGGCAGCTCAATAAAATTTTTAAATTCCAAAAACAGTCAGTGGTCAACAACCGATTTTAGCTCACTATTTATACTTGTTAAGATAATCAGATATGTATATTAATTTTTTACAACACAAATGTTTACCTATAAACACATGTGTACGGTGTACCTATATATAATTTACCTACTTATAAACCGTGATTTCGTTGTTACAGTGCGTTTGTGGTTGATGAAAGGCAGTTGACGATTATTACAGCAATCTCTATCTGTGTGTAAATCTATACACGCCATATACTGTCTATTTGGTCTACATAACGTTATTAGTTGGTCAACCGAGACTGCTACTGCAGCCTGCAGATAAAGCTCCGCTGTATAAACCCTTAACGTATCACTGTATCAGTCGACTATAATGCATTAAGTGTTATAAGTGAAACAAAACATTAGTTTTGTGTATTGTCCTACGACGTAGAAGTGAAAGGATATTTCAATAATATTATAGGTATACCTACATATATTATTAAATAGACACGCGCTGAGGCTGAGAGATTATAAATATACTATATAGGTAGTTTATAAACACTTCTTATACTTCGGAGCTCACGCGTAAGCAAATCTAGAATAATGACTATACGAACAATAAAATAATATAATATAACCATAGGTAAAAATGTAAAGCAAGAACACTGAATTTAAATTTTAAAGAAAAATGAGAATGAGGCTATGAGGGTGAATAAAAAACATTTAAAATATTATGATAATAGGTAAGCATTATATAATATACAAAATATCATGAAATATTTTTCTAGACGGAGTGAAATCAGGATATTAAATACCTACTTATATTATCTAATATATACAATTCTCGTATCACAGTGTTAGTATGGTAAATACTCCTCTGAAACGGCTGGACCGATTTTTATGAAATTTTATATGCATATTCAGTAGGTTTGAGAATCAGCTACTATCTATTTTTCATACCCCTAAGTGATAAGAGTTGTCCAGAAAAAAATAAAAATAATAATAGTGTATTATATATATTGGTTGCTATTAATTAATCAGGCATGTTTGTTGATTTGTATTATTATTTTTTCTCAAAATATATACATAAAAAAGAATGTTTGTGTGTAGATTATAGACCTCTGAGAAGAAGATAGGCTAATTTAAAAAGGATTAAATTTGGTTTTTTTTATTCATCGGATTTTAGTAATAAGGTTAGGTTAACCTAATTAGGTTAGGATTTTGTATTAAGAGGATGTCAGCGCACTATTTATTTTCTCTCTTTGACCCACGCGCAACATAGACAAAACGCATTTGCGCAGAATCGTTTTTTTCTATGTTTTCAAGTAATCTTAGAGTAAAATCACCCATTACAAAAAAGATAGAGAATAATATTTTTGAGGGAATGTCATATCGATTTTATATTTTATTGTTATTTGACTTTGTATTTGAGTTTCAAAATAAACAAAAAAATGTTGTAAATTTAAATGATGTTTAAATTGTTTTGAAACAATATTTAGAGAAATCGATATGACATTCTCTCAAAAATATTATTCTCTATCTTTTTTGAAATGGGTGATTTTACTCTAAGATTACTTAAAAATATAGAAAAAACGATTCTGCACAAATGCGTTTTGTCTATGTTGCGCGTGGGTCAGGGAGAGAAAACCAATAGTGCGCTGCCATCCTCTTAATTGATTATATTAATCCACCGTAGGTGGAATTAAGTAAAAACGACAAACTTGGTATAACTTTGATACTTTAGAGTTAAATCATACACTTATGTACAAACAGCACGGGGTCCGCGATCTACCGCAAGTAGATTGCCTACCTGATAATATACTGCTGCGAATCAGAATTTTTATTCCTGGCAACAGAAAAGTTAAGATAAATCTAGAACATCATACACCGAATATTAAATAACGCATTGAACCAAGTTTGAGTCATATACAGTTTGTACATTTAACGGGTAACGAAGTGCACGGGATCAGCTAGTAAATACTAAATATATATTAATATCTTTCTGCAAAAATACCTACCTATATTATAATATATTTAATATCCTGATTTCACTCCGTCTAGAAAAATATTTCATGATATTTTGTATATTATATAAAATACTACGTGTGTAATATGTCAATATGATGTTTATACGTCTATATAATATACCTAGATTATATTATTAATTTTCTTATAGTCTATGGTCCGCACTTATTTGGGAGCTTCTCGCTTGTTCTTTATGAGATTTGTGATAATATTATATTATATCTCTGGAAATTGCCAGCAAGAATAATTTATTATTTTCATCACAATTGGAGAAATAATTTATTCTCATATCTCTGTAATATGTTTGAAAACAGTGATGAAAATCTGGTTCGCGGCGCATGACATATATTTTCAAAAAGGAAGTCATCGCTACGACGCCGCGACGATTTCTGGTGCTGCAATAGATCCTACGCGCTATATATTATTATATAAAAGGAATATTAGATGGTGGTAATAGTGGTACACCTACTATAGTTTATGGAAGAATACCGTTCCGCGGGGAATTGCTCCGTCGGTACAGTAAAATTGGTATATATATTTTAAATTTTAAACAATTTAATCGTATTTATTTGTATAAAATATCATAAAAATATATTACACGCGGCCGCATCGGGCGGCGCCGTGTCGAACTGAACGGTCAAACGTGCACACGGCGGGTGCAAGACATATAATTCGCGTAAAAACGGTTTATAAAAGAGAAAATAGCGCTAAACGTAGAAAAAAAATTATTATTAGTTATTACATATATTTTTGTTGTACGTATGTACAAAATACAAATATGTATATAATGTAGTATATTATATAGGTTTATGGTAGAAGCGGCATTGTAATAGTAATTTATTATACCGTCGTCGACACGCAAACGGATATCTCGGTGGTCGCGGCAGCTCGTTGTCGCGCAGGTCCCCGATTGCACTCACTCACCTTCCTCTCACACACTGACTCACTCTCACTCTCTCTCTCTCTCTCTCACACACTCACTCATACGCACACATTCATCGCATATTTACTATCTTTATATATAAATGTATATACTATAGGTAGGTGGGTAGGTATAGATATAAACAATCACGTGTGGTTAAATTCGCTAATGAAGTTCAAAGTCGTCGTCGTCGTCGCGTTTAAACGGCGATTTATTACGTTCGCCATTGTATACACTATATACGGTATATGCACAGACACACGCCAGGACTACTACATTTATGTGTAACCTATATACAGGGTGATTCATCATACATGTTAACCCTAATTTTTTCATTTAATAATGAATTTATTCGAATTCAGATCTTTGGAATTTTTTTATTTTGTGTTCAAAGACCTGAATATTTTTTTTTTACTAGTATACTTAGGGAGTATAATGTAGTCATGAAAACTTATATTTTTTAAATGAGAACCCCTTATTTTTATATAAATTATTTATTAATTATTGGATACATTTTTATAACCTATAGTTCAAAACTCGAACGAGTAGTTTCTTATTTATTAAAATATTTATACATAGGATAAGGTCCTTAAAAATGGTTTTATAAAAATATAAAATAAATGTCAAAGTAGGTATAATATTTATAATGCTTGAAGTTTTAAAGAATTAAAAATTTCCAAATCACCTTATACCACATAATATATCATCAAAACCTATTATCGTGAACCTATTCTTAAAGTGCTCACTGCTCATAAATAACTCATAATATTTCGACTTTCGAACATGATTCCGATACGTCATAATTTTCAGAAGAAGTATCCGCTAAATAATTACTACTGTATATAGAAAACGGGGATTCTCATTTTGAAAAAACAGAAGTTTGTATCACTACAGAACGGTAAAGCGTGTAGTACGAAAAATCTCAGGAATTTGAAAATATGGCCTACCTAGGTATAGTAGTATACCTATAGCTATACCTAACCTAACCTATAGCTATAGTACCTATTACCTATACCTATTTAAAATTCCAAAAATCGGATTTTGAACAACTAATGAATACTACTGAATACTACTGAATTATTGAAGGGAAAAAAGTGGGTGATCATGCTTGGCGAATCATTCTGTATATTGGTTCGTATATAATATGTAGGCTCGAGTGTCGATATATATACATACCGGTTATTAATGGACGCGGGACGCGTTTTTTACACCGCGTTACGTTTCGATCGCACATTTGCACGATGTACATACTATTATTATTATATGTATATGAACGTATATAATATTATGCGTACACAAATAAAATAGTACGACGCGCGTATTTTATAGATAATTTATATTATATATTATGTAAAATAAAAACACCACTTTTTCCCGTCCGTCGATATACGTTTTGAATTTATGACGGCTTGTCGTCACTAAATATTGATGCGGCGGCGGCGCTACAGCATTATAATAATATATATATATATAGGAAGGTCTTTTTTTCTCTTTCTTTATCCTCTGTATATCCTTCTTCTATTTACGGCCCGCCAGTCTTCCGACTATGGTTTGCACTTAGGGGCGGACATCGTCGTAAAGATGCCATCACGCACACACACACACTATACCCGTCCACAGACGTACTATATAGGTAAAATATATACAATATATACGTGTAGTATACCTACACCTATATACACAGCACCGTATATACACAACCACAACAACAACAACAATAATAATAATATGTACACCGCCGCGGCCATCGGTCTTTCGCGTGGGTCTATCGATAGTGTTTCGCGCTTGCGATATTTATTTGATTTGGGTGTGTGTTTGTGTGTGAGAGAGTAAGTTTACTACGTTTAATCCGACGAGTATACTATAATATACTGTACATAATATTGTTCAACCATCACTGCTGCAGCAATGTTATAAAAGTACGTATATCTATAGTCTCTCCCCAGTCCCCCCCCCACCTATGTCTCACGAGGAAAAAAATATCCACTCTGATTTATGTATCGTTTTTCCATTTTCGGGCCTCCGTTTGTCTATATAATATAACATTTTGACGTTCGCCTCGTGTTTACACACACCTATAAGTTGGTTGCACACACACTCACACACAGGTAGGTATATATTATATAATATCTATCCGTCACAAGCGAGGGCGACGAAGTATGATGATAGACGACTGCTGCCACGTGACCGTGTCACCTGCTGTATACTTATATTATATAAAAATGGGATTTTTCCAATGTTATTATTTCTTTGCGCGACGTCCATTAAGAGTTTTTCACGATTTGTTTGGATCGTCGTTGTTGGATTAATGGGTTTTTTCTATTTCTATATATAATATTCGTCTCGCCGCCGTTCAGAAGTTACACTACAGCAGGAGCGGTCCTTTCCAGCGGTGGAGAAGACTACATAGTACTATAACCTGCAGCACCGGACCGCATAGACTCGATTCCGGATACCGCATTTAACACACACACACACACACACACATCGTAGGACAGCGGGAGTCGTTTCTAAAATGAAAAAGTAACTACCTTATGTGCATTTTTTTTTACGTTTGAAATTTCTTATTTTTCACGTCAACGGTAGTACGATTTCCGACACGACTCTCCGTCGAACGATTTTCGTGTGTTATGCGCTGCGATCCTCTACGAGTTTTGCATCCACGATATTAATTTTATATTATATTTGTGTACAACAACTGAACAACTACGAGATATAAAATCCTATATATAATTCTAAATGTAGGTAACATACAATACTATAATATATATTATTTGAATATTCATTGCGTAAGTCATAAAATATACATACGTGCCTACTTCGACTATATGTATATAGCCGTATAGGTGAGTAGGGTGAGCCGTATACGGGGCAAAAGGGCTTGGGGTGCCTGTGTAAAGGATGAATTATTACCGACATCTCCGTACCCCCTCCCCCCGCAGCATCCTAAATCGTAGACCCTATATAATCGATCCGTTTAAAAACGACAAATTTCCTTAACGATGTCGGCCGCGGCGGGTTCGAACGCCAACAGCGAGAATTCCGAATCGAAATAACTTTTATTTCGATTTTTTCGGATATTATTATTCTACCGATAGGTTAAAATTGCATATTATAAAACATAATTATTATTGTATTGTGATTATTGATTTTGAAGAAAATTTACTTCGGATCGATGTCATCGAATACGGGATAATAAATATGAATGTGAGTATATATAAGTTCAATCAAAATTCAAAATGTATTGATGTCGTGATGATTAAAATTGGTCTTGATCTTGCGGTATTGCAAGATTCTAGCTACAAGGACAAGACTACGGTATCGACTACCGGCACTAGCAATAAGACCGAGACCAAAACAATACAAACGCTGCAAGACTCTTTCAAATTTATTTTTCCCCCGAAAATATATTAGTGTATCTTGATTTAACTAACTTATTTATAACGAAAATAATAAGAAATTATCTTTGTATAATTATTAAATTTGATCGGTATTTAAGGAAATGGCAAATAATTGAAAAAAAGATAAGAAATAATTGGAATTAATATTACAAAATAATATACTTAGTTGTTTGATAATTATTAGCAACTACCAAAAAATTATTTTATTTTCCAAAAATTGATATGGACTTCAAAAATACTTCTTTGAATTTAATACTAATAATTTCTGGAAGTCATTGCGGACAGAAATGGTCTATTACCAATAAATATTAAAATAAACCTATCAATCTAGTACTAATATACTAAGTAAATAAAATAAGAATAAAAGTTATAAGTTGAATAATAAATTAATAAATAAATATTATTATAATATCATTATAAATTATAATAAATATAATTAAGGCTGTTGAAAGCAAACTATTTTTAAGGGGCCGGATTTAGGCAACATTCTATAACCATCGTGAGTTATGTGTGTGTAGTGACTGATCATTAGCGTGTGTGAGTTCCCCGAACGCTTTATTTAGTTATAGATAAACTACGGTCTACGGCTGAGATTCTTGGAAATCAGTAACGTATATACGTGTAGTTATACAAGTCACTACATTTAGCGATCAAAAAAGCAGACAACGATATTACGTTTCAATATGAACTATGTAAATATCAATTTTTATAATAAGTTTTGAACATATTGATACTTGTGATAAAATAATTGGGTAGATTAAAAAAAAAATCCCATTTAAATCTCCTAGACTTCATTATAAGAGTAATAGTTCAAATCGGTAGGCAACATAACGTGCACGGTGAAGACGTTTGCTACAAAAAAAAAGTGAACGATGAACGGAGGAAGAAGAAATATAATTAATATTGATTTACTTATAATTTAATATTAATCAAGCAGGGAGAGTGTTGAATTGTGTGGATCGGTCCGATGGTCGATGGGTGTCGTCCGAGCTGATGAAACAGTTTATTTAGAAAATAAGGGTATAAATGTAAAATAATATATGACCACAGATGTTTACATCTGTGTGACTGTATATACAATAATACAATATTATAATATATACTGATATGATAAGGGTTATGATGACACATTGACACATTATTACTCTATGGATGAGATTCTTTTTAGTTTTTAGTATTATCTAGTTATGAAGAGCGGCTATCATTGCAGGTATGTGTTACACAATATATTACTTGCATCATTGATTTGATTATGTTTTTAAACTAAAACTCAAATTCAATAAAATATTTAAATATATACTATTGGGTATGCACTTAGGGAATTTCACGGGATATATAAAATATTATGCGTACTTATAGGTTAAAATGGTTAAATGCATAATATATACAACATAATTATTATAATATATATTAATATTATGGATATAGACTGATTAATTCGTCTATAAGACACAGTGTACGGATTAGATAAGTATTTTTATATCTAGATAAAGATAAAGATAATGCAACTCAAATGTATCTAGATAGATATAAAACATAACTTAACTCATATTTATCTAGATAAAGATAAAGATAAATACTTTTTTATCTAGATAAAAAAAAGATACAATTTTTTTTAAAATGGGTTTTAAATTTATGTATATTTTAGTTGGGCACTAGGAACATAATAATAATAATGATTTAAATAAAAATAATTACATTATTTATAAGCCATAAATTTGGTTTGAGAATCTGTATAAATATTTTAAACACGTTTGTACAATTTCGCGATTTTTATCAATAAAAAATGTATCTAGATGAATTTATTTAGATTAGTAAAAAATTATCTAAGATGAACGTTTAGATACCTTGTAACTATTTATCTAGATAAGATAAAAGATGAATAAATAATTATCTAGATAATTCCGAACACTGATAAGACACGAATATCTATAGTCTTCTACTATTCTTTTATCTATGAGTATAGTACCTAGACGTGTATACTGTATACACAGAAATATGCTATAATAAAAAGTTCATAACAATAGCTACCTATATACTATTACTATTATACCTACTAGGTTTTATTATATACATCGTCGTGTTTTTCTGCCAAATTAATAATTTTAATAGGCACCTAGTATAAATTCGTGATAAAATAACAATTTTTAAATAATATACAAAAAAATGTATTAACTTGTAAAAATATTTTGAACACTTTTAAAATGTATTTGTATTTATATTCAAATACTTTTGAAAGACAGCATTCGAATACGTATTTTAAATTCAAATACGTACTCTGGATATATTTGTAACAATACTGGTACTGGATAGGTGGAAATCCATTAAAATGTCAATGGGGGACGAACATTTTCAACTTCAATGTGAGTGTGGGGGAAAGGAGTTTCGATCCATCACGACTAAAAAGCTGTCTGTTTTTAAGGGGCCACCTCCCCCTGATTTCCACCTGTGGATTAAGGTGTTTTAAACTCATGTAAACAGCAACTAAAAAATATCATACAATGTCTGTACTCTGTAACCACATTTAAGATAGGTAGATTAATATTATGGCTGACTGATTATGGCCACGAAGACAAGGATAATAGGAGCCCAAACCCGTAAAACATTACACTTATTTCTCCACCAGACTGATCAGACGTCTCCGAGGCCATCCGACAGTTGACACACGATTAACAGATTACCAATGTTATAAAAGACTTTTTTTAACCTTAATGTACAACAAAAAACGGTAAGTCATATTAAAATCAGCTTTATATAAGTTTTAAAATAGGAATAACATTCACTAGTTACAAATGTATAAATGTATGACATAAATAAGTAAAATAATTTTACTATTAATAATTATAATTGTATATGCAGCGGTAAAATGCAGCCGGACACAACTTATCACCTCACCACCACCAAGACAATATCATTTTACCGCTTTCTGCAACATTTGTGACAAGCCTTTACCAAGCATTAAGATTTATTAAAAATCGGTTCTAAAAAAGCGCCAACAAGTTTTAAAACTGAAATATAATTTAACTAGATAACATCAATATATAAATATATTATTTTAGTGAATAAATTGTAAAACAAAAATTACATTGTAGAATATTAACAGTAAGAATAACAGCACAATAACAAATAACTAATAAGCCAATGACGTTGCAAAATATGTTATTGGGTTAAACATTAAATTGTTGATTTTAGTCTCATAATTGAAATTTGTCATATGAATAACATAATTATAACACTATATTATTTTAATAAATTAGAATTGTTAATGTAAATGATTAAATTTAAAATTATTCTACTTCAAAAGTATTATTATACAATACAAGTAATTAGGGTCTATAAATAAATAATAATAGTAATAAGTTGACAACGCCATCGTACGCATTTATTAATACATAAATAATAAGACAATTATAATTTGTTTAATAATCTAAGTATAATAACAAATTAATATTAAATGATCAAGCACCAATTTTTAGACTTTTAACAGTCATAAACATTGAGTTTATAAAATTCGTTTAGTGTTTTACAATATTTGTCGATGAGTGGCACGTATTTACCCTGCTTAAAATCTAAAGTATTTGTAATACATAATATAATTAATATAAGCTATCGAGCAGATTTGGCTAATTTAATTTTGGTTTATTTAATTAACAATATAAAAAAAATATAGAAAATATTAACAAATCTTCAAAATTAATAATAAAAATAAATTGACATAATGAAAATGGATACAAATTAATTTGGCAAAGTGAGTTTAAATGTATACCGTGTGTTAAGTGGTAAAAAAATAGAAATGTTTAAGATTTATGATGTATTTATGTAATACTAAAAATAACCATTATTTTTTAAATACCCAAGCCCAAAGTATTTAACTATCAAATACCGACATTTATACGATTCACAATAGATAAAAAAAGAATAAACTATGAAATTTAAATCTTGTTTTAAGAATGAGTAAAAATATATTTGTATACAATATCAATATTAAATGCAAAAAACAAAAATGAAAATAGTAAATATCAATTTCATATCTTGAAATTAAATAATGTAAAATGTTTTAATGATTATATAAATTGAATTGAATACTGTATAATACTATTATACGTATATTATGATTTTTAGCCAACAACTAAAGCCGTCAGACATTTTTTGTAGTCACCAGATGTATCGTCCTGCAACAAAAAATTGATTAATAAACAAATAAGATTTCTGTAGACACCATACATATTATAAACAAAGTAAATAAATAGATTAGCTTTTTCTACAATGGTTTCTAATGGATGGGTGCAAAATCAACAATTTTCAGACTTAGGTTAAAATAAGTTCAAGCAAACCAATAGTTTTAAATATTAGTTAATTATTGATTTATTCAGCAGTCAATTATTAGAAGCAGTGGCATGGCGAGGCAGGTTTTTTTAGTCATGGCTCTGTTGATTTTTGGGGGTGGTGGTGGTATAGATTTGTAAAATATATTGCTTCTAAATTATGAACTTGAGAGCTGAAATATCAGCAAATGTTGGTATACATCCTGTTGTGAGTGGGTGGGTGGTTTGATGGATAAAATATATTTGGCTCCTTTAGTTAAAATTGTTCACCACACCACTGATTAGAGCTAACATATTTTTCATTCACTACTCGTGCAGTCGTGCAGCAACTCACCATAGTATCAGACTGTTGATTCGCATAAATAAAACAAAACAAATTTCAAATTAGGTGTTATATTTGTCGTCAATAGTTTTCTAATTATAAAACATTTTTTTTTTTTTGGTTATTGATTTATGAATATTTAATTTAAAAAAAAATACTATATTAATAGTCTGATTAAATGAGATAGGTCATACAATAGTATGAAATTTGAAGGTCACAAGCTTGAAAACATTTAATTTTAAATTTATCCTACACAGTATAGCAATCACAAAACTTGTTAATTAGTATAAGTTCATTAAAAATAAGAACAATTATAATAGTACAGAGTACTGAAAGTTACCTTTTTAAAGTTGAATTCAATAAAGTAAAACTATTTACCTCTAAAATCTGTAATAATTTTAAAAGAATGTTGGATAACTTTTGGTGTGTATTAAAATATTACACTACACATAAGCAACGTCAATGCAATCATTTATCTCTCACTAATTGAACTTAGGTTTGACACACTATATGAGGGGAGGATACGAGTAGATAGGTACTTATTTCTCACATCCTGCTATTATGCGCCACAAATGAGTCAAATCAAAGTTAAAATGATGAGTGATAATTGATAAATGATTGTAATGACTAATGGCAATGCCTATCTATAGTAATTTAATCTATGCTAGAGTTATCTAACATTCTTTTAAAACGGTTGTAGATTATAGAGTTATTTAATCTATGCTAAAGTTATCTAACATTATTTTAAAACTGTTGTAGATTATAGAAACTATATAATTGTTAATTTTTTTTTATTATCTTTTTGGTCCTTAAATTTTTAATTAATTTTAAAAAAAGTATTAGGTATCTAATATTTATTTTAAAACCTATATCATAATGTTTTATTATTACCTATAAAATAGTATAAAATTATTGAGTGGTTGACGTATTGTGAAACAAAATTGTTAAGCAACAGTAGCAAATCTAATTCAATTAAGAGGGAGCCACACACGTGTGTTTCATCTTTCTAACACAATTAGCACATTTATGTTCAACAGGTCAATTTTTTTTTTGGCTTTTATTGATATCTTAATTTAAGTATTAAATTGAGCTATAACTGTGTAAAATATTACAATTTTTAAAATGCTCATCTCACTCAAAAATTTAAGTATTGATGAAAACCATTGAGATGCCCTAGAGAATATTCTTACCTTCAAATTTGATAATGAGCCACTCTAATAGGTAATATTTATGCAATGAATTCATTCTAATATTAAAGATAACATAAACAACTTGATACTGCTGAATTCAGATTTTGTACGTTGTAAGTTTGTAAGACAGAGACAATACATGAGGGTGTGATATCTTTACATAATTGTATGAAAAATAAATAATGGTAACATTTTTATTATTTTATTTTAATATCTAGGTAGTATTAAAAAAAAAAGGTCAGTCTAACTATAACTACCTGAATGATTTAAATAAATCAATTTTTAACTAAAAATGTATTTAAATTTATAAGTCAGTTATGTTGGAATATTATATTAGGCACCAACTTTATTTCATTTATGTACCTATCTATACTCTGTTCCAAAAGAGAAGACACCAGATTTACGGAAGAAACCCAGATTTGCCCGTAGCAGCCTGGTGTCTTCTAATTAGGAACAGGGTATTGAAACTACAAAAATAAAAAGATGAATTTTATTGATTTTCACATTTATCAAATTATTAAATTAATGTTTAATCAAAAAATGACATTTGAAAAATTTTATCTCCAGAAAAACAAAAGTAATTAAAAATATAAAACCCATTTAATACAAAAATTAAGGTACATTTTCTTTCATTGTTGATAAAATATTTGGTATGTGTCTATTGTGAGAGATAAATACAAAATAGTAGGTAGTAGGTATTTTATAAGCTATAAGTTAAAACAAAATATTTTACTTAAGGACTGTTTTTTTTTTTATTATTAATAAGTAATGCTTAGTAGTATGGCACACACTAGCATAATATTATGTTGTCTTCTTCTAACAAACATACAACTTAGCATTTTAATATTATCTGTTTTCAGCAGATTCAATTTTTGAGTAACCTTTAATAATAGAGTGAATTGACCCGGGTTGACCTATAATCAAACTAAAGGTAAGAACGCTATTTTTGTTTTCGCTCTGGTTTTTCAAAAGATTAATCCTTATCAAATTAAAAATTGAAATTTAATAATTATTGCGAACCCTTATTTAATAATATGACTAATATAATATAATATCATCTATAAAATATAATGCTTACCGCAATATCAGCCTCCAAAGATTTTCCATACATTGACATGTAAGCATTCTTAATATCAACCATATCTATTTCACAACGAGTTGCAACAATACGAATCAACGATCTATCATTTGTGCCAAAACCAGCCATGCTCTCATGCAAACGTTTGGCGAAGTATGAACTTTTGTCTCTTACGGATTTCACTGTAAAATGATAATAGAACAGTTTACGTACAAACCGTTTAAATTAGAAAATTCCAAATCCTTACCAACTGCTCTAAGCCCATTCTCAATATCTCCACTGAATTCACTTTTGATAACATCTTCAAAATCTCTTCCAGTAAGACGATGATATTCTAAAAATACTTGTTGTAGTTGACAGAAACTACGGCTACACAAGACCATGTTGAATGTAGATTCATCCGTTCCAAATTGTAGTTCACCTATCAAGTTAAAATAATTTAAAAATACATTATTGGTTTACATTTTTTTTTTAAATGAACAAAATATTATACCAGCTTGTAACAAGTTTTGTGCATCAGCTTGTGCAGATGCTACATCAACAAATGTATTTTCATTGCGTTGTCCCTATACAAATAAAAGTAAAATTATATTATGACCAAGAAATAGTACTAAAGAAAAAACAAACCTGACAAAGCGACACTAATAATCTGCGGAAAGTTCCTGATGTTTCTCCCATAAGTTCTTTTTCTAAATCTTTTCCAAATACTAGAAAAAACATAATAGTTAAATTAATAAACAAATATAATAGATTAATAACAAACTTTTTAGTATAAACTAAATTTAACCTACATTTATGGTATGCCATTTTTATATTATTAATCTCAGCATTAGAAGCAGTGCATATGATTTCAATTATTGTTTCTTCATTAGTGCCAATACCATCAATAGCATTATGAATTTCCTTAGCAAGAAAATCATAAGTAGGTGTCATGAGCGCTACAACCAAATCTTCAAACTTTCCGCTCAATTCACTTTTCAAATCAGATATTAAATCCTAAAATAATAAAACAATATTTTATTTATCACACAAAAAAATTAAAAATTATGTAATTACGACTCACAGTATGTCATAAGTCTAACAAAAATTGTGTACTACATACTTTACCAAACAGAGTCTTGAATTGAATTGCAATTTCCTGTCTTTGAGAATTAACTCTATGGGCCAAGACCAGTATTATCGATTTTTCATCAGTTCCAAACCCTTTCATAGCTTTACGCAATATTTCAGCATCACGACGTGGATCAAATGGATTGACTGGACGAAGCGTTGGATTAGACTAAAACAAAACAGAATGTTTTTCAATATGCATAACATAAATACAGTACACATTTTTTATAGGTACCATTATTTTTTTTTTTAAAACTATTGAACTAATATTACAATGTAAAATTAATGAACAAACTAGCAATAAATAACTATTAGTTACTGGTTATTAACTATAAAAATTAACATTGATTAAGAATAGGGCGTATGCATCATCCATTTTTTAATAATATGAACAGCAGAATATAAAAGCTAATTATCATGTTATCAGCATTATCTTAATTATGGACTTTCAGCATTAATTAAAGTTGGTGCGATGCAATTAAGTGTTTATGAAAGCGAGATATTAATGAAGTATATTATATAATATGTATTACTATACTTCAGAACTTACTGTTATTCCCTAAATAATAGACATATATTAGAATCAGCACTGATTAACAATATTCAATCATGTATATTAGTTACATTTCTAAATATATAGTAAATAGTTATAATTTTCAAAATTGCATTTATCTATTTCTATCAGATATAAGGTTAAGAATAAATAAAATAATTAATTATTTTATTATTGCTTTAATAACAATTTCAATTCCTATTAAAAAATGAAAAGTTTTATGAGTAATGTAATTTTTATAGATTTATTATTTTAACAGTAATTTTAAAATGTAAGTGGTACAGTGAAAAAAATTACACTGATGGTATGGTGCGGTCTTCTAGACCACATAGTTTTGTTAATTATATTAAGACCATATTTATCAGTTGTTCCGTCGCATTATTTGTAGAAATAATATGTTTACACTTCACAGTGTCAACTTTTATTTGACTATCATTTTTTCGACTCAAATTTAATAACTTTAAGGAAATTAATTAATTTTTTAGACATTTTAAGAAGTAAACCAAAACAAAAAACTGCAGCGGTCTATGGGACCAGACCAGACCACTTACGGGTTAAGCTAAATTTTATTAAAATAAACTAAAAAATGTAAAATAGATATTTATAATTCATTGATGGCAGTTGTAAATATATTGAACCATTAATCTTGATTAGAATCATAATGATTATTTCATTAATTATTAAATTATTTGTATATTTAAAAAGAATTTTATGAAATCTCACCTTTTTCTGAGCAGGTGAGCTGCTCAATGGTTGGTAATGAGCAGGAGTGCTAACAGGTGGATATGCTGCTTGTGGTGGAACTCGAGAACCACCATCGTAACCACCTGCTGTCATATTCGGATAAACTGAAGTTGCTGGTTGAATGGGTGGGTAGGCTGATTGAGTTGGGTATGCTGATTGAGTTGGGTAGGCAGCCGACTGTGGTGCGTAACCAGAAGGCAGTTGGGCATTTGAAAATGCAGAGGCCTGTGAGGTAAATTGGCCTGGTACAATAGATGATGGATACATGGATGGATTTTGAGCATATTGACCAGACTGAGGTAAGAACTGTCCGGGCTGTTGCGGTGGATATTGACCTACTTGAGGAGGGTATGGGCTCTGTTGGGGGTAGCTTGGTTGGCCTGGTGGATAAGCACTTGGCATTGGATACCCTTGTTGTCCTACATTACCTCCGGGGCATTGTGGATAGGGTAACTGGGAGCCAGGCTGTTGCACTCCAGGATGACCAGGGAATCCCTAACAAAAAAACAAAATAGTTCATAAAATATTTTAACTAAGTAAAAGCTAAATACATTTTTTCAAACGTAGTGATTTGTAAGTTTGTAAGACAATTAAAAATAATTATCATATTAATATTTAGCTTTTAGAAAATGATAAATCCAATTTTTTTTTAAACATAAATTACTTATATTTAATCATGAATGTACCTACATGTATGATGTAATATACCTAATTAAATAATCGGGTTCGAGATTGAGTTTTAATATAGTTTTTTAGAAAAATTATGATTCATCTTGGTAAATTTAACAATATTTGTACAGTACCTACTAGAATAAAATGTATAGGATAATATATAGATAAAAAAATAATACTTAATATGCTTATATAATTATGTTATTCCGAGTTATACCAATATATTTAAATAAATAAATACATCCATAGTACAATAGTTAAACTTACCTATATAAAAGTAATCATATTTATTTCCAATCTTACGTTAAACAATGTGAAAAATGTTTAATTTAAGATCAGTGTAATATCATATCGTATATCTACAATTTTATTCTAGATCTAATTAATGGTAGCTGTTAGATAGTTATTTGTCAATCATTAAACCAACAGTGTTTATGTTTGTGGTTTACATACATAAACAATAAAGTATGAATGTACTACATTGTATTGCTTATTGATTTATTTACTGCTAATTATATCAATAAATTAATGTATAAGAGTGAACTTAACTGATAATATTTTAGTGTGAATTTATTTTATTTAGTCTTAAAGAGAACATTATATTATGAACCAGTTAATAAAATTACCAAATGAAAATTAGAGATGATACATACATTTAGTGCTATTATACTAATAAAGGCACTGATAAAACTTGTTAACATACAATTATAAACAACGAAGGATAAAATTATCCGTAAAATATGAAGATTTGAAGTTTATGAACTGAAATACAAATTTTTTTAGCTCATCAAAAAGCATATTTCATATTTCAAGAATATTTTATGCAAAATAATATGTTTTAGGAATATATTGCCATATTGGGGTTTTAATACAAGCATTTTATAAAAGAATGTAATGTCTTATAAAAAAATTGCAAAATATTTTTGACCTCGATCAATTTATGTACCCTTATTGAGATGAAAAGACACAAAGCAATATTGATAAGAATAGAGGATTCAAAGAGAATGACTATACTCTGTTCAAGTTAAGAAACATAGTCGGCGATAACCAGTTTCCATCGAGCCGTAATCAGGCAACACCCGTTTATCTCCCTGCCCAGTTAATTATCTGTATACCTGCACACAAATCAGCCGCTGACAATGTTTCTTAACTCGAACAGAGCCCGCTATGACTAAATATCACTGATTAAATAATTTTTTAAAGATTAGGATTAATTTAACTAATTTATAATTTTTATAAACTTATCCTTTTATCAGTTTTATCAGTATTTAATACGTTTTTATGAAAATCATGTTTTTTATTAAAAGAATATAAAAGATTATTTTGATGAAATTATAAAGCATAATAACATATTATTTTTAAGATTTTAAGCACATATAAATTCTGTCTTAAGTAATGACTAATGACACAATTAATGTGTAAATACACTTTTCCTACAACAATAATGAAATAAAACAAACAAAATGTTTTTGCATATAAAATTGGTAGATATTCTGGAAATTAACTGTTTGTAACACATAAAGATTTGATTAAATTTTTTCAAGCCTGTTTGTAAACATTAATGACTACCTAATATTGACTATTAATTTGGAATTTAATCGATTGGAAAAAATTATTTGGTACCTTCACGATGTAAACGGTTTCTACAACATGGGTAGGTACCTACCACCTATTAAGTATTTATAAAAAAATATTAGTCAATTTGTTAGCTCTCAAACAATTAAAATAATTATTTGAAATTGATTTCTACTACCTTGCATGCATACTTCATGCAGTTAGATGTTTTGCTCTATAAAAATAGTTATGTACAGCCGTATAAGTAAAGAGACACATATTGTAGACCATGAAAAATTGTAGTCTTAAAAATAAAAATTAACTCACCTGATTGTTAGGAGGATATCCTGGATAGCTCATGTTTATAGATTATTGGAATTAGAAATTTTTTTTTAATATAGGTGTATGGACGGGGAGCAAAGTTAAGATTAAACAAACGAAATAAAATATGTCCGATAGTGAACGAGTAAAATAACAGTAAACACTCAAGTACTTAACGTTTGACTACTGACTGTACCAGTAACCACCAACGAGTAACGAAGAGAATATTAGAATACTGCAACAAGTAGTACTTTAGTAGTGAATAAGAAGAGTTGCGACTGAAGATGACGAATCGACGGATGACTAATGGGTTTTGATTATTGAGTTAATTAGTAATAATTACAATATGAGTAATATGACTACAACCTTGATGACAAAATAAATAGGCATGTCAGCAAAATCGTTCTGCGGACCAGGCATGGAATAAACGAGTTCTTTATCAATATCCCAATGTATTGAGGCCAAAGCACGGATTTACTCGATCGTATTTTTGTGATATGCTGCTGACATACCCGGTTAGTTATACGTGGTTATATCATCATTGATTAAGGTTATCAATTATAATTTCTTATCACGGGACCCAACTCTTATCACGGGGCCCAACTGTCCCCATCCCGAATAATATTTTGTGGTTATGTACTTATATCATGATTGTGACGACGCTCATAAAACACCGCGCGCCATACTCGACGTCTCCGACAATCGTATACACAGCACACTGTGCTTACTGCTTAGTGCTTACTGCTTATACAATAAGTGAGTTATACTTGGAGTAAATATCTTGGGTAAAACTTCCCGTCATCGCCCATTCGCCATAGGCTAACAATACTATTAACGAATAAAGATCATTTTGCTTTTTTATGTTTTGTTTTTACGTTTTGCCTTTTGTTTAATAATTATCGTTGGTGCGGATTATTGGAGATTGTATGCCATATTGTAATAAATTATCCAGCAGTAAGTACCTTGTAAATGTATCTCATATTATTACAACAATAGTTTATAGTTGGTAAATCATAATTGAATACCGAACTCAATGTTTTCTATGTTAAATGCACTAAACTAAATATTTAGTATTATATGTAGAAATTTAAGAGGAATTCGGGGCACTTTTTGGTTTCTCTCTTTGGTCCATACTCAACATAGACAAAACACATTTATGCGGAATAATTTTTTTATGTTAAACATAGGTGCAATTAAGGTAATTTTTCTGGTAGGGGGGGGGCTAAAATTGTATCAGCAGCACAAACCCTATTCACTAATATTTTAAACTAAAATATGATCAAACACTGGGGAGCTTAGTCCTTTCCCCTACTTGCGCCTATGGACACGCCTAATATCAGAAATATGTATTTATATACTCATTTTTTAGCTGAAGGACGCTGCACAGATATTTGTTATCTCCGTCTAACAAGTGCATAACATATTAAATTTATGCTGTGTCTCGACACCCGGCTGATTTATGTGCATGCGCCTTAGACACCATAATTTTATTTCTATTTATTTAGATTTTTCCGTGCATGATTGCAAAGGCAAAGCATCCAGGTGGAAAAGGCGCTAATGCCCCAGAACAATTTAAGTATGTAATTTAATATTACTATATATAATTTTTTTTTTTTAGTAGGTAGGTACCTATTTTTTAGGTGTTTAGGGCTTTAGTTCTGAGTTTTATTAATAATAAATTATATTATATATTATTATTTATATAACTATATATATAGTTTTCTCTCAAACCAACGTAAGATAACACCAGAAACAACAGCCGCAATTGCTATGTAGAATATTAATGGATTTAAATGCTAATAAAAAATTTATCCAAAATAAGTTGCTTAATGAAACAGGAAAGGTTATAACTAGAGCTATGCATTTGTATGAAAGTGCATTTTTTCAGGAATTGTGAAACGTAGCTTTGTAATTGCATAATTTGAATTATGTAACTACGAGTCCATTTATGAAACTTTTACGCAGTGTCCAAAGTAAATCCAGCGAGTGCGTGCGATTTCTATTCTGACCATGCTGTTTCAATTGCGTCCAATACGGCGAAATACAAGCTGTTTTGTTTTTTGACGCATTTACTTTGGATACGGTGTTATTTTGCACTTTTTGACGTTAATTTTTTAGGTCATGTTTTTGCATATTTAGATCTTAATTTCTGGCATTTTTCAATCAAATTCTGTCAATGTTGGAAAAACATTTTTTTGTAAATAGTAATGCAATGCAATATTAAAGACGAAATATAAATAAGGTACCCGCAAATAAAAATATGTATGTTTGTTTTATTATTTTAACAAAATAAATACTTAAAAAAATTTTCTTTTAAATGTTTAAAGTGAATAGCATTAAACAAAATTCAAATTCAATCAATATTTTTATTATTTTTTTTTATTATTAAATAAATACATTTTTATGCATGAAATGTAATGAAATAATTTATATTATCCTATAATATCAATATATATATAAAAATTAAATTAAAAACCATTTTAAGCGAATTTTTGGCATTTTTTAAGGTTTTTTAGTGCATTAAATTCACAGCCCTGGTTATAACATTATTATTTATATGCTCATATATACCCTATCCATACATAAACTTAAAAACCGTACATAATATCATATAATTTTATTTTAATTCACATACCTATCATGAAATAAATAAATAAAGATCCATAGTCAAGACAAACTAATTTTCAACCATGTTTTTTGGGAAATTTATTTTTTATTACATTTATTATAAACGAACAAATTATATTAAATACTTTCTCAAAATATCTCGGAATATCTTATTAGTTTATATATTTTTCATTTTAATTTTTATCACGTATATTAAGAATATAATGTATCAATATAGCTTAATATGGGGATAAAACAGATTTAACTAGTTACAGGCTTATTTCATTAGGAGGAATTCTAGCCAAAATCCATGAAAAAAATAGTAAAAAATCAACTATTAGAAATCTTGGAGCAGCATACAATTATATTTAATGGACAATATAGATTTAGAAGAAATTTAGAAACAGAAGATCCATTATTTGATCTAACCAACTTTTTTTATAGTAAAAAAGGTAATAAAAAAAAAAATTTAATATAATTTTTAGACTTAGAAAAGGCATTTGATTCAATAAGCAAACAATTATTATTAAAGAAGTTAAAAACAATTAGGCTTTGATTTAAATGCATTAAAGTGGTTCACTAGTTATCTGAGTAATAGGCAACAATAAATTAACCAAAGAGAGTCAAAGATTATGGAGTCACACAAGGTACTTCACTAGGTCCAATATTATTCTTAATTTATTCTATCCCTTAACACAAATAAATCAGTATGCATGACAATAGTCACAAGTCGTTCACAGCTGCCTGATGGATACAACTTTATAATACACAAATGCAATACTAATTTAACCAGTTGCAACTGTAAACCAATTAATATGGTATTATCATTCAAATATTTAGGTTTATTAATATTAATAGATTTTGAACTGAAATGGTCAAATCATATACAGAATGTTAAAAATAAAATGAGAAGTTTAACTACTCTATTTTACAAAATTTGTTTTCTAAATAAAATAGTTATAAGACAAGTATATAATATGGTATTGTGTAATTATATAAATAATGAAGGCATTGGATTCAATTCTTTATGATAAATATAATTATATTGAAATTAATGTAGTCAGTTAGTTAAATTTATTATAACAACTTAAGAACCAAAAATTTGATTTTTCTTTTTGGATGTTACGTTAACACATTGTTTATGGTACAGCGTTAAACAGGAATTACATAAAATGGAATCTTCATCATTTTTTTCACTTTGACAAGTAGGGCACACCCAGACATTAATTTCCTTTTTTAATTCAATTATGTCTGAGTAAATCCCAAGCACTACACAATGGTTTAATTAAATTGATATTAACTTCTGGTTCAACTATTCCCATATGAATGAGTTCAACGTGAGTTTTTATGTCTTCTCTTTGTATAATATAATTTTGTTTTCTGACATTTTGGGCAATAGAATTATTTGTTAACCACTGAATAATTATAATTTATTGCTCTAGATAATGTTTGAGTCTAAAACCAACTGGTTTGCGTAATCCTTTTTTTTTTTGGTAATCCAAGAGTTGTCAATATAGCTCCTTTGGGTCAACCACAGGTTTTAATTTTAGTTGGTAATTTTATATCACGAACAGCTGAAATGGGCAATTTGTAAAATATTAAAATAACTCAAAATCTTAGTAATAATTGATTAAAAATAATATAAATTATACCAATTGAATGATTTGTAGAATCTGATTCCGGTACATTGGTTATTGTAATTGATGTTTTCTCAGGTTGATCTAGAAAATTATTCATTATATTTTTCAATATAAACATTATTTAATTTTATAATTTATATTATACAAATAAAAGTATTTAATTAAAAAAAATACCAAAAGTAGGTAATGATAAATCCTTATCTAATAGATCAGTTGAGGCATCATTAAAGATAGATCTGTTGACAACACCATATTTCACATTCATTAATCCTCCAGCAATAATAAAATAGTTATGATCATGTTGAGTGGTGTTGACATTTTGTTTCCTATAACTTGTGTCCATAAAATCACCTAAAAACATATAATATAAATTGTATATTTATATTTTGTATGGTTACCATTACATTTGGTGGGTAATTATGTTAAATAATATGACAATAAAATAACTCCCAAAATGCAGCATAATGTTTGTTTTTGGTTAATTAACTAGTTAAGTTTTGTTTACCATTTAAATAATTATTTAACATATTATCATTGCACACATTGGTATCATAATCATTAATATTGTATATGTCCATTGGTTCTTCCATTTTTTCATTTTTGCCTTAAAGTATACGTAAGAAAACATATAATATTAAAAAAATTTAACTAAAAAATGACAAATTTTTAATAAATATTATATGAAATAATATTTGTATAGGTAAGCTTTTAGATATTTATTTTATTAAGTTAGAAATACATGCCACTATTATATAACTATTATTATTTGAAAACCAGTCATAATATTTTTCAAAGTCATAGAAACAAATAAATACCTAAAATAAAAAATATTAAACTAAAATGTTTAGTCAAAATAGTTGCCGTAATTGTTACCATACATTTGGTGGAATTTTTGTTAAAGAATATACAAAGACAAATGACAGTATTAAAATAACTCCCAAAATGCAGTATAATATTTTTGAATGATTAATTAGTTATGTTTTATTTACTATTTAAATTATTATTTAAGGGGATTCGATATACCGTGATTTTCTGTTTTTGTCTAACATGTCTAAAACACGTCTAAAATACTAAGTTACGCGTGTGTTAGACAAAAACAGAAAATTACGGTATCGAATCCCCTTAATATGTTATCATTGCACACATTGGTATCATCATCATTAATATAGTTTATGTCCACTGGCTCTTCTATTTTTTCATTATTTATTGCCTTGAAGTATACATAAGAAAACATAGAATATTAAAAAAGTTCACATTTAATAAATAATATTTGTATAGGTAAGCTTTTAGATATTTATTTCATTAAGTTAGAAGCATATGCCACTATTATATAACTATTATTATTTGAAAATCAGTTATAATATTTTTTCAAAGTTGTAGAAACAAATAAATAAAATATGATATACTAAACTAAAATGTTTAGTGAAAATAGTTTTTTGGTATTTATCAAGGTATTTATTTTCTAAGCAAGTTATTTTTAACAAACACTGTTAGTATTTTAAGATGGGTACTCAGTAGTTGAGAAAAATATTTTTATAAATAAATAAAAAAATGTATAACTATAAATTATAATGAAACAAAATAGTATTAAAAATATCAATCTAAGGTATAATGGTTTATTTTATTTTTAACCAAGGCGCCTCCTATATCCTTATATTAATATTATAATAGTAGTAGTAGTATTGGACGTTTATACCATCAATAACTGTAATTTAAATCTCTTTTCCATCACTCCAGCTTCTTAACAGTAAATTGAGTTGCTCAAGTTTTCTATCAAAATGGACATGGGATGTATATGAAATAAGCTCAGCAATTTTAGTAACACAAAGTTACTAACTAAATCTCTATGCCTTTCGAAATTTCTCATGACTACTTTTTGGTTATTTTGATTTAATCTGTTCCATATGAGGTTCAACATTTATTTCCACATAATCTTGTTCATTACATTCAGAATTGTCTATGGCTGTTTTTAAAGCTTTTTGTGATTTGTAGTAGAATTCTCTTAACCATTGTTTATCACATAGCGTTGAATCATACAGAGGAAAACTTGATTTTTGTCGATATTCAAATATATGACAGCATGGTAATCTCATTGCCATAAAAAACTGACAATTACATGTTTTTTCGGTTGTATTTTGATTAAAGGATATTTTACTTTGAAATTGTTTTTTAAGAAATTCAAATGCATAGTGTTAAAAGATTAAAATATTTAACTAATTCTGGATTTTGTATACTAGTAGTTGGTTGTTTTTGGACCATTTTCAGTGCATTTTTATCCCTTTCTAATCTTAAACATCTAATAACAAATAATTTTTCCACAAATGTTTCCAAATTTGAAAAAATAGGAATTACACTTTAATTTATCGTTAAAATTTTATAATCTATTGTTTGTTAAATTCATAAAGTTCCCATTACTGCTAGTTAAACCTGTTACCCATTAAATCATACCAATTATTATTAAAATACTCTAAAACTGAATTAGGAGCAACTTCTTGTAGATGTTTATACAAACAGGAATATTCTTCTTTATTTTTTTGAATAGCATAATTTTTCAAAAATATTTTTGACTTGATCTCTTACTTGGAGTGTTATTCCACGTTTTCCACAGGTCAATTCTCTATTGAAGGTTTTTAAACTATGAATTAAACATATTTCTAAAGAAGCATCTGGGAATACTTCTCGTATAACTGACCGTTCTTTCATCTCTTTATCGCTGACAAACAAACAAATTAAAGTGCTGACTGAGTTTAAGCGCTTGAAGGTTTGAAAAAACCATAGAAGTATATCACGTTTTTCATTTACAAGTAATCCAATGCCTCCTACCTCACTTTGCCCATTACCATCTTCTAATAATAATATATATACTGGAATTTTCCAATCCATCAATTTATATCTAGCATCAACAAAAATCACCTAAAATCAATTAAAAAATAATAATAAATTATTATTACTTTATAGTTTATATACTATTAAACATTTTGGATTTATAATTTCAAATATTACAACGTTTACTGTTTAGGCCTTAGGGGACTTAGGGGCTTACAGAATTTGTTATATTGATATTTGATATAAAAAAAGTTTATTTATAGTATTTTTACCTTGAAATGACTTGCATAATTGTGTCCTGAATGAATATCCCAATCAAACTATTATCATCAGACACAGATAATTCCACTGAACAACAATATGTTTTTTTTAATTTTTGGATTATTTCTTCAATATCACAATTTGATTGTTGTTCTCCTTTTAATTAATAAATACTTGTTTAGATAAATTATAGAATTTGTGTTATGAAAAATGTTGTCATAATGTCATAGTTAATAATATGGTTCTATCTCTATTTTATATTATTAATTATTATTTAATTAATATGAAGTTTGATGACTGAAATGGAGTGTGTAAAGCCCCACTTATAATAAACTCCCCTAAAAAAAATCCTGGTACCATGCCAGTCTATAAAGATTAATAATTAATAATTCAAATACTTTGTTGCTGAGTGGCTAAAAAATGCTGTTTGAAATAAATTTAAAATAATAGGTATGCTTAATAACTAAGAAATTATTAAAAATAAGTATTCCATAAGATAGAATTTAGACTGTAATTATATTTGCAATCAATTGAGTTCAAGATATGGTGTTTATCTATAAAAATAACGCTTTTTTAACCAATTTTATTTAAAATTGACTTGGTGTTTCTTTCCTTTTAGAGTTAGTCAGCCACAGTACAATTATTAAGCAATCATTCTTAATAATTAATATTGATACTTACTTAAGAACTTCACAATTTTATTATAAATAAACAAACCTTAATTAATCATGACTGTTTATCAAGGATTAGGATTTTAGGTTAATATGTGTTAGTATAATATACTATAGTTTATAACAGCGGACAGCTGTTCTCAACCATAGGGTCAAGACCCAATTTTGGGTCGCCAATAATGTTAAATGAGTCGGTAAAAATTTAAAACGTTGATATTATATTTTTATTTTCGAGTCTGGCTACCTATATGAAATAGTTTTATAAATAATAAATTAAACCGTTTTTGTAAATTTTTCTAAAAGTTACCATTATAAGTCATTCACAATATTGATAATTGGTATTCAGTAAAATGCTTATCAAATTTAATTGTTTCATTGAACATTATTTATAAAAAGGTCGCATGAAAAATTTGGTAAATATCTTGGGTCGACACTATAAAAAAGTTAAGAACCGCTGGTCAATAACATAGTTAGATACTTAAATACCTACCTGATCTACATTTGTTTGTAATGTCTTTTAATGTTATAACCTTTCCTGTTTCATTAAGCAACTTATTCTGCATTAATTTTTTGTTAGCATTTAAATCCATTGATTCAACATTTGCTGCCATTGTTTCTGGTGTTACCTTACGTTGGTTTGGGAGAAAACTTAACATTGTCCGAGTTATTGGATGATTGTGGATTTCATTATGTTTGGAAATGACTAGTGCATTTCCCTTTTCAGTTATTCATATATAAATATATGCTTCACAGCCATGTTTTAATGTTCTGAAATTAAATAATAATAATATATAATATAACTATTACTAGGACTCAGCTACTAGAGCCCTAAACACGTGAAATCAGAAAATAGTTGCTCACGAGGTTATACGCTTGTCAAGCCATGTTTTTATACACACCACCGTGTACAAATATATATTTTATATAATAGTATTTTAACTGTCCTGGGGCATTAACACCTTTTCCACCGGGATGCTTCGCCCGGATGGATTCTAAAGTTTTACAATCATGAACAGAAAAATCTACAAAGTTTGTATCTTTATATTGTTTAAACACTCTCTCAAAATCTTCAAATTCTTGAAATTTATCTCCTAACTTCATCTTAAGTATGAGAGATTGTAATTCCAAATTATAGTGACTACAACCACAGAATATAACAATTTACAATTAGTGACTAGATGATCATGCGCCGATAATATGTATGAGCATATAAATAAAGCATATATAATATATAGTAATATATATGATCATATAAATAAGCATATATAAATAGAAATAAAATTATGGTGTCTATGGCGCATGCTCATAAATCAGCCGGGTATCGAATATTATTTGTTAATACCGTTTGTTTTTCATTCAGCAATGTTTAAGGTGAAATATGAATATCGTACATGGTATAGGTACCTACATAATACAAAAACACGAAATCGAACTGACAAACGCATACAACTTAAGAGGGCGCTACACCCGCAAATTGTATTCTCAGCAGATCACGTTTAGCTCTGTTAGTTTAAAAATTAAAATGAATTGACATCTTATACATTTTAAAGGTAATGATATTATCTTGTGAAACTCATAGTTTTTTTAGATTTTAATATCAAAGCAAGTTATGAGTAAGTGTTTTAAAATGCACAAACAAGTTACTATTTTAAAATACTGGGTCTCAGAGAGAAATAAATATTGCGCTGACATTCTCTAAATGTATAATATAATCAAAGTATCTCTGATAATATTAATGTGAGAATTTAAAAAAACCATTTTAGCATTGTTTGGTAAAATTATCCATTTTATTTACCGGTAAAACACAATCTTACATAGTTTTAATTCCTGTAATCTGTCTAACACTAATGTACCTACTCTGCTATTACAAATGTGAAAAAAAGCAATTTAAAATTCAACAGAAAACAATGTTTTTATATTGATGTATAAAAAGAGAAATCTTTTACAACAATTGAATATTTTTACTATTGACATTATTGATTGTTGGGACTATGAGAGACATATTATGTATGTAAAAGCGTTAAAAATTTTAAAATTTGTTCTTGGTAGTTGGTAAATATTGTAGGAACATAATGAAAATGTACCTATTTAAAAAATAAAAAAAAATACTGACTTAATATTTAATTTTAAATGCCTATCAGTGTTTCCATTTTATTTGTGGCAGTCCAAAGCAAACGGTTTACAAAAAAAAAAAGTGCAAGTGCACACCCTAACAATTGCTTTTATGACCAAATGATAGGTGTGATATAAAAAGTACCTAATTGTAATGGTCCATGTTCACAGTACCTAATTGAAAAACAAACAATTAAAAGGATAATTCAATATGGAACCATTAAGAACAACAATTGATGATTGCAAGATAAATTCCAAGTGAGCAAACACTTTTTAATATGTGTAGCATTACAAAATTATGTAAATTTAACATACATTTTGATAGAATTTTATTTTAAAAAACTAATTGTTTTGATAATTTATGTATTATTAAAATGGTGTATTGTATTTAATTAATACATTAGTAACCTATAGGTACCTACCACGGACTAAGATAGAGAGGACTGGAAATGATATGATGGGCGGGTGACGGGGAGCCGGACCGCAATTGCCTCGGCACCTTCTACACTTCCCTGCCAAAAATTGATTACATAGTTAACATGCACACTATCTGCTTGGTAAAATATCAACTTTTTGGATTTTGATTTTTGAATTTTTCATTGATTTTTATAATTTTCATTCATATCATCATTCAAATTTCCATTTACCCACAAGGTAGCATTAAAACCAGTTATGTATTTTGGAAATCAGCAGAGGTACTTCGGATCCGTTAAAAATTTGCTCGTTTCTAGTCTTCTCTATCTTAGTTTGTGGTACCACCTATTAATAAAAAAATCTATTTTTTTACAATTTATTTTATGTATAGTTATATAATTTACAGTTCTAGAGCGTTGTCCAATTCACTTATTAGATGTGATTATCAAGTATTTAATGGCATTATTAAACAGGAAAATATTGATAATCAAGTATTTAATCGAACGATAAAAGAGGAAACTATTGATGAAACAGTTAACCACAATTATAGTCAATTATTACAAAAAGGGTATTTATTTATTTATTTATTTATTTATTTATTTATTAAGTATTAAAAGGGCAAGACCCTGTTTCCATAGACATATAAGTAAATATGCCTATGGAAATTGGTAAAAATAATAAACAATGTACAATAATTATTGAAATAAACATAGCGTGTTTAAGTGTTGAGAATTAAATAATCACAATACGATTTGAATGAGTCTAAATTTGGTGAGCTGAACATATCAATTTTAAATTTATTAACAGTTTGCATTAATCTATTGCAGGGAGTATTATTTGTATAGTTGGTAACTTGTATCCCTAAGAGTGTGCAATTGTTTTTTTTTTGGGTTGCGTCCTCTTAAGTGTAATAATTATCAAATAATCAGTATTTAGTTGTTACAGTTAATCTTAGATTATAATGTATTGTTTGTATGTTTATTGATTGTAAAAATTATCTACCAATTATAACCGATTATAATTTATGTCTAAATAATAATCGATTATAGTGTAAAAAGTATCGATTATAACCGATTATAATTTTTCTTTTGATAATAATCGATTACAATTTACAAAGACAAAATAACCGCTTATAGTAAGTATCGATTATAACCGATTATAATTTATGAATTAATAATAATTTATCATAATTTATGTATAAAAAAATAACCGATTATAACCGATTATAATCGAAAACATTTTCTACATATCGATTATATGGATATAAAATAATCGCGCAGCCCTAGGCGGTAGTATAGTAATTTCTATAACTAATAAAAATTTCTAAATAATTTTAGTCTTTTAGTTATTCATAAACATATCGATTTTTCGATTTCTGAGCCGAGCGATGAATGTATGATTTTACAATGATGTGTGTTTGTTTATTTAATAACTAGCTTTAAGTGAAACTCGGGGCACCGTTGGACGAATGAACGAGAACGGACGAATTTTGGTCGCCGCCCAGTATCGTTATACCGGCGGCGGTAGTAAAATATAAATATTAGGTGATAATTTTATAAATACAAAATCGATATCGTCAAAAAATTGGTTTTTCGTAAAAGTTCTCATTCTTCCTTAAATTAATTTTTTGGTTTTTCCCGATACTTCGAAAAAAAATTGAAACTTTTCAATTTTTACCTCTCAAAAGTAACAACTAAATTCACTTTGACAGAACAAAAGATATTGAAATTGAAAATTTAAAGCATTATTTCGACTATTTATTTTGTAGAATTATTTATTATATTTGAACGTATTAAATCAGTGGTTCACAACTGGTGGTCCGTGGACTAATCTTAAGTGGTCCGCGAATAAAAAAATGAGCCAAATTATACTTGATATTTTTTATTATTAACGGCTTAGCGTCTAACAGCCAGATAACACACTATCGCGACCGATGACAATTTATGTACGGATAAATAACATTCGGTCATGCGGGTATAGATGAATTGTGATAAATATTTATCTGCGTTTTTCCACTATACTACTATATTACGGTAACTATTACTAGTTATGTCTCATAATCTGTCGATAATATTATTACGTAGGTATTACCTACTCGTTTCCTTATTTATCTTCATTAGTATTTTATCTATTATTATTTTACTCGGATCATATTTATTTGTCATATCGTAGTTAGTACACTACGTGACTTCGTAAAGAAAGTACATATTTTCTTGTGCGTTGTTTGATTAAATAACATTTATTTGTTTGTATAATTATTTATTATACTATAATATTACTATTAAACATGCCACCGAAAAGAAAATACAATGATGAATACATTAAATTTGGTTTTACCGATATTACGGTGAATAAGGAAGTAAGACCACAGTGCGTGATATGTACAACAGTTCTCAGTAATGATGCACTAAAACCTGCAAAATTGGAACGACATTTGAAGACAGTCCACCAAAATTTTAGTGATCGTTCTCGAGAATTCTTTGAAGGTAAGAAGGAAAACTTTAAAAAAATGAAACTTGGGACAAGTGGTACGAGATTTGAAACCTCTGAAAAAGTGCTTCATACCTCATATGAGATCTCCCTATTAATTGCAAAATCTAAAAAAACCTCATACTATTGGTGAAACTTTGATTAAACTGTGTTTGTTGAAAGCCACAGAAGAGATTTTAGGTAAGGATGCAGCAAATAAAATACAAGACATTCCTTTATCAAATAACACTGTAAAATCGCGAATAGAAAATATGTCACAAGACATTGAAGAACAGCTTATATGCCTCATAAAAAAATCTCCCTAGTTTGCTCTTCAGTGTGACGAAAGTACGGATGTAGCACAATGTTGTCAATTGCTAATCATTGTTCGATTTTTAAGTGCAGATAATACAATAAAAGAAGAATTATTACTATTACAAGTATTAGAAACTACGTCAAGAGGGGTTGATTTTATGAAAATAATTCTTGATTATTTTGAAAAACATAAACTAATGTGGGAAAATCATGCTGGATTTTGTACCAATGGCGCTCCTGCTATGCTCGGGTCACGTTCAGGTTTAGCTACATTGGTAAAACTAAAAAATCCAACCACATTAACTACGTATTGTATTATACATCGTCAAGCGTTGGCATCCAAAACATTACCAAAAGACCTAGCTTTTGCGATAAAAATATCCATACAGTTAGTGAATGCTGTTAAAAATAGTGCACTCAATACACGTGTTTTTCAAAAATTATGTGCAAATATGGACGCTGAGCATGAAACATTACTATTTCATACTGAAACAAGATGGCTTTCGAAAGGAAACATGTTGGCACGTTATTTGAGCTTCGAGAGGAGTTGAAGGTTTTTTTAATCGATAAAGGTATGAACTATTTACATGAGCAATTTTGTGAGCCAACAATTGAAATGCAAATTGCATATCTTGCGGATATATTTGCCCACTTACATCACCTAAATTTGCAACTGCAAGGTCCCGGTAATGTTAAACTTGAAGATTCCGCAAATATTTTCGTATTTGAAGATAAAGTTCGCGCTTTTGTCTGCAAGATAAATCTTTGGATTGACAAAACTCAGGTGAAAAATTAATCTGTATTTCCTACACTGCGAGTTCTTATTGATGACGAACACTACAAATGTTTTACAGAAGATATTCAGAATAATGTATTAGAACACTTAAGAGTCCTTAAAGAGGAATTTACCAGATACTTTCCAGAATATGGTGTAGTAGGCACTGATGTTGTTAAGAAGTTAATTCGTAATCCTTTCACTGTCGAAGTCAACAACGTTCAAGAAGAAATGCAAGAAGAATTAATAGATCTTCAGAACGACAGCAACTTGAAGAGTTCGTTTGAATATAGTACAAACTTAGAAGAGTTTTGGTGTAAAAAAGCCATGGGATATCCAAACATTCGGCAAACAGCATTACGTTTCCTCATGGTTTTTTCAACCACATATTTATGTGGGCAAGGATTTTCTTCACTATTATCTATAAAAAATAAACAACGAAATCGTCTGAATCCAAGTGATGATATGCGACTGGCACTAAGCAACAGCATCGTTCCAAGAATTTCACAACTGGTAAAAGAAGCACGCCCTAATAAGTCACATTAATACTCAATAATATAAATTTGTTATATTTTTTTCTCATTGAATAAGTTAATTAATATAAGTTCGTAAAATGTAAAATTTAAATTTGTATCAGCTTTTTTTATTAAATTAAATTTTTAAATAAATAAGTTAAAATATTTTTCCACGACATAAACTGTATTTCTGATTTTATTTTGTACCTAGAAATTATAAACTATATATAAAACTATAAAAAAATAAGTGATATATAGAGGGGGTGGGATGAAATCAGGGAGTGGTCCGTAACGGTGAAAAATTTATAAAAGTGGTCCGTGCCTATTGTTGAGTTAGGAACCACTGTATTAAATAGATGGATATATAAATAAATATATGCATATAATATTTTATTAATATACATTTTTATTCTAGATGTACGTTTGATATAATACTCTGCTGTACACATTTTTTCTCATATTATTAAAATATGCAAACCAAATATAATTTGTTATAAATAATCTTGCCATAAAAAATATTCAGCCCTCAATTACTAGCGATCCTGGTGTGTGTTAAACGCCAGAAACTATTTATTAATTAATAATTAGCGCTGGAATATTTTGTACCGCAGTGAACGATCATTAGTATTTATAATCAATGCAAATATCTATGTAGTAGTTATATTTATTTTCTTTATTTGATAAATGTTTTTGATATACCTAATTTTATTTTTTTAGAACTAAAACTGAAGAAAAAAGAAACACAATCGATACCGAAATTAAAGTAGAAATAGATTCAATTGACTGTTTTGTATATGAAGGAACAGTTTTTAGCCATTGCAACTCTTCAGAATTCAGTACTCTTATGAATTCGAACTCGACATCTAACTGTTTAAGGACAAATTCATTGATTGAAAACTGTGATAAAATGTCTACCGGAAAAAAAAAGTATATATGTGATGAGTGTGATCAAATTTTTTCTCGGAAATCAAATTTAATAACTCATATAAGGATGCATACCCTCAAAAAGCTATATAAATGTGATTTATGTGAAAAGTGGTTTTCTGCAAAAACTTATTTAACATCTCATATAAAGACACATACTGGTGTCAGGCCGTATAAATGTGGTATGTGTGATAAGCGGTTTTCTGGATCATCTTCTTTAACTATTCATACAAGGTCACATACCGGTGTCAAGCCGTATAAATGTGATATGTGTGATAAATGGTTTTCTGTATCATCAAATTTAACAACTCATAAAAGAACTCATACCGGTGAAAAGCCATATAAATGTGATATATGTGGGAAGGAGTGTTCTTCATCATTCAATTTAACAATTCATTCAAGGATACATACCGGCGAAAAGCCATATAAGTGTGATTTATGTGATAAGTGGTTTTCTGCAAAAACTTATTTAACATCTCATATAAAGACACATACCGGTGTCAAGCCGTATAAATGTGGTATATGTGATAAGCGGTTTTCTGTATCATCTTCTTTAACAAGGCATACAAGGACACATTCCGGCGAAAAGCTGTATAAATGTGATATCTGTGATAAGGAGTGTTCTTCATCATTAAATTTAACAATTCATTCAAGGATGCATACCGGCGAAAAGCCATTTAAATGTGATTTATGTGATAAGTGGTTTTCTGCAAAAACTTATTTAACATCTCATATAAAGACACATACCGGTGTCAAGCCGTATAAATGTGGTATGTGTGATAAGCGGTTTTCTAGATCTTCAGTTTTAACTATTCATACAAGGTCACATACCGGTGTCAAGCCGTATAAATGTGATATGTGTGATAAATGGTTTTCTGTATCATCAAATTTAACAACTCATAAAAGAACTCATACCGGTGAAAAGCCATATAAATGTGATATATGTGGGAAGGAGTGTTCTTCATCATTCAATTTAACAATTCATTCAAGGATACATACCGGCGAAAAGCCATATAAGTGTGATTTATGTGATAAGTGGTTTTCTGCAAAAACTTATTTAACATCTCATATAAAGACACATACCGGTGTCAAGCCGTATAAATGTGGTATATGTGATAAGCGGTTTTCTGTATCATCTTCTTTAACAGTTCATTCAAGGATGCATACCGGTGTCAAGCCGTATAAATGTGATATGTGTGATAAATGGTTTTCTGTATCATCAAATTTAACAAAGCATTCAAGGACACATACCAGAGAAAGTCTTTAAAAATGCAGTATACTTAAGACACATAAAATCATATTATTTAATATTTATTAGAACTTTTGAATTCAAATATACCTGGACTTCGGGATCTACCTAACTCCTTCTCTTTCTTTCGAAAAGCTTATGAATATTACAATTAGTAGAGCCTTTAATGTTCTGGGTTTCATAAAGCGCAACTCTAGCCTTTTCACGTCTCCTGCTTGTCTTCGTTCCCTCTATATCTCTCTTGTCTGCTCTATTTTGGAATATGGATTAGTTGTATGGTACCCATACTCTATACCGCCTACTCAATAACTCCTAGATCCATACACGATATTTTGAATTTATATATTAACATAAATTTGTTAGTTTTTAATTGTTTTGTACACTAGTTATGTAATGTTTATAATTGTATTAAATATTTAGTTGAATTGCGCTATGAATTACTGTGTTTCACCTTTGTTTTTTCTGTAAGATCACTTAAATCACTATTATTATTATACATTTTCTGTATTTAACTTGTGTTGTCTCTTAGAATTGCCGATTGGCGTTAAATAAATAAATAAATACTACTGTTCCTATTGATAAAAATCATTAATGCTTCGTCTCAACTGGCACGGATACTGACGACTAAATGCGAACTTTGAGTCCACCGTGGCACCGTCTAAATCGCGTATCGTGTGTAGCACCAAAACGATTTCTATACTTTGTTTTTAATGACAACTAAAGCAGAAAACCCGACTTCACATAAGTATGTAGTTGGAAATGGTAATAACTAATAATGCATTTTCAGATTCTCCTGTTAAAATTGGTTTATCTTTCAGTTGTTCCCAAAATTAACCAATAATTAATATTGAAAACAAGAATAATACATCAATACTAATATGCGTACCTATACCAAAATTACGATAAGGACGCATCGAGGTACGCCGTTGGGAAATAATACTATGAAAAAAAAGAAATTATATACCTATACTACGCTATGAAGGTACGACCGCACACGGCTCGTCCATATTTTTTTAAGGTGCATTTCCCTGGCACCCCCACCTCAGAATTTTGGATTCAAACCAAGGGCTTTCGTTTGTGCTACGTTTGTGCCGGATTGTGCTCGAATTTCATCGTTTGTGCTGCAACCCTTCTAAAGTTATAAGGGATAATGATTGGGGGTGCCAGCGAAACGACTGCACCTCCACCTCAGAATTTCGGATTCAAACCAAGGGCTTTCGTTTGTGCTGGATTGTGCTCGAATTTAATCGTTTGTGCTGCAACCCTTCTAAAGTTATAAGGGATAATGATTGGGGGTGCCAGCGAAACGACTGCACCCCCACCTCAGAGTTTTAAAATATAAATTATGCCATTCGTTTGTGCTGGTTTGTGCTCGAGTTTTATCGTTTGTGCTGCAAACCCTAATGAGCTAGAATGGATCTTTAGTGGGGGTGCCAGCGAAACGGCTGCACCCCCACCTCCAAATTTTTGAATTTAAATTATGCCATTCGTTTGTGCTACGTTTGTGCTGGATTGTGCTCGAGTTTCATCGTTTGTGCTACAACCCCTAATGAACTACAGGGGATCATTAGTAGGAGGGGGTGGTATGGAGCCATAATGCAACCCCAATTCAAAATATTGGTTCTCCAAATATGAGCCAATCTTTAGTAGTTTGCTACTGATATCCTGTACCATACAGTACTCTACTACTTCCGGAGTTATCCTTATAAATTTAATTAGGGGGTTGTAAAGACGAGCCGACACCCCCCATATTGAATTAATTGGTAAAAATGATCCATATATGTCATTAGTTATTTCTCGTAGTTTTTACGTTCAAATAACTTACTTGCATGAGTTTGATTTTAAAATTTACGTAATCGTAATAATTATTGTGAAAATTAAAATTCTCAAATTTACGTTTTTATCTTGCAAAACTATTAGAAATAACTAAATGGCGTACATAGATCATTTTTACTTTTACCGAAAAAATACGTATCCCTAACTGTTGAATCAAAGACCAAAACGAAAAAATTTTAAAAAAGTTAACCAAGGAAATACGTAATACGCGTGATTAAATCACTCAAAAATCAAAATAGACTTTAAAATTTAATAAAACACTTAGGTAAAGATATTTAACTATTTTTTTAAATTATGTAGTAAATAGTAATAAAATATATTGGCTTCAATAAATTTAATATTAAAATTAATTGATATTATATAAGTAGCTACCTTAGTTACCTTATTAAACTTGTGTAGGTACCTATAATACTAGGTACCTAGTATAGGTACCTATAATTCACAAATCACCTACTTATGTACATGTACATTGTACACTTTATATAAAACTTCTCTGTTAATATTTATTATTATATAGTAAGCACTAAGCAGTATAACAGTATAGTACAATAATTGTAAAGTACAATAAATTATATTATACAATAAACAATATTATTTACTTATACTTTACGTTACAACTAACGTTTTATATAAATAGTTGCAAAACATCAATGGACAATTTGTGCAGGTTATAATATAAACTTTTATTTTATAATACTTACCTATGGTATTATACTGTAAAGTTTTTTCCTTGCCCAAGCCTAAAGTAATAACATTTTTAATTTTCATTAACAAACGTAGATTTTTTAAGACATAGCCACATAGGTATACAGGTCTGAAGCTATCTATGTGTTTTATTTTATCCTGATACGTGAGTTATAACTTACAAGACTTGTAATACAAGTTACAACTCACAATTCATTGTTTTTTAATATTATTGGATTTTTAATCATCATCAATTTATTCGCCTCTGAACTTAATACTGTCTGTTGAATAATCTGGTTGGATTACCTACCTACTTAATAGTATAATATTGAGTGTACCTAATATTGATTAGTGATTAAGTACCTATTGACAATACATTCAGTGGAATCCAACTATTGTACCTACTGTATTTATTAATAATTTATTCTTCAACATAATTTGTTTAGGTTCTAAATTACTACAGGTAACATCTAATTTTTTTTCATGTTTGGAATGTTCAACTATTGCCTTTAAATAGGTACCTATCTAAATAATGTGTATATTTTGTTATTTTTAGCAAAACCTCTTATTTTTTAGTCTTGAATAAATTAAGCCTGGAAACTTTATGTTCTACAATATTGTCATGATTATGTAAGTAAACAAAAAAACACCTTAAAGCAGGCGCGGAACTTGGGGGTGTATAAGCCTATATTAAGTTGAGTGGTCAGGGACATTGAAAAATTGTAATTTTTGGTAGGCTACCGTGCATACTATTATGTATAGTGGCCCCCAACACCCATGCCTAATAAAATTTTTTATTTTTTCAATTTTTATTAACAAACGTGATTTTATAAAATATAATATGTATCTACAGGTCTGCAGGTAGGCGTATATTTTAATTTTGTATAGTTTTTTATAATACTATTATATAAAAAGGTGGCGGTACAAGTTACGACTAGCCACTAGGCACCAAAGGTACCCAAGAAGAAAAAATGGGAACATAATAACAATAATATTATACACAAATACTGAAATACCTAGGTACCTATCTATAATAAAATATCTTTGCAGGATAAAAATAATAGCCAAGACAATAATATTAAGTAGGTATTATAATTCACTATTGTTTCCCTCATCATATTTTAGTAAAAATTATATTGAATATAATTCACCTGTCAAATGCAAATTTACAATCTACTAAATTTTAGGGTTTCACCTATAAAGGGTCATCTTTTAAGAGATTAAATTAAAGTATAGTGGTTAGGTAGGTACTTTTTATTCCACGTACTGCTGACGGGTTATTTGTGCGAAACCTCACGACTACTCATTATTGTAAAAAACAAAACATTGTTGTTCAGTTCAACAGTAAGTTTTTTTTAAGTAGAAATTAGGGATGCAATTAATATTTTAACATATTTATTATTCATCACTATGTTTTTAACTGTGTTCGAGCGTATATCTATAATATGCGTATAGGTACTCGGTGATTTTTCGTTCGAATTGTTTTGGAAATCCAAAAGAGATTTGATTCATCGTACATTTATGGTATGTATTCATATTTTATAAATAATTATTATTTAGTATAACATAAGTATTATAAATATTATAATATTATGTAAAATATATACATTTTAAAGATACTAAATGTTTACATAACTATTAAACAATTAATGTATTATTTTTAAAAATAATTCTGTTTCATATTTAATAAATTCACCAATTTTTTTCTGTGAATGTAAAATATTTATTTATAATAAATAATAACAAAAATAACTACAACTCAAAAACATTGAAAATATTATTTAATCAACTCGTATTGTAGTAGGTATAATAATTTAAGTTTATGTGACCACTCAGACCAGGCTTGGATTTTAAAATAAAATATTCAACCGTTTCATTATTTTACTTTTATAATTAATTAGAAATTAAATGTTATTTAAACAGGTAATGCATTAAATATAACCATGGTTTTAACGATACCTACCTACTTTTCTTTTGAGTTTAATATTATGTATGATTTATTATAATAATATTTTTTATATACCTACAAATAAATTGTTACAATAAATTTACATTTAACTTTCTTCAATTTTAAATGATGAATTTTTACTACTTACTGCCTTGGCCTTCCTTCAATTTTGTTTAAAACTAGGTAGGTATACAGTTATAGACCTTATACACATAATTATAATTTAGGGTGTTTTTTCCAACATACAATTTTTTAATGATTAAGAATATGGTTTTAACCACAACTAAGAATAATACATATAATATGAATATCAATATAATATATGAATATGAATACCATTGAATATAACCACTAGAATTACTTTCCCATCTACTAGCTATCAATAATGCAATTAGTATGTACCTAGATGCCTACTTAGTTATTACTTATTAGTAGGGTTCGGATTTGAAGGCAATATAATCAATAAAAAAAGCATTTAAAATGTAAAAAAAGGCATTTAATTTATATAAAAAGGCAATTCATAAATATACTACAAAATAAAAAAGTGAACATTTTTTAAACACTTTCAATCGCACACATTTTGAGAAAAATACAAATTAAAAATTAAAACTGCATGCAAAATAAACTAGTTGGTATTAAAAAAAAAATTGACTACCATGTACTTTGATAGGCTGTCTTCAGTAAATACCAAATACTCGATAAGACGATATCGATAAATATTGCGAATAATAAAATCCATTTGTAGCAATATACGCAAGCTGTGTATAAAATTATAAAATCAACTGAAAAATTAAACAAAAAATAGGCATTTATAAGTACAAAAGGTAAAAAAAGGCATTTATAAGTAAAAAGGCAAAAAAAAAAAGGTTCCATCGTCTAAGAAATTAAATGAAACACATTTTTGTATAAAAATTATTTTTCTATTATGATTAATAAAAGAAAGGCATTTGCCTTCAAATCCGAACCCTACTTATTAGTTAATAGTTAATACATACCTAGGTATTTATATTTATATACTTACACAAGGTGATTTTTCAAGCATTCTTACCCCCATTTTTTCACTTTAATAGTAGGTAGATACTTTATTAATATTGTGGTTTTTAGAATTTTTAAGTAGGTAGTACTTATGTAAATACCATATTTTCAAATTCTTGATATTTTTTCTATTACTTATGGATGGTCATGTGGCGATACGAACAATAAACTTCTATTTTTCAAAGGACCCTCGTATAATTTATTTTTAAAATTGTATTTTATAATTTTACGATTTCTACCGAATCATAAATGCTGGATAAAATATCATAATTCATAATAATAGATATTTTATAATTTTTTAGCCTTTTTAGGTATCTAACATAGATAGTGACAATTATTGTAAAATGCATTTAGGCAATTCATATTATTAAATTTCAGTTATCTCAATAAGGAAACAACTATCATTAAATGTATACATAATCAACTATATGTTTTGTTTTGTTCTTCTGAATAAAACTGAACAAGGTATCACAAAACATTTTTATTTTGGTACCTGTATTTTTTTTTTTTTTTTTTATTAAAGGTGTTGCAAATTAATTTTAAATTTGTATAGGTGGGCTCTTTGCCTCTTTCACATTTTACACTTATGCAATTATACAAACATTATAAATGCAAAACTATCTTTTTAGCATTACTCAGGTTTTAAATAATAATGTTTGCATCATCTAATATATGTATTAATTATAATATCTATGTGATACTAATCCTCTTTTTAAGTGATGCTGGGTTTAATACAAACCTCTCCTAAAAAAATATCAAATAAATAAATAATTACATGTATCTTTAAAAAATTGTTTATTAAACCATACAAAATAATAATTAAAATAATTGAAAAAAATAAAATTATGTATTTTTAAAAATTGACAACATTAAAATCAACAAAATATTACAAATATTCATAACTAACATTCTTTATTAACACAAAAAAAAAACTTATAATATTAATACATCCTATATTATGAACTATAAATATTAAATATTTTTATTATTAATTTCAGAGCACACAATATTTACAATTCATTAATTTGTATTCAAATATTGAAGGATGCCTCAACAACCGAAGTTTGATATTGATCATTTATTATCAATATTGATTTCAAATAAATCAAAAATAATAAATCCTGAAAATGGAATCATCAATCCTCCTGCATCAGAATGCTGGAATAATATTTCTAAGGAATTAAGCTGTGCTATTTCGTCAAAATATATTTATACCATAGTTAAATTAAACAGATATGGCATTAACGATAAGTTGGTGGGAAATTTTGATTCTACTACAACAGCAATTTAACATAAGGTTATTGATGATGAAAAATCAGATATTTTTTCATCCGAATACACATCAGATGACGAAGAAACCATATTACACTTTAATTTAACATTATCAAAAGAAGAATGGGATAGTATTCAAGAGCCAACAGAAACATTATATAAACGATCCGATAAAAAATATCCTGTGCGAGCATATCAAACATTGAAGTGTAATATTTGGGCACCTTTAATTCATGAACATTTTTTTGAGCAAACACAGCTACCATGTACAATTGTTTATAAAAGGGCAAAAATTTATAAGAATGGCAATGTGTATTTAGATATACTGGGTTATTGTTCAACATGTTTGAGTAATTTTAAAGGTGTTGTCAATAAGCAGCCAGAACCTAATAGCCGTGTTATAGTCAAATGTTCTCTGATTGGAAATTTTAAAAATTGCAAACCCTCAAGTAAACGCAGACTAAATGGAGAGCAAAAAATAAATGTAATCAGTAAAATGGTAACAGAATGTAAATCTGCTTCATATGTGAGACGAGAAATGGCCAAAAATTTGATGAATTTTGGCGATCAAGAACCAAGCAACTTACCATCATCGAATGCTTTACGTGTTATCAAGTGCAAGGCCATTAAACAGGGATTACATAATGATGATCCAATTATTTCATTGTTTATAATGAAAGGATTATCACCATTTGATGAAATAATACATGATATTGGGTATGACCGGTTTTTTTTTGCATTATTGGTCCACAACAGAAATCAATTTGTACCGTACATATGCAAAAACAACTAAAACTCCAACAATTAGCATTGATGCAACGGGTAGAATTGTGAGGAAACCAACATTGATGTCAGGAAGAATAACATCCAATATATTTTTATATGAGATTTGTGTTATGGATAATATCAATTATTGTCAGTTTTCAGTGGCACATATGCTTTCTGAACGGCATGATAACAACAGCATTGGATACTGGCTTAGTGAATGGAAAAGAACTGGAGTACCACAACCAAAAGTCATAGTAACAGATCAGTCTTTGGCTCTCATGATGGCAGCAGTTACATCATTTACACAATACTCATCGCTGGCAAAGTATATAGACATATGTTCTTTGTTAATAAATAATAAAACCACAGAACTGCCAAACTGTATGTTACGAAATGATTTTAATCATGTCATGCATATTTTAAGTACCTGGTTTGACAAGAAAATATCCAAACATATTAAACATTTTTATTTACGTTCATTTGGCTTAATAATATCTTCTACTGATTTTAAAGATATAAAGCTACTTTTGAAATACATCTTTACAATAGCTTTCTCTGAAACGGATGGATATAACCTAGATGGGACACTGACAGATTGTGAGTTTGCAAAACAGTATCTCAAATGTAGAATAGCTGGGATAACATTTGTTGATGACTTCCTAAACAATTTGGAAAGTACTACTGAATTCAAAGAAGATAACCACAACTCTCTAACTTCTAAAGACAATTTTGAGTCAATAGCTATACATGAAGAGATTCAAGAAATACATGATACATGGAAAAATGGAGATCACGATAATATGCAATATGATGCAAACATAGCAAAAAAACTTCTGAAATTCTGCAAATTGCTTCCATGTTGGTCAGCTGTTATGACACCAATTTTTAAGTATGGCAATATTACAGAAAGTAGTGCATCATCGGAAAGTTTATTTAAGGATCTTAAACATATTGTTCTACAACATAAAACTCTTCCAATCAGAATTGATGATTTTATAAAAGTTCACGTGGACTCAATAATTGGTACAAATAATATTATAAAATCAAAAATGAATATTAATAATAAAGACAATGAGGAAGTTCAGGACGACTATGACAGAACCAAACCAAATGAAATTCATATGAACTCTAACAATAATATTCAGGACCAATATCAATCACCAGAAAAAGAATTCGAATCAGCAGCCATCGAAAATTGGAAAGGTTTGGGAGAAGTCGAAAAAACAAAGAAAAAAAAAGGAAATTATTTGGAAAAAGATCAAACCGTACTCTATTACAATGAAAACAGCAAAACCAAAAGTACAATTATTGGAATATTGCGAAATGGAAACTTTTCAGATCTTCTTCCGGTTATACTGAATGGTATTTATCATACTTTCTCTAACACTTGTCCATTTGATTCAATATTTCAATTATTATGCACCACGTATGCCGATGACCATCTTTATGCAGCATTTATTGATAGTAAGATTGAAGAAGATCTATTTTTTAAATCCATTTCCCGAGCAATGAGAGATGGGATCAACGTACAAACATATAAACGACGAGCAAATATACTAAAATATATTTACGAAAACCAAACTAAGGAGCTGACAAATAATTTCACTAATATAAACTGTGCATCTACATCACATTTTATAATTATGAAACTTTTTCAAAATTGGCCTTCATACGAACAAAGTACATCTTGCTTGGGTTGCAGTACAATCGACACGAGATGTTCTTCAACATTAATGGCTAATTTACCAACCAATACCCTAGATTTTTTAGAAGATGTTGTCAATCAATTATTGGAACCTCAACAATTAGACTGCACCTACTGCAATCTAAAAACAAGGTCAAAACAGATTAATTTAAAACAGCAATTAATAATTGAAACCGTGGCTTCATTTTCTAATCCAATTAATAAAAACAATTTTGAAATATCAGTACCTTTAGAAAATATTCCGACACATTTATTAATTAATAAATGTAAACACTACAATTTAAGAGGCATAATTGTATTTATCCCTCCAATATCTTCATCTCCACTAGCAATTGGTCACTACGTTAGTTATAATTGGAGAGAGCACAATAACACATGGGAGCGATATGACGATACAACTACAAAAGAAAAAATTGTTAGACGGTCTACAATAGTCAACTGCCAATTTGTTTTATACACATAATATTTTATTGTTTGATTATATTGTAATTTAATATTTAATTTGTACGTTAATTTTACTACGTATTAAAAGTTGTAAAATAGTTATGAATATTTATTAAGTTTACATATTTTAAATACACATTATAATGTTAACTATTAAGTTTAACTATTAATTTTACGTTTGTTGTTTGTTGTTAATTTAAATTTTTCCAATATTTAAATTTACATATCTAATCATATATATTTATGACTTACCATAATGCAAATAAAATACATATTACATACAAAGTTATTGCTACATTAAATAGTTTGTAATCATTTTGAAAGATTTATTTGCTATTCAATGAGTTTAAGTGATTGTGCAGAACTTCCAAATCAATATTAACTTTCAAGACATTTTTGATCATAAAGAATCTTTGGAAACACCAAATAAATCCTAAAAGTTATTATTTACAAAATTCATTTTCAAAAATATATAATGGTAGGTACATATTATTTTAAAGTAGATACAAACATTTAATAACACTGTTTAGCATAATTTATCGATGTAAATACATTATAAATTAATATTATATTAAGAATTTATAAAAAAAATGCTCCTAATAATAATTACCTAGAGGTTAATGATTCGTATACTTCCATTAAAGTTTAATTTCAAAAAGTTGTCTACAGTTTGGGCTATTTCCATACTTTCTGGTTAAAATTGTTTTTCCATATTGATAATAATAGTATCAAGTATAGGATAAAAACAATACATTATCCAATAATTTGTATTAATTGAAGTACGCATTAGTACATGGTCTTCTTTAGCTACACTCGATAGCTGAACTAGTTAATAATACAGCATACTATTGAAAATTTGAGGTTTCCTTCTGCGACGTTTAGAGACACCTGTATTAATTTAAACTATATCAATAATTTGAACCATAAATTTGTTTTATTTTAATAGGTATTACCCACAATAACACACCTTATCCAATGTTGTTCTTCACAAAATATAGTAATTTCATTCCACAGAGTATCAAAATATTCATCTGTACGATTATTTTTCAGAGTATCAATCGCACCACACACTAATGAACTTGACTTTCCAATCAGATTTTTATTGCAATTGAGCACTCCGAATGTGAATAATTTGTAAAACATCTGACACTGGGACCGCCATATGATTAAACTATTATATTAATTTTGTCTAAATTCAAACATTTTAAAAACTGTAATAGAACACCAATTATACTGTCAGCATTTTGATTTTTGGATACCTACATCTAAAAATCCAACAAATTGTTCCTCTACTTTAAGATTTTTTAGATAACGAACACACACAGCTAACTGTTCTTCTTTCTGGAATCTTGAATTTTTTTTATATAAAACTATTATCAAAATGTAAGGTTGTTAAGATTAAACAATATAGTATTAAGAAATTACCGTGCTTCGTCCCACAAAATGCTATACATTCCAGCGTTTATTATATCTTCAACAATAGTATTCCTTACATGCTTAACGCATATCTCAATAATTTAATTTTGTATTAACCAATTAGAATGATTTGTTGATTCTGCATAATTTAAAGCAAAGTTGGATTATACTTGCCATTAGTTCGCATACTTCTTTTAAGTTACCTACAATAAACATGATAAATAATATAAAATATAAATAGGTATATAAATAATTTATATTAGTTAATTATAGAAATAAATAAATTATATGGCACTGAATTCACCTAACTCGCCTGGGTTCAAAGATGTTTCATTCTCAATATGACCTCTAAATGCTATTCCTTGATGTGTCAAAAATAATATAGTATCTAATGCTAGCATGTAATCTCTTTTTTCTAATATTTGATCACGGTGTACATTTATAACTATATAATGTATGAACAGAACCAGTAGTTTTAGATTGGATATGTGCATGCCACTTTGTCATTCAAGTCAAATGGTACAGACAACTAGTATGTAACTCCAGCTTTGAATTAGTGTATTTTGGTCATAATCTTCTAGAGCCAAATTCGACAAAATTAATATTAAGTATGTTCAAATAAATAAATAACCCACAAACATGAATATAATATAAACATATCAAAATAACTCAAAAATAGTCATCTAACAATTACTTTTTCCCAATTTCTAAATCCTTTATATAAAAATTTCATGTAACACTGATTATAAATACTAGTAATGATGTTAGCTACAGTTCTAGTGCCAAACATTCTACAAGGATAGCATAATACAGCATTCTCAACAACATTATACTCTATCCAATTGAAACGATTATCAACTGTAGAAGAAAAACCTCTATTTTGTGAACCAAATTGTGTCTGAGGGTATTTCTATACAGAAGAATAAAATTATTGATTATTATTAATTACTGACTAGTTTTAGAACTTAAGCTACAAAAAGCCTTCTTGAAAGATAAAAATATATTAGAAACACTATAATGTATATTGTATACCTATTTTATGATAATATACTATTATATTTATTACCTATTTAAATATTTTAAAATAAAATATCTAATTTTTGTACTGCACAATTTATTATCAAAATAATAACTAGGTAGGTATTAATTAAATTGTACAACTTACTTGTAATATAGGTTTAGCAGGACCTAAATCGATATCAGCTAAATCATTTACCCTGGTATTTGACTGAAAACTATTAATTTTTGGATCCTTGTAGGAGTTTAATAGTACATTTTCATTTTAATCTATTAATGTTGTAACGCTTCCTGATCCAGATGATCAATCTTTAATAATGTGAAATGTTAATTCAAATTTAAAAATACTACTTACAACTCAGGGTGATGACTGTAGAATGCCATAATTGCCTTTTTTGATGTCTTTTTCAGTACCTATGAGTAGGTACTTGTTAATTTGTATACACTTTTAAAAATGCTAAATACTGATTTGTTGTCCATAATTTAAATTGTTTTTAATATTAGGTGAATTTATTGATTAGTTTATAGCAAACGTTTTTAACACTAGCACTGTTATATACAGTAACAACTGTCATACTGAAGACTGATAAATAATATAAAATATTACAATAGTGCGTACAGAGTACAGACATATACCTAACATAATTTTCTATGGTACAAACTATATTTGTTATGGGCACATTTTTGTAAATGAAAACTGCCAGGACGGTAATCAACTAATAACTAATGCTAATCACTAATTTCTAATAATCATGAACTAATAATAAAATAATCAAAAACGTACGTATATAACAGCAACATTATGCTTGATAATCACTGGAAAACCCCATTACCTGTATATACACATAATATATACTATCATGCCTTTATAATATAACATGTCTATTATGAATCTTATTATAAATTCTTAGACAAATATTTATATTCCCAATGATTTAAATTAGGTTATCAAAAATCAAAATTACTTATTTATTTTCATAAATTAATTAATTTTGTATTTAAAATGTAAAAATAAAGTTTATATTCACGATATTATGTACAGCCGAAAGCCACATTAAATTATTAATACATTATATTTTAATATAAGAGTACATATTGGTGTGAGGGGGCTTAGATGCATTAAGGAGGGGGGTATGAATGTATTGTCAATAGGTACTTAATCACTCATCAATATTACATTCAATATTGTTCTGTGATATTATACTATTAACTATTAAGTAGGTTGATAATCAAATAAGAATTAAAACAAAGTGATTTTTCGAACATGGATGATTGCTGAATTTATTGAAATATTTAATGAAAAGGAATCAAAAGAAAAAGTATCTAAAATAGATAATGTTATGATAATCATAGACATATAGAACAACTATAATATTTAATTTTGTTTAACAATGTTCCATCTTCCATATAATATCTACTAGCTGAATTACCCGTCGTTGCCAGGTTTAAGTATAAAAAATGTCTACAGCCCAACTTTAACCGGACGGCCGCAGACCAAGACAGATGATTAATTTTAATAGGTATATAATACAAAATAATAATGTATGACAACAATCTTATTACAAAATTACCCAACTATAACTAAAGCTACTTCATTAGTAGTTGCAGCATTGTAACAGCCTTTGTGTCCATTAGCAGGTTTTCTATCAGCGTGAATAACCACCTGAAAATTAGAATTATTTTGACTTGGTTCATAGTGCCAATGTTATTTTTATAATCAATTGTGGGATTATAATACGCTAGACCAGATAATTTCTTAATTTTCCATTTGCGTAAATTAATTTTAGTCGGAAACCCTAAAGTTTCTTGGTGTTTGATTGCTTTGTACTTTGTTATAGCTTTCTTAACTTGGTTGATTCGAGTTGTATCTGTATATCTAGCACGGCGACGCTTCTTACTTTTTTTATTAATTTTATTTTTCTTACTATTTTCTGTGAAACTAACATTATTAAAAATAGATAAATCGCCCTCTGAAGTAGTAATTAAATTTACTACAACATTATGAATATTAGGAATAGATAAATAAACAACAAAATGACCACTATTAATATTTCCAGTTTAGACGCAATCTTTTTACTGGGAATGTATCTACACCAAATTTAGCATAAAAATTATTATTATAATAAATTTGAAATAAAAATGGGAAAATATTTCCAGCTGCAACCAATTCGCAATAACCACCGTAGACAGTAGGATTGACCATTTCACGAACATAAGCCTCAGCAGTGGAAAAGTTGTCACCATTTGAATTGTAAGACATAGTAATAAAGTTATTCCAACTATCAGACACATACGAAACAATCGTATTTCGGGTCTCCTGACATCTTACTTGAGTGTTAAACAAATGAAATGATATTGAACGGAAAAGGCAGGCACCATCACCGATAATTGGTACAACTATTTGAGGTGTCAACATTCTATTGACAAAAATGTCTTCAATCGATGACATTTTTAAAAAAATGTATTCAAACAATTAAATTGAATAAATATAATATTTCAAATAATTTTCCAACGTGTTCCGGGTAATCTTTATACTTAAAATGTGATCTACCTACATGGCTACATATAATGTACAGCTAGAGGCTCACGGCTTATTTTTCACTAAAAATATATTACGTATTATAATAATAGATATATTGGTCAATATTTTACGTCATAAGTTTAGCGGTTGAAGCCGTGTTATAATACGTATTAGTAAAATACATATAATGTGTATCAGAACGTATCAGTAGAGCAGTGAGCCTCGGACTCGTGAGTAAGTCAGTAGACAAATTAACTGTCGTAAAGACTGTGAATAGTGTATATGGTGTAAATGATATAGGAAACGCCGCGACGGCATGGTGGATCGTAACACGTTTATCGCATAAGAAATGTATTATTATTTTTCGATAATGCAATATTTGTTTAATTTGTAGTCGATGTTTTCCATACAACTCATAAAATATAGCCTCGGAACAATACATATCTACACGCCGATAAAATACACACAAAAAAAGGCCAGAGTCCAGGTAGATGGAAACCCTCGGGCCGCCGCGCCGTGCCTTACATTATTTCCTGTTATCGGTCGACTGCTATTGTTATTATTATATCAATATAGATATACAAATTACATGTAAAAAATTATTTTTACCGATTTCAACCCTTTAAAATCAAAATTTTGATAAATCCTTTCTTAGTGCCCGATGAAATTATTACAAAAATCTATCCTCGAAATTTCAAGTCGATAACTCAAATAGGTTCGGCTCTGCGTTGATTATTGGTAAAGTACACTTTCTTTTATATAAAGAGATGATGATAATTGATAAATGATAATAAATAACATTAATGATTAACGATCTATATTATTCTAAATTCTAATTACTAGTTTAGAATAATAGATTTGAGTATTTCAATTTCCATTTTCAGGCATAAAAATAAAAATAAAAATTTGAAATTCACAAATAATGTAAACAGTTTTTGGACATAACCTTAAAAAAAGCACAAAATTGTCTTCCTCTCTTTAAGTTCTCTCTTCCCCAAAAAAGCACACGGCCCCATATGAAACTGGTATAGGCATGTCCTATGGGAAGCACGCCAAAAAGCCACCCGACAAATAACCACCCGACATAAGGCCACGAGATAACGACAAAAAACCATTCGACAAAACACCATCACCAAAATCCGACAAAATGCCATCCGACAAAAAACCATCGTACCACACTACCAACTGTAAATTTGCGAATGAAAATCGAACACTATTGAATCGTCAAACAGCCACTCGACAAATAACCACCCGCCATAAAGCCACTTGATAACGACAAAAGGTAATTCGACAAAAAACCATCATACCACACTACCAACCGTATAAATACGGTAACATTGTCATAAAATATTGACAAAATATCACTTAAATTAATTATCAAAATGAATTAAGTTTTTGGCGCTTGATTTGAACCACTAATCAGATAATAGATATTAAAATTTAAATCTTATGGGCCATGGCATAACGTTTTAAAATTTCACATTTTCACGATTCACGGATAAATGACACAAGTCACGTCGTTAATAATTTTCTTCAGTACTTCAAAATTTTCAAGTTACAAGTTGCGAATTATTGTTGATGATTATTAAATAATGTTCGATATATTTCAACATTAACACCAACTAAATTATAAAAAAAAACGATAAATCGAAACGTTTAAAACCAGAAAGTAAGTACTTCTAAATTCTGAAAGGAGCGAAGAATGTAGCAATGATTTTCCGATGTGTTTAATACTATTTTTTTTTGTCTGTAAACACCTTTCAGGGGTGCAGTAATATCTATAAAAACTAATATCGCATCGATTAAAATACATTTTGTACTATATACTTTTCGGGTAGAAAGTGAATCTAGTTAGTATACTTTGGAGGGTAAAAAGTAAGACATTTTCAGTAATTTTCAAAGGGGATCGGGTTAAACAAAAAAAAAAAAATTATGAAAATTTAAATCTTTTAGTAATATATATTTTATTTTTTTGGTGTAACAGAAACTTGTAACAGTATATAAGTACTTTAAATTTCACCAAATGTTTATATGATCTTTATCCATACATCATAAAATTTTCAAAATATTTTGACTCTTAATGAGCTATTTGTAACAATCAGAAATTTACTTTCAATTATTGTTATTTACTAAAGGTATATATTAATATATTAATGGTTTATTCAACTTGCCAGTAAATAAAAATATTATTAGTTGATATTATTAGATGATACCGTTATATTATCTGATAAAAATATAGGTCCTTAATACAAAAACCAAGTGTTATTATAAAAAAAGTAAAATACTCGTTTGACAACAACTTATTAGAGTTAAATATATAAGTCAAAATATATTAGTTTTAATAATAACTCTAATGTTAATAACATTTAATTGATAATATAATAATTGAACAAAACCTTTGTCACAAAATATTTATAAAAAAAAAAAAATTACAATAAACAAATAAAAAATAACATAACATAGGTATTACCTGAGTTAGGGCAATGTTATACAGTTTTTATATAACTTAATTAGTAATTAATTACAATATTTAATATTTTAATGTAATTAAAATGTATTTTTAAGCTACATTATTTCATTTTATGAAACCTTAATATTCGTCAATTATTTTACATTTCTATATTATAGGTACTTATCAATAGATATAAAATTAATAAATAATCATGAGCTCAGAACTGTCGACTGATAAACAACTTACAACTAGATATAGAACTTCAAACCTTACGGCTTACAACAACTTTGAAGATATCAATAAATTAGTTATGATTGTACATTTGTACCTACAGTATAATTACACAAATAAATTTATATTTTATATATTACTTACACTTTTTGTTCATCAAAATATATTAGCATACTTATTTTTATTTAATACTATATGACATTGAATACATATAATTAATACAGTGTATTAGCTTAAAGAAAATCTTGGTCACAAAATATTTAACTAAAAAAAAGATTAGAATCAAAAGTAAGAATTAATGTTACCTTAGCTACATTTGAGTTGTTAGGGTAGTGATTTACAGTTTTTATATAACTCAATAAGTAATTATCTACGATATTTAAAATTGTATAGAAACTATATTATACATATTTAATTTCATATCAAACTATCAAAGATTTAAATAATTAGTAATTATAGTTATAATTTATAATAACATATTATAATTATAGCTTATATTTTAATATATAATAAAAATAATGACAAAAAATAAAATTAATGAAAAACAAATCTATTTAATCATCATGGAATTCTCTGAACCTGGAAAAATCAATACCTGCAAAATAACAAAATATATACATATATATATATGTATATTCAATCTTATGAATACATACTAAATAAAAAATAATATTATAACAATCTTTTTTGAATTTAAACATGCAGGTAATATCAATATTATAAATTTGATTTATTTTGAAAAATATGCGTTTGTATTATAGTATTCGTTCAAATAAAAATGTCAGTCCCTAAAATGGAAAGTGAAATATATTATTATTATAAGTGAGTTTTAAGTACCTTTTAAGTTTGCAATAATATATTTTATATTTTACTAATGTTATTGTTATTTACAAACTACTGTGGAAATTAATTTTACTATATAATATATTTGAAATTATGTTTAATGCTTAAGTATTAAGGTAGTACTTATTTTTTAAGTTTCATCATAATATTCAAACAACATAATATGTATGTTTACTATTTTGTTTATTATCGGCATCTACTTTATGTATATTTTCTATTATTAAATTATTAGGTACCATCCATACCTTATTGTTGTTACCTACTTTAAAATATTTGTACGATTAATGTGGTTTCGATGTTACAAATAGGGCAACGGTTGTGGATTAAATTGCCCAAGCAATCTCTACACAAGCATTTGTGTCCACAAGGAATGCATGCGTGGCTGTTGACATTGCTTAAACAAATAACGCAGCAATCGGCGGGTCTTGGTTCAACTCCATTGATATCGAGAGGAACATGAGGGATGTTTTCCCTGTCTTGAGCCCTCCTCTGTTCCTCAATTTCCGCCATAGCAATGAACACCGGATCATCATCCTCTGCTAATACAAAATCAGGTTCATCTAGATTATAATAAAATACAGGTACTTAAAAAATAGGTTAGTAAATAAATAACATTTAAATTAATAATTATGGTATGGTTACCGTTAAAAATATTTAATGCATTATCCTGTTCTTCTGCCATCTCCCTTATGCGATTTTGTTGTTGTAAAATCAATTCTCTTAATTCATTTTGTCTATCAAAACCTAATGCAAAATTGAGTTTAATCTATATTTGCTTATAAAACATCTAATTTATAAAAAAAAATCATTAGGTAATGGTAAAAATAAAATTCCACATGAAACTAAATCTCTTTAAACCAAACATTTAATAAAACTAATAACTATACCTACATAATAATAATATAATAATGACTTCAATACATAATATTAGAGAGACTATAAGTATAAAATTAGCAACCGTTTATGAACACTTATGTCTTTATACCTACAGTTTTTATGTTAATAATACTAATTTGGATAGATGCAATTTGTGTGGGTAATTAGGTTACCAGTGAAGTATTTTTTAATTATATTTTTTATTTTATTATTTAAGTAACATCTGCCATCCAAAACATTTAATACAACAAATTAATATACAATGCTCGTAATAGGAATAGGTAGGCATTTGACGTATTTTCACGGGGGGGGCCATGTGCATATTTGAGCAATTCTTAGCATATTTGTGAATATTTCGCATTTTTTTTTTAGTGCACTTAGAATGGTCGGAAAAATTTTATTTGAATAACATTCAAAAATATTTATTAAAATAATTTCGGTTTGGGTAGATAGTATAGGCACAAATAGCGCTTGAGATTTGGTGAGGCTGAAGCTTGAAAAGTCCTACTATTATAATATTAAAGAAGCTTAAAAAAAATCTAGAAAATATTTCGGAGGGCTGTTCAAATTGATGGTGGTAGCTTGGCCTCCAAATTCCTTCTTCCTATTTGTGCGTTTAGCAGCAGTAAAACTAATTTGTCACCTAGATTCTAGGTTGTACAATGAAATGAAAATCACAAGATAGGTACCTATGTGGTTGGTTTTATATTTGAACACCAAGTCTTTTTATTCCTATAGTTCACAATTGAACATATATTTGTAAGTACTTAAATGGTATTATTTTGAGTTCAAATATTTTAAATTTGATAAAAATCAAACCTCCAACAACGTTGTCTTCCACATTTACAGTAGGAATTTGTTCTGAAATGTTATTTAAACAAAATAATAATTAGATAATTGCATATTGTCATTGTGAACATTGCACTGTGAATATTTTAGTTATTTTTTTATTAACCTTCAATAGTTTCCACGATTTGGGGTGGAACAATTCCTACGTTCCCCACTCCACGCCTTCGTTCTAGAAATACAATTTTTTAATGTAAATATTGTATGTTAAGCAAAATGATTTCTTTTATTTACAGTCACTTGAAGATAACTAATTATTTTTTATTTATTTTAAATGTATATTTCATACCTGCATCATAAGCCAAATGCCCAGTGTAGAGGAGAAATTCTTTAACAGAAATCCTGCCCTGGGCCAACCGTTCAGTGGCTTCGCTGATTTTTTTATCGATTTGAACATAAGCTCGACGCCGGGCTCTTAGAGCTGGTCTGCTTTGCATCCTTTCATATCTTGTGCCATATTCTTGTTCAATTTTGACTAATGTTTCTATTGATATTATTCATTGAAGTATTATAATTTATTGCATTAGTTAGAAACTAGAGTGGATGAAGAGTATGTATATGACTTCCAACTGGTTTGGAAAAATATTCAACAATTAAGGAAGAATAAAGTACATTATTCAACATAATCATAATATTTTAAAAAACAGTGTGGTTATTGTCAATTGCATCTACCAGATAAGTTATATAAAAAGTTTAAAGTTACAAAAATTTACCAAGACTTTTTAAAAACTAACGTTTTTATAAAAACAAATACATTTTTTAGATTGAAAATATTTTTTTGGAGTAATCAAAATAATGATTATACATATAAAATATTAAAATATAACTTTTATTAATGTAAATATGTTGATTTCATTATTTTAGTGATATTAAATTTAACTTACTGGTAAAATGCCAAATACCAGGACGTGGACTATTCATGATAGTGTTTAAATGGCGGTGAAATATCTCCTGGTCGTTGTTAGTTCTCCTTGGCATGCCATGTACACAAAAGGTTTCCGGTCCAACCCCTAATGTTAATTAATATTATTATGGATAAAGACTACTTAAGGTAGGGTTATAAACTTTGTTTAATTTTTGTAATTTTGTTAAAAAAAAATCTGTAACTGGTTTGACTGAATATGAACACTTAAACTTACAGAAAAAACAAAGTTACGATTTATTTTTATTGAATTACTTATGATTTAACTTTTAAAATTAGATACTTAGTAATCTCAATATATTCATTAATTTATAAGGGTTCATTAAAAGAATAAATTGTGACTAAATAGATATTAAAACTCAATTTTTATCATAATTTATTATTGAAATATGAAAATTGAAATGTTTACTATCTATAAAATATATGTCTATTATAAAAATTGAATTTTGAAATTCTATTCCTAAGTGTAAAATGTAACTAATTATCTTAATAATCTCATATGTACTATTTAAACAGTTTTAATTATTAAACAAATTTTAAAAATAAAATTATAGGTAAGTAAAACTAATTCTTTTAGAATAACTCACGTTCCATCCACTGATTTCTAAAATATGTAATGTATCTTTCTGCAACCTCAGTATTTGGAGAAAGCCTTGCCTCGTTGACCACCACTTCGAAGCCTTCAATTATCATGTTTGCCGGCAAAAGTGCAAGAGCTTTTGACATACGAAACATAGTATGCAGTGCATTGTCAGTCCTGTATACTTGTCTCCGTATGCCAAAGTCTCTTGCATTCTTTTCGAGTGCCTATTTATATAAAATAAAGTGTTTAAGAAACTTGTTTTAATTTTAATATTATTTAATCATTAAACTGCACAATTCCACAAATCAAAGTATCTAAATTTTATCTTACAGAATTAAAATTGTTACATTTTTTAGGAAATCATACTTGGGCCATATGGAACCAGCATTTCTGTAATCTGACTCCGGAAAAAACGTTGGTCAACGCATTGCTCAACCCTACTTCGTAGTCAGTGACAATGTTACTTGCACTAATCCCCGGAACACAAGTCTTAATATGGTCCAATACACTTGTGTACGCCATTTGAGTTTTTCGGGTCATTAATGCGTATGCAACGGGAAATGCCTGTTAAAATAAATAAAATAGTTAGGTATTTAGTTTATAAAAAATTGGTATAATGTATTAAAATATAGCATTAGGTATGTATTAACGTTTAAACAAAGTTTACCTGGTCCATGTACATGGCCATAATTATCAACAGTTGTTCTGTTTGTGGAACAAGGGGCCTGCTTTTAAATGTGGCATCTATATGAAGTTCTCGAGCAGAAGTCAATAGGCTAAAAATTGTTTAAATTAAGATACATGTTGAATATACCGAGGAGTAGATTTATATTCTAACATTGTGTTCTTGATAGTTAAAATTAATTACTTTTCCAGGGATGGAGATATGAAAACGACTGCTGATCCAGCGTCAGGAGGACCCATGACGAACCCTCTGAACATTTCTCGTCCATTAGCAGTTTTGAATAAATGAACGTATCGAGCATCTACCAGATTACCTGCGTATTCCATCAGATCTCGTGGTATTTGTGGTTGTGCTGCAGCTCTAGTTCTCTCCATAGTTCTCAAAAGAGAAGTATACCCTAGGTGATGTTCTAACCCTTGTGTTCTAAACAGTTGATGTGTAAGATAAAAAAAAAAACAATAAATATGTGCAACATTTTTTTAAAAGTAAAAGTACTGCTTCTGCCACTTCATAATTGTTAAACGAAAAGACAAAATTACTACCTACCTTGATGTCTCTTCTTCATAAATCACCCGAAGTGGAGTACATTCTTCCACGCACCTTCGTAAAATACTCTGCTTTAAAGTCACTAGGGCTAAATAGTTCATGTCAGGGCCATGTGTAGTGTGAGTACGTTTCTCATACAATAAATTTTCCACGATGAGACCTTTAAGAAATTGGTAATACAGCTATTTGTAAGTCAATGTGCAAGACTTTTCCACAGAAATTATCATATTTATTACATTAGAAACCTATTTTAATAATTACAATTGGTGAGTGTATTTACTATTTAAATTAGGTGCCTGTAGACTCTTTCATTTTTTTCAAATTGAATTTATTAAAACCAACTATTTTAATGTAAATTAAATTATTTAAAAAAAATATTACATTACAATTATCATATATAGGTAGTACTAAATATTCCTAGTGTATTTTTCAACTCCAGAGAGTGAAACAGATACCTAGATATTGGCTATTACACTGCAGTCCTTTTAAAATAACAAAATAATATGCTGAATACTCGTAGGCGTAAATAGTGTTTGAAATTTAGGGGGGGGGGGGCTGTAGATCAGGTCTCTACTTATAAACTCTTATGATACTTTTGAATTATAGTAGTGAAATCATTAGTTTTTGGGGGCTACAGAAATTTCAAGGGGGGCGAAGCACCTCCAGACCCTCCCCCCCCTATTTGCGCCTATGTAAATACTCTAACCTCCTAATTCAAGTTGTGAACTTGATTTCGTCCTAGTTCATTAAAATAATTACCAGTTGCAGGACAGTCTGTTTTAAAAATGTAGAACGGTTCTAGTACATTTAACTTTGTAAAAATATCCATTGCTAACGTGGACAATTTTACTATTTGAAATGAAGCCTTCAGTCGTGACGAATTCCATTATATAAATATTAACATCAATATTTAAATTTTACGTCATTATTTATTTAAAATATCAATTGTATGAAATTGTCAACGGATAGGAAACGAGTAAAAAAAACGTGTCCTAAATAAGATTATCACCTCGGTAAAATATTTTTTTGACTTTTTTTCTAGTGTGGGACTTTTTTTACCAGGACTTTTACCGGGACTTTTTTTTTCCGATTACCAAAATATTAACATTATCAGTTTAGTATTCATATTATATAACTTATTTTATCAATATCTTGATTTTATTGTATAGATTTGTACAAAATTACAAAATACGCGGATTTTAAGAAAACTGTCAACCATTTTTAAAAAAGTGACTTAAGGTGACTTAATGAAACAAGGGGACTTTCAGACTTAATAAAAAAATTACTTTTAGTTGAAAAAATGACTTAGTGGCTATAGTTACAATCATTATAAAAAAAAAGGTGGATAAGTGGATGAATAATAATTTATTACCTATCTAATTCACTAAAAAAATGTTTTAAATATAATAAAATTTAGCATAAATACCGGTTGCAGAACAGTCTGTTTGTATACTGTATACATTGCAATGATTTAGAATTTGTTCTTGTACATTTTATTTTGTAAAAATACCCATTGTTACAATGTACAATTTTACTGTTAGCCTTCAGTCGTGACGAATTCCATTATATAATTATTAAGTAGCTAATTTGAATTTAAATTAATTTAAATTTTTAAATATTATAGTGAATGGAGAGAAAACAAGAATAAAAATGAATAGGTCAATTCGGTTAAAACCTTAGAACACATAAACGTGAAATGACTAGATCTTAATCGCAAAGCTTGGTAAATTATATTTTTATATAATTATATATACAGTGGAACTTCTATAAGTGGAATTTTCGATAATTCCAAAGAATCCCATGCCCCCCGCATTTCAATGTTGGAACATATTACAATATGTGCGATTAATTTTCTAGATAATTAGAATTTCTCGATAAGTCTAAGTCATTTGTGTTGAATTTTGGCTTATAAGTTGAATTGTTTGATATACTGAAATACAATATATTATTATATAGTTCGTATGTAAAATTATGTAGGTACATACTTATTATAATAACGATACCTATTAGTAATCAAAAATACGGGTAGTGATTATAAATTTAACCTAGCCTAAATTTAAGAGGAACCTTGTATTAAATTTTCAAAGTTTTTGACCGATCAAAATCTTTTTTATCGACAATTACAGAAGAAAACAATTGATTAAAAATGTCAATATAGTTTAAAAATTATACTATTATGTAGGCAGTGGCGGCCATCCTAGAGTAGAGGTGTCTAGATGTGCTATTTATTAATTTAAAAAAAAAAAATTAAGGAAAACCTGGGATTTTCACGCTAAATCGGTTTTCGACAAAATCGATTTTGGTTTTTGGTGTAACTTTAAAACAAATGACCGTTGATATATGAAATTATTTAAATAAATTAGCATTTTCTATAAACGATAAAATTTTGATTTGTTTCGACCCGTTTACGGACATTTTCAATTTCAATTTTTTTTAGTTTTTATTTCTATGAATGTCAATAATATTTAATTTGTCGGGTAAAAAATCTTGAAAATTTAATACAAGACTCCTAATATATTGTTACAATGAAATTTGAATAATATTAAAAATCCAGTCACAATTTTTTTTATAAGGATTTAAAGTTCAAATGTTTATATATATGAAAAATATTTTGAGCTAGAAATTGATAAAAAAATTTTCTATTTATATTTAAGATTTGAAAATGTAATACAAGATTCCTCATAAGTTGGTCTACCTATGTAAAATGCTAAAAGAAACATTAGGTACATGTTATAAATATCTTTACGATTATTTGTTTTTAATTTACAATAAAATACTGGTTTTTGTGAAAACTTTTTTCTCTAGTTTTTTAAAAAGTACTGAACATTTTTAATTACCTATTACTAATTTACTTCTCAAAGTACCTACCAGCTAGATTTAGTTTCCTACCAGAAAAAATATTGAAGTTGATAATCAATGGTATTAGCTATTTACCATTATTATTACAGTGAAACCAGGATTTTTTTTAGGGGGGTGTTTTTTTCTTGTAATAAAATTTGACTTGTGAAGGATTTTACACTTACTATATACAATGTAGCCACAAATTGTTTTTATAAATTTCAATATGCGTTTAACCTCCAAATATTTATTTAAAATAAATTGTTTTACTTTTTTCATAAATAATTATAATGCAAAATGGTAAATGGACATTTCCCTCCCGGACTGTTTTCGGTCTAGTAGAACATTTCCTCCTTATATATTTTTGATGTGGACATTTTCCACCCATTTTTTTTTATTTTTTTTAAATAAAATATTATTAGTCAATAATAAACTTTAAAAAAAAATGGGTGGAAAATGTCCACATCAAAAATACCTATATGGGAGGAAATGTCATACTATATCGAAAACAATCGGGGGTAAATGTCCACGATTCAATGCAAATAGTAGGTAAACAATAGTATTCATACCAGTCTAATGCGACGATTCTTTCTAGCCATATTGTCTATAACTTCTCCAACAGATACTTCCAAGTCACGGTGAATGTTCAGTATAATATTATGTTAACCCATTAAGTCGTTTTTCACTTATTATATTCCTCAAATATGTTTTCAACCACCTAAGGGTCGAAAATGATCTTACACTAGTTGCAGTAGTAACTGGTAAAGAAGCTAACATAATTAAAAGTCTGTATATTAAAGAATATAATATGTTTTCATAGCAAGTTAGAACATTTTGTATAGGTTTGGTTGTTATTTGTTCTTTCCATAATGCAAATTTTTTTCCAAAGTAGAATAGTCATCACTCATCAGCTTTAATGTCAACTACGTAGTTTTCAAAAGTGCTTTGAAAAATTCATCACTATTATCTTTATTTTTTATTCGTTGACTCCTAAAACTGCACACTCACGATAAAATACAGACCAAAACCGCACACTTTCAATAGGTTAAAACCACATAAAAATTTAAAATTGTTGTATCCAAATACCGTATACTTATGATTTTAACTCCAAAAAGGTCTTTACAATACCTAGGTACTTTATAATGTATATTATGTACAATATTATACAAACAAGATTTAAACAAGTGCTCCTAAAAATAAATATAATTTAATTAAAAATCTAAAATATTACTATTATGTATTTACTAATTTGTTTTTTGTTTTAAAACGTGTAAGCATGATTATTGTATAGTATCTTTTTATCTTTTAGCACACAAAATAGTGTGTGATCTTAACCCACTATAACTTATAAGTTTAGTTATACCATGACCGATAAAGTGTGGGGTTTTTGTCTATCGACATTTTTAGTTTTTGTGGTCGAAATCAAAAGTGTGCGGTTTTTGCATGCAACCCTTTTATTTAACAAAGTAAATTACTCAGAATTGATTTGTGTGCTATTTGTCTGCCATTCAATTGTTGATTAAAACTATCCAAAAAAGGAATAAATAAAGGGTCTCTATAGTATGAGTTAGCCTAGTCTGTTATCGCATTTGTTCTATGCTCTTGATTGTTTGCTAACTAGGGACTTTTATATTGATATCAAACTTTTCAGATTTTTTTAATACCTCATTATATAAGTATATTTTTAAATCGTTTTTCTGATAACATTTAGTACATTTTGTTTACTTTTTGTTACAATTGACCAAGGTGGGGGGTGTTGTAACGAAATTATTTATTTAACCAATTAGTCATTTAATTATGTAAGAATATACATTACGGGATCATAACATTTTCGTTCAAAAAGTTTTTTTAACGAATTGATTTTGTGTCATTTTTCTGAGGCAAATTTAAAAACTATTTTATTGTCACATTTTTATAAAGTGTAGAAACTATTATTTAAATAAGAGCGTGCATTTTTATGGTTGGAATGGCACACAAGTTGTTCAACAGCTGGATATATAAAAGTTATTATTTTTTTTTAAAATATAATTTAGGTACATGCTATTAATATAATTATTTAAATGTATTCTATTTATTAATTATTAACAATTTTAATTTTTTTTATTTGGTATTTTATAGGTATTAAGGATATTGCTAAATGCGTAACACAAAATCCATTATCGAGTACATCTATATTATACTTACTCAATGACGAAGAATTCTATAAACCTATTACCACAAAGATACTTTTTAAACTTTGCTTTGATTACCTTGGTATTTTCATTCTAATAATAGCGTAGTATACTGTTATACTTATTATTTTAAACGTGTCTATACTATACTGTTATACCGAGACAAACCACAAGCGTAGGTATAGCTTATTGTGAATCAGGGTGATCCTACCTTTGTAGTTGGTGGGCCAATTTACACTTTCACTTTTGTTTCACAAAAAACACTGGCGGAAGCCAAAAGAAAAAAATTTTATTATTTTTTATATTTTATTTTATTACTAAGATATTATATAATGCACAAATTATTAAATTACAGATTAATATTATAACATATAGATAATTATGACGATTATGTAACTTATATTTATAAATTTAGATACCTAATTAATGCGATAATCGGCATTGATTTATAGAAACCAATTTTTCTTTGAACATCCTGATACACGATTTTAAAGAAGAGTTGTGAATACGGTTTTTTGATTTAGACTTTATTTAGGGTGTTGGTGCCGGTCATTTATTAAGGAGTAAAATTTAGGCAATTCAATTCACATGTTGTATCGACCTCACGCGGAATATGCATGCATGTGAGAACTATGTAAATCAATATTAGTGTGACTGTGTGAGTGAGCTTTAATTACACGCTCAGATAAAGATATTTACGCACATACATGCACAAGTCAGTGGTATACTTCGATGGCTATAAATTATTGTCGAAGCATTATTTTGATGAACAAAAATGCTTTTACAGGAAAAACTCTCATGCTTCGTTGATACGTCGGATTTTGGTAATTTTTTTTTTTTATCTGAAAGATGAGAAGTTTTTGCTGGTAATAGAAGAAAAATACGTTTGAAAAATAACAAATATTGCGCATTATTCAAATGCATATTCCAGCTTCTATAATTACAATTGTCAACATCAGGCTTTGATCCGACCTACAAAATGTTCTGTACTTTTAAATAAAAAAAAAAAATTAACGAAATCCGACTATTCTACAAGGCGTGGAGAGTGTTTCCTGTAAGACATGTTTTTGTACCAAAAAACGCACCGGCTCCGACCCCATAAATTCATATGGCAATAAATGCCGATTCTCAAATATACTTCCAAATAATGAAAAAATATCAAGATAAAGATTCCTAGATACAAATATGGAATTTTATTGGATAATGTCTTAATTTTTTCATGGATCATTATTGTATAGGTATGGTTGTAATTCAAATTTATTCTAAAATGAATCTAAAAAATATAAGTACTGCCGGTACTGGATTATAATTAATGACGCCTCAGACCGTTCTAAATTTAATTCACTATTAATTTGGTAAAAAAAATTACACACTTCATTATATCTGAGATAATAATTTTTTTATAATGAACTTGGTAAAAACGTATATAGTCTTTGTACCAGTATCACTAATTCTAATTTACCAAGTAAGTCAGGTCGATAATGACGATAATGTGTATTTAAATCAAAATATAATATGCTCATGCAAACTTTTGTAAAATTATTTAAAAATTAAATATTTAGGTGTAAACGTGTAATATGTAAAATATCTTAAATTAAAAGGCTATATAAAATTAGTAGCAAATAAAAAATTAAGAAAAATAATTTGTGATTTCAAAAGTTTTACTTGTATCTTACAATTTAAGAAATTTGGACAAGTATACTATCAATTATCAAGCGTTAAAAGTTTTACCTATAATTAATTATGTAGATGCGAAACAACTATAGGTTCGTTAAAATAAAATATTAAAATTTATTCCAAAAAAGCGGGTAAGTAGTTGTTGCTCTGCTGTAGCGCCTGTAGGTACAGTGGGTCACTCGTCACTGTAATGAATAGTATTAAATTTGAATTCAATGATATAATATCATTGTATACAAAAAACGATTCTGAGCGGAGACGGTTTGTTAGTTTAGGATATATTATATTATATATATATATTATTATTACTTATTATTAATAACGTTTACCTATACTAATATAAAATAACTAAAATCATTATTCTTGGTCATTTATTATGTAATTTCGTCCAAATTTGAACTTAAAATATCTATAAAAAATAATTGTATATATTATAATATAATATATATTTTTAGATTATTTAGTTACAGATTTAACTAATTATGTGCAACCTTATTTTAAATATTCAAATCTTAGTTATAAAAGTTGAACATTTCATACATTTTTTACTACAAAATAATTTGTACATTTCAAATTTGATAAATGTTGTCAACATTTGAATTTTAGATGATTATAAAAAAAAAACGTGCCTATGTATTTTTAATAGTTTTCAACTGCTATTGTAATTTGTAACAATATGTCAGGAGCCTTGTATTACATTTTCAATGTTTTTGACCCAACAAATAACATTTTATCGACATTTATAGAAAAAAAAAACTAAAAAAATAATTTGCAAATTTACCTGATTTTTACGTATTTTGTCGAAACTCAAACTTAAATGTATAAAAAAAAAATGAATGAATTTTTTATATTTTGTAACTGCTATTGGAACAATATATTAGGAGCATTATATTACATTTTCAAGCTTACTTATCGACATCAATTTTAAAAAAACTAATAATATTCGAAAATTTTGTTAGAAATTTAGGATACATATTACAATAATTATTAGAAGTGGTAACTGGTAAGTTGTCATATTGTTGGAGAATCCATGAATCCGTCACTATTAGAATAAAGATTATTACATTCTCATTCTGCTCCTCAAACCAAATTATAGTGTTTCCTATTTAGCTATAGACAGCAGTTAAATCTACCTACAGTTTACTGTCACTAGTAAAATCCAAATGTATAAATGCAAATGTCTCCATGCATTAACCAAATCCCCGTCCTATGTCTCAAATTAAAAATAACACTTAATAAACAATACTCTTAATCAATTTTATTCTAACAATTAGGTGTAGGTCAACAGTTCAAAACGTTACCCAAAAATTTGTAAAAAACTTTAAGCTTTTATTAACTTTTTTTTTTTAAAAATAATATTATGGCTTTATTAGAATATTATATGTATATTATCATTGATTATAAATAGTAGTGTGTACAAATAGCAATAGTTGTGGGAGGAAAAGACAAACTAAGTTTAAGGAATGGCGGCATGGTAGGAAGTCAAGACTTCAAGTCTTGTAAGTACCTACTTGCCTACCTTTTTTCATAATTATTTCAAATTTTGCGCCAGACACTTAATTCATTTTGATAATAGATAATTCATTTACGTGGCTTTTTGTCGATATAAATTTGTCGGTTATCTAACATTATTGTACACAAATATACGGTTGGTAGTGTGGTACGATGTTTTTTTGTCGGGTGGTATTTTGTCGGATTTTGGTGATGGTGTTTTGTCGAATGGTTTTTTGTCGTTATCATGTGGTTTTATGTCGGGTGGTTATTTGTCGGGTGGTTATTTGTCGGGTGGCTTTTTGACGATTCATTAGTGTACGATTTTCATTCTCAAATTTACGGTTGGTAGTGTGATACGGTGGTTTTTTGTCGGGTGGCATTTTGTCGGATTTTGGTGATGGTGTTTTGTCGAATGGTTTTTTGTCGTTATCATGTGGTTTTATGTCGGGTGGTTATTTGTCGGGTGGCTTTTCGAGGTGTAACCGTCCTATGCATTCTTTATATTATCTATGATATTATTATGGTCACGGCCCGCATACAGCGGTATACTGATTATTGATAAAATAAAACATATGTTAAGATTCTAGAATTGATTACACCACCTAACTATCTAAGCCGTACTTGGGTTTTTGGGCGGAGTCCTTTTAGCGTTCTGTATCGTTTATTTTATTAATTTGTAATTTGTACTTAAATGTGTTTTACTTGCGTTTGACGCGTACATCATTTTTGTCGACGATAAACTAATAAATCATCCAAAATGAGACTGAGGGCGATATTGGGCTACTCGATCTTCGGAACGGGATCCACATTGATGTCGGCTATCATACTGTTCTACCTGTTGGCCGGTAAAGGTGAGCAAATCAGTATTGGCTGGTTCTTGGCCAATACATCGCCCTATATGTGGGCTGTGTTGGGTATATCATTGGCGGTTGCTCTATCGGTGGTTGGAGCCGCGTTGGGAATACACACGACTGGTGTGAGCATTGTCGGCGGTGGAGTGAAAGCACCTCGCATTAAGACCAAGAATCTTATATCCGTCATCTTCTGTGAAGCGGTGGCTATCTACGGACTGATCACTGCAATCGTCATGTCTGGCCAGTTGGAATCGTTCACAGACAACGTGGACACCGCACAACAAATCAGGGATCAAAATTGGATGGCCGGCTATTTAATATTTGCTGCCGGTATTAGCGTAGGTCTGGTAAACCTGTTTTGCGGTATAGCTGTTGGAGTAGTAGGTTCGGGTGCGGCATTAGCAGATGCAGCCAACTCATCGCTTTTTGTCAAGATTTTGATTGTTGAAATTTTTGGCAGTGCCATTGGTCTTTTCGGTTTAATTGTTGGCATATATATAACTTCCAAAGTGAAGATGGGTGATAAGTAATCTAACATTCTATGTTATTCATGTGTATATTGATTTTTGAATAGTTTTATTTTGATTTTGAATTCTCCAATAAAAAATGTAATACATTGGATGGTTTTTAAATCTACCAAGTAGTATTAGTGTTATTACTATAAGTTAACTAATTATTATTTCACTTGGTTTATTATTCAATTTATTTGTAAAATACCAATTCCAAATACATTTCACCTAGCCGATTATAATATTATACATTTATATATATGAAAAAATAATTGTTTTATATAATAAATTATGTTAACACATAGTCTATTTCCATCCATATTGTAGTAATTGTGATCAAATTTGGCCTACTAATGATAGTGTATGGAAAATAATTCATACAAAATTAAAATCCTTTAACTTGTAGACTTCTTATTATAAGGGATAGGTTAATAAATTCAATTTTTGCAGTGCATACTGTCCGAGTAATATTCTAAGTATCATGTTACTTTTAAGCTAGTAAACAATAAACGAAGACAAATTGTTCATTTTATTTTAATATTTAATACCAAAATATGTACTTCATCATTCCACGTGTTCATAAATAAATACTTGTTAATTAAAACATTATATCAGTTACAGTATTTATTTGATACCCATCATATTAACCATTTTGTATTTATGTTATAATAAATATATTTACTGTTCATAGTACATTTGACATACTAAAATATAAAGAAACAATTGAAAACAAAAAGGTAAAAACTATGTATTATTTATTTAGAAAACAATGTTGTGTAATGTTTATCTGTGTGCCTGCAAGGGGGGCTTAAAGAGGCCATTGTACCCCCTAAGAATTTTTAACTGCATGTACCACTTGTATATCAATATTACTATAATTAATATTAGATTATAATTTATAAGTAATTTTTATCTTGTCCTGATTGGGATTTTATCCTGCAGGCTCGTGCTTATATGTACATAAAAATGAATATTTCTTTGTTTGTCCTCTTCGTCGTTAACTGGACTGTTTCCAATAACATTTATATAAATAGATTTCTTGAGACCTAAAGGGTGCTTATAGCTTATTTTTTCAACCCTGAGTGGCTCACGAAAATCAAATTTAATTTTTCTATTAATTAATTAAATAGTTGCCATTGGTTAGCAGCAGGCAGTGGTGGCAGGAACTTTTTTTTCCTATGAAGCAATTATCTGAAGTACCTTTAAGTACCCACCCCACATACAAATTTTTTCACACATTTCAAACGCAGGTCGTATGTGATTACATGAGTATAAATTATAAGCTAGTCTAGCCGTCCAGGTTGGAGACTGGCGTCATTGGGATACCCACCTCCACTTTTGAATGAGGCAGCTGCCTTATGAAATAGCTATTGATGTTGCCACTGACAGCAGGGCTGGATTTAGGGGACCCAGGAGTCCATTATAGTTTCCTAATTATTTAACAATAAATACAGAAAAATGTATTTAATTTAAATTTACAAATATTAAAAAGTATATTATATAATATGGAACATGATTTTTCTATTTGAAATTAAATATTTGTAAACAAAATAATTGGTATTTTTGTATTTTATGTATTAACGTATGTAATGTGTTCAAATAAATGAGTTGTGGTCTAGTCGTAGAATATCAAGGTTTTTGTGCAATCTACAATTGCAAGGTTAACTGTAACAATATTCCTAAATGCAGTTCTATAAATACACACACGTGGGTTCAGAATTCTACATTAAAAGTCATGGTAATATGACGTTTAACTAACTACAAATTATACGTCAAAAACATTTATTGGTAATAACAACCAATTATATTATTATGTTTGAATGTAGTACAGCGGCATGTTAATGTTAAAACTTTAGTATCTTAGTACTTTACAAAGTTAAAAGTACATAAAGTTTTAGTGAAATCTAGCGGATAGTGTTACCATTTTCTACAAATGTAAAAATCAAAGAATTATTTAATAATCAAAACTGTACTGTCTTGTTTATTAATTTGCAATATATTTGGCCCATGGGCGGCCACTACATACCTAAATTCACCAATAGGTTACAGATGTATTTATATTATGATAAGTAAAAATGCAGCATATTTACAAATGTTTTTCAAAAAAAAAAAAATTACTTAAACACTGACATTTCAAAATACTTATATAAATGTTATGACCACAATTATAAAGATTACTTTTATGATTTGCTATCCTAATTCTGAAAATTTTTTGAAGTAAATATTAAGATAAATACTAATTTTAACAATTTTGGACTTACTTCAGCGTTTAAGCATTAGTCATTAATCATTGTAATTTTTTGTATTTTATATTTTAACTCAAGCAAAAGTGAAAACAATAAGTAGATAAATTAATTTAAAACCAGACAAAGTCGGGTAATAAAGCTAGTTATTTTATAAAAATTAAAAAGATCATAAAATGAAAAAATCATGAAAAATCATAATAGGTATGTAAAAAAATTAAATTTATTATAGAAATAATACATTAAATCAAACTAATTATGTCCAATTTCATTGATAGACTTTGTAGCTTTGTCAAAAACTTGTTTACCAGTTGGGAATGGATCTTTTTTACTCAATACAACTTTCTTGTGAGCATGTGATAAATATCCGCGTAGCGTCCCTCTATAAATCATGTTAACTAATAGAGACTGCGCTTTGTCATAATCTGTATCAGGGTCGTCAAACTTTTTCAATATAGCTGTTATAGTATCAACTGGTATAATATGATTGTTAGCAATTAAGAAACTGTAAAAAAATAAGAACAGTGTTAATTAATTTTAATGCAAATTGTTTAGCACTTGTGTCATTTTAAATCAGTTCAATTTAATGTCTTGACAGAAAATGTATGAACTTATTATTTTGATAAAACAGTTAATCACTGTAAATCATTTATTACTTCAAAAAAAGTAATTTTGTCCCCAATAGTTATTAGAAAAAATGTATAACTACAACACGTTTTTAATAACTATGACTTAGGTTAGTAAAGACCGGATTTATATTCTCTTAAAATACCTAAAATATGATGCTAATATTCTCTAAAAAACCTCGAAAAAAAATATGCATTTTCATATTTTTTTTCAACATTATTTTAATAGTGACGTAATATAATTAAGTATTGAAAGTTGCGTATTCTAATGGTATTACTATATTGCACTTTAGTAAGAGTTGGAAATGATAAAAAAAAAAATTGTAAATATTCAAATAATATTTTTCTGTGTACCGTCATCTTAAAATTCAAAATAAATACAAATTCTTTCTCACAATTTACGAAATATTCCAAAATATGCTAAATGTGTTAAATATTCTCAAACCCATGAAATATTCTCAAATATACAAAAAAAAACTTTTTTCTACGCATTCGGAATGAACGAACCGTCCACATTTTTTACTCTCATAAGACTGCATAGACCCAGTAACGATATGTAAAAACATATAAATCCGGTCTTTACTTATGAGTGTTTAATTATTAAATTGCTTACAATTTCTTAAACAAGTTCCTGTATACTAGGTTTATCAATTTTTGTAGTAACAAATATATTCCGCATTTCATGTAATGTACTTCATTAACATCAATACACTCCCTAAATTTTTGGACATTGCCCATTTTAATGGACTCGGTTAGTTCTTTGAATATATCCAAATTATACTTATTGAGAAGATCTTTTGATGGCATTATTCCCTAAAACAAAAAAATAGAAATTTATTTGTATAATATTATAATGTGTAAATGCAGTTAAAATGTTATTTACATGCAACATGTTTAATGGGATGAGTTTCTTTAAAATCAATGTCTTGTTTTTGATAGAGCTTCTATGACATCCTTCAAATGCAATTGTTAAATTTTCTCTAGCTGTAATAACCATAAACAATTGGCAATATATTTTATTACATGTTAAATTAACCTATACAAAATATTTTTAACAACATTAGAACAGTTTAGGTTTGAACATATGAAATTCTAAAATATCATGTTTAGTTCAAATAGTGGTTTGCACTGAATTGATTTCATCAAACTGGCAACTATCCACTACCGTAAAAACTGGGCGCACTAAATGTGTAAGATTGTGCGTAAAAAAATGATTATAATAAAACATTGTAAGTAAATTTCAATAATGTTGTTTTGCTATGACATTAAATTATGTAAAAAAAAAGTTAAGTTTTCAAAATAATGAGTGTAATTAAATGGCTCAATTGTATAAAATTAAAATATGACTCCATGTCTATATTATGTTTATTTTATAAAAGTAAAAATGCAATACGTGATTTAATTATATATAATTTATATATATTTTTTTTTTAACACGTATTATTCCACTTTTACTTGTATAATCTCTATTAGTTTTATGTGTACAGTCAACCTTAGATGAAAAGGTCAAAGAACCACTGATTTCTTTATTTGCGCCGCCGCCTCCGTTCCAATCTATTTAACTCGTATTGCAGTAAATTTAATTTACATTACCTATGAGATTTGATGAATTTGTGTCATTTTTGTGTGCGTCTAAGCATTTTATGCAGTAATGCAAAGCAGTTATAGTAATAAATAATACATGAATTAACTAACCATCATTAAATTTTCCTTCAAATATTTCTTTACAGCCAGTATAATAATAAAAGGTGACAATATGTGCAATTGGAAATGTGTTCTTGTCCGGGCACATGAAAATAGTTTTAGTCAATCCTGTAGTCAAATGAAATTTCTTGATTTTATGATACACTTTCAACATCTGATTTACAATAAACATTATTGTCCAACGCTTGGATTGCCGTGCTGGAGCTCGACTAATTGTTAAAATAAATTTTTTAAAAACATGAAAATAATTTTAGAACAATTAATGCTAGTGATATGACTTACATGTCATTAGAACAAATACGGAAATACATCATCATTATATCAATGTATTTTTTTTGAAAATCATTGTACTTTTCTAATTTCAATTTTTTATTTGTGGACTCATATTTATCATACGCATTTAACAGATATCTAAGATCTACACAAACCTATAACATTCAATATGTAATATAATGATTAATAAACTTATTTTTTTTTTAACCATTATATATAATTACTGTGTTTGCAAGTGGCACCATCCAGTTTTCACTATCAGATTGAAGATATTTAACAATGTTTTGTAAAATTGCCAATTGTCCTCTGAAAGCATCATCGTATTTTTTTTCTCCTATTGATTTGAGGACACTGTAATAATTTTAAATAAAGTAATGAAACACTTCCAGTTTTTCATAATATTTAATATTTTTTATTTTTAGGTATGAACGTTTTTGACAGTACAATAATCATAAAGGTACAAATATATGTAATATAAAATGTTAAATATTAAAAAAAAAAAGTATATAAAGAACTTAATTATTAAAATTTTTAATCATATAATACATTATATTTCAAAATAGTAATTTAGGGTTTACCTAATTACAATAGTTGGCTACGAAAAACAAATGAGATGAACTGTTTTTCCGGCGATAATATGTAACTAATATCGCAGATTATATATAGTTTAATATAATTAAATTAATATAAATTAATTTTATATATTTATATTAATTTTTATATATTTAATATATTTAAGTTTAATATAATCTATGCTAATATTACTAGCTAATATGTTAAACAAAGATAACGGATATTATGCATCCTTCCAAATATAATGTTACTAAACAAAATAGTTTGAATAAGAAAAACTAACTTTTTTTGAAGGGTGTAAAGTACATTTATCAAAAACATCAAAAACTAGCTATCTTTAAAAAAATGAAGCTAAGACTTTTTTGCACAATAGATTCTTTGATAAAATTATTATAAACTTTCTGGTCCTGGCAATCTTAACAATCTCTAATGACCTTTATTTTATTTAAAATTTTAAAATTAATTTTTCAAATGTTTTTATGATATTTTTTATTCATTCAATATTTTAAGTTTCAACCATATAATTTTTGTACACAACATTTGAATACTATTACATAGTGCACAGTGGTCATAGGCCAGTGGAACAAATTCTTGCATAGATGCGTTTAACACAAAGTTGTGACTAATAATAAGATAATGTTAACAGTTTTTTTAAATTTCCCACTTCAAGTTTCTTCAAGATTATTATAGAAAAATTCTTTATAGAACTTATACTCAATAGTAACCTATATTATGAAAATTACCTTAGGTGCAGTATTATTTCACTCTCGAAATCAAGTTCATTATCTTCAGAAATTTTTTGAAGATAGTCAATAGTATTTTTGAGGTTCCACTCTTTTGATGAATTATCTCTCAACGAAAAGAAATTCTGTGACAACAAAAACAATTTGTATACTTAAAATTACATTAATCAACAAAAACTATAATTACCGCCAATTCAGAACCATTTTCTTCATTGTAGAACGTTGTGGTCTAAAACATAATATAGTTCTGAGTAAATGGGAAAATCAAAACTAAATATCATTTTAAAAATATTATGATATTTTTACTGTCATACCGATAAAACATAATCTTTTGTATACATGTTTGTTTCTTGGTTCTTGCAAAATGTTTTTTATTCAAAAGCCATTTATGAATGTTGTTATGATATAATTTCTGAAAAAAAAATGTAGGTAAACATAACAATTTTTTTTACAAGCATACAATACATTATAAATATGAATTATGATTATTCAGCTTGATATACTAACTACATTAAAAAGACTTAAAATAATCTATGATATAGTATAAATTGGAGATCATCAAATAGAAAACAAATTTATTTTTTTGATTTTAACTAAATGGGATTTTCTTTCATTTTGATTTTGCCTTTACTTTTTTGGATTAACATGTACATTTAATTTAGATTACCCCCGAACACTTTGTTGAATTCTTAAAATAACAAAAATATTAAATGGTGATCCCTATTCCCTGGTACCTATAATCGACTTTAGTGAATAGATACTTTAATACTTACAAATTATTAGAAACATAGTGGATACTTTCACGTAATTTAGTAACTGTTACATACAATAATACTTACGTTGAGTAAATCTTAACTGTCACTTGAAAGTCGAAAACTCGAAAGTTATATTATATTATAACATTGGGCACTGTCCGTCTGCTGTGTTGTTATCATGAAAACAAGAGATAACTCAGATAAGAAGATCACCGCCGAGGCGCCGACACAAAATATTATGAAAAACTTCCTGAAAAAAAGCGCACGGTTAAACTACTACCAGTAGCGCGTCGGTCGTTTGCGTTGCGAGTACTATCCAAATCATAGATCTAGTTTATAGGTCTATGATCCAAATAGATCTATATTTTAGTCATGGACTATACTAAATTGTGGTTGCAACTGAACTGTGCAAAACATAGGAATTAATAATTATAATATTATTCAATAATTTTAAATCACGATTTGTAAAATTTTGAATTTATGAATTTACCATATTGTATTGTATATGAGTGTATCATATTACATTGAGCCATTATGGTCGCATTAATTGAGATTTTGAATTTATATAAATTATTAATTTATATTAAATTTTGAACTGCCGCACGTTTTAGCTTTGGAATTTATAGAGTATATATTATATTGTCAGGTTCTAATACATATTAGAATGTTCAAGTTTTAAAAGGTTTATTCAACAGCTCATCGCTCTGGTGTGACCTCTGCAGGTTATCTCGCAGATTTCATGCAGAGCTGCATATTTATTTTGATTCTTTGGATTCCGTACGACCGCTGCAGCATACTTCACTGGTAGGTATGACTGTTCACGTCATGGTCGTTGTGTGTTCTCGTTTATCAACGGTACTAAATTTCGTGTCTTATGCTGTTTCGCATATTATATATAATTATTTTGTTCCAACTGGAAAAATTAACCATCAGTGACGTACAATATATTCTATACTCTGTTCCAAAAGAGAACTGTCACTTTTCGCGCATATAACTGACGGCTGTGGCAGTGCAAAGGCCAAACTCCCCCCCTTCCTAGACAACGATCGTCATCGTCTTCGAGAAACGTCGGCTAGCAAGGCGGGGAAGTTTGGCCTTTGCATACTTCCGCAGCCGTCAGTTGTATGCGGGAAAAGTGACCGTTCTCTTTTCTTGGAACAGAGTATAGTTGCCTATCTATGACGCCGCGTGATCGTAATTTTACGATCGAAAAGTATATACCTAGGCAGCTAACGCACATGGTTGCAGTGGCATAGGCCAATATTTTCAACGGAATTTAGGATGTAATTAATTTAAGTGCACTGCGGTTAACAATATTATAACATAACATCTTATATTACAAACCAATTTGAAAAAATTGAAACTTTTTTATTATATTAGATTTTCTTTGTGGAGTGTTAAATATATATAACAAAAAATGTAAAAAAAACAATATTAAAAACTAAATCAAACAAGACGAAAATTCATTGGTCTTGATTTTGTAAAGAGCTCGTTTATGACTTCTTCAGAGATTTTGGTACTTATGTATCTAATCTTTATGTATATATTCGTCAGTTCTAACTTCTAGTCAATTTAATCTTGACCGCATCCAGTGGTATTTCTTATGTATATTTTTAAATGTTTAAACACTGTAAAAGATGAAAAATAACGCTCATTAGATGCTGTACTGCTGTAGTAACGGGAAAACTTTTTGTTTATCATGGTGGAGTTTTAAAAATCGATCTTTTAACTGTACCGAAAAATTATCAAAAAATGGTATATAGATAATGGATTCATAATATTTCTATTGATAAATTTCTCTTGTGTCCTTGGTAAATTAGTAAAATCAATATCTAAGTTTCTATTTTGGTACCACTTTTCTAACTTATTGCATTCATTGGTGAATTATTCAGATGAATATAACTCTTAATCTCTAAACTTTTGTTATATCTGTGATGATATACCAGCATTGCAAGAAGCGTGGAAACATTTCACAGTGATGCGTAGCACGTCTTGACATTATAGACATGAATTTTTAAAATTTATTGTAGACAACGTGCCGGTGTATAACACATATCATATTAGCATACGTGTGTTATAATAATTATTGTTTATTATCAATTATGTACTATATTATTGTATGTACTCAATACTAGCGCGCTCATAATTAATAAGTTAATACACAAAAGAATTTATTGTGCATAGTATTTTGGTACCTACCAACACTGTGGTGGTTTAAAATTAAATTAAAAAATTCAGTGGATGGTAGGTATACTTGCACCAAAATGCCAAAATGGCCCCCCATCTGTACCTACGCCACTATAGTTGCAAGTTTTGGTGTGAAAATATATCCATTGTGAATCGAAATTAGAATGTAATTTTGTTTTTCACTTAAAAAGTTAGTAGGTAAATGGAAATGGCATTGAACACTGGTTGTATATAAATAATAATAGGCCACTTACCGCGGCAACTGGTAAATATTATAAGTTGAATTATGTATAGATTTATGAAATGCAAATAAAATCTCAGTTAAATAATTGCGTCACGCGCCGTGACGAGACGTTTGTTAATAATTAATATACTTAACATAAATCATAATACATATTATACATTAAACATTAATACATTGTTGATCTTCGAAGAGTATATAGATAATAAGTATGTAGGTAGTACCGCAATGTATATTTATTATACAATGAAATACTATAGTTATTACTTATTAGTTGGTTAAGTTCATTGTGGTTAACTTTTATCTAATGTAATTTAATGTATCTTATATATATATATAAATGTTACAATACAAGTAATTTCAGGTAAGCATCTAGTTTATAGCGTAATAATATAACCAAAACCTCGTTAAAATAAATATACTATCTGTCCAAACAATCATCTAAATACAGTTAAATTCTCAAATCAGTAAACATTTTAAATGTGAAAATTAAGTAATTATACATTACTTAATCCCATATTTTAACACGCGGTATAAGGATGAAAATAATATGAAATGTGAATTTAAAAATGTATTATTTAGGTACTTATTATTATTTATTTTACCTTTTAACAAAAAGTTATTCTGGGCCCTAGGGTTATACATAGTTACGTAGGTATAAATACGTTCAAGTTTTCAAAAGTTGTTGTATCATAATCACTCCATACTCCACACTATAAGACTGTCTAATATCATTGAGTATAGATTTACCATCCTTACTTACCTAATGCTAATATTCCAAAGTATATAGTATGTATAGTATATATTTATTTGAAAAATACTGGCTTGTCTTTTTTATACATAATATTATACTGTATTTATGCAATATTTTAATATACCAATAATACCTAGCTGTCCATCTACAATAATTTTATTGTTAGTAAATATACTTAAATTATAAAATATCATATTAATTAACTACTTAACTACGAATTAAACTTATTTTTGGTTACGCACTTTACAATAAAATAAAATGGAACCGAATGCAAACTTTATAATACGAAAATTTAATAAAAGCATAACCATAAAACGTTAAATAAATATCAGTAAACTAATATCGACAGATTGAATGTATAATACTATAATGTATTATGTATATTATAGTATCTATGATGTTGTAGGTAAGTATACTATGATGATTGAAGACCATAATACCAATAATTGTAACATGTATACAGGTATACTATACAGATATATATATCTATAATCTATACACTTACACTCACACAGTCACACCGAACACCGAACACTCAGATATATCATATAGTATTATATAATAATATTTTTGAGAGCTGAACTATATAGAATAGTGTATTTAATTGAATGTACCTATAATACAGTAATATAGTATCGGACTATATATATACACTAACACTTACCTACCAGTTACCAGATATTTAACCTTACCTATAGGCATTAGGCAGTATGTATACATAATACATACATTCAAATATTCAATCAAGATTATATTATGAATATTCATATCATAGTATTATAATATGTTGTGTATACATTGGGTAATTAGGTAGGTAACGAGTAACGACGTAGAAAGTTACTCCGAACATTTTTTTGTTTTTTGATTTGATGTTATTGATAACTGATAGATATATCTCCATATACGTTTATGCGATATATTATAATATACCTATGGGTAGGTATCATAAAATAAAATTAAAACTAATATTTGTTTTACATTTATTTTTATTATAATTAATTATTATTTATTTTTGTAATAAAATGACCAATACCAATAACAGACTAAGCATAATATTATAGTAAGACAAAGTTGATTACCTATATTTTATGAATACCTTGTAATAGAATTATTTTATTTTTATTAATCCATAAAATAATTAATAATTATGTTTTATTTAAATATTGTATATCGTCCCCGTTCATGCAAAACACACTAAGTCCAAAAATCGGGTTTTCCGGTTTATTGTCATATAAAATTCAGTTTAAAAATATCTACAATATGCTGTATTCAACTAAGTCCCAATATTATTTAAAGATGTTTAATATACAATTCAAAATGTTAACTAAGTCCATTCGATATTTTCCTTAATACGCAGAACACACTAAGTCCACACGTGGACTTAATGCGTTGTGCATGACTGCATGAGTTGATTCATAGAATATAGTTACTAACATGCAAAATTAATTAAGTCCATTTTTAATCTATAAATTATTAATAATATTATTTTTTTTATCATTATTGAGTAGTTAGAATCACGATTTAAAGTATTTAATCGTGGTTAGTGGTTAGTGGTTACAATTCAATTGATTATAAATATTTATTATAAATACTTATTTTATATTTATTGAAGTTTATAAATAGTTATTTCTCGCGAAGATTAGAATATTATTTTGATAAGAACTATTAGTTAAATAGTTAAACTACTTAAACTTAAAAATTAAATTTAATAAAAACACTGAGATATGACAAAGAATATCCAAATCATTTGCTATATCGATATGATTATTATTGTTATTGAAATTAACTATCAAATAAATCAATTTAAACTAAATTATTCGATCTACAGATATTTGTTTATAATAATATGTATTAAATTATAGATAACTATCTATAATCTAAGAATTTTTTTACTAATTTATTGTGGAATTTTTATATATTATACATTTTAAACTAGCTATATTAGCTGTTCAAAATGCTATAACCAAGACTCCATAGTTATAAATTCTCCACACTTATTTAAACTTCTTGTGTTTTCAAATGACTTATAGGTAGCTGGTTATGGTGTATATATAGGACATAGCCACATAATTGGAAATAATTGGTTAACCAGAATAATATGCAAACTTTAATATTTACCACTGAAATAAATTATATTATATTATAGGTATACAGTTAACGTAGGTAATAGGTATAATAGTTTTAATACCTACATATAGGTTTATACAATCATACTACATGTACAAATAATATACGATTGCCGCTTGTGAAGTCCTCAGTGTTGAGTGTGGACAGTAAGTTAAATACCCGTAACCAGTAATTCGCTGGGGCAGTAGAGCTGAAATCCGTCATTAAATATTATTTTACTTTTAAACACGATATTAGGTATCGTCTTTGTTTAAGGGATTTTTGTATTATTACAAGACATAAAAGATACTATCTATTTTAATTTTTTTATTAAACTATTGAAGTATTTACTATTTACCACCTACTTACAATACGTTTTGATGAAAAAATCAAATTTTCAGAATTCTTCTTTGAGAATTTTCGTTATTGTGATTTTTAAGTTTTTAAATTTTTAAATTATAATGTGTTTAGCTTTATTTAATTTTTATTGTACAAGTAAACCAAGTACCCATATTAATATGCATGTACATGTAAAATAACATGCTTTTATTTCAGTATTGTAAAGAATACAACTTTTACATGAGCAGACATTTCCAAAATATCGACCTATTAAACGATATAGCTAGGTAGTACAGTGTTCAGCGTTGTGGTACAAAGTGCGTAGTGCATAAAAGCAAAATATAAATCAAAGGTACCTTGACTAAAGTATAGGTAGTATAAATGCAAAGGCCTTGGACGTACACACACATTATACGGCTGATATAATATATTGAGTATTGATTGAGTTTTTGACAATTTATTATAAGTAATAAGTATCCCGTACAGTGGCGTAATTAGGAATTTGTCTTGGGGGGGGGGGGAGGGATATACATTTTTTTACACACAAAATATTAAATTTTCAAGTACATTGGTGAGTATATAATATAATATATAATATTATGAAGACTCTGGGGGGGGTCTATCCCCCTCATTCCCCCCCTTAATTACGCCCCTGATGGCCTGATCCCGTAGCTACATCTTACGGGGTGTGTACTGTACACCGATTACCTACCGCACGGGAAGACAGCGCACACAATATTATTGTCTCGGCTGCCATCACTGTGCCAGGACGTCGTGTGCACATAATATTATTATTATTATTATTGTTATAGCATAACAACGCCGTCGGTCGTGTTGTCGCGTCAATCGGTGGGAGGTTGAATAAAAATTGAAAGCCGGCGAAAAGAAACACGCGGGCCCAGCGCTTCTGTAGGACTGTTGTAGACGGCGACACAGTACCGCTGTGACTGTTGTGAATAACGTTTGCCCGTCGGTCGCGTGTGTTGCGGTGTGCGCGCGTTATCTCGCCGAAACCGTTTTTTTTTTCTGTTTTTTTTTTGTAGTGATTTTCGTTCCGTAATTTACTGCACCCATTCTTGGATAATTATTTGACGCCTACTATAACTCGAGACGCGTGCGATTTACCGATCTCTCCGATGACGGAAGGCTGAAAAGCGTCGTGTTTGCCTGTGACATACACCTGTACAGCGAAGTCTACAACGACCCTTCGCCATGGCCTACAACCTCGGAAGAAATGAAATATTGACAGGTTAGATACTATTTACATGTATAATATTATTATGCAGTCGGTGCATTTGATAATCTACAAGAGATTTTGACACTTTGTCGCCGAGACAATTATCAGTTCGATTTTCATTATTATGCCGGGTTGCACAAAACATTTAATGAATCAATAGTGAGCCCAGATTGGTCCATTAATTTTTTAGAGAACTATTAAATTTTTATAAAACGGTTCACGCAACCGAGCATTAGTCTATTAGATGAATGTAGGGGAAGAGTTATAATATCTAGTAATTTTGGCGCGAATTAGCTAAAAATGAACGCATGTACCATAGACCATCACCATAGTACTTCATAATATTATAGAATAATATACATGAATCGCATAATAATTAAAACTATCCATACTGGATACGAGTCCTGGTTTACAACCCAGTGTTAACCAAGCGCTATTTATTTGTTTCTAAAAACAAAAAGTGGAAGGTTGGTAGGTAGTGAAAACAAAAATTAAAATGAAAAATAGCCATCGTTGGTTGTAATAATAATATTTAGATAAGTAACTAATCCCAACGATGATAATTAAGTAATGATTAAATGTGATAAGTGAAGGATATTATCTAATAATATTTTATTGTTGAGTATTCCATAGGTATTTCAATTAATTTACTCATGATATGTGTATTTTGATACTTAATGTTCTCAATATTCAATACCCTAATGACAACAATTAAATATAAATTTATTTTTCTTTACTAAGCATGCCCGAGTGCCGCTCACAGCCAACGAGGCTGTGTGCTTAAAATGTTATTATTCCTCACTGCAGTTTAATTTATAATATCTTGTATATTTTTATCAATTTCGTTTATACCTACCGTTACATAATGTAGTAATAACACATAATTAACATAAGGGAATTGTTAAAATATTATAATGCTTCGATTATTATCTGAAAAACAACTTTATGTTCTTATTATAATAATTAGCAACATGATTGATATAAATCGGAAATGATAAAGGATTATGATGCGCAAATTTTAATTTTTCATATGACTACGACTTACTAGCACGTACTGCACAAGTACTTACTTTTTCTTTATTTGTACCAAACGAATGGAGATGAACCTTAAATAATTATAAAACTAACATTATTATTTTATTTACAACGAATACCTAATTATTTTATAATTGTTATTTAGCTAGTGTAGGTGCCCACTACAATTTACTTAAACGAATCAAAACCATAACAAAGTATATAACTAATGTAATGCCAACCATCACGTGTTAAATACCCGAAAAGATACTGTGGTAGGTATAGTGTGTGGAAACAAAACTGTTTTATTCTGCAAACAATAATAATTATAAGTTAGACTGACACACAGCATTCATTTCTATCGAAATACTTTCTGTTTTACTAAAACCTATTTAAGAAACGACTATTAATGTTTTCTACGTTATTATGATATTATGCCTAATATGAAGAGAGTACTGCTAATTTTTTTAATAACAGATTTTTATTAAAAAATCGACGTAACTATATATTTTGTTTACAAAATGTATACGGTTATATATATATGCCAATAAATAATAATACATACTTACTGCACAACTGCTGTATTTACTATGTTTACGGGTATTTTTTCATTGGCCTACCGCAATCATATTATACCTTATATTATATTAATTGACTTACCGCGAGTTGTGACTCGCAATAATTCAATCACTTAATCGTAAATTTCTGACATTTTGTTAAGGCTGTAATCTAAAATGATTATAATATTGTGGTTAGCCTGATGACGACCGGTGTTCAGTGTTCACCGTCGTGCAAGTTATTTTTATTAGATGGTTTGTAAACAATATATACAGCCATACAACTTTACTGGTACTGCAATAGTCAATTTGTCTTCAAACATGATTGGATTATTCTTATCACACGTTTCAAACGCGTTTTTGATTTGTAGCGAATATCGAAATATTCTAGGAATAACGTAATAATGAGTCAATGATGAACATATTATTTTGGGTAGCGCATATTAAATATTGTACGTACAACGTACCTATACGTCAGGTATGTAAGAAAAACAATTAACATTCATGGCACGTTCGGCACGAAACGACTGAACAAAATGTGTCTTGAAAACAGGCTTAGCATTCTTCGGTTTGGGTCAGAAAGATGAACTAGAAAATATGCAATAGGTAGGTTCCAGCGTCTTTATTTTTAAAAATTTACTTTGGAAACTTTACAAGTTTAGATCTTTATTTCCTTAAATATAGGCACCTATATATAAAGTGGTCACAAAAAAATGTGTTTAATATAATATTATAACGGTATAATATGTACTCTAATGTACGATGTGTGTGTAAAAATACGGTAGACACACATGGCGCATACACCGCATAATAATATTATAATAATATAATACCTACGAATTTATCGATTAATATCGATCGGCTGTACAAATTGTATTCGTAACGACAATAATCCGTATACCGGTACAAAGCTCGAATTCCACTTTATATTAAAATGTAGTAATATTACGTATAGTTATGTCACTGTCGAACATAATCGGTCAGGTATTATAGTAGTATGCCAATTATATACACCGAGCACCTAATAGACGCATCTGCCAATAATCTGTATTGATGACTTCGACGGAAACACGTGTTTCTGTAACCGATGTTAAATCATTTAAAACACGATTGTGATGCGATTTCACGAATTATCATATTAAATTAGTGTGAGACTTAACCGCGCGCGGTAGGCTGCTGCAGTTTATGTCGGAAAGTTATAGCCGACTACTTTCACTGCGTGCAGTTTAAAGCCGCGCTATCGAATGAAGACGTTTGCTGGAGATTGTTCAAGTTTAAAATACAATAATAATATTATTATATAGCATTATATGCACAATTACTCTTGCCAACAATAAAATAATAAAATAATATTAACAACGTAGAAATTACGCTTCTTTTATTTATAATATATATAAACGCAGGACGTTTATAGCATTAGAAAACTTAATCGGGTGTATAATAATAATGTCAATATTCAACTTACAGTAGTGAGCAGTATAGTGAGTAATGACGCAGAAATACGTTTTCGATGATAGATTGTAAACGCGGTAAAAACGAATGGACATTTACCGCAGCGGTAGTGGCATATTATAATAGTGTCTCTAACTCAGTTGCTCTACAGAGTCTACTAGCTGTCCAGTATAAATATAATATTATAAATCTTAAACTAGAGTTATGAAATTATACCTATTCGTGCAACTAAACGACCGTGAGGATAACAAAATATTAACGCGTGCTGTATGCGGACCTTGGCCGTCGGTAATATATATATTTTTTATGATCTAAAGATTGGTACATCGTATATGGGTATAATATGTTGATGAGTTCTGTGCGTCGCATATTATATACCTACGTATTATACAGACGGTTAATATTCTCAAGATGATATTATTTTTCGTTCCAATGGCGGTCGTTTTAAACAGGGATCCCTAGAGGCAAAACAGATGCGCAAGACGAATAATATTTAAAGTACGCATACCTAACAAGTGTGTATCTATATATATATATAAATAGGTACAATACTATAGGTTAGGTATACATATTATTACATTTTCGTTTAATCGTGATGTGCTGTGTGTGCGTGAAATACGCGTAAAAAATACAAATGGTTAAATCGCAAAACCGGAATCGCTAATTGTCACTTACGGTAAGCCGCGACATATTCGCTGGCTACCTACATTCGTATGTAAAAAAAATACAGATACAGATGCACGGCTCACATAATCCGTCAATAAAACCGTCACACGAAAAGAGGTTACTGGAATACTAGTCCGACTATATAAGTCGAACTTAAATGGTTTTTTTCTCTCAATTAAACGTTTGTGTTTTACCCCATTAATATTGTGGTTGTGAGTTGCGACGACTACAACTGCAGAACGTGAATCGAAGCGACAAAACGTAAATAAAATACGATACAGGTAAAGACACTTAATACGCGTCGTCGTCGTCGTCATCGATCTATCGCGGAGAAACCTATATCGTCTACTTTACGGAAATCTAATACTTCCACGTGTAACTCCGTTTACTTATAATATCACGATACTATTTTTATATACAAATATACTATAATATGTCTATATCAACGTGGGTGCTGCCGTGCTGGTCGTATTAAAGTGCTTAATCTACCTATGCGACTATGCGTTATTATAATTGGTTTAAAAAAAACACACAATTTGCGTCAAAACGATGATCTACACCATCGCCGACGATAGCTGGCTTATATATATGTTTATTATAATGTTATAATTTATAATCGTTCTCATATTATAGTAATAATTGAGTCGACTCACATGTCATCTCGTTTCACCTTTGTGCGTGCGCCACTTGTCACGTATCCCCCCATACATACATACGTATGACGTAGGTATCTATTTCATTGTAAACGCCAAAAATACTAAAACTCCGGTGTTTAAGAGGATGTCTGCGAACTATTGAGCTATTTGTTTTCTCTCTCTGACTCCTACCAAATTCACGTTCAGTAGATCCAACCTTATATGGCTATAATATGTTGTTACATTTATTACAAGGGTGAATTTATCTATTATCAAACTTCAAGTTAACAAAATGGCTTGTGGTCGCTATTTTATGTAAGTTATGAAGTAGTGTCATCCGTGTAAATTATTATCATAAATATATAAATATCGTAGAAAATCCAACGTAGCGACACAGGTAATGTTGTTAACCAAGTTAAAACAGGATTGTTTCTGTTAAACGTATAAATTGGCTATGATACGCACTTCAGAGAGATAAAAATGGTGTACTGACATAATTTATTTTGAAAATTGTATTATTTAAAAATAATTTTATGAATTAATATCTCAGAAGCATGATTTTGTTTTTAAATTTTAGATTATACTGCCTTCCGTGTTATAATTTATAAACAATCAGAAAAATTAAATATTACAATACTGTATAATACAAATAACACAATTATTATTATTCCTCTTAGCATAATAATAATATTCGAGAAATATATTTTTGTTACTACTATTCTTTTGGCGGTTATAATTTTATTATGTGCGTATATGTAATATACGAGTATTCGCACCGAATTATACCTTCGGGATAAAAGTTGAACGACGTTTTCCGCATTGAAAAAAATCGTACAACCAACGACGACGGTATAAATCAAACGCTGGCGCGTATCAGCGGAAGGTCATCGTTTCGTTAAAGCTTATGCAACGCGTATAGGTCCTAAGAACATTAACAAGTAACAACCGCTTTCTTCCTTTCGTGTACAACACACACACACACATATATATGTATGTATTATACGATGTATTTTAAATGTCACGAATCGAAATCTAATCTGGTCCTGTACTTCTGAGTACGGATATTATACGTTTAAGTCGTATATTACGTTTCCGTATAGAACAATTATAATATTATGTGCTCGTCGGACACTTCATCGAGAACCGTTCGAGCGCGAGTTATCGCCAGACGCCTGGACATCCAATATAGGTATATTTAATAATTATTGTATATCTATTATGTGACTTTCACGCGAACCAGGTAAACAAAAACGTTAATTATTGTCGGATTATTATTATAGTGCAACGAGTTGATTGTTTCTTTTTTTTTCGTAAAGACGTAAACTCGTTTTTGTCATGGTCTTTCCGTATCGTTTCATTATCGCAGCTGCACGGGCGATAGTTAGGTTATAACTTATATTATATATACACCTGTATACTGCTAGATAATAATTAATAATAATATTAAACGATCTCTTTCGTCTCGCATAATAATATTATTATATATTAACTATCATACGTATGCGATAGCAGGTGGTTTTCGTTTGTCAACGCGAACACGCATCAGTGGAGCTTAGTCATATTAAGTTATTTCCGGCATACCGCGTGCCTAAATGTACCTTGGTCGTAGTAGGTACCTAATTATTTTATTTGATTATGAATTTATTTTACCCATAGTAAATAATAATATTAAAATATTATATAGATGCCTATAGTTTCACATAACATGATTCTATAGTGCCTTGCGCGTAGTGTGCTAAATACAACCATATACCTATAAAAGAGTATTTTTATTCATATTTTATACCCAAACATATTAATTTGGGGAGGTCAAACGAAATTGCATAAGTTCCTTTCCGATGTTTATTATTTAGGGAAATTGTTGGCCGAACGGGACGAATGTATCGGGCTTACCTAACCTTTCTCCACCATCAATAATATTATTAACCAACTCGATAAGAGCGCATTTCGGAATTGATCCGCGTCCAAAACGCGCAAGTACCTATATCACATTTTAATAAAATACATATAATATCATTATCCTTTCTAAACGACGAAAAAACCAGTCTGGTTGTCTCGGCGATAGATCCAACAGAGGTGGCGGCGGTGGCAGGAAATCGCGGCTTCCTCCCGACCCCGAGGCGGCACAATAACCTGCGTCCTATCCTCCACCTGTTTTTGTAAACCGTCGACCGCCGTGCAGCGCGCGACATGCCATTATAACATGCTATGTGCATTCGCAGTGGTATAGGACGCTCATAGCATTCGTATAGTATTTAATAATAATAAGATAGGTGTGCGCCCAAGTATAATATTATGTTGTTATGTTATTCTTATTTGTTGTTTAATAATACAAACGTTTTTTGAAAAACCGTTACTCGGTAGCTACATTTTTATATTATATAATATATACAGGGAGATACTTTTAAAACAAAACACTCAAAACACGACGAACTTTCGGTTTTAAATGGCAATCTTTGATTTTTAATTCAATTTTAGAAAATGTTTTTCTAAAATTGTTGATGTGAATTTTTTGATCTATGAGCGATCAACTTTGAACGGGACAAGTACAGTGTAGGTACCACATTGACATATTGTACCAATATTATACTAGTATACTATAAGACACAAATCATACATTAATTGCCCATCTCCATTAATTTATATAGTGCCTAAACTCTTAAACTAGGTCTTAACCCCTTAACCTTACATTTTTATACATATACTTAATCATAATTCTTTGATATTTTATTAACCATGTAATTTACATTATTGCAGAAACTAGATATTCATATTTTTTATTTATTATGAATATTTCTATAAGTGTTAGCCGATGTATATCGGGAAAAGTAATCGCCTCGTATACTACAACTGACTTATATAACTCCCCTCTACCTGCGTGGTCCAATTCGTTGGTGACCGATATAATATTAGTGTTATACGCCAGAGAGATCATTATAAAAAAACCCTCCTATCAGTCATATGTTTACCGGTTGGTCGCAAACTAGATGTATATAGTATACATAATATATAATTTATATTGCATTGGGTTACGTCTGCGGGTCTCAACAGGCCCTAAGGGGCCGCTAACGCACAAAGCCACGGATCAAATAATATGTAATATCATATTATTTCGAATTCGACCAACGGTATAATATGTTTTACAATATAGTAGTATTTCCTTTATGCGGCTTCTGAATTTGAATAGATTATCATTGAAAATATTCTCTACGAATTAAAAAATAATAATAATGTTATAATATACATGATACAATTTGTTAGTGTCTAATATGTAGGTATTGATATAGATCATCACTGATAGCATATTCGCTGCAGGTTTTCGATACGATTTTTGAATATATGTTTCACAACTTGTTCGAGTTATTGCCTTGGAACGGACGGAACTTTCTACGCATAATACAAATTAGGTATAGGTACCGCATTTAAATTGACTAGCAAACATAATATTGGATGCTTTTAATGAGTATTTTATATTTATTGTATGATTGCCAGTTAATGATAGATAATATTATTTATAGTACAAAATATATCTTTGAGTGGGAATATTATAATCTAAAATGCATTGATTAAGTATCCCTAATACGTATACAGTAATATTTCAGTAAGTATAATCTTTGATAATTTATTATATTGTTGTGAAAAATTATGAATGAATAACTATAAAATGATAACATATTAATGTTTTAGTTATGTCCTATACCTATATAATATATATTTTGATTTTTGTTATTGGAATTATACATCATATTTAGTAAAAAAACCTGTCTGATACATAGTATAGTTTTTGACGTCATCATTATTTATTTAGAAATGAAAATAACCACTATTTATCGTTTTCATCATACCTATTTCATGGGTTATTAACAAGTTATTATTTATTTCTCATAAAAAATAATTAGGAAAGATCTTTTTTATATATTTTTTTAATTTTTAACTAATTACCAACGTATAGACGTCACCTATAAATTATTTACCTAGGTAGGTAATTTAGATTATCAAAGTTGATTAAAGTGTTTACCTTAAGAGTAAATTAAAATACTTCATTATATTTATTTTATTTTTTATATTGTTGGTAAATTTTATGTTTGGGAAAATGAAAAAAAATTTACACATGTCTGCAGTTGCATAAAGGCTAAAGTAATAATTTATTTTTATGTCAAAGTATAATATCACACTCGTGGGTTTAATGGTGTAAAAATTAAAAATATAAGTGCCATAACAATAACACGAAAGACGTCAATCTAAATTTATCGTTTAATGGCGTAAATAATTAAAACGAACAAAAAGCATTTAAAAATGTAAGGATTGGAATTTTTAAATTATTATTAATCATTTTATATTTTATATTTGTTAATTTCAGCTTGTTTATATTAACAATTTATAAGTGCTTATTCAAGTTTTTGACTATATGTACCTATAATGGTTTTTTTATACAACTTATAAATAATTTTTTTGTGACCATAATATTATTATGAAATACTGTAATTAGTAATTAACTTCAACTTGAATTAAAAATATTTATATTTAATCATTACACAGAGGTCTTTCAAATGTTATGATGAAAATTATTTATTACACTGTAAGATTTGTAAGTGCCTGTGTGTTTTTTTGATTTAAAAACTATGAAAATTATTCTGTATATACTATATAGTATATATAGGTACCTAAATGTATAACCATTCGGTTATCATTTATCGTTTCACTCGAATTAAAATGTTTAATTAATCGGTATACAATATAAACACATGTTTAAATAGGTACAGTTATTATTTGTAATTCATATACAATGTATGTGTGTGGCATTTTCGGAGTAAATAATGACGAAAATAAAAATTGACTATACTGCAAGGTGGAGTTCCGTAGATTCATTGTTTTTCATGTAGGTATATAATGGCCAACGCGGGAAAATGGAAAAACTCAGCAGTGTTGTATTTCCACCCAGTGTAATGTAATTTTACATCATATTTAGTACCTATGACAAGTCTAAGACTTGTCGCGCGTCATGAAAATAACTTCATTGTATTTTAATAATTATAATAAATTATAGTGTTTACCATTTTAAATATCGAATTGCGTATTTAATATCGGTTGTGAGTGGGCTGCGGTGTGACGCTGTGGATATTGGACCCCGGGACTAGTTAATATCAAGTTTGCAAATGTTTCCTTTTCCTGCAAATGTGCGATAATATTATACCAATATCGGGTTGTTATCCTACAGAATTGCATACTTATCTGTGAATGTACTTATGGTATAATATATTATTTACGATATATGCATCTATATATTATAATACGAATGAAAGTGATATGATATAATATTCTCTGTTGTTATTACGGTAACCTATAAAAATGTTTTTCATTTACTAACGTTATATATGGAACAAATGCCTCCGGCGGACAAAGTACCGTATCTCGTATCTATTCAATAAATACAGGACGTGCTTCTAATAGGAAACATTAAAATGAAAAAATATAAAAAATAAAATAGAATTAAAAATAATAATAAACATATTCGTAGTAGTTACTTTAGTATGGCATAATATAGTGTTTCGGGCTATTATATCCTATATATATATATAGATATGATGGTTTATGACACATGGTTTTTTTAATATTCACATATTAACCTTCCCGCGTGAGACCAATTGTGAGATAACGTTTATTTTTATTATTCTTCTGGCACGCACGTCCAATAATAATAATAATAATAATTAGTGGCGTGGGTGGTATACTGCACCAGGTTATGAGACGTCCGCTTTTGCTAAGACTATAACATATACTAGGTTTATGATAAGACTTTATTCCACTGAAATCTCTTACGCTATGACACTAATCATTACTATGGTATTCTAAAAGTTTTCTAAAAGTTGTCAAAACACATACTACGGAATTATAATGTTATATAATAGAATGCGTGAACGTTTTCAGACAATTTACGATGGACGTGAAAATATAATCGTAAAAAGCCCTCATTTGTTTAATAATAATAATAATAATAATTATTATTATTATTATTATTCTTGTTTTTAAACGTTCCATCATCATCTTCCGTGCTGATATAAATTATTGTTATTGGCTATTCATGTAGACACTTGAGAATTGTATATGCTATTGGTTTTCTCGTCGATTGTGTAGCAGTATCTATAGGTATGTATATTATATAAAAACAAGGCGATATTCTTACCTTGTAACGTTTAAAAAAATCGTATTCCCATAACCGGCCTATACTGCGGTGACCTACACTAGATTGGCATCCAAGATCTAACGCCCTCCACAATACGCATATAAATATTCTAAATTATAGACGTCAAGTCACCGTAAATATTAGTTAACTGGCGTAAATCAATCTCTAAATATCTTGCAGAACTTAGACAAGAGTATAAACATATTATTTTGTATATCACGGACCCGTGGGAGTCCTTATTACTCATCTTAGAGTAAATTGTGACGCGTGTACAACAAGAACGAGGAAAAAAATACTGAGGAACGATAATATCACCAGCTGATGCTAATCATAAATATCTTTTGTGATTTGCAAGTATAAGATAAAATTAAAATTAAATATGATTGTAGACATTTTCGCTAAACTGCGTGTAAATGGGAAAAATTTTAAAGAAACTTATGTTTTTCTGAAGCAGGAACATAATTTAGATATGGTGGGTGAAGTGTTTACCTTACGGGTGTCATAATATAGCTGCGAAATATCGATTGCTTCTATAATAACACCTGTGAGGAAATATATAGTGTAAAACCGCCCTGATTGTCCTAATTAGTGCATACAAATCGGAAGTTAAACATCGCGATTTCGTGTATACAAGAATCTCGTACACGTTTAGTATTATAATATATAGCATATCGCGGTCAGTGGCCGACAAAATATACCCGTATTTACTCTTTAGGTAGTACCTACACCGCGGAGAGCGATTAACTCCACGAATGTGAAATCAACCGAAGTCGTAAAATTATCTGAAATTCGGTACCAATTAATAACGCGTCAGCGGGAGACCGGGCTGCCCGCCGATCTTGGACAGCTGACCAGACAGAATCGGATATCTATTGGTATAATATAATATATACATATTACGATTATGCGATCCCGCGGGAAATTGGGGATACCCACGAAACGGTTGCCGCGATGCACCCTCGGGCGATCATATAACGCGATTCATCGTTTAAAACACGTTTGACTATTATATTTCATATATACTCAAGAAAAGTTATAGTCGTGCGAGATAACCGGTAATGAACACTATGCGAGCAGTTTCTAGCAACACTACCTACTGCATATATATAGGTACGATATTATTATTATTATAATACACATGCTGCACTGTATAGCGAGGTATTATAATTATATAGTAAGCCGTAACAATGTATATATATATTCATAATAATATGTATTGGGGAGTTTAGTTATGTTGACTATATGGTTACTCAAAATGGCTGTATTGCGTAAGGCCGACCGAAAAGAAATTCAATAAGCTTCATATCTATACGTATCATATATATACGTATACATGTATGCGAGTATATATATACAGCATATTATAATAAATTATAGGCGCAAATTGGCCCAGAAAAAAGTTATATACGACATTGCTCAAGAATTCCGATGTTTATGATCGCACGAAATTAGCTCGAAAAGTAAACACGATTTTCAAAATATTTAAGGCACACTACTGCTGCTTGTCATTGCTCGTTAAACCTATTTTTGTGGAAGATGTGAAACGTTCAATGACATGCGCGAATAAAAGTTGCGTAAACAATACGTAAGTTATCTGAAAAAAAAATACTTTTTTTATGTGCATTTTTTACTTGTCTTTGAACATATTTGTGTTTGAAAAATAATTTATGGCCCTTCGCTTAAAATAAACGACGAATACACGAATATACACGTATATTTGCTTAGTTGGAATGAAATATATCATCTTTTTCTTCAACCAAGATTGAGTATGATCCGTAATTTTGATATATTACAACTAATAATCACGAAACAATAACATACCCATGCCAAAATATAGTATATATAATATATATTATATATATGTACTTTGTCATGAACATACCCACGTTAACAGTTTTAAGTACCTACCTACTACAAAAATATAGTGTAGTATTTAGAAAAAATAAATTTATTGATTTTGTTGAGTAAAAAAAATTAGTTTAGATACCTACGTTCACGCATTCATTAAAGTTTCTAATAATTGAGCATACTATATTATACAATATACTTTATTTCTTTGGAGTTTAGAAAAGTAAAACAACGTTCCTAAAAAATTTAATTTGATCTTTGTAAGATAATAATATTATTACGTAACCGATGTTAGTTTAGACTGTTAAGAGATCTTATACGATGTATATTATAATATGGCATCGCGATGCTTATAATTAGTTATAAATTTTTACTGTAGGAATCTCACGAAGGTATAAAATATCTTAATATTCTCTTGTCGTATTTTACAAATTTTGTAACATAAATCATACGACCATTAAAATAGGTGAAATTGTGTCTTTCATAGTTAACTCTCATTTTTACATATATGGTAAGAAATTAAAAAATAACAATAATAATAATACAACAAACTGTGGCGCATGTAATTATATTGCAATATATAACATGCATATCTCGATACATATATGCAATAAATAATTCACAAATTGAACATTTGTTACCATTTTTGGGTTTTGTTTATCCTGCTGCAAACGAATCTACAGTCGAACCATTCTAAGTTATCGGTCGATGTTTTTTAGTTTATACTTATATACCTATACTTGTTTAGGTACTTGAACAATATTTCTTTCAACCCTTTTTATGGTTATGAATTTGTTGATGTTATTGCAGTATATAATATAGTTAGGTACCCACTCTAATTCATATTGTAGTCGTATGACTATGTTCAAAAATATTTTATCAAATTTACATATTAAAATCTCATATTGAAAATTATTTTTGATAATTGCTGATTTAAATAAATTTAATTTTGCTATGCGGTTCTACCAACATATTTTCGTATTAAAATATTTGTAGTTTCTCATTTTATGTATTTAAATAATGTTTATACCTATATTTATTTCTTTTCGAAGAGTAGGTATACATTTTTGAAGCAATTTAGAAAATTAGTACCTCGTAAATAATTTATCGGTTTGTTCACGCAATATCTGAGATAGTGTATTTTAAGAGAAGCATGTAACTCAGCAAAACTCCCATACATAAGCTAATGGCATTATATTATGGGTGTGGTTGTTATAATATGTATACACGCATTATCGGTGGACTGTAATATCATAACATTTTGACACTATAAAATGAACAACGTGCATACATGACATAAGCGGAAATCCATTCAAATTTCATAGAGCAACATTTTGCATAAATCGGCTTGCAGACCGAAAATTTCAAAAAAGTAAATATATAATCGCATCAAAATTTGAAATGAGACATTTTGAGGTACCTATACTGTTGAAATATTTTCAATGGATTATATGCAAAGGATATTATTGTATAAAAATAAAATAGAATTACAATTTCTTATAGATACCTCTGGCTACAGTGGCGTAATTAGGAATTTTTTCACGGGGGGAGGGATAGGTATTATTTTACCATGTGCATATACCTATAGATTTCTTTATATTCATTATTTTTTTGTCGTGGTGTCAGCGCATAACCTCACAAGTTACAAATCAATAACTAATTATTTATATATATATACATCAAAAAGGTTCTAGAGGGATCTATCCCCCTCATCACCCCTTAATTACGCCCTTGCCCGCGGCTGTTATACCTATAGTAAATATTCGCTCGCGGTAGGTGTAGGAACTCCCGCCGCAGATGGGCTCAAGAATTATCAAAAAATAACAGCATAAATTATAATCTTGGTTTACTGTTATAATGTTATATAATATAACATTGTTGTTGTAGGCTTATACACTATATATATTATTATTTTCACATTCTATTTCACACGCGTATCGTACTATCGTATATTATTGGCGTAGGTATACTGGACAAATCATAATAATTATTAATCGGACGCACGGGTCGTAGTAAACGTTAAGATGTTAACGAGTTGGTTATGTTAAATAGAATATGATCAATAGATAGTGTTCTCGAGTACTGGTATTTTTCATTATATCCTTAATGTTATTATGCTATCATATACTTTTTTTTAAATATACGCTAGCGTAAAATTAGATTAGTTTCTTTCGTCCTTCGACACTTAACTTTTAAAAGTATCTTTCGTGATACATAATATGCTATATTCGTGGGTCCTATTTTAATCTATATAATATGATACCTATATATACTTGATGATATTAATAAAAAACAATATATACCTAGGTAAGATAATTAACTTTGTCGTGCTGTATTCAATCACAACTGTTGTAAGTACCAATATAATATAATAAATATAAATATATAATGATATAATACCACCAATGTGGTTTTGTAGAATGCTATATGTAAATAATATATTCGTAATGGTATCAATTAAAGCCGATGTTTGAATTCATTGTTTTCAATTGGGACGAGAAGACTACGCCTGTTACGCGGGCCGCGCTCTTTTCGTCCGTATAAAAATTATTTCATTATTATTATTATTATTATTATTATTGTTATTACGGGCTCCCACATGCCGCGATCTCTTCGGTTTGGTTTACACGGCGTACCTATATATATATATATACAATGTTATACATTACATATGTAATACGTGCGTTCGTATTAATCAACGCCATCATTCGGGACATTATAATAATTCATAATATAAAATGTATCCGTCGAGCGGGGTTAATACCCTGAGCTCGGCGAGACGTGCATATCATAATCGGGAAGACGAATAATAATTATTGTAATAATACATTTTAACCCGATTAGTATGATTATCGTACCTATTAGTGCATAGCTTATAGTGTATAAGCATGCGTGTCCGGTGTGTGGCTTACGCGTTAAGGTCTCCACCGATCTGCATATAGCGACCAAATGGTTGAATTTAAGGAGATTATATCTTACATTTAAAAATCACATAACATAACCCCCTCTGATAGGCTTATCTAGCTTTTAAATGTTTTGCTTCTCTTGATCATATTATTATAATATACCTACTCCTGTGCAATAAACAAAACTACATGATTGTGCGCAATTCGTAGATATATGATATAATAAATTGCGTGGCATAATATTCAAATATAATATTTCAATGACAACAAAAAATCAAAAATATGTCGACAGTTTAAAGTTTTTATTGAATAGGTATACCTTGATTAAAACAAGATGTTTTTATACTATTTGTCAAAACGTGGGAATGCTCAATTTTTTAGTTGGGGGGAGGGGGCTTCCTCCAAATCAACGCTAATGGCTTTCGGGGTCGCCGGGTCGGCAGGATTATTAATATTGTCAAAAGTTAAGTGCGTATACTTTCACGCATGATGAACGGATGAACTATATACCTACTATACATTTATGCGTACATTATATTATTATGTATATATATAGGTACACGTGCGCTCCCCTCGTGTGGAGTAGGTTGCTGGAAGACCGTTGTTTATAATACTATATAAGTACCTATATATGTTTATTTTTATATACCTCTTAGGGTCCACGTGTATAAATCGACCAGCGCCAGCAACCATCGACGGATGTGTGGTACGTCTGCAGTTGTACACTTAAGAGGACAATGAGTCGCTTTTGTTGTGTGCGTGTAGTTACTATTATAGTGTGTGTGTGTGTGTGTGTGTGTGTGTGTGTGTGTGTGTGTGTGTGTGTGATCGGTATGCGCCGTGTAGACGCCAATGAAGATTTTTGTCCAGAAAAAGGTTTGTCACGGGACAAAAAAAAAAACATAAAATAAAAATTACAATTAACGATGTTTACGATGCTAATGAGATAACTTATAATACTACAATAGTTCTGCGCGCACGTGTGTATGGGACCGACAACGAATTAGAAAGTGAGAGCGGCCGTTACGAATACGCAGGATTCAACGAAATAATATAATAATATGTATAACGTTGTTAACCACTTTGGAATAATTGCACCAATATTCAAAATTGCAGTATGCATGGTGTGTTATACTGCCCTGATTTGTGTGGCATTTATTATAGAACAGCAGAAAGTAACAACTACTATAAATATTGTATTATATAATTATTGCGCTGATCGCTGGAAAGGATTCTTTACCGAGCACCTATATGGTCATATACCCACCAACCGTCGGGAATATTCGTTTTTCATAAACTATCACTTTAAACTACCGTACATACGTCAGTATAACTATTGACATTCAAAAAGATGTTCAGTACAATTATTATTGTTCGATCCGACTACCTACCTAAATTACAACTATATATGTATCGATATTTTTTTTAAGTATATGTACTTTTAATTATTGGGAAACAAATATACCTACTTTGAGTTAAAAAAAAAATGACTACGAGTCTACGAGCCATAACATTGTAATAGGTAGTATGGATAATATTAAAAACATAAACTAGAAGAGCTATCTGTATCAATATGTATTTATTTTTTATTTTTCCTTATCTGACTATCGGACTATCTAAGCCCATGGATATATCACGAGAATTACGTAATATTTGTTATTACGGCCTATGGCTTATTTGTTATAATATTACAAAACGTATTTGAATAAAAATGTATAATTGTTGTTGTTTATTCATGACCTGCACTTAATTTAACACTATGTACTATGTGCACAGTATTATTTAGTAAAAAAATTACCTTAAGACTATTAAAATAAATTATGTGTTTGCGAAGAATATTTGCGTTAGACTTCCTTTGTTGGTTAAACCAAACACTACTACCATACATCACTATATGCATTTGCATCATCGTCTAACAAAAACTCAGCAAAAATAAACATTGAATATCTAATTGATAGCCGTTTTTAAGAATAGTTTTATGTCATTTAATAATTTCATTGAAAACCGTTCTTCTATTATTCACTATTTTGGTTAAATTAGATTCCGTAAGTATACTTTTAGTATGCTCACGTCATTGAAAGTTTGGTAAAAATTATTTTTCAAATTATATTATAATATGTGTAAGATTATCCAAACAGTGAAGCTTAGTAATTATATGAGACAGCAGCTGCTCTTAATATATTTTTTTTTAAAAAGCAAAAGAAAAGAAATTACAGTTCTTTTAAATGGCTTTATATAATTATGCTATAGAAATTTGTTTAATTCATATTCAACTATTAATGTTTTAAGAAGGAGAAATAGTAATACAATTGCCCACTAAAATATGTAGGCACTCGAACTTCCTTGAATTTTTTGAATGGACCAATAATTGAACACAGTTCTTTCACAAAATTCAGGATGACAACTCTCTACTGTGTAATATGTGATTTTTAAGCATTTATGTTGCATAATTTTACTTTGATAAAAACCATTGCAAAAATTGAAAGTAGTGAATACAAAAAAAATTATAAGAATAAATATTATATGTATAAATACTAAATTTTAAATGCGATTGTCATCGTTCAAATCGATAATATAATATAAAAGTGTAATTATTGTTATAAAATCAAGAGGTTATAAATATTTAATTAGGTGGGTGCTGGAATTGTATTATAGATATTAATAGGCATGCAAAACTTAATCAATATTTTGCCTATATACTATAGTATAATGTACCTAGAAGTACCTATATGTATTATTGATACCTATAAATTTAAAATTAAAATTTATAATAAACAATTTTTTAATTATATTATGTTGGTACTTTTTATGTATATTATATAGGTATACATAATATTATATATTAGTAAATATACGTGAAAGTTAACACATATTATAATAAGTACTCTTGCTAAAACATCAAATTACGAATACTCGTAGATTCTTCAGCTCGCCATTGAACTATATATAAATACCTATGTATATAATTATTATTGTATGAAAGTAGTATAGGTATATTGTTATTATCTATAGTTTTCCATTAATAAATATTCCATGTGAATCATGCTAGATTTTTTATGACTATTTTTATGTAGTGATAAAAACACAAAAAAGTCATTTAAGTCCGATTTAAATTTTAAAAAAAATGTTTAATTTTTATGTTATGTATTTAATAAAATTCGAGTATTTTTCTTACTGTCGAAGCCTATGCGATTTAAAGAGATACGTAAATGATCGCAGTCACAATTCAAAGTCGTTGACAACAAGCTCATTACACGGATGAATTAATTCTGTTTATTGTACATAAATATATGTATAGTATCCCGGTTTCATTCGATTTAAATAACTAAATATTTTTTTTATCGGAAATTATTTTATAATCAATTGAACGGCATAACAATCGTTTAATTTTTTTATTTAAAAATACGTTTTGAAGGTCAATGTGATGAGGTGCAATTTATTAGCATTCACGATACCTACGGTAATAAGCATCACTAAACGTTGCCAAATCACGATCAGCCGATGATCGTTTAGCATAATATTTTTCTCTCAAACATGAATCATTTACTAGGAAATCGATTTTAATATTATTTATAGTATTATTTTATGGCAAATGATGATTACATAGGTAGATACTAAAACAATTTTAAATAATAATAATAATTATATTTGTCCCAAACTCCCAAATGGTGTATAGTTTCAAACGATTGAAAAAAACACGCATTCCTTTAGGTTATAGAGTATATGCAATTTTTTGACTCTAAATGTTATTTAGTTAATATTTACTATAACATCGATATAAGGCAGCATACAAGTTGCATCCCAAAAAAAGTTATATTTTGGTATTAATTTAGGTATAAATTCAACCGATATAACTGCGTCTTGAGAATGACGCAGCTTGGCGATATAATTTTTACTACTTGCTCTAATATATAGTCACAACTCATAAGTTATGACTCATTATATAAAATACTTCCTCAAAACTATATTTTTTAGTTTAGATCGCTTTTTCTATAGGTAGTTAAAAATTTATTTTATTTTCAATTTTAGTACAATAGACCTAAAATTAAAATATAAGTTTGCAGTTATAGTGTAAGCTGACAATTATAGACGATTCTATGTAGTGATATTATATTATTTACGAACATTTTTAAAATATTTAAGTTACAATTATACATTTTTAACTTTAACCGTATATAATAATAAACGTATAATAAATTGGTACGTTTATCGTGTACAAAATATAAAAACATGTGTTCAAAACCTACAGTACCCTCCCCACAGTTCCACAGGCTAATGACCTCAGTTTTCAAAGCCTCAACCCCCAAAAAAAAATAAATTTATAAAATATTTAGTTATTTAGATATTTATAAAAAAAGTAACAATTTTCTCCAACACTTGGAACTTAAAGTTACAGAATAATACATTTCCAAGTATTTATTATACTTTTCATAGGTACTATTGTAATAGTTTAGTTTTAATTATTTTGTTTTATTATATAAATTAATTATAATAATGTGTATAATTAGTTATTATTACAAAATATTATATATTAGTATCAACATTAATTATATAAGAAATGTCCATTGGCAATTTGTATTTATTTAAATGTGTGATGATGTAATAATAATAAATATCTATAATTTATAATATTAAAAACTGGGACGTAACTATATGCTGTTCAAAATGTATTTTTTTGGACGCAAGTTGTAGACATTGTTGAGTAAGTTGTTTTTAAATGTTTCAACACGCAAGTCACATACTACAGATAATAATCGTAGACGCAAGTGTTATGCACCGCAATATAGAACTTCAGTTTCATAGAAAATATCATATCTGACCTCTGCAGTAGGTACCTCAATATCAGTTTTAAATATTCAAGACAGTCAATTGTTGATAAGGTATTATTATTTTGTACCATATGATAATAATATTATATACTCTTATAATTGACATCTACGTGTTGATTTTTTCCAGAAAGTGAGAAATATATGTACGTTATTACGTTCGTAATTATTGAAAAATACAAATTTTTTTAAGTTAGAAATAAGTGTAAAACCAACTGATAAAAAAAAAAAATAATAATAATCAATATTTATACGTGCACGTACACGTGTCATGAAACTATTAAATATTAAATACATTTCTATCTGTTACAGATGTGGCTCTATATTTGCAAACGGTGTTGGTCGCCGAATCCCTTTCAGAGCGAGCCGAAATACAACGCCAACAGCTCTTGGAAAAACTCACCAACAGAGAAATGTCACCGGCTAGGACTCCGTACATGGACATGAACGGACGTTCAAAGGGTGATTATTTTAGCACATTTTTTGTCATGTTTAATTTACATCTCCGATTTTCGGTAATATTCTAAAATCAGAGATGACGAGGAAAAATATGTGCAGTATAGGTACTAATAGCTTTCACCGGGTTGGCAAATAACGGTAGGTCATAATATTATATACTCATATACAGTTTGCAAAAGAAGCAATCAAATAACTTTATATATATATATACATGCACACGATATGAATACATAAAGAGGTAGTTTTTATTATTGTGGCGTTGTCTCGTCGCCTATTTCAATCGTGACACGATGGGTTTCAAGGTAAAATGTTGACATGATATCAAAAACGACAAAAACCCACGGCACAATGCTTCCATGCCGACGCGACGACGCCACAGGTAGAGGTATATAGTGATGGTAGGCCGATAAATACCTACAAAAATGCCCACTACAAGAATAATATAAGAATATAAGAATACGTGCAGCGTACCGTGTCAACATTTGATATAATTATTTTGAGTTTAATTTTAACAATTCTATGCAATTTCTTTTGTGTACACGTTTCCCTACATATCAAAAACGTTACACGGTAAATGGTAAAAAAATAACATCAAATTATTTAGTACCAAATACCAAAATATATAAACATATAATATTAGATATTTTTAATATAATACGTTTATTGTAAATTAATATTTTTAAAATTAAAATCATGTCGGGATTGGAAGCAGCGGTGATTTTATAATTCTTAAGTTTCTATCCATTGTAGCCTACGAGGATACCCCCAGCATTGGAAAGTATAATATTTACTTCTATTTTGTTCATTTCCAACATTAAATAATTTTGAAAACTGTGTACAACAATTATTATATTGAAATTAGCTTCACGTACCTAATACAGATTAAATTTTATAATTTTAAAATGGTAGATACCATGAAAAATTAGTTATTTTTTAAATTGTCTAAAATTTTATTTTACGGGACAGAGATGCTGCTGTATTCCTGTTACAGTATTTTATCTGACTTAAAATACTTTTGAAAACCCTATACATTTTCCATAAAATCGACCTATAATAGCAATAACTGACAAAAATGAAGGTAGGTACTTTTAGTAGTTCGATTTAAAAAATTTTAAATGTTTTGATTCTGTAAAGAAGTTAATTTTGAATCGTTTGGAGCATGTATTTTATAGTTTTTACTTTTTACTATAGCAAATTAAAAAATGTAGGCATAACATTTAAAATGTTTATTTCTGTCGAGAATTTGCTGAAATTGAAAAAGTGCTCCACCGATGCATATAATATACATATATAGTATATTTTGTATATGTATTGAAATATCTTTACAATTTATAAATTCTAGCCTTTGAAAGTACTTCAACTTTTGTCAGGAGTAACTATTTCACGTTCATAAATTGGTTTTGAACATTTTGATCGAATGACATGTGCATGCGTCTGCATAATATCTGCATAATGTATGATGCGGGTGATGGTTGGGGAGTATAATATATCTACAGTACACACACTAATGTTCATTTATTACACAAGACACGAACGAATTATTGCCTAAGCACAACTCCTTAAAAATGACTCGTTTGCAGGGACCTTATCATAATAATATATTAATATGTGCATTGATTGGTTTCGATGTATACAGGTCTGATAATGAAGTCGAACAGCTTCGCGTGCTTACACCAGCAGGCGGCGTACGAAGAACTGTGCTCGAACCAGCCGATCTACAACAACGTGGCGTACGAAGACGACATACTCAATTACGAAACTTTCGTGACCGGCTGCAACGGGTACAGTCCTCCGTCCAAACACCACCTGAACGCGAAACGGCACAGCGCGCCGAACAGCGGCGGCGGCGGTGGAGGCGGCATCGCCGACAACAGCAACCTGTCGACGGGCTTGTTGAGCAAGTCGGCGCTGAACGGCAGCAGCAGCCTCAGCAGCCGGTCGAACAGCGACTCGTCCGAGAGCTCGAAGAGCGAGGTGATCTACGTGTCGGCGAACGCGGTCAAGTACTCGGCCAGCAAGTACGGGCCGCTGACGAAACGAGAGAAGATACTGTTCGTCGACCACACGAAGAAGTACTGGGCCGCGGTGCTGTCGTCCACCATGTACGTGTACAACGGCGAAAAGGAGTTGAAACCTTGTCTGGTCGTCCACCTAGAAGGATACACGGCCAGGGACGCGGCGGGCGGCGGTAACCGGAACAAGGACTGGGTGTTCGAAGTCGTGTGCCCGGGCAAGAAGACTTACCAGGTATAATTACGCCTATTTGTATAACCTGTATAATGGTATTATTATTATTATGATATGTATAGTGTATTGGACTGTGAAATGACACTGTAAAATAATATTTAAAATAGTGACTAAAATTACGAACTAAAAAAAAGTTGAAATGTATGCGATTAAATATATGGGTCATACAAGTTATAGCCTTTATCGATAGTCTATTGTATAGAAACCTTTATTTTGTATTCGAATAAACAGATGAAAAGGTTCAGAATACCCCTATACATTTTGCAAAGAGTTTTTTAAATAATAATAGTATTCTAATATTTTTATTTCAATACATTTTATTCGAATACCTACTTTAAAAAACTGTATAGATCATCGGATAATATAGATGATAAATAATTTTTACAAAAATTTGAAAAAAAGCAAATGATTTAAAAATGTTTTTTTAAGTTGATAGAAGTAGAGAATACAGTAAATTTTTTATTATTAACTTAAAAAAATATACTTAAAAGGTTTTTATGTATATTTTATTTTCACATACGAATACATGCTAAATAATATTAATTACAATAAAATATAAAAAGACAGTCCTTACATTTAAAATCCCACGTACGTCACAAAATAAAATTAAATGAGATACCTATCGAATAAGATTTCTTCTTATTGGATCTAAACTAGATTTGTTCGCCAAGAATAAATGTAAGAACATAATATAAACATCCTAAAATATTGACATCTAAACCATTATAAGTATAGTGCTATATAGGTCGCACTTATCATAGTGTTTAACAGTATATAACACATATTATTATGTATACTAATCGTAGCGTCGTATGTTTTTCTCGACTTCCAGTTCATAGCTCAAAACCAAAATGACCTGCACTCTTGGATCGAGGCCATCAACAATTCATGCAGCAAGCCGTCCACCCCAGAAATGGAGCAGCTCCCGTCGTCTCCCATATGCTTCAAACAGGACCTGTTGCCTAACCGCGAATTGCCCGTACCCCCTGCTGCTATCGAAGACCCCACCGCGCAGGATTACTATTATGATAAACCAAATCCTATCATAAGACCGGTCAATCTTTACGAGAACGGGACGGACGACGTAGACATGATTGAGTCGATATACCACTTTATCGACGAGTCCAAACAAGAAAAGGACACGTTGCCAAAGGTTTATATTACCACTATTGTTATTATTATTATTATTACTGGCTACTGGTATTGTCGTTTTTGTTGTTAACCGATCGTTATCGATTTCTCGGTACTGATAAAAATGTGTGTTTATTTTTTTAGATCGATAAACAGTTCTGGGACGGCGACACGTCGTATTATAATATACCAAACAACATACCGGTGCCCGTGCCAATCAAGGAAGATCGAAATAACAACGAATATGATGATTATTTTGCCGAAAAGGAAACTAGCTACGACATAATAACGAGTATGTTTTATCAAACCTCTCGTTAGGCGCCAGTATGGTAGACAGGAATTTCGGCACAAAAATAAGGATCTTATAGTAATATTATCAAAGGAAGGGGTTTAAGGGCTTTGTTAAATAGGTTTTAGAATCCCAAAAAGATAATTACAAAAACCGTTCGTACTATTTAAACCCTTTACATTGTGTATGTTTTTTCCGTGTTTCATCAATTGGGGTGGTAAAAATGATTGGATTTTTTACTTCAGCATCTTTTCTAGTAGGTACCTAGGAAAGTGAATCAAGTTAGTACATTGAGGTAGGGACTAGGGGGAGGGTGTCAAAAGCAATAAATTCCCACTATAGTTATTAATATAATATCCATTGAGTAAATATTACAGTCGTACAGAAAGAATGTATATGAAAATTATTATTATTTTTATATAACATGAGAAATTGTTATAGAAAAATAGCAAAACTAAACAGGAAGACTTCTTGAGGCTACTTGGCAATAAGTGGTCAACTGGATTTGCATATTATTGAGATTTAAGTATTTTTATTGCATAGAAAATTCATACATATGTAAATAAGTTTGCCAAGTAAAGTTCATGTAAGCCATACTGTGACTACAAATCGAAGTTTAAATAATTCTAGTGAATTATATTTTATTTACTTATAATACTTTTGCGGTTATTAAATTAAAAAAAAAAATAATAAAAGATAATAATCAGAAATCAGTTTACCATTAAAATTGTCATAAGGTTGTAACATAAACACATTTGTAAAGTTGTAAAATATAAGTATAATATGCTAATGTACATGAACTTCGATTACAGACGACGAATGCGAGGTAACTGTGGCGGATCCGGTTTTGGGCGTACAACAGATAATACAGAAAATCGAAGAGATAAACAGCAAAAAGTCATCGCCTTTTTTAAGGCGTAAATCTCAACCAAAGATCAACAACTGCAACGGGCCAATGAGAAACTCTACGCCGATATACACTACCGATGAGTTTTACGAGCCAATGAAAGTGATAAAAAACATACAACCCAACAACAACGTAGCAACAGTTGTCGGTTCACAATCATTTCGAAAATCTCGTTGAACGCACCTATTGAGTTCTCATTGAGAAAATATCCAATGTCCTTGCTATCCAATTGTGTGGAATCTCGGCCATGTCGTAGTTAAATTTCATTCATTTCCCTTAAATTAACTTAAAGGTCGAAAGGCTACGACGGTTGAGGATTGTGTAATATTTATACATTCATATTTAAGAACATAATATACATATCGCGACGCCGCGGTCATAACGAAATATGATACATTAAATTATTATTTTATAGTAAGTCGCTCAATACGTTTTTTAAATTGCAAACAATTTTGATATTGTCATGATATCTTATACACTACCTATATAGTTTTCTCCTATTCTGACAAGTCTGCTTACCGGTAGAGATCCTGTTTATACACTGAATATTATAACACATTATATAAACATTTTTAACACCGAAAAAGGGAAAAGCTACTTTTATGTTTCTAGTCTGTAGGTTGTAAACAATTTTTACTTTATTAATTGATTTTTTTTTATTATTATATAATAGTATTTAGGTAGAAATTAGAATTGTCCGATTAATAACATTGATTTATTATTCTACTATACTGTACTTTTTTTTTTTGTATACAAATAAACAAATACATTCCGTGTTATCAATTCAAAACAATAAAATGTACAGAATTATACTGTTAAAGATTACTGTTGGATCTCTATAATATTATATATTATATTGTATGAATTATACTTACTCCCTTTAAAATGTCACATACCCTCATACTTGTTCGTGCTTTATACATGATAATGTTCTTTAGTTCATCAGAATATCGCAATTTTTTACCGCTTATAATTTTATTATTAGTCAACTACTGTTAATATACATTACTTAGGAATTAGGTGTTAGATAAACCATGGACTTTATATTTTGTAATTTGTACATAGCGTATTACTATATATTATAATATTATTGCAAAAAAATAACCGCATCGAATGTCATTATTTACTAAAACTGAATAAATGCAGTAACATGTAATATAGAAATATTATAGTTAAAAATTAAAATTGTATTTTCTATATTATTTTTTATCCTTGTTGCCTTATTAAGATATATTGTATAATTGGAGAATATTATATCCTATTGATATAATACTAGCTGTCCCAACCGGCGTTTCCCAGGCAAAGTCAAATAATTGAAAATTGAGATTTTTTACATTGACAATATTATAAGGATACTTAATATAAGTATAAGTTCAAGGACTTAAAAACGCATTAATTTGTGTATTATATAAAAGAAAAAAGTATCGTCTATGTTTACACACAATAGTCTATAATTATACAAATAATTTGTGATAAAATAATATACTTTACTATACTTCCTATATTTCAACTTAAAATTGTTTAAACATTATGAAGATTATAAATATATTGTTATTTTAAATTTTTTTTCACAATTTAGACCCTGTAAACATTACTCCAACTTGACTTAAATTTAGAGAATAATCTTAGTAGGGCTAAATCTTATTAATAATTTTAGTATAGGATTTAATCTTGTCACAGTGTCACTTAGATATTACAAATATTTTAGTGAGTGGAAATCAATTTTAAAGGGGGGCTTAGCTCCCTAAGCTTCCTTAAAAGATGTGCATTTTGTTTAATAGGTGGTAGGTAAGAGTCCATTTTTTGTTGGTCACATATTATAAACTTAAAATTAATTGAAATTTTCGAGATTATCATAAATATTTCTCATCTGCTATTGTAATTTTTTACAATTTTATTGTCATATATAAAACCTAAATAAATTTAAAATGTGTATAAATAACTCAAAGTAAGTCGAAATATTTTGAAATGGTTATAAGATTTTGAATAATGACACTTAAATAAATTAATTAATTGTATGAGTAATGAGTATTTGTTAATTTACGTGTAAATATCCAATGTCTATAGCATCAAACGCTTGTAACAAATTGATTTCCGGTAGACTTTTTTTGTTAAAGGTAGACAAACTTATGAGGAATCTTGTCAAATTATATCAAATCTTAGATGTAAAAAGATAATTTTTTATGAATTTACAACTCAAAAAAACTCGACATTTTCTTATGCTTATAAATAGCTCAAAAAGAGTCAAAATATTTTGAAAATTGTATGGTGCATAGAAATTATTGTTAACATAAACATTTCGTGAATATAGACAGTTATTTATTTTAGAGTTAAATCAGAAATAAAAAGCTGCATGCAGGTTTTGTGTAAAAAACTCAGTTTTCCTGACGCTTTTCAAAACTATTCGGACATTTTTACCCCCCAAAGTACTATTTAGATTCACTATAATGTTTATATGATGTATTAAAAATGTATATAATTTTACCTGAGTGTTATGGTTAATCTTTATTCTTTCCTCTGCACTCAAGGGATTCCGCCATGTCTCTTTGATATTCGGTCCATAGTTTGATACATGTAATTTTTTGAAGTAGTTACTGTAGTGAGTTAGTATGTTGGAAAGGTGGGCATATGACCCTGTCTGATTTTAAAAGCAGCCCGCCTGGTTGTTTTAATTGTTATATTTTATTAGTGTAAAACTGTAAAAACATAAATGTTTATTTTAATAATATTTAGAGAAAATATTATATTGTGTACAATACTATTAAGTAGTAATTAACTAGTTACCACTATTCAAATTATTTGATAAATTGTTAATTAGACAATTACTAACTAATTAATAGTTGGAATAATATAATATTTATATTTAGACGCAGGCGCGGGACGTACATGAAAGCTGGTATGTGTGTTTTATGAAGGAAAAGGAACATAATAATATATTTTAATATGAATATAGTGTGCTTGCGAGCGGTACCGATGCGACCCAATTGCCATATAAAATTGTGTGGCCGACGAGCTATGGAATTGTTGTCTGGTAGTTGTCTCCGTAATTACTCATGATAAAACAATTCTGTAGCGCTTACGAGTTCCCAGTGGAATATTTATGTACTATATAATATAGTAATTCACAAAATATTATGTTAGAGAGTGCACTCTGTCAGCTGCAGCTGTTCCCGCGAGTAATTGCAATAGCTATGTGGTATCACTATAATGTTGTGGTATGACAATAGCCCGTCGGGCAACCATTATTTAAGTCCAAATTATATAACGTCCAATGTCGGAATGTCCATTAGTCATTATTACATTATCTTTAGACTTTAATCGTCATTTAACATTTTAACTGGACAACTCACGCCAAACCTGCAATATTATTATACAAGAAATCAATATCGATTGGAATGTAACGAAATAAAATACAATAAATTGAAAACAAAATAAACTAACGGAAACCCAAAAGTAACTATATAGTTTGTAATTTTTGAATTTAACAGTTAGGTACCTTATTTTTAAATTCGTTTATGCTCAGCCTTGAAAATTTGTATTACCTACATAGCATATTACATTGAATATTTTGTTTTTTTTTTTTTATTCAAGAGAAAAAATAACGTTTGGCATCATAGCCATTGAGGGTTTATTGTTTTTTAAAAAATGTGTCTTACATTGACTTTATTATTTATTTTTGTGCAAATAACGACTAACAGAAGATAAATAGAATAAAAGATTTTATTTTACCTATTTTCAGATCAAAATAATATGGAACTAACTACTAATTTAGAAGCATTAAGCTCAGCAAATCATGAGTTTTCGTTTTCTTTGTACAAGGTAAAGAACTAATTTTTTTATTGTAAAAATCATTTGTTTATCTGATAGCTAATATTTCCATTATAGGAAATAGCCAAAAATGAAACAGAAAATATTTTCTATTCACCATTCAGTATCCATGTGATTATGTTTATGGCTAGCACTGGAGCAGATTCAAAAACATTTGATGAAATAGTAGCCACTATGCATCTAAACAAAACTACTCATTCAATGGAAGCGTATAGAAAATTATTGGAAGACTTAACAGTGAGTTTATTATGCCACGTCTCACATTCACAAATGTATAATACCTTTTATTTATTAATGGTTTTTGATGTTTGAATAGGTATAAATTGTTATAATGTTTACTTATTTCACAATAAATTATGAAATTGATGGCTATTGAATATTAATTTCTTCCCAAATTTCATTGGTAATTTATTGTTAAAATTCAGTCTCATTATGTTGTTAAATAAAGTATATTTATGAAAATAGTTTAAAATGTAGACTTTATGACATTATATATGAAGTACTTTAATACTATTTTAGAGTAAAGATGAAAATCTGAAACTAGCAACCGGAATGTTTGTCGATATAGCTTTCAATGTTAAAGATAGTTTTGTAGAAAACTCTATGAATTACTTAAAATCTTCCATGGAAAAATTGAGTTTAAAAAAAAACCCAGAACAACAACGCCAATATTTAAATAATTGGGTTTTAAACAAAACCAATAACAAAATTAAAGATATATTTCCCAAAGGTTTTTATATAATATGTTTCTAAATGAATATAAATAATATGAGTTCCAATTTTTCTACAGGCTCCATTAATGTAGATACTGCCTTAGTATTGGTGAATGCTTTGCATTTCAAAAGTGATTGGGCACATAAATTTGAATATGTTAAAGATGGCTCTTTTTATGCGACTCCAAGCAACATAATAACAGTGAAAATGATGTACCTAAAAAATGATTTGCAATACTATCATGATAGTATCCTAAAATTCACTGCACTTGAATTACCCTATAAAGTAAATATTGCTTTATAATTACTGTAAATTTAAATTTTTGAAAAATGTATTATTTTGTATTTTTCTGTTTAGAATAATGATTTTAAAATGATAATTTTATTGCCTGATGCTAAAGATGGTTTGGAAATTCTGGAAAATAACTTATCAATAATTAATTTGCATGCAATTTCAAATAAAATGACCGAGAAATACGTTAATGTCAAACTACCTCGTTTCAAATTAGAACAGTCTGTGCAATTAAAAAAAACATTATCCAATGTAAGAATATTAAAAAAAATTAAAAAATCTATATTTATTTATTTATATTATATTTTAGCTGGGATGTCCAACAATGTTTACATCAGAAGCAAACTTTTCTAACATTGTTGAAGATGGTGAACTGTATGTGAGTAAAGTCTCCCATAAGGCATATATTGATGTAGATGAAAACGGAACTGAAGCAGCAGCAGTTACTGGTAATATAGTTTAATTTCTTACTGTGGTACAGGCGCTGACTGGTAAAATAGGGCACGGGATGCTACACAATTTAAAAGACATATAACAAAAATTATTGGGGCAAATTTAAAAAATGTAGATTATTTATAAAAAATTAATATATTTTATTTTGTTTTAAAAAAATATTAAATGTATGTTAAAAACGTAAATAAGTACCAAGTTACAACAAACTTTCAATCAAAATTGTACAATATTATAGATTACTAATAATCGTAAGTTGGTAACGATCTGCTGTTCGTTAGCTGTTTAGAGTCTTTAAATATATAATAAATAATATTAGGCAAATATATTTTAGAGCAAAGAATGCTGTAGCATCCCAGTATCCCAGCCAGTCCGTGCCTGCTGTGGTATGGTTTTATTTTACTTTTTTTTAATACCATTTCATTATTAATATTATTTCTTTAAACATGTAAATACTTATATACCGATTTAATCGTTAATAAGTAATAATTTATAAAACTGTAATACTGTATTATGATAATATTTAAAAAAAAAAAACATTCAATTTACCTTGAGTAAATATAATTAAATTAATAAGCCAATTAAAAACATTTGAAATATAATTAGGTTTTGAATGTTGTGATGGCTGTGGTGGTTGTGCAAGAAGTTCTACAGATTTTGTTGTTGATCATCCATTTATGTTTTTTATTTTAACTAGATGTAATATTATTATATTTGTAGGCCGTATGACCAAAATTGATTAATTGGCATTAATGTTATTTTACTCTTGTTAACATTATTTTTTTCAAATAATTTTATATTAGTATTATATTTTTTTTGTTTATTTATTCTGTTATCAAATGTATGAGTAAATACAATTAAACAAGTGCATAGGTATTCTGTGTATTTTTAGTTAATAATAATGTGTATTATATATTTATATGTTTTGATTTATTTTACTGTAGCTTTTATCCATACTCCTTAGTCCTTTAGTCATTTCATTGTTATTCCATTAATTGCTTCCTGTAACAATTGTTTTAACAACGATATTGATTAAGAAAAATTGTTATTTAGGCAAAATTGTATCAGTTTCTGATTTCATAAACATTTTTTTTAATTTTCTAATTTTGTGTCATTTTAGTCATTCTGAGCAGAGCTTACGTATTATTTTTTTTTAATTATCAGTAGTTTTGAGTTGGGAAAAAGAAAAAAAAAGAAAAAAAGTGGCATTTTAACGCCAAACCAGTTTTTAACAACATTTAAGTTTTACTGTTGTCACACAAAAATAAACAACCTTAAATACTTGAAATTTTCACCAAATGTGTATTTGTATCTATTATATTTAATAAAATAATAATATTTAGTTTATAAGTTTGTAAGTTAATTACTTGAATAACAGTATCATAAAATTTACTTATAAAGGGGCCTTTTTTTGTCAAAAACTACAGTTTCTAATTTCAACGATACGTTGAAAATTATCACGATTTTCATCCTGAAAAAATATTCGGATTGCCCGTAATATAATATACAAGGGAACTATCTAGCCACATTTTAGATTCTGAGTGGAGCGAGGATCTAGTGGTTTTACAAAGTGTATTTTTTTTTATTTTTTTTTTGATACAAAATGTGTACCAGAAGGAGCACTTTGATTTCAACATAATATAGTATCTTATCTTTTAGTAAATTGGATCAAGATGGTACTATAGAAAGGTCATTTTTCGACTTTCTCTATAGTTAATTAATGCAACTGGAAAAACAACCGACAAATTACAAAAAACCGCTAAAAATTTAATTTCTAACGCTTTTTTCATCACCATTATAGAAACGAATACAAATAAAAAATAAAATTTTAGTTATTTTGTTGTAGTAATAAAATATCAATACCCAGACTGACGAACCGTCCCCGCTTAATGTAAAAAAAAGCCAACGGCACGTAGTGTTCCCAAGCGGTCACCCATCCAAGTACTAACTACGCCCGACGTTGCTTAACTTCAGTGATCGGACGAGAACTGGTGTATTCAACGTGGTATGGTCGTTGGCAAATAACTATTGGAAAATGATAATAATTAAATAAAATTAGTTATCTAACATAAACAGAATGTAATTATTTATTGACGTTTTTATATGTGTGTCACAAACAAAGTTATTTAATTATTATTTTTTAATATTTATTTGGATATATTCAATTCGTAAATAATTGTTACAATAAGCATATGAGCTGAAATACAAATATACAATTGCCTTTGAAAAAAACGTGAGGGGAGTAGTTAGACTCAGCAGTAACACTCGACGTGAAATTTATTAGGCTATTTTACATAATATATACACTATACATACTTATGTTAATGATTTTTTTTTTCTTATCATTTTATATTATTTAAGTAACGAATTACGCTAAATCGCGATACCAGCGCCTCATTAATCTTCTCGATGGATTTCCCGGATTGCCGGATATGTTTGTAGAGTTGAGAACAGAGAACGAAAAGTAATTAAACAATATTTATGGTGAATAAAGAGTGATTTAAAATTTTGATAATAGTTATGCTGAAAAAATGTATTACTAATTAGTTTATTTAGTTCTAAATTTCTAAATGTTATTTTAATATAATATTATTGTGTACAAAACAAGTATTATTGTCATCATCGACACAAATACACAATTGACAGAGTGTACGGGAATTCGACAGTCAGACTCTTGTAGATCAATGAGCGGGTCGACACGTACTTACTTTTACGTAAACACAATGTGGGGTTCATAGAAAAATATTTATTTATAATTATTATTATTTTAGATTCTGAGCCGAGCGATGAATGTATTGATTTCAAAATGATGTATGCGTGTTTTTTTTAATTCCCTTTTCTCTTTGTTCTCACATTTTGGGACAGAGAAATGCCACGACACGCCGGTAAACATAATATTATTTTATTGATATTTTGTATACGTAACAAAAAAATTGTTAGTTAATGTTCTTTATGCGTCCCAGAGGGTCCCACACTCCCTGCACGTGAACATAATCATGTTCAGTGGGGCCATTATTATGTTGAAATAAATAAAATCGTACTCTTATTAATGTTAAAATCAAGAAAACAACATTTTACTGTGTAAAAGAATAATTTTATTAGATCATATTAATTTGATGAAATTTTGATAACAATTATGCCAAAAAAATGAGATACAATACAACGTTGTAAAAAACAATAAATATAATTATTTTAAAGAAAAAAAAAGGCATCGGACAAGACGAGGCGATGTGGGGGGGGGGGGGGGGGGTACGTGATGGCGAGTGGGTGGTGATGCAGATAATGATGGCCACTGGTCACCTCTACACAGTTCTCACGGCCGGTCCTGCGGGGCGGACGAGAGTCGCGGGCGCGTTTGCTCTGGACGCGAAGACGACCATGGCTGCGGGCGAAGCCCGACCACGACGGCTGCGAGAGCGATGACGACAGTTGGTGACAAACGGCTAGTGCGCGATGTAATGCGCTCGACGGTACTGCGCAGGCGCTGAAGACGACTGTTGTGCTAGCCGCGACGACGGTGACCAAAGCTCGGAGCGAGCGACGAAGACTATATATAAATATCGGCTGACAGGATCAGACCACCGGGCGAAAAAGGGAGAGAACCTGCGGACAGCATCGCAACCATGAACTTATCTTATCTTATCTTAGCTTAACTTAACTTATCTTAGTTCATGATCTCAACGCGCCGCTGTCCTGATACCGTCCATGGTTTTCGCCCTGTCGTCCGCGGAGTTACGCACCGTCGAACTCTGAAACGTTTCGTTTCCTCGAGCCCGGCGCTGCTGACGTCCGTGTTCCTGGCCACCCTGTAATTATTATAGTCATCCGTCACTCACCCGCCGTGAGAGCTCTGAGGCTTCCGCCGCCGCCGCCGCCACGAGTCGTCTTCGTGCAACACTGCAGCAGCAGTCGTCACTATTAGTACCGTCGGAACGGCGTCGATGTCCGCGCCGGTACCGATATAGCCATCCGTCGTCGTGTCGTCGTCGCTTTCGGACCGAAGCAGCCGGGCGCCCGCCGCGCCGCCAGAGGGTCTCGCGTGTCGGCGACCTCGAGCGCGCGACGTCCGCGATCCCGTCTCGCTACCGCCGGTGCAGGCCGCGGAGAACGTGTATCGGCAACTTACCGCCGATCACCCCGAAAGTGCACTGTCACGCACCTAAACCTCGACCCCACGTCATCGCCTCGCCTCGTCCGCTGCCCTCAGCCAGGGGGGAACTCTCGGACGGTTTCACTTCGGCGAACAACAGCAGAAAACGCGTGCGGCCTTGGTGATGCCTGTCCACGCAGCGGACGCGATCCTCGCCGCCGTCCGTCTGCGCGGAGCTGCGCGTTTTGCCACCGTTGCCCCCGGGTCCAGCCAGCCGATCAAGTCTCCAAAGCTGTTCTTGACCTCAGCTCCCCTGGCCGGTGTGACGAACTCCTCCGCCTCGTCACTGGGCGCTTCCACAGGCGCCTGCATCGCTGGCGCGGCGACCGCGTCGTCTTTGATCCGTTCAACCGGTCCAGTACTACTGGAATCGTCGTCCGGTTGAAGGGTTTCCGACGAGTCGCCGCCCGCGAACCTGGTCGCATAGTACAGCAGGCCCGCCAAATCCGCAACCGTAGGCTCTTCTCGGAAGTTGTCAAATACGCCAAGTTCTGTTTCCATTATATCATACTCGATGTTGTTGATGATATTCTTCAAGACGTCTTCTACGGTTTTCTCGATTTGGGCGGTTGTTTCGGTATTATGCGATTCAGCCATTTTCACAGGTAAATAATTGTACGCGTATAGGTATAGTCAGAATAAATTGCAAGTGAGCCGATTCCGAATTTCGTCCTAGGCCGTCGCCGTTAATTTAAAACAAACATCGTTTATTAGTAGCCAGCAAGCAAACCATCGTATTGTTATTAATCGACTTGCAGCATCGCGACTGGATTTCGTTTATTTTTCCGAACCCTATTATTATTATTATTATTATTATTATTATTGATATACCAATACTGTACTTACGTTATAACGCAGTGGTATACTATTGTATTACAATATTTTAACGATGACTTATCAATCGATCTGCATTATATACTGTGTACTCGTTTTATACTTTTATAGGTGAAATCCGAGGTGAAATCTTTTAGATTCTGATGTCCGTAAACAGCTCAAAAAGAGTCGAATTATTTTCAAAATTGTATGGTGTATATAAAATGCTAATATAAACATTCAGTGAAATATTCAAGTATCTACAGTCATTCGTTTTTTAATCACAATAAAATAAGAAAATCGTAATATGAGAAATCGAGTGAATATCAAATGTTGTAAAAATATGAATTTCAAATGCTCATAAAAATGTAATTTAACTTTATTGTAGACATTTTTTTGTTGATAAAGGTGGAAAAATTTACGAGGAATCTTGTATTCCATTTTCGAATCCTAGATTTAAAAAGAAAATATTTGATGAATTTCTAACTCAAAATAATTTGAAAATTTTCGTCATTTTTACGTATTTTGTCAATATTTGAGATTTAAATGATTATAAAAAAGAATGTGACTAATGATTTTTAATTTTTTTTATCTGCCTTTGAAACAATATACTAGAAGCATTTTATTAAATTTTCAAGTTTTTTAAACCAACAAATAAAATGTTATTGATATTTATAGAAAAAAACTTTAAAAAAATGGAAACTGAAAATGTCCGTAAACAGCTCAAAATAAGTCAAAATATTTTAAATATTTTATCAATCATAGGAATTTATAAAATAAACATATCATATAAATTTCAAATTCTAATATGAACATTCAGTCAAAATTTCATGTATCTACGTTCATTTGTTTTAAAGTTACACCAAAAACCAAAATCGATTTTCTCGAAAACAGATTGTTTGTAAAAATTCCTATTTTTCCTTAATTTTTCTTTTGTTTTTGACGGCGTTTTTGAAAATTACTGGGAAATTTTTACTTTTTACCCACCCCCAAACTACAAACTAGATTCACTTTCCTATCAGAAAAGATACTGTTAAAGAAATTCTTAGCATTTTTACCTCGATTTTTACTGTCCTAAAAAGTGATGACAGACACAAAAAAAAAAATTTTAATTACAAAAAAAACACACATCATTGTAAAATCAAAATCAATACATTCATCGCTCCGCTCAGAATCTAAAATAAGTTTGAAATCGATATTAAAAGTCGAGCTTGAAATCGATTTCAAGCTCTGATAGCATTCATTATAATCTCAATTATTTTTAATCGATAGTAACACAACGGACGGCTTATTGGTAAAATACACCTAAATCAGAAATGTATTGCGATAAGACCCAGTTATCATATTTGGATTAAAGAATACACTACTAGTAGGTCACGATCATCTCGTTGAATTCGGCAGCTTTTCGTTTTCAAACACGTAGAAATCGAAAAATACTTACGACTATACGTTATAATAAGCAACGGTAAGTACCTACCTACTTTTCTGCTTCATAATAATATTATTAAAATAAATTATCCTCAACTTTTTTTTAAAATCCTTTTCTTAGTTGTAAGTGAAACTTATATATTATGAAACTTCAGTGCTTGATTTAGAAAAAAATTAAAAGGGGGACTCAGCGGAAGTTGGATGAAAAAGCGTTCCACACAAAATGAACCGTTACGTTACCATGGGGGCTTCGTCTCCACCGACCCTCCGAAAAGTAGCAACAATCACACCAAAACAATATTCAATTTATTCTTCAAATTATATATAAAAAAAAGAAAAACACTTAATTATTAATTATTTTCTTAAAAACATCAATTATTAATAAATTATGCAAGAAACAATAGGTCCATAAATGTTGAAATGAACTATCTTTGTTTTTGTTTTGTGATGCATAATACAATTTCGAAATGAGCGACGGTAAGTACCTATACCTAATTTTCTATTTATTATAACATTATTATAATAGATTACGCTCAACTTTTTTTTAAAATCCTTTCCTTAGTTGTAGGCGAAACTTATATATTATGGAACATTGATGTACAATGTTCAAAATTGTATTTTATAGGAATATATTATTGATAATCTCGCGTAACTGCAGGTCAGGGTCGGGTAAAAAAGGCACGCGTTTTCAGTTTTATTATCTACAGCGTTCGTGTATAACTAATTATAATTAACCAATCGCCTCAGTTGCGCATTATTTAGTATAGTACATAATAAGTAGTCTACTATACTTAGTAGAAATCAATGCTTTACTTTTTAAATTAATTTTTTGAGAGAAAAAATAATCCTGTGGCATCATGGCCTCTGCGAGGAGTTTATTGTTTTTAGCAAAATGTTTTACATTATTTGCGGGGATGATATTTTTTTTATACAATAAAAATAATACAAAAAATTAATAAAAGCAATATTAATTTAATATTATTTATCATATTACAATAAACCAATTTATCATAAATACAAACTATATAATCTACTTATTAATAATCGGATTTTTAATATCGATTTCCAGCCGAAACACTTGTATAAAAGTTTCGAATTTAGTTTATAATTATATTACAATTAAAAATGTTTATGAATTATTTGAAAAATAATTTATTTTATTTAGACAAATTTGAATTTTAAAAGCTTAAAGAAATGTTACATTGTTTTTATTATACTATTTGTTAATATTTAATTATTTTAATAAGTACATATTCTACGTATGTATGACGTAATGTATTATTGTTATTAACTTTTGATTCAATACTGATACTCAGTGGCGGCTCGTGGGTGATGGTGGTTGAGGCGCGACTTTAAATATAATAGTGGTAGCCATAGGTATAACAAATTATTTAAATATACGAAAATATACATCTTACCATGACAAAATAGATATATTTTATCATGCATCTTACTTTTTAGATAGTCGCAGTAGAAAATGGAAATTAAAATAATAATAATAGCGATTAGCAACCGACAACGCTGTTAATTTAAAAATAAATTACCCAATATAGTAATATATAAATATTTTATTGAATCGGACGACGCGCTGCCGATCGTCCAAACCCGTATAATATAAGAATCGCGGCAACAATAAACGTACCCACTACCCACCCGCACGCAAACGATTTCGCGTGTCGCTTATAAATTATTATTATTATATAAGAATTCTGAATATTGCTTGTACGACGCTGCCGGTCGTCCTCCAATATCCGTATATAAGAACGCAGCTTAAACGTACCCACACGCACACGATTGCACCGCGTCGCTTATACATGCGTGATACGAGTATTGTTCGGACTACGCTGCCGATCGTCCAAACACTGCTCGTGTGTACATGCGTACGGCGTACCCATATGGTCCAGGTATCTGAGAGAAATAACCTGTTCAACGCACACGACAATTAATGTAATACATAAATGTAAAGTAGGTAGTAACCATAGTCGGTAACTTATAACTATTTTACTATTTAAAAATTTTCAATATTTAAAAAAAATGTAAAACCAAGAATATTATAAAATTGATTTTCTTCATTTGATTAATTTTAGTAGGGGGTGCGATCGTCCCGTCGTCCAAACCACGAGCCGCCACTGCAGTGATACCTATCGTAGAACGGTGTGAATAAAGGTTCATGCTATAAGATGTAAATAAATTGTAATTTACAAATACCTATATGAATAATATATAATATGCAAATTTCTAAGTTTTTATCGAGCACTCGTTGCAAGTGGTGTATTTACATCCTAATACGTCGCGTGTGCGTTTATCGTATTTGTGCCGTCTATGTCTTAATTAATAATTAGGTACTCTCAAGTCTCAATAACATACCACGCTGTACACCTAAAGTGTAAATCGGCAATCTGTTCAAATTGTAGTTCAATTTTTATACTATAAGGCCGTTAAAGATAGTTGGATTTGTGAACTTTGTAATGAAAATTGAATGAAAAAGTTGTTAACTTGCCGTAAATATAAGCTCAAAATTTGACAAAATTAAAGTTATTTTAGGTTGTCCGATTTTAATTTAAAAAAAAAATTTAAACTCGACAGAAAATTGTCAATAGATCACATGGAGAATTTTATAAAAATAGTAGATTCATGCGATTTTTACTGAATATTTATATTCATATTTTGATACATGTTGAACTATATTTTATAGGCTTATGCAATTTTTGATAATTTGTTATTTTGTAAATTTATGTTGATAAAAAAAAAATTGTTTTTGGTCAAACATTTTGAAAAAGTAATACAAAGTTCTTCGTGAATTGTTGATAGTGGAAATTAAAAAAAAAAAGTAGAACGTAAATCCACAATAATTTTTTATGAGCATCCGAAGTAAAAATCTCGAAAATTGTAAATCATTTTGTGTTAGAAATTAATAAAAAATGTTCTCTTTATATCTGAGATTTGAAAATGTAATACAAGTTTCCTTATAAGTTGTCTAACTTTATCAAAATATGATCTACATAAATGTCTCCCGAAAAGTCAAGTTAAATTTTTAATCTATAAAATAAAGTATAAATATCAATACAATTTTATTTGTTGGGTAAAAAAAGCTTGAAAATTTAATAGAAAGGTCCAAATATATTGTTTCAAAGGCAAATCATAAATATTAAAAATACATAGGCACAATTTTTTTTAAGCTTTTAAACTTTTAAAGTTCAAATTTTGACAACATTTATCAAATTTAAAATTTAATAATTATTTTGTAGTTAAAAATGTATAAAATGTTCAACTTTTATAGCTAAGGATTAAAAATTGAAAACAAGTTCCATGTAAATAGGTTATATATAAATTACTTTCTTCACAATAATATCATCAAATTTACATAGTAATATCATAGACTGTCTCACCGTCTTCGCTCAGAATCGTTTTTCTTATACAATGATATTATATTATTGAATTGAAATTTAACACCCTCCATTACAATGACCCATTTGTAACCTACTGTACAGCAGAGTGAAACCCAATTGCCCAACTTTTTTTTCTTTGAATGTCAATAAAATTTTATTTGTTTGGTCAAAAAGTTTGAAAAGTAAATACAAGGTTCCTCACGCATTGTTATGATATCAGCTTAAAAATATTAAAAATATGTAGGTAGGCAATATTTATATCATAAGCATTTAAAGTTCCAATTTTGACAAAATTGATCATATTGAAAATTTACACATCATTTTGCAGTTAAGAATTTGTAAAATGTTCAATTGTTTAGTTAAGGATTAAAAATTTAAAATGCAAGTATAGTTCATATTATAACCAAAAAATCTAAAATTTATATAAGAACACAGTTTTTTTTTATAGTTATTTTAAGTTCAAATTTGGTTTAAATTAGATATTTAAATGAAGAATAATGATTTTCAATCAGTCATGAAATCCCTGTTACATTATTTGATAATCAAAGTCGTATATTGTACGATAGCTATTGTTTATTAAATATAACTATTGCAAAGTGTTAAGTGTGAATAAATAAAAGTATTTTTTTAATATACATGTTTCAGATCGAATAAAATGGAACTTTTTACAAATTTAGAAGCATTACGCTTGGCAAATCATGATTTTTCATTTTCTTTGTACAAAGTAAAGAAGTAACAACTATTTTTTTAATTGTAAGTATTGTTTTACCTAATAGATAAATTTTTTCATAGGAAGTGGCCAAAACGGAAACAGGAAATATTTTCTATTCTCCACTCAGTATTCACGTTATTATGTTTATCGCTAGTGTTGGAGCAGTGTCAAAAACATTTGATGAAATGGTAGCCACCATACATTTAAATGAAACTACTTATTCACTGGAAGCGTATAGAAAATTATTGGAAGACTTAACAGTGAGTTTGTAGTTTGTTTATAATACCTCATTATTTATTAATATGATTTTTTAAGCGTTCATTACAGGTATAAGTTAAAAGGACGTAGTAATAAGAAATGTTAGTACATAAAAACTAGGTTAAGAAAACAATTATAATTAACATGAAATATTTATCATAGGTTCAATATTTTAAGTTGAGAGTATATAAAAAATTTTTATTTTTAAACCTAAGATTTGAAATTAGTTTTTTTTTCTATAAATATCAATACAATTTTATTTGTTGATTCAAAAAGCGTGAAATATTAATACAAGGCTCCTGATATATTCTTACAATAGCAGATAAAAAATATTAAAAATACATTAGCACGCTTCTTTTTTTATAATCATTTAAAGTTCAAATATTGACGTAATTTATAAAATTGAAAATTTACAAATTATTTAGTAGTTAAAAATGTATAAAACGTCCAACTTTTAAAGCTTAGGATTAAAAATCTAAAACAAAGTTCCACGTAAATAGGTTAAATATAAATTACTTTATTCAAAATAATATCAAACAAATATAATTGTTAAGATTATTAGGTAATGGCTTTTTTAAAAATATTTATGTGTATTACTATAATATTATTTTAGAGTGAAAATGATAATCTGAAACTCGCAACCGGAGCGTTTGTCGATACAGCATACAATCTTAAAGATAGTTTTGTGGAAAACACTAGAAAATATTTAAAATCTTCTTCGAAAAAATTAAATTTTAAGAATGACCCAGAACGACAGCGCCAATATTTAAATAATTGGGTTTTAAACGAAACCAATAACAAAATCAAAGATGTATTCCCCAAAGGTTACAAATTTATATAATATGTTTATGATTAAATATGAATAATGTAAGTAATAATTATTTTTCCAATTATTTTTACAGACTCTATTGATAATGATACTGCCTTAGTATTGGCAAATGCTGTACATTTTAAAAGTGAATGGGCACATCAATTTACAAGTGCAGGTACAGACGGCGCTTTTTATGTGACTCCGAGCAACAAAGTAGCAGTAAAAATGATGACTCGTGAACATGGGTTTCAATACTATCATGATAGTCTTCTACAATTCACCGCACTTGAATTACCCTATGAAGTAATAATATTGCTTTATAAATGTAATTTTAACATTTTGAAAAATATATTATTTTGTATTTTAGAACAATTCTTTTAAAATGATAATTTTATTGCCCGATGATAAAGATGGGTTGAATAAACTGGAGAATAACTTTTCAAAAATTAATTTGCATGAAATTTCACAAAATATGACCCAGCATTATATCAGAGTCAAATTACCTCGTTTTAAACTAGAACAGTCACTGCAATTAAAAGAAACATTATCCAATGTAAGTACCTACCTATAAGAACGAAATAAGTCTAAATTTAATTATTTATTTAATATTTTAGCTGGGATGTCCAACCATGTTTACACGAAAAGCAAACTTTTCTTACATTGTTGAAGATGGTAATCTTTATGCGAGTGAAGTTGTGCACAAGGCATATATTGATGTAAATGAATACGGAACTGAGGCTGCAGCAGTCACAAGTAAAAATAAAGTTTATTATTCTTACCGGGGTTTAGTTATCGTTCTGAATTTTTACTTTTTGGGGGGAAATAATATTTAGTATACTATGGCCCAGGAGAGAGCATTTCTGGGCGGCGGCTCAAACGTGTCCGTTTTCACGCATTCCCATCACAAAACCTTCCCGTACGCTGGCCGCCGCCAACTCAAGCCGCTGCCACCGCGGAGCTAATTCATTTGGATGCGCGAGCGAGAAGTACTCTCTCCTGGGCCGCAGTATAGTTGATATTGTTTCTGTAAATATGTAAATATCTATTGAATGATTTAATCGTTAGGTAGTAAATATATTCATTTCTATAACAGGGATGTCAAATGTTCCATCATTAAGTGCTAAAATTAATCTGGTTTTTTTTCTGCGGCCCATGCAACTATAAAATATAATATACTTGTGGATGAATAAAAAAAATTGTGGGCTAATTATTTATTATTAGAAAATATGTATAATATAATAAATATTTTTATTTTTTAATTGCCCTCAGTAGTTAACATTCAATATTTTTCTTTACCACGAATCTGCCACCCACACATTTTAGACCTATTGTATACAAGGTGTAACAGAAAGACCTGACGAAAAAAAAATGATGCTACTTTAACGTATGACAAAAATTATTAAGATTATATGATTAGTAAATAATTAAAGAAATATACTCATGTCAGCAAAAATTAAAAAAAATTTTTGTATGATATTTGTGTAGTGCAAGTGACTATAAATAATATATTTAAAAAAAAATTTTAAATATTGATAAGAACAAAAGTTATTCCAAAAGTCAGTTCTATCTGTTACATCTTGTATATTATACCTTCTCCACAAAATGTATAGGTACCTATGATAATATTAAAATATAAAACTGTCAATGTGACCTTAATACCTACATATTATAAATGATATTATCTAATTATAACATTTGAAATATTATTAGAAATGGAATTTATCCCAAGGCGTGCAAGATTATATCAAGATTTCATTGTTGATCATCCATTTATGTTTTTTATTTCGACTAGATGTAATACTATTATATTTGTAGGTCGAATGAACACAATTATTGATTAATTGGTCAATTGATCAATTGATTAATTTATTAAAGTTTTTTTAGTTAGATATTTAATTTTGTCAATAACTCAATGCAAATGTAAAACAACTCAAATTTAAAGATTTCAATCTTGATTATTGAAAAAAAATGTGTATTACCTACTTACTTAATAGTTATATTATTACTGTTTTTTCATATAGATATTTTATGTAAAACCTTGAATATAATTCATAAATTAACGTTACATTTTTTGAAATTATATATTATTTTTAATTTTACATAATAGGCAATGTTATGCACTCCAGTTACCGATTTGAATTGTAATGTATTCAGCGTCACATATGCATCATTTAATGTTGTGTCTTACGTGTAGCTATAAAAGTTAATAAAGTAATGTTATAAGTCTACTGCTGTATTTAGAAATCATATGATGTATATAATATTAAATTGAGACAAGTACAGTATATACGATATTTTTATATTTAAGTTTATAAATGTATTTTGGTTTTATTCAGACATCAGGAACATAACAATAAATAATTACAACTTGTACTTCGGCGTGAATTTACAAATTATTTAGGTATTATTTGTCATTTTGTGCTGCAAGTTTGGCTAGTACTGTTGTAAGAAGGGAGAGCATTGGATTTATGAGAGCATGGAAGTCACCGATAAATTTAGATAATAAAGTACCTGTGCCTGATTGATTGTTGTCAGATTTTGGTGGTTCTTGATTTGAGGTTATATTTTCATATGTAAATATGTTCTATTGTGGGAAGATGAGGGATTGGATTCCGCCGAAAGAGACGCTGTGGTTTTTAGATTGAATTAGTTGGTTCGCGATTAGATTCGCGAAATACAAAAATATGCTCCCGGCCCGATGCGCAATATAATTATGTAGGTATAATATTGTAAGTAGTAAGTACTATGAGTACATAATTTTGCAGTGGAAAATGTTATATGTCCATTAATATGATTAATATTAATGTAATAATTGTATAATAAATAATTTAATATTATGTATAATTATTTGATACTTAACAATTTATGAAATCGAATCCACGATTGATGCCACCCAATCAAAACATCATAATATATTATAATAATTGATTACCTACCTCATGTAGCCACGCACCGCTTCGTTACACCATAAGGTGAATATTGGTAAAAATAGTGTATAGTGTAGCAAAGGCGGGGAGTGAGAAATTTCAGTCACTGGTGACGTTTGCGGCAAGAGTCCCAAGACTGAAATATTGTTGGTCACTTGCCACGGCCCTTTGCCACACATACTATTTTTCGTTACGCCTCTGTTTCATATAGAACGGCATGAGTGTAACCCGTTCCTTCCAGCTAGTATCCAGCATGTATATTTTAATCTGATTTGTACAGTTATAAATTATAATATCGCCGAGTAGTAGGTATTTCCATTTTTCCGCATGCTCCTAACGTTCTGGGATTTCCACTTTACCGTCCGCGGGTCGAAAAAAAAAAGATTTACATCTTCAACTGTATCGACGCGAAACAGTATAGGTACACCATAAGTCATAACTATTCATTGGGCATAAGTTAATAAATGTCATAAGACACACTGGCGTACAGTGGTGTAGCCAGAGGGGTGTTTTGGGCGTTGTAACCCCATTAGTCGTTTTTATGCAAAATATAAAATTATAAACAACAGAATGACCTGACAATTGAAATAACTTTTTTGTCACGCCTGCACCGAAAGTTTAGTTTTCGATGAAGCGTTGGAAAGTGACGTTTTTCCGTCCAGAGTGCGGTAAAGTGGGAATCCCCAAAAGTACCGGGCGGTAAAGTGGAATTTCCCAAAAGTACTGGGTGGTGAAATGGAAATCCCCAAGAGTACTGAGCTCAGATATCACGCGTATTCTTTGAATAAACAGACACTAAAATCTATACTATGGTCCTTACAAAACATACACTTTTGGTTACATCTTATATTCATATTATAACCTCCATGCATGACGCTTAAAATAAATAAAACCACATCGTTTCTTTCATGAAATATTGATTTCGTAGAATAGTCTGGTTGTTGCATAGATCTGTTGTATCATGCATAATATATCAAAATTATAATTAAAACTAGGTTAAGTAAACATTCATATGTAACAGGTAAAATACCGAAACAAAACAAATCAAATCATACAATACTCAATAAGCTAAGTAACATCATAGAAACAATTATGCATTCCACCAAATTAGGATAAGATAACAATTATTATGTATTACAATAACAATTAGTATAATTTTAAGCATAGTCAGTAAGTATGATGTAACTAGGTTAAACTTATCGATATTAATATCGATCCTACCAATAGTGCTTCGATTGTAATATTGATATATAAGTAATATGGGAAGACAGAAAGAGGGTCAGTGAGTGGTGATCGTGTGACTCGATCGCCACTGGACGTCAAAATTTAATAAAAGTGCTCATTATAAATATAAAGTTCGTTTATTTGTGTACGTCTGTTAACGGCGTATACGACAGATCCTAGCCTCAATTACCTTTGCCGTGATGGCGCGATCAATGAACGCAGAGGCATGACAAAAAAAAGTATGTGTGGCTCGTGCGGGAAGGCAATTTCAGTCTTGGGCGAAATGCGGCCCTCGCCTATAGGCTATAGCTCGTGCCCCACACGTCACCCGTGACTGAAATAGCTCACAAATTGTTAAATGCATTTTGGAAGTACAATCAAATATAGTATTATAATATAGTAAAATATTTGAACGTAGTTACCGATTTACCTGGGAATCATAATTATTATTTTAAAAAAATAGTTGTTTTGGACTAATATTTATTAAGTTACTATTGTGTTTAGTATTTATTACAAATTGACTGTATAATATTATATTATACTATAAGTATATAATCGTATAATATGTATATTTACAGTTGATTTGGTGAACTAAAAAAACACAAGACTTTTATAAATGGAATTTATTAGACAGATACGTATTCTAGTGAGTGGTGGTAAGTAGTGTGTGGACATTTATTCACTAAAAAGTATCAAAATAAGTCATATAATAGGTATGTAGACAAAATCATGAAAATATGCAAGAAAAAAAAACATTATAGGTAATTGGATAATATTATAAAAAAACACACAATTTGTAATTGATAATTTTCAGTACGTGTTCATACATTTATGAAATATTATTATAATTTAAACCAAATGAAAAAATGTATAATCAGGTATCTTAATATCTTTATTTCAATAACCATTTATAGTGTCTAAAAAAATAATTTTTGTATTTTTTACACGACGAAATATTATACTATACATTTTCATTTATGGTCGTAAAGATTAGGTACTGACACTCGATACGACAAAAAGTAAAAATATTCACGGTCTACTGATAAGACATCGCCTGTATTAGTTATTAATTTTAAACTTTGGGAATGATTATCGGTCCACCGATACGACCTTAGCACGTACGATTTTAATTTTGATATCTACCATTAAGTCATATCTACAGTATGCTAAAAGTCGGCCTCATATACAAATGGCCTATTGTAACATTCATGACGTGATCTGCAATTTTCGAATAACAAATTATTATTTAGCCTTAGCTATCAGTTGATAGTTGACTGTCGTAACGCACGCACGTTCGTATATGCTTCTCGACTATCTATACAGTTATACGTTTTCTTTTTGAATTGTACTGTCTTTTTTAATTTTACTTTTATACCTCTGTTTTATTTTACTATGGAGGACACTAATTTTTCTGATAAATTGGACGACAAAGTTTTCAAATCCATCAATGAAATCAATGATCTTAGCGGTAAGTTACATAATATCTAAGCAATTTAATCTTAATGAACTTCTGACTAAAAACAAATCAATTAAAACTAAAATTGAACAACAAAAAAAATATCTAAATTGGAACTTAATCAATAATCATACCCGCTCAACAATATTAAAACAAGAAAAAATATTTGCTGAGATTAATGACTGTCAGTCTAGAAGTTGCAACGTTATTAATATATTTAATCCAACTGAAACCCAGTCAATGGCTGACGACAAACTGAGTACTTCTAATATATTACGTTAAATTGATGTCATTGTTGATCCTATAAGTGTTCTACGTTTGGGTAAATTATCAAATAAAAATAGGCCTATTTGAGTTACTCTGCCTAGTCAATAAGATGCTTTCAAAATTCTAAAAAATAAACATAAGCTTAAAAATCTGGATTCTTTTAAAAATATTACTGTATCAACGGAGAGAACTCTGCTTCAACGAAATATCTTAACAATCCATTAAGATGAATTAAATGCAAGAAAAAACGCAGGTGAAAATGATCTGTTTATTAATTATAATTATAATTTATATGTTGTTTCAAAAAACTGATTAAACACCTAATTTAAATATAAATCACTTATCAATATATTATCAATTATCAAAATAGCCGTGGTTTAAATAGGTACCTATATTAAATTGGACGTTTTTTTTCGTATTTTGACTCAACTCTTTCTTTCAATATGCATTATTTAAACATTAAAAAAATACATCTACTACATTAGGATTCATAAATAGGACTTGTAAAGATTTTACTAATTCCGATGACTTAAAAACTCTCTATACTTCTCTGGTTAGGTTCTAATCTGGAATACAATTCAGTCATATGGTCACCTACTAGTATTGTTCAGAAACAAAGTTTTGAAACTATTCAAATCGATTTATTCGATTTATTTCGTAAAATTTAATATCCTTCGTCAACCACACTCAAAATGTACACCGTTGTTAATCGTATTAATTACTATGACCAGTCTAGCTGAAAGGAGAAAAATCATGGATTTGAAGTTTCTTCATAAAATAGTAAATGGTTATTTAAACCGTCCTGAATTACTCATCTGCTTAAATTTTAACTGTCGATCTAGATCTGCAAAAACGTATTCCATTCCATTTCAAAGAATAAATTATGCACTGGGTTCACCTATTAATGGATTAATGGAAGTAGCTAATGACGTCCAGGTAGATTTATTTAATTGTCATTCTTTTGATTGATTTTGTTATTATATTACTTATTATTTATTATTTATTATTAAATAACTATTATAAATTATTATTATACTTTATTTATTATTTATTATTACTTATTATTTTATAACTAGTCATAAAAACATTATACCCAACTAGTTTTTTTTTAAATTATTGTCTACACAATTGTTTTGCTCAGTCAAGAAATCCACAGTATTTTTGTGAGCGTCTGAGTTTCACAAATCACAGCGAACATTTGAAAATTATTTTGAATTAGAAAACCATAAAATTGTTTCAATACATATCTAAGATTTTTATAATCTAATACAAAAATACAAAATTCCCCATTAGTTTTCATACCTATTGCATAAAAAAGTCTATGCAACGAATACATTTTTATTAAATTTATGTACCCACTGGCCCAACTTTTTCATTTTTGAGTTACAGCAAAAAAAAAGATTGTGTCAAAATATTTACCAATAAAAACACTTTGATAATATACTAATTTGCAGGTATCTGTTCTAGGTATAATTCTGTGATCTGATCAGTCAGAAATTGTATATACCTAGTCTAAACAATATATTGCTTTATCGTTTATTAGATAAGTGTTCAATATAAACAAAACTATCAAACTTGAGATCCCTATTAAATAATTCAGCAATAATTGTGTATTAAATAATAATAGTTAAAATATACCTTGTATGTGTGAATATTAAATTAATTTTTATCTATTTCAGATAAAAAAATGGTGGAACTCACTGCAAATTTAGAAACATTGCGCTCGGCAATTCATAATTTTTCGTTTTCTATGTATAAGGTAAAGAATTAATTTTTTTAGTGTACATATCATACGTTTACCTAATAGTTAATAATCTATAGGAAGTAGCTAAAACTGAAACGGGAAATATTTTCTATTCTCCATTCGGTATCCATTTGATTATGTTTATGGCTAGTACTGGAGCAGCTTCAAAAACATTTGATGAAATAGTAGCCACTATACATCTAAATGAATCTTCTCATTCAATGGAAACATATAGAAAATTATTGGAAGACTTAACAGTGAGTTTGTAATTTATTTATAATAAGGTTTTATTTATCAATATGTATTTTTATAATAATATACAAATATACCTATATATTATTTTACTGTTTACTAATTTTACCATAAAGGAATTGAAAGCAATGAATTATTAATTTATTCTCAAATATCACGGTAATTTACTTTAGGTTCTGAGCGGAGCGATGATTTTACAATGATGTTTTTTTTTGTTTCTGTCATCACCTTTTAGGACAGTAAAAGTGCTTGGATTTTCTTCAACAGTATCTTTTGTGATAGGAAAGTGAATCTAGTTGGTACTTGGGGGGGGGGGGGGGGGGGTCGAAAACAAAAGAAAAATTAAGGAAAAAATGAGAATTTTTACACAAAATCGATTTATTACAAAATATTTTAGTTTTTATGTAACTCTAAAACAAATGACCATCTACATGGTATTCTTACTGAATGTTTATATTAACATTTTCTATACACGGTCATATTTTCAACATATTTTGATTTGTTTTAAACTGTTTACGGAAATTTGCAGTTTCCAATTTTTTAGCGATTTTGTTATTTTGTTGGAATTCAATTACAAATAACTGTAAGTACATGTAAATTTGAATGAAAGTTTATATTCTCATTTTATATACACCATAAATATTTTGCCTTTTTTTGAGCTGTTTACGGACAATTTCAAACATAAATTTTTTTAGTTTTTTTTTCTATAGATATCAATACACTTGTATTTGTTGGGCCCAAAAGCGTGAAAATTTAATTCAAGGCTCTTGATATAATATTGATACAAAAGCAGTTTAAAAATGTTAAAAATACATAGGCACATTTTTTTTTATAAGCATTTAAAGTTCTTTTTTTGACAAAATTTATCAAATTATTCTGTAGTTAAAAATGTATAAAATGTTGAACTTTTATAGCTAAGGATTGAAAATTTAAAACGATAAAAAGATTCCACGTAAATAGGTTATATATAAATTACTTTCTTCACAATAATATCATCAAATTTACATAGTAATATCATAGACTGTCTCACCGTCTTCTCTCAGAATCGTTGTTCTTATACAATGATATTATATCATTTAATTCAAATTAGTATGTAACCTACTGTACAACAGAGTGAAACCCACTTTCACACCTTTTTTAATTTAATATCATAATGAAATAACATTAAAGTTTGTAAAATAATAAAATAGAGAGAACTTATAAAAATATAGTTTTGTACTACCTTTATCCTATTTTAGAGTGCAAAAGATAATTTAAAACTGGCAACAGGAATGTTTGTCGATACAGATGTTGATGTTAAAGATAGTTTTGTGAAAAACTCTAAGAAATATTTAAAATCTTCAATGGAAAAATTGGATTTCAAGAATGACCCAGAAAAACAGCGACAATATTTAAATAATTGGGTTTTAATCCAAACCAATAACAAAATCAAAGATTTTTTTTCCAGCAAAGGTTATTTACTTGAATTATATTTTAATAATTAAATATGGATTAGTAACGAGATTATGTTTTAATTTTTGATAGATTCAATTACTGAAATGACTGCCTTAGTATTGGTGAATGCTGTGCATTTTAAAAGTGATTGGGCACATAAATTTAAAGATGTTTATGATGGCTATTTTTATGTGACTCCAAGCAACGAAGTAACAGTCAAAATGTTGAATCTCACACGTGATTTTCAATACTATCATGATACTGTTCTAAAATTCAAAGCACTTGAATTACCTTATAAAGTGATAATACTGCTTATAAATGTAAATTAAAAATTTTGAAAAATGTATTTTTTTGTTTTTTTTGTTTAGCATCATGGTTTTAAAATGATAATTTTATTACCCGATGATAAAGATGGTTTGAATAATCTAGAAAATAATTTTTCAAAATTTAAATTACATGACATTTCAGAGAAAATGACCCAGGAATATGTTGATGTCGAATTACCTCGTTTCAAAATAGAACAGTCACTGGAATTAGATAAAACATTATCCAATGTAAGTATAGTTACGATTAATTAAATTAATATTTATTGATTTACACAATATTTTAGCTTGGATGTCCAACAATGTTTATACCTGGAGCCGCAAACTTTTCTAACATCGCTGAAGATGTTAAACTGCATCTATATGTGACTAAAGTCTTGCATAAAGCATATATTGATGTAGATGAAAACGGAACTGAGGCTGCAGCCGTTACAAGTAATAATAATGTTTATTATCTTAAGGGGTTTTATAAAGCACCCCTTCTCAAAATTTATGTCCGTGAGAACATTAAAAAAATAAAACTTTTAATTTAGTTATAGTATCTAAATATAATTAAATATATAAGCTATTTAAACCTTTTAATAATTATAGGTTTCACACTTAGGAAAGGGTCAAGACGTTCTAAAGATTTTGTTGTTGATCATCCATTTATATTTTTTATTTCAACTATGTGTAATTTTATTTTATTTGTAGGTCGAATGACCAAAATTGATTAAGTAGCACAACATCTTATTTGAGTAATTTTAATATTGGCTTTATATTTTGTGAACAGCATTATTTATTTTGTATCATAAATATTATGTTTGTTAATTTATTTTGTTAACAAATGTTATTGATTTATATTAATAAGATAATAAATATTATTTATTAGAGAAATTCAACAATCTGTTATGAATTTGATTCTTATAAGTTGAAGCATTTTAAAGAGGTGCTCAAACAGGGGCATTGAGGTTCACATTGGAAATTTTATTTTTATTTATTAATAGTTCCCATTGGTTATTTGGGCAGATCGGGTACAAGCTTGCATGAATCGAATTATTGAACATTGCCTACCAAGGTAATTGGTGAAAGAGTTGCCCTTTCTCTGCGATCTGACGTAGTCGGATTGCTTACCAGGGTGGCCGAGTTGTACTTACTGCAGCAAGTTACACCCAAATGTAGTTGAACAATCATAATTTTTTTAAGATTTTCGATTTTTTACGGGTAATTAAGTGCTCGGGTTCTGCTATAAAAATATATATTTACCATTTATACCGCTAGAAACATTTCATATCGTTGTCATTAACCGTTTTTTATATTTACTTGCCGATCACATTAAACGATAAAATTTGAATAAAAAATTATACATATCATCGTCCGAAGGAAAAATAAACAATCAACCACGGGCTAAACTGTGCCGGGTCGTCCAGTATATTATATATATATATATAAATGTATAATACTCGGTTGTTATAGACAAGTAATACTAATCTCAATCTCAATACTTAAATATAAATCCAGGTCAGGCATGTGTAGCTAAATAGCCTAGTTATGTCGCCGTGTTATAATTTCGTTATTGAATAATATTCTAACAATTATAATCTTTATATACATAAATGAATGTCTGTGTGTCCATATTACTATGGCAACCAACCCCGGGAAGCGAATGAATGTTTGTCTGCCTGTGTGCGTGTCCTATGGTTGCCATGGTTACCATGGGTTTTGACTTAAGACATATTGATATTATAGACATTTTATAATTTTATTGATACACCACACACTATCATCAAGATCACTAACTATTTTATTTATTGCATTTTTATTTTATTTTATTAGTTATACCATTGGTATTATTGGATTGATTTCACGTAAACTTTTTATTAGACTCTTTACTTTGTGATTTAAATTGTTGAGTATAGTTTTCTCCGTGTAATTGGGAGAGTTTCTTGAACTAGTTAATTATGTATACCTAATATGACAGCTTAATGTATTTTCCTGTTCTTCTGTCTATTATTTCTATAGCATTGAGTATGTTGTAAGTTGATTTGTATGTTTTTAACCGAAATTTGTCTAAATGTATAATTTATTAACAGATAATATTTGTATGGTTGAATAATTCCTCTGATGGCCGATGGGTATTTTAATGGTAGATAGTATGCTACTTTTACAATATTTTTTGTGTAATAGGTATGCAATGCATTAATGCCTGTTCTATTAGTGCCTCCCCAACATGTTATGCCGTATAAATGTATAATATAATTGAATTACAGAGTGTCATGAATATTATTATAGCAGTATTATACTAGCCTATAATATATAGGTACACTCACACATTAAGAGGACGCCACCCGGTCATTTGTAAACTCCGTCTTACAAACGCACAACATGGCAAATTTTAAGTTCCTGCCTGTAATTATTATTATTATTATATTATATAGGTAATATCATAATATTATAATATATTTTTACGAAAACACCGTTAACGTATAATTATTGGTAATTAAGCCCTGTTATTGTTTACTCGGTGCTTTCATTTTCTTCTTTTGTAACGTTTGAATATTGAACAATACAAACAATAATAAATTATAGGTAATAAATAATGATACTGGTATATCTTCGGAGGAAAAACCGAAGCAAAAAGTACGAAGTATCACTGGCCAAAGTATTATTAAGAGGACGTCACACTCACATGTGTTGTAGTTCTACAACAAATATGGTGCGAGAAAAGTTGTCCCGCGCAAAACAGTTTTTGCTATGTTGTACATTTGTAAGACGGAGACAACACATCCCTAATCCATTATAAATTAACCAAAAAGATACCCATAATATTATTTTTTTTTCTGCACAAATGGCACCATTGTTATTAGGTTGGTATTGCTATTTTTATTATGATTTCCAAATCACCGTGTAACACTATTGCCTGTGTCAATCCTCACAACGCTGAACGCAATGAGGCGACGGATGAAAAGAGTATTGCCGAAACGCGTTCCAGCTATAATGGTAACATATATATGTATAAAACATAGATATATAAAACCACTAGATGGCCGACTTGATAAGTATATCGAAGTCGGGCAGCCATACGTCAAGAGGGCCAAATAGTGGCGCCGAAACCAAAAAAATCAGGTATGGCGAACTTTTAAAACTATGAAACACCACCACCCCACCCCATGATCAATAATATTTGACGTTTACAAAAAATATTTGATATTACAAAGGTAAAAATATTTGATATTACAAGGTTTGATATTAAATCATGTCAGTAATAATCATACAAACTTTGATAAACTTTATTATTTTAAATTAAAATTATACTAACATAATAGAATAATAGTAGGCACAAAAGACTTACATTGTTTAGTACATTAAAAATTTATTTAGCACAGAGCTTTTGCCTGCCATAGAAATTATTATATTTTCGTTGTTTGGTTGAATATCTCTTTCACAGCTGATTTTAATTAAATGTTCAAGTCGATCTTGTATCATAGATGTTCTTAATTTGGTTTTGATAAGCTTCAGTTTTGAAAAGCTTCTTTCTACACTACAACTAGTAACTGGCAGAGTTACACTTAGTTTTAGAACATAAAACAGATTTGGGAAGACAGTAACTAAATTAGCTGTAGAGAAAATTATTTACTGTACGAATTAACAACATAATTCATATTTTATACCTATATAATTTTAACTGTTACTTCCTAATTATAGTTACCTTTTACATCAGGTAGATGTTATTTATTATCACTTCGATTATGTACTATTAATGTTAAAAAAAAAAAAATTGTAGGTATTCAGTTAATCTAGGTATATAATTTTATAAATATAATAAGCAGTAAGCACAACGTGAATCTATATTACATTATTACTTATATTATGCTACATTTCTACCTATATAAATATTGCATATTAAACTAACAAGATTTAAATATTATAATAAATAAATACCCACCTCTGTTAGTAGAAAAAAAACTTGAAATATCTAGAATATTATGTTTTAACTTTAGTTTTTTGTTTTTGCAAGCTTCAATGTGGCGTGCCCAATTAGTGTTGTTTAATGTCCCTTTTAATTTTCCACATCCACATAAATCACAGGAATTCATTTTTAAACACTCAAATTCAACCACTGAACCACAAATCACAATATTGTCAATATCACATAATTTTCGTGTGTCGACAATATAAATATAAATAAGATCGACCGTCGGCCGTCGCGACAATGCAGCGCCCTCACCACTCGGCAAAATTCGACGTTTCACGAATAATAATAATATTATATTGATAATTCTATTTTCGTACAAAAATGTCCACTCGTAACGAATTTTTTCGCTACATGTTTACACTGGTTAAGCCACTTAAACACATGGACCATAATAACCAAACCATAGATAAGTATATTATAAAACCAAACATTGACAACAAAATTAATGATTTAATAATATTATCATCGTATGATTTGTAATTTGTATAGCAATATTAGCAATATTAGTATTATACCTATGTATATATCTATTAACTATAATATTATCGTGGTTTTAGGCTTTAGGCTACATAAATAAGTCTACCTAAATACTAAAGACTTAATTATAAACTATTTTTATTTATAGTTTACTATAACTTATAATTAACTCGCTGACCCAACCACTGCACCACCCACCCACCACCCGCCACCAAAATAGTATGAGGTAGGGCAGATGTCCTACCTGAATATAGGGTTCGGCGCCACTGGGGCCAAGTACGATTGGTTAACCCATGATATTTATAACCATGTCATGGTATATAATATTGTTTAAATTAAATGAACAATATTGTATATTTGTATGGACTGTTAAAAATTGTTATACATTAGTGAAAACCTATTTATACAAATATTGATATAAATTACATTTAAAATTAATTATTTTAATGCCATTGCCATAATCATAATGGAGTTATTTATGTTTGTTATACAGTTCACGAATCCATTGAATGTGGTACTTGATTTCTGTAAAAACTGCGATTGAATTTTTTGAATTTGGATCCTTAATACTCACTACTCCGGTTAAATGATAAGAATTGGAGTGCAAAAAGCATAATCCTGCACCACTATCTCCCTTACCCAACCCTTGTCCTGAAACAAAAACAATTTTATAAAATAATAATACCTAAATTAATCATACGATTGTCATTGGATAGGGTGTACAATACAGATTTACCTTATTAGTTACAAATTATTACAAGTACTTTATTACGAGGATATTATGTCAGTGGAATTTGTGATGAAAATAAGTGTTAGCCGATTACCCAATGAATTTTAAACCATGATATAATTGCGAATTTAAATAAGACATAGTGATTATCAAATCTTCATGAATCGCTCATCAACTAATTATTACAAAAAAAAATTGTATACTAAGGTCTTCAATATATTATAACATAACTAGGCATAGCTAGTATAATGATATAAGTATAATACAGTTTAATTTAGCCAAATATTTTATATAAGTTACTAATATAGGTGAATCATATTACCAAAAATCACATTTCACTGTTGTGACAAAATATTTTGATTATCAGAATGGCGAAAGACTATCACACATACATGAGTGAGATATTAATATAATGTATTAAAATTATGTTTTGATTTAATAAAAGTATTACCGACCCTGTACCCATAAACATCTTGTTAAAGTTTATTTTCTTGCAATTGTTTTGCGTTTGACAATTTAGGTACCTATCAATTGTACAAGGGTATCACTATTATAGTATTATGTGAGTTGATGACAACTTTTATTAAAAACTGAATTTACTATATAAGTAGTCAAAAGGTCTTACGAGGCATGGAACTAAAACGATAATCTTATGGTACACTCATACCTTAACATAAGTAACAGTAATACTTTTGGATATAATGCATCATTAAATTGTAAATTGTAAAGTACGAAGTTAATACTTTTCAGTTTTAGCGTAAGTCAATTAAAACAATAAATTAGCAGGTACTGTAACATTCGTTACACCCTATTAATATATTATACACTAAACACACATACTATAGGATTAAAAACAATACAAAATATACACACTCAACACTACATACACTCACCTATATACATTAGCAGCATCTTTCCTATACAGTGAAGTAGTATTTTAAATATAATAATTATTATGGATCTATTAGCCAAATGTGTCTTATTATTGATAAAATACTTTAGTCTTCTAATCCCCAGCTACTGAAAACTTATCCATAAGGAATAGAAAACCGTCTCGTAATCAATGCTAACATCGTAAAAAGGTTACCCGACCACGTTGCATATTTGGTGGTGGCACTGAAGCTATGGACACTTATGTGTACAAAGTTATCAATGACCTTTGATTCTGTTTGGTTTATATGTCTTTGTGTTAGGTAGTAACATAGTTATTAAATTAATAATTTTTTATGTAAAATAAAAATACGGTTTTGTACGGCTTCGCTTTGTATATAAAAAGTTTGAAAGATTTTTAACAATATATTTTGTATTCTTATATTAATTACAATAATATTATTAAAAAATGGGATCTATAGTTTTAAAAATTAAGTTAATCTTAATTTTTAAAAGTACCTATCTTCAATATTCAGTGTTTAATAAATGTAAGTTAAGTAAAATCGATAATTTGATGGTATTAATGTTTAAATATTTTATTACCCAATGCAGAACCGGCACAAAATTTATCAACAGTCACAAATGATTCAAATCCGTTTGTATACATATTCCGACAAGAACTATGATCGATGTATGGTAATGATGCTTCTAATAGTATAGGACTATTAATGCCTTTTTTAGTTGTTCCCCAACCAACAATCTGTAAAAGTATAAAATAGTTGTATAATGTGCAATTACAATTAATGTATAATATTAATGTCCTTTTATGTAAATGGTTAGGAATGTGCATAGTACTATATAGTTAGATAAACAAATTCTGACTGATCAAAGTTTTTTAATTTTGGAATTCGATCAAGTATGAAATTATAATAATGTTTAGTGGTTATCCAATTCGTATTTTGAAAATGTTTTCTGAGCGATGAGTAAATTGATTTTACTATGATGTGTGTGTTTTTATTTTCACTGTTTGTAATCATTTTTTCATGTAGAAATAATGCTTCAATTTTCTGATTCAGCATTTTTCTGATGGAAAAGTTGTCTAGTTGGTAGGTACGTTAGTCAAGTTAATTATTAGGAAAATAATATTAATGTTTCGTAAGTTAAATGTATAGAATTATATATTTCATAATGTTTTAACTTTTTATTTTTTACTATATAAATTATTTATATGTATAGAATTTTGTAATAATGTTTTAATTACAGTTTTATTCCTATATACCTATGTTTTAAATTAATATTGTAATATTTAATTGCATAACATTATTTAATATATAAATAAAATTGTATTCGTTTGAACAAAAAACTTTAAAATATAATACAAAGCTCCCAATATATTGATAAAAATATAGTTAAAAAAAAATTTAAAAATACATTGTCACAATTTTTTTTATAAGCATTATATATTTGAATTTTTACAAAATGTATCAAATTTAAAATTTAAAAACGATTTTGTAGTTAAATATTCACAAAATATTCAACTCTAGCTAAGTATTGAAAAGTTAAAACAAGGTTCTACGTAAATAGGTAAATAAATTAACTTTGTTCACAATAACATCATCAAATATACTTAGTAATATCATAGGATGGCTGACCGTTTTCGATCCCAATCGTTTTTCTTATAGGTACAATGATATTATATCATTGAATAGATTTTTTACACCATCCATTGCAGTGACCCACTTGTAATCTACTGTACAGCAGAGCGACACCCACTTGTCCACCTTTTTTTTACTGTCTAAAATTTTTTCTGGTAAAAACAATAGTACGATTTTCAACTTCAAAATCGTTTCTGGTAGGAATGCGATTCTATTAGGTACTTTTGAAAAGTCAATTTGGAAAATTCAAATTGGTTTTCAATCCAATGAGAAAATCAAAAATAAAGTTAAGTTTTCCTACCTTTAACAAAAAATATTTTTTTTACGAGCGTTTAAAGTTTAAATTATTTCGATATTGGATTTATGCCGTAATTTAATGAATCTCAGTTTTTAAATCAGTTTTTTTTCAATAAACAAGAATTCATTCATTACAAGATTAGATGTAAATTCTTATAAAAACACTTAAAAAAAAAGTATACATTGGCATGATTTCATTTTATAAGCATTGTAAAGTTTAAAATTTATCGAAATTAGTAAAAATCAAAACAATTTGCAAATTATTTTGTTTTAATTAATTTATAAAGTTTTCTATTTTAAATTTAAAAAATGTAAAACATGTTAAGTAATTTATAAGTACTGCCACAAAAAAATCTTTATTCTTTTTTGAAGTTCAAATTTAAACAAGTAAATTATAAACAATATACTATAATATAAACCAACCTTTCCTCGATCTCCATTGACTACATTATAATTACAATTCCAATCGATACAAACAGGGGAAACGCCATTACTAAAAGAAACTGTGTCTTGTAACACAATAATAGCTATATCTTCAGCATGATACCCAGTAAGTCCATAATAACCTTCCTTCAGATAAACAATTTTCACCTGTACAATTATTGTTTTAATTTAAATAATTCAATATGTCAAACCAATTATTTTTTAAATTTTAAATTATTAATATTAGTTACGTTAATCATTTGAGTAAAGTCGTTGTCAATAGTCGTAAAATTTCTATCATATTTTCCAACAGCAATTTTGAATAGACCATCATTTATTGATAATATCTTAGATAACATACCTTTTTGCCAAAAACAATGAGCCGCTAAAAACGATTTCAATTAATTCATTATTTCATAAATACGTTTTACAAAGATTTTACCAGTAACGACTAAATTTGGAGCAATAATTGATCCTCCACAAATCATGTCGTAATCATAATTTTTTTGATTTAATTGATATATTCCAACATTCCAAGGTGCCGTTCCAATAAGTGCTTTTTCACCGTTTTCGACCAATACTTGGTTTTGGACATATACTCTACCGCAATCTAAAATAATATTTGAATATAAATATGGATATAAATTATAATGATTAATTAGTAGGTAATAATACCTATAGAATAGATATAATGATGACTGTTAAAAATAAACATCAAACAATTATGCCTTATGATTATTTGTACTTCCTTAATTTATATAATTTATATAATAAAAGTATTTGGATATAATAAAATATAAATAAACTAGTAAAATATGTATAAATTAGAGACTTGTGTTTATATGACCAAAAATACAATTACATGGATTGCAACTATATAGTTGTTTATTCCACTTTCCGTTAGACTGACAATGTAATTCAAGTGGAGCCGCATCTTTTCCATTTGGTGCAATATATGTTGGCTTACATGATGGTATTGCTATTGTATCAGGCATCAAAAAATTCGAACAATTGGCATACTCACAATTATGACTGCATTTAATATCTAAACTTTCTGATTCTAGAGGTGGACACATTTCTATAAACGTAAATAAATTATAATCAATAATAATTACACTTTGGACTTTTAATATTATACCTATAAATAAATAAGTAATTATTAGGTACAACATTCGAATTACTATAAAATACTTACTTATACACAATTTATCAAAATTGGATAACCATTTTCCTCTTCCCAGACAATACCTAAAGCTATATGTATAAGCCTTATAATATCCAACCTCACAATTCTCAATAACAGTACGTTTGTTATTAATTAATGTCCCGTGAGATAAAATATCATTAGAACCTTCATAAGAATATACGACTCCTTCGACGGTCGGTAAAACGCACGAACTCCCTGTGAACTGTCAAAACCTTAAATGTAAAATATACCTTTTAAAATATTTTCTGATTTATTTTCATTAAAAAAACCAAGCTAATATAATAAATTTAAAATTTAAATTAATACGCATTTAAATAAATATATTTACTTACATGTTTATTTAAAACTCCACGAATCCAATGCAGATGGTATTCAATGTCTGTAAAACCCATGACTGGTGTGTTTGTATCATTTAAATCATAACCTGTGACACTCAGTATCCCGGTTAAATAATACGAATCAAAGTGTAAAAAGGATATGCCTGCTCCTACATCTCGATTATATAACATTTCTCCTGAAACAATAGATAATTTATACATAAAACACAAATCATTGTTACTATTATTAGGTAGTGGGCCTACCATATAGGTGGGCATCTGTTAAATTTATCGGATTGAGGGTATCATTTATTTTTATTTATTTATAAAAACGCAATTCGGCTTTTTAAACAACTGTGTTTAAAAAGAAATAACTCAATGAAAAATGTAACAGTTACAATCATTTAAACTTAATGGTTTATATTCATAAAAAAAAATACGGTGAGCCTTGGTACGAGTGTTTATTAGTTATTATTAGTCAACGATACGGGCACATTCTTTGCCCGTTTGTAAGTTTGAACTTGGAACGACTCACTGGCAAATAAAAGGGCCCTTAGAGCCTATAAATCTAAAACAAAATCACTCTAAATGACGTGTGGGGTATCACAATATGACAATATGACATTCAACTAGTCTTTGGGTTAAATTAATACAAAATTTGACGTGGTATTTTCATCATGATTCGAGACTGGGTAATCTAATAATAGGGCACCCGTAGGTATCTGCCATGCCTGGGTGGGTGATGGCGGCACTTCTCTCCGGACACTGTGACTTGCCCGAAGAAAAATGCCACCCGCGGCTGGCATCGAACGGACGCCTTAATCCGCTCGGCCACTCCGTCCTCTTTTTTCTTGTTGTGCTAACATGTATAGATTGATTGATTGATTGACAAGTAGCAGGTTTCAACACTTCCTCTCCCAGAGAGAAGGTTTCTTAAGATGGCGTATGGGTAGCGCGTGTTGCCTTCGCCTTACAAAAATGATAACAACTTTAACAACATCTTAATTAACAAAATTCCACAACGGGTTTTTTGCTTTTTCATTTCATTATTAAAAATTATTGGTTAGTGTTATCAAAAAAATGTAAAGTCACAGATACAGTTCTTCCCTATGCGTTGTGGAATTTTGGTAATTTTACTATAAATACAGAGAGAGTAAAGTTCTTACTCGCAAAATAGTTTTTAGCTATGTTGTACATTTGTAGGATGGAGACAACGCATGCAGGTAGCAAAGCACCTCCTCTTAATCATTTAAATACTGGAAACTGCAGTACCATATTATCGAATATGCACTAAAGGCAATGGGCCTTGGGGCTAGATGACTAGAGCCTACGATAGTCTTAATCTGGCCAAGTGTCTGCCTAGGATATTTAATATTATGCTAATGCTACTATTAGAAATAATAGGTATATAGAATTAATTTTTGCAAAAAAACATTGAATTTTCATACCTACGTATCTATTTTCTAATATTATCGGTGATTTGGTAACCATATGAAGTAAAAAATACTTACAAAGATTCATGTATTACATTTAGAAATATAAATGCCTATTATCTATAAAAATTAAACATTTTATCAATTTATATAAATGTTAAATTTTTTAAAAAATAATTTTGATATTTTTAGGTAAATGAGATATTTATGATTTATAAGTAACTTTCTATTACAATATATTAAAGCTCTTTGTACAAAATTTTTATCGTAATTCGTAGAAAAAAACTAAAAAGCTTAAACTTAAAACTGCATTTTTGATTGTTCGTATTAGGTTACTCTAAAAAAACAATATATATACTGTCTGAATCTGGTTTTGCATAATCCGCACATTGATTATGTGTTTTTTTCAGTTATTAAGAAAAGTACTAAAATATTCTTACGTTTGACCCTCAAAGTACCAACTAGATTCAATATATCAAAAATGTCCACCATAGTTAAAAAAAACGAAACATTTTTACTAATTACTACGATTATCACTAAAATCAGAATCTAAAAATGTATTACCCGGCTTATAATCGGTACAAAATTTATCAAAAGTCACATATAGATTAAATTCGTCTGGATATATTTGTCGACAAGTAGCAGGTTCACTATATTGAAAAAATCTTTCAAATAAAACAGGAATTTGTGAGTCATTTTTCTTGTTCCATAAATTAATCTGAAAAATATGAAAAAGTTGTATAATGCACAATTATAATAAAGGTATAATATATTAATATCTCGTTATGTAAGTATCAGTAATGAAGTAAATTGTATTTTTAAAAAAAGTGTGACAAATCATAAGTTTTTAATTTTGGAGATAGATCGAATACGAAGTATTAATGGTGTTTAGGGTTTTTACAACTTGTACGTCAAAGCTCTAACGTGCATTAATTTAAAGGGGGTATATTCACACAACATTACAATTTTGACCAAAATTAACTGAGCGAATCGTAAGTTTTTATATTTAATTTTTAACTTAATAGCAGTTGGTTTTCGGAATTTATTCTTAGTTAATCAATTTTAAGCTATCCCCAAAATTTTTTAAATTGTGTAGATAACTTAAACATAACCACCCACCACTTTTTAGAAATTAAACCAGATAAAGACTTTCAAATAATTTTTATGTATTTAATAAAACTACATATTATACAGTACAACATATTTACCATTCCTGCATCTCCATTCTCTACTTTATACATACTATTCCAATCGATACAAACAGGTGCAATGCCATTACTAAACGAAAATTTTTTTGCTAACACAATAACAGCAATATCATTAGCAAATAACCCAAATTTTCCATTATAACCTTCACTCAAGTAAACTCTTTCTACCTGCACAATTAATTTAGCTTTTATTATACATATCATAAACATTTTTTGTAGACTTTGAAATATTAATACTTTACATCCATTAATTGAGGCGTGTCACTGTCAATAACAGTAACAACAATTTTTATTCGACCATCGTCAACTAATAATATATTAGAAACCATATTATCTTTCCAAAAACATCGAGCCCCTAAAACGTTATTTAATTAGTTTCCATTCCTTCTTAAATACATTGGACAAGGATTTTACCAGAAATTACTACATTTGAGGAGATAATCGACCCTCCACATGTAAAACCATGTATGGTATCTGTTTTACTTTTTTGATATATTCCAACATTCCAAGGTGCCGTTCCATTAAGTCCAAACATATCAGTTTTGATATATTGATGGCGATTTAAATACCCTTTACCGCAATCTACAACATTATTGGATGTAATATTAGAAGCTCTATATTTAGATTAAGATGCGTAACTCTGGCATCTATTAGGTATTACACAAACATATAAATAATATTAAATGTAATATAGCTACTATTTTGTACTTGTGGTCATATTATTTGTTCCATATTCAAATTGAGCACACAACTCTTTGGCCTCATCTGAACCATCTGAACAATCCTTTTCACCATCACAAACCCACGACCATTTGATACACAGTACATTTGAACAATAAAACTTATCCTCAGTATTTCTATAATTTTATTGAAATGTGCAACAAATTATTATTTGATACAGTTAATACAATTCAATTAATGTATACAATTTACAAGAAAATGTAAACAAAATGTTTAAAAAAAAATAAGGTAGGTATTCGTAAAGTTTTTATGTAACTTAAAGCGATTAATATAAAATGAATTCAAGTTAATAGTTATCAATTTGGTTACAAACTATATAAATAAATGTTATATGGCATGTCGGAATCCAATGTTCCTATTCGTAGTCAAAATTTTAACAATAGAAAAAAAAATTATAGGATAGTAGATAAAGTTAATTTTTTACATAATTAACATGTAAAAAGTAAGGATTACGATTTTCCAGATCAGATGTAGTTTACTAAGAATACTAAATATAGATCATTCTTTGATTGATGGTGCTCATTAAGACTTTAGGGTTCTAATTCCCACAAGTCCCAAACATCACTAGGCATTTTCGGCACTTGTAATAGCATAATATGTATTTATACTACAGTTACCAACATTGAGCAGGAATCATCATCTTCCCCGTCACACAAAATTCCGGATCCTGAAACAATGAATATTTATACATTAAATACATAAACAATGTTAAGTGAATTATTATTATTATTGATGGTAGGTACTACATTCCAGTCAGTTTTGTATTCAATAATAACACATAAATACTAATTTAAGGTAATATTTTATTATCTTATATTATATCGTGCATTCGTGAGTAATTTATGCAGAGGCAGTATATTTAAGTTAAAAATAGTGGGTGGGGAAACAAAAGTTTTGACCAGCCAGTAAAATATAAATAGGAAATCACCAGCAAGATTTCACTCGCAAGATACTTACAATTTTTTTCTCAATATATTCGCTATCTTGCATTTTTTATAATATATGTTGGCATAAGAACAAAGTACTTTACAGCGTTTTTGTTTGTAGTTATCGACGAATATTAAAGAGTGGTTGTTTTATTTTCACAATTTTTTTTTCTGGCATATACAGTTAATGTACATATAAAATTATGAACGCATTATGATTGAACGTAATAATTATGAATAAGTATAATAATTATAATATTTAAATATAATACATATTATACTAAGTACTAACATAATTTCATTAAAACATGATTTTCTATTTATTATTATAATGTTAACAGTGATATAACGTACCGAAAAATAAACATGAATATATTAACCAGGTATACGTCACCTTCATTGTCAATGGTGAGCTGATATTAAAGCAAATATATTTAAAAATACAAACAATAAATGTTTATGCATACATTTTATTACATTAAATTAACGTCACTATATACACTAAATATATATATTTTATCTTACATTTTCTAATATATTAGTAGGTATACCAAAATATTTTATACTAATATTATAATATACCAATAATAAATACTGACAATATCTGTAGAGAATTTATTAATGTTTACAGCACTAGAGTTCTATACGCAAGACATCGAGGTCTTCTAAAAATCTAAACCACTATCGCATGATGCTGATAATATGTAGTAGGTTTGTTATTATATACCTACCTCTTACTATATGTGATCAAATAACCGAAGGTCATTCTACGTAGATGGTGGAATTATGAATAACTAACTTGTTTTAAAATTGATCTTATAATATATCCTACTACTACATCAAATCTAGTTTATTATTAATGTTTACCTGAAAAATACTTAACTACCTATTCTCACACCTAACAAATATACAAAAAAAGTCATTAAAATTGGTCGAGACGTTACGGAGGAGTTCGTACAATGACATAACTATGACACAAGATTTTTATATATTAGGTATTTAAAAGAGAAATACTCTGTATGTTTCTTCATAATCTCAAATTTGAATGAAAAACAGCCAAACAGGTCAAACAGGAATCTTGAGATTCAAGGTGGAAATTAAAACCTTTTTTGTTTATAAATGATTGCTATTGGTTACTCAGGTAGATCAGGTACAAGCATGTGTATCAAATTGTTGCGCTTATAGCCTCGAATAAAGAAACTAGGTGTATATTAAAACAAAATGTACGTATGTAACTTAGGTATATACTCAAAAACTACTCAGTTAAATTTTAATAAAATCTCACAAACTGTTTTTAGGGGTGTTAGAAAAGTTTAGAGATTAAGTACCTAGATTAAACTTCGTGGAAAAATATTCTGAGTGCTATACATCCAATCACGACTTGTGGTTGCCCATCTAGGTCGAAATATATCACAAATCTTGGTACACTGACGCTGATTTATCCGTGAACTGATATACACAAAAACTGAGATATGCTCAAACTGGGATACATCTATATAGCGTATATACTATATAGGATTTGCCACAAAAAAAAAAACCGAATAAGGGTGAAGTTGGGATATACAGCTAGTATAATATATATAAATAGATTAATTCATATAATACCTTATTTAATGTAAAAAGAAGCACTTATTATGTTTTGCTGTAACAAAAATGAAATATCCCCAAAAAATCTTTCAACCTATTTTAAAGAATCAAGTTAATTTATGGTTCCCCTATATAGACACAACGTCACCTTAATATTTTTATCATTTGGTATGTATAAACATTAATCATTAAAAAATAGAAATTTAAAAATCCAATCAACAAAATAATCAAGTCAGTATAATAACTAAATACAATTGATAAAAAGTAATATTAAGAATAATAGTTATTTCAAGTACAATTGAAAACCAAATAAACAAACAAACAAATTATTAAACAATGAATGAACAATGAAACATTGGTAGATAGGTGTATATTATGCTAAAGACGTTCAAATTTAATATGCGTCAATTATATATTATATAATGGCTAGATACTACTTATGTATTATGATTTATGACTTACCTACGTACCTATTATGTTTAGTGTGATGAGGATTGTATGCACTGTTAAAAATTGTTACACATAATTAAAAACTTATTGTTTTATTTTATAAAATATTAATTTCAATTACAATTGGAATAAATTACTTTAATAACACTACCATACCTAATCTTATTGGACTTAGTTATGTTTATTATACAGTCCACGAATCCATTGAATGTGATATTTAACTTCTGTAAAAACAGCAATTGAGTTTTTTGTTTCTGGATCCCTTATACTCACTACTCCGGTTAAATAATAAGAATTAGAGTGTAAAAAGCATAAGCCTGCACCGCTATGCCCCTTATTCACTCTTTGTCCTGAAACTATAGATATTATTTTATTCATAATGCTTAAATCAATCATATTATGACAGTTATTCAGTAGTGGGCACATTATAGATATACCTTATTAATTAAAAATAATGCACAAGCGTTATAATACAAGCGGTTTTTAGTGAATTTGTTATGAAAGTAGCTGATAGCCGATAATTTAATGAATTTCAAACAATAAAATTATTTAGTGTAATTATTAAACCTTCAATGAATCACTCATCAAAGACTTCCAAAAAATTGTATACTGAGGTCATCTATGTACCTACTGCAGTATATTGTAGATAAACATTAGATAGGTACACATAAATAGCCCTTTACATAGACATTATAATATCTTCATTTTTAAAAATGTCTAACTTCGTCCTTCAATATTCGGTGTTTAAAAAAAATTTAAGTTAAGTTGGTTAAAGAAAACGATGATATCATGGTAGGCATTAATGTTTAAATATTTTATTACCAGAACCGGCACAAAATTTATCAACAGTAACAAATGATTCAAATCCGTTTGTATACATATTCCGGCAAGAACTATGGTCGATGTATAGTAAAGATGTTTCTAATAGTATTGGACTATTAATGCCTTTTTCAGTTTTTCCCCAACCAACCATCTGTAAAAGTATAAAATGTTGTATAATGTACAATTACAATTAACGTATAATATTAATGTCCTTTTATGTAAATGGTTAGGAATGTGCATAGTACTATATAGTTAGATAAACAAATTCTGACTGATCAAAGTTTTTTAATTTTGGAATTCGATCAAGTATGAAATTATAATAATGTTTAGTGGTTATCCGATTCGTATTTTGAAAATGCATATTAGATTCTGAGCGGAGCGATGAGTAAATTGATTTTACTATGTGTGTGTTTTTATTTTCACTGTTTAAACATTTTTTCATGTCGAAATAATGCTTCGATTTTCTGATTCAGCATTTTTTTAGATGGAAAAGTTATCTAGTTGGTAGGTACGTTAGTCAAGTTAATAATTAAGAAAATTAAGAATAATTTTCAAAAGAATCGGTGAAACAAATAGTTAAGGAAAAACGGGAATTTTTATAAAGAATCAGTTTTTGATTACATTGAAATAATTTTTTCGATTCCGTAGTCACTTATTTTTTAAGTAGATGTCAGAACACTATTTCTTGCTTTCTCTCTTGCTCTCACTTTTATTTATTTTCTTGTTTTCTCTCTGGCCCACGTTCAGCATAGACAAAACACATTAGGTAGCGCAAAATAATTTTTTCTATGTTTTTAAGTAATCTTAGAGTAAAATAATCTATTACAAAAAAGATAGAGGATAATTTTTTTGAGGGAATGACATCAATTTTATATTTTATTGTTATTTGACTTTGTACCTACTCGACTTTCAAAAACTTTTTAAACGAAAAAATGTTGTACATTTAAATGATGTTTAAATTGTTTTGAGACATTATTTAGACAAATCGATAATAATATGTCATTCCCTCAAAATTATTATTCTCTATTTTTTTGTTATGGGTGATTTAACTCTAAGATTACTTATAAACATAGAAAAAATGATTCTGCGTAAATGCGTTTTGTCTAAGTTGCGCGTGGGCCAGAGAAAGAAAAGAAATAGTGCGCTGACATCCTTTTAATCACGGAATGCTCGGAACTGCTAACAAACCGAATAATTTTAGTTTCTTTCGATGGCGCTCGCAAATGTATTGTCATATTATGGAACAAACCTAATTATCACAGGCAGGTTTATCATTTAATAAAAATGAAGAACTATTAGGAAGGGATACAACTAGAATACCAGATTTCATGTTGAATAAAAAACGATGTTCCTTACAACGCCTCCGGTAATATTGTTGATGTATCACTATTTATCAATCATTAATGACTCATCGAATAAAGACGGTTTACCAGTGTACACTTGGATAAGAGGACATTTCTAAAATTGTACACTAAAAAACTGTCACCATTATTTGTTTTATAATTTATTAAATAAATTCAATATTACATAATATTGAATTGTGTGTTACTATATATTTCTTATTCTATCGTTAGTCGTTACGTACTGATTATACACTGTTGAAAAGTCGTCACGGAAGAATAACTTCGACGCCTGTGCAGTAGAAAAATTGTGAGGCATGACGCATCCTCGAATGGAACATGCAGTTTGTCGAAATGCGTATGATCATTTTTAACGCTGGATTACGAAGGATATACATTTTGTATATTTTTATTTTGTGAAAAATGTAATGTATAATAATACGATTACCAGAACTCAATTACTAGGTACTAGGTACTCAATTACTAGGTACTCAAGAGTACGGCACTCGAGAGGGAGACTGATTACAAAAATAATACCACGGTTACACCCGGGCTGGTGTCTGTTTTTTTTCAAGTTTTCCTGACATTTATTATCCAAAGTCATTACAGTGATCCACTTGTGGTATCCACTTGTCCATCATTTTTAGTTATGTATTGTAACATGCCAAAATGAAAAATGATCTTTACATATGGATGGACAAGTGTCGATGTTGATAGGTACAGTAATTAATATAGTTATATATATCACAATATTATTATTTAAATAATGGTACAAACCGACCTTTCCTAGATCTCCATTGCTAACATTGTATTTACCATCCCAATCGATACAAACAGGTGCAACACCATTACTAAATGAAACTCTGTTTTGTAACACAATAATTGCTATATCTTCAGCATGAAACCCAACAGGTCCATAATAATGTTCTTTCAGGTTCACAGTTTCCACCTATACACATTTTTTAAATTATATTATTCATACGAATTATTTTAAGATTTTGAATGATTAATAACTTACATTAATTATTTGAGTAAAATCATTATCAATTACTGAAAAATTTCTAGAATATTTTCCTACAGCAATTTTGTATAGACCGTTGTCTATTGATATTCCCTTATAAAGCATACCTTTTTGCAAAAAACAATGGGCCGCTAAAAACGTTTTTAATTAATTGATCATTTCTTAAATACGTTTTACAAATATTTTACCAGAAACGACTAAATTTGGAGCAATAATTGATCCTCCACAAATCAAGTTATGATTGGAATTTGTTTTATTTAATTTATATATTCCAACATTCCAAGGTGCCGTTTCAACAAGTGCTTCTTTACCATTGTTAATCAACACTTGGTTTATGCCATATACTCTACCACAATCTAAAATAATATTAAAAAATATATATACATGATAACAATTAATATATGTAATAAAACCTAAGAATAAACATAATCATGACGGTGTAAAATTGTAAATCAAACGATTATGCACAACCAATATCTATTCTTTGTTCTTCCCTAATGATATTATTTATAATGCACACCAGTGGCGTATTTAAGTGGGGCAGAGGACCCCCCTCATTTGGGCCTGGCATCCAGGTTAATAAATTGGGCTGCTTTTATATAATTGTGTCGTAAAACTTGGAGAAATACAATGAACTGATGCATAACATAGATGTCACATAAATTAGACACAATATGACAAAAAATACAATTACATGGATTGCATCTATATAGTTGTTTATTCCACGTTCCATTAGATTGACAAAGTAATTCAAGTGGAGTATCATCTTGTCCATTTGGTGTACTGTATGTTGGCTTACATGATGGTATTGCTATTGTATCGGGTAACGATAAATTTGAACAATTAGCATACTTACCATTATGACTACATTTAATATCCAAACTATTTGATTCTAGAGGTGGACACATTTCTATAAACGTAAATAAATTATAATCAATCATAACAACACTTTGGACTTAAAATATAGAAATAAATAAGTAATTTTTACAACATTCGAATAACTACACAATACTTACTGAAACACAATTTATCAAAATTGGATAACCATTTTCCTTTTCCCAGACAAGACCTAGAACTATTGGTATAAGCTTTATGATATCCAACTTCACAATTCTCAATAATAGTAAGATTATCATTAATTAATGTCCCGTGAGATAAAATGTCATTAGAACCTTTATAAGTATATACAACTCCTTCGACGGTCGGTAAAACGCACGAACTCTCTGCGAACTATCAAAACCTTATATGGTAAATTTATGTATTATTTCTATAATATCTTAGTTTTAATGTTTATCCATGTTTTAAACCAACAAGCAACCAATATAATAAGTCAAAAATTAAAATTAATATCTATAAAATATCTATTTACTTACATGTTTGTTTAAAACTCCACGAATCCATTGAACATGGTATTTAATATTTGTATAACCTAAGGTTGAATTGTTTTTATTTAAATTCTCGTAACTCAGTACCCCAGTTAAATAAAAAGAATTAAAGTGTAAAAAACTTATGGCTGATCCATCATTTATAGGACTTACTTCTAGTTCTGAAACAAGTAATATTTTATATCTAAGGCACAACTAAAACATATTACTACTGTTGGTTAGTTGGCGCATAGGTGGAAATCCGTTAAATTTTCCTAGTAGAGAAGGGAGGGTAACATTTTTTATTTATTTTTATTCATTTATATTTATAAATACATAATTTGGCGGCTTTTTAAACAATAGTGTTTAAGAAATAACAGAATGAACAATTTAACAATAATATAAAAATGTAAATGTAATATCGATAAAAGAAAAAGGTAGCCTTGGTATGAGTGGTTATTAACGATATAGGCACATTCATTGCAAAGATAGAACGACTCACTGGCCAATTAAAGGGGATTTGGAGCCTATAGTATCACCTGGAAAACGAAAAAAAAGTCGCTCTAAAAGGCGTAAGGGCATCAATCTGATCTTCAATTATTTTCTGGGTAAAATAAATATGAAATTTCAGTGATCATGTGGTTGGATGGGCAATATTTATGTGGAAAACAGAGTAACCAGTTCCAGACTTTTTTGTTAAATTAATGTGAGCCGCGAGGAGATTGATCCCACACAAAACTGTCTAAAAAGCTCCAATTACCAGCAATAATTGGGAAATACAGATTTACATTATTAATTACAGATAATATACAATAACCTCATTGTTGGGATACCCATGTTATATTAATAGAGAACCTACTACCTAAATACCGTGGCAGAGTTGGTTTGTAAGTTTGAAGATATAAATATTAAGTGTTGAAATTTCCCGAAATGGGTTGCACACATATTCATTATCTACTGACCACACCTCATAATAACATTTGCGATCAAATTAACTGTTAGCTACGGTTATATAAATCCATATAATTTATTGTTATTAAGAATTTCATATATTTATTATTTGTATGTTAATTTCCGTTTGTTATTACAGGTTTCGTTTATGAGAACAAAACCAAATTAGAACCAAATTAATTTTATTCTATTGAACGACTTTCTCTACAGTACGATTTTTTTTTGCTGCTCATGGGTACATTGTAATATGGAAGTTTCACTGTATTTATTTTTAACTCAATTGAAAAACATGGAGTTGATTGTAAAATTTCCGTTATTCTTAATTTTTAATTTTGAGTGGATTAATAAATGTATTGATTTTTCAATGATATGTTTTTTTTATTTTATTTTAATTTTTATGTATGTGTACACGATAAGTAGAAATATTTCTTTGATTTTAATCTTCAGCATCTTTTATGATAAAAAATGAATCTAGTTGATGCATCGGAGAGGACAAAACTGAATATTTCCAGTAGTTTTCGAAATGACAAGGAAAAACCTATAAAAAATAAAGAAAAACGTGAATTTGTACGTAAAATTATCTTGTTTTTGGTGTAACTCAATAGAATAACCGTAGATGCATGCAATTTTCACTGATTATTTATATAACCATTTTCACTACACTACAAAATTTCCAAAATTGCTTAACTGTTTCTGAGCTAACAAATATTCGATTTTTATTAGTATTTTTAAAAATACTGTCGATAAACAACTTTTTGCACGGTAAAAATACTTGAATATTTAATGCAAAGTTCTTCATAAGTTTTCGTTAAAGAACATGAAAAAAAAAGTTAAGCATATTTTACAATATTTTTTTCTGAGCTTATCCAAGATTTGAAAACGAATACAAGATTTCTCTTAATTTTGGTACATTTAACACACACAAAAAGGAGAAGAATTGATGTAAAATCAATATATTCATATCTCCACTCAATATCTACATTAATTGTAATACAAAATTGAGAACCGGCACTGAACCTATCAACGCATTCATAATATATTCTTCAAATCTGTTTGTATAAAGTTGTCAACAAGTACCACAGTCGATGTATGGTAAAGGTAGCAAGTGGATCATTGTAAAATATGTAATAGATTTGAATTCAATAGTCAATGATAAATCATTAGTATATGTACAACTAATCCGAGCAGAAATTATTGTGTGTGTCATTTTTTTTTTTTTTAATATAAGTTTGATATTATTAAGTCAAAGAGTAACTTACGTGTTACGAGTAAACTTGTATTACATTTTGAAAATCTTTGACCCATCGAATATATTTTAATATAAAACTAAAAAATTAAAAAGTACCTACTTTCATATAAAATATAAAAATTATCATTTACAGAAATTGAAAATCTAAACATTTGGTCAAAATTTCATATATTTATAGTTATTCGTTTTTATAGATAATATTGTCTAAAACGTGTGTATTACTAAATTTTTTTTAAGTTATTAAGAAAATTACTAATCTATATTACTTGTGACCCTCAAAGTACCAACTAGATCCAATATATTTAAAATCTCCATCAATGTTAAAAATCTAAGCATTTTGACTGTACCTACCAAATGTGGTAACTATGATAGATACAAAAAGAAAAAGAATCACTGTAAAATCAATACTTTCATCGCCATGATCAGAATTTAAATTTGAATTACTCAATTTAGTATCAACACAAAATTTATCAAAAGTCACAAATCGTTGAAATCCGTCTGTATGCAGTTTTCGACAAGTATTATGGTCGATATAATTGAAATCAGTATTAATTTTATGTCGTGTGCCATTAATCGTGCCGTAAACAACAACCTTTAAAAGTATGAAAAAGTGTTATAATATAATATAATCATAATAAAGGTATAATATTAATATCTTTTGTTGGTGTCTGTAATGAATCAAATTGTATTTTTAAATAAAGTCCAACTAATCAAGTTTTTAATTTTGGAGATGGAACGATTATGAAATAAGAACAGAATACGAGGTAAATGGGATGTACAAAGAAGCAATGTGGCCCATTTTGTTCATATTAGAACGGAAAAATTGTTTTTATTGTAGAGCTCAATCCGAAAGTAATTTAAAGTTAACTTTTTGAACTTTTATTTACGTTGCTCAGAGAACAATTTTAACCTCAATTAACATAAAGGGACTATATTTCCACAACTTTACCATTTTGACCAACATTTACTGGATGAATTGTAAATTTTTTTACTTAATTTTTAACTTATTAGCAGTTGGATTTCGGAATTTATTATTAGTTCATCGATTTGAAGCTAGCACCAAAATGTATTAACTCGTGTGGATAACTTAACCTTAACCACCCACGACTTTTTAGATATTAAAACAGACAACCAACTTTTAATTATTTTTTATGTATTTAATAAAACTACATACCTATAGGTACTCAGTTCAGGTTAAGATTGAACCATGCAGACAGAGCCGCCGAACAGTGCCTGACCCCCCCCCCCCCCCATGCAATGGCTATGCGTTCTGTGATTGGCCGACAATCATCGCCGGTCATCGTCGATCGTCGGCGCCGGTGCTGGCCGCCGTGCATACGCTCCCACCGGTATCCGGAATGCGCGAAAAAAACGTGTTTTGGTCGAGCGAGCGGTTCAATCTTAATCTGAACAGAGTATAGGTACTATAATACAATACAACATAATTACCGTTCCTTTATGTCCATTCTCTACTGTATATTTATTATTCCAATCGATGCAGACAGGTTCAAAACCATGTCTATACGAAATGTTTTTCTCTAACACTACAACAGCAATATCATTACCATATAAGCCATCCAATCCATTAAAACCTTCATTCAGGTAAATCTTTTGTACCTGTACAGTTGTTTTTATTTATAATATTATACATATCATACAAATTATTAATTGTACGCTTTGGATTATTAATAACTTACATATATTATTCGATCAAAGTTAAAGCTATTAGCTTTAAGATTTGTTGGCATTTCTTCATTAATAAATACTAAGTATTGTTCGTTTTTTACTGATATTTGCTTAGACAACATACCTTTTTTCCAAAAACAACTTGCCACTAAAAAGTTATTTGATTAATATTATTATTCCTTCTTAAATGCATAGTACAAGAATTTTACCAGAAATGATTACATTTGGAGAAATAATTGTTCCTCCACACACCAAGGAATAACCAACGTCCTCAATTAGTTCTAAAATATATACCAAGAGCTTATCAAATAGTTGTTTTTCCTCATTGTCAATCAACGTATCGTTACTGAATTGCACTTTACCGCAATCTAAATGAATATTAGGTAAATTACATGTAATATTTGATTTTCTATATTTAGATTTATATGCGTAACTCTGGAATCTATTAATTATGACACAGACATATAAATAATATTAAATGTCATATAGCTATTATTTTGTACTTGTGGTCGTATTTGTTCCATATTCATATCGAGCACACAACTCTTTGGTCTCATCTGAACCATTTTTGAACCGTTTTTTTTTTTTTTAGTGTCAATGGATAACCAAAACTACTTAAGTGTATAAAAATTAAAAAAGGTAGTTATAAGAAAAAATTTTTTAGATCTTGTAAATTAAATCTATGTTGGAATTGTTACAAAAAAATTGCCTGTTAAAAATAAAGAAACACGTCTTTCTTTGTCTTAACAAAATCTTATGTCATCGATCCATAATCGTTAAAAAAACCCCGCGTACAATGGCATAAGATACACCCTGTATATAAATAATAATATTAAATGTAGTAGTAGTATAGCTACTATTTTGTACTTGTGGTCGTATTTGGTCCATACTCATATTGAGCACACAACTCTTTGGTCTCGTCTGAACCATCTGAACAATCCTTACGACCATCACAAACCCATGACCATTCGATACATAGTCCATTTGAACAATAAAACTTATCCTCAGTATTTCTATAATTATATTAAAATGTGCAACAAATCATTATTTAATACAATTAATATAAAATACAATTATAGCAAATATTTATATATTTTCAAGTTAATAATTATTAATTCGGTTACAAAGTATATAAATAAATGTTATATGGTATGCCGGAATCCAATTCCCTATGGGTAGTCAAAAGCTTAACAATAAAACAAAAATTAGATGATAGTAGATAAAGTTAATTCTTTACATGATTAACATGTAAAAAAGAAAGGATTTTGATCTTCCTGATCATAATGTGTAGTTGGCACGAAGAATACCTTATATTAAATATAGATCATACATTGATCGATGGTGCTCATTAAGACTTTAGGGATCTAATTCCCACAAGCCCCAACCACCACTAAGCATTTTCTACACACTTCATTTTCAGCAATTATACAATAACATAATAAGTATTTATACTACAGTTACTAACATTGAGCAGGAATCATCATCTTCCCTGTCACATAAAATTCCGGATCCTGAAACAATGAATATTTATACATCAAATACGTAAACAATGTTTAGTGAATTATTATTATTATTGATTTTACTGCATTTTCGGTTTTGAATTTAATAATAAATAATAACATATAAATACTATAGTATAAGGTAATATTTTTCTATCTTACACAAAGTGAATTTATGAGTTATATATGGAGGCGGTATTTTAGTTAATAATAGTGGGTGGGCAAACTTAACCTGAACTAACCTAACCTCATCGGAGGGGCTTCGTCCTGTGATTTTTTTTTTTAAGTGTAGTAAATCACCGTGGGGATTAATGAAAGTCAGGAGATATGTAATTAGTATTAATTATACTAAGGATACCTAATATAGTAATTTGAAATATTAATCGTGTATATTGTTTGATTGTAATTATTAACACTTAAAGGCTCTAAGCCTCCAAGGACCCAATTACCAATATTTTCACCACTTAGAATTACATAATATTTATTCATATAACAGTCGTCAACACTGAGCAAGATGATACAGATTGTCGTCTAATTTTCATGCTAGTTATGCATTAAATACATAAATAACGTTTAGTGAATTAAGATTATTATTAATTGTTTTAATGAGCATTTGCAGTTTGAAGTCAATAGAATCATAATAATATATTATATTATAATCTTATACAATATACATCGTGTGTAACATGTACGGTGGCATAATTTCAGATAATAATAGTGGGTCCGGGAGCTAAAGTTTTACCAGCCAAAGAAATTACTAAAAAAATGGACTTTTAACAATTTATTTTTTACCATTAATTGTACTATAGTTTGTACCGATTTGTCAAACCATTTTCAGAATTTGTATCTGAGTATTTTCCCCGGAAAAATCAATTTTCCACTGGTGCGACAAACATTACACCAGCACTTCCTTTCCTAAAAAGGACCCTGAACTCTGATGGTTTTTGAGGACTTTGTAGGTCAATTAATTTCGATATCTATTTTTTCGTTGAAGGAGATAATGCTAATAATTTAGGACTTTGATTTAAAATTGAAATGTTTGGAGTAGATGTTTTTGAATGTAAACTACTGTATGTATAATTAGGCACTATAAGGTTTTCAGGTATAGATGATACATTTTCTAAAAACAAAAATAAGTTTCTAATAGTATAGGTTAGGTTAGGTTACCTAACCCAAGAAATGTTTTTGAATCATAACAAAATGACTAACCTAACATCATTATTCTTTGAAGTATCTACGGTTATTTGCAGTGATCGAAATGTCTCAAAATGTGACACATAAACGTATAAAATTCAATTTTATACATTTATAATAATAATTATTATTATTAAATGGGAATAAGACGTTTCGGCGATATGTTAATTCGATGATGATGTCCGTTTCGGCGCGCGACTGTTTCGGCGATACAGTAACTTACTTATCTGTAACATTGTCTCGCCGTATGGCGTGTGGTATAGAAATGTTATCTTTATTACTATAAGTTATTGTTATTATTACTACACGATAAGGTGGTCACGATAGTCGATATGGATGATCTGTTAATTTAAATAAAGACCTTCATTGCGAATTTCAAAAAAAATTCAAGCCGTGCGTGACACGTACTATGAAAATCTTGTGTCGGGAAATAGTCCTCCAAGAAAGTTGAAACAATTTCAAAACATAGATAAAAGATTAGTAAATAATTATGATAGGCAAAATAAAATGATATTTCTAAGAACCAAGAGGTATAGAAAATAATATTGCTTTAAAATAAAATTGTAGATAATTTTTTTTTTATATTGGCTAAATAATAATGTTATACCTATATGTTTAACTGTATTAACTAGGTATAAATAATTATAATTATTTTTATTTATTTATTTACGATTTAAAGGGACTGTGGTATACATATTTATATATATACATTTTATTATATTCAGTTATATATAACTATAAAGATTTTTATTTATTTGTTTATTTATGATTTAAAGTGACTGTGGTATTTATACATTTTTAACTGTATAACCTATAAATAATTATAACTATTTTGACTTATTTATGATTTAAAATTACTTATTATATTATATAAAACGTTTTTACATTATATCACATTTTTTTTTTATTATTAATTTTCGCCGAAATGGTCACTTGCCGAAACGGACATATCGCCGAAACGTCCTAGATATATATTAACGTCCTATATTAAATGGTTATTTTTCTACAACTCATATGACTGTGTAAGTAAGAAATATCCAAAATAACACTTATAAGTAATAAGTAATATAATATAATATAATATATTAAATATTAAGCTCCTTATTTTTATCAAATGATAAACAACTTGTTGGAGGCATAACACCATTAGACGAAATGGACACAATAACTTCTACAGCAACGATATTATTACATCAGATACCATCTTATAAAAAGACAAAAAGATGTACTAATTATCTTTGTTCTGAATTTTCAAAAGACAACACGTGTCAAGTTATTCAGTTGAATGTTGTTGATGGATATACCAATACAGACATTGATAAATCTTATGAACCTTTGATATATAAGTTTTTAAAAAAATAAACAGGCAGGAATGTGAATGAAAAATTGTCCCCAAATCCTAATTCAATACCTTTTTTTTTAACTAAAAAGAAAATGTCATGTGGTTGCTTTTTCTTCACCTTCAACTATACTTTGATATACCTACTATTTTCCTATTTCAAATTATGGTACTGATTAATAACTATGTTATACGACAATATGATTGTATGTATTATATTTTATAACAAAATTCTGTATTTAATAATAAGATTATATAAAACAATAAAATATTATCATCGGAATTATATATTTTTACAGTTCGAAAACAATCGTACGTATAATACGCGCACACGCACACATACACACGTCATATATATTTTATTATTGAAACTGATAAAGATAAAAAATTTAAAAAGCGTATTAATTGACATTTGTATAGTAAGTTTAATTGTAATTAATCAGTTCGAAAAACATTGTTATTGAAATTAAATTTTGTTTCATCAGTATTATTGTTTTCGAAAAATTACTGGTACCTACATATTATATTAAGTTGTATTAAGTATTATAACAACTCTTCACATTAAATAGATACATTAATTAATTTTTTGTTGGTAGATTTAATAATATAAACTAACATAATTTTCTACTTATTATTATAATGTTTACACTGATACCTATTACTTACCAAAAATTAAGCATGAATATATTAACCAGAAATACATCACATTCATTGTCAATATTGTGAGTTGCGATTAAAGTAAATTTATTTAAAACTTATAAACAATAAATGTTTATACATACGTTATATGAAATTAACTCCACTATACACTAAACAATATTTTACCGAACATTTTCTAACATGTAGGTATACCAAAATATACTATGACAATAATATAATATTATATATATATATATATATGAAACACTGACAGTTTCTTTATTGGATTAATTAATTAACTTCATAAGTTAACACTTCATCAAATACGATGGTAGCATGTAGTCGGTTCGATATCATGCGCGTACTATCAGCTGTATTTGATCACATTATCGACCTAAGGACAAACTCCGTAGATAGAAGGCAATGAATAAATTATTAAATTATTGCTAACTTGTTTTAATAATAATTGTATAAGTGCTACTACTACGCGTTTACGCAGATAGGTACACCAAAGACTGGATATACTGGTTATCCAGATTATGCAGAATTCACACACATATTATATACACACCACCTACACACTAGCTCTCAACGGATTTGCTCGGTGTACCTGTCCACCTCCTCTTGAGTAGTATCTACCTATATAAAACAGAAACCCGAGGGCGCCTCCTATGGCGATTTTTCGTACTTCTATAGAGGAGAATGGAGAGAAAACGGATAACTTTTGTGGCGCTCCTTTGGCGATTTTTGAGACAGCCAATGAAAAAATTCGATGGGCGGTCTCCCAGGCCTCTGCTTTGTAATATTATGTATCAGAAAAAAAAGGTATATTTACGAAGAACTTTGTAGGTATTTATATTTAAAGATAAAAACTTGTATATTTTATTGATTAGTTCATTTATTAATCTATTAATATAAATAATTTAGTTTATGTATGAAGATATCAATCTTTACCTCCTTTGAGGACTTCCTGCGTCCTCGCTCGGTCCTTATTCGCGTTCCCCGCTAAATTTACAGGCCGCGCGCCTCGGCGGAGATAACGTGAAAACCGAGTGCTGCCGTCGCGCGTGTTCATCGATAATTTTTTTAAAAAGTCGAGTCTTACCACTTTACGCCGCGTAGGTAGGTATTACTATATACAGGCATAAATACATGCGTCGAAAAGTTCGATTTTTTTATTGATTTTTTTTGATTCAATGAACTGCGTTATCATTATATTAAATTTGACTGCCTTTTGTCCTTTTGCCTACTCGGTCACGCCGTGGCTTCCTTATATTTGGTATTTATATATTTGATTTGGCATAAATATACACGCTTTAGCCACTGTATCGGTCTGTAGGCAAGTACATGTATATATTATTATAATAAATAAACGTATAAATATTAATTATATGTAATAATATCCTAGCTCGAGTCGAGTCGACTATACTCAAGGTATGTTTAATCATGAGCATAAAATCAAATTAATAACTAACCTACATGTATACTATATGACTTAATGAGGATCTATTTATTTATTGTTTATTAATATATATTATATAGTAACTGTAGCAGTATTTGTATGCCACATTAAATTATTAATTACCAAAATAAGAAAGTGGCTATTTGATTACCTCAACCAGTTAACTCAACTGACAACTGTAATATTATGTTGATATGTATGTATTGATTAGTTCGTATACCATAGGTACGTATATACAATATGTTTTTTTGGTCTGTGTAGTATATCGTTTGCGTTGTGTGTAGTTATATACTACGGCGAACGTCATTCGAGGTGACTGACCTGCTAGACACCCAAAAAATTCGTTGGCTATATGATTTGCATGGACGCCCTAAATTTTTAAAATTTTTTTTCACGTAATTTATTACTTATTTTTGCTTTTTTGGTGACAGTAATGAAGACTGTCCGCGATCCGACGCAGTCGGATTGCCTACCCGGATAACTAAGGTGACTGACCTGCTAGACACCAAAAAAATCGCGGTGGCTATATGATTTTTTTATGGAATTTCGAATTTCCGGCGGCATAACCCTGGCTACCACGTCGAACCGCGGTGGTCCTGACCTTATCACAGTTCCTTATCACCAGACCTCCTTACACACACCAACCGGCTCGAGACCGACGACCAGACCAAAAGACCACTGCAGTTTCCGACATCGGTTAAAACTCTTCGCCTACTTGGGGGGTTTGGGGGTCTCCCCCAGCGACGCTCGGAGAGCTAGTATTATTATAGAATGTATTTATTATTAATAAAAATACAAGCTGATTGAGCATCACTGAGTGAGATTGACGAGGATTCTAATTTAGAATCGACAAAACCATATTCTAAAATAGAACAAGCTATAGGAAATTATAAAAGCAATATTAAGCAAATGGTGAAATCTAAATCCACGGAGATCTTTATTACACTTATCATTTTTTGCATGATATCGCAGTGTTTTTGGTTTTTTCCGACGTACCTTGTTATGGTTGTTGTCTTGTTGATATTATTATATTGTTTTTTTTTCTGGTCAAAAAGCTTGAGAATTTAATACAAGGTTCCTCGTGAGATTTATACACTAGTAAAGAAAAATCGAAAGTATACCTGTACAATATACCTAGACAACATATCCACTAGTTAAGTTTACACCAGCGTGTTGACGCGTTTATTAATAATAATATCAAATAAATACCAAATAAGTAATAAAACAAAAACGTTTATTATTCGTGTAAACTTACATAATATAGGTTATCCTATATATTTTACATTACATATTTTACGGCAGTATAATAGCCATAATTTATTTTCGATCGGTATAATTATTTATTTTCTTAAACATAGGAGCGCGGAGGGCAGCAGTATTTACCGACCATTTCCACAGCAGATCTATGACTCAAACGGTGCAATTTCAATGGTAACTAAAGTCAGTATAGTGCGCGTGACTTGGGGAAACGTTCAAACGTCGGAGCGAACTCAGAATGAACGCGCGTAGAATGGCGGAAGTAAAAGGATTTTAACTGATTTTCCGGCGAACAAGTTCAACCGGGGACACAAAAATGTGGGGCAAACTCGGCACAAACACGCACATACATTGCAGTCTATGCCGACACAGCGCCGCAACAAAGCATTCGCCGGACGAATCTCTTCGTCCGGCTCCACAGAGAGCGGCGTTTGGGAATTACCGCGGTTACCGTCGGGTCCGTGACTCCATCACTGCAGCCACCGCGGGTTACCACCATATCCCGGATACCATTTGGCTGGTGGACCGATGGTTTCGCCGAACAATTTATAGACTCGTCACCGTCAAACTGCAGCGCTGCCGTGTTGTGCGCCGGACTAGACTGCAGCACGTCGGCTTCGATCGGCCGAACACGTGGCAAAGATGACGAGATGTTGGACGGCGCCTCGATCTCGTCAACTTCTGCAGAGGCAGGTGCCGTTACTGACAACTCGGTGGACGATAAATCTGTCGAAACTTGCAACTCCATCATGGATGCAACGGAAGGTAACTCGATATCGAGTACATCGTGTCTGGGAAATACCGCGGTTACCGTCGGGTTCGTGACTGCGTCACTGCAGCCGCCGCGGGTTACCACCATATCCTGGATACCATTTGCCTGATGGACCGGTGGTTTCGTCGAACAGTTTTCAAACTCGGCACCATCAAACTGCACTGCTGCCGTGTTATACATCAGACTTGACTGTAGCACGTCGGCTTCGATCGGCCGAACATGTGGCAAAGATGACGAGATGTTGGACGGTGCCTCGATCTCGTCAACTTCTGCAGTGGCAGGTGCCGTTACTGACAACTCGGTGGACGATAAATCTGTGGAAACTTGCAACTCCACCATGGATGTGATGGAAGGTAACTCGATATCGGGTACATCGTCTGCGGGGTTACATCGTTGCAGAGCCATATTAGGCATCGATTTATATCGTCGCATAATTCCGGTTGTAAACGGCCACTCGGTCTCGGGTTCATCTGCACCTGCGGAGTTCTTCTGCAGAGCCACATTAGGCGTCGATTTATATCGCCTGCAGTGCGCCTGTAGACTCTTGATATCTCGAGATTCCAACGTTTTCGCTCGATTTTGCTGGAGCACGTCGAAAACCTCGAAATAATTGTCGGTAACGGACTGGACCATGGATTTGGGCGAAGTTTCCAGTTCTACAATATTTGACATATTGATCTGATACGGTTAAGTTAATATATTAAACGAAAACTACGTTTAGACTTTTATAATGTATTATAAATGATCCGTAAAGTTCGTTGTAACAAATAATAGTACTTATACCTGATTAGGTACTGAATATACTGTGACGCACAGAAACAAATTATTTATGTTTCAAACACTTAGGTACACCCGTGGCAACCATATTTTTTATAGATTTTTTAAATCGAGAATGTATCTAGGTTCTTTTTATTTATATTCAATATTATTAATATTTATTAAAATCGTATTCATATGTTATACTGTTCAAGTACTAAATTGGTATACATAGGAATATTGGATATAGGCGCATATAAGAAGTTAAATAATATTAATAATGAATGGTTTTTTAAAAATACTGAATTTCTTAAAACCACACCATGGCTATAAATAGCGTTACACTTTTTTTGTTATATGTAAAAAAACTTGTGGGAAATCCGCTATTAACATTTCTATATTACAACATGACCGGCCAACAGCAGGAGAAGTGGCAGCAGGTGGCCGACCTTATCCAACGGCTGGGGCTGGTGTCCAGTGGCCAGGATGAGCTGCGAACAGCCGCCCAGGTCGCGAGGATGACTACAGGACCCAGTGCGGGCGGCCATCTACAACCGGGGCTGGGCGGACCGCACAACAGACATCCAGCGGAGGTTGCGGCCACAACGACCACCATCGACACCAACATCCGGCAGCCGCACACCGTCACTGACAAGGCCACCACCCCCAGCAACAACCACTACCCCCGTGACACCTGCCCCCGTAACACCTGCGGAGCCGGCACCGGTACCCAGGCCTACGGGGGTACTCTCCGGCCCAACGGGAAGGGTGAGGACGGAGGCGCAGCAGGCACGGAACCGCCGTAAATTCCAGCAGCTGAAGGAAAAAAGGAAGGCTAGGGAAAGCGAGGCAACCCGCGCCAACCTCAGACCCGGAAGCAGCCGGCACGCCTCCGGCCAACCCAACACCGATGGAGGTAGACAAACCAGCATCCAAGGACGGCAAGTCCGAGGAGCCGGGACAGCCCACCAGCCAGGAGTCGCCAGACCAATCAGAGGCCACAGTAGACATAACCGAGGCAGATTGGCTGGTGGCGTTCGAGAGGATGCCGGAGTTGGACGACAATCACTCGTTCTACACTCCGGTAGGGTCCCCAAAACACCCCCAGTAACACACACGGGCGCGGGCAAGTCTACCTCAAGTGAAAGCCAGAGGTAGTACAAGCCACCCCGTCCCATAATGGCACACAGACACCGGTACAAGTGTACCCCGTGTGACGGTTTGGCGGGGGAGTATAACGCGGTACGCAGCGGCCACCAGTACAAAGTACAGGTACCGCAGCGACCAGTCTACACTTTTCGTCAACCGCCACTACGGGCTACAGCGCGACAACGCCAACTCCCCCACCACGCCACAAAGGCACAAGGTGGGACGGGAAGGCGAGTCGCGTTGAACGAGTACCGGCCGTCGTAAACTCACTAGTTAAAAGCACCCGTTCGACAACCTTTCACGGACCACGACCATCGACATAAGTTAACATTTTTTCTCTATCTTATATCGCCACGTTCCGTCCGTTGTTCTTTTTTTTGTTTGATATATTCGGTTTTTTTTGTTACCTACCTATGCCCGTGTGTGAAAAAAAACCAATAAACCAAATCTAAAATACCTGTTAATTGAATTCGTCAATCACCATGCCACAAAATCAATCAACACCAACGACCGGCTCACCGCGGACCATCCACCACCACCGTCGTAGCCGCGTCACCTACATACAAGGAAAGCGAGCAACTTTAAGTTATACATTATTTTGTTTGTGTATTTTTGTTTTTTATTCATTATACATTGTATTATACAATAATAATAAAAATAATATTACCACATGATAAAAAAAATATATAAGCAATCTTTCAAATAAGGCAAAAAAATGTCTGGAAGTAAAATACAGTCTAACGTACTGGGTATATCCGTCGTTATACACTTATACCACACTATTACATTATTTATAAACCATAAACTTGGTTTGAGAATCTGTATAAATATTTAAATGCGTTTGTACAATTTCGCGATTTTTATCAATAAAAAATGTATCTAGATGAATTCATTTAGATGAGTAAAAAAATTATCTAAGATGAACGTTTAGATACCTTGTAACTATTTATCTAGATAAGATAAAAGATGAAAAATAATTATCTAGATAAGTTCGAACACTGGTCCTTGGTCGGGGATCGACGAGTGGCGGCAGCACAGTTTCCGGCAAATGCATATGCGGTCGGGTATCGTTATTAATTATTATTACTGTAAAGCCACGCGGTGTGCTAAGATTGTAAAACTGTCAAATATTTACGATAGACGGTGCCACTGTTGTTCAACCTTATTTTCCCCTTTAGGGGTTGAATTTTCAAAAAATTCTATCTTAGTCAATACTCACGTCATAATAGTTATCTGTATACCAAATGTCAGACAGATTCATCCAGTGATTTGGGCTGTGCGTTGAGAGATCAGTCAGTCACCTTATCGTTTTATAGAGATTATTGTAAATAAACTCAGGGCCAGATTGGTTAGGCAAGCTACCGAGAAAATCTCTGTTGTCCGCTCAATGTTTGGGCTGGTCATGTGAGCGTGGGTGAAAATAAATGCATGTTTAAAATTATACGATTAGCCACATATAAGCCCGTAACAATTTTAGACGAAATTTTGGGCCAGTGAATATGTAAATGGGCCGCTTAGAAGTGAAAATCTCGACGGGCCGATACATACCAATCCGGTCCTGTCTCAACGTCTGTAACCTATCTGTTAAATGTTTCTTACAACTGTCTCATATTAGTTTATATTAAGATAATGTAATAAGTCATCAAGTATTATAACGCGGCCCGCATTAGTAGCAAGTACAATGTACAAGCACTATAGCCACAGAATAGATTAAATCAGAATAGCCTGAAAAACAGTCCGCCATATTGAATGCAAGCACCAGATTGACCACAAACTGAATATTAATGTTTTTTCAATTTTATGTTGCTTACGGTGACACTGTTGTAACGATGTTTACAATTTACTTTCCAATCTCCTAACCAAACATTTTACATTTTACCGCCGTTGTTGTTGTTTGGATGTCGCGGCTTTTTGTACCTTATTATATGGTTTTAAAAATTTTTGACTGTAATTTTCAAGTTTACTGAATTGTTCACTTGCATTACTGTGTAACTTTGTTAATTTATTCACAATGGAGTTTATTGTTAATAAACGGGCCAAACAGTATTCAAAATGTTGTTTGATCAATTGTAAAAGCCATCTGAGTATTTCATTTTTTTTTTAATCAAATTTCTATCAAGTAGTTATTGGCGATCATAAACTTATCAAATTGATCTATATTCCGCTCATCTCATCTGAAAATACTTATAACTTCTTAACAGAAACTTGATTTTAAAAAAAATGAAATACTCAGAGAATATGATTATAAAAATGTATGGTCTCAATTAAAAATGTAAAAAGTTTACAAATTATAACGTTAATAGCAGGTACATAAAAATAATATTTTGTTCAGAAATGTTATAAAATTACATCAAATTATATAAGGTTAATTTAAGGTAAGTTTAAACTTTTTCAAATAATCAGTGTTAACACAATTTATGGATCACTCGGTATTATTGGAATATAAAAAGTCATGTAAAATATTATTTTTCACAATATGATATTAAAAATGTATGTTGACTTGTAAAATAGAAAAATACTTAGAATGATAAAAATTGTAAAAAGTATTTTTATAGATTTTAAAGAAGATATTAAGAAGACAAACAATTGCATTTTTTAAATATCTGATTTTCTTAATTGTATTCAATTTTGAAATAAAAATAATCTATTATTATTATTATTATTATTATTACTACTAAGTAACTCTTTTTATTACTTGTTTATAAAATAAATTATTACTCAATGATGAATTATGTTTTATTTGTATCCTAGAAGTGTGTCACCTATATTCTTTAATTATATCAAATTAGTGTATATTTTTTTAATTCATTAAAATCTATTATTGATTTATAGTTGTGTTACATTTGGTTTATACCAATATTATAATTATTTAAAATATAGTACAGAAAAAACCAGTATTTTACCACATAAACTATTGAATTTATTTTGAATATTATATATTTATGTGTAATACATTTTAACATCTTGTTGGATATTTATGAGTTAATCCAAATCTCAATAACGTTACCAAATTACCAAATATGGTATTTAAAAAGAAAAGAAGAATATTAAATAATCTGTTAAATATAAATACAAATATCTTGAAATTTGAATCATACATTCTAAAACAGATCAGTATTTTGATGCATTGATCAGCTTTTTAGAACAAAACCCATAATGGAACCGTTAAATTAATGATATTGCTGAGTTAAAAGTGTTTCTATTCAGCCCGTCTTACAACATAATAACTAGAGACCGGATTCTCGTGCAATTGCAACTTTTTTTCCTTTGCTTTAAAACATAAAAAAACAAATTATAAATCCGAATCATGAGAAGTAGATTAATTTAAACGTAGTTTTATTTTGCACGAAATTGCAAACGAAATTGCACAAAAGATTTTAATAACAGTATTCATAATTACAAATATGAATAAATAAAAATAAAACTTATAGCTGAACTATTGTATAGTAAGAGGTAAATTTAAGATTTTTTTTTTTGGGCAACACTGACGTATGCATTCAATATGGCGGACCTTCTTATCAGCTTCCCATAAGAATAATGTAATTTTTTTAGATGTGACCATTCTGATTTAATCTATTCTGTGCTATAGCGGCCTGTCTATCTTATCTCCAACCACCACTTCGGCACCCGGTTGACTCTCCCACCAATCAGGTAAGCGTAAGACGTACAACAGTTCGGCTGAACAAAACTAAAACACAGTAACTAACGTTCTTATCAAAATCGACTTTTTTGTATCCTCATTGTCATCTTGTTACGCTGAATTAAACGATATTATTTTCTTTGGATTCGGATGATTATTTATCAATTTACAGCCAAGTAACTACAAGAGTTTATTATATGATAAGCCTGTTAATGTTTAGAATATTGGCTCTCCTGAACAATTTCACAAACTGTAGTTACTGTGTTTTAGTTTTGTTCAGCCGAGTTGACGGAAAAGGCCAGTCGCTTAATCCATCATCGTACGACCTCGTCGCCTGAGCGGCACATGTATTCATATTTGGTCATAATATAATACATATTTAAAGTGACATCCATTAAGTGTTTGTGTTGTGTTTTTTATCACCTCAATCCTAACCAGACACTTCGACCGGACCACGATCAACCTTGATTAAAACACAGAATAAAATTAAATCATCGGGTCCGCGTCAATTATTTATATCACACGGCGTAAAAGATAGACTATTTTGCTACGCCGGCGTCTTGGGTTATTTTTACAATATTTAGCATTCTATTATAGTTATTTCTAATGCCTATTAAAAATAGCTCAATGGAAATTTAATGTTTTTCCGGTTTCGAGTTTTTCCAACAAACTAATTCGGTATTGTCAACAAATGGGTATGATTAAAAATTGTTTTATGTTTTTCCCGACTCCTATGATATGGATTCTGATATTTCTTGCACTACTCAAAAAATGATTTTTATTTTTCAAATGAGAACATACCTTTTTTTCTGTGGCTTGATACCGTTACCGAAATTGTCAGCTACGGGTTTTAAACCGGTACGGTTGTTAGCAGTAATCTATTACCGGTCCTATATTAAGGGGATCGCATGTCCCGTATTTTTCGTACGTTTTAGACCAATAAGCGGTGGTAATTTACACATACTTCTGAATGTCCGATTTTAATTTTTAATATATATATATATGAATTCTTTGGCAAAATAGCTAGGCTTTCTAAGAAGTCGATTTTCAATTTTCAATTTTATAGGACCATAAAATTTAGATATTTTTTTAAAAAATCTCATGAAATAATTTCACTGCATTTATATTCATTTTGGGCTTTTTGGGTTTTATATCAAAAAAGTGGTTCCTACAAAGCATAGTCTAGGAGCTTAAGAATTCAACCCTTTTTCGAAATTACAATCAAACTTCAGGAAGTATGTTTAATTTACTACCACTTTTGGTAGTTTTTATAGGTGATGCGATTTATTGACATGTGCGTGTGCGTGCGAGAGTGGCACACGGCGGATTCCTAACGTATCTACGCACACTAATGATCATTTACTTCGCACACAACCACACTGTGTAACGAGTATAAGACATCGAATTGCCTATATGCGACTATCTCCTTCAATCCCCTTAATATTGCAGGTTACCGCTTAAGCGGTAACCGGTTTTAAGCCCTGTTTTTAATGCAAATTATTTAAGGATAATGATCCTTAAAAATATTTTTACAAAACTATAAATTTTATTATTTTAGTAATTCTTTTACTTGGATAATTTTAATAAACTATTGGTATGTATAAACCAATAGTAAAGACAGACATTTTAAAATCATCTAATCTTCCATATCTACTTTTGTAATGGTCATTACTATAGACATTTCCTTAGTAAACAAATTTAATAACTCAAAAACTAATACTAATATTAAGACAAGTAGTTTATTCAAATAAAATTAACAATAACTAGGTACTATGTATAATAATTATGAAACAATATGAATGTACAAGGCAAAATTGGTATCAACTAATAACTGTTCGATTTTAATATGTGTCAATTATATGTATAATGCTTAGGTACTACCAATGTATTATGACATATTATGCACTTATTATATTTAATTTAAATGAAGAATTTTATGAACGGTTAAAATTTTTTACACATAGGTAAGTGAAGACTTCTTTATCCAATTATTTTTTTTCATTTACAATTGTAATAAAATATTTTTATATCATTAGCATAATCTTATTAGATATAGTTATATTTGTTATACAATCCACGAATCCATTGAATGTGGTACTTAATTTCTGTAAAAGTTGCGATTGAATTATTTGTATTTGGATCATTCACGCTCGCTATTCCGGTTAAATAATAAGAATTAGAGTGTAAAAAGCTTAAGCCTGCACCGCTATCTCCCTCACACACTCCTTGTCCTGAAACTAAACATTTTTTACCCGTTATACTTAAATTAATCATAATTTACAGTTATTCGGTAGTGGGTACAATATAGATATACCTTTTTAAATTTTAATTACAAATAATGTGCAATGGTTTGTAAGTAGAATTTGTGATGAAAGTAACTGTTCGATAATTCGATGCATTTCAAATTACGGAAGTTATTAGTATTTATTATTAATTACCTAATTGCAAATTTAAATTATATAGTTTCATTATCAAATCGTCAATGAATCATTCGTCATCTACTTCCAAAAAAAATTTACCATATATTAATTACACACGATGGACAGGCACGGTATTACAAGGATATGCGATATAGTATACCTGTATAACATGTAGCAGATGTGGTTTTTTTTAAAATTAAAAGTTAAAACGGTAGTAATATTATGCAGTTGTACCTCACCAAAATACAACATTGTCAGCCCGATTAACCTTTTAGATACTATGGATCTTTAACTAATAGAGTTGTAAAGTACAAAGTCAATACGTTATAGATTTAGCGTGTGGTACCGACAAAACGTAAGTAGGGAGTTTGCTGCGTTTATATGAATATACTTTTTATTCTTAAATCAATTACAATTATTGTAGAAAGTGATTCATTAATTTAAATATTTAATACTAATTAAGTAAATCTTCATTTTTAAAAAGGTCTACAACGTTCAATATTCTGTGTTCAATAAATTTAAGTTAAGTCGATAGTATAATACTATATAATAATTAATAATTAATGTTTAAATATTGTATTACCTAATGCAGAACCAGCACAAAATTTATCATCAGTCAAAATACATGCTTCAAATCCATTCGTATATATATTCCGGCAAGAGCTATGGTCGATGTATGGTAAAGATGATTCTAATAAAATAGGACTTGAAATGCCTGTTTTCGTCTTTCCCCAACTAACGATCTGTAAATGTATAATACCGTTATGTAATGTACAATTATTATAATGTTATCGTATGTTCGTATAATTATATTACACTTTGTAGGTATTTTGAGATTTTATTTTTGATTCTAAACAAGGCGGTGATGGATTTTACAATGATTTGTTTTTTTTTTCAGTGCGTAAACATTTGTTTTAGTAGAAAAAATGATCGATTTTCAACGGTTACAAATACAATTAAAAAAATATAAAGATACATAAGCATGATTTTTTTTATATAACTCTGAGGTATTCAAAGTGTGCGTCGCGGCTCCAAGATGCGTCGTGAGAGTTGTTGAAGGGACTAATAAGGAGCCGCGTCAAAGCACCGAATACTTAAATTAATGTAGATCATGTACCTATAGTTAAGATAAATATTATTTATAATCATTAAAACGATTATGGAAACAAAGATGAAACACGAATTACCTGACTATTTGAAGTTTTATTTCTAATACTAAAATCACTGTTATCATCACCCATATTGACTATAATATTATTGTATCCGTATTGTTTCAATTTTTTTATAATCATTTGGGAGCCATAAAAATATTGGAAACACAAAAAAGAGCCACGGGATGAAAAGATTTGTCTATCTCTCATATAACCGTTCAAAGTTTAAAATTTGACATAGTTCATCAAAATCATGAAAACTTATAATTTATTTTGTAATTAGTTACAAATTAATACAATTTTCAGTTTTTATAGCTGAAGGGTTGAAAATTGAATACACGGTATATCATAAGTAGTTTATACTGACACCAAAAATCTTAAAAATATATGTATATAACTACACATTTTTTTTGGTAGTACGTAATTTGGGACAAAATTAGATATTTAAACGAAGATTACCTAACGATATTAATTATTTTATTGGGATTTAAAAGTATTATTATAAAATAGGCTGACCAACAGACCGTCTCCGCTCAGAATCCTTTTTCGTATACAATAATATTATATCATTTAAATGTAAAACCGTCCATTACAATGACCCACTTGTAACCTACTGCTCAGCAGAGCGGTATTCATTTGCCTATATTTTTTAGTTATGTATTGTAATTATCTGTAATTAGTAACAGTAATAAAATCACAATTTAATTATTTAAATAATACTAGAAACCAACCTTTCCTTGATCTCCATTGACCACATTGTATTTACCATTCCAATCGATACACACAGGTAAAACATCATTATTAAAAGAAACTCTGTTTTGTAACACAATAAAAGCTATATCTTCAGCATGAAACCCAGTAGGTCCATTATAACCTTCTTTCAGGTAAATAATTTCCACCTATACAATTATTGTTTTAATTTATACTATTTAATATGTCAAACCAATTTATTATCTTTAGACTTTTGAATTATTAATGACGTACATTCATTATTTGAGTAAAATCATTGTCAATAATTGTAAAATTTCTATCGTATTTTCCAACAGCGATTTTGTATAGACCATTGTTTATTGATATGTTATTAGATAACATACCTTTTTGCCAAAAACAATGAGCCGCTGAAAATTATGTTAATTTAATTTTTATTCTTTTTAAAATACGTTGTAGAAAGATTTTACCAGTTATGACTAAATTTGGTGCAATAATTGATCCTCCACAAATCAAGTCATAATTATAGTTTTTTTGTTTTAATTGATATATTCCAACATTCCAAGGTGCCGTTCCAACAAGTGCTTTTTCGCCATTTTCGACCAATACTTGGTTTTGGATATATACTCTACCGCAATCTAAAATAATATTTGAATAAAAATATAAATATAAATTATAATGATTAATAGAGGACGCCACATGGATATTTGTTGTCTCCATCTTACAAGTGCGTAACATTCCAAATTGATGCTCAGCAGATCACGTTTAGCTTCATTAGTTTAAAAATTAAAGTGAATCGACCTATTATAAAAATTGATGGTAGAAAAATTATCTGTATTCGTGTGTTGATTTTTTACGATTATTCAGTTTTTAAGTAAGTTATGAGCATTTTAATTTACGCTATATTTTATATGCATAACTTTTACTGTAATTTTTAAGCTAACAGAGTTAAACAGGATATGCTGAGCGTAAATTCGCTATGTTACGCACTTGTAGGTAAGCCATGTTGAGCTCAGATAACAAAAAAAATATCCAGATAAGAAAAAAATTAAAAAAAATTTCTTTATATTATAGACAAAGATAAATATCAAACGATAGGTAGTTTAAAAATCAGAGTGAATTGATCTCTTATAAAATTTAAAGGTAAGATTATTATCTAAGTAATCTCATCGGCTTTTTATTATATTTTAATTTTAAAGCGATTTATGAGTATTTTAAGATGTACAAACAATTTAAATTTTAAAGTACTTATAACTGGCTTTAAAATTAAAATATAATGAAAACACAATGAGATCGTTTGGATAATAATCTTACCTTTAAATTTTATAAGAGATCAATTCACTCTAATTTTTAAGCTACCGGAGCTAAACGTGTTTTGCTGAGCTTACAATTTGGTATGTTACGCACATGTAAGATGGAGATAGCAAATGTCAGTGTAACGTCCTCTTAACAATATTTATCTAGATAAGGTAAGATATCAGCAATTATTATGAAGATAATCTCAACACTGCTTGTAAGGCAGAGACAACAAATACCCGTGTGGTTTCCTCTTAATAAGTAATAATACCTACAGAGTATGTATAATGATGACTGTTTAAAAGTGTACATCAAACAATTATGCTTAACATAATGATTATTTGTACTTACTTAATTATATCATCTATAATGCATACAAAAGTACTTGGATACAGTAAATGTTAAATAAACTAGTAAAATATGTATAAATTAGAGACTTATATGTTTATATGACAAAAAATATAATTACATGGGTTGCAACTATATAGTTGTTTATTCCACGTTCCGTTAGACTGACAATGTAATTCAAGTGGAGCCGCATCTATTCCAATTGGTGCAATATATGTTGGCTTACATGATGGTATTGCTATTGTATCGGGTATCGATAAATTCGAACAATTAGTATACTTACAATTATGACTGCATTTAATATCTAAACTATCTGATTCTAGAGGTGGACACATTTCTATAAACGTAAATCAATTATAATCAATCATAACTACACTTTGGACTTTTAATATTATACCTGTAAATAAATAAGTAATTATTAGGTACAACAATACTTACTGAAACACAATTTATCAAAATTGGATAACCATTTTCCTCTTCCCAGACAATACCTAAAGCTATATGTATACGCCTTATGATATCCAACCTCGCAATTCTCAATAACTGTAAGTTTATTATTAATTAATGTCCCGTGAGATAAAATATCATTAGAACCTTCATAAGAATATACAACTCCTTCGACGGTCGGTAAAACGCACGAACTCCCTATGAACTGTTAAAACCTTAAATGTTAAACCTATATATTTTCCTTCTAAAATATCTTAGTTTCAACGTCATTAAAAAAACCAAACCAAAATAATAAATTTAAAATTTAAATATTGATACTTTTAAAGAAATATGTTTACGTACATGTTTATTTAAAACTCCACGAATCCATTGGACATGGTATTTAATGTCTGTAAAACCTAAGACTGGTTCGCTTGTTTTGCTTAAATCATAACTATTGACACTATGTATCCCGGTTAAATAATATGAATTAAAGTGTAAAAAGGATATGCCTGTTCCAAGATCTTCAGCCGATATTTCTTTTTCTGAAACAAGAGATATTTTCAGTAGCGTACGCAGGATTTTAGTTCAGTTAGGGTTTTACTTGAGTAAGTAATTTACATTATTTTTTTCTAAACATTTTTTATATAATTGGCTTTAACAAATTACAGTTAGTCTGAAATGTAATAAACATTTAGAACACTCGACTGTTTAACCAGGACACTTAGGCATCTATATAGTCTTCGGGTCGTAATAAACGTGGTAATAATCGATGGACGATGATCGACGACTTTGTCATAATTAACAATTTATTTTATATCTATTATAAATGATTAACAATTGATCGACTGTGTGTATTGAAATGGTGGTAAATAATTTTTTTTTTGTAAAAAAAATACATTTCAGGGGGGGAGGGGTCAAAACCTTAGATCCCTACCCCTGCGTACGCCACTGGATATTTTATACATAAGACACAAATTAAATATATTAATATTGTAAGGTAGTGGGTGCATAAGTGAACATCCGTTAAATTTTCCGGATGGAGGGCAAAATTTATTTTTATTTATTTATAAATTAACACTATTGGGCTTTTTAAACAATTGTGGATAAGAACATAATGAACAATGTAACAGTATCAATCATTTAAACCTAATATCCATAAAAGAAAATGGTGACATTGGTACGTGTGATTGTTGGTCATTAGTTAACGATATGGCCACATTATTTGCGAAGTTGGAACGAATCACTGGAAATAAAAGGGCCATGGAGCATATTGTTACCTGGCAAATGAAAACAAAATCTCTCTATCAATCTGACCTTTAATTATTCTTTGGGTTAAATCAACAAAAAATCTGACGTGGCATTTTAATCATTGTTCGAAACTGGGTATCCCACAAAATAGTGCCTTAAAATACACACATAGGCAAGCCACATGCTAAACTGCCGGACTATAATTACAGGGAATGATAAACTCCTACAATTGTAGGTAATCTCCTACGTAGACATAGTGTTAACTCCTACAAAAGATAGCGTTGACTCTTACAAAAAAAAGCGTTAACTCTTACAAAAGATTGTGTTAACTCCTAAAAACGATGGTAAGTTTTTAAAAAAAAGTCAAATTAATTTTTAAAAAGGTGGACAAGTGAATACTGCTTGTACCGCTGTTGTTTCCTCCCATCATTGGTACTTATATAAATTATCAAGTTTAATAATTTCCTCCATTTTAGATCGTTTACTTAATTAATTATTAAATATTAAAAACCAAATGACTTATGTACATAGGTAAAAAAATCAAAATTATATTAAAAAAGAAATCAGTAAAAAAAATATATCTTCGTATTTTCGACATTAAAAATAAAATATCCGTCTTGCAATACATTAATACATATTATACAAAAATAAATTCAGCTACCTATATAAATAACAACTTAAACAATAATAAAATTAAAATATATCATTAACCAAGTGTCAATCATATTAGCTGGTAAAAATTCAAGGCAGGTATTTGCTTTGCTAATAAATTTAATTCTGGATCATTAGAATACCTTGAAGAGAGACCACGGCTGAAGTTTTTGAAAATATTTTGTTATAAATATAAAAAACATGCCGAATGTGTTGCGAGAGGAAACTTATAATTTAATGCATTAATTGTTCCCTTTTCTAAATCAGTGACGATTTATAAATCTGGATTATCATACATTTTTTTAAATGAAAATTTCTCTTGGGAGGCTTTGTTCTCCATTTGAATCATGGGAGCAAACGCGTGAAAATATCAGCAACACTGACAAATGTAACACGTAATGCTTTCGATCCAATGCATCTATAGTATATGCATTATATATAATATATATATTATGTGTGCGCGCGCTTTTTTAATATAAGAATTTATATAAATATTCATTTTTTTTAAATATAATTTTGTTGTTTTTAGGTAAATGAGATACTTATGAGCTACAAGTAACTTTGTATTACATATTACAGCTTTTTGCCAAATTGAATACATTTTTATCAAAATTCGTAGAAAAAACTGAAAAATTAAAACTTAAAACTTCGTTTTTGGTTATTCGCTGAAGATTACTCTAAAAAATAAGCAAATTCTGTGCAGGCACATATCAAACTATTACTGTACAATCTACAGGTTTCATTTTTATTATTTGTGTTTGCAGAGAATTGTTTAGTAATCAAAAATAATAGTAATAATAATAATAATAATAGCTTCAAAACGCATGGAAACCATTTATAAACAAAATTTTCTATCGGAAATCTCAAAATCCCTGTTTGAGCACCACCCGGGGACGGTCCTCTCCCTTTTTAAATTAGCCAATCTCTTGCCCAGAGGTCTTATCTAATCTAATCTAATCTAATCTTATCTTATCTAATTAAATATCTCGTTGCTAGCCAACCAATAATGTTATTATAAATCGTTACCGATTTTCGTCTTATGGCTGGTATGTCGCAGACTTGAAAATTTACTCCCAGCGCACGTGTAGAAGTTTCACTTCAAAAAACAATATAGATATTTTCTAAAACTGGTGTTATATAAAAATCCGCGTAGTATAAATTTTTTTTTAAGTTATTAAGAAAAATACTAGAATAATCTACTTCTAACCCTCAAATATCAACTAGGTACAATAGGTATATCAAAAATCTCCACCATAAAACGAAACATTTTTACTGATAATTACTATGTTTATCACTACAGTACTCAGAATCTAAATTTGTATTACCCTGTGTAAAATTGGAACAAAACTTATCAATAGTCACATATTGATCAAATACGTCTGGTTTTATACTTCGACAAGTAATAGGGTTAATGAATTGAACCGATCTTTCTAATAAAACAAGAATTTGTGAGTCATTCTTCTTGTTCCATAAACTAACCTGAAAAATATGAAAAAGTTGTATAATGTACAATTATAATAAAGGTATAATATATTAATATCTCGTTATGTAAGTATCAGTTATGAATTAAATTGTATTTTTAAATAAAGTCTGACAAACTATAAGTTTTTAATTTTGGAGATAGATCGAATACGAAAATAGATAATTGTTTAAGGATTTTACAAAAATGTTTTATTTTGGGTGCCAATTTAAACCTTAGCACTTGTGATAACAACAATAATTATGCTTGCAGAACTCATACTATGTATTAGGGATGAGCAAAGAGGCAATGTAGCCCATGCTGTTCATATTAGAACGGACTAATTGTTGATATTGCAGAACCCAATCTGAAAGTAATTTAAAGTTGGTTTTTTGAACTTTTACTTTAACTTTTACTTTTCCTCAGAGAAAAGTTGTGATGTAAATTAACTTGAAGGGGCTAAATTCACACGACTTCCCCACTATCGATCAAAATGTACAGGGTGAATTGTACATAGGTATTTAAGCATAATTTAAACCTTATAAACCTTTGGTTTTCGGAATTTATTCTTAGTTCATCGATTTGAAGCTAGCACCAAAATGTATTAACTTATGTGGATAACCTAACCATAACCACCAACCACTTTTTAGATATTAAACCAGACAACCAATTTCAAATTATTTTTTATGTATTTAATACAACTACATAGATACTATATAATACAATACAACATATTTACCATTCCTGTATCTCCATTCTCTACTTTATATATACTATTCCAATCGATACAAACAGGTGCAAAATCATTACTAAACAAAAATTTTTCCACTAACACAATAATAGCAATATCTTCAGCATAAGACCCATGTTTTCCATTATAACCTTCTTTTACGTAAATTATTTCCACCTGCACAATTGTTATAGTTTATATTATACATATCATAAACAATTATTTGTAGACTTTGAATTATTAATACTTTACACTATTTATTTGATGAAGATTGTTATTGTCAATAGCAGTAACAATAATTTTATTATCCTGAACTAATATTTTATTAGAAAACATAACATCTTCCCAAAAACATTCAGCCCCTAAAAGATTATTTAATTAATTTCCATTCCTATTCTTAAATACAATATATGAGGATTTTACCAGAAATTACTACATTTGGAGCGATAATTGACCCTCCACAAGACAAGCGATATTCGATCATTTCTTTAGATTGTCGACTTATTAAAGCATACCATGGTGCCGTTCCAACAATTTCAAACATATCATTTTGGATATATTGAGGGCGATTGGAATACACTCTTCCGCAATCTATAACATTATTAGATACATTAGATGTAATATTAGAAACTCTATATTAATATTAATATCAATATAACTCTGGCATCTATTAGTCATTACACAAACATATACAGAGTGTACACTGTACCTATAATATGTCATTGTATGCGGGGTTTCTTAACGATTATAAATCGATGACATCGAATTTCGTTAAAACGAAATAGACGTGTTTCTTTATTTTTAACAGGCAATTTTTTAATATAAATTTCAAAATTTTTAAACACGCAGGTGTACTAATAGCAAAATTAACTTTATTTTTTCATATGGCAACTACTATATTTTTTATGGATTCTGGTAAAGCTTTTTTTCCTGAAAATTTTGACAGTCAAATCACCAGTTTTGGTTCGCTAGTTTATTAACTCTAAAGTTTAGTAAAATCTACTTTAATACTTTTAATTGAAATAATTGGTATAATAGATTTAATTTACAAGAGGTAAATACATTTTTCTTATAACTAACTTTTATAACTTGAAATTTGAACCATAAGTTCCCTATATTGGTAGGTATCGCATGCAAAGTATGAATTTAGCAGTTGAAATTCTTTAAGAATTATTTAATAATCGTGATTTAAAAGAAACTATTTGCAAGATATTTAGATAAATAGTCAATCTCAATATAGGTTTGTAAACTAACTAGTTTGTAACCTAACTTAGGCATACTTTTAATCTAAGTTAATTACAGATTTTTAATATTATTATAACACGAATCAAATACCATTAGGTACCTATTACCTTAGTCCTTAGCCGGCTAATAAAGAATCCAAATTAATACTGTTGTAAGAAAAGTATAATAAGAATTTATGATAGGAAAAGTACAAAATAAAATTTAAATTTTAAATGTCCAAAATTAAAAAATAATAGGGGTTATGAATTTCAACTCCTAAATTCATACTTTGCATGCGATACCTACCAATATAAGCCTACCAATAAGTATAACCTACATGGTTCAAATTTCAAGTTTATCCTTCTACGAGAAGAGCACCACAAAACATTGCACTTTTTTCATTACACAATTTTTTTTAACCCCCATACATACCTAAAACATTAATTTCAACAATCGAACCATTTACCAATTTATCATTATTACTTTAGCCACCTAATAAAGAATCCAAATTTATGATATTGTAAGAATATTAACTGTGAAGTAATTAATTACGATTACCTATAAAAACAAATTAAAATAATAATATCGATTTTGATGATTGTATGTTAAAATAAAAATAATGAACTATATGTTTGCCAACAATTTTGTTTATGTTTTTTTTTTTTTTAGTGTCAATGGATAACCAAAACTACTTAAGTGTATAAAAATTAAAAAAGGTAGTTATAAGAAAAAATTTTTTAGATCTTGTAAATTAAATCTATGTTGGAATTGTTACAAAAAAATTGCCTGTTAAAAATAAAGAAACACGTCTTTCTTTGTCTTAACAAAATCTTATGTCATCGATCCATAATCGTTAAAAAAACCCCGCGTACAATGGCATAAGATACACCCTGTATATAAATAATAATATTAAATGTAGTAGTAGTATAGCTACTATTTTGTACTTGTGGTCGTATTTGGTCCATACTCATATTGAGCACACAACTCTTTGGTCTCGTCTGAACCATCTGAACAATCCTTACGACCATCACAAACCCATGACCATTCAATACACAGTCCATTTGAACAATAAAACATATCCTCAGGGTTTCTATAATTTTATTAAAATGTGCAACAAATTATTATTTAATACAATTAATACAATGAGGTATAGAAAAAAAAATTGTTTTATACTATTTATATTTTTTATTTTCTGTTTTGTCAATATACAATCTGTCAATTATTTTACAATAAGAATATTTGCTACAGCAAAATACTTGACATGAGTTACTTGAAAGAGTAACCTAGTAGCTACACTTTATTCAAGCAAATATAAATAAAACATTTAATAAAACAATTTTTGAAATTTTTATAGAGTACTTGAAAAGATTAATATAAAATAGTTTCAAGAATAATTAACAATTATATTACAGAGCATATAATTAAATTTTATAGGGAATGTCAGAATTCGATGACCTATGCGTGGTCAAAATATAACAATAGAAAAAAAATGTGTGGATACTGGATAGTATGTAAAGTTAATTTTTTACATAATTAACGTAAAAAAAGGTTTTAATCTTAATAATTATAATGTGTAGTCACTAGTTAGTACTATACTACTATGAATATCTAATATTAAATAAAATTCATATATTGGTTGATGGTGCTTATTAACGCTTTAGGACTCTAAGCCCCCATATTTATCTATGGCCCTAAACACCACTATTTTCGCCGCTTATAATAACATAATAATTATTTGTATTACAGTCACCAACACTGAGCAAGATGATACAGCTTGTCGTCTTTCGAGTTTTCTGTCACACAAAATTCCGGATGCTAAAATAATGAATTTTTATAAATTAAATACTAATAATATCATATTTTATGTAATATTTTGAAATATTTTGTAATCATGTGTATATGAAATAATTTTTTTTTTTGGTGGGGGCGGGGGTTGAGGCTTCAAGTACAGAGGTAAAGGAGTTATTAGCCTTTGGAACTGTGGTTTTGTGTGTGTGTTTGGCAGATTTTTATTGGGCATCCATAGGTATCTGCCATGCCAAGGTGGGGGATGTCGGCACTTCTCTCCGGACACCGTGACTTACCCAAAGAAAAATGGGGTGAATGTAAGTTCCCACGCGAGATATAGCAGGTAAAAATCACACCCGGGTGTGCATAAGTAAGTTCCCACACGAAAAAAAATTACACCGAATACAAACTTCCTTCCCACTTTATTCAGACTTAGGACTGACAAATTAAAAGTAGTTGGTGTGGTTAAAATTTGTTTGTTTTCGTGTTGCATAAAAAAAGTATAATCAATTTTTAAATTGAATCTAGTTCAAATATATAATAAAAATTAATAATATTATGTGTAGGTATGATCCACATATTATTTGTATGGGTATAAAATAATAATAGTTATAATAATAGATAAAAAATAAATTTTGTGTCACGCCTGCACCGAAAGTTTAGTTTTCGATGACGGTTGAAGCGTTGGAAAGCGATGTTTTTCCGTACAGCAGGCAGTAAAGTGGGAATCCCCAAAAGTACCGGGTGGTAAAGTGGAAATCCCCTTTTGGTTACATCTTATATTCATATAATAACCCCATGCATGACGCTTAAAATAAATAAAACCAAATCGTTTCTTTCATGAAATATTGTTTTCGTAGAATAGTCTGGTTGTTGCATAGATCCTAGCCTAAATTACCTTTGCCGTGATGGCGGGATCAATGAACGCAGAGGCGTAGTATGTGTGGCTCGTGTGGGAAGGCAATTTCAGTCTCACTTCCCGCCCTTGCCATACAATATACTATTTTTTTGCTTATTGTGAAAGCTCAAACACTTTACATAGTCATACTGTGCATAGGCGTGTGCAAACATTTGTGGCAGGGTGGGCTAAGTCAATAAATAAGAAATCTGAACTCTGATGGAAGAAACAATTAAAATATTACATACTTTAATTCACCTACTCATAATCACCCACTATTTAAGGCACAAATCTTTCATATGATAAAAAACAGATACATATTTTTTAAAAATTAAATAAGAAATATTTGAATTGTCAACACAGTTTTAAATTTTAAATAAATACAATTTCGCAACCTGTAATGGTAATATACTAATATGTTATTCATTTTATTTTAAAGACATTTAATTTATTATTATTTATTATCATTGAGTATCGATGTTATTTTTCACCTACCTATTTAATGTTTTATGATTTAAAAAATCAAACATCGTGATGTTTAGATCATATATTACTATGTATACAAATTTCGGTACGTCTCGCACGGGTTAGGTTAGGTTATACCTAACCATACCTACACATTATATTATTAATTTTTATTATATATTTGGACCAACTACGTTTAAGTTGTGAGTCCTAAGTCCGAATAAATTTTCGTGTGGGAACTTACGTACGGGTGTAATTCTTTTCATGTGGGAACTTACTAAACCTCGAAAAATGCTACCCATGGCTTTAATAAAACTTAGATAGTCTTCAACAGAATTATATCTGATAGTGAATCTAGTTGGTACTTTAGGTGGTCACGTAGTTGATTCTGTAACCAAAAAATCTAAAAATATAAACACATTTTTTATATGTTTAATATTTAAATATTATAAATATTATACCAAGTACTAACATAATGCCATTAAACATTGTTTTCTAATTATTATTATAGTGTTAATACTGATATTACGTACCGAAAAATAAATAGGAATATATTAACAAGGAACACGGCTCCTTCATTGCGATTGGTGAGTTGAGCTTAAATCAAATATATACTTTAAAATATAAACAACAAAATATATTATTCTAAATGAGCGTGACTACACACTAAACATAATTGTAAAAAAAATTAACAAACGTGGGTATAGTAAAAAATACTATATTTATAAACTAATAATTAATATACACTAATATAAAATACAACATCTGTAGAGAATTAATTAACTTTAACATCATAAGGTAACACTAAGTAGGAGACGATTATAATACCAATATTCTTAACAACACCAGACATATATAATGTCGGGTCTACTACACTATTTGCTCACGAAGCGAGTATGTAGTCGGTGTTAATGTTATGTCCTACCAGATAATGCGATCACGTCATGATGAACTGAAGGACAAACTACGTAGATAGGTGGTAATGATAAATTAGAGAATTACAAACTTGTTTTAAAATTGCTTTTATTGACGCTACTACTACGTAAAATAAAACTTGAGGTCCTTCGACGTACCTATACAAAGTACGTATAATACCTACTGGTTATTTATACTATGTATGAATCTACATAAACATACATACATAAACACATTATAAACTATTTTTGCTTAAATTTAAATGTATAGTAATTATTTTATATTATTCGTATATTTTATTATTTCATATTATTATAGGGTGTAAACCATGGCTGAAATATACTAGTAATTGCATATTGACTCGGATTGTTATCAACAGAAACAAAATGGTTGCGTAAAGGGATATCACAAATATCAATTTTTCTTATCATCAAAAACGCGCTGACAAAAGCTAACAAATTCAAAGTTCCCGCGCATGTATACTTGATTATTATTGGGGCTCCCTTTAGGGCTTAGGCTACCATTTTTGTTTTTATCATCAAATATTTGATTGAGAAGGGATATAAAATGCAATAACCTTGTATATATTTTCAACCATGGTGTAAACCGTACAAGCGGCAGGTATTACTAAATAGTAATAAATCGTGTCTATAAAAAATTTAGGATCGATTTATATCCTTATATTATTCGGTATATTTGTATACTTTATCCTTGTATTATTGTGTTATGTGAGATATATTATAAAAATATAATATTATTATGTAGATTATACGAAAAGGTTTGCGTTATTTTGGCACGGCCGCCCAAAACCTAAAGGCAGTCATTTCCGTAATGTCAACGCGGAATTATATTATATTATACGTGCGCAAATCGCTGTTTTTATATATATTTATTTTATGAATCATAATATATACAGTATAGGTACAGGTTGCGGCTGGTTAGACCTCACATCGTCTCGTTGTAAGTACCTATAACTAGTTGAATTCGATTATTATTTCCGTTGGCTGTTGGGCCAGTAGGGCCATTTTTATTTTTAAAAAATATTCATAAACCTCCCTTATCATAGCAGATTAAGCGTGAGCAACCAAATTGTTTATTACTGTGAATTATTTATTATATTGTGTATTACTGATATTATTGATTTTACATTTATACAGCAGCTCAATTAGCAAACATTTGTTACCTTTTTGTCGTTAAGTTTTTTAGAAACACACACACACACACACATATTTACACCCCCCCCCCCCCTAAGATGTCGGTACTATGACGTATTCATATCTCACGGCGTAATAGATAGACTATTTAGCTACTGGCAAGAAATATTCACACAATCAGTGATCACCCGCAGACCGCAGAACCGCAGTCTGTACTCCCAAGTCTCCGAAGCGGCAACGCGACCATCGATGAAAAAACCGATTTCTAACGACTCGCCGGACAAAAACTTCGTTGGGTACTTAATAGTAGGGCGTGGTTATTCATAGACGTTTGTTATCGCTATATATCGTATTTTAAAAATCACTTACTTATTATTTTAGTCGGGTACTGGATCTGATCTTAATTGAGCCAAAATCAAATTGTTTCTCATTATGTTGTAGTTAAAATATATTATAGTATAATAATAGCCGAAATATACCTATTGTTAATTGTGAATTAATTATTAATTAATATTAAATACATTTTATTTATATATCTACCTATTTCAGATCCAAAAAATATGGCACTCAATACAAGTTATGAATCATTGAGCTTGGCAAATCATGATTTTTCGTTTTCATTTTACAAGGTAAAGAACTAATTTTTTTATTGTAAACAAATTGTTTTACCTAATTATTACACTTAATAATTTAGGAAGTGGACAAAACTGATGAAGGAAATATTTTTTTTTCTCCATTCAGTATTCATGTGATTATGTTTATGGCTAGCATGGGAGCAGCTTCAAAAACCTTTGACGAAATGATAAACACTATACATTTAAATGAAACTACGCATTCAATGGAAGGATATAGGAAGTTATTGGAAGACTTACTAGTGAGTGTATTATACGGTGTCTGACGTGTATAGACTAAATTGTTTAACTTTTTATGTTTTTAACATTATTATGAAATTTAAAGCAATGCAATTATAATTTTCACCCAAATACCATTATAATCTATAATTAAAATGTAGTCTTATAAATTTCGTAAAATTAAGTATAATTAAAACTGTATGGAAATAGTTAAATACTTAAATGTATTTACGTTATAAGCTTATTACAATATAATAATATGTAGTAATATAATACTATTGTAGAGTGATAATGATAGTCTGAAACTAGCAACCGGAATGTTTGTTGATAAAACTTTCAAAGTTAAAAAAAGCTTTGTGGAAAACTCTATGAAATATTTAAAATCTTCTATGGAGAAATTGAATTTCAAGAATGAACCAAAAGAACAGCGCCGATATTTAAATAATTGGATTTTAAGCAAAACCAATAAAAAAATCAAAGATTTATTTCCTCAAGGTTATTAACTTACATAATATGTTTATATTTAAATATATATAATATGAGTAAATAATGTTCCAATATATTTTACAGGTTCCATTACTAACGACACTAGCTTAATGTTGGCAAATGCTGTCCATTTTCAAGGTACTTGGATATATAGTTTTAATGATGCTGTAGACGACTTATTTTATGTTACTCTAAGTAACAAAGTACCAGTCAAAATGATGAATCTCGTAGATGATTTGCAATACTTTCATGATAATGATCTAAAATTTGCCGCACTTGAATTACCCTATGATGTAAATATTAGTTTATAAATGTAAATTTAATAATATTTTGAAAAATGTAATACTGTATTTTTTATTTAGCACTATGCTTTTAATATGATAATTTTGTTGCCCGATGATAAAGATGGTTTGAAAGATCTGGAAAATAACTTTTCAAAAATTAATTTGAATGATATTTCAAATAAAATGTCCAAGTATGATGTTACTGTCAAATTGCCTCGTTTCAAATTAGAACAGTCACTGCAATTAAAAGATATATTATCCAACGTGAGTATATTAACAAAAAAAAATAATCTATATTTATTTATTTATATAATATTTTAGCTTGGATGTCCAACAATGTTTACAGAAGCGGCAAACTTTTCTAACATTGTTGAACGTGGTGAACTGTATGTGAGGCAAGTCGCACATAAGGCATATGTTCATGTCAATGAAAAAGGAACTGAGGGTGCAGCAGTTAATGGTATCACAATTTATTTTTCTTATCGGGAATTGGTTATCGTTCTTCTTTTATCTACTTATTAGGGAAAAAAATAACTTTTTTGTCACGCTTGCACAGAAAGTTTAGTTTTCGATGACGGTTGAAGCATTAGAAAGCGATCTTTTTCCGTCAAGTGGGCAGTAAAGTGGGAATACCCACAATGCTGGGCGGTAAATTGGAAATCTCAAAAAGTGCCGGGTGGTAAAATGGAAATCCCCGAAAGTGCTGGGCGCACTATCACGCGTATCCCCTACACAATCAAACACTGAAATCTATACCACAGTCCTTACAAAACATAAACTTTTTGTTGCATCTTATATTAATATTATAACATCCATGCATGCCGCTTAATATAAATAAAACCAAATCGTTTTTTTTATGAAATATTGTTTTCGCTGCTAGAAAATGAATTGCCGTACCTATTTTAACAACTTTACTCTACTTATAAGTAATTACTTAAAATAATTTATCTCTTTCGTTATTAAATAAACATCCCACCAAGGTTTGTTATAACTATTCTTTTTTCTGACATATTAAATTGATGTATCCAAACAGCTTTACGGAAAATATATTTATATCTAAATTAAATTATTTTAAATACCTATATATATATGGATTCAATATACTATAATAAGTGTATTTGACGTTTAACAGTCATGGCTTACAAGAAAAGTTTGCAAACCATATCAGTATATCACAAAGGGTAAAGTGAATGAGACCACTGTCTGCCAATTGTTGACCCCTGATATAAACTATGTATAAAGAATTGTATTAAAATTGTGCTTAGAATCAATGGTTACTCAGATCAATTTTAAAGGATTAATATGTGATTAATAACAACTATACATTACAAACATTTATGAACACATTTTTTAAAGGCAATATAGTACCTAGCTTTTATATTAATTCTTATAATAAAAAGTTATTGCAGCTTAAAGATTTTATTAAATACATTATTATAGAGCTTATTATAATGGTTAGTATTACACGGTTGTCATAAGAATGATGAGATGTGCTAAAGTATAATTTTTAATTAATTTGTATACTATAATATTCTTTAGCTATAATAAAATATAGTTTGAATCATTGATTGTTCTGTGTAACCTTGTTGTTGTTTCATATCATATGATAAATAAAGACAACAAACTTTGGTGTTGATTCTTCTTTTATAATATAATATAAAAAAATAAAACTTTCAATCTGGCTTGAGTATATGTTGCAAATTGATTAAATACCAAAATATATTAAATGTATGCAAATTCATAATATTTTCAATTATGTCATCCATTACATCTGATAAACACCTAATAACTAGTTAATTTGTTAATTTCGTTGTATACCTATTTTGTTTGTGCCTGGCACGTTTGCTTCTATGCTTACCTACTATATAATTTTTAAAACAATTGATATGTTGTTGTGTACCTTATTCTAAGATTGTTTTATTTTTATACAGGTTTTAATGCAGTTGTACGGACCATGCCTGATAAATTGTCCAAAGTGTATTTTGTTGCTGATCACCCTTTTTTTTTTTCGATTGTATCTAAAACAAAAACCATTTTATTTATGGGCCGTTTATCAAATCCGTTAAAATAATATTGTTTCTAACTTTCAGTTATTATACAATTAATGTAACATTTGGCAATTTTCAACGCATACCTGTTTTTACTTATAAAAGTATTAAGTTACTACTAGTGAGTGAAGTGGTCTATGTGGATAATATTATAGGTTTCAATCTACGATATTCATTTGTAGCAGTAGGTACTAATTGTACGTTAAATATTTGAATATACCACATGGGAATATACCATTTAACAAGTGAGGGTTGCATTCTATACTCATCTTCAATTTTCTCAGGAGACGACTTAAGATTCAATGTGTTTAGTTATTTATCTTAAGTACAAAGTATAATGTATTACTTATTTTATATTACTTAATAACTGAGTCACCATGTATATTTTGAATAAAAAATTAAGTCTAAGATTTTTTTTATTTTTTTATTTTACACACAAAGCATCGACTTTCTAAGGTCATTGATCGCGATCTGTGTATTAGATGAAACTAATATAAAAGTTTAAGTAGTTAGGTAATAATGTAAATTCATAAAAAGTACAGTGGAAGACTTGAAAGCTAGATAAAATGTACATTTTTAAAAAAAAAATTTCTAAAGTTAATTAGAATGGCACTGTTAACTCGTTGAGGTACGACGGTATGCGCTTGTCAATTCTTAGTTCGTTCCTATCTAGTTGAAATGACTCAAAGATTACATATACCTTGGCACTATTCAGTTTAATAAAACTTCTTTGACACATATAGTACGTATATCCCGGCGCTGCTCCTATAAAAGGTAAGAATGTAAGAATGACTAAAATAATGTTTAACTCGGGTTTTCAGGTCGGAAACACTTTTAGTATATTAAAACAAACATAAATAAAACACTTAGCAAATTCGGATTGCCTAGCCCGTACTACCTACGATGGTCGTTTCACACGGACGTCGTAGCTACACGTCCGAATCACTCAGCGACAACGGGGGTCCTGTGCCTGCGCGTACGGCGGTGTTATATAGAAAATATTATTGTCGCCTCAGCACATATTGCTTCGCTGGCCTGAGTGCCTGACCTATGTCAATAATTTACAATTTAAAATATTCCCACCTATATCACATATATATTAAATAATATTATTTTGACGACTGTCTACAATATACGACAATATTTATTATAAGACAAAATAACTATCTAATTCTTTAAAATCCGATTTATGATTATAATAATCAGTTTAATAACTTTAACTTTTTTAATATTTTAACATATTTTAGACTTAAAATAAATAACAATATATGTTTATAATACGCTATAGTACCTATACCTAATTATGTGATATTATGACAATATTCTATAAAATATTACGATGCTCTTAATAGTTAACTTTTCAGTAGGTATTACAGTAAGCAATATTGTATTTCAATAAACACTGCATAGAATAATTTAAATATTTTATGTACCTGCGTGTTTAGTTATTTTATATTAAAGCAGGTAAGTACCTAATTACTTTAAATTGACCCATTATCATTTCTTTTTTTTTTATAACAAACTTGTCCATAGTATAGAAATAAAATAAGTAGGCAACTAACTTAATAATTTCTTTATTCAAAACTATAAACGTGACGATTTGATGGATGCTTTTACCTCATCTGCCCGAGTAACTAAGTAATGGTAACCATTTATATGCAACAAAAAATACTAATTACTACTAATTATTTCTCATATAACACAGGGTACGGCGGTGCGCGACTCCTGGACGGGACGTCAGGGCAAAAATCACAGAATTTTTGTGTTTCCCGACGTTTATGAAAACTACAACTGGGAATTTTTGATTTTGACCTCTTAACAGGCCTAACTAGATCCAATTTGTTACCAGGAACCACTTTCAACATTGAATATTTATCATGTACCTATTGTACCTAGGTAAACAAACACAAGAAATAAAAAAAACACAAACTTGTAAAATCAATACATCTATTATCACTCTGCTCAAAATTAAAATACAATCTTTGAACTATAACAACAGAATATTCATACAAAATAAAGTATACCTACATTCATACCTAGTTTACAATAGGTATACCTACTTAATTTATAGAATAAATTATAACTATTAAAAAACTTATGCCGGGTTGTATGAACAATCACTAATCATTTAATGAATCAAGGGAATAGTATGTATTTATTAGCGTAATATTACTGCCTTAAGTTCACAATGACAATCCGCATATATGGCATTCTCCGATTCCATTAAAGCGGTCCCAGTCAGTCATTCTCTGTTTTTTTACTAACACATGCGCAAAATAATTATAGAAGAGTTCTATTGACAAGTGACAATACGAACCGATTAATCTAGTGAAGCGATAAGAATTCTGAAAACAAATTTTAATTCAGCATTAAGTCTACAATGGAATGTCCAGACTATTTTTTGGAATATCAGTCCCTAACTTTATAAAAAAAATTGATTTAAAAAATTCAACATTTTTGAAAATGTATAAACATTTTACATTTATAAAAGGGACACTCTGCAACTGGGCCACTACTTAACTATTTTTAATAAGCTCCTATAACCATAATATACCACTTAGTTGAACATAATATATTAATATATGAGCGTAACGTATAGGGTATATGATTGTTACTACTCCATAGTAGGTATTATCAAAAGGAACCATAAATAATTATGTGTATGGTGTATCTGAATCTAGAAAAACTAAAAAAAAAAAGTCTTTGGCACTCGGGGACTGCCGTGGTAAAGCTATTGCATAGCAATTTTGTAGCTATGTATCATGTAATACTACCCATGATACATAACATTATAACTATTTATTTTTGATATTAATTCAAGTTGCACGTTTTGAACACGACGACGGAAAAGAAAATGACAAAATTAGTTTTTTGTTGATAATTGTAAATAAACACTGTACGGAAATATTTTATTTGAGACTTTTTTTTCTTAGACAACTGGTTAGACTGTAAATAACAAAAATAATAATAACATCTTACGGTGACGCTTTTTCGTTACGAAAATATTTTTTTCAGTCACCACGCCAAGCCCGCGATAAAAGCTATGCAATAGCTTAACAGTAATCAGATACCTAATGACGGCGAATTTGTACATAACATCACGTCCAAATACCCACAAATTGTTAAATGCTTTTTGGAAGTACAATCAAATATAGTATTATAATATAATAAAATAATTGAACGTAGTTATGTGCCTGGGAATCATATTTTAAGGTATGTAGTCAAAATAATGAAAATATGCAAGAAAAAAAAACATTATAATTGGATAATATTATAAAAAAACACACAATTTGTATTTGATAATATTCAGTACGTGTTCATACATCTATGAAATATTATTATAATTTAAACCAAATGAAAAAATGTATAATCAGGTATCGTAATATCTTTATTTCAATAACCATTTATAGTGTCTAAAAAAATAATTTTTGTATTTTCTACACGACGAAATATTATTTTATACATTTTCTTTTATGGTCGTAAAGATTAGGTACTGACACTCGATACGACAAAAAGTATGCACTAGCAAAAAAATGCATGGTCTACTGATAAGACATCGCCTGTATTGGCTATTAATTTTAAACTTTGTGAGTGATTATCGCTCCACCGATACGACCTTAGCACGTACGATTTTAATTTTTATATCTGCCATTAAGTCATATCTACAGTATGCTGTAAAAGTTGGACTCATATACAAGTGGCCTATTGTAACATTTATTACATGATCTCAATTTGCGAATAACAAATTATTATTTAGCCTTAGCTATCAGTTGATAGTTGACTGTCGTAACGGACGCACGTTCGTATATACTTCTCGACTATCTATACAGTAAGTTATACGTTTTCTTTTTGAATTGTACTGTCTTTTTTTAATTTTACTTTTATACCTCTGTTTTATTTTACTATGGAGGACACTAATTCTTCTGATAAATTGGACGACAAGGTTTTCAAATCCATCAATGAAATTAATGATCCTAGTGGTAAGTTAGATAATATCTAAGCAATTTAATCTTAATGAAATTCTGACTAAAAACAAATCAATTGAAACTAAAATTGAACAACTTGTAAAAGAAAATAATATCTAAATTGGAACTTAATCATATCCGCTCAACAACATTAAAACAAGAAAAAATATTTGCCAAGATTAATGACCGTCAGTCTAGAAGTTGCAACGTTATTAATATATTTAATTTAACTGAAACCCAGTCAACGGCTGACGACAAACTGACTATAGATGTTGTTCTAATTGCTGTTAAAAACAAATATCATTGCTGTCGTGTAACTATCCAAAATAATAATATTGAAAAACTAAGACCTAGCTCTTAAAATTACATAAATATGCGCTATAATAGTACCTTAAATATCGCTAAATTTGTGCTAAAAATATGCAAAAAAAAGGAAATGTATTAATTAATAATTTTTTAATCACTTACACATTATTTTAGGTAGTTACTTAAGATTTGAAATAATTTAGTCACTCTGATCAGAATCCAAATGAATTGACTATACAACACATTCAACGCTCGTTCGTTGATAATCGGCGATTAATAATCGCAGTAGAAATCGACAAAAAAAAAACCCAACAAAATCAGCAGAGAACAAAAATTAGAACCAAATACTTAATACGAAATTATCATAAGAATTCGATGGACAAAAATCTAAAAACACGTTTACTAATTTATAATTTCATAAAATATAGCCGATTTTGATTCCAAAACAGGTAAAAATGCAAATAAGTCTCAAAAAGTTCAAAAAAAAAACAAAATAACATTTTTAATTTCAGTTCTCTGTATCATGATTTCATGAAACATATTTTTATCCTACTCTGCTATTTTTTAAGCATCTCATAAGAAATATGCAAATGCCATAAAATGCCAACCCTGATAATGATTATAATCACAACAAAATTATAAATATGTATCTGCCTTAACATTATTTTTTGTTTGATAAAAAGTTTTCATTTTATTTTTAACTTTTATATTTATTTCCTGAAAATTTACTTTTTTTGAGTGGCCTTATTGTACTGACGGTGCGATATATTTTTGAAGTCGGAATTTCACAAATCACAGTGAACATTTGAAAATTATTTTGAATTAGAAATCCATACAATTGTTTCTATATATAGATATAAGATATTAAAATCTAATACAAAAATACAAAATTCACATAAAACCCACTGGCCTAAATTTTTCATTTTTGAGTTACAGCAAAAAAAAGAAAAAGATTGTGTCGAAATATTTACCAATAAAAACACTTTGATAGTAATATATACTAATATACAGCCATGCAGGTATCAATTATAGGTATAATTCCTTGATCTGATCAGTCAGTAGTTCTATATACATGGTCTAAACAACATATTGCTATATCGTTTATTAGGTATAAGTGTTAAATATAGATAAAACTATCAAATTTGAGGTCTCTATAGCATAATTCAGTTATAATTATGTATTAAATAATAATAGCTAAAATATACCTTAAATGTGTGAATTATTACATTTTTTTTTATCTATTTCAGATAAAAAAATGGTGCAACTCACTCCAAATTTAGAAACATTGCGCTCGGCAATTCATGATTTTTCGTTTTCAATGTATAAGGTAAAGAATTAATTTTTTTAGTGTACATATCATACGTTTACCTAATAGTTAATAATCTATAGGAAGTAGCTAAAACTGAAACGGGAAATATTTTCTATTCTCCATTCGGTATCCATTTGATTATGTTTATGGCTAGTACTGGAGCAGCTTCAAAAACATTTGATGAAATAGTAGCCACTATACATCTAAATGAATCTTCTCATTCAATGGAAACATATAGAAAATTATTGGAAGACTTAACAGTGAGTTTGTAATTTATTTATAATAAGGTTTTATTTATCAATATATATTTTTATAATAATATACAAATATATCATATGTATATCTATATATTATTTTACTGTTTACTAATTTTACCATAAAGGAATTTGAGACAATGAATTATTAAATTATTCCCAAATATCACGGTAATTTATTTTAGATTCTATTCTGAGCTATTGATTTTACATTGATGTGTTTTTTTTTAAATTTTTTTTTTGTTTCTGTCATCACCTTTTAGGACAGTAAAAATGCTTGGATTTTCTTCAACAGTATCTTTTGTGATATGAAAGTGACTCTAGTTGGTACTTTAAAGGGTCAAAAAACAAAAGAAAAATTAAGGAAAAACGAGAATTTTTACGCAAAATCGATTTATAACAAAATATTTTAGTTTTATGTAACTCTAAAACAAATGACCATCTACATGACATTTTTACTGGATGTTTATATTAAAATTTTCTATACACGATCATATTTTCAAAATATTTTGATTTGTTTTGAACTGTTTACGGAATTTTCAGTTTCTATAATTTTTTTTTTTTTTTTTTATGATTTTTAATAAAGTTTTATTTGTTTGGTAAAAATGCTTGAACATTTATTACAGATACAAGGATCCTAATTTATTGTTTCAATGACATTTGAAAAATATTAAAAATCCAATCACAATTTTTTTTTATAAGCATTTAAAGTTAAATCACAAAAATAAACAAATTGTTTTGAGATAGAAATTCATAAAAACTTTTTACTTTTAAATCTTAGATTTGAAAATGTAAAGCAAGATTCCTCATAAGTTTGTCTACCTTTATCAAAAAAAAAAAAAAATTTCTACGAGCAAATTAAATTTTTATGTGCTTATAAAGTTCATATTTTTAGAAAATTGGATATTCACTCGTTTTATCATATAGCGATTATGTTATTTTGTTATTCAAAAACGAATAACTGTAAATACATGTAAATTTGAATGAATGTTTTTATCCTCATTTTCTATACACCATAAATAATAAATGTTTGAAAATATTTTGGTTTTGAACTGTTAAATTTTTTTAGTTTTTAATCTATATATATCAATAGACTTTTATATTTGTTGGACCGTGAAAAAGTAAACATTTAATAAAAGGCTCCTGACATTATATTGCTACAATAGCAGTATAAAAATATTAAAAATACATAAGTACATTTTTTTTCATAAGCATTAAAAGTTCGATTTTTGACAAAATTTATCAAATTTAAAATAATATCATCAAATATACTTAGTAATAATGTAATATCATAGGCTGTCTGGCCGTCTTCGTTCAGAATCGTTGTTCTTGTATAATGACATTATATCATTGAATTCAAATTTAACACCATCTATTACAATGATCTACTTGTAAGCTACTATACAACAGAGTGAAACCCACTTGCCCACCTGTTTTAATTTAATATCATAATAAAATAACAGTAAAGTTATAAAATGATAAAATGTAGTGACATTATAAAAATATAGTTTTGTACTACTTTATCCTATTTTAGAATTATGATTATAATCTAAAGTTGGCAACCGGAATGTTTGTCGATACAAATGTCGATGTTAAAGATAGTTTTGTGGAAAACTCTAAGAAATATTTAAAATCTTCAATGGAAAAATTGGATTTCAAGAATAACCCAGAAAAACAGCGAAAATATTTAAATAATTGGGTTTTAATCAAAACCAATAACATAATCAAAGATTTTTTTTCCAGCGAAGGTTATTTACTTAAATTATATTTTAATAATTAAATATGGATTAGTTATGAGATTATGTTTTAATTTTTGTTTATAGATTCAATTGCTGCAGAGACTGCCTTAGTATTGGTGAATGCTATGCATTTTAAAAGTGATTGGGCACATAAATTTAAAGATGTTTATGATGGCTATTTTTATGTGACTCCAAGCAACAAAGTAACAGTTGAAATGATGACTCTCAAACGTGATTTGCAATACTATCATGATACTGTTCTAAAATTCAAAGCAATTGAATTACCTTATAAAGTGATAATACTGCTTATAAAGTAAATTTAAAATTTTGAAAAATGTATTATTTTGTTTTCTTTGTTTAGCACCATGGTTTTAAAATGATTATTTTACTACCCGATGATAAAGATGGTTTGAATAATCTAGAAAATAATTTTTCAAAATTTAAATTACATGACATTTCAGAGAAAATGACCCAGGAATATGTTGATGTCGAATTACCTCGTTTCAAAATAGAACAGTCACTGGAATTAGATAAGACATTATCCAATGTAATTATATTTATGATAAATTAAATTAATTTCATTGATTTACACAATACTTTAGCTTGGATGTCCAACAATGTTTATACCTGGAGCCGCAAACTTTTCTAAGATCGCTGAAGATGTTAAACTGTCTCTGTATGTGACTAAAGTTTCACATAAGGCATATATTGATGTAAATGAAAACGGAACTGAAGCGTCCGTAGTTACTGGTAATATAGTTTACTTACTTATTGTGGTTGGATTCCGTAAAATTATCTTTTCATAATAAATTAATATTGTTTCTATAAGTATGTAAATGCTTGTTGACCGGTTTATTCGTTAACAAATAAATTAAAATCATTTATAAAGATGTATAATTCACCTCTCCCCACAATTTATGTTCATGATAATATAAAAAAAAACTTTCAATATAGTTTTAGTATTTAAATATAATTAAATATATAAGCTAATTAAAACATTTTAATAATCATAGGTATGCAAAAAGCGCTTTCCTCAAGTTTGTGGTCAAGACAGCCTAAATATTTCGTTGTTGATCATCCATTTATATTTTTTATTTCAACTAGGTGTAATTTCATTATATTTGTTGGTCGAATGACCAAAATTGATGAATATGTTATGTCATCTTATTTCAGTTTTTTTAAGAAAAATGGGTAATTTTCTTTTTGAATAACATTAATTATGTTGAATCATATATATTATATTTGTTCATTTATTTTGTTAGTAAATGTTATTGATTTATACTAATAAATTAGATAATAAATATTTTATTAGAGTTTATATTCAACAATATGTAAAATATTTGAAACAACAAGTGGACGTAATGAATAAAAATAAAAAACTTTTGATTTCGATTTAAATAATAGTTTTTGAATATTGTGAGTGTTAGCTTAGGTTTCTATAAGCTCGTTCTTAGTTACTAGTAAACCCGCTGATCTATATTCTATAGATACTCAATTATTAATATAACTGACAATACCATTTTTCACTGGCCCGTGCTACATTTCAAATTAATTTATAAAAATATAAAATGTTAGGATTCTTCTGTATTTTATTATATTTATAAAATTACTAAAAACGATGATTATCGTAAAACGTAGATGTAAATTCTTTTTTTTTTTTATTGATCTCAAGCTTCGGCAACTATGGCCATTAGCTGTAGTGGTTTGTTTGTGGGTTGTTAGTGTCGGTAGGGGAAGGAACACGTGTGTGTTGTGTTTGGCAGAATTTTTGATTGGCACCCGTAGGTATCTGCCATGCCCGGGTGGGGGATGGCGGCACTTGTTCTCCGGACACCGTGACTTGCACGGAGAAAAATGCCGCCCGGTGGTCAAGGATCGAACTCGGACCGGCTGTCCCGAATCCGTCGCGTTAGACCGCTCGGCCACCTCGTCCCCCATGTAACAAAGCTTGTCCCGGGGAAAGTTATATTATATTATACAATCCTTTTTGTATAATCTTTTTATTTAAATTGAAACCAAGAAAAGAAAAGGAGAAGCTGCTCGAGAAAAAGAAAAAAAGAAAAAGCAGTTATTGGAAGTCAGTAAGAAATGTGTAAAATTAAATTCATTTTTTTCAATGGGTACTTCAGGTTTTTTAATTAACTATTATATTTATTATTTAGGAAGTACTCTAGTTGGTAGTTTGTAATCTAGTCATCCAAATTAATCTAAATTTAATTAATCCAAATTAAACAGTTAACTAAATAAATAGTAAACCTATAGCCAAGTGCCCAAGTAAGCGGTGTGTAGATTATTTTCTATTTAGGAGTCTAAACAAAATATAATAATCTAACCATTATAACCTAGTACAGTATACAGAACATAGAAGTACCTAAGTACTTTTATAATATTTATTTTTATTTTTGTACCTATGTATCATAGATGGCCAACGTTTGGATGAAGTCAAATGTGTTTCCAACGTTTTACCCAACCTAAATCTTTAGGAATTTTTAAAAATGTCGATTGCAGATGAGTATGAAATAATGAATTGGGAGATTGAAAATTACGAGGATGATTTGGAAGTAGACTCTGAGAAAAAAAGTCAAGTTATGTGTAATAGTTGTAGAAACTGTACACTGTGTTGTTACAAGTTATTGATAAAATACAATTTATACAGTAACACTTATCAAGTATTAACAGTTGCTTATAAGTATTTATTGTGTCTTCCTGTTACCCAAGTTGCCTGTGAACGATCATTTTCAACTTTAAAGTACATAAAAAATAGGTTGAGAAGTAAACTTAGTAATGAAAATACTGAAGCTTTTATGTTAATGTCAGTTGAAAAAGAAATGTTGATAAATATTGATAATGATCAAATAATTGATTTATTGTCACAAAAAAGTAAGCTTCTTTCAAAATGTCTTTAAAATGGCATAACTTATTATTTATATTTAAAATATAAAATTAATTATAAAAGCTTAATTTAATGAATATTCATTTTGATTTGTTAATTAGCGTTTATAAAATATAATTTGTTATAAAAAATTCAAGCATATAGTGGCTAATTTAACTTTTTGTTCAATTGTTTAAAGATAATACATAGAGTTATAGAAATAGGTGTAACTAGGCCTTTAGGCTTCAAGGAAATTGAATTTAGATGAACAGTCTCACTAAAATATTGATACTGATTGAAGGTCAATTTTTTTTAATGCCCTCTTACATAATATAATTAGATAAATAAATAATTATAAAACAAATTGGTAGTGTTGGTGAGGAGGGGGTAAAACATAAGCTCAGCCATCCCCTACCCCCCACCACCACTATAGTTATGCCTATAGGCTTTAAGGTAAACATTGATATGTCACCTGGGTAATAAATTTTCCCGGCCTGAATTTTTCTCCCAGGCCATCTAGTTCCCATAGTGGGAAAAGGTCTGGCGGAATTGATTAAACCCCTACAAATAATTTCTAAAAACTATTAATATATCTATATGTTTTATATAAAATTCCATGTGGCGGTGTTATTCGAACTCCTTATTTGGTTGCCATTGGTTAATTGAGCAGATCAGGTGAAAGCATGCATCGAATCAAATTTTCGCACATTGCCTACTTGATATGCTGTCGCACATTGTCCGCGATCCGACGTAATCAGATTGCATACCGAGGAGGCTGAGTTAAAGGAGTTGAACCAACACAATTTTTTTTAAAAGTTGTAATTTTTTACGGGCAACTAAGTGCGCGGGATCTGCTAGTTTTTTCATTTTTTGTATATTATTACTTACTAACACTGCTGTATAACGTCAGCCGGGAAAAAATGAACAAACCTAAAATCTGTTGTTTAACGTGTAATATCACTTCGATTTTAACGACAAATATTACGTCAACGACATGCACAATGGCCGGCCATATAATAATACCGGTCGGAATATTATCCAGAGCCACGGTTAATGTAGACAATGTTATACCTACTTGTACTTAAAATACAATACGTCAATGTGGTATAGTAGTCCGAGGCCTTGGAGCGTATAATAATCGTTTACAAGTATCAGCCTTAGAAGTGAGTGTTAATATTCATCGAACGTATATTATAATATGACGTGCGTGTGTGTGTGTGTATGTGTGTGTATATGACTGAACTGTAGGTATACACCATTTACGCTAATTAGTAATATTTATTAAGAGGATGTCAGCGCACTATTTGTTTTCTCTCTCTGGCCCACGCACAACATAGCACAAAACACATTTGCGCAGAATCGTTTTTTCTATGTTTTTAAGTAACCTTAGAATAAAATCACCCATTACAAAAAAGATAGAGAATAATATTTTTGAGGGAACGACATATCGATTTTTCTAAATATTGTTTCAAAACAATTTAAACATCATTTAAATTTACAACATTTTTTTGTTTATTTTGAAAGTCGAATACAAAGTCAAATAACAATAAAATATAAAATTAATGTCATTCCCTCTAAAATATTATTCTCTATCTTTTTTGTAATGGGTGATTTTACTCTAAGATTACTTAAAAACATAGAAAAAACGATTCTGCGCAAATGCGTTTTGTCTATGTTGCGCGTGGGTCAGAGAGAGAAAACAAATAGCTCGCTGACATCCTCTTAATTATTATAGTAAGTACAATGTATTTAGTTCGGTGGATGTGAGCAACTCTGAGCTCTATCAGTAAAATGCAGATAAATTCTGTCTATATTTAATATTATACTATTACAAATTGAATCGATGGTTTTTATAGGGAATGCACTGGTGCCGTAGAACTAGTGTTGTAAAATTACCGGTAATATTACTTTTTTATGATAATATTGGGAAATTTATTTTTCAATATAAAATTACCGGTCATTTATTTTATTATATTAGTAAAAAATATGTATTATTATTTATTTTAATGATATTTCGGCTGAAATTAGTCAAACAATTATTTAGGCATTATAGGTATTTTATTAATATTGTACTCACTGCAAGTGTGTGAATTGTGTGTACTGTGTTATTACTTATTATCAGGGCTAGGATTTGTATGCAATAAAAAACGGTAAAATATGCATTTTATTTACCAAAATATGCAAAAATATGCATTTAAATTTTTATAAGATAAACACAAAAATATAGTTACAAAAAAAATATTTTTTTGTTGAAATACATCAGTGATTAGCTGTTCGTCTTTAGGGTCACGTTACCAGTTTTTCAAATTTTTCACAATTTTATAAAATTTGAAAATTAAATTTTATATTTTAGTTGCCATTTCAATTATAAGACTTTTACACTAATCTACTACCTGATACCTATTTAGGGGGGGGGGGGGGGGTTGATAGGGTGTATTATATCGAAAAAAACGACTTTACAGGAATAACGCTCAAACTTTGTAGAATTGTCGGATTCTGATGACTTTTTTTTATCTGAAAGAAGAAGACTTCCTACAGCCCACATCAATCTCTGATTTTGTATTTTATTTCAAATAATTGTATTAAAAAATTTGTAAAAAAAATGCTTTTTATCTTGTATTTTTTTAGACATATTATAAAGTTTGAGAATGAAATATTGAAAAACAGAGATCGATGCGGGCTGTAGAATATTTCTCTCTAGCAATTAAATAAAAAATTATGAAATTTGGTTGATTCTATAAGGTGGTATCATTATTCCCGCAGAATATATTTTTGAGGACAAAATGGCATCGGCATCGGGCGTCTTAATATAATATAATTGAGAAAAAAAAATAATTTAGAAATAAATTTTATAATTCACATTCACTACGAGTGTTACATGCTACGATCACATATTTTTTCAAATTTTCGAAAATGAATGTCAAATTATTTAATCTTTTATCGCATACCTATTATACCATAGGATTGTATTTATAAAAATAAAATTTACGTTTGACAAAAAACCAAGTATTATGAAATTTACTATAAAACATTTATTTTTCGCATTCTTATAATCAAAATGTACATTAATATTAATTTTATTCAATATATGCAATAATATGCATTTCATCCAAAATATGCAAAAACATGCAAAATAAAAATACCACCATTTATCTCATCATGAGGTGATTCGTGGACATTACTGACAAAATCAATAATCAGAAGTCGCAAAAAAAACATGCTTTTGCATATAAATCCTAGCCCTGCTTATTATTGATCCATTTACAATGTTTTTGTAATATTTATATTTTATTTGTTGTGTACCCACTAAGGACTGGAAACTTTTGAATTTATCGGTATCGGTTCCGGTACTCGTTCACCAAAAATAAAATAATTGTTCCGGTTCAATTCTAGTTTTTTGATAAAAAAAAAAATAAAGGTATCGGTTCCAAATAATTTCGGTACCGGTACCAGATAATTTAGGTACCGAAAAGACATATAGTAATTTTAAATACCTACCGGAATGCGGGTTTAATTAATAGTAGGAGAAATATTAGAAAACTCATATGATCATACATAGTTTATACACAAAACAGTAATACCATTAAATTATGATAGATAGTAAATCATCTTAATTTTAAACCTTGTTTTTTTTTGTTTCATCACTACATGGAAGCCGTACGCTTTCACATTCCTTGGCCCCCATGCAGCATTGTTTATTTAAATAAGTAAGCATATAAATGTGTACAACAGTTGGTTTCGGCTCGCATGGACCATAGTATAGCTTCCGCAGCTATCACTGGTATATTATATTCCTATGCTACGAGCTCCATGATGCCTTACACGTCTTTACAATGGCTAAGGCCAAATGGGAATAGCCCGGGCAATCCCCTCACATAGTGAATTTTGCAGTTTTGCAATTTTGCGGCACAACAGTGTTCGAAGTCTTCTAGCCTTCTAATCTTCTAGCCAGCCGTTCTAGACATCTCGTTCAAGAGGGTCCTCTTCTCGGACCAGCCTGAGACAGCCGTCCTAGACTTCCCGTTCTGGACTTCTTCCTTCTCAAGCCGGCCGTAACCCGCCGCTCTCGCTTCACGTGCTTGATTGGTCACTTGCCTGCAGCTTCAGCCGCCTGACGAGCCCTCTCCTTTTCCTCTTTGAGGGTCAGGATCTCCTTCACCATCTTGTAGAAGATCCTGAACGTCTCCTCTGCATCGCGGACGGCTATTGCCTTCTTATAGAGATCAACCGGGAGATCCCCGAAAACCGGACCGCACAGTATGTCCTGTACGTTCACAGCTTCCTGGGGGCGTCCCAGCCACTCCCGAAGTTCATTACGATGCACATCCCAGTTGGGGCAGTGGAATATCGTGTGTTCGGAGGTGTCTGATCCAGAGGGACAATGCTTGCAGCTGGGGCTGGGAGCTCCGGCAGAGCGGTGAAGGTAAGTCCAAGGAGATGACCAGTGTTGTATAAAGATACTTTTTTTAATATCTAGATAAAGATAAAAGATAATTGCTAGAATAGTTATCTAGTTGAAGATAAAAGATACATAATAATTTAATTTTCTAGATAAAGATACAAAATCAACATTTATTATACAGATAAAAAAAAAGATAAATTTTTTTTAATATGTACCTACCTATCTATTTATTACAAACCTAACGTGAATACAATTTTTAAAATTCCGGTAACAATATTCATAATTAATAAGTGATAGGAAATTATTAAATAAACACATAGGAGGCTAGAGCCGCCTTAATAAAATATAGATATACACTAATCATGTAGATGTTTTTGCAATGCTAAAATTAGTATCGTAGGTATTTTATTTTACACTAGATAATATTATTATTATACTTATTATTAATAGTTAATCAATAATAATTTATTTTGTGAACGTTTCAATTTTAATTGCAGAGTGCGGGTATCCTGTTGATGGTCAGCGAATACGACGCTGATACGTAGACACGTAGTTAACCCACAACGTTTATTAGTTTATTACTAAGAACATTTAAAATATGAACTTGATATATCTAATAATTTAAGGATGAAAAAAAAATATAGATATATTTATAAATTATTAATTATAATACTAATACATATTAAATAATAATTTTTACCTATTATGTTTAAATATAAATTTACTATTTTGTAATCAGAAAATTTAAAATACCTAATTAACATTAATTATAATTTATAATAGAAATATTTAAAAATTAAACTGTATCTGGATAAATTTATCTAGATGTTTTAATTATTTATCTTAGATAAAATATTTCCCATTTATATGTACCTATAATATAAAAGATAAAAATATACCTATGTAGATAATTTATCTAGATAAAACACAACACTGGAGACGACGAGAAGCTTTGCCAGTAGCTTTCCACTTCGTTTGCCGGTTGGAAATAGTGGTTTCCTCTCATCCTTCTTGATTTTGGCCTTGGAAAGGGGAGGAACTCCTCAGGTCCTCAGACATCCTGACCTTGATCCTCCGCCTCTCTTCAGCCATGAGATCTACCCCGGCATGTCCACCAGTAGGAAAGCGGCTTCGTCGGAGATCGTTCTGTAGGCCCTGATGACCCTCAGCGCAGCTTGACGCTGGGGTCTCCTCAGATTCGTCGTGTACTTAGCTGATGCGCTGACGGACGTCGACCGAACCGGGGTGGCATACTCTGAGCTGGATCTCTACTACCATACCAAGTAATCTCCTTATCCACAGGCTTTTATTTGTGAACCTAAAATAACCTATTTAATTTCAAAATCCCGGTACTCTATTTATTAAAATAAAGATTTGGATACCGGTTCCGGTTCTTTTAAGTTCGGTTCCAGTCCCTGGTACACACTTTCGTGTTTTGTGAAAAATGTATTAGAATTTAAGGCAACAACTCTTTCTGGTTAGAATACTGCCTGCTGACATTGCTTGTGAGTTGTGAGTTGTGAGTTATACACTTATACCTACCATTATAATGAGTTACCGAATAAATTTATTGTTTATTATATTGTAGTATTGTATTGATGGGCCAGAATAAGAGCCATATGATTATTATTGTTGAGATATATTATAATGGGCAAAATTCTTATTCAATTCATATATTTATTTATTAATAATTTTTGTTGTACCTACCTACCTACAGAAAACACTTAGGTAGGTATACCCAAAATACCATTATTGTTCCCATTTTTAACAGATTACAATAATACTACACATGTGTCACATATGACAAAGACATAGGTACCTAATAGTTTTTAAATAACCAACTTCACATAATATAAAAGAGTGTATAAAATATAAATACAATTTTTTTTAGTTTTAGTTAATAAGTATTTGAAATATCAGAATGATCATATAGTCCAGTGATGGGCAACTCAATGCTACTAGAGGGCGATTTTAAAAGTTCGAAAATCCAGCGGGCCAAAGAATATAGAAAGTGAAAAAAAAGCTACAAAATATTATGTTAACTAGGTATGCCCCTATAAATAATATAATATTATTAATTTACATTTAATAGTTCAATACTAGATAAGAATTTACATTTACGTTTTACGATAATCATCGTTTTTAATAATTTTATAAATATAATAAAATACAGAAGAATCCTAACATTTTATATTTATATAAATTAATTTGAAATGTAGCAAGGGCCAGTGAAAAATGGTTCGCGGACCAGGTGCGGCCCACGGGTTTGCCCATCCCTATACTACATTATTATAGTCATTAAGTAATCATTTCAAATATATTATTATAAATCATAACACAAAGACTACTTAAATACTATACGACATGGTATTGTCAGTTATATTAATAATTGAGTATCTATAGAATATAGATCAGCAGATTTACTAGTAACTAAGAACGAGCTTATAGAAACCTAAGCTAACACTCACAATATTCAAAAACTATTATTTAAATCGAAATCAAAAGTTTTTTATTTTTATTCATTACGTCCACTTGTTGTTTCAAATATTTTACATATTGTTGAATATAAACTCTAATAAAATATTTATTATCTAATTTATTAGTATAAATCAATAACAATTACTAACAAAATAAATGAACAAATATAATATATATGATTCAACATAATTAATGTTATTCAAAAAGAAAATTACCCATTTTTCTTAAAAAAACTGAAATAAGATGGCATAACATATTCATCAATTTTGGTCATTCGACCAACAAACATAATGAAATTACACCTAGTTGAAATAAAAAATATAAATGGATGATCAACAACGAAATATTTAGACTGTCTTGACCACGGACTTGAGAAAACCATATGTGACATACCTATAATTATTAAAATCTTTTAATTAGCTTATATATTTAATTATATTTAAATACTAAAACTATATTGAATGTTGTTTTTTTTATATTATCATGGACGTAAATTGTGGGGAGAGGTGAATTATACATCTTTATAAATGATTTTAATTTATTTGTTAACGAATAAATCGGTTAACAAGTATTTACATACTTATAGAAACAATATTAATTTATTAGGAAATGATAATTTTACTGAATCTAACCCTGATTAGTGAGTAAACTATATTACCAGTAACTGCTGTCGCTACAGTTCCGTTTTCATTTACATCAATACATGCCTTATGCGAGACTTTAGTCACATACAGTTTACCATCTTCAACGATGTTAGAAAAGTTTGCGGATCCAGGTGTAAACATTGTTGGACATCCAAGCTAAAACATTGTGTAAATCAATAAATATTAATTTAATTGGGTAATCGTAACTATACTTACATTGGATAATGTTTTATCTAATTCCAGTGACTGTTCTATTTTGAAACGAGGTAATTTGACATCAACATATTCCTGGGTCATTTTCTCTGAAATGTCGTGTAATTTAAATTTTGAAAAATTATTTTCTAGATTATTCAAACCATCTTTATCATCGGGTAGTAAAATTATCATTTTAAAACCATGGTGCTAAACAAAAAAAAACAAAAAAATACATTTTTCAAAATTTTAAATTTACATTTATAAGCAGTATTATCACTTCATAAGGTAATTCAAGTGCTTTGAACTTTAGAACAGTGTCGTGATAGTATTTTAAATCACGTGTGAGAGTCATTATTTCGACTGTTACTTTGTTGCTTGGAGTCTCATAAAAATAGCCATCATAAACATCTTTAAATTTATGTACCCAATCACTTTTAAAATACACAGCATTCACCAATACTAAATCAGTGTCTCGAGTAATTGAACCTGTAAACAAAAATCGGAACATAATCTCGTTACTAATCCATATTTAATTATTAAAATATAATTTAAGTAAATAACCTTCGCTGGAAAAAAAATCTTCGATTATGTTATTGGTTTTGATTAAAACCCAATTATTTAAATATTTTCGCTGTTTTTCTGGGTTATTCTTGAAATCCAATTTTTCTATTGAAGATTTTAAATATTTCTTAGAGTTTTCCACAAAACTATCTTTAACATCGAAATCTGTATCAACGAACATTCCTGTTGCCAGCTTTAGATTATTATATCCACTCTAAAATAGGATAAAGTAGTACAAAACTATATTTTTATAAGTTTACTACACTTTATTATTTTATAACCTTTACTGTTATTTTATTATGATATTAAATTAAAAAAGGTGGGCAAGTGGGTTTTACTCTGTTGTACAGTAGGTTACAAGTAGGTCATTGTAATGGATGGTGTTAAATTTGAATTCAATGATATAATATCATTGCATAAGAACAACGATTCTGAGCGAAGACGGTCAGACAGCCTATAATATAGCTTTTTTACCAAATAAATAATATTTTATTGACAATCATAGAAAAAAAAAATTAAAAAATTAGGAACTGAAAATTTCAGTAAACAGTTCAAAACAAATCAAAATATTTTTGAAAAAACGATCGTGTATAGACAATTTTAATGTAATTATCCAGTAAAAATGTCATGTATATGGTCATTTGTTTTAGAGTTACATAAAACTAAAATATTTTGTTATAAATCGATTTTGCGTAAAAATTCTCGTTTTTCCTTAACTTTTCTTTTGTTTTCGTCCCCCCTAAGTACCAACTAGATTCACTTTCCTATCACAAAATATACTGTTAAAGAAAATCCAAGCACTTTTACTGTCCTAAAAGGTGATACAGACACAAAAAAATGTAAAATCAATACATTCACTCAGAATCTAAAATAATCGTAATATTTGGGAATAAATTAATGATTCATTGCCTTCAATTTCATTGTTGTAAAACTAGTAAACAGTAAAATAATATATAGGTATATTTGTATATTATCATAAAAATACATTATATTAATAAATAATAAGTTATTATAAATAAATTACAAACCCACTTTTATGCCTTCCAATAATTTTTTATATGTTTCCATTGAATGAGAAGATTCGTTTAGATGTATAGTGGCTACCATTTCATCAAATGTTTTTGAAGTTGCTCCAGTACTAGCCATAAACATAATCAAATGGATACCGAATGGAGAATAGAAAATATTTCCCGTTTCAGTTTTAGCTACTTCCTATGGAATATTAACTATTAGGTAAACGTATGATATGTACACTAAAAAAATTAATTCTTTACCTTATACATTGAAAACGAAAAATCATGAATTGCCGAGCGCAATGTTTCTAAATTTGGAGTGAGTTGCACCATTTTTTTATCTGAAATAGATAAAAAAAAATGTAATAATTCACACATTTAAGGTATATTTTAGCTATTATTATTTAATACATAATTATAACTGAATTATGCTATAGAGACCTCAAATTTGATAGTTTTATCTATATTTAACACTTATACCTAATAAACGATATAGCAATATGTTATTTAGACCATGTATATAGAACTTCTGAGTTCTGACTGATCAGATCAAGGAATTATACCTATAATTGATACCTGCATGGCTGTATATTAGTATATATTATTATCAAAGTGTTTTTATTGGTAAATATTTCGACACAATCTTTTTCTTTTTTTTTTTTGAAAAAATTAGGCCAGTGGGTACGTAAATTTAATAAAAATTTATTTGATTAGGTAGACTTTTTTTCTGTAATATGTACCTATGGTGAATTTTGAATTTTTGTATTAGATTTTAAAATGTTATAGATATGTATAGAAACAATTATTGTATGGATTTCTAATTCAAAATAATTTTCAAATGTTCACTGTGATTTGTGAAATTCAGACTTCAGACGCTTATAAAAAATATTGTGAATTTTCCGACTGAGCAAAAACATTTTGTAGACAATAATTAAAAATAATTAGTTAAAATGTTTCATGACCAGGTATAAATATAGTTCATTGTGTAACAGTGTCAAGATATTTTGAAGGTTTTATCGTGTATAGGTAATTAATGTTATTATAATATATTAACATTCTGTGGAAATTCATGTAGTTATTTTTTTATATAATTACACCAAATCAATTTTATGAAAAACTGGTTTTGTGTAAAAATCTTAGTTTTTCTTTTTCGTTAAAAAGTTCGAAAAATTAATACAATAGTACTCAAAAGTTGTTTATATCCCAATTACAACAATATCAAAAATATATCGCACTGTCAGTAAAATAAAGCCACTCAAAAAAAGTAAATTTTCAGGAAATCAATATAAAAGTTAAGAATAAAATGAAAATTTTTTCATCAAACAAAAAATAATGTTAAGGCAGATACAGATTTATAATTTTGTTGTGATTATAATCATTATATATAATTAAGTGATTTGTATCCTTATAAATGTCTTTACTTTTGCGTGATTTAAATTTGAAAGAACAAAAATTGAAATTTTTCTAGTTATTTATTTATTTATTTTATTAATTGAAACGGGATGAACCCAATAACAATTTTTTATAGTTATTACATTTGTGGACTTAAATCTATTTAAATGAATTAAGTACAGTTAAAAGTATATGCATATAAAAAATAATAATAATAATTTCAAAACAATACAAAAATAAACATCGAAGATAATAATAATATTATAGCTATAAAAAAATTTGTAAGGATTGGAAAAAAATGTATAAATAATGAGTTATATAATTACAAAAACAATCAAAAGGATGACAAATAAATAAAACTACCTGGACGTCATTAGCTACTTTCATTAATCTATTAATAGGTGAACCCAGTGCATAATTTATTCTTTGAAATGGAATATTATACGTTTTTGCAGATCTAGTTCAATGAGGGACATTAAAATTTAAGCAGATGTGTAATTCAGGACAGTTTAAATAACCATTTACTATTTTATAAAGAAACTTCAAATCAATGATTTTTCTCCTGTCAGCTGACTGGTCATATTAATTAATACGATTAATAACCGAGTATATTTTGAGTGTGGTTGACGAGGGATATTAAATTTTACGAAATAAATCGAATATATCGGTTTGAATATTTTCAAGACTTTGTTTATGAACAACACTAGTGGATGACCATAATATTATGACTGAATTGTATTCCAGATTAGAACGCACCAGAGAAGTATAGAGAATTTTGAAGTCGTCGGAATTAGTAAAATCTTTACAAGTCCTATTTATGAATCCTAATGTAGTAGATGTTTTTTTGTAATGTTTAAATAATGCATATTGAATGAAAGAGATGAGTCAAAAGTAACGCCAAAATTGCAAATTTCGAAAACGCGCTGAAGTACAATTTTATCTATGGTATAATCGATTATAATTGGAGAGCGAGGCCTGGTAAAATACATTACTTTGAACTTTATTTTGATTACACCAAACAGATAGTGACGATAGTGTAGTTAAATCATTTTGAAAGAGATCTGAACCAGAATGTAATTTTACTAAGCGAAAGATTTTTATATCATCATCGGCAAAAAGTATTTTTTTAGAATTAGGAAAATGTAAATCATTAATGAATAATAAAAAAAGGGTCTAAGTGAGATCTGTGGAACGTCTGATGGAATATTGAAAGGATCACAGTTTAAATAATCATATATTATAGTTCCAGTAAAATACAAAGTTTGAATATTAACATTTATTTGAAATTTAATTAGTAAAGCAGGATGATACAAATAATCTATTGGAACCAAAGCATACAGATACAGTTCACATTCCACTTCAAAATTTAACCTATTTGATAAATAAAGTCTGACTGAATATAATTATATTATTTTTTATTGCATTAAATTGTTTTAGATTAAGACGAGAAAAATTATCTAATGCGTCCTAATCGATGTTACCATTATTATGAGAAACAGCTACATCACTAGTTAATGTCGATTAAATGGTAAATTAAAATCACCTAATATAATAATTTCGGCAGTATTGTTATTACATAACAAGCTAAGAACCGCATCAGTTTGATCATTTTGGATATTTACATTAGAATTAGGTGGAATGTAGATAACTGATAAGGCCAATTAAAAGTATAGAATAAAAAGTCCATCTATATAAAACAGAGACCCGTGCGGCGCCGCGTATGGCGATTTCTTGTACCCTGTAGTCAACCCTCCAATGAAAAAATTCGATGGGCGGTCTCCCGGCGGCGGCGGAGCCGTCGCTGCGCTATCAACGCTCCTTATCACTTTTCACGATTTTTTTCAAAATTTTCAAAATTTCTTCAGATTTTTCGTTTTTACTCCGTCCGAGGACTTTCCGGCTTCCGCGTCCCCGCTCGGACCTTATTCGCGTTCTCCGCTAAATTTACAGGCCGCGCGCGACTGCACTTTCTCCGGGACGAGTCTCGAGGCCGCAGGACGACGCCGAGAGCCGAGTGCCGATATCGCCGCCGTCGAGTGGGTATTACTATATACAGGCATAAATACATGCGTCGGAGGGTTCGATTTTTTTTTGAATCTCGCCGTTTCGACGTCCGAAGACTGCGGAGCACGTCGTCCGCTTACCGAGCGTCCCCTTTACGACGCCCTCTGCGGACGTCAAAACCGCGTTCGCAATTCGCCGGGACGGCGAAACGGCTTAAGAGTCATAGATTCGACACCAGTTTTCAACTCAGTAGGTAGGTAAGGCGTTGATGCGGATGACCTGGGGTCGTGGTTTCGATGCCGGCCGCCGGGATTGAAGTTAATTTGCGGCGGCCGTGTATATTCGGAATTTTTTTTTCGTTATTCACCTTTCGCTATCACTTCCGCCTTATCAAAATATTCGTATTTAACGAACATTTTACGTTTTTATTTTCAAAATTCGAGTTTTACTCCTATTGAAGACGTCGGACCTCCCCGTTTATGACTTTTTCGCGTTCCCCCCTAAATTTATTGACCGCCTGCGGCTGTACTTCGTTCGCGGACAGCGAGAGCGGACGGCGTCGTTATTACTATATACATATGCGTCGAAGAGTTCGATTTTATATTTTACAGACTTGTGCCTACTCGGTCTCGGTGACGCCGTGAGCTACTCACATCGGTATTTATATATTTGATACACGATATAGCCACAAAAGGTACTGTAGGTACATGCATACTTAATAAATAAATGTCTAAATGTTAAGAGTTGATACGGTGGTTGGGTTAGTTAAATTATATAATAATATCCTAGCTCGAGTACAATATATTATTATTAATCGATTGGTCGATATGACTATACTACGGGTAGGTATATTTTGTATGCTACACTAAATTTTTGTTTACCAAATTTTACTCACCTTAAAACTGTAATGTATCAAGTACCTACTACGTAGTAAAGGTATTATATATTTAATATCCAACCCAATAAATGTAGACAATAAAAGCAATAGCTGTGCATATCAATTATTTGTTATTTACCTTTTAATTATCTATTTATTAATTTGATATACAATACCTACCTACATAAGTAATATCAAATAGTATAGCCATATCATTATACAATTTAACTTTAAATTTATGATTACCAAATCTGACTCACCTAAAAACTGTAATATATATGTACCTACTACATAGTAAAGAGCATAAAATCAAATTAATAAACAGATAATTAAAAGGTAAATAACAAATTGATATACACAGCTATTGCTTTTATTGTCTACATAGTACATTTATTGAGCAATATCCATTGGGCTCGATTATGTGGTTAAATATTAAATATGTAATACCTATACTATGCAGTAGGTACTTAATATATTACAGTTTTTAGGTAATCATAAATTTAGTGTAGCATACCTACAAAATATACTGCAATAGATTCTAAATAATACAATATTAATACAATAACAAAATAGACGGTATATGGGACGGTTCTATTATAATTTACCTACATGTATACTATGTAGGTAGTACTAAATATATTACAGTTTTTAGGGCAGTTGATTGTTTGAAGTAATATAATTTGCTAATTATAAATTTTATGTATGATACAAAGCTGCTGCAGATACTATATAATACAATAATTATTATAAACTAATAGATCTACATGTATTTAATTAAATTCAGGCAGTTAAATTGTATAATGATATGGCTATACTATTTGATATTACTTATGTAGGTAGGTTTAGTTATGAGTATTAAGTGATCAATTACACTATTTGATAAATAATTAGCTACATTTATTAAGCATCGTTTGATAGGTTCAATCATTAGCATAAAATCAAATTAATAAAAAACAAATATACACAGCTATTGCTTTTATTATCTACGTTTATAAAGCAACGCTCCTAAATCGTTTGACATGGGCTTGAATATGTGGTAAAATATTAAATATTAAAAATTTAATATACTATGTAGTGGGTACTTCAGTTTTTAGGTGAGTCAAATTTGGTGTAAAATACAAACAATGCTACAGATTAAAAATAATACAATATAAATAAACATAGTAAAAATGTATGTATTTAATTAAGGTCTGGAAATTAAATTGTATGATTATATGACTATATACTATTTGAAATAACTTATATAAATATAGGTAGGTTTAATTATGAGTATTATATGAAATAAACTATTTAATACATAATTAATTAATTACTCGAATAGACAATAGTAACATAACTAACGTACATGTATACCATGTCGTGCTTAATATATTACAGTTAAAGTGAGTTAATTGGTTGAAGTAATGTATAATGATATGACTATACTATATGGTAGGTTTTGAGCGCATGTCAAACAATTATGTGGTTAAATATTAAATATATAATAAAATATTACAGTTTTTAGGTGAGTCAAATTATGTATATTAATAGACAAAATATAACTTATTATGTATTTAATTTAATTCTGGCAGTTAAATTGTATTATGATATGACTATACTATTAAACTATTTAATAATTAATATTTAATTAATACTATTTTATTATCTACACATTTATTAAGCAACCCACCTATATTATTTAACAAGGGTTGGATTATATGGTTCTTTACTTAAATAGACAATAGTACAATATAACTATATAGTACTATTCATTACAGTTTTTAGGTGACTTGATTGGTTGAAGAAATTAAAAATTATAATGCTGCAGATACCATATAATACAATATTAATAAACAAATAGATCTTCATATATTTCAGTAAAGTCTGGTAGTTAAATTGTATAATGATATGCCTATACTGTTTGATATTGCTTATGTAGGTACGTTTAGTAAATATAGTTTTTAAATCAGTAATTGATAAACAACAATAATTAATTTAGCGGCGTCACGTCGTTATTACTATATACAGGCTTGAATATATGCGTCGGAGGGATAGATTTTTTGCGCAATACGGTTTAAAAGTTATAGATTTGACGTCAGTTTTCAACTCGATAGGTAGGTAGGTAGGTTTAGGCGTATGTGCGGATGACTTGCGGGTTGTGGTTTCGACGCCGGCCGCCGGCTAACCGTATTTTTTTTTCCGTTATTTACCTTTTGCTATCACTTCCGCCTATATTATTCGTAATTAACGAATAATCCGAAGTCCCGGAGGCCGATTGACATCGCGGAAAGCTCCGCCGTCGTGTCGCTATTACTATCTTATTCAGGCTTGAATATATGCGCCCGAAATTTTTTTAATTTATTACTTAATTTTGTGTTTTTGGTGATAGTAATGAACGCTGTCCACGATTCGACGCAGTCGGATTGCATACCTGACAACGTGACCCGGCCGTCGCACATTGTCCGCTACCCGACGAAGTCGGATTGCCTACCCGCACCACTGAGGTGACTGACCTGCTAGACAACCTAAAAAGACGGTGGCTATATGATTTGCATAAAAGCCTGAAATGTTTTGAATTTTTTTTCACGTAATTTATTACTTAATTTTGCGTTTTCGGCGACAGTAATGAACGCTGTCCGCGATTCGACGCAGTCGGATTGCATACCTGACGACGTGACCCAGCTGTCGCACATTGTCGGATAGCCTACCCTTATTACTACGGCAAATGTCATTCGAGGTGACTGACCTGCTAGACACTCAAACAAAGACGGCGGCTATATGATTTGCATGGACGCTCGAAATGTTTTACATTTTTTTTTCACGTAATTTATTACTTAATTTACGGTTTCTGCAGCAGTATGATTAGTTGGACCGTCCGAAATATTTGAATTTTATTTGTAAAAAACTTACAGCTCTCCGGTTAACTAATCCACCATTCTTATCAGTAATCCAAAATCCTTATCACTTATCAACCATCCTTATCACAAATCCACCATTCTTATCACTATTCACAGATCCTTTCTCACCATAACTCCGTATCACCTTTACACATTACACCGTCTACTGTCTAGCTCGAAAGTCGAGACCGACGACCAGACCACAAGATCACTGCAGCTTCCGACATCGACAACACTCCTCGCCAACCACGGGGGGTTTGGGGTCTCCCCCAGCGACGCTCGAAGAGCTAGTAAGAATATAAAAGAAAATTTTACAAATAGTTGTTCAATATTATTATTCTGGATAGTTACACGACAGCAATGATATTTGTTTTTAACAGCAATTAGAACAACATCCATAGTAACATTATTTAAAACACTGCATCTATCACAACGGAAGATGATATAATTAGGAAGAAGTACCAAGTTCGCAGTCGTAAGTCATAACCAAGTTTCCGATAGAACAATAATGTCATGATTTTCTAAAGAAATATTACTACAAAAAAAAACGCCTATTTTTATTTGATAATTTACCCAAACGTAGAACACTTATAGGATCAACAATGACATAAATTTGACGAAATATAATAGAAGTACTTAGTTTGTCGTCAGCCGTTGACTGGGTTTCAGTTAAATTAAATATATTAATAACGTTGCAACGTTGCAACAGTATAGAAGAATGACGGTCATTAATCTCGGCAAATATTTTTTCTTGTTTTAATGTTGTTGAGCGGGTATGATTACAATCCAATTTAGATATTTTCTTTTACAAGTTGTTCAATTTTAGTTTCAATGGATTTGTTTTTAGTCAGAATTTCATTAAGATTAAATTGCTTAGATATTATCTAACTTACCGCTAGGATCATTAATTTCATTGATGGATTTGAAAACCTTGTCGTCCAATTTATCAGAAGAATTAGTGTCCTCCATAGTAAAATAAAACAGAGGTATAAAAGTAAAATTAAAAAAAGACAGTACAATTCAAAAAGAAAACGTATAACTGTATAGATAGTCGAGAAGCATATACGAACGTGCGTCCGTTACGACAGTCAACTATCAACTGATAGCTAAGGCTAAATAATAATTTGTTATTCGCAAATTGATATCATGTAATAAATGTTACAATAGGCCACTTGTATATGAGTCCAACTTTTACAGCATACTGTAGATATGACTTATTGGTAGAATTCAAAATTAAAATCGTAAGTGCTAAGGTCGTATCGGTGGACCGATAATCACTCCCAAAGTTTAAAATTAATAGCTAATACAGGCGATGTCTTATCAGTAGACCATGCATTTTTTTGCTAGTGCATACTTTTTGTCGTATCGAGTGTCAGTACCTAATCTTTACGACCATAAAAGAAAATGTATAAAATAATATTTCGTCGTGTAGAAAATACAAAAATTATTTTTTTAGACACTATAAATGGTTATTGAAATAAAGATATTACGATACCTGATTATACATTTTTTCATTTGGTTTAAATTATAATAATATTTCATAGATGTATGAACACGTACTGAATATTATCAAATACAAATTGTGTGTTTTTTTATGATATTATCCAATGTTTTTTTTTCTTGCATATTTTCATTATTTTGACTACATACCTATTATATGATTTATTTTTATACTTTTTAGTGAATAATTGTCCACACACTACTTACCCACCACTCACCAGAATACGTATCTGTCTAATAAATTCCATTTAAAAATCTTGTGTTTTTTTAGTTCACCAAGTCCACTGTAAATATACATATTATACAATTATATATCATAGTATAATATTATATTATATAGTCAATTTGTAATAAATACTAAACACAATAATAAATTAATAAATATTTGTCCAAACAACTATTTTTTTTAAATAATAATTATTTTTGATTAAATTATGATTCTCAGGCATATAACTACGTTCTAATATTGTATTATATTATAATACTATATTTGATTGTACTTTCAAAAAACGTTTATAGCCCAGGCAAATTAGACTCCATTTTGACAAATAGCGGAAAATATCAGGAAAGCTGAATTTGGTATACACCTTTATTGAAGGGTTCTAAGTAACATACTAAAAGTCCTCTAAGATTTTATGACCGCTACCCCCACTAGAGCGCGCTTTGTGCAAGAAAAAGCAGTTTTTCTCAAATAACTCGGTTTTTTTTTAAGATTATAAGAAAAATACTTATATATTATATTATAGAAGAGGTAATTACCTATAAAAAATGTATTTACATCATATTATGTGGGAACAATATTTACCTTGATAATTGCACATGAATTTAATATAATTTCTGTCTTATGACGTCCAAGTGTTTACATTAAATCCAAATTAAATACCAAGTTTCTGTTAATGAATTATAATCACTAATGTTTCCTAGTTTTGATTACTCTTCTAGAATAATTATGAAAAACCCATTTTTCCTTCTTTCTCAAATGTTTGAAATGCAATTTGATGTATAGTATCTACTTGTTGGCATAATTGATTTTAATATATTTATCGGACCACTCGATTTTACAAACTGTTTTGGTGTAATACAACGTATACCACACATAGAATGAAATGTATTTAAGCCATCTAAATATCTAATGTATTAGTATTATGATCGGCATTGTCAAAAACATATTGACAAAATGCCCCAGAAATAAAAGTTGGCTGTAAGCTAACTAGGAAAGACAATTCAAAAATCATTACTTCATTGTATGTTGCACAAAGTCTCATACTCGACATCATTGAAATTAAATCCTTAGACCCAAATTTCCTATGTAAGTTAATAGAGGTTCCGACTATGTAGTAAGGGAGTAGTAAAATGACCTAGGTCTAGTTGCAGCTATTATAATATGAGCCGCAGTGGTATGTTTCATATGTAATTTATTTTCGTTTTTATTATTTTTAACTTTAATGAGCGTTGTAAGAAATAAGTTAAAAGCTTCAGGAATTTGATTTTGTAAATCACATAAAAAATTTTCAGACGAAGGATAAGTATCCTGCAGCTCATAAACTTGGGACTTAATTTCTTACCTTATAATTTTAGCTGCAATCTCTTCAATCAGTAACTTTCCTTCATTTTCGTCACTTTTTTTTCAGTATACCATTGATTAGTTCAAATTTTATAGCCCGTATCACGAAAACAAATAGTAGTTTTTTATTTTTTAGAAGTCGACACCATAACGTCACTTTTATATTTTAATTTCAAATGAGTGACAACAGACTTTATTTCGAGCTCATGACAATATTCAGTTTCTCACTTGCGGGTCTACCACGTTTTTTCCCTTGTTTAGACAAAGTAAAAAACTTTTTACGACAGTCTCCGTGGTATTTAGCCTCAACCGCTACTAAATCTATATATCTATCATAGCTATACCACTGAATAGATTTAAACTATTCCGTGGCTATACTACTTATTTACTACTTATATAGTATATACTTAAGTACTTTTTTATTACACATTTTATTTTATTTATATTTCTGTTAGGACCTATTGTTATATTATTCCACGGACTAAGATATACATATTATATTAGTCCGTGTATTATTCTAAATTGTTAGTGTGTTACTAAGCGTGAAGGTACGTTAATTAATGATGATATAAAATATATTGCACACGAGTCAGATAGATAAAATTTGTTTTCTATAATAATCTATATGTCCTGCGATTGGAAATATGATGACGTCGTAGTACGAGCATGTCGTCGCTGCGCGTTGCCTGTTGCTTTACATGGTGGAGGTGGACCGCTGGGATATTTATCTTTTATGAGTTACGACTTATCTTAACAACGAACCACAACTGTCGATATTCGATATTCAAAATTTGACACATGGCAACGTTTAACTAACAGAGAAAATGCCCGAACAATAGCAATAATAAAAGGTATTAAAACATCATACTGCATACAATAAATTATTAATGCAGAGTGCAGCAAACAAACAGTGCAGTTTTGAAAGGTTGGTACTTCCTGGTGGCTTGGCCGGTAGCAATCTTGGAGGGGTATCGTACTAATGTACTATATTGTTGTGTCGGGTGGGTCGTGTACTCAGTACTCGTATCTCATGCAGTCGTGCAGTTGCAGTATGCACAATAGCAGTCGTACCGTGTTGTCGGTTGGTCCAATGGTCCATAAAACAAACTCTTCTGCAGCAACAGTTGTTGTTCTCTGAGGGACTTCGCGCTCGTCTGGTTTGAAAGGAAAGTGTTTTGAAAACCGGCCCCACACCTCAAGAGAACTCGAAGATCAAATCTGAAAGGTAACCACTGCTATTATACTCGCCGAGAAGTTCCAACAACTTTAGAAATCTCTTTATCAACGTATCGTTGCTGAGGGCAATCCTCTTTTTAATGCTTTTTTAGGGGCTTAATGCATAAATAAAATAAACCTCATTTCTGTAAGTTAAGTCGTTTATTTTTTTCATAGCTTTTTAAAACCACTGTTTGTTATGCCCCACCTGTACGATTGTTCTGCATACTACTAATAATAACATTTAGGGTTTGAAATCAGAATTAAATTTTCAATGTGACTTAATGATATTTGGTGTTCTTGATTTTGATTTAAAATATTATATTGTTTTTCTAATTTTTTATTTTTTATTATTGATTGGTTAATATTTTCCGATTTTTAATTATTTTTTAAACATAATATTTGTTTTTCTATGTTATATAATATCTTTTATTTTTTTTTTTTATTTTTATTTTTTTTTTTTATTTACAATATGTTACATAAAATGAACAATAAGTAAAATAGATAAGTGAATAAAAGTGGCTTTTCAGCCTCAAGCCACTTTTTTTTATATAATATCAATTTTTTATTTGTAAGTTTTAATTTTGTGATGTACCTACTGGTACGTCATACACTCATACCTACGTGCAAAACCGTTGTTCGCGCGTTCTGGCCGTATTGCGCAGTTGTTTAATGGATCGATGAAAACGGAATATTTGTTAATACTGTTACTGTGTAGTGTGTTGCCCACCGTTAAAACCATATTATAGACCTGTTGTCTATTTTCGAATTAAAAACTATAAAACGTTTATTTTTTACATAAATATCGATTTAAATTTTTTCCATTTTCAATATACATTTGGAATATAATTAAAAATAATTTTATAAAGTTCTCATAGCTATTTAAAATCGATTTCAAGCCCTGAGTTATAAACATATACTATAGTTTTTATTATTTTGAATCGACACTAACGCAATGGACGTATTATAGGTAAAAGATTCTTACGTCCGAAATCGATTGTGATAAGTTGTCATATTTTGAATAATAAATAAATGTATTAATTAATTAATTTATAGATTATACCCAGGCTGCTCGTGAGTTGCGATCATCTCATTGAAATCAGCACTGTTTCAAAATACGCAGAAATTGTGAAATACCTACGGCCACGTTATGAGCGACGGTTAGTAGTGTTAGTACATTCTTACTCCATAATGATATTATTACAATAAATTATTTTTATAATTCTTAAAATAAAAACTTAAAACCTTTTTGCTCAGTCGGAATCCCAAAAAAAGACCAATGACAAAAACCGGAAAAAATAACAACCAAAAAAGTACAATTTATTTTTAAAAATTAAAAATTAATTAATTGATAGAAAATAGAAATAAAAAAATTTCAAATGGTATCAAATATCAATAGTATGGAAAAAACTATGAAAATAAATTTTTGCATTTCCAATAATATGTTTATTGAGTGGTTTAAGAGTAAAAACTAAAAATATCTATTATCAATATTGTAGAAGAGAAGTTAATCTGTGCCTGTATAAAAGTAAATTTTCGATATTTTAATTATTAAACTCAATAATTAAAATTCAAAAAGTAAAATATCACAAGTTTTAGAGTCTTAGAGCTAATTATTGGACATTTATTAAAATAAAATATTTTAAACTGACTCATACATAACATACTTCGAATCAACTTTGATTATCATTAATCATTTGAGATTCTGAGCGGTGCGATGAATTTATTGATTTTACAATGATGCGTGTTTTTTTTTTAATTTCTAATTTTTTGTTTGTGTCTGCCATCGCCTTTTAGGACAGTAAAAACTTTAAGTACTTAGATTTTCTTAAACAGTATATTTGCTGATACGAAAGCCGAAAGTAAATCTAGTTGGTACTTTGGGGGGGGGGGGGGGGTCAAAAGTATTTAGTTTCAATTAGTTCTCAAAAGCGCCGTGAAAACAAAAGAAAACTTAAGGAAAATTAAGGAAAATCTGGAATATTTACGCAAAATCGGTATATGAAATTTCTAGTGAATGTTTATATTAGCATTTTCTATACACTATAACATTTTAAAAATATTATGACTTTTTATAAGCTGTTTATACGGACATTTTTAGTTTCCGATTTTTTTAGATTTTTATTCTATATATATCAATCATTAACATTATAATTATTGATTAAAAAAGCATGACAATTTAATAGAAGGCTCCTAATATATTGTTTCAAATATGTTCCGTGTTTATTGGCCATTACCATTTCAACCTCAATCATTTTCAAACTGAAACACTTGTATTTCATTTTCAAACCTTAGGTTTAAAAATTAAACATTTTCATGAATTTGTACTGGAAAATTATTTTTGACAAATTTGAAGTTTAAACGCATAAGAAAAACATTACATTTATTTTATTGTATTATTTATTTATAGGTATTTAATTATTTAGATAGCATATATGTATTACCGGTATAATTATATCATATATTAATATATTATTATTGTCAACTGTTGAGTCAATACCGATTAATCGTTGAACGGTCAGAAAAGGTCTTTAGTATTTTTAAATTACAACAAAACCATTTTCTTTTTTTCGTCAAAATAATAAACTTCAGACAGAATAATATTAGTGAAATTGAAAAATATTTTCTCAGGAACTTTCAAAATGTAAATATGTATTATGTATATTAAAATTGTTTGAACTATAATTCAATAATTTTCAAATGTTGATGGTTTTGACAAATTTCTTAAAAATTCGAACTTTAAACGCTTAAAAAATATACTGTGGATTTATATTTTCGATAATAGGGATATGAAGAACTTGAGAAATGTAGTATTACATTTTCAAACTTTTTAATCAAAAACACAATTACATCATAATTTTCATTTTTGAAAATCAAAAAAATTATTCATTGTTCCTCTCAGAATTAAAAACACCATCTCCAAACTTAACTCACTGGACTATATAGGTAATTTCTTACGTGATTTTGAAAAATAAAACCGTATCTTAAGCAAATTCTGTTTTGAATATAGGTAGGTTGCTACTTCACCTTGTGCTGGTTGTTCGCCCATCGCTCGTATCACTCGTATTTTAGATTCTGAGTGAAACGATGAATGTATTGATTTTACAATGATGTGTGTTTTTTTTTTTATTTTTTTTTTTTATTTTTTTTTTTATTTTAGATTCTGAGTGAAACGATGAATGTATTGATTTTACAATGATGTGTGTTTTTTTTTTTATTTTTTTTTTATTTTTTTTTTTTTATTTTTTTTTTTATTTTTTTATTTTTGTGTCTGTGTACACGATAAGTAGTCGAAATAATGCTTCGATTTTCGACTTCAGTATCTTGTTCGATGGGAAAGTGAATATCGTTGGTGCATTGGGAAGGTCAAAATTTTAATTTCCCAGTAGTTTTCAAAAGCGATGTGAAAAATAAAAGAAAAATTAAGGAAAAACGGGAATTTTTACGCAAAATCGATTTTTAACAAAATCGATTTTGGTTATTGGTGTAACTCTAAAACAAATGACCGTAGATGCATGAAATTTTCACTGGTTGTTTATATTTGCATTTTCTATACACAATACAATTTTGAAAATATTTTGACTCTTTTTGAGCTGTTTACGGCCATTGTCAGTTTTCAATTTTTTTAGTTTTTTTTTCTATAAATATCAATAAAATTTTATCTGTTGAGTAAAAAAGCTTGAAAATTTAATAGAAGGCTCCTAGGTTATTGTTTCAAATGCAGATGAAAAAAATTAAAAATCCTTAGTCACAGTTTTTAATTATAAGCATTTAAAGTTCAAATTTTGACAAAATACGGAAAAATCACGAAAAATAGCAAATTATTTTGATGAGAATTCATAAAAATTTTTCTTTTTAAATCTAAGATTTTAAAATCTAATACAAGATTCCTCATAAGTTTGTCTAACTTTATCAAAAAAAAAATTTCTACAAGAAAGTCAAATTAAATTTTTATGAGCGTTTTAAATTCATATTTTTACAACATTAGATATTCACTCGATTTCTCATGTACCGATTTCCTTATTTTCTTGTAATTCAAAAACGAATAACCGTAGATACATGAAAATTTCACTGAATGTTTATATTAGCATTTCCTATACACCATACAATTTTGAAAATATTTTGACACTTTTTGAGCTGTTTACGGGCATTTTCAGTTTTCAATTTTTTTAGTTTTTTTTTCTATAAATATCAATAAAGTTTTATCTGTTGGGCCAAAAAGTGTAAAAATTTAATACAAGACTCCTGATATATTTTTACAATAGCAGTTGAAAAATATTGAAAATACATAGGCACAGTTTTTTTTTATAAGCATTTAAAGTTCAAATTTTGACAACATTTATCGAATTTATAATTTATTAATTATTTTGTAGTTAAAAATTAATAAATTTTTAACTTTTATGGCTAAGGATTGAAAATTTAAAACAAGGCTCCACGTAAATAGGTTATATATAAATTACTTTATTCGCAATAATATCATTAAATATACTTGGTAAAATCATAGGCTGACTGACCGTTTTCGCTCAGAATCGTTTTTCTTATACAATGATATTATATCATTGAATTCAAATTTAACACCATCCATTACAGTGACCCACTTGTAACCTACCGTACAGCAGAGCGACATCCACTTATCCACCTTTTTTTTTTTTATTTTTTTATTTTTGTGTCTGTGTACACGATAAGTAGTCGAAATAATGCTTCGATTTTCGACTTCAGTATCTTGTTCGATGGGAAAGTGAATATCGTTGGTGCATTGGGGAGGTCAAAATTTTAATTTCCCAGTAGTTTTCAAAAGCGATGTGAAAAACAAAAGAAAAATTAAGGAAAAACGGGAATTTTTACGCAAAATCGATTTTTAACAAAATCGATTTTGGTTATTGGTGTAACTCTAAAACAAATGACCGTAGATGCATGAAATTTTCACTGGTTGTTTATATTTGCATTTTCTATACACAATACAATTTTGAAAATAATTTGACTTTTTTTGAACTGTTTACGGACATTGTCAGTTTTCAGTTTTTTTAAATTTTTTTTCTATAAATATCAATAAAATTTTATTTGTTGGGTAAAAAAGCTTGAAAATTTAATAGAAGGCTCCTAGGTTATTGTTTCAAAGGCAGATGAAAAAAATTAAAAATCCTTAGTCACAGTTTTTTTTTATACACGTTTAAAGTTCAAATCTTGAAAAAATACGGAAAAATCACGAAAATTTGCAAATTATTTTGAGTTAGAAATTCATAAAAAATTTTCTTTTTAAATCTAAGATTTTAAAATCTAATACAAGATTCCTCATAAGTTTGTCTAACTTTATCAAAAAAAAAATTTCTACAAGAAAGTCAAATTAAATTTTTATGAGCGTTTTAAATTCATATTTTTACAACATTAGATATTCACTCGATTTCTCATGTACCGATTTCCTTATTTTCTTGTAATTCAAAAACGAATAACTGTAGATACATGAAAATTTCACTGAATGTTTATATTAGCATTTCCTATACACCATACAATTTTGAAAATATTTTGACACTTTTTGAGCTGTTTACGGGCATTTTCAGTTTTCAATTTTTTTAGTTTTTTTTTCTATAAATATCAATAAAGTTTTATCTGTTGGGCCAAAAAGTGTAAAAATTTAATACAAGACTCCTGATATATTCTTACAATAGCAGTTGAAAAATATTGAAAATACATAGGCACAGTTTTTTTTTATAAGCATTTAAAGATCAAATTTGGACAGAATTTATCAAAATCTCGAAAATTATCAACCATTGTAATTAATAAATTATAAAATGTTCAGTTTTTATAGCTAAGGATTGAAAATTTAAAACAAGATTCCATGTAAATAGATAATTTGGTTACCAAAAAATCTAAAAAATACACAAGCACAGTTTATTTGTATAGTCATTTTAAGTTCAAATTTGGACGAAATTACATAAAAACCTAGAATAACTATTTTAGTTATTTTGTTGTGATTGTATAATATTATTCGTGGGCACTTGAAACTTCTAATTTGTAATATTTTCATCGATATATTATGATGATAGTATCACGGTTTGTTGTTGATGTATAACGCGTTATATGTACCTAATGGATATTGTGATATGATTAATTTGGAATTTATTATAGGTCAATTTTTTTTTTAATACCATAGATAAGTGTATAATATGTCTTATACCTAGACTGACATATCGTCTCCACTCAGAATCGTTTTTCTTATACAATGATATATCATTGAATTCAAATTTAATACCATCCATTATACAGTGACCCACTTGTAACCTACAGTACAGCAGAGCGACATCCACTTGCCCACCTTTTTAAAATTTTTTCCTGCATCATATTATAACTTTGTATTTTATTGTTAATCAATTTTAAAAGGTGAACAAGTAGGGAATCAACATCGTACAATGTGTCAAATGTAGATTGTCATTTAATAAGTTACAGTAATGGATGAGCTAAATTTAAATTCAATGATAGATAATAATTTATATTTTGTTAATAACGTAAGTTTTAAAAAGCGACTTACCAAAAATTGAAGAATATTAATTATTATTATAATTAATTTTTTTTCCAAAAATTGTTTCAATTTAATACTAAACCCACATGAAAGGAGTAATTTTAAAGGAATAATGATCATCATAATGTTTTGAAAAAATGTACCTACCACCTACGTATGTTTGTTGGTTAATGTTAAGTCATAAAATCACATTGATAATATTATTAAGATCTTAATTATATTTCCGTGACCTGAACAATTTTATATCTGTAGTTTAAATATTATATTGGTTTATAGATTATTAAATAAATTATCAATAGGTAACAAATAAAACTATCAATCTGAAAATCCCTGTGACATTATTTGTTAATAATTGTATTTGTATATTATAAATAATATAATTTATATTTTTTTTATACCTATTTCAGATCTAAAAAACATGACACTCACTACAAATTTAGAAGCATTACGCTGTGCAAATCATGATTTTTCGTTTTCTTTGTATAAGGTATAGAACTAATTATTTTTATTGTAAATATCATTGATTACCTAATAGTAAATAATTCTATAGGAAGTGGCAAAAACCGAAAAAGGAAATATATTTTATTCACCATTCAGTATCCATGTGATTATGTTTATGGCTAGCACTGGAGCAGCTTCGAAAACATTTGATGAAATAGTTGCTACTCTACATCTAAATGAAACTACTCATTCACTGGAAGCATATGGAAAATTATTGGAAGCCTTAACAGTGAGTTTATTATGCCACAATGCCGCATATCTTGCATTTATATTACCTTTTTTTGAATTTGATTATAAATTGTTTTACTATTTGCTTATTTTAAAATTATGAAATGTATGGAAATAGAATATCAATTTCTTCCTGAATATCATGTTAATTTATTTTTAAAATTTAGTATCATAATGTTGTTAAAAAAAAGTATTTTTAAAACAGTATGAAAATAGTTTGTGAAATAATAAAATGCGATGTCCTTATAAAAATAAAATTTGTCTATAGTACTTTAATACTATTTTAGAGTGAAAATGATAATCTAAAACTGGCAACTGGAATGTTTGTCGATACAGCTTTCAATGTCAAAGATAGTTTTGTAGAAAACTCCAAGAAATATTTAAAATCGTCTATAGAAAAATTGAATTTCAAGAATGACCCAGAACAGCAGCGCCAATATTTAAATAATTGGGTTTTAAACGAAACCAATAACAAAATCAAAGATATATTCCCTGAAGGTTTTTAACTTAAATAATAATATGTTAATAATTAAATATGGATTAGTGACGAGATTATGTTCCAATTTTTGTTTACAGATTCAATTACTGAAGACACTGCCTTAGTATTGGCAAATGCCGTGCATTTTAAAAGTGATTGGGCACATCAATTTAAGCATGTATATGATGGCTCTTTTTATGTGACTCCAAGCGACCAAATACCAGTCAAAATGATGTATCTCGAACGAGATTTTCAATACTATCATGATAGTGTTCTAAATTTCACCGCAATTGAAATACCCTATAAAGTGAATATTGCCTTAATGCTTTATAATTAATGTAAATTTAACATTTTGAGAAATTAATTATTTTGTTTAGAACCATGCTTTTAAAATGATTATTTTATTGCCCGATGCTAAAGATGGTTTGAATAATCTGGAGACTAATATTTCAAAATTTAAATTACATGATATTTCAAAGAAAATGACCCATCGTTATCTTAGTGTTAGATTACCTCGTTTCAAAATAGAACAGTCACTGCAATTAGATGAAACATTATCCAATGTAAGTATATGAATGAAAAATAATATAGTATTTATTATTTTAATATTTAATTTAGCTTGGATGTCCAACAATGTTTTCACAAGCGGCAAACTTTTCTAATATTGTTGAAGGTAAACTGAATGTGAGTAAAGTTTTGCATAAGGCATATATTGATGTAGATGAATACGGTACTGAGGCTGCAGCAGTTACAAGTAATAATAAAGTTTATTTTTCTTATTGGGGTTGGACATCATAAAAATACCATTTCATAATAAATTATTATATTGTTTCCATAAGTATGTAAATAATGGTTGACCGATTTTAATTAATAATCGTTTATAAAGCCAATACTTAATATAATACATCCCCCTCCCATTCACACAAGTTATGCCTACGTTAATATAACAATTTAACTATTTCACTCTGGCTTTTGAACTTGTCTAAATTTAATATTATTAAAAAGATCTAATTATAGCATTTGTAATATTATTAGGTATTGAATTATGTTATTTGTGTGCAAGATCATCTGAAGATTTCATTGTTGATCATCCATTTATGTTATTTATTTCAACTAAATGTAATAGTGTAATATTTGTAGGTCGAGTGATCAAAATTGATTAATTGGCACAAAATCTTATGAAAATTTTAAGTTATTTTAATTCGGTATTTATGAATCATTTATATTATAATATTTGTTATTTATATATATATAATATTTTATTAACAAATTTGTGAGTAAAAACAATAATATTATATAATTATGTATAAGCGGATACCATGTAATTTTACTATTTTTTAGTTTGAAATGATGCGTTTATTATGTTTTGATATTTAACTGTAGCCTTTAATTCTTACTTTTAATAATGTTATTCTATTTATTGCTTCCTATAATAACTTAATTGATTGGGAAGGAAAGATTTTTATCAGGGCTCGAAACTGTTTTGGTTTTTGTTTTAATAAAAATTTTTTTAATTTTCCTGATTTTGTGTCATTTTGGTTATTTCTTGCAGAGCGATGAATATATTGATTTTACGATGATGTGTGTTTCTTTTCTGCCCGTCTTCATCTTTAGGGTCAGTAAAAATGCTCTGATTTCTTACTTCAGCATGCCAGCATCTTTCTGATAGGAATGTGGATGTAGTTAGTAAATTGGAGAGGCTAAAAGTTAAAAATTACCAGTTTTTTTCAAAATTGTCGGGAAAAACAAAAATTTTTGTAGTAACTCAAAACTGTAGATACATTAAATTTTAACCAAATGCTTGTAGTAATTTTCCATACACAATTTATGACTATTTTGATCTATGATAATATTAAAAAATAAAACTTTCAATTTGGCTTTAGTAAATATAATTAAAATAATTTTAACGCATTTAATGCATAAGCTAATTTAAACATTTTAAATATTATAGCTGTTATCCAATATCCACAGCAGTGTGTAACATCATTTAAAGATGTCAATGTTGATCATCCGTTTATGTTTTTTATTTCAACTAGATGTAATAGCATTATATTTGTAGGTCGAATGACCAAAATTGATCAATAGGTAAGCATAAAATCTTATTAAAGTTATTTTAATCAGATATTCTATTTTATTTACAACATTAATTATTTTGTATCATAATATTATATAATACATATATTCTAATTATTATTTATTTATTTTGTTATGAAGTTTATGAGTATTGATTTGCATTTATTAATTTATTATTGCCATTCAGTTTTTTTTTTTTTAAATTTAATTAATCAAGTGCATTCTGTGTATTTTTAGGTTAAAATAATATGTATGTGTTTTGATTTTTTAAACTTAATCTTTTAATCCTTAGTCTTAAAATTGTTATTTCATTTATTGCTTTTAATTGCTTATTCAACAATTTTTTTATTATTTCCCTGATTTTGTGTCATTTAACATTTTGGTCATTTTGTGCAGAGCGATGAATATATTGATCTTACGATGATGTGTGTTTCTTTTCTGCCAATCTTCATCTTTAAGGGCAGTAAAAATGCTCTGATTTTTTACTTGATTTTTCTGATAGGAATGTGAATGTAGTTGGTACTTTGGAGAGGCTAAAAGTAAAAAATTAATGGTTGTCATCAAAATTGTCAGAAAATACAAAAATGAAATTAAGAAAAACTAGTATTTTTTACGTAAAACCAGTTTTCGACAAAAATTGTTTGTTCTAGTAACTCAAAAACAAATAATTGTACCTAGATACTATACATTTTCAACCGAATGTATATGACTATTTTCTATACACGATTTATGTCAAAACCCTATAATTACCTATATTAAAAAATAAAACTTTCAATCTGGCGTTTTTGAATATAATTAAATGCATAAGCTAATTAAAACATTTTTAATATTATAGTTGTGCAAATTCAACAGCAGTGTGCAAGGTCATCTATAGATGTCACTGTTGATCACCCATTTATGTTTTTTATTTCAACTAGATGTAATAACATTATATTTGTAGGTCGAATGACCAAAATTGATTCTTCTTCTATTCCTTCGCCTCCTCTCCCAACTATTTGGAGTCGGCCGCCCTGGTCCTCAATTTCCACTTACTACAAAATTGATTAATAAGCATAAAATTGTATTAAAGTTATTTTAATCAGGTATTATATTTTATTTACAACATTAATTATTTTGAATCATAATATTATAATATATTATAATTATTATTTATTTATTTTGTTATGAAATGTATGAGTATTGATTTGCATTTATTAATTTATTGTTGCCATTCAATTCTTTTTTTTTTAAACTTAATTAAACAAGTGCATTCTGTGTATTTTTAGAATAAAATAATATGTATGTGTTTTGATTTTTTGAATTTAACCTTTTCTGAGTCTTAACATTCTTATTTCATTTATTGCTACCTATAAAAATGATTTAAATAATGATTAGAAAGGATTATTATCAGGGCTCAAAACTATTTCAATTTGTAGATATTGGTTTCTGTTTTAATACGGTGTTTTAAATTAAACTTTTCGTTTTGGTGACGGTTTCAAGAACGGCTTTGCAATTTTTAAGATTTGGTTTGGGTTACTAAGAACAGTTGTTGTTGTTTTTGGTTTTAGTTTCGGTTTCAATACGACAATACCTAATGGTTTTTGAACGACTTGTTATTAAATAAAATATTATAAAACGGACTTCGTACTACGTGATTTGCCATTGCCAATTTAACACAGTTTATACTATTACTCTATTCACTACCATCAACCATGTGTATTGTAATATTGTTATTTCAACTGTTTTGTAAATAACTTTTTGATAAACCATGACAAATAAAAATAAGGTGTACAAATAAAATAAAACATCAGCGATAACTGCACTAAGTAGTTAAATGGTATAACTATATGATATTATGAGCTTATTAGTAATATAACAATTAACAATAAATTAAGAACACAGATTAGCATTAATACCTATTATAGCATATTTGTGTTAGCAAATCCCGTAGCTCGCCCTGCCTCCTTGTATATAATAATATATGTACCACGATAACGCCAGGGACCATGATTTGCACGAGCAAATACAGCAACTGTGTAGAACTTAAATAGTTAAATTATAATATTAGTCTTAAGAGGTAGGTCATCAGGTCATATTTCTCTGTGAGAGTTATGTATACCTGTCGTCAAATGTTTAGTGTTATTATTACTTATTATTTTAAATATAATAAATATTCTTTTTGTCAGGCAGGTTTACCTTAACAAAATCTGTTTTACCTACTCAACTAACAACTTAGGGGCGTAATTAGGGGGGGAAGGATAATGGAAGTGTACGTTATAAAATATAATTATAGCTGGTAAACATAACAGGTTGTCGAATATCGACAACAATTATTGTCTGTTGACAACAATGCAGTTAATAAAATATTGGAGGCTTATAATATTTTTAATTTGAAGAGTTTGCAATGCAAATATATTACCTACACATGACGCATGTCATAATATGTACTCAACATTTTATATTTGTTTGTCAATATTATATCATTAGTAGGTAGGTTAGAGAACCGGATGCCTACCTATAATAACAGTATTATTATACTAGCCAATAATACCTATCTAATAACAATTGTTAACCTAATTAACAATACTCAAGTAGGTACACTCACACATTAAAAGGACGCCACACGGACATTTGCTGTCTCCGTCTCAGAAACGTAGATACAACATAGCAAATTGTACGTTCACAATAACACATTTTACTCCGTAATTTCTAAAATTAGAGTGAATTATTATCTCTTATAAAATTTAAAGGTAAGAATATTATTTATAGCACCTAGGAGGATTTTATTGATATTTTTATTTTTAAGTAAGTTATGAATTTATGATTATTTTAAAATATACGGTTTAAACTTGCTTCTTAATAAAAATATCAATGAAAGCCTCCGATATGCTCAGATAATAATCTTGCCTTTAAGTTTTATAATAGGTAAACAAATGCCTGTTTGGCGTACACTTAAGTTAAAAAATAAACATTATTATAGGTATTTATTTGTATTCATCTCTACCTGATATGATAATATGACATAAGTACCTATTATTGATGATAAATTTAGGTGTAGTACTTATTTTTCCTTAATAATTTATACATACAAGTATTATAGAAAATACGATATTTAAAATGTAAATGCCAATTTAATGACGCATAGCGTCAATAGTTGTAGGAAGTAGATACCTGTTTTTCTTTATAATTACTAGATAGGTAATATCATTGATTATAAATACTATAATAATACTATAATACTATTTATAATCAATGGTAATATCAGTGTTGGGAAGGAACGCGTTCCTTTTATAGGAACGAAGCTCGGAACGCGTTCCATTTAAAATATAGGAACGAGGAACGGGAACGAGTTCCTATTTTGAAGGAACTTGAACGAAAATTTCCGTTCCTCAAATAATGAAAAAATTTTAACACGTTGAGTGCCACAGTATATTTTATGAAGCGCATATAGTGTGTTTCCGCGCCAAAACTGAGCCGCGACGCCGTCGGTCGACTACGTGTCGTGTTCCGGGTCGTTTCCGGTTCCGCGCGCCAAATTAGTTCTTCTCAAACAAAACAAAATGTCAGTATAAAAATATTTTTTCAAATAAATTGAATTAAAAAAAAGGTGGGCAAGTGGATGTCGCTCTGCTGTACTGTAGGTTACAAGTGGGTCACTGTATAATGGATGGTATTAAATTTGAATTCAATGATATATCATTGTATAAGAAAAACGATTCTGAGTGGAGACGATATGTCAGTCTAGGTATAAGACATATTATACACTTATCTATGGTATTAAAAAAAAAATTGACCTATAATAAATTCCAAATTAATCATATCACAATATCCATTAGGTACATATAACGCGTTATACATCAACAACAAACCGTGATACTATCATCATTCATCATAATATATCGATGAAAATATTACAAATTAGAAGTTTCAAGTGCCCACGAATAATATTATACAATCACAACAAAATAACTAAAATAGTTATTCTAGGTTTTTATGTAATTTCGTCCAAATTTGAACTTAAAATGACTATACAAATAAACTGTGCTTGTGTATTTTTTAGATTTTTTGGTAACCGAATTATCTATTTACATGGAATCTTGTTTTAAATTTTCAATCCTTAGCTATAAAAACTGAACATTTTATAATTTATTAATTACAATGGTTGATAATTTTCGAGATTTTGATAAATTCTGTCCAAATTTGATCTTTAAATGCTTATAAAAAAAAACTGTGCCTATGTATTTTCAATATTTTTCAACTGCTATTGTAAAAATATATCAGGAGTCTTGTATTAAATTTTTACACTTTTTGGCCCAACAGATAAAACTTTATTGATATTTATAGAAAAAAAAACTAAAAAAATTGAAAACTGAAAATGCCCGTTAACAGCTCAAAAAGTGTCAAAATATTTTCAAAATTGTATGGTGTATAGGAAATGCTAATATAAACATTCAGTGAAATTTTCATGTATCTACAGTTATTCGTTTTTGAATTACAAGAAAATAAGGAAATCGGTACATGAGAAATCGAGTGAATATCTAATGTTGTAAAAATATGAATTTAAAACGCTCATAAAAATTTAATTTGACTTTCTTGTAGAAATTTTTTTTTTGATAAAGTTAGACAAACTTATGAGGAATCTTGTATTAGATTTTAAAATCTTAGATTTAAAAAGAAAATTTTTTATGAATTTCTAACTCAAAATAATTTGCAAATTTTCGTGATTTTTCCGTATTTTTTCAAGATTTGAACTTTAAACGTGTATAAAAAAAAACTGTGACTAAGGATTTTTAATTTTTTTCATCTGCCTTTGAAACAATAACCTAGGAGCCTTCTATTAAATTTTCAAGCTTTTTTACCCAACAAATAAAATTTTATTGATATTTATAGAAAAAAAATTTAAAAAAACTGAAAACTGACAATGTCCGTAAACAGTTCAAAAAAAGTCAAATTATTTTCAAAATTGTATTGTGTATAGAAAATGCAAATATAAACAACCAGTGAAAATTTCATGCATCTACGGTCATTTGTTTTAGAGTTACACCAATAACCAAAATCGATTTTGTTAAAAATCGATTTTGCGTAAAAATTCCCGTTTTTCCTTAATTTTTCTTTTGTTTTTCACATCGCTTTTGAAAACTACTGGGAAATTAAAATTTTGACCTCCCCAATGCACCAACGATATTCACTTTCCCATCGAACAAGATACTGAAGTCGAAAATCGAAGCATTATTTCGACTACTTATCGTGTACACAGACACAAAAATAAAAAAATAAAAAAAAAAAAAAATAAAAAAAAAAACACACATCATTGTAAAATCAATACATTCATCGTTTCACTCAGAATCTAAAAAAACAGATTGTTGTATCATACTATGTCCTATACTCCTATGGGCTATAAGCCTATAACCTATAGCATATCTCTATGTGTGGTGTATCGTGTATAGTACACACTATACACTGTATACTATACTACTATAGTAATATACATGTATAATATTATGCAATTATGCAATATGAATGTATATATATAAAGTTTCAAGTCTACGCTATACAACTTTTGAATTATAACAAAAAAAATCTAAGACAAATCATTTTTGTTAAAAATCGGTGCTCCTAGAAAGGAGTGAGTTAACCGATTTCAGTGGTGGTCAATGGTGTTTTTTGCGAAAAATTTTTAAGTCAGAAATAATCGGTTAACTCTCTCGGTTCGATTATTTCTGACTTAAAAATTGTTCGCAAAATACACCATTGACCACCACTCAAATTGCAAAAAAAGGAACATGAAGGAACGGGAACGCGTTCCTTTTTAAAAAGGAACGGGAACGCGTTCTTTTTTCGGGACAGGAAAGAGGAACGGGAACGAGTTCCTTTCTTACAGTAGGAACGAGGAACGGGAACGAGTTCCTTTTTAAAAGGAACTTTCCCAACACTGGGTAATATTCATAATGTGTTATAATAATAATATTCTACAGTTTTCTTTGACAGTCAAATAATAACTAAGCCATAAAATTAATTGATAAAAACTTATTAAAAAAAAATTGAGAAAATTAGGTGCGAATAAACCAAAATATACTAAAATTATTCAAACGTTTGTATAGAAAACCTTGATCATTTTTTATTGTAATGAATAATGATTTTAGTAATATTATAATATAATATATATTATTAATAATTATTAATATACCTATAGAGTAGGTATACGTACTATATATTTTATATATTAATAAAATGTTTCTTTTTTGTGTTTAGCTTATAATAATCATCATTTAATAATTATAATAAATTATATTAATAATAAACTCAACCAGTATTAATATTTTTCATAATATTGTGTTGTTGTTTTATAAAAAAACGAAAGAAAACCAGTTGCACGGAAAAGCATTTATAGGAATGTAGTAGTAGTAGTAGTACCTATTATTACCTTGTATGAATATAATAATATTATGTTAAAATAAAATAATTTATTTGAAATAAATGATTTTTAAATATTTAATTTTAAATGCCACTCATTGTAGTATTTATGAGAGATTTTTAAATCTCTTCAGGAGAAAATTAGTAAAAATATTTCAAAAACTGGTGACAATAAATTATTATAGTAGTGTAGAGCCAGCAAATTTGGTATTTTAACATTTGAGATCCTCTCGGTTCAGTCGGAATGCCTGTGAATATAAATATATTATAATATTATGATGCTTGTAAATACTAAATTGTAAGTATGTGACATAAGTGGGTAGAGAAGGGGCAAATTGTAATTGTCCGGTAGCGCCACATTCCTAAATTTGGCCTTGAGTGTCGCAGCAATATCACGGATATTTGCTATTCTGCTGAATATCATAATATTTTATTATAATCATTCGACATATTATTATTATTATTATTATAATAATTAATAGTAAGATCAAGTTTGCTAAAGACTGCAAGACGCCAAGACGTAAGTCTATATAGGTGTAGTCCGAAAAAATATTAATAACCCATATTTCATTTATATCTTTGATTACCTATACAATATATGATTAGATAATTAGATAATTAGGTTATTTAGACATGAACGACGTGATAATAGCCTGCAAAGCTGTGAATTTGAAACAAACACATTATTTTGCATCTTGCACTTTGCAGTATTACGTCTTGTAAGTTGGACGTTGTAAGACTCAGTTTGTTCATAAATAGAATTTGAATTACCTTTATAGGTTATGAGACATATGATTATAATAAATATAAAGTATAATATAAAGTAGGTATATTTTTTTTATAGGTTCATATCTAATTTTGAAACTTTTATTTTCTTTCATCGGTATTAATTTTTTAATTGCATCTCTTATTATTACTGCATTTTTGTTCATTTCCGTATTTTTAAAATACCGTCTATAATTTTATAAATAATAAGTAAGGACATTTTAAATGTTTATTTTATAGGTATGTTATATATTCACAGACCTAAATAGGTACCTAATAATTGCAATGTAGGTAGCGGTAGACAGCGTCAAACGAATTCCCAGGGGAACCAGAAACCACAACATAATATCGAGGTCGTTGTGCCCCTATTGTACTTACCACCAGCACCTATTATTGAGTCTTTTTTTTTTATAATAATTCACGTTCAGAAGTTCGGAAATAACGTCACGGCACTATATAGAACGTCGTCCCTGCGCCTCCTTATCGCTCTACGCTATGGCGGGGTGGGACGCGGAGTGCGGACAGTGTTAACATTCTCTTATCTTATCAACGACCGACGACACTCGACAATATAAATTGACAACGCATAGAAATTGTATTAACGTCACTCTCACAGGAAACTCCGCTTCCAAACAATAACGATTAAGATTAACAATAAACAGCATTAGATAATAATTTACATATTATATTACTAATTAAAACCTTAAACGTTCTCATTCTTTTCAGGCGACACGAACGCAACGGACGAATTATTCGTAGTTACGAGTGAAATTTATCGCAAGAAGTCATACGGTTGTCAAATTTTAATTAAAGAATACCACCACGGCTACTCGCAGGTCGCGATCATCTCATTGAACTCGGCACATTTTAATTTCCAAACATACCAATTCGCAGAAAACGAGAAATACCGACGGAGATAATATGAGTGACGGTAAGTACTTTCCCACATCATAATAATGTCAGTATAAATAATATTATTATAACATACTTACTTGCCCTGTCGACTATTTAAATTACCTAATTACATCATTGGTTTTATAAAAAACGCAAATAAAGATGCGATTAATTTTATTGATACCTATAAATACAAAGAAAACGTTTCAAAATTATGTGTAATGGGTAATATCATAATATTATAAATTTTTACGATAACATTAAGGTACACAGTTATCGTAATTATTGATATATTAAGCGCCCTGTTATTGTTTACTTGGCGCTTTCGTCTGAATATTGAACAATACAAATTACAATTAATAATAGATAATAATTTAATGATAAATTATAGATAATAAATAACGACGATTAGAGTTCCCGGTATATTATCTGCTGAGGAAAAACCTAAGCGAAACGTGCGTCATCGACGATGATGGCGAGTGGGAAACCGTCCGTGCACTTTGCACATCCTATTAAAAATCCGCTCATCTGGTGGTCGCACCGCCGCCGCCAATGCAATTGGTTACTGTCCGTAGATTTCAGGTTGTTGTTGACTTTTGTCCCGCCTGATCGAAGTACCATTAATGCAAAACATCGTATTTAATATTATACAATAATAATAGGTAGGAAAAATTCACGCAATCAGTGAACAGCCGCAGTACCGCTGCAGTCTGTGCTCCCGAGTCTCCGAAGCATCAACGCGACCGTCGATAATCAAACCGATTTCTCGCCGGACAGTAACTTCGTACGGGGGTTTTGAAAAAAAAACCGTTTTCAAGGTAAAATCTGTTTCGAATGGGTACTCAGGTAGGGCGTAGTTATTCTTGGTCGTTTGCCTATCGCTATGGGTTATCGTATTTTAAAAATCACTTACTTATTATTAGGTACTGGATCTGTTCGAAGTTTTCGAAAGATAACACCGGTTTAATAATAACCCCAATACTATATTATACTTACCATTTTTCGTGCTACGTCTCCCAAGGTTTCTGACGTTTTGACCGTCACCTAAATTTAACATATCACATCTTTTATAGTGAATTAATAATTTATAAAAAATAAAATATTCATGTATTCATGAGATTAAATGTTTTTAAAAATGCATGCACCTATGTCCTATGCTGACTGTTTAATGCCAAGATACCAAGTTATAAAATCATTTTTCAATATTGATATAATAATATGATTTCCATAATATTTTGGCAACCTGAGTAGTTAACTGTTTTATATAGTCTAAATATATTACTTTATTGTATATTTGTGTGTTAGATAAAAATTTCACTGACTGAGATATTTTGTGATTTTGTACTCTTTCTGAAAAAGTTGATGTGTATGGGCACTGGACAGAGCGAGTTTTGATGGTTTTTTTCGATTATTAACCTCTTTGGTAAGAGTTACTTTACCCCCCCCCCCCCATTTACAAATTAGGTTTTTATTACAACATATTTACAGATATTTTCAATGTAACAAATAGTAAACTTAATTACCTACCTTTTTCTGAATAATTACAGAAGGTAAATACCTACATTACTTTTATGACTATTCTTCCTCTATATTGTAACTTGTTAGGAAAATATTTATTTTCAAATTAAAATGTCATGTGACTTGTAGGTAATTATGTTTGGTAGGTAGGTAGTAATTAGATCTGTTTAGCTATTGGCTTATTTCAGTAAGTTTTTTGTGTATTGTTTTTGACTCGTCATAAACTCATAACTATACCTATAATTTTATTAGATTGAAGGTCAATCTTTTTATTAATTTTTAGATGACCCATCAACTATAAGTGGATTAGATAAGTGTTCATAACATTATAGCTTATTTTTGTCTAATACAATTATATTCTAGCACATAGCTAATACATTATATCCCATGCATTTTGTTGCCCCTTAACATGTTGAGGGCCACGTAGACATGGCGAACGTTGCCCGTTAAATGTACCAATTTCGTAAGACTCAAACATTATTCAATTTGTTATTTAATATTCGATGTATGGTGTTCAAAACTTTTTATCGATCATCTTGAATATCAAAATACTTGTGCAAGCACCACCTTATAAAATGTGAATTTTGGAAGACGCTTTCTTTGTGCACACTTACATGGTGGTACAAATGTACCATGAAAATTGCAAGCCTCAAGCTACCATTATTTAGGCTCGGCGTTGATCAGTCAGAGAGACTTCGATTATATCATATTATAGCCATCCCGACCAGTGTTGCCTGTGAGACACGCTTGTTATTATGCAAACAGTTTATTTTCAGGTAGGCAATCCACCTGTGGTGGATTGTAGACCTCTCATACACACAGGCGCAACTAGACATTTGAACAAGGGAGTGCTTAGCTCTAAGTTTTTTTGTGACTCAATGGGACCTAACACTATTATTTGCCTATATGTTAAGAAGTAAACACAACCACTAAAACCAAACAAGAATCATAATTCTGGGCTTACACAAACAATCCAAATATTTTTTAAAAACAGAAACAAAACAAAAATCATACTTGGTGTGATACAATGTTATATTATAAACAATGCTATTGTGTTATAATTGTAATTCGATAAATTATCAACTTTTCATTTCAAATTTCTAATCAATTTTTTAGGGGTGCTAAAGACTCAAAGCAAACCACCCCGCCTTAGTTGCGCTCGTACATTATAAATTATAATGTTATTGGATGACTTATTTTTTTCAAATGATAAAATATTATTTATAAAATTCTATGTGTCTATTTATTATTATTTTTAATTTAATTCATAACACTCAAAGAGCAGAGAGTACAGATTAAATTAAATTTATTTTGTACAATGTGATTCACAATTTAAATGTACTACATTTGATTATCATTTGAGTGAACATTGGTAATACAAAAGTAAATGAAAGTATACAATTATTTCTTGTTAGCATTATCAATCTTGAAATCCCAAATCAAATTATTTCTCATAATTTTATAGTTAAAGTAAATTATAGTATAATAATAGCTGTAATATACCTATTGTTAAGTGTGAATTAATTATTAATTAATATTAAATACATTTTGATTATATACCTATTTCAGATCCGAAAAATATGGCACTCATCACTACAAATTATGAATCATTGAGCTTGGCAAATCATGATTTTTCGTTTTCTTTGTACAATGTAAAGAACTAATTTTTTTTATTATAAATATAATTTGTTTTACCTAATTATTACTCTTAAATAATTTAGGAATTGGCCAAAACTGAAAAAGGAAATATTTTCTTTTCTCCATTCAGTATTCATGTGATTATGTTTATGGCTAGCATGGGAGCAGCTTCAAAAACCTTTGACGAAATGATAAACACTATACATTTAAATGAAACTACTCATTCAATGGAAGGATATAGGAATTTATTGGAAGACTTACTAGTGAGTGTATTATACGGTGTTTAACATGTATAGACTAAATTGTTTAACTTTTGATGTTTTTAACAATATTATGAAATTTATAGCAATATAATAATAACTTTCACCCAAAGACCATTGTAATTTATACTTAAAACTTATTCTCATAAATGTTGTCAAATGTTGTCAAATGATGAATAATTAAAATTGTATGAAAATGGTTAAATGTATTTACGTTTTAAACTTTTAAAAATAATATATAATAATATGTAGTAATTTAATACTATTTTAGAGTAATAATGATAATTTGAAAATTGCAACCGGAATGTTTGTTGATGCAACTTTCAACGTTAAAAAAAGTTTTGTAGACAACTCTATGAAATATTTAAAATCGTCTATAGAGAAATTGAATTTCAAGAATGACCCAAAAGAACAGCGCCAATATTTAAATGATTGGGTTTTAAGAAAAACAAATAACAAAATCAAAGATTTATTTCCTCAAGGTTAGGTTACTTATATAATATGTTTATATATAAATATAGATAATATAAGTAATAAATGTTCCAATTTATCTTACAGATTCCATTACTAAAGACACTGCCTTAGTATTGGCAAATGCTGTCCATTTTCAAAGTTCTTGGGTATATAAATTTAATGATGCTGTAGACGACTCATTTTATATTACTCCGAGTAATAAAGTACCAGTCAAAATGATGAATCTTGTGCGTGATTTGCAATACTATCATGATAGTGATCTAAAATTTGCTGCACTTGAATTACCCTATGATGTAAATATTAGTTTATAAATGTAAATTTAATAATATTTTGAAAAATGTAATATTGTATTTTTTGTTTAGCACTATGCTTTTAAAATGATTATTTTATTGCCTGATGCTAAAGATGGTTTGAAAGATCTGGAAAATAACTTATCAAAAATTAATTTGATTGATATTTCAAATAAAATGTCCCAGTATCATGTTACTGTCAAATTGCCTCGTTTCAAATTAGAACAGTCACTGCAATTAGAAGATACATTATCCAATGTGAGTATATTAACAAAAAAAAAAAATCTATATTATTTATTTATATAATATTTTAGCTTGGATGTCCAACAATGTTTACACAAGCGGCAAACTTTTCTAACATCGTTGAACATGGTGATCTGTATGTGAGTAAAGTGGTGCATAAGGCTTATGTTGATGTCAATGAAAAAGGAACTGAGGCTGCAGCAGCTACAGGTAACACAGTTTATTTTTTTTACTGGGAATTGGTTATCATTCTTCTTTAGTCTATTTTTTAGGGAAAAAATATAACATTTAACATCTAATATTATTTCTATTAATTAAGTTCATCACATTATCTGCCAATAGTTAACCTTTTAAAATGTTTAAATACTGGTTAATTTGTTTAAAACTCCTAACGATTGTGTGCATGGTTGTTTAAAGCTTAATGTTGGGACTTTTTTTTTATAATAATAGTTAATATTAGATACTTTGGTACTTATTTCTAGCAACTATTAATAGGCATTATTTTAATGTCATTACTTATAAGTAGAGGCGTGAGCTGGTATTATCATTGATTATTAATACAATTTATTATCAATGGTTTTATATATCTGCATACAATTTTATTATACGATGTATTATACATGTGGTATAAACAAACAAATATATTGGTTAATATTATTAGAAAATTTATTTGATACTTACCGTGAATTGTAACTATTTTTTAAAATTAAAATTATTGTTAGTCACTAGGTTTATCAGGGTTGGAACAACGGTACCATAACATTAAATATTAATTTACCTACTTTAAACTAATTTTTGTATTATTGTTGTTATTAACAATTTTTTCCTAAATTATTAAAATATTTTTGAAATTAGTGAAATAATGATTCACATAACCTGTGTTAAATTGTTGATAATGTAAGGTAATACATGGTTTTATACCGTATAATACAATACAAAAATGAATTGCCGTATTTTAACAACTCTACTTATAAGTAATTTATCTGAATAATTTATCACTTTCGTTATTAAATAAACATCACACCAAGGTTTGTTATATCTATTCTTTTTTCTGACATATTAAATTGATGTAAATCTAAATAGATTTGCAGATAATATTTTTAAATCTAAATTAAATTATTTTAAATAAATATTGATTCAATATATTATTATAATAAGTGTATTTGACGTTTAACAGTCATGGCTTAGAAGAAGAGTTTGCAAACCATATCAGTATATCTCAAAGGACAAAGTGAATGAGACCTCTGTCCACTGTCTGGTGACCCCTGATATAAACTATAAAGAATTGTATTAGAATCTTGCTTAGAATCAATGGTTACTCAGATCAATTTTAAGGGATTAATATGTAATTAAATAACAACTTTCCATTGCAAACATTTATGAACAAATCTTTTAAAGGCAAATAGTAGCTTTTATAATAAATATAGTAAAAAGTTATTGCAGTTTTATGATTTTATCAAATACACTATTATAGAGCTTATTATAATGGTTAGTTATAAAAATGATAAGATGTGCTAAAGTATAAGTTTTAATTAATTTGTATAATATAATAAGCTTTAGCTATAGTAAAATATAAATTTAATCATTGATTGATCTGTGTAACCTTGTTGTTGTTTCATATTATATGATAAATAGAGATAACAAACTTTGGTGTTAATTCTTCTTTTATAATATACCTAATATAAAAAATAAAACTTTAAATCTGGCTTGAGTATACCTATATTATTAAATTTATTAGTTAAATAAAAATATTTTAAAAATTATTAGGTATGGCAACTCGTATGAAGAGAAGTTTAATAATGAACGAACGTAAAGATTTTGTAGTTGATCATCCGTTTGTATTTTTTATTTCAACTAAAGGTGGTAGCATTATTTTTGTAGGTCGAATGACCAATATTGATTCCGTGGTACAATCTCTTACTAAAGAAGAACTTTAATTTCCCATTATTATAAAAATGTATTTATAATTAGGTAATTAATATTGTTAACAAATTTAATTATGTTGAACCATATTATATATTATATATATTTAGTTATGTTGTTTACAACTTTATTAGTATTATTTTTTTTACTGAAGAAAGGAGTTTATATGTATAAGTAACAAATAATTTATGTAATTGATATCATTTAAATGTATAGTATGAACAGGTCTAATATTATCTGTTCTAATACAAGTGTGTGCTTATGTTATTAGGAATGACTATACTTACTCGGTGTTTGATGACCCCCAGATCATACGAAGAAGTTGAGTTTTTTGCAAACTGTCCATACATCTTCTTTATAATGGGCCAAAACAATGAACTTTTATTTTTTGGCCGAGTACAAAACTTATCTGAAAATTAAAAGCTACCCAAATGTTATCCTATTAATAGTTACCCGTTTCAATTTTATCAGTATTTTCGCACATTTTTATTATTATTTCATAGTTGGTTTATTATTAAACAATACGATAAAGCATACTTTAATCATATTCTCAAACATAAGTGTTTGTTTTTGCTAACTATTTTTTTTAGTTGAAAACTAATTAATATAAATGGTAAATGCTAATACAGATTTACTATTTATATTATTTAAACAAAATTATTAGTTTTATTTCACATAGTACATTTGGGTACATCTCAGGCGTAGCTGTAGCCAGACCTTTTTTTCAGGGTATGCAAGAAGTCTGTGTACCACAATAAGTCGTGGGGGGGAGGGGCTTTAATATACAATAATATTAGTTATTAAAGACTCACTAACTCAAAATTAATCTGAACTTAGAAAATTCAAATCAGTGTCCTTTTTTTTAAGTCACTAAACCTATCCAGGCTTTATAATCAATTTTTCAATGCAATCATACAAGTCAAATGATTAAAATTAATGTAGAGTGTTGAGATTCCCAATCGTGAGGAAACATTATTAATAAATAATAATTATTATTTATAAAAAAAAAATAAGTTATTTCATATTATGTACAGTATATTTTAGATTCTGAGATAAATGTACTGATTTTACAGTGATGTGTTTTTTTTTTAAAATATTATTTATTTTTATATCTGTTATCACCGTTTGCGGCAGTACCGCTGCTTCAATTTTCTTAAACACGTACATCTTAAGTATCTTGTTCGATGGGAAATTGAATCTAGTTGGTGCATTCCTGAAGTCAAAATTTAAAATTCTCAATAGTTTTCATATTTCAGGGAAAAACAAAACAAAAATTAAGGAAAAATGGTAATACTCAAAATCAGCTTTGGTTTTTGATCTAACTCTAAAACAAATAACAGTAGATACATGCATTTTTCTCTGAATGTTTGTTTTAGCATTTTCTATAAACGATAACATTTTCAAAATATTTAGATTTGTTTTATGCGGTATACGGACATTTTCAATATTTTAGTTTTTTTTCTGGTGTATTTAATCTATGGTTTACCATACTGTGCGCATACCCTGCGACCCCCCTGGCTACGCCTATGATCTCAGGTGAATATTTTCATTATTAATTTTTAATACTGTAATTTAATTACATAATATAATGATTGATGAACAATTGAATATTTGAGTTACTGTCCGATCCAAACTTAAATTATAAAAATTATAAAATAGAACTAATTAGACTTATATAAAACACTGATTATAATATGATATATTTTGTAAGTTGATTAATTAATTTTCTATTTTTTAAATATTAATTTTGAAAGCTGATTTATAATATATATTTCTACTAATTTATTGTATTGTTATTTTTTTTATTAAATTGTTATTTTTTATATCAAACAAGCTTAGTTTCAATGTTCCTGTTCAAATTTATCTGATTTAAGGATAGTTTTTTTTATAAATATACCATGTTAATAATAACAATATCAAATAGCTAAAATTTTTAGATATATATATTTTTTTTAACAATGTATTAAACGATGTATCTACCAAAATGTAAGATTTTTCCATAGGTTGAGCACTAAACTATATTATATACCATAATAAATTGCTTATGTGTATGAGTGTTATGCATTATTTGTTGTTCCCTGTTACATAGCTTTTTATTCTCTATTATCATAGCATCCTCTTGGGTTGATATTTTAGTAAGTTTTACTGTTAATCATTATTATGGTATAACCTTAATGTATTCAACAGGCTGGGCTATGGACAACAGTATGAGTTTTCCAGGAACAAAAAATAGGAGTAAATTCAAAGCTGACCATCCGTTTATTTTTGTTATTTTATCAGTTTTTGATTATTCTCATGTCATTTTTACTGGCAGAATCGTTGCGCTGTGATACTACGGTACTATACTACCTATATTTTTTAACTAATCTATTTTACATACTTATCCAAATAGTTGAGAAAATGTGGTTTTTGTTTCTTGAAACTAACTTCAAGCAAATAAATATATTATTTTATGTTTTTAAAGCACCCAATTAAAAGCTATTTGAACTCTTCAGTTGTATTATATTTTATTGTTACTTCATAATTGGACACAATATAATATTAATAACATTACTAACATTACTAACATTTATATTTATATAATTATGTCAATAAGTTAGTTTGTTAAACAGTTTTTGAAGTATAAGTTACGAGTTATCACAAATAACGACAACAACTTTTTACAAAATAAGTAAATAGATACAAATTAAATAAATAAGTGTGATGAGTCAATGGTACAATTAATTTATTTGTGCGCAGTAATATTGTTAATTGTAGAATTGAATTGCTAAATTTTAAGTATTCTTATTTCTATTTATTTTATTGAAAAACTAATGTTAAAACTATGCTTAAGCTATAAGATCGTTAGGTATTTGGTAACAGTCATTCATTTTGGTGGTGCTGTATGTTGCAAATGGTTAAATACTAAAATGTATTAAATGTATGCAAATTCGTAATATTTTTTTTATTAATTCATTGCATCTGATAAACACCTAACAAATAGTTAATTTGTTAATTTCATTGTATACTTATTTTGTTTGTGACTTGCACGTTTGCTTCTATGCTTACCTACTATATAGTTTTCAAAACAGTCAATATGTTGTTGTGTACCTTATTATAAAATTTTTTTATTTTTATACAGGTGTAAATATAGTTTTACTGAGCCTTCCTGTACAACTACCCAAAAAGTATTTTGTTGCTGATCACCCTTTTCTTGTTTCGATTGTATCTAGAAAAAAGACCATTTTATTTATGGGCCGTTTATCGAAACCGTTAAAATAATATTGATTCTAACTTTCAGTTATTATATAATTAATATAACATTTTGCATATTTCAACGCTTACATTTTTTACTTATACAAGTATTTAGCTTCTACCGGTGGGTCAAGTGGGCGATGTGGATAATATTGTAGGCTTAAATCTCCAATATTCATTTGTAGCGATAGGTACTCATTGTACGTTAAATATTTGAATATACCCTATAACAAATGAGGGTTGCAAGTCACTTGCATCCTAACTCATCTTCAATTTTCTCAGGAGACAACTTAAGATTCAATGTGTTTAGTTATTTATCTTAAGTACAGAGTATAATGTATTACTTATTTTCTATTACTCTATAACTGAGTTACAATGGATAAAAAACGTAGGTCGATCTTTAAACTGCTCTGTAAATTGATTTTTCTAAGAGTTTCCTTTCTCTCCCTCTGATTTTCTCAGCGCATCCCTTTCATTTAGTTTTCATTTTAAACAACCAATAGTGAAGTAAATATTCCAAAATCACCAAAAACACACAATAGTAAAAGAAAATGCACTTTTATGAATTAAGTAAGATCGTTACATTGACTGTACAAAAGTACGAAACTGTCATATATAGTTATCAGCTTCTTAATCCATCAATAATATTATATTTTATATTTTACTATTATATTTTTTATTGTGTAGAATATATTAGGTAATATTAAGTAAATACTCAATGGCTAGACGTGGGATTTATTAATCGATTGGTATATTAAACTTCATATTAAGTTATAAATAGGGCGTGGGTATATAGGCAATAATAAAAAAAAATGCCCCTAAAAATTCTATTTAATGCACTATACACCATTTCTTGTTTCCGTCTTACAAGTGCGTCACATACCAAATTTACGCTCAGCATATCATCACGTTTTAGCTCCGTTCGTTTACAAATTAGTGAATCGACCTATTATGAAAATGTATATGGTAAGAATATTATCTGTGTTTTTGTATTTGGGTTTTTTACATTAGTTCAAATTTTTAGCAAGTTTTGCGTATATAATATAGTGTAAATTAAAAATGGTCACAACTCACTTAAAAACGGAATTCTCGTAAAAAACCCATATACAAACACATTATTACAAAATGTTCATAATAGGTCGATTCACTCTAATTTTTAAACTAACTGAGCTCTAAACGTGATATGCTGAGCGTAAATTTGGTATGTTATGCACTTGTAAGATGGAAACAGCCAATATCTGTGTAGCGTCCTCATCATAATAATTATTGTCGTTCAGCTATAATAATATAGAGCGCTCAATCGAATTTCATAAATTGCTTATATAAATCTTCTTAGATCGAATTCCTGCAATCGTTTAATCCAGCAGCGTATAGGTGCTAAGTTGGGGGCGTCGATGGTCCGATACCCCTCTCCCCTTAGTACTTTTTTTATGTATTTATATATAATGTGTTGTATCGCTTGTAAAAAATGTACTTGATTTTGTTTTCAAATCATCAAATTCGTGACGCATTACAAATGTGAATTATTGAACTACCCGCTATACCATCGTGTACTACCTATGTTTGTTTTATATTTGTGCAGGTATGACGTTCGTGTCAAAGAGTTTGATTCGACCAATTTCGCCGCCACCCATCGTAAATTTCGTCGCCGATCACCCTTTCATACTTTCAATAGTTAGTTACAACGACGTACTCTTCGTAGGTCGTCTGTCGACATTTTAAGCGATGTGTCGATTCGCAGTCTCCCGGTGACACATATTATTTGGTTGTCAAACGAGTGACCTTCTGTAAACATAACATAATTCACCTAAATATTATATAATAAACATTCTGAACCATTTGATCCTGCAGCGTATTTTATGGTGGTGAGTCGATGGTCAGATCGCCCTTCCTCTCGGTAGTTTTTTTTTATGTATTTACAATAGGTACATATTATATAATTATGTCCCTAGTAAAAAATTTACTTGATTTCCTTATTCATATAATATTATAACATACAATTTGTCGCGCATTACAAATAATATGTATTATTGAAATACTTGATATTCTACTATCATATTATATTATCTATGTTTTCTTTACATTTGTTTAGGTATGACGTTTGAGTTAGAGAGCTTAACTCTACTAGCTTTGCCGCCACCCAGCGTAAAGTTCGTCGCCGATAACCCTTTCACGCTTTCAATAATTTCTCGAAACAACGACGTAGTGTTCATAGGCCGTCTATCGAAATTTTAAGTAGTAAATTACTCGCATTCGTCCGGTGACACATACTGCGTCGTTAAACGCGTATACTGCTAACACAATATTATAATGTACCTGCCTAAAATGTATAATAAACATTCTGAAAATTATGTTACCATTTGATCCAGTGGGCGGGTTATTTGTAATAGGTCCATATTATATTATATCCCTAGTAAAACATTTACATGATTTCGCTTTCATAAACTATAATATATTGCATAAAATATTCAAATCGGTCGTGCATTCCAAAGTATTATTGGAATGGTCGCTATACTATCGCATACTATCTATGTATTTTTTATATTTGTGCAGGTATGACGTTTATGCCGACGAGTTTGTTTCGACCACCTCCGCCGCGGCCCGGCGTAAATTTCGTCGCCGATCACCCTTTCACGCTTTCAATAATTTCTCGCAACAACGACGTAGTGTTCATAGGCCGTCTGTCGAAATTTTAAGCGATGTGTCGATTCACAATCTCCAGTAACATATTATTGTGTCGTCAAACTACGTGTATACCTACAATATCTATGTCCTATAATACTGCTTACATAAAATAATGTAAATAATAGATAATAAACATTCTGAACAGTTTTAATTTACGACGATTACCTAAACTCCGGATTAAAAATGAAGCGGTATTACGCGGGTAAATGAAAATTACTCAATATCTCTACTTTTGAGGAAATCAAAAAAAAAAAAGTTTAATATAATATCTGTACTGCGTATCTACTGTTTTTTTTTTTAATATTCCATCATACAAAGTACAAAATTCAAATATTTTCCTAGTAAAAACTTACGTCGCGATAATAATCGTAAGACTACCAAATTGACTTATTCCTATTTTTACCAACGGCGCGCCGTCTACGTACCCGAAACCCAACTATATATCGTTTAAATATGTTACTATAATAATATTATACTGCATAGAACGCTTGCAATTTTGGATTGATAATTTTATAATAATTTAATTTTCGATTATAATACGCATTCGAGTGCAAAGAGTGCATCAGCCATCAGCGTTGTGCTGCAGTATGATCTAAAATATAATCGTTTTGTCGCCGATCGTTCTGTCGAAATTCTGTCACGTCGACGTCGATATTTTTCAAATAGATTTCATCAAATATACGATCGCTATGGAAACGACGTATGACAGTGACGATGACGATCATCATCAAAACCGCGGTGTATACGTGTGTATAATATTTGCTAATCAAATTATGCTCTATACGGCCGTTTCGAGATAATTATACCTACACAGGTTCTGTATTATGCGACGAATAATTGTATGCAACGCATTATTGTGTCCTGCACAATTTGGCCACTTCCGGCGATTTACGCATTCAATTGAACGCCCTCAACTATATGTAACTTGACCGCTTATTCCGTGACACTGACCGCGGTTCTGTTCGTCTACGCGGTTTGCAGTGATGGTTATTACCGTGTATTGTATTATGTACATTTAACGATTTAACCGCCCGAGGTCGAATATTGTAATATTACCTATGTATATTGCGTAATATTGGTGCTTTCTAAATGCTCTTTAATTTGATTTTCTAAAAATTTTAACGATTTTTTTTTCAAATTGATTTCTATAGGCATGGGTAATTAATAATTATTATAACAAGATACATAGGTAGGTACCTACATTTCTAAGTTCTAACGTTGATCTATGTTCTTATTTTTTCAACTTGATATTCGACTATATGATACCACTAAATCACTTTACATATTAATATTATTATATTTTACTATATGGTCATCAATTTGACCGACTTAAATATATTAATTTGTAGGTATATGTATTAAATTAGAATTGTTGGTGTCTTTATTGAACTGTTTATTTAACAATAGATAATTATATTATTTGCGCGGTGGTGTTTAGGTATTACTACCCTGTGGTTACCAAATCGGTCAAGTTTTTTTAAAAATTGCCGGATTATAACTCTCGAACTGTCGACGGTAAGTTTACCGTTCTGATATAATTAACATATTAACGATACGTTTTAATATTGTGATTCCGATTCTGAAATTATCGATAACCGCGTGAACAATTAATGTTAAAAATGCGACTTCGGAGTAGGTTAAATAGGTGACCTATACTGACCATTATAGAACGGACTTGAGATGCAATCGCTCGGTTTGTTCGCCAATCAGCTTCGGAAAGCTCGTCTGTGGTACGTCTTTATAACAGTTTCCCCACACGTTTGGTGAAAAAAGTTTTTTACTTGTTAAATATCAGTAGATAGGTACGTATATTATTACCATCGGTGTATGAAGATACTCTGCCAGCACAGTTAGTTATTGCATCGATATAATATAATGTATGGTTGCTGTTTATCCACAGATTTCATTTCGACATATTTTGTGGTTATTATTTTATTATTATTTAGGGTTTTGGTTAACATTATTTGATTGCCGCACAATCCTATTTTATTTGTATAAGCGTTTCTTTGCGGGAACCTTTGTTGGCTTTTGATAAAATCGAAGGTCGCAAAAGCTGCAGCTGTGTATGTATTGTTCAGACTTGTGTCGTGTTTTTTAATGATATTAGGTACATTGATTGTAAATTGTAATTTTATAAGAAATTGTGGTCTTAATTTTTTAGCAATATTAACCTTCTTGGTGTGTCTAGGGGAAAGGTGCGCGAGTATAATATATAAAAAAGCAGTCTGCGATTTTGTAATTTTTTATGGAAAATTATATAGGTATATAACTAAAAAATGACATCGCTATTTACGTTTCATAAGCTTTGTGTTCTAACTAACAATAATTATTATTGCTGTTTTCCGTGGAGAAATTTAACCGTGAGCGATGGCCATTTTGAGTTTTCTTCGCTGGACGAAAGCTGACTGCCTTAATCCGCACCTTTCCCCGTTACCAGCATTCGTGACTATAAATATTGTAAATCTCACCGCTTAGACATATAATAAATATTTATATTGTGCAGCACTCACCATGGTGAAGTACAGTGCCAGATTTCCGATCGAACCGCTGAAAAAAGTTGAATTCCACGTCGACCGTCCCTTCATCGTCGCTATAGCGTCGCGCAGCAACGACGTCTTGTTTATGGGCCGCCTGTCGAACCCGTGAACGACGTTCCATCATTATATAACATGTATATAGGCACCTATAGGTATACAATCACTTTATTATTATTGCAAGTACGACTCGGCCATTTTTGTGGGTGCGCCTACCCGTTGTATATATGTATATATTGAAGGAATTTCAAACACGATTTCCAAACAGTTAACATTTTGGAGTTATTGTTGCATATACGCATGGCAGTATTATGTTGGGTATTATTTAGGTAGACTGATTTACTTAGTCATATTAATATTGTGGTGAGTGATTAACCAGCATGCTCATTGCTCGCCCCCGTTTTTCTTTAATACCTAATGAAGTTATTCAAAATCCGATTCTTGGAATTCTTAAATATACTTAAAGACCCTAATTTAAAATACATGTTAATACTAATACTTGTTTTTTGGACCATTTAAGGAGTGTTCTGCGACGATACAGACTTCTGTTTATCATTTAAGAACCACCCTTATTTTTTTACTTCAAATTATTCAATACTCAGCAGACGATTTTTTAAAAAAAATTCTGATGTATCTAATTAACAATTTTAACGAATAGTTATTCTGAGTTAATAATAGATGTACACACCATACAATATAATATTATCAATTACCTATGTTATATTTATATTTATAATATTTGTTTACGAAAAAAAGTCATATAATAGATTCGATAAAATTGGAAAAAATTTGCTTTTTATTTGTTTTAAATATTATAGGTAGTTAAGATAATATATCAATCTATTATCGTTTTAAAATATTTGTAATAATTGTACGAATAATAACTTAATAAAAACATGACTAAAATTAATCTAATAAATTTACATATATTTAGTTTTGTGAGCCAGCAAACGGGCTTGTATCATGTATTATAAGGGTCCTTTGTACATCAAGTGAAATAAGTTGGAAACATCTGGTATGAACTTTGATTTAGACCACGGTTATCTACGAATAAATCTATCAGATAACCGAGATTTAGACACATCAACATTTTCAAAAAAAATTATCTGCTGAATAATTAAAAGTAAAAAAGGGTGGTTCTTATTAAAAAATCGGAATTTCATATCGCCACAGGACACTCCCAGACTCCTTAAATAGTATACAAATCTCAAGTATTCGAAAATATATGGAATTTCAATTTAATTAAAAATTCCAAAAATCAGATTTTAAATAACAGCATTATTCAAGAATACAATAGGGGTGAGCATATTCTGGGAATCACCACTATTTGGTGTGTCCACCAACTTGGCATGGGTAGTACCAGTGTTTTTGATTTGACTACTAGAAAGAAAATATTAAAAATCGTTGTTTCTTGTTTTTTTTCTTTTTTAAATCTGAGATATCCAATTTATAAAGTTAATTAACGTAAATACTTTATGAGTTTAATTATGAATTTCTATTAAATATTCAAATAGTTGTGTAAGTTTTAAAGTTTACGCATTGGGGAGGGCTTAGCTGATAGTGCCCACACAGCTACCACCACACTTTATATATATATATTATATACATATACTATATTCTCTCTATTCGCTTTCTGCTCTTAAACTCTATAGTAAGACTTATACGACTATTTGAATATACTTATTACATAAATGCATAATTCAACTCTAAAAGTATTCGAGAAAATTAGCTCTAATAAAATTGGCCATATCATAGATTTTATATTAAACACAAAAACAACGATTTTCGGGGTACATTGGTAGGTACACTATGTGTGTGTTGCAGGGGCTAAAATACTATATCCCCTGAAAATCAAAGTGTGTCCCCTGAATGAGAGACGTGTGTCCCAAGTTTTATAACGTGTTTTTAGTTTTGTAGAAATAACAAACATTAATCATTTAATATTTTAATTTACTTGTTACCTATTTTGTTGACTTAAGTCGACCACCTAATTATTTTACTTCTATACTATGGACAAGCTCGTTATAAAAAAAGAAGAAGAAATGATAATGGGTCAATTCAAAGTAATTATGTACTTGAAGGTACATAATATATTTAAATTATTCTATGCTGTGTCTATTGAAATACAATATTGTTTACTGTAATACCTACTGAAAAGTTAACTAGTAAGAGCATCGTAATTCATAGAAAATTGTCATAATATTATATAATTAGGAGGTTAGGTCTAAATATGTTAAAATATTAAAAAAATTAAATAAGGACTGGAACCGAACTTAAAAGAACCGGTTCTGGGACAGAAACATTTAAAATATTAAGAACCGGAACCGGAACCAAAATCTTTATTTTAATATATAAAGTATCGGAACCAAACAGGAATTTTAAATTAAAAAGGTACTTTTAGGTAATAAAATAATTGTATTTAGGAATTACTGTTTTGTGTATAATCTATGTATGATCATATTGTTATGATTTTACTAATATTTCTCATACTTTTAATTAAACACGCATTCCAGATAGGTATTTACAATTATTATACTTTTCAGTACCGAAATTATTTGGAACCGGAACCGTTATTTTATTTTTGGAGAACCGGTACCGTAACCGATAACGATATATTCAAAAGGTTCCAGTCCCTGAATTTATAAAACTGATAATTATATAATCATAAATCGGATTTTAAAGAATTAGATAGTTATTTTGTCTTATAATAAATATAACTAAAAGGATCTACGTATTATATAATAATATACATATAATATTATATTATAACAGTTTATTTAACAAACCCAATATTATTTTCTAAACGTAATCAAATTTGTTTTTTAAAAATCATGAATATTCATAAAAACTATTTCGTTACCTACATAAATTATATTCTAACTGATAATGATAACATGCACAAGTATTTTTAAATATTTTTCAATTTACTACATACATAGGCTTTTACTGCTTATAGTACCTAGTATATTATAATATTATTCAAGTTACCTTACTAACTCACTTACAGGGTAAGTGGTATATACAAGTGTGGGGGTGGGGGATTTTGTGTGTTACAACCCTCACAGGTTTTTTTTGCTATAGAAAACTGTCAAAGGCCAAAAGTAACAGTTAAATTAATAAGTGTGGGGTGTGCCCCCCGAAATTAGATGTATTTTAGGCCCTGGTGTGTTGCGATTGTATATTAAGACACATTATATATTGCCTTTCACACATAGACTCATAATTTACCGTTTTATTGTTTAATCGTAGTTTAACCCCGGTAACGTAACAATATTATTAATAAGTTATGTAATAATCACGTGTTTTTGCCCTCTTAAAATTGTTCAAAATAAATAACAATGCGTAGAGGAGGTATAATATATGTAATATGTATATAATATAATAGATTATACGCTTTATATACGCCTGTCACAGTCGGCCAAGTCAAAGGTGCTTTTATACAGATAATATTATTACATAGTAAGCTGGTTGCGATTTATATAAAAAAAATCAGCTTTTTATTGGTCCGTTCAAACGCTTTGAATTGTTGTGTTCGCTCGTGCCGCTGTGTTTATACAATATAATAATATGTAACATGTATATAAATAAATATATATATATATATATCATGACGATGCTGTGTGCCCATATTATAGTGTCCTATATAATATACTATAAATGCTATGCTGTAATCAAAATATATTTTGTGATGTTGATTTTTCGATTCGATGTTTGATATATCACGATAATATTATTATGTTTTAATCTGTTTTGAACAGTTTACATAATAGAAAAACACTCATAATTTATTATTATCTTATTGTGTGTGATTTGCGTACAGGAATGCATTTCTCGTTATTGAGTGGGTGGGTACCGAAACCGCCGTCAAACGTTGATTTCCACGCCGATCATCCGTTCTTCATGGTGATACTCTCTCGTAACGACGACGTTTTGTTTCTGGGCCGTCTGTCAAAACCATAATAATAATCATAGTCCTTAATACCAATATTTCATTATGTACCGTACCCAAACAACAATAATATTATACACAATACCTATACTTTGTTACAATACTGTTATTTTTACATGTTGAATACTTTTAAGCGATAATAATATATTTTTTTACCATCTATACATTTCTGAACAATATAAACATATCGTATTTGTAATTTAATAACTACACGAACATATTATTTCTTACCCAAATAACAATTCCAAGCAATTTGATATTTTTTTACAGTCTGAATTTGTTAAAAGTAAGTAAGTATAAACATGGGTATTTAGTATATTTAAAAATATTTTACTACATATGCACTCGTTGGTAAGACATTATAATTTTTGTCTATTTATTAGTCAGTTTAGTTGTTTTGTGTTTTTTCTCGACCTTTCCTCTAGGTACCTTCTTAGTTTTTATTAGATTATTAGGTCATTAGAATCTCTTGAGAATTGCCTGGTTTAATTATACCTTTGAACAACTAATTTATTCATCAAGTTTTCCTTAAAAAATATCCATATTACTATATAAAGTGAGTGTTTCTTAGTTATAACTTGTAGTTTTTTTTTCATTCATTAAAATAATGAGTACCACTGATAAACATGTGGGTGTGTCCCCTGCTGACATTGTCCTCAGTTTTATATTACCTTACCATAAAATATCTTAAATTATAATGTATTATTAAGCGTGATGTGAAATACTAAATAGTCGTCAGAACTACTTAAGTAGATCTATCATCTAGAATAGATCCGATTTGAATACTACGAAAATTATTTTCAGTTCTGATCGTATGACAGGTAAGTAGTTTTACTATCAATAAATGTGTTTATTTTACTTAAAATTGGTATAACAAATAACCAATACAACTATACAAGAGTCGAATTCAAATAGTAAATTTTTTGCTTTTCCAACACAGTGAACACACTGGAACCATACTATAATTAAAAGTATTATCCTTATTTCTTAACAGTTATTAAATTTCATTTAGAACGATTAGTTGAATAATTTTAGTAATTTGCCTACATTTTTATTTATATATTTGTGAATTTGTGATGTATTAACTTATTTTTTAAATTTTATTTCATATGGCATAAACATAAGTGAAAACAGCTGATTAAGACCATGGCTAAATATATGTATAGGTATGATCGCATTGAGACGCATTTTTGTTATGGGCTGCGCACGTACAATTATTGCATATTTTAGCATGGAAAGGAATCTCAGCTGGCAGTGATTTTTGGATTTATTTAGCCAAGAAATTAATAATTTGTATGATTTTGTTAGCAAATAAATCGAAGTGATAATATTCACTGCCAGTGACGGCCATGACACCTACGTATCACAAAAGTTGTGAATTTGTGATCATACCTATATATTTAGCCATGATTAAGGCGATCGGTGTCGGGCTGTTATTTTAGCCAAAACACCAATCTTTATTCCATAATACTGATCGACCTAGTAATGCGATAATATTTTTTAAAACTGATTTAAATTTTTAATTATGTCTACTTGAGATTGGTGAGTCCACTTTTCTTAATTTCACCCCCCCCCCCCCCCCACCCCTAAACAACTATAAATTTAGTTTGAATATTTTGAATATTTAAATTTCTGAATTTTCAAACGTTTATTATTCGGAGTTTAAATCAGAAATCTTAAAATGTGGACTTACCGATCACAAGTAGACATTAAAACGAATTCAGATCAGTTTTTTGAAAAATGATCACGTTATTAGGTCCATCGGTTGGATGGAACAAAACACATACAAATGAGAATAAATTGTTTACAGTTCACTCGCGGAATGTCGAGGCCAGTGAGCGTGCGGGAACACTTCGAAATTTATTTTACACAGTCGCACACACTAATGATCACTCACTACGCACACATTTACAAGATCAATTTACAAATTGCATTCATAATATGAAAATCGCCTAATTCGAACTCCTTAAAAACTGTCCGCCACCGATGCCCTTAACATGAAATATAAAAATTAAAAATTGTAGACGAACTAATTAATATTTTTAGTAAACAATATAATAAATAACATTCTTAGGTACCTATAAATGTTGTTGTCTAAATTGACAACTATTTAGAGTACCTATCCTATTTATGATTATTTAAATACAAATGTGTAATATTCGGTGGTTATAGACAAGTAAGTAATGCTAATCTCAATACTAAAATATCAATCCAGGTCAGGCGTGTGTAGTTAAATAGCCTACATATGTCGCCGTGTTATAATTTAGTTATTGAATAATATTCTAATAATTGTAAATAGATAATATAAAAAAAATGTACCCATCTAATAACAATATTATTGGATACCAGTAGTAAAATGAACTCGTAAAATTATTAAATAAATGGACAATTACTCTAATGTACGTTTTAACGATAAACATTTTGTTGGATACTATTCACTTTATTGTTTTCGATATCTGTTGGTCGTTTGTGTCAATGGTACCGACTATGGCTTTATACTTCAATATTTATAGTGTCCATGTATTATAATAATATTATTATATTATATGTTATTATTGTTATATTTGTATTATTATTTATTGTCTACGTTAAATCGTTGTGATTTTTCATAACAATATCACATTGACAAGTCACGTCAAATCGATTTAAATAATTTAAAAATGTAATAATTAATTATTACATTGCAATTCCATGCATTAGTGTATTGGGTTTATTTAGTTTATTGTACCGATGTATAATATAATAATATTTAGTGCGTATGAAATATTAATTATTCACTCGATGTTTCTTTTTAATATTTGAATTTACAACGTATGATGCGTTCCATGTTTTGATTTATCGATGAAAAAAATATATGCCCATACCATAATAATATAATTGGTTATTATAAATACTAGATAGTATAATACTAATAATAGTATCTATAATCAATGATAATATGTACACATGTATCTACATAGTTAGCATGCGATCATGATGCGTCCATCGTGGCGATAAGTTATCTTTCACACGTGTATATAGCCATAATGGCATATAGGTATCTGATATATCCATATAACAGATACCTATGTTTATTGTTTATTGTGTACCTACTGTTTGTCAGAACCACGAGTTTACGATAATAACAATTGCTTTTATTGGTTCGCGATGAAAGTGATGGGCACCGATATAGAACTTGATACACGTGATTGAATTTAAAAACAGAAAAAAACCGACAGCACATATATAACTTATAGTTGGCAAATTAAAAATATTACTAGGTATAGGAGTATCACTCAATTTACTAGGTAAATCATTTTATTTTATAAATGGTAATAAACTAATAACCATATCTTTTTAATTATTTGTGCTTGAATTATTTAAATTAGCGAATCACTTTTTTTTCTTGTTGTATTTTGTGTCTTAACCGCTCACCAAGTCGCCGACATTTAAATAGTGAATCAATAACTTATGGGTACGTTGAATTTAGTTATCAATAGGTTTATACCTACTACTTATATTATATACCTACATAATACATATTATAGTATATTATAATATAGCCTTAAAAATAAAATTAAAACGTTTATTAGAAAACAAGTAAAAAGTAATTAGACATAATATATTATAGTCACGAATGTGTGCAGGTGATTTAAAACTTTAAAAGTAACGTAATAATAATTATATTGCAGCGCGTAATAATTTAATTATTCATCATTTATGTATGATTACATTGTTCGCGCTGGTTTCGTTGGATTTTTTTTACTGCTTAGTCATTATAATATTTAAATGAATTTGATTCTATCATTATTAAAACCACCCATTTGCAGTTAAATTTGTAGTATATACAATATACATGTGCCTATATAGGTGCCTATGTTATTCGCGGATGCTTATGTATTATACACTACTCTGTGTGCACACACGTGTCAGTATTATAAAATACTTAAGTCCATAATAAGGCGCAAACGAGATGAATATTTTTAAAGACTATACGCTCACACTTGGATTTTTAATATTCGTTTTATTTACACACTTAGTAAAGTTTGTATGTATGGAAAATACCATCAGCTGCGTGTTATTCGATAAAGATTTTTTTCGGAAGTTTATTAACGCGTTTTTGTTACCTACTGGTTAATCTGACTAACCCCTTTATAAACCATTTAACAGTGTCTATATATACTACATACAAAGTGCATGTAACAGAAAGGCCTGACAAATGAAAAATGAAAAATTGATACTAGCTAAATGTATGAAAATTATTTATATGAATAGTAAATAATTATGAAAATTATTTATATGAATAGTAAATAATTTAATATTTAAATAATATTATGCCTAAAAGTTCCCAACAAATTCTAAAAAATAACCTACTTGACTTAAACAAACGTTTTCATCATCGACATTTTCTAAAAATTAGATTTAGAAATTGCCTATATTATTTTTATATTTAATATTTTATTTTTAGTATTAAAAATAACAAATAAATATTGTACACTGTACTTGTAGGGCAAGCGTCCATAAATTATAAATAAAAAAACATTATTTAAGTATTGATTGGAATGCAAATGTTATTTCATTTGCCAGTCCATTCTGTTATATTTTATCTTGTTTATACCTACGCACACATCACCTATTAAATTAATATATTTCATGTAGGTATATAGAGAAATATTATACAAAGTAAAGTATTTTTAAATGATAATTTTAGGTATATTAAGCGATAATCTGCTGCATAAAATGATTTTTTTTTGGCCCCGTTGAATCAGATACCATTAGGTATTATAGGTACATAATAAAAAATTCTATAAAAGGTAGCCTGCGGAAACGGAATGCATTATCAAAGTACAATACTAGTTTACTCATTAAAATATATTGTAGACACAAATAATACACACTAGAGCCAAACACAATATTTTTTACACTTGTATTAACATTATATTAACTAGGTATTTAAGTGATATTGTTATTATGGAGATAAATAGATATATTTAATGTATTAATATTATAATCGTTTGAAAAAGATAAACTTTCTTGTAATATAACTGGATGAATCACATTGCTGAGGGACCAAAATAACGATAGTCTGCAACCAATTTAAATCGACTAGGTACTATAGTAACTGTCAAACTACTCAAACAATAATATAATATACTTGAAGATTCCATTTTTAAACTTGATAACTATAATATGACTTGATTACGCGTGTGTTGTAAGGGATGGTTTTAGATTTTACAAAACGATAAACATTATTGGAAAAACTAATAGTTATGCTTGTTAACTAGCGATTGATCATACATTTGTATATTTATGCCTTATACAGAATATTATAAATGTATAGGTAGTAGGTATACAGTGTGTTCAAAAATATTGGAAACGGTTATTAGACTAGTTAGGACTGATAAATGATAATATGATGTAATTAAATAGTTCACCTTATAAATGTGCATCAGTATTTTCTGTTATTGCTAAATGCGTATGTATAAAAATAATATATAAAAACAGTAAATCGATTCCAATTTTGTTTTAACACCTTATTGTATACAAAAACTGTATTTTCGGATTTTCAAAGGTCATCATCGTTGAATACGACGGGAGTCTGCATAACACATCATTTTTTTCAGACCCTCGACTTTTCCTTTTAACCAGATTTTAATATTATATATGTTCCCGAGCGCAGTATATTATTGACAGATTTTTGTTTGAAGTGAAGGTAGTACAGGCACCTTCCGTACTTATCCGAAAGTTCGTGAAACTTAACCGTACGAAAGTAGAATCTAGAAATCCGTCCAACTGCTGCAACAGTCAAGGTGGTAGCCACGCGTAAGTTCCATTAGTGCAATGTTCATAATATCTATGCGATTTTACTTACGATTGTACTTCCGCGTTTATATAATTTAGGAGTACGCGTATAGAGGGGAAAATGTAAGTATATTCATTTTTTTTTTTTTTTAATTAAAAATATTTTAATTGTTTTACCTACCTACCTACCAAATATCAGACGCGGCATTCCGGCGAGCAATTTATTTTGAACCAGACGTTTTTAAAAGTTAATTAAAATATTAAAACGAATAAGTTTGAATAATTATATTACGTTAATGGTTTTTACTTGGGTATCTGTCAAGAATGAATATATTGTATTATATAATAATATATGTTTGTATATCTGCAGGATGATATGACTACGCTTAATGTACGACATTGTTCCAACACGGTTCAGTTAAAGGGACTTTTTGCGGAATATGTATTATACCTATACGTTTTTCTTTATATATATTTTTTACTACACCCTCAAAACACATTTTCCGGCTCAGTCCATAAGTATTTAATTAATTAATTATAATTGTGAAACTCGACTTAACGCACGGTTCATAATTTAATAACAACAACGTTTCTTAAAAAAAAAAAAATAAACGTTTAAGAAGAATATTTTTTCCTAGTTAGGTACCTAAACTAAATTTTTTTTTTTAAACTGCAATTTATTTGCAGTCGTGAAAATATTATGATAATTGATCGTCGTTAAATTCAGTGGTTAATATCATGGGATATGGTGGTATTTTTTTTCATAAATTTTTATGCGTTTATTTCCTGATAACAATACGCACGTACTAAGTGATTTTTAATGCGCCCCGCAGACGATAATTCATTGTTTACGGTTTGGATTAAAATAATATTTGGTTTTTATCGGATTAAGAACGATAAATTTGTTTGATGTTATATACATTATATTGTACACATATAAAGTACATAATAATATTATAAATCTTTGGAACACTGCATCAACCTCCAAACGACACAACTATAATATGATTATCATCAAAATGTATACCTACCTGTCCTTTTTGCGTCAACTGTTTTGCTACCTTGAAGCGTCTGTTAATTGGACAATATTTTGATTTAGCTAAAATTAATTAAGTAGGTATACTGGTTGCATTGAAAATGCTATTCTACAGTGATCGTGTTTTGTAATGTTAAATATTTTATTCGTCCTGTTTTAAGATTTAAAACTATCTATATTATAATATAAAGATATATTATTTTTTAACTCATAACTGGTAACTGAATAAAATGTAATAATAAAATAAAAATAAAAATATATTAATCAATAGACGATACTTGGAGGAAAATTTAATATGCAATGCTTCAAGTTTCAACAGTTATCAATAAATTACCATTTACCACAATATAAACCATAGGCGTTCGCACGGGGCAGCAGAGACAGCATAATATGCTGCCCCAGAACTTTTTTGGGACTACCACGACGGGAAAATATTGAATAATGGGCCTCGGTGAAATTATACTTCCACAAAATATGATGATTATTGTAGATAAAACAGTTATATATATTTTTTATTTTTTTTGGTTAAACGTAAACTATAGCTAAATATTTTATGATTATAGAATTCACCAGTAAAAAAACGAATCGACAAGTAAGCAATTGTGCTCAATTGTAAATATTAACACCATTTATGGTAAAAAATCAAAAAAAAAAACAAAAAAACAATACAATTTTAATTTTGATACCCTATTGTGAAAAATGTAAAACTACGGGTGGTTTAACGGTGATTTTCGAGAATGGACCAGATTAATCTCTTGCTTCCCCTGAAACTGGAGACTGCACAGTGCACACTTTTATGAAATAAACCTTTGGTACAGATGGCGCATTATATATTATGAGAATTTTCAAATAATATTATTTCACATACCTAGTCATAACTCACTTAAAAATTAAATATCGTAAAAAAACCAAAGAGAGATAATTTTAGATAATTTTCTTACATTTAGGTAAGTTTTTTTTTTTTATTGATCTGAAGCTCGGCAACTATGGCCATTAGCTGTAGTGGTTTGTTTGTGAGTTGTTAGTGTCGGTAGGGGAAGGAACACGTGTGTGTTGGGTTTGGCAGAATTTTTGATTGGGCACCCGTAGGTATCTGCCATGCCCGGGTGGGGGATGGCGGCACTTGTTCTCCGGACACCGTGACTTGCACGGAGAAAAATGCCGCCCGGTGGTCGAGGATCGAACTCGGACCGGCTGTGCCGAATCCGTCGCGTTAGACCGCTCGGCCACCTCGTCCCCCTTAGGTAAGTTTGATAATAGGTCAACCCACTCTAATATTTAAGCTAACAACACAAAATTGTAACTGCTGGACGCACATTAAGCTGTAGTTGTGGGAGTGGGACGTATATGGTAGTATAAAAGACTTGTAAGTCATACAATTTTAAGGGTTAAATACTTCTTCTTAGTGTAATACCATCGTCCTTGCAATCGCAACATTGGTTTATAAAAATGACTGTATTAACGGGGACTTACGTCAATCCCGATAAGAAGCTTACTCCTCTCGTGACTGGTGCTTTCGTAAATTTTGTTGTATATTATAATACTTTACGGTTTACGTTACCTATTCTAAACCTTTTTCGGCCTATGAAACATATTTATTTTGTGTAGCTATCAACTTAGGTAATGCCAAAAATGCTAATTTTACTTAAAATGTGAAATGTTACAATTTTTATAAGCCCTACTTTTTATTATTTCATCAACAAAAATGAAATACCTGTCCATAAGAAAGATTCAGTAAATTCAAAGTTTCTAAATGAAAAAACCTCATTAATTACAAGATATAATATAGGGTTCCTAGTGTTATGTGGTTAAAATTAAGATTTTTTTGATTTTTTTGAATTTTACGTATATTTGTGTGTTTAAGACAATAGTGATTTCAATTGCAGTATTTCTTGTTATTGTACCTAATACTTTATATAAACACTGAAACTGACGACGCGGTCTTAAACAAAATTTTACGAAATTTACTCTAATAGTTTTAAACACTATAAGAAAATGCTATAAACTAATATAAATATAGACAAATAACAATAATAATATGACCCTTGGTATCGCATGGCCCACCAATACAATACTAGCATATTATTATAATATAGATGCAATAATATTATTTTACAATGAGTGTAATTATCTCCAATATCGTAAAAGGTTATACCGATTATAACCCGGCTTCACGGAATTTTCCAAATTAAAAATATTAAAATCATAATATAATCGCCCCTTCTACCAAAAATTAAAATGAAAACATACATTTGAAGTTTTGAAAAAAATCCTATACACAATTCATACATATTTTGGCATCATATATTTTTATGCTGTTCTTATTACTCATATTAGTACTAAGGTTTAAAAATGTCTGCACTACAGTTGCAGCTATATTATTGTGTTCTGTGTTTACAAAATGCACTAAAATTGCATGCACTAGTGGAAATTATCAGAGATGTCAGATGTGATTTTGTCATGTATAATATAATATGTGTACAATTAACCTGTATATAAATTAGTTATGCCTTTATGTCGTTTTTAGGCACGTCTATAAATAATTCTTAGGCCTAATCGTTTTAGTTTCCGGTAAATATTTCAATATTTGCGATGACGTCGTGTGCAATAGGCTAATGGAAATTAGCCATTCGACCGATGCAGTGGCCATATTATTATATAGACATGTCATAGGTATAGTATCCCCATTCCCCGCACCGTTTGATTTATAGTTTATTATATTATATATTTATATTGGATCGATGATTATTTTAATAGTTACCTATCAATAAGTACCTATCTCAAAAAATATATTTAAAGATCGTGTAAGTGGATGTCGCTCTGCTGCACAGTAGGTTGCAAGTAGGTCACTGTAATGGATGGTATTACATTTGAATTCAATGATATAATATCATTGTATACGAACAACGATTCTGAGCGGAGACGGTTATTGTCAGTCTAGGATATTTTATATTATATCTATATTGCTGTTATTTGTTATTAATACGGTAGCCGGTAAATTAAATTAATATTATAAAATTACAAAAAAATAACTATTTTCGTTATTCTTGGTTATTTAATATTATGTAATTTCGTCCAAATTTGGGCTTTAAATAACTATAAAAAAGAAACTGTATTTATGTATATTTTTAGATTTTTTGGAATCAACTACTTTCTTGGAACCTTGTTTTGAATTTTCAATCTTTAGCTATAAAAGTTGATCATTTTATATATTTTTAAATACAAAATCATTGTTTTTAAGTTGATTTTAACTTGATAAATGTTGTCAGAATTTGAACTATATAAATGCTTATAAAAAAATATTATGCATATAAATATATAATGCCTATGTATTTTTAATATTTTTCAATTACTATTGTAACAATATCGAAGCATTATTTCGACTACTTATCGTGTATACAGACAAAAAAAAACACGACATTGTATAAAATCGATACACTCATCGCTCCGCTCAGAATCTAAAATTTAATAAACTTTTTTAAAATAATGTATTATTTTATATTTTAAGTCACTCTAAGGAACGTCCGAGACGTCCGAGAGCATAGGAGAGAGAGAGAGTTAAAAATCGTCCACGTAACCGCTATTGTGGGGGGCTGGTTTAAATCGAGTACAACAACAACAACAACAACAACAACAACAACAACAACAACAATACATATATATATATAGTATTATTGTAGTGTTGTTATTATTATAAAGCTGTGCCCGTACGATTCGTGTTTAACGGGAAACGCGTAGTCTGCAGAGGAGGGTTTTGGTCGTATTATCTGATTCGACTTGGCACACACACACACACACACACACACACACACACACACACATACACACCCTCACCCACCCACCCACACGCACTTATACGTACAATATTATACCCGACGACCTATAAGTACTCTTTATATATATAGTTACGTACACACGATGATGTACCTACCTATGTATGCACTGCACAACAACGGGCTGCAGATTGGAGATATCAAAGTTTACGCGAAAATCGTCGGAAACAATGCCAACGCGACGATGGCCGTATAATATTATAATACAACGCACACGATACTTGCAGCGTATTATGGGTACAGCCGAGTCCTCGTGCGTTTATTCGAATTCTGTTTTCTGAAATGTTGAACCGCGGTATAGGTTAGGTATACCTATTCTGCAAAGATACACAGTCTTATTTTAAAACGCTATTTTATGAGCCCCCGCAGGAGTATACCCTGTCACGACGAGGGCTTATTTTTTTTCAAATTAGGATACTGCTGTTAATTTTTAACCGGAAATTATTGCCAAGCAGATGATTTTCGTAAAATTATTGATGTTTCGCCTCAGTAAATTTACATTTGAAATTCTCGTTTGAAAAAAGAAGTTTTGTATTCTTCAGCGAGTCACCCACTGCAGTACCTATACGAAAATATAGTAGTATTTAAGTATAAACTATATTATATACCTAATATTTACTTGAAAATATTAAAAATCAGAGTTTTAAATATAATATGACGGTAATTCAAAGATAAATCTGGCGACTTGCGTGCTTAACAAATGCCGCAGAACAGTGATTCAATCGTACAGAAAATTGAATGAAGAAATTCGCGGGCGGTGGGAGTGTTATTTAATTTTTACCAACATAGTCCGTTTGGGCCACTATATATTATATCATTATTATACCGTTTTTTATTTACATACGTGAGCTATACCGATACCTGTTGACTTTGCGCTTGTGTTTCGATTTTATTTGTTTTTGACTGAAGTACAGTAACTAAAATACAATATTATACTATTATACAAATATGTTTTATAGTTAGTGTCAATTATTAATATTGTATGTAATGACTACCTATGGTATGCAATTTTATTTTATAATTTTTACTTTTTCAACCTTACATTATATTATTACACTGTTGTGTATACATTAATTTACTTATGAACCAATTCGTACCTACTCATTCGCCCAAACGGAATTTAGGTGCGTCGTCTTGGCACCCATAAATCGTCAAAACCCCCCTAACACATCTCATGGTTTTGTACCAGATTTGCATCCATTTGTACCCTCCATAAAAAAATGTGTACCCCTCTCACTTTGCGCAAAACCAAATCCCCCGTCCGGGTGCTGAAACGACGTCGTCCTGGCACTCGGAACCACCAGAAGTCAACCGATCGATTTCGGACCTATCTCATCTTTTTGTACCCGATCTGTACCCATTGAACCCTCCCTACATTTTCGCTTACCCCTTTCCCTTTTACACAAAATCGAATCCCACGTCCAGGTGCTGTAAAAACGTCATCCTGGCGCCTGGAACCCTCAGAAGTCAACCGATCGATTCCGCACCGATCTCAATTTTTTTTGTACCCATTTGAACCCTCCCTTAAAATGTTTGTACCCCTCTCCCTTTTACGCAAAACCAAATCCCCCGTCCGGGTGCTGTAATGACGTCGTACTGGTACACAGCGTCTTTATTGGATACGCAGTGCTTGGTGTTTTTCAAAATCTTTGTTTTTCGGTTTACATAGCGGTAACTTATAAAAATTCATATTGTAATTTAATAAGGTACCAAAAAAATATAACTTCTCAAATACTGTGTCTAGAGGAACTGGCGGAATAATGCTTTCGAGTAATTGAATGTCTATAAACTTGCGGACCAGTTTTGCATAGTTATATTTGGCATGCTATTACTATAACTGAAATAGAAAACCAGAATAGGTACATTGCTGATCACAAAGATTTCTGTAAAAGCGTATACAATTTATCAACAGACTGTATAGGTACTGTATGTAAGTTCTATGGATTTATCATAGTAAATAATATATTTTATAATAATATCTATGGCAATCGTCAATTATCGACATTTGTCGGCGACGATTAATAATTCTAATAATTTCAGTAAACAAAAAAATAATAAGCCATCAATATAGACGGACGTTAAGCCGTATATATTATTATAATGTAAGTTTTAATACAAACTCGCACATTTCGTTATGTTCAGGTTATTTTCATAAAATATTTCGATACTTTCAAGTTTCAGTTCGGAGCGAGATGAAGATGGATAGCTGTTTCTTCGGCGACGGCGGCACTCTAGTTAGGTTTCACCGGAAGAGTCGATGTTTACGCGTAAGTTTGTTTTCATATTATTACTATTTTATATTTACTTTAAGACTTAAATTAAATATCTATTGCCACGGACAATCTGTTAACTTGGTGACGTAGAAGCGTTTATAAGTTTAATCCTATAAGCGCAATGTATAAAATACGCGAGACCGAACAGTCCAAAGGCCGTCTTCGTTTCGCCACGCCAAGTTTAATACGTACCTTTTTGCATATTATACTATACGCCAGGTATCACCTTAGATTCGCGTGAAGTTTTTAAAACAATATAATGTTATCAATCTTTATATTTTATAATTTTATAATTTTATATACATAAATACATTATACACCTCATGTATTTTATTAGCATACGTACACCTTTTTTAGTGTGGTTTATAACTACTTTAGATGTCTAGATATAGGTATTAAATGTTTTGCAATTATATATTTTACTATAATTATTATTTTTCTTTATAATATAATATTACAATGCACTTAAAAATAAATTAGTTGTTATCAAGACACACAGTCTTAAAACAAACTCTTTTCTGGACGTTTTCAAAACGGATTATGCTTAAAAAAATTGCACAGTTGTCGTAGCAGTCAGCTGCTAGACCAACCCGTGTGACATAAAAGAGGAATTATTCTTTTATTTTTAAATAATTTTTTCAAAAAATATAATATTTATAGCTCATAAAATAAGAATTTATAGGTAATAGAAATGCGGTTGTTTATACTTCATAGATATTTTTTATTGAAATCGTGTTGATAATTTAATTTAACAATCGGGTACCCATCACTATTATCAATTTTATTATATTACGTGTGAAATCACCAGCACAAGGTGCAGATTGTATTTTAAAATTAAAAACATAAAATAATGTTGTAGTAGAAGCTGGAAACTGTAGTTTATTCTAATTTATAATCCAATAATTAATGTAATCGGGAATGTAACCATTAAATTCATCATTGAATGATTATTCAGAGATCACTTTGGGATAAATGCCAAACGTATACCTAAATGTAAATTAAATTAAGAATAATTAAAAAACATTTTGTGAAAGGAACAAGATTACTGCTAATATTTAAGTCTTAATTATTATTAACAAATAAATACAAATAATAGATATTTTAATAGCTTTTTACTATTAACATTCAGTGTAAATTTTTTCTGATAGACTAATATGTAAGTACTTTCTATAAAATAATTATTCATATAAAAAAATCCTAACAATTTAATGCAAGGATTCTCATAAATTAATCAGCAGCAGCCTTAAATCACCAAAAATACATTTGTACCTACATCATTTATGCACTACACCTACCAAACTAAAATTGTACAACATTTTAGTTCCCTATTATGGTGTAGGTACTAATACAAACACTACATTTTTATTTGAAAACTCAATTTCGTATACCTATTATTATTTACTAAATACCTACAATAAACTAAAAATAAATATATTAATACATTCTGAGTACCTATAATATAATATTATATATGAAAATTGAATCTTTATTACAAAAACTTATCGTTTACACAGATCACAAGAAAAATAATTTTAAAAATTTAAAAACTAAAAAACACATCATTGTAAAATTAATACAGTCATCGATCCACTCAGAATCTAAAATCTAAAATATATCAGATACATTAAAAATTTACATATTAAACATTATTATTAATTTCGTATGCAGCGGTATTCAGAGAAAATGATAGCTATCGTGTATTTAAATTATAATAAAATACACAAAAAGTTTCATAAATCCACGAATACCTTTTAAATTACAACAAAATAACTGAAGTTCCAGTGAAGTTATAAGTTGAGTTCCATTCAAGTTAAATTAAAGTTACGTTCCACTGAAGTTCCAGTTGAATTAAAGTTAAGTTCCACCTACGTTCCAGTTCAATGAATGTTAAGTTCCAGCGAAGTTAAAGTTCAGATCCATTGGTTTTATTTAAATTAAAGTTAAGTTCCACAAATGATTTATTAAAATTAAGTTCTAGTTAAAGTTAAGTTCCATATATGTTTTATTAAAGTTAAGTTCTAGTTGAATTAAAGTTAAGTCCCAGTTAAATTAAAGTTAAGTTCCAGTTGAATTAAAGTTAAGTTCCACTGACGTTCCTGTTGAAACAAAGTGAAGTTCCGCATAAGTATTATTAAAGTTAAGTTCCACATATATTTTATTTAAGTAAAGTTTCAGTTGAATTAAAGTTAAGTTCCAGTTAAATTTAAGTTCCACATATGTTTTATTAAAGTTAAGTTCCAGTTAAAGTTAAGTTCCACATATGTTTTATTAAAGTTAAGTTCCAGTTAAAGTTAAGTTCCATAAATGATTTATTAAAGTTAAGTTCCATTTAAAGTTAAGTTCCACATATGTTAGTTAAAGTTAAGTTCTAGTTGAATTAAAGTTCCTATTGGTTTTATTTAAATTAAAGTTAAGTTCCACAAATGATTTTTTAAAGTTAAGTTCCAGTTAAAGTTAAGTTCCACAAATGATTTTTTAAAGTTAAGTTCCAGTTAAAGTTAAGTTCCACATATGTTTTATTAAAGTTAAGTTCCAGTTAAAGTTAAGTTCCATATATGTTTTGTTAAAGTTAAGTTCCAGTTGAATTAAAGTTAAGTTCCACTGACGTTCCTGTTGAAACAAAGTGAAGTTCCGCATAAGTATTATTAAAGTTAAGTTCCACATATATTTTATTTAAGTAAAGTTTCAGTTGAATTAAAGTTAAATTAAAGTTAATGAATGAAAACTTAGTTCCCGTTAAAACAAAGTTAAGTTCCAGTTGAATTAAAGTTAAGTTAAAGTTAATGAATGAGAATTAAGTTCCAGTTGAATTAAAGTTAAATAAAAGTTAAGTTCCAGTGAAATTAAAGTTTATTTCCACATATGTTTTATTTAAGTTAAGTTCCAGTTGAAAAATAATTTCAGTACTATCAGTCTGGTTTTAGTCATAATTACGAAATATATATATTTCCGTCGTATCTAGATATTTTATAATTTTATATAATTAAATTGTTGTTAAAATATCGGATAAATTTATTGTTAAAAAGCGAAAATTAGATGAAGATGATTTTCATCTAACCATAATATTGAATCAACTGCTGGTGAATCAAATCAAGCTAGTTCTAGTTCTACTGGTATAAAATATGTTTATATAAAGTTCCATAAGTTCCTTAATTATAAATTAATATTGTAAATCAATTAATAAATAAAAATAAATAATAATTAAAAATTAAAATTAAATTAAATACAATAGAATAATTTGTTTATAAGTCTATGCACTGATAAATAAAACCGAAGTAGTCTATATAGGCCATAAAGCATAGGGTGCCTCCAGATTTTTAGAAAATGACTAATGGTGCCGTGAGTCAAAAAAGGTTGGGAACCTCTGGAGTAGATTGTTACAATATCAAAAACGTGATTTTGTATTAAAACTTGAGAATTGAACATTTTATTCAGTAAAATATAACAAAGTAATTTTGTCAAATAACAATATACTTATATACTCGTATACAGTAGTAATACAATGTAATTAGTTACTACCATCAATGAGTTATTACATTTAGGTAAACCAAAAAACAAAGATTTTGAAAAACACCAAGCACTGCATATCCAATAAAGACGCAGTGTGCCAATACGACGTCGGTACAGCACCCGGACGGAGGATTTGGTTTTGCGTAAAAGGGAGAGGGGTAAAAATTTTTTTATGGAGGGTACAAATGGATGCAAATCGGGTACAAAACAATGAGAAATGTTGGGAGGGGGGTGGGTTGTCGATTTATGGGTGCCAAGACGACGCACCTACGGAATTTTCGGTGCAATACTTACTCGTCCAAACTGTGTAAACCATTTTTGCCCGAGCAGACTACACTTTGGGTCAATTCGCGCCCGAACGGCCTACGCCAGCAGAAACGCGTGTGGACGCGTATTTGCACATTAAACGGCCAACGATTTGGTCCGGTTTTTCCTACCTTTACTGAGCCTTTAACGGTTATTATAATATACTATATATATACATATAGTTACGTGCACTAAACGATCGTAATAATATAACATTTTGCGTACAACGGAGACATTGTGTGAATACTTTATACCCATACCTAAATCCCGTCGCTGCAGGTCGGACGAACACAATAATTATAATTATTACCGAATTGGACCTTTTCATTGTTTACAATCCGACGGCCGTTTGATTTAACCGTTTTCGTGTATTGTGTGTATATGATATTATTATTATTATTGTTGTGCTTGCTGTTACCACTACCGGTGCGTAGGTACGTAAACTTATTTGCGTAGATAGCTGTACGCTATCCTTACACGCGATATTATAATATATTAGTGTACAGAATATATTCTTAGGTTACTACAGTAGGGCCCACGCGCGTTTGCGTGCAGAGCATTTTTCGACCTAAGGCCAAACCGTATTGTAATAATAATAATATGTTATATACACGTTTGAAACGTTACCGCTCGGTCGGTTTTTTATACCACGATAGGTATATAATATTATAGTTGGTATGTAAAACCAAACCAGAGCGGTATGTGGAGAATTGCACTCGCTGTTTACATCCAAAGGCCGACGTCATATTTTAACCGCCGCCCGCCCATCAACCCGTGGCTGCGGGGTCTCCTCGAGAAAATTGTTTCGAAAATGTCTCGTCCCTGAGGCACGTCACTGAATTTCCATTAACGATATACGCGTACCACATCATATTATCTTAAATGGCGCCCATCACGTGACGCAATGATCATAAGATATATTATAATATAATTATATTATTATACAGCGATGTTGTGGTGTGCGCACAAGCGCTTTAAGGGGAACCTCCAGGCCACAAGACTTGAGATATTTTAGGGGACACAAAATTTTTACTTTTACGATATTGTAATTATTACTTATTAAATATTGTGCGTAAAAGAAAACATCTAATACCTCCAATCTTTAATACGAATAAAAATGATTATTTTTAGAAAACATTTATATTCTGAAAATAAACCACTGATGGATGGTTCTAAATTTAGACGACATAATAGAAAAAAAACTGCCAACCTAGAATAGCACTTTAAATGTAATGTTATGAGTTATATTTTATGTTCTATGAAAGTAAAAAAAACAACTGTAGACGATTTCTTTTAATTTCATACTGAGACCTCAAAAATCTTAATCCGGGCTTGGATGCACACTATATTTATTATAGTAATTATAGTGACTATAATGTACGTAGAACCGAAGTGTATATAAGACTAGTAGAATATTATCCGCAAGTGAGTTGGCTGCACTTTAATCGTACATGTATGTTTTCATGTAACCCCTCTCGTTCTCACCACCCGAGAGCGTCGATTTTCCATCTTTCTGCGAGCCCTGGCGTGGTCAATATTATAGCCCTCATTGAGATACGTTTTTTTTTTATCTCGGTGCCGCAAAAGTATTTCGATCGAGAATTCACCTGACTGTCGTCAGTTGTTTAACACCAACAGAATTTTCTCACAGTATAATTTAAAAATCAGTTTATCGATAAAATACCAATCTGTATATAACTGTGACATAACGAAATCGTTAACAACAAAACATAAGTTAGTTTATAGTATTATAATATCATCATTATGTCGATACATGCCAAGTCGCATTTAATGTCTCTCTAAATTATTTTTTTATATTCATTCGATTTAATATATAATATATAAAACGGGCGGAGAGACCTAAGGTAGGTACAGTAAATTTACATGATAATATAATATACAATAAATAAGACAAATTAGTACGTAGACGGTTGAAATATTTTTATTATTATTATCTTTTTTACGGAAAAAACTCCATTTACAAACAATATATATATATAAAATTGTGTAGTGACATAGATTTACAATAGAATAAGGCACGAATAATATAAAATGTACATTTAATTTTATAAAGGACATATATCTTAATATAACATAATTAGATAACTTTAAATTATAAAGTAAGTATACCTGAGTCACGGTGTACGTTAAAAAATTGCAGGATTCAGTGCAATATACATTTTAACGAAAGTTCATAAGGCCATTAAAAAAAAAAAATAATATAGTATATATTATACTCCGAAAAATAAATTAAAATAAATTAGGTTAATTAATTGTTTAACAACATTATTGATTGGTGATAAAATTAACATTTCTAGGATTATTATTGCTTTTCGAATATATTATTATAATAGAGAAATAATAAAAATCGTTGTTGCGTTAATAACGTTAGGCTGGACGTTATATCGATAGTTTTGGTCGGGTTTTATGTTGTCGTTATATTTTCATTTCGTTTTTAACGACGGAAACGACCTCTCCAAAGTCTGAAGGAATTTTAAAAGTAACTATGTAAAACTTTTGAAGGCCTAACCTTTGTTCTTATACCAAAATATTGCGTCGTAAAATACTCAAATCTATAAACATGCGTATCATGGGCGTCCGCAGACATTGGTCGCAGGGTATGAGGCTGTTAAAATGTGTTCTACAAAAATATAGGTAAATGCTCATAGTATTGCCTTGAAAAAATATTTATAATAAGTATTATTATAAATACGCCATTGGTGAGATCACTTCTTCTATTACTCCGTAGAAAATAATAGTTTTTTCACATTTTTTTTTTTATTGAATCGTATTTTTTTTATTAAAGACTATTGTTTATTGATAAGGATATAATTTCATAGTTCTCGTCACATATATACGCCGTGAACATAGCCGTTGCGGGTACCTTTAAATATTTTTTTCTTTCTAAAAAGTGTTATTTTGTGACTTTGTACATTATGGCGTCTAAAAAAAATAAGTGACTTTCCCGCCCCTCTAGGACATACGAGCGCGGATACCCCACACACCCTGTGTGCGCACGCCTATATATGATGCACATATATAATATTAAGGATGACCGCGCACTGCTGTGCCGTGATAATGATATACACACCCCGTGTAGAAACACCATCACAAAATATATTAACCTGCCGCGCAAGGGTGCGTCGTTGTCCGGGGAGACATCTGGAAAACAATATTCGGACGCCAAGTCTCCGGTGGCGCAGATGTACCCAACTACCCCTACTGCAGTATATATTTGTCGAATCTTCATTCTCCCCCCTACCGCCCACCACAACTTTCCCGCGAATAATTTCGTCCAATTATTTTTCGTCGCTATAGCGGTTTCGCCCGCACACAAATTACATTATACAATATATAGGTAGCAACCATAATACATTTAAATAGTACGTATTAAATTCTACAGGGCGGTCGACAGTGTTTTTTTCAGGGTGTCAAAAGACCCGCTCGTTCGTGTGGAAAACACGTCAGTTGCTGGCACACCCTGTACGCGATTCATAGTCGTTCTTTACACGCACAGGAAATCGTTAACCGCATTCGCGGTGTATGTTTTTCTACCGAATGCACATTTTAACAGTTTTTTTTTCTTGTAAACATACGCAACGTGTCGTGGGTCTCTGAATTTGTTTTAATAGATATAATTTGTAATAAAATGAGAAAATAATATTCGATATTAAGGGCATATCGTTTTTTAAAATTAGGTACACACAACCATTTAGTTGGCATCCACGCTTAAGCAAAATTTTTAATTTTTCACGCATTTAAAGCGTTTAGCTGATGGTTTTCTGCACATTTAAAAACTATATAATATTTTGGTTGCTAAACTAATAGTAGGGTCATAATATGAACTCTTACAAAAGTCCGCGTAGTTGAAATGGAGCTGGTGGAAAAGTGTAAAACCAGATATTTTCTGTTCTGTCTGTCGCCGCGGCCAACCATGACTATGTTACGCTAATGTCAAATATTATTATTATTCCGTCATAATAATATGTATGTTTTTCGTTGAATCAAATGAACTGCAAAAAATAATATTATTGTAAATATTGTAATCCTTTGTTATCTTTGACGTCAATAACACAATTTTTGAACTTAGATTTTTTTTATCCAAGTAATAAAACGGTTTTAATATAATGTTTAACAAAAAATTCGTTTACACGTCATAACCTTTGGTATTTCAGTACTTTCAATAAATGCAATGTTACACGTAAATCGTTATTAAAATAATATATTCTCTGTTGGTCTTTGTATTATTGTGTTATAATATATGTTCCATATACCTACGTATTTTAGTGCATAGTAGGCATATCGTATATTAAACGTGAAGTAAACACACACACACACACAGTGGCGTGGCAAACTAAAAGTTTTCCAAAGGCAAGTTACAAATATCCCAAGTATTAATGCATAATAATGTGTTAATATAATATAAATATAACTAATTATATTTCGGATCATTATTGACTACCTATCGAGTATATCATATTACATTTACTAGGGGACCCACTGGCTACCACCCACCCTTCTATTTAAGAAAAATCTCAGAGGCAATTGCCTCTGAAATTAAAGAAAACAAAAAAAGGTAAGTATATCGAATATTTTATGAAACTGCAGTACACATTTTGTAATCGAAATTACTGTTGTTCATTTTCAAATAGTTATGAACTTATGACTGTTATTTATTATTAAAAATCTTTTTATAGATTGGGTACATACATAATATTATAATATAATATGTATAGATGCGAATCATACAATTTGTTGAGTACATTTCACAATAATATGCGATTCTAACATATTATAAATGTATACAGAATTTAATATTCTAGAGATGTATACATTTTGTTTGTACCTACGTATAGGTACCGATAATAAATTTACAGTTTAAATATTTAAATTTAAAAATGATTGGTTTATAAGTCTGAGCTGTTTACACTCTGAAAGTAAGTTTGTTAGTTGATTGGGTACCTACCTAAAATAATACATTTATTGTCATGTTATTATACAATTATAGTGTTTCCACAGCATTAGTGTATGCATTATTTTTAACTAAATGTGTTCTAAACTGTCTGTACTTAGTATATTTTCAACTATTACAGTATTTAAATATACAATATGATCCGTATAATAACATATTATGTTGCTTGATGATTTTCATATTAACAAATAAATACCACAGAAATCAACTAACGCACGACCATTTTGTGAAATTTTGAGTTATATAATCAGAATATGCTTTTTGTGATATTTTTAAAGGTATTAAAACGTAAGTCCTCTATATACAATAAATGCATGAATAGCAAGAAGTTTACTAACTTTAGTCCTAAACTATGATAGGAGTATAGAAACGCATATCCAGCGTTTATTACATAAGAAAAGTAATACAAAATAATATTTTTGAAGTATACAGTATTGTAAGTCCATTGCAACTAATATTTTTGTTTTGTCTCTCCTGTAGAATTTGCTTTTTGTGACTTGCGTTACTCGACTTCTGTGGTACAGTTATAATGTTTATAAATGTTTTAATTACACAATCACAAATCGCGAGTACCTATATGTTGGAATTTGCACGATGTTTTGCGAGTATCGTTAAGGATTACAAACTCGGTAATGACGACGATGACCACGTTATTATATAACTCAATGCCGTATTTGAATCGTTCAAGTGGATTTGTTTTAATTAAAATTTAAAACCGTTTAAATTCGAATTCAACTCAAATATTTTGTGTTTGACATGAATACGACCGGCGCATCGCCGGAGAGTGAAAAAATAAATAAAATACCCTCTCACTCGTGTGTGTGTGTGTATGTGTGTGTGTACGGAATTTTTTTTTTGCCGTCCACGTATTCGTCTGGTTTATCAAAAAAAAGAAAAAGAAAAAAAAAGCCTGAAAACCAAATCATAAATGCGTTCATCGGACCATGTTGAATTCAATTCTATTTCGTTTGTTCGTCGGTCGGTGTTTTTTTTTTTTTTTAATGACTACCAACCGTCGAATCCGAAAGCTTTGGATTTATATTGTTCGAAATTGAAATCGTTTTTCGATAATAGCGAATCGAGACATGCCGACTACGCCACGCGCGCGTACGTGTATAGATCCGCGAGACGATATTTAATTCTATTTATACCTAGGTAGGAGCTGGTACCTGAACCAATGACGTGTAATATATTACTGTAGTTGTTTTATACGTGGCGGCAAGTGGTGCTGTTTTAGGTATACGCGCAATTATTATGGTAAATACCACGCGACCGCTGTGTAGGCGTATGGTACATATATACATACCACTGTGCGGCGGTCGTTTCGATATCGCATAGGTACCTATCTATTTTACGACTGGGTCTTACATAGGTACATATTATGTGCATAATATGTATTTATGTGTAGGGTTTTATAGTGGGCAAGCTTAAGTACAAATTGCCGTCGGATGGTCGTGTGTGTGTGTGTTGTTATTCTCGTTGTTGGCGACGGCGTTTTTTTTTATTTTCCGTACCTATAGAGCAGCTTTCGTTCCGGTTAAACGCGCGGCCACGTCTCCTCGTAGGTGTAGTAGATGTGACCTTGTTATAATTCGTCATATTTTATATAATAATACACCCGAAAAATGAATATAAAATAATCGACATCGTGTGAGGGCGATATTATTATATTGATTCACGACGGTCGGGTTCGTATATCCATATTCATGTATTATCGCTCGGCCAAAATATGGCCAAAGCGTATGAATATTCTCATCGACAAACACTCGATGTTCATTAGAAAAGGTCAGACGCTTATTAAAGGGCATACCTGACTTAAACCTGACCTGTGAAAACAGTTACGATTTCATTCATCATCATACATTATCCTATAAGGTTTCCAATTAACACCTAGTCACACCTATATAGTATACTACATAATACGTTTTCCAAACATTCTTCGATAAACCATAGTCACCTTGTATTATTATTAATAATTTATTAATTTCACCGGTAGTCTGTAAAATTGTATTATACTATTTATATCTTATAAAATAAGCGTTTGCAAAATATACCAGCTATATATCGCGAAAATATCCTGAATTTTGGTGGGTCTCAAGTCTTTAAAAAAAAGCCTAGACTATAGCAGCCCCTAGCTATCTATAAAGTATAAACAGATCAAAATTGTTATTTATATTAATAATTAATTATTAGACAGTACCTATACATTTAATATCTATTTTATATCGATTAAGCAATCTGAGTGGCTGACAAACACACAACATTTCTGTTGTAAAATATTACATGGCCGGTTGGGTCATATTTATTCTCTGACCACATTTTCTACCAAAAATAAAACTGTGCCGTCTGTATTTATATCACCTATCGGAAATACTTTACAACTTAAAGAATGTTTAAATTATTTTTATTTTTCTTATACATTGTATGGTCTGTATGTTAGAGATTTACTAAGTACACATACTTGATGAGGATTTTATCGAAGATACTTAGGTTTTTTTTTGGAGGGGGGGGGGGTTGGAGAGGCGTCTAAGTCATCTAAGCACCATTATTTGCTGCAATGACTTTAAATCAAACTAACTAATTCCCGTTTAATATTCCTTATTGATTCGGTCCGACTCAATATTATTCTTCAACGACGTCAATAATGGATAATATTTATTAATTTGCCAATACTTTTTGTGCTATGAAAACGTTTCGCATATCGACACGTCTTTGACCGTGCAGTATAATAATATACAGCCTGCTTATTAAATTATATAATAATCGTTGTGCACAGTATAATAACATCATAAACATTTCTCGGGGGCTCCTCGCAACCGTATATACACGGCTCGAACACATTGTTTTAATGAGTCGAGGAATCGATAAACGACGGGAATATTATAATAATTTATCTTACTTAATTCTTCATCAGACTCGCTCGCGTTTACTTCCGCTTCGGTTTTACAGTATTCCGGTTACATTTTTAACGACTGCTGTGTAAAACCCCTTTCTGTCATTTTACGTAATATTATTATCTAATTTTACTGCAGCGCGCGTCTTTATAAAATATATTATAATATTATGTACGCGCACAGGTAATCTGACAAAATATCGTACACATAACGACGTTCATTAGTCCCGAAAACTAATTATCCACACTATTTACCGACGGCAGAACGGAGACGTCGTCGGAGTTTATTATATTATTATTTTCTTTCATCATTCCGGGCTCTTAAATTTAAGTCACGTGCGTCATACATCCTAATACTCCCCATATATTCTGTACAAACGCGCGCACACACACACACACACACACACACACACACACACACACACACACACACACACACACACACACACACACACACGCACACAAACACACACACTTATATATAGGTATAACGATGTTATTATCGCGTAATAAACGTCTGCCCGCCTGCAGCTAACGCGCATCTAAACGTATTAATTATTGTATTGTATTAAACGGAACTTTATCCAATATAAAGTCTACGCGAGTTTTGAAGTCGGGCAAAGCTATTAGTGAACTATATACGGTTATACATGTAGGTACGTTTTATTATTATTATTATTTATTTATTTTTTTTTTTACTCGACTCGTAATTCCGTCTTATTTAATATGTTTTTAAAGCGTTAACGTTAATAATAAATAAAAGTTTAACGAAGAAAGAGGGAATTCGATTAAAAAAGTTTATATTTTTTTTATTAAAAATCCATCGAATAACTGTTTCATAAATGTCTAAGATATTTTATAAATCCTTCTGCTGTAATTTAATTTTCTATCAAGTGTTATAAATTACGGGATTCAACGCTTCATAATAGATTATGAGCTTAAAAGTTCGTTATTGTGTTCCGTAGTCTCTTTTTAATACTACTATACAAACAAATGTACGCTGTAATACTATTATAAGTAGTATATATATATATATAATGTTGTTCATTGACTAAAATATCTGACGCTGGACTGCAGCCGACCGTCATTAAATAATATAATGTCTACTGAAAAAAAATAGAAACGATTAAAACGCTGCAGTGACTTAGGAGTTCCGATAAAACCTTATAATAACGTATATGTAGGTGTAACGCGTAAAACTCTAATTTTATTATTCTAATTATTTGAATGTGATCATGATGGTGACGTCCCCCCCGATGGGCCTTTTATATCCTTTCATTACGCCACTGTGTGCGATAATAGGCAATGACGGGTACATCGTATATACCTATATATTTCGTTTCTGAACGACGTGTGTGGCAATATCAGTGTATATTTATATTATTTTATTTTAGCAAATAATTTTGCCAATGAAAACGCTGAGCAAAATTTGTTTAACTTCACTTTAAACAAAAAAAAAAAAAAAAAAACATGAGTAATGTGGTCATATTAAATATAAATTATAATTACATAATGTTTATTATGACGACATCGTGTGCATGCCGAAGGGGTCTTGGGGTTTATCCGCCCACCAAACTGTCAGCTGGCTATTGTTATTGTTATTATTTTTTTTTTTTTTTATGAAGCAATCGCTTATAAGTTAAATATTTTATACTCAAATATAAGCCTCCCCTAACGAAAAAAAAGAAGAAAAATGAGATTCTTGGCACGTCCCTGCAGTACGTAATTATTATAATTTTAAAATGAGTTATTTCGTGTAATCTAAAATGAAACAGTAGCATTTCATTGAAATAAATTGTTTTAACTGTACAAATATTTGGGATTTTGTGATGAACGATTAAGTAAATTAATGTAGGTACCTATTTAATTTGTAATTTCGATAATACAAGTAAATAGCTTATAGTTATAGGTATAACTGATTACAGAGTTCAAATGAAACGCATGAATTCAAAATTAAATTCCTATCTATCATCCAATTTAATATTTGTACATTATAGAATACAACCACAGTCAACGGTAGATTTAAGTTTTGAAATGACATTATGATAATATTCGATTTTATTAATAAAATTTCACATTTTGTTTTTAGGGTTTATAGTTTTTAAATTGATATTGACGATTCTATGAAATACGTTTTGCCTGAATAATTAATTTGTCTGAGTTCTTATATACGGTTTTAATTTTTAAGTACGATAAGTCACGCAATTGAATACATTTAATTTTAAAACCGTTATTTGTTTGAATAAATACATTTAAAAGCAATATCATATGTCTCTGTGTATAGATATAATTATTAGTAGGTATAGGGAAACACGGGGCAAAACCGACTGAAAAAATGAATATTTTCATAATAATTCAGGATCTTAAAATAAACTTGATCTATTTGCACAGTTGTATTGAGTAACTTCTTGTTTACAATACTGAATTACAATACAGTGAATATCATTCATATTTATTTTTTAACAAGCCATTAACTATTTTTAACATTTTATCGGTTTTGCCCCGATACTGGGGCAAAACCGATTTGTAATGGGGCAATGCCGATGCATGGTATGACAGGTACTAAAATAATGATGGAAAAAAATATAATATTAACCTTTTTTCAAAGGAACTTAGTAAACCAAATACAAATAACCATTGTATCAAATAGCTATAGTAGTGCGTTTATGATATTATAAAACATTTCACAAGTATCAATGGTCTAATATTGTCTTGATATTTAAATTGACAAATTTACATTACATAAATAGTGACAAAAGGCTTAAAGCACATTCTAAATAAAAAAAAAAAATAAAGCTCACCATTATTATATCAGAAATACATTTGAAAAAAAATACAGTTGACTCAACGAAAAGAAAATGAGGTTGTTGTAAAACAGCTGATGTGCGATTTTCCAGTATTAAGTTTTTATAAAGCTTCAAATACTCTGGAGATCATCTATATAACCTATACCGTGTAAATTCTTAATCTCGTTTTGAACCAATGGCGTATTATCGAACACACTAGCTGATGATGTGATAGAAATAAAATAACTAAGAACACAACGAAATTCCAACAATGTCTAATCGATGAGTTTTTATTTTTTTTCTCGATGTTTTAGTTTGTCGATTAGTGATTAAAAAAGTTACGATTAAAACAGACGTTAGTGTTAATGTTATTATAATACATAGTGAAACTTCCATTTAACAACCTTTTCTGTTTAACGAAATAATTTTGAGAACTAAAAAAAATTTGAACCAAATTTATTTAATTCTATTCAACGAATTGATCTATAATCCGAATTTTTTTTGTTGGCTATATGAGACTTCGTATCAGTTTGTAAGATGGCGATTTCGCCGTAATACATTAATGTATAATACAGTTTTTCCGATTGTTTAAAATTTATGAATTATTAACAATCGAATATAAATTAAGTAATTTTTTTTACCTACACACTTTTAAGGTTCAATATTACCAACTATATTATATCATTACAATAATATCATAAAATACTCGTAAAATAGTATATCTCTATAATATAACTTACATATTTTATTATAGGAAACGTTATAAAAAAAAAAATGTTTGCAGAATATCTGCGAGACGGTCTCTAACGAGTTGAATTCAATATTTACCACGTAGAATCGTTTTTTTTTTATTTAAACCCCGGCGCAGTAAAATATTTCACAAAAAGACGTCGTTTACGAAGTCTTAACGTTCGCTGTAATCTCAACATCACCAGGAAACGCATTATGTACCTGTTATTCGCGTCCGGCCATCGTCCCCCCCCCCGCCACACGAGGGGGGTTGTTTTGAATTTATTCCCGATCGTACTGCAGATAATAATTTTTTATTAACGTTTGCGATACTCGGTTCCACTTGAGTACTGAAATATATTATATATATGAATTTTTTTAATGATTACAGTTGTTGATCACTGTTGCAGTTCTACAAATCAATAATATAACATAGCTCGGCTATAGTTTTTTATATTTAACATGCCAAAATTGGTGGTTTAAATTTTCGTGGCTTCAATTAAAATGATCTTTAATAAATTAATATCAGTGTGACAGCTTTAATGAGTGTATAGAACCAGATCTTTTGTCGTGGGTACCTACTGCGAGTAGGCGTATTACCATAAAATCCTATTCATTATAGCTAACTTTAGGTCTCTTCTTTTGGCCACGCTTTTGTCTGTAACAATATACAAAGAAATCCGTTGTAAACTTCGACGGCAAAAAGAAAATCACCGGTTTCGTCTTTAATCATATTTGCTACAAAAACTTAAGTTGCTTACTCTTGTGACGGCAGCTCAATGCTCATATAATAATATGTGGTACCTTTATAACTCCGGTAATTAATATCGTTATTGTCACCTAAATTAGTTTTATTTTTTAATTAAAATATTAATATTTCAGATTTACTGTTATAATTCTAATAGTTACCAGTAAAATAATAATCATTACTACATTCAACATAATATTATTATTATTATTCGAGTAAACGTTACAAAGATGACTCGACTTTTACACGCCTGAGGGGTCTATAGTTGAAACTCGCACATCATAAGGAAGCCGTGGTCTTGGTATAAGCAACTTAATTAAACAAAGTGGTCAACTATTTAATGTATAAGCGTAGATAACTTATGTGATTTTACAAAATGATTATTACTTTACAGATAACGTATGCCACTTAACAGTGGCGTAGCCAGGAATTTTATGTGGGAGAGAGGGCTGTCTCACAAAAAAATACAAAAAATTACAAATAGGTACAATATGTCTTTTACTTACACTTTTATTTTTCATCAATCTTGATAAGACTCTAAGATCAACACAGTGAATAAGGGGGGGGGGCTATAGTCCTGCAGAATAGCATTTAAATTTAACTACCTAGCAATATTCAAATACAATAGTGTATATGTTTAATCAACTTTTCCGACATTATTTGTTCTTATATATATAATTTTAACTTGTGTTGTGAAACTCAGTCGTCGGGTGAAAATAATGGTTTAAATTCCTTAAATTAATTTTATTAATTTTGCATATTGTTTTAAAATTATATATCTTATACCTATATTATAGTCATAAAATAGTAGGTAATTACCTACGCTTAAGTAAAAATTCTTAAAAAAACAACTTGAATTAATCAAAATAGATAACACTTAGTTTATTTTTAAGTCTGCATAAGCTGATACCGAAGATCAGTCCAAATACAATTATTTAAATTAATAACTACAAATGACGGACGATTTACAATTTATGACAAGGGTGGCAAAAAACCACTGCTTGCGTCATAGACTCATATGGCTCGCCTAGTCGCATCTTAACATTTTTATTAAGTAATATTATTATAATAGTTATTATAATCTATTTCCTGCTCTTCATGAATTATTTTTAACTATAATGTGCGACTCTCTTATTGCTGGCAATCACTGATTATACGTACAAAATGATTTGAATTATATAGAAAATTAAATATGTAAAGTAATAGGTTTCGGGTATCAGATTCAAAGTTTACGAAGTTACTCTATCACCTTCATAATAATATGCAATCGAATCTGTAAGTTTGAGTGATTTCAAAGTTTTTGAATAACCCTGAAAAAGTGTAAACATTATAAGCTTTGAATTATATTATATTATTATTACAATATATGATATTGTACAATGTATGTATAGGTAGATCCAAAGAAATAAGTATTTTAGTTTTAAATAAATGAAATATGGATTTCATCCCGCCATAACCCTCTTTTCAATCGTTCCGAGCAACAATAATGAAAAAAACAAATCGTTCGTTCGATTATAATGTTTATGTGTTCGATTCTCCACCCAGGGGCGGATTTAAGGACACTGCGAACTATGCGACCACATAGGGTGGCAAATTTTTGGAAATCGGCACATTTTTTATACGCAAAAAAATGTTGTACATAAGTGATTTTCTTAGGATAAGGGCGGCAAATTGTTATATTTGGAAGAAGGGCGGCAAAATGTTAAATCAGACCCTGCCTCCACCAGTATATTATGTATAATAATTTATCACTTTCCAAAACTATGATTTTTACTGATCTGTTAAATATTTTTTTTTCGTAACGTTCAACGATATTATGTGCGTGAGTGTGCTAGCTGAAATAACATATAAATAGAAATAATGAATAACCGTTTATTTTGTAGGCCGCCATCGTCAAAAAATATTCTATTCTATAAACCTATACTGTTATTGACTCACTTTTATACCGGCTTGTGACTCTATTTAATGGCACACATGAGTCATATGATGAGTTCTGGCAGAATGAATTCTTTTTTAAAACCATCAACGAACAACGAAAAATATATAACTTAGGTATTGGTATTTTTAAATTTCAATTTTTTGTCATAAGGGGCAACCAATATTATTAGTTGCACGACGGCTTCTCGAGACTCAGACCCTGGTGTATCATCTATATCCGATATAGTTCCGATTGGCTACTTCCTCTGACGGGTAATCGCAAATTGCACATGTATCGTGTAAGCTGATTGGCCATTAGGTGGTACCACGTGCGTCTGAATGTTTACAATATCTGGTACCGTGACAACGTCATTCGCGTGACTGAAAACCGAAAAATATGAATATGATTCAATTAAAACTAGATTATTGTGATTATTATTATTATCATTATTTAGACCGCGGACTCGGTACGCAGGAGCACGAAACATAATGGCAGATTCCGACGAGAACGTCGACGACGAAGGAATCTCAAATTATAATATATTATTTATACTCGTATATAATATATATATATATATATACACATATTTATAATATTACTAACTACCGGCTAGAATTTCTAACGGAAATTTAGTGAAATATTACCCGCGTTACTCGGCATTCGGCAGGTATTAAAATATTAATTTACACAGTCCATGCGAAAAGTTTATCCAGTTTTTATAATTTATAACACTGAGACCATAATCTTCAAGACAACCGCGCGGGTAGTAATTATATTGCACAGCTCATCTATAGTTTGCAACTCCGAGTCGAACTATCCGCGTTGCAGCAAAGGTCCGGAAAAAACATAAACTGCACCTAACGGTTAGGTCCTAACCTATAATAGGCTTACAATATATAAGTACCTAGCTTCCCAGGGTCCGTCAAGAAGTCCTGCGTCTGTAGGCAGTCTACTTCTCCACCTTCCCCTTCATGGTTTTAACACGAACACATAGTTTGTAATATATTTATATTTCGACTGTTGTTGTTATTGTTATATATCGGTGTAGTTATACATTATGAAGAACAATAGTACAAAATATATATTATCACATAAAATAACTGTTACATTATATAATAATATATTAATATATTATAGATTGCAACACATATGACACACACATAATATGACGTATAACAATTATGGAAATTTCCATTGCATATATTATAATTTATAACTAACTTTAAACTTTGTACCTACTTTGTATCATATAATAACATTAAACAAAAAAAAAGTGGGTACGTTGGTGTCGCTCTGTTGTACAGTAGGTTACACGTGGGTCACTTTAATGGATTGTATTACATTTGAATTCAATGATATAATATCATTGTACATATAAGAAAAACGATTCTGAGCGAAAACGGTCAGTCAGTCTATATATATCATATGATGTTACTAAGTATATTTTTTGATGATATTATTGTGAATAAAGTAATTTAATATATAATTATCATTATAACCTATTTACGTTGAACCCTGTTTTAAAATTTTCAATCCTTAGCTATAAAATTTGAACATTTTGTACATTTTTAACTACTGTTACTAAATAATTTGTAAATTTTCAATTTGATAAATTTCGTTAAAAATTTAAACTTTTTAATAGATATTTTATACAATAAAAACAGATTAATCAAAGTATATCTACCTATGGTTACATATTATTTACAATATAAGGTTGATTATTTGCAGGACGAAATTTATGTTTATACTGTCTTGATTACTTAATGTAAGAAATAGATTTCTCGTTGATTTTTCAGAGTAAAAGTATCGCAGGGCATTCGGTTTATCTATTTTTTTTTTTATATATAATAATATATTGTTTGCTCATTAACGATTTTAATAAAAATCCAGACATACCTAACCTATATGATTCAATACTTTTGAATTGATAACATTTCTTGAAAAAATTGTGAAGTGGGTATTTATTGTGTCTATGACCCACGTCGCGTTCACACGCCAAATGCGCGAGTTTATTAGTTATTTAGGTTTTAATTTTTCCGCAGCAATTGCGGTCCTGGTCTGTAAAATTTGCACCGCGACCCTCAGGGAAACGTCTCGACGTCCCCGCGGGGTCTCGCGAGCTCTATACCACGTTAAAGGCAACCGTCTGAAATATTAATTTTTGGAAAACGTGCGTTTCATTACGGTAAATATCGCATGAAAAACAAATTAAGTATCGATTTACCGACATAACCGTATAAGGTATAATATAATAATATATTAAACGTGATGCATATTGTATGTTATGAAATAATATAGAACAGGGAATACATTTTTTTTCATCGTGCAATGACAGTGACCGAAGCAATATTGCGGGTTTTTCAAGAGTCATCGACAAAAAACCACATTTGGTACATTTTGATAAAGTTTATTTTTCGGATCGAATAAATTGCACGCCAAGGGCAATGTACACATAATATAATATTATAATGTAAAATATAAATGCAATAAATTATAATCGATACATTTTATATTCGTATGTCCAATTTAAAATTTTGATCGCTTTGTGTACTTACCTACTATTATATACTCGAAATGAGATTAAAAATGTTGAGCTTCTTTTTTTTGTTTTATTAAATTTAGACCGAGAGGTGAAACAAAATAAATTCACATTGTAGTAGACCCTTTTAAGAGGTGGAATGCAATTTTGACTAACTTTTAAAAAAAAAAAACCTCCGGTTAGAGCATGCTTTAATAGGAGGTTTTCTTTTGACATGCAATTCGAATGCAGGCAATTTATTACCCCCGCCGGCAGACATCCAGCCATAAAGCTACGGGCTATATTTAGTCATATATATAATGACACCGAGGTCCGATAATCAGCGGCGAATTTCGTTAGTTTTTGCAGGGAATATAATATAATTTTTTATGATAGTAATATATGTTCTTCCGCAGTAATTACGATTAGTTTTATCTTTGGCACTTCACAGGGCGGTCATCCGGTAAAAACATGCGGGCGAATCACTCACCGCATACCTGCTTTAGCGTTCATCATCGTTTGTATTGGCACTCCAGTTGTGCATCGGCGAAAAACCACAGAGTATCGAATTGTATCAAACATCGTCCACATCCACGAATAGGCGTTAAATCCGCTAGAAAAATATTATATTATTAAATAGTAAACTTTAAAAAAGGGAGGGGGGGAAATGTCCTACTACACCGAAATCATTCGGGAGGGGGGGGGGAGGAGAAATGTCCACGATTCCTGCAGACATCCAGCCATAAAGCTACGGACTATATTTTAGTCATATATATAATGACACCGAGGTCCGATGATCAGCGGTGAATTTCGTTAATTTTTGAAGGGAATATAATATAATTTTTTATGATAATAATATAATATGTTTTTCCGCAATAATCACGATTAATGTTTTTATCTTTGGCGCTTCACAGGGAGGTCGTCCGGTAAAAACGTGCGGGCGAATCGCTCTTTTACATCATGATATCTACTTCAGCGATTATAATGATTATATCATCATCGTTTGCATTTGCACTCCAGTTGTGCATCGACGAAAAACCACAAAATATCGAATTGTGTCAAATATTATGTCCACACCCACGGATAGGCGTTAAATCCGCTGGAAAAATCTTTGCTAAAAATGTAGCTTTCCATCGAAATTTACGTCCCTTTTTTCACATCAACGGCCACGCGTCAACATGCCATCAACAATTTATATGACTAATGGATTCGTTGGAAAACTAAAAAAACCAAAAACACGTCTGAGCGCTTTTAAATTTAAATTTTGCGTACGCATTTGTTATTGTTCGTACGCGTGTGTGTGTGTGTGTGTGTATACATATATATATGAAGTCATTTAAACTACGACAGACAACGGGAGCGCATTTTTAATTAGACGACTGACGCAGTACGTACACACGTGAGAGTTTTCGTGTACAACTTGCAATATTAATCGTACAATATAGGACGCGAGTAATGTTATGCTGTGCGTATATTATATTATATTATACGTTTGAAACATAATATTCGTTCGCGTTTGGAGTACGGATTTCGAAGTGCAAAAAAAAAACAGTCGTATGACGGTGCATAGTAAAATTGTTACGTATAGTAAAGTACAAACTATTTTGACGTATTTATATTTTATATTATATTATTTATTATGCGACTGACTATACGACTATAATGCATTTTTCGATTCGGGCGCGGTGAGCCCGAGGAGACGATTGATGGTTGATCACAATACGTGTGTGTTATATTGTGTACCTATATAAACGGCATTGTTGTGCCACTCAATAGGTAATTATTCATTAATTGTGATTCGTTACTGAGATATATAGATTTATACAGGCCCTTAGGAAATAAATATTTTTTTTAAACTCGTAATGATATGTTTGAACTCTAATAAACACAAAGTGTGATTGAAAAAAAATGGTGGATACATTTTAGAGCGTGCTCACTGCCATGTAATACTTACCTATATAACGCATTAGTGCAAACTCTGATTTTTGCAATTTTAAATTATACGCTTAATACCATTTATTTCAAAATCATTGTCAAGGTTTATGCACTAAATAGATAATCATCGTGCAGGATATTAAGGGTTTATTGGTATTTGATTGTTTGAAAATTATACGATCCCGTGCCCCTTTAAATTTTTATATTTCAATTTTGGAGCATAATATATTGCAAGAATTATAAAATTGAAATTTTTTATCAAAAATTAAACAGCAAAACGGATTCACCTGAACGTAAAATTTGTTATGTGAAACGGTATTGAGATGTATACTTTATAGTATATTGTTAAGTATACTCAAGAATTCCAAAATTAGAAATTGAATGAACTAAATTGGTATTAAAATACAATACAATTACACTACGTTATCGTCAAAGATGTAAATTAAGAATCAATTAAGTCAATAACAATATTTCCGATCAAGTTAGACTGTAGTACTGTACGTATAGGAAAAACCCAGGGAAAAACCATAGGAAACTATCACGGTTTTATCGACTATAGAAAAATTGATTGTTATTTTCAGGCCATGATGTATTTAGCAATATTTCCTAGGTAATGACTATAATTTCGGACTTTCCCAGTGAAAATTAATAAAAATGTTTATTGAATGTGCTTGTCTAATTAGAAACGGTCTTGCGCTGTAAAATCGATTTATCTTATTAGTAAAATGATAATATACTTTCGGGTCGTGTAATATTATGTCGGTGATCGTTCGAAATTAAATAATAGATAGTGGTCCATTTATACACATCTAAAATATATATTCTATGTAGGTAGTATAAGTATGTACAATATAAATCGAGATAACGGACAGCTTGTTTGTTATAATATATTTTGTGGAAACGCATACGTACTATAATAATACGAGCACATTGCATAACATTATAATAGTTATAATATAGTCGACCGATTTTTGTATGGACTATGCTGTGTTATTTTACATTTCTTTAAAATATTTTGTTAATTAAAAAATTATCAATATTATTATCTACCAGTAGTATAAATTAAGGTCATTTCCTATTCATAGTTGTAATTAATGTATGAACAAAATATTTAATTTTTACTAGGTATACGTTGCCCATAACAATATATTGTCTGTTAGTGCCTATACTATATTACCATGTCGCCTACTTAAGTCAGTCGTTAACGATATTGGCTAGGTATGTACGCACATTTATATATATTATATTATTTATATTTGGTATGTTGTTCGACCCAAAATATTTAACACGAATAATTATAATATGTCGTTGTAACGAATGAGTTGGAGGAAATAAGCCACAGTGTATTTGGTTGGTGTTTCCACAGACGACAACCATAATGCTGATTCAACGCGCAGTGTTCGATTAAAATACATTTTTTTTCACACTTATAAATAACAATATTATGTATTTATGTTTATATAATATTATATTACAGCAGCGCTCGTGATTTAAGTGTGTTCACTACAGAACTATTTGCGAAATAATAAAACACGCGTCAATAACAGAATATACGTCTACTCGTCACTGCTGCAGTGTTAACAAACCATATATATACCTACTATACTTTAAAATGCACACTCGAAGCGACACGAGCACCTAAGTACAGTGGGTATCTATATATATACATAAAAATATAATAGTAATACGCTTCTGGCGCGCGTAAACCGTTTTGTGTAAATAATTTACCCGTGTACTCTTTTATCCTCTAAAAGGACGCGTTCCTGTGACGAAAGGTCTGGGTAAGGGATATTTTACAGTTTATTTTCCACATCCCCCTCGCCCCCGCTGACCTGCCCTCGACCGCCCCGGAGGCTGTACGGTCAAACAGCGTCGCGGCGATTCGCAAACAAATATAATATACCTTCAAGTATAATAAAATATTATACCGTGCACTCTACGTTATTAAACACACTATTATATTATAATATTTTTCTCTTCTTATTTAGTATTGTAATTCTCGTTATTTAATAATATAATATGGCCAGTTGAACCATAGAGGTCCTATAAATAGAAATGGACTGGTAACACAAACACAGATAGTGAGAGAGAGAGAGAGAGGTCCGGGTGCCAAAATTATTGGATAAAGATAGTATACGACTTAAAACCATCATCTATGTAATGTTATATTCGTTAATAGCGAGAGACAGAAACAACGGAAATCACAAAACGTTTAGAAAAAAGACGGCTTAAGTATAGATGCACTTTAGGTCCTGTCATCAGATTATGTAAAAGTATTGCAAATACTATGTACCTACATGTCTTTCCGACACTATATTCGGCTCTTGGCACCCTACATAGCAGGGTATGGGTGTGGGTGGACGGGTGTGGTGGACGTCCATGTACTAATATTATTATGTCTATGCGTTAGATGGCCACCCACGTCTTGTGGTATACAATAATATTTTTAGGCGTAATATATTTAATATTGATATATTATAAAGAAGGTTCGCGTTCGTTTCACAACTACAACACTTAAATATTATACTCCAACCTGGTGACGTCGGATTGTGTGATGGGACTTTGGTTAGGAGATTAGGCTCGGTAGTGAAACTTACGCGTTTTGTGAGACATAATCAAAATTATGACCATTTCGTTGCGTTTAATACCGCAATGACCGCCACGGCTATAACACATTATCAAGACGTGTATATTATGAATTGTATGCAGTGCCGGACCTTGAACACTTACGGCCCCGGTGCAAAAAAAATGTAGGTACCCCTAATTTAAAAATGTTATAAAAAAAGCTACAAGTATACTAAACAACTATGATAACTATGATCGTGTATCGGTCAATTGGTGTACCAGCGTACACGATAATGTGTAAAATAAATACAAAACAATCAATCAAACATTCGCAATTATAATTCACCACCGATGGGAATGAATTTAATATACTTTCAATGTAAAATTAACTAAATACACCATTTGAAAATACAAAACATACGTTATACCATGTACCTACCAATTTTATTTTATAGTACTCGATATCCATGACATCGGGGCCCCCAAATATTTCAAAGAGTCGGGACCCCGGTGCAATGCACCGCTTGCACCGGCGGTTTATCCGGCACTGATTGTATGTATATCCAATAATGTATCTCCTTTCCGAAACATCTTTAAAAATTAAAATTCTATGTCCCCAGGCTCGAATGTTTAGTGTTACCACCATATATAGGCGATCGCTCTATATACCTAGGTACTACACATGTAACCGTGCTTGTAAAATATAACCTTTTATCCAAGATGTATTTAATGTTCAGTGTATTCATAAAATATTATATGTACATATATTATATTTTAAATTATATGAATAAAACGATGAGGTGAGATCATAATTTATAATTGTTATCAAACCGAACGATTAAAAATATAATATATCAGTCTACGGCTATGTGTATGAAAATGAGCATAGCTAAAATCAACGAAATTATATAGGTACATAGGTACTTAGGTATATCCTATATATATATATAAGGAAATGTATCGGTAATTGATAAAATGTTTATCATTACCTATATATATTAATTATTATTTAAAAGATGTATATTTTGTTTTATTGATTATTATGTTTAAATGTTATGTTCACGTTATTACTCGACATATATAAATACATATACATGTACATTGTAGGGACATAATTAATTATATATTTAAGATTTAAAATATCTAACTTATGTTAATATAAGTTCAAATTAAATACAATTCTTTAATATTACTGTAAATTGTTGGTAATTGATTTTTGGTGTTTACTTAAAAAACAAAAACCTCATAAATATAGTCGACGGAAATGACTCTCATTATTTATTTAACATGATAGGTACCGGCTGTAAAAATCATTACGTTTTCCTCCGAATTTAATTGAATACGCTTTTAATTGTATTTTTTTTTTTTATCAAATTCACAATTGGGTCGTATAGTACTTCAACGTTATAGAATTTATTGATTTTTTTTTTTTCATAATATCGCGGAGGTACACATTATTCCATGTAAGTATACCTTTGTAATGTGTTCGTTTTACTCGTATAATATGTTCCGAAACGTAATAAAATTTAAGCTCGCTTGTCGTATTCTGCACCGTAGTTGTACGTACACGGCTATACCTACATGTTACATGTTTCAATTTAGTGAAATACACAACATGTTGTATAATAGACCTACATGATTTACTGATAATTTCTGTCTGAAATAGATTACATCCGAGAATTCGATTTGTTTGTTGTCAAAGTGAAATCCTAAACAGAATGTCCCCGCCGCGTATGATGTAGGTAAATACATGTACGACGACAATGCGATAATGACATTTTCAAAGTTCATTGTTTGACCGTATAATAATTTTTCGTTTGTCTCTCCGCTTACACGGTGGATGAAAGTTGTATAGCTGCTATTATGTTTAAGTATAAATTTAATTAAGCTCGAGCGTGTGTGTAGGTACATTATTATTATTATGTAGTGATAAGGGTTAGCGAAACGAAAACGTCACGTGGAAAATATTTAATAAAGCGCTCTATTAAGTATATTGTTGCCAGTATAATAATTTAGTGCCGAGATAAGTAAATTAATTCACATTGCCAGCTTGATGTATTGTTTATGTTATATAATAATAATATTATATTATTATTACCATAACTCGGGGGAGGTATCTAATTATTTTCTGATTTCGATCTAAGCAGGTCTTCACGAATTCTTAAAAATGTAATGTACGCCCCCCACGTGTACGGGTGTAACGTTCAGCGTAAGGCGCGGTTGGGTTAATTATAAAATCGTTACGGATTTTGTTAATGAACAATAACTTATCGTCAACTATAGATAAGACTGTGGATGTATACCTGTATAATATCTTCCATGGCGTGCCTCGCAGCATTTGTCTCAGTCAATATTTTGTTTTTTGAGCCACCATTATCAGCATAATATATCACAATAATATACCTATTTTATAGTATTAGATTGTATTGATTTTCGATTTACCTGCGAACATGAAATTAAAAAAATTTATAAGTAGGTACGTCAGTTGCGTGGCGAACTTCATTAACTTATGAGGCACAATAATTTATGTTAGTAATTATAAATACTTATATAAATAATTACGTATTTACTTAAATGGCAACTGAGAATGATTGGCTTCGTCTTAGTGTGTATTTAATAAATTATTTACTATACGTGAAATGCCCCTAGTCTCCAGGACACCCACCACCCTTTAAGCTGAGGCACGTGCCTCAAATAAAGTCCTTCGTCACGCCACTGAGGTACGTCTATAATGGTTTTTGTGTTTCTTGAAATCTGAGATTGTAGAGTTATATTCTAGCTTATTCTAGAGTTAATATTCGTAAGATTATTACGAGTAGGCATAATATTGTCATTTCACATTATTATAACATTATGATATAATAATATTACCATATAATATAGAGTGAGAATAATCCGTCATATTTGGGTCAGGTTTAGGTAGCAGGAGGACAATCACGCCGTAACTTCAGTGTGCCAGTGGCGGCTTGAACTTTTTTTCACATTTAACATATTTGCAAACTACCCACCCAAAAAATGTTTCCACTGCTCTTCAAATACTTGATCCATACGTTATTAGTGGTTAAATAACCTTTAAAAGTTGTCGAAACAACCGTTTTCAACCTTATTATAAGCACACCCAACCATTAATATTCTTGTGAATCTCGCGTGATTCAAATATATATAATATGTACCTCCATCGAGCCGCTTTTAGCTGAATGCTGTACGCCGTGCGAGTTTTTTTTAATTCATCAACAACACGACGCCGACGGGAGAAAAATACGGTTTTAAATATATAAATATTTTATTCATCAAAATCTTATATTGAAGTCACCAAGTCAGTGAAATCCGGTGTGCGTCATATGTCAACCAGACACCGGAGCTCGGATAGACGAGTTTTCACTTTACGCGTGTCGTACGTGCTCACACTTTTATTATTTATTATTTTTTACGTCAACTCGTTTAATGAAAATATATTGACGTTTCGTTACTGCAGATGAATTGAAAAACAACTGGATAAAATCATATTTTCTGTGAGATTAGATTTTTATTGAATTGTTGAAATATCTATACCTATATATAATATAGTGTATAAAGTTTAAATGTGTAAGTCTCGAATTCAAAATACGACGACAGAAAAATAAAATTGCAGAACTGATGTAAGTTAATTTTAAGTCCACAAGCTCACGATATTAATAATAATACTGTATTGAAATATATATGTTTTTTTTTTCTTTTCGTTTCATTGTTTATTTTCACGCCAATAAAGCCATTGTTTTTGGTCGTTTTTATTATTTTGTATCGCGTTGCGTGCAGTACACGAGTCGTGTGTGAATAATAATTTATTTTCGATCGTATACGAAATAGAATAAAGTAAATATCAAAATTTTTCTTATAGATTTGTGTGGTAATATAATAATATATATTTTATTGTTGTATTCGCAGAAAATAATATATCATACATGTATAGTCAATTGTCAGTAGTTATCAATCTATATAAATATGTACAAATGAAATCATATTTCTCTTGGCCTTTACCGATTTCGCTGATTTTATTTCCTGTTGTGTTCGTAATAATTATTGTCCGGAAGAAGTGTGTATGAAAGACAATTTTAGGAAAATCCACCGGAAAAGTAGGAAATCTGGATGGAAAAAATACAACGGTGGCGCCAGCTGTTTAGCAAAAAAATAAAATAAATAACAATGTAAATGTTTACTGAGAAAGCTACTTCCAAAATTTGAATTTTAAAATGGTGCTTGCACAATTATTTTGATATGATCGATGAAAATTTTTAAGTTTTGAACACCTTACACCGAGTTTTAAATAACGAATATTGAACAAAGTCTGAATCATATAAAGTTGGAACTTTTGACGGGCAACGAAGTTTATTTATTATATTATATCATGTTGATATAGTCACTAGTGGGTGACTTCTTTATCACGAATACCATGTTTTTCAGTCCCTTTTCACATATATACTTGTTATGCTAAGTACTATAGATTGTATATTTATTATAAAAAAAAATTAAAAAATATCATGTTATAACATAGGTATCTCATTATATTATTCATAATAAATGCGTACTATTGCTCATGATTGTGGAGTACAAAACTCTGTACGCAGCTGCTACTACAGTGAGTCAGGTTTTTTAAACCTTCCCAACTGATAATTTAGAACATTTTAAATATTTTAAATTTTTTAAGCGAAGCTGTACGAAAAAAAACGATTATGTCACTTATGCCAATGTTTTTACGCCCATCACAAACCAATTATAAAGTCGATGATTTTTTTAAAGGCCCTCGGACTCTCGTGCAGAAGAGGGTCGTTGCGTGAGCGCAAAAAATATTCATTTTTTTTTCGCCTAGCTTATAGTATTATATTAGTATTGTATACACTTTATACCGACCGAGGTCCTAAGTTAATAATGGTTGTTTTTCTCATTAATTTCGATACACAGTGCACGCAGCATGTAATTATGATAATATTGATTTGGTTTAATGCGTTTGGCATTTACAAACGATTTAATGTATCGGGCAAGATCATACGTTTTTGAAAATTCTAAATTCTTAACATATTACTAATAAGTATTACTACAAACATACGGTCAGTGGTTTTAGTATGATATCGCGGCGGTTATAATAGAATATCGATGAAAATAAAGGATTCCAGTTGGATTTCGATAGGGCACGATGTTGTCCACTTATTAATTCCAGGAATAGGTACTCGCACTTGACTTTGATGTAGAGGTAAAAACTGTATTATATTATTTTAGAACTTGTTTATTAGAGCTCCAAAGAGCATATCACGTAACACGAGAGAATAATACACAATAGGTATATTGTATTTTATAAAATGCAAATGTTTGAATTTTTTTTTTATTTCATAAAATACATTACGATATTCTATTTTATGTAATGCCACAGTATATAGTTATAAGTATATTAGTACATAACCTGTAGTATATGTAATACTACAGTATATTATATTACAGCAGTAACATTATGTTTAAGCATATCTGTACTCTTATACATGTATATTGAAGTGATCGAACTGCATAAACATAAAATAGCGTATGATATTGAAAAAAATAACATTGTATGTTTATTGTCTAGTGCGTGTTTTTGAAAACAGCGACATGACGCATAAGTCGTATATATGGCATAGGGCACAGTAGTAATTTGATATTTCGATATTATATGCGAACATTCAATCCTGCAACGAATCAGATCACGTCATATATATATATATATATGACGTATCGAAATAGATACTTTTAAACCGATGTACACTAATTAAACAGTACATATACATATGATATTATTATGTTTATTTACGAAGGTATACAAAAGAGTACTTTGAATTGATTAATATTGTAATAGTAATATTATGTGGATGCAGATTTCAAGGGTTGTCGGTTCATTATAATATTATAATATATCCCGCACATCGATATTATATCATAAATTGAATATTAGATGATTAGGGATGAAGTTTTGACGCAACGATACCGTTCCTATACGGTTTTAATAATAATAATAATAATACGAGGGTGTTAAATTTTTGTATTATTGAATTGGTTTTCGATGTAGGACGTATATACGGCGGCACCTTCGTAACTATAATAATAATACTGATGATAAGAAATGAAAAATTGCATAGGCACCTGCCTGAATAGACAATTGATTGAATAACGCTCACATACGAGAAGTAATCATTGAAGTGTAAACTATACATCAACCGAATACGAAATGAAGGAAAAATTCTAACGTTATGTATGTTATTCGATACGAAAAATATTTTACTATACACACTGCCTATATATAATATATAATATATTATGAGCATTATTATTGTTCTTTACGGTTTTTCGAACAATGGTATAAGTATGTGTTTGCAGTGTGTGTACATTTTTTTTTCAGTACAAGTTTTATTTTTACGATTCGGAGATGATTAAATTTATGTACGAGTATTGATGGTATACTGTTTTTTAAGCATATCTACTATTTTTTTCTTCGATCATATATGGATATATACACCCCATGATAATATTACATTATGCTTTATTTGAATTCAAAACTGTGATAGAAAAAACTTCAATTCTATATTTTCTGGCATTTATATAAAGAATACAATTGATAACTAAATTTGTATTCAAATATCTAAACTATCGTTTATCGTATATATATAAGTATATAGCTATTTTTTTTCAGATTAAACAAAATAGTAAATTTAACGTTAGAACTTATTTAAACTATATATATTACATGTTAAAAGTAATGTAATGAGAGTATGAGTACCTACGAAAACACAAAAATTAAATGATCAAATAAGTGCCTAAATGTTAATATTATTTTGTGTCTTAATAATTTTTAACAGTAGGTAAGTCCAACAAGTAAAAAAAAAAATATTTAGCAGCGAATTAATAAGAAATAAACATGTATACATATTGTATACGCCTTTATTTAACCTATTTTGAAATACATTAAATTATTCATTTATGACCAAATATGTAAATATATGTAAAATAAACATTGTTATTTTAATCAGGATTATATGGAACAAATGTATTACTTGTAAGATTTTGGCTGCCTTAATCCATAAAAAAACATTATACATTTTTTAAAATAAAATTCAAACCCATGTTGTGGAACCTACGGTCAGTTAGTTCTACATAAATTCTGTAACCTTTAATAATGCATTGACAGTGAATTTGTAATTATTATTCTATCAAAATGAGTTAACAAAATATTGCAAATATATAAATAGCATGAAAACCAAACGCATTCGTATCTGTTGGTTAAAAGTGTTAAAACATTTTAAAATTTTAATTAAAAATGTAAAATAGCTTAAAACTACTTTTACCATTTAATTATTTAACTAAATTGAAACAGGAGTGCAAAAATTTAAAGCATTCTTTAATAATGCATTTGGACAAGTCACAAGTGTTATAGTAGATCGCAAACGAGAGAAACCATGCGAGCTTCCCCTATTTGTCTTGCACCATTGAATATTTCTTAAATTTAAAACGTATACAAAATATATTAAAATAATAATGATATGTTCAAAAAATAAACATTTCTTACGCTGCATAACTTTAGGTATTCACTTATTTTCTGCTACAAAGTTGAAATTTTATGAAAACAAAAAATCTTTAAAAACGAAAATTGTAGCATTGATATTATGTAAATAGGTACATTAAAAACTTACTCGCAAAAATAATTTATACGTATACAACTTTACACAATACACGCAGTACAAATAATACAGTTTGTTAAAAGGCTCCCTTAACCTACTCATATATACAACAGTTCGTTGACACTTTTACAGTTTTCGTTAAAAAATCCCGCACGACGATTAATTTATCGAATTCGGCGTGTTCATACGTCAGAGCGATGAATTCGGCGAGAGCGTGAATATAAATGTATATTCTCTGGTCGAAAAACTTTGGTAATGTCGTTTAACTAAAATATAGAAGCGTTATACGAACAATTAAATTCTGCACATATTTTCAACGACCGCGTGAGGCGAAATAGGCGGATGTACATTTCGCATAATATAATAATATAATATATGCACGTTTTAATTTTGATATGTAAATCGCACACGACCGACAGAAATATACCGATAACATATTTCCACTTCCATTATCCCTTTCAAGCTGCGGAAATTATGCGAAAACCATTCAAGCATGCGGTGGAATATGTGGAATAGTTGGCGAATTTCGAATATTTAAAATTGAGCGTATTGTAATCTAAATTTTTATATTTTTTTTTAGGTTTCTCGCAATGTCGAAACAATCGTAAGCTAAAAATATATTAACTGCGGTTAATCGCATTTCACGATGGCCAATAACTCTGTATAATGATAATAATATGCATTATTGCCTTAACACATAAGTTATAATATAACTATACTTAACCTATAAGTAACTGTGTATTACTCACCACTCGGTATACCTATAACGATAAGATTATCTATTGAGAAATCGGAAAATTTGATAACGTTTATTGTTTATTTAAATCAAAATCATGTCGTTGTGATAAAAATAATATAATAACAGTATATAGGAACTGCATATACACATATTAGAACGTTATTATAATATTATTATGTTATTGGTTCGATCGAATCGATGATTTTATCGGTTTATCACGAGGTAAAATTGCGTTGGACTTATAAATGTTAGGACTTATTGAACTTATTGGAATTATAGGTTAATATATTGTATTAATCTTAGGAACCAGCCGGAGAAATGTTGGCCACGTGCTATACTTGTAAAATTATTTTAGAATAATTTATTATAATATGACGCGTGATAGATGATACAGGAAACAAAACGAAACAAGGTCGTCCGATTCGGTATGATACTCGAAAACAACCGTAAATGTTATGACTTTGATACCCATGTCTTCGCGTGTATAAGACGGAAAATAATATTTACATTTTTCAAAACTCGTGACCGCTTTGGGTTCTCGGCGTTCTAAATGATGGAAAAAAAAATCAGTGGTAGTCTGGTATTCGCGATTTGATGGTTTGGTCTCAGCGATTTATCGATATTATTATATTTACCTAAGCATAGTATAAATTGCGGAACACAGCGAACTACTGAATAATGTGCACAGGTATTTGGGAATATTTTACGTCTGCATCGCAAATTATAGGTGTGACGCCACTGCACATATACACAGCCAGTTGCGCGTAGAACATTTTTTTTGGGCGAGGCCCAGAAATTTACTACGAGTACCTACCGGCTACTACCGTCTCCTGGTTTAAGTTAATTTTTTTTGAATTTTTACTCATTCCAACTGAATTTGTCATTCAATTTTATACGAGTAACTGAATAATTTGCATAGGTCCACTTCATTGAAGTAACTGCAGCAGTAGAGTAATAATACAATTATTATTCGTCGTTACTATTGTTTTGATATACTCCGTTACACTCGTTCAGACTAGGTCCTGCTGAAATTGCGCAAAAGTCGAGCATAATAAATACGTCGACATTACCATGTTTCCCAAAACGTCAACCCGTAGAATGTTACGAATGCGGACTTAGCAATAGGTTATACGTAATATCGACCGATACTAAATACGAGAATTTATCCGAATAGACTAGAACTTAGAAGTATAATAATATATAACTCACTATTCGTTTGTTATATAATATCATGGGCCAAGTACTTATGCGGTAGTACACTACCTATAACCTACGCTTTTGTGTACGGTGAGTGGAATTTGCATTATAGTTATTAGTTTATTGCCCAAAACTCACTGATCTATTCAGTCTTTTGAATCCGACCATCAAGCCAATAATAAACACTTATACCTAGGTACCTCTACATCTATAAATAATTAATACATACATTATCTCCATACATAATATATTGTATTGCACGCACTACGGTTTTCATGATATATTTTAACTTTTATGCATCAGTTATCGCGAGTTTGTACATTTTATGGCTGGTTAATAAGACGCGAACAAATAAAGGTACACCCTTTATTTATATTGAATGTTTCAGAAAATGTATTATTTAAAAAGAAAAAAAATTGTTTAATAAACTTGAAACCATATATTATATTATATTGACCTAGGTATTCAATTATACATATACCTATAACCTAGGTACAGTTATTGGATTCTATGACCATTTTGTATAATCTAAAATCAACCTATTGGATTTCTACATCATATATGATTTAACCTATATTTTAGGTTTCTAAACATTAGTTTAGAACTTTAGAACACCTCATATCCCCGTTGCATCCATCCATCCGTTAGTTACCAGAAAATAGTTACAACTTACAATATTTGTGGTATGAAGATATATATTTTTTGTCCGCAGTTACGATTGCTGGTACCTACATATTATACTTACATATTACGTTTTTATAACGGTTCTGTTCAAAGTAAATTCATTCTATTAAACAATTAGTTACCAAAATATAAAAATGACCGAATTGTTAAATTGTACATAGTATAATATATGGAATTATAGCTCAATGGGTTGTATACGTTTAGAAACCGGGAATTCAGCAGAGTTCCTAAATTGTTTAATTTCTTGGCGCAATTTTTATTTTTAAATTTGAATTTGACATTTAATTTAATAATTATAATAAACCAGTACAATATATATTATTTCCCAGACAAAAGTTTTAAAAATATCGTTGGTATGTAGTTTGGAGTATAAATATTATTTGATTGCGAGTCACAATTCGCTATTTCATTATTGTCATACAACGAACCACGAACCTTTACTAATTGGTTATTATTCTAAAAGTGTAATTCTTTTCTTAATATAGTTAAGTTTTGTGATAATTTGTAATGTCTATCGCTGCCGAACAAAACGCTTCGTCCGGAGTTGAGAACTCACCGTCCATCGATCTGATGAAACAAGTTTTTAAAGAGCTGAGAAATGGATCGACCGTCGTCATCACTCTGACAGGTCACGATATCGACGTGACCGGCGGCCGCCCGGCGTTGAGATGCGGCTCATCAATGTCGGACGATGCGTTATACGTTGGACTAGGAAGTCATCCGTCTTGCGCCACAACGCAGGAGCCGGTTGGCTCGTCACCTGCAGCCGGTGACTGGGCGCAAACGGGTTCGTCAAGCGGTTCCGACGTAATTGATGAAGACAACAGCGGCTGTGCGAGTGTGAAATTGTTGTGCTACGTTAGGCTGATAAACATGGCCGTCTGCCGATGAGAGGACGTTCAGCTGTCAAATGACTCGATGCCGAACATTTCGGTAGTGTTTTCGTCGGCGGACGAAGAGGACGCGTACCGTCTGATACTATCGATACGTTCGGCCGTATGATAGTTCCGGTCCAGACGACGGAACACGCCGCAAGACCATACTGAAGTCCTGCGGCTTGAACAAACGGAACAACTGGTGACGGCCAAACCTAGGCGCAGCCGTTCGGCGTGGAGCAGAACGAAGCGCTTCTTCAGGCGACTGCTGTGTTGCGGCGCTCAGTTAAAACCCCGAGTGTAACAGTACCCAGTTACAGTTTTTGTTTAAAATGATAACCTGCAGATACGATGAATTTAGTTTATTGAAAGCATATTATATTAATATAATATGTTTCCGATAAACTAAATTATATAAAAATATGTAATTTGTTGTAATTATATAAAAATAAATTGTCGAAAATGTATAAAAATGTTTAAAAATGTATGATATAAAAATGTATACCTATTCTTTTATTTTATATAATTTATGATTTTATTATTTTAAGCCATGTAACTGGGTACTTATATGGTTATATAGATATCAAAAAAAAAAAAAAATAATAGTAATAATAATAACTTAACTTAACTGAAATTAATAAGTTAATTTAAAATGTTTAATTTTGACTTTCAACTTAGCTGAGTTAAAAAAAAAATTAGGTTAACTGTTAACTTTAAACTTTTTAAAACGTTATCCATCAACTTAACTTAACTTAGTTAAAAATTATCATTGATTTGCCCAGGCTTGGTTTTAAGTTCGTATTATCGTCCCCCGTTTGCCGGACGTGGAATTATATTATTAGGTATATTGTTATTATTATGTCTGATTTGATGACTTTTGAAGGTATATAGAGTCGCCAGTCGGTCGCATCCGGTTTCCCCTCGTTCTACAGTACATAGAAATTCGCTAGACTAAACCGGTTGAAAATTATCCCGCACCGGGATAATGAACCATGCGAATGATATGGTCTGAACATCCCGGTGCATTATTTTTCACACCGGTTTAGTCTAGCGAATTTCTATTGCATATACTAACCACAGTCTGGAGCAAGCGCATTGAACCGATACCACGGTATAAGTGGTGAACCCATATATCATAATATTATCATGTAGAATAATCAATGAAAGATTTAGCGGAACGCTCACCGTATAACAATAATGTACGATCGAAATAACAACAGCGAGTCGTGCAGACCGTACGGTAGGTATTACAAAAGACGCGTACCATAAAATAAAAAAATTACCAAAACAGGTAGTACGCATACAAAAAAATTATAATAATACGGGCGGCGGAAAACTTAAACTCGGCGGCGTTATGGAACGTTTTTCGGGTTAAATCCCGTCGTCGTCGTCGTCGACGAAATAAAGCTCCGCGACGGCAGTTGGTTATGACTGCCTGGTCGCGCCACTTCGCTGTATACTTATTTCATTTTATATTTTACGCATATAATAATACACGACTGCTGGTGTAACGGCTTCTTTGTCGACTGCCGCATTCAGGAGGAGAATAAATTATTGCATTATATTATTACTCACACACACACACACACACACACATACACATTTATAAATAAATACGAACGTTGTAACCAACAATGTGTTCGAACAATGCGCGCGCGTATAATTAATCATCGTTTGTTGAAATTATTATTATATAATATTATTTCCGTAATATTCGTCGTATTTTTATGATACCGTTTTAATTATTGTCTCGCCCGCACCGATTCTTCGCGGCTGATTGTAAAACGTTTCGCCGAGATAACTGCCACTGTAATATCATCATACAATCCGACGGTTTTATGCGTATCTCAGACCTATGGCAACGTCTCTGCTCCGCACTGTTGCAGGCACTTTTATTGCCGCGAGGGGTGCTGAAACGACGCGACTATTAGACCGCAGGGTAGTAGTAAAAATTTGATGTGTGAACTCGGCACCGATTTTTTTCAATCGTAGTGTTTGGCAATATTCGCCATCGGTTTCCGAATTGTTTTTATGTTTTGGGCGATTTTGACAATATATTTTTAACCTAACCTAACGGTGGTTTATCACAACGAGGGGTTCTCGAACGAAATTTACCCGTTAAAATCATATTTTGGCAGTTATAATTTCATCAAAATAATAATAGTAAGTTTTGGAACTATATGTAAAGATATTTTATTTTTAAATTATACTAAAATCCGTGTTTATACTGAAATAAGCATTATACCTAGTTAAATATTAATCTATTTACATTACGCTGTTGATGTTTGTTTTTAAGCGTGTTATTCTACAACTTACAGTACTAACTAAAATCTTGTCGTACATTTTTTTATATATAAATGGTTGCCACTCGGGCAGATGAGGTAAAAGCATCCATCAAATCGTTACGTTTATGGTTCCGAATAAAGAAATTATATCTTAAAACAAATATGAGAGTTGAATTTACATTTGTAGCTATTATATAGGTACTCAACCACTTAACCGAATTTGTGAAAATTTCAAATCGTTCTTAGAGTTATCAGGAACGTTTTAAGAGTAGTTTGAACCACGTTAGATTTATACCGAGTGGTATATCCAATCCACCACAAATAAACTGTCCATTTTGGTTCAATTAGTTTGCAAAGCGATGTACACCGACCCGATTTTCCCAATGAATCGACCAAATCACAAAAACGACTGGACCGTTTTCAATAAAAGTTAATTCAATAGATAACTTGAAAATTTGAAGGTGTTTATAGTCTAATTGTTCAACTCTTATAGGCTAAAGGTTTGCTCACGCATGATTTTTTTTTAGCTTACGAATAAAGACATTTATTTTTTGTTTGTCTAAAATCTAAATGGTTGCAATTGGTTACACAGTATATTAATATTATAATTATTAGAAGAAATATGGTAAATAATCAATTTTGTACAAATATGTTCACTAAAAATACAAATCTTTGACCTGCATGACGTCGAGCGGGACACCCAGTTTTATATAATAAATATAGGTACGTGATGGAATAATTCATTTTTATTTCAGGTCGGAAACTTTCTTATTCATTCCAATTACAATACTACATTATACCTATCCACCTATCTTGGACTGCTAAACTCGTATTGGACCGTTGCACCTGTGTAGGTATAATTTAGTTTTCAATCAGACCGCATTGTACGGGGTTTATTAAACGTAATCTCATAAACGTTTTGTCATACGACGATCGGACTATAATATATAATATTATATTACATATACGCTATAAAGTTCTTTAAATGCCCGAATTACAATGGAAAATAATAATCTCGACCGTCTGAAATTGTTAACGTAATCGATACAATATACGTTAGCTTATATTCTTAGATTTTATACGATTGTATTGGTATTGACTGTATAAGTACTTATTATGTTACAAAGTAGATTTTAAATTGTTCAAAGAAAAAGGAAAAACCTACCGGTACACAATATGTTAAGCCCTCCACAATCGCTCGCGAATCCAGAATTTTATTTGACCCTAGGGGGAGGGGATGCTGATAAAAATAACGAGTATATGAGAATACCATATGGACAAAACAATATGGAACTCGGTTTGAATCACAGTGGCGATGTAGAAAAACCGTTTTTGAAAGTCAGTTCTTATGATTATTAATTGTTTCCCGGCGAAGAGATGAACTGTGCAGGTTCGATTAATTAGTCACAAATTACATATTATTTTAGTTACTGTAATAATAATGTGTACGTATAGATTTGATATATATAATTTTTTGAATGTACGAAATCAAGACTCAAAGTAGAAAGTAAAAACAAAAAAATTATATTTTACAATATTCTGGTTTTTCTGCAAAATATTAAACACTTAAAAAATGCTATAGTACCTATACCGACTACAATGTATAACGATATAATATACAGATTAATAATTTTTAAACATGTTTACTTCCATTTTTTTTTTGTTAACATCTTATTTATTTAAAATTTAAAAATTTAAATTTTAAATCATTATTTTTAGAATTTTTTGGTAAACCTAAAGCCATATTTTCAAATTCATGATATTTTTTGAACTACTTAAGGAGTACAAACTGTGGCGATACAAACTTATATTTTTCAAATGAAAGCCTCCCTTTTTTACTGCAAATTGTTTAGCGAGTGATTTTTTCGTAAATGTTGATGTATCTCAATCTAAAATTCTAATAAGTATTCTCTGAGTTACTAAAATGTTTTTACGAAGGATAATATTATAAACCATATGTAATATTATATATTAGGTACCTACTTTTCAAATAATTAAATACTATCATTTAAAATAAAAAATATCTGCTGAATAATTAAAAGTGGAGAAGGGTTGTTTGTCAGGAGTTTGTATTGTCAGTTGTCACAGTATCATCCTAAGTGGCACAAAAAAATCTCAAGTATTCAAAAATAATTAGGTCTTCGGGTGTAATTAAAAATTTCGGAACTTGAATATAATTGTATTATGTATAATTTAAGCACGAAAATTCAAAACAGAGCGAGCAATGACCATGCTTAAAAAATCACACTGCAAATATTATAATTATTCAGGTATAATTTCGGTAAAAGATACACGGCATCCTCCTCCCGTGTACTCCACCGAGCAGTTGCATTTACCACAGTTACGGTATAATAATATATATTAACTAATCGTGATAATTCGTCTATATATATAGTAGGTATATCTACACTGCAGTTTCCCAATTATGTACATTAATATGTAAACCTGTGTATAACGGCAGACATTATAATATTATGTAGTAGGCACTTACCGTTTATTTGCAAATATTATTGAAAATTGTATAAACACAAATTTAATTATTACTATTATACGTGCATGATTGGTTTTTATAATATTAGGCGTAATATACTATGATATTATGCACTATGGTCTGCAGTGAGATAACTGAAAATCAGTGGAGTGGACTGCAGTATTCGTTCGTTTTAATTATATACTTATAGGTACTTTCGACAAATACATAAATACACACAATATTTTGATATATATTGAGACTATAGGTTTTCTTTCATTTCATCTCCGATAATAATAATTGTAGAACGCTAAATGTAGAAATAAAATCGTAACCTGTCCAAAAAAATTACCATTAAATAGGTACGATTTATCATAATATTTATATTAGTTTTATTTTAAAAATTGTTCTCTGTGGAAAAAAATGTATAGTTTATATTAATTATTATGATATAGGTTATGTTAATTGTATATATTAAAAACGACACATTAGCTGGACCTATGTTACGTTTTCATAAGTTCGAGTACAGCTGTTCAGTGGCGTATGTACAAATAATTGATTTCAGTAAATTGTTTGATGATCCAAGGGTTATTATGACATATTATGTTTTAATTGGACTTGAAATTTCATTACGGATCATGACCCAGGTGCCCTCCTCCTCCATAAACGCTACTATAGTTGTCATCGTAATGTGCTGTAGTTATCCGTCTCGGTGATTTCTTGTTAAACTATTGTGACTGTATGACATAATGATTTTGTTTACTTTCGAAGTCGAATGTTAAAATGTTTGAAAACAAAGTACTTTTTTCGCCAAAAATGATTATTTAAAAATATAGTCAACATCGTCTGGGCTTTGTACAGCTATAGCGAACAAGTTATGATAACAATTAATCGCTTGAAATCTCAATGGATGGCTGATAAGTTTAAACATAATAATAAGTCAGTCGGCGGAGTTGGTGGCCGTGGAGGGGGTGTGGCGGTGGAAAGTGCCTATACTAAAAGAAGTGGAGGGTTGATGTCACACCACCGGCCGTAAACCCGGTACGACCGACCACTGGTGCACCTATGGTTGTTTTACGCCAAAAAGTTTGATTAATCTCAGTCGAAAAGAATATTACTTCGCAACTATCATTGTACGCGGCTATGATAATAATAGTCGTAGAAGTTTTAATGAAAAAATATTACATTGTTCTCGTCCATTTGTTCATATATTATGATGCGCCGTTCCGCGCACACCGAAAAGCATAAGTTGATTTGTATCTAGTCTGCCCAGACGGAAATTACAATAAATTTCACGAAAGTTCGCGTATCACAAGATGAACCATAAATAACTTCGGATACCTAACTCCTCGCTCGCAGCTCCACGAGGCCGGTCGTAAAACATGTCGCCCGTAAGACAATATTATTATATTGATTTTACATTTTCGCATCGGACAAATTTTCACGTTGTTCCGCGTATCATCGTAGTATAATATGCGCCGGCGAAATTGTGTTTGTAATCCTATTTAAGAATTAATGCAATTGTCGCGGGATGGTTTACTGACAAAATATATACGGATCCGTGGCAGCATGACAACATGTTTATATATATTTGAGAGCAGTCAACTGGTAATTTGAAATGTATATGCGAAAGTTTTGCTCGCACAATGTGAATTACCAATTCAACCAATCCTTCGATAATATTATTATTATTATTATTGTGTGTAATGTAAACTTTTGATATGCAAATACATAGCGTTGTATGTTTAAAAATCACCAGGATAACGAAGGGAAACGCGACTGAAATACAATTATGATAATATTAGCACATTATTTCTGAATTTTGATGTTATACGCGAGGTTATACCGTCTGCGCAGTAATATTTTTATTATTTTTTTTTCAAACAAGGACTATAATATAATGAAAAATAAATCTGAAAGTGTTTCGGAAAAATATAAAGTTAAAATTTCACATTTTTTATGCATTAGTAATAATAACCCTCGCGAAACCTTTATACCCGCATGTGAGATACTGAGATTTATGATGAACTTTCGTCGGGTGTTCTTTACAACCGAAAATGATTAAAAACCGAGCAGTTTTCTATGATTAAAAGTAAAATATATTATATAGTATATATCTATCCGTATATAGTATTGCAGCATTATTCTTTTCGATATCGAGCCCGAGGGTGCTTTATTCTAGATTTTATTTTACGTATATAAAAGCTTTAGTTTTATAACTTTTGGTTTTCGGTCTTGAATATAAAAATGTATTGCTGATCAATATCAATTTATAGTTAGGTAATGATTTGGAATACCAATGAGTGTTGTATCGAATTAATCAAAATATTATCGTTTTAGCTGATTGAGGTGTTTGTATAATACCGAATACGATATCATGATATAATATTATATATCCTTTTGTTTTCCATGTGATCCAGTCATCTTTTTTATGTTTGTATCCATAGTCAATAATGTTTTATGTATTTATATGTTTTTTATTTAATTAATGTTTAATTGCTAGCTGTATTTGAAATACAATCTAAGTTTATCCACATATACAATACTATAACTCTCAACCTCCAACACAAGCCTTACAGGAGGTTGATAAACCATATAACTACTATTGTTAAGATGTGTTAATTTCTATAGTAAATGGTATTCATATACAAGCTGTATAATATTTTTCTTTAAACGCCATAGGAATTAAGGTGTCCAAACAGTTTTTCACAACTTTACATCTATGGGAGTGATTTATTTAGCTGAGGCTTTCGATCACTGTTGTTACTTACTACAGTTTAACACATGACTAAATAAATAGGTATTATTACAAAAATCCAGTTTTCGTCCGGTTTGCGCATCTCCTCTACCATCTGTTCTATACACAATATCTTTACTCGCATTTCTCCGCATTTTATTGGTCAGCAATGTCGATAGGATATCGTTGAAGCTGAGAACTACGCGACAGACGTGGTAAGCGTGGTATGCGTATCACAAAGTTGTGATCATACCCATTTATTTAGTCATGGTCCAACACACATACTGTATTTATAGGTGCACCTACTTACGACGGGAATTTGGAGATGAAACAAATGATCAGTCATATGTCATGAGCCGAGTTTGTCACGTTTGTTGTCGACATCCATTAAGCTGTTAACTCTCGACAAGTCGTCAATATATATAATCGACGAAAGCACTACCCAGTGAAAAGCAAGACCACGAACATTATACCAGAGCGTAGAATAAACTGCGTTTTGATACTTTTAAAAGCTTTACGATGCCGTCGAGAATAAGATAAATTATATTTTTTCGTAAATGTAATATTATATTTTCCTACACATAGGTACCTGCAATATAACAATAATTATAATAGTTAAATATTAAATATTAAAAAAAAAAACAATATCGATGCTTCTCGTTATAAAACAATACAATTTAGGATTTAAAATGAATTACGAACGACATAATAATTTTGTAAAATATTGGATTTATGCCATTCAAAAAACTATAGTAAACCTATATAGGATTGTAAGCAGGTATTATACCTTCATACTTTATTTTTAACGTATTACATGAACAATCGAGTTACGATTTTTGTGTTCATTATTTTTCTATATGATTTTTTAATCATGATCAAAATACTTTGAATAAATACAAAGTGACGGGATGATAATAATAATATGTTAAGGACAGAATTCGTGGACAATATAATATTATCATAGACACTTTGCCGTTAATATATTAGTAATTTATATGTAAATAATAATATTATATTAGATCGCAATCGAATCAAAAGTGTAAAACTCTCCGCAACAGCTTTGAAATTATTTTCACTGCAATATGCAAATATGCCTACGTCGGTGTTGTATACATTATTATAAAATGGCTGTACGAAAATTCCAGTGTACATTAAAGTAAAGCACAGTGATTTTGAAGTTTATTGTGTGACTTGTTATACTACCCTAGAATGTTGTGTATAAAGTTGAGTGGCACGATGTATACGTTTTGTTGGATAACTGTCGTGTGCAGGAATTGTTTGATTCTGAAAGGTCTGATTTGAATAAACAAAATTGCGCAACTATAACACCCAAAGGAATCGTGGTCGGAAAATTTAAGGACTGCAGGTTTTCGGTTGGTGTGGGAAAAGACTAAACTTTGTTCAACAACGTGATGTTTCTACGTCTATCACATTTAAAAAAAAAATATGTTCCAAATATTACCATAATGTTGAACGGCGAAAATTACTATATATAATTATATAAATAACTTATCCACAATAATAATAATTATTATCATGATGATAATATTATTTTGTTTAATTATAAGCAAAATATTAAACACACACTATATCAATATAATGATTCCGCGGCACTGTTAACGTATCAATGAACGCTAAATATTATCTATTGTGATAATATTATTATTATATTGTATTCTCTTTGTATCGTAAAATATAATATAATGGTATGATAAAAATATCTACCTAGATAATATTTGGCATACAGCTATGTCATTTTATTTTTAGTTATTATATTTTACATTTTAATTTTCAAATAATGGAATTTATTATATTGAAACGTGTATCAGTGTATCCACTATAATATATTAACGTTGTATAGATACAACGAATTTCGTACCTTTCTTTTTGGCTATTTTTCAAAAATCATAAGATTTATGGCTCTACATACTATTAAAATGCCTTTTACAGGGCTGTATCCAAAACACGAGTAAACTCTTGAAATACTTTAAGCTTTCTGAAGTACATATAGGGTATCTATATCGGTTTTTTTTCAAAAAAAAATTAATACAATAAAATATTAAAAGCCGAAAGTAAATATTTCATTTTTTATTTGCTGGAACAATAGATGTTGGGTCTCGAACAGTTTATGTTGACTTCTGTAACAATATTATAATATAATGAAATATAATAATAATGTAAAATAATTATACAGTTGGTCCAACGTTTTACGGTCGAAAAAATATTTTGTAAATCCGATCTAAATGGCTTGTTATTGATAATTATTATCGACTGCTAGTCGTAGTTTTTTTTTGTTTTATTAATTAAAAATGTCTTTGTGTAAAAATATTTGAAATACGTATAATATTGTACTTCACTACATCGCATGCATTCGGGTAGCCAGAGCATAATAATGTTTTGTAAACGTGATATTTTGTACAAATCATTCAAATAGTTTATATATTACAATTATTTATTAAAAAAAAAAAAAAAACGTTTGTATCAAATGACGGAGGAAAGTACCTATGCGTTGTACAGTATAAAGTAAATAGTTTTTTATTATAAATAAGCTATTGAAAGTACGTCACTGACAACGAAATGCGGGAAATATCGATCATACCATAGGTATATGATATAGCAAGTTTATAGTTCAGTTATCAAACTGAAAACTATTAACGAATAGCGCATATAGATAAGAGGTTTTAATATTTTTAATAATATATTGTTATCACATTAATATCATATTTGTATAGTTCGTGCTCAAGTAGTCGAATAAATTCGTGTTTTGGTCCAATTAAAAACGATGTGGCTTATACAAACCATTTATACTTATGTCCCAAGTGAAAATGTACAATTATACAATTTTAATATAATATCCGATACACAAAACACTCTATATAATATTATAAATCGTACGAATTGTATGCGCCCTTTTGTATCTGTCGTACGCGCAATTAAAAAGCGTAACTTTATTCGTTAGTTTATTTTCTTGTTGTTTTATGACGTCTGTAAAACCTATAGGTCGAGTTATGTGCTCGGAATACGCATTATAAATAACATAATACAGCAGCTTACGTAAAATACAGTATACGTTTATACACTTATTCGGAGTTGATGGAAAAAAAATGCTCTACAATTGCTATTGCTGAAGCGTGGCGTTGATTAAAATTTAAAAATTTAAATAATTGCTGTCATACGGTTATTGTACATTACACCTATTTCTGCGACGCTCGAGTGAATGTTTTCCAGAAATATTATATTCACTAGGACAGTGTGCGATAACTACGGACTAATAGACATAAACAGAGAGCAAACCACACACGAAAGTGATATATTATATACCTATGCACTGCGACAAAAGTAAAAACAAACACTATACCTATAATACGATTATAATACGAATGTTATATACAGTGGCATAGACATGGTTTCTGAAAGGGGGGAATCAAAAAAAGAAAACAGCATAGCTAAATAATGGGAGGGGGAAATTGGAAGATCTCTCACCCTCTCAAAACTTTTTACTTAGGTGGTAAAATATTTAACAATAAGGAACAATGAATATAATTTGAATTCATTCAAAATTCACATCAAATACAATATGGAAGATTGTCCGCTCCAAAGCCAATGGGATGGGGATCTGATCCCCGCGCGTCCCCCCTTGTATACGCCTTGAAGTCGCGTTTTATTTGTGCTCAGAATTCAATACGATTTTTCACATGGGACATTTCGGTACAGGGTCCGATTGGTTTTCGATATATGGACCCTGTCTAAAACGCGCATTATGAGATTATACGTCCAGGTCATGAGATCGATTCAAAAATCAAGTTCAATTAATATCGATGAAAATCGTTAAAAATCCTCTATAAAATCAAAAGTTTAATATCAAAATCGAATTTTTTTATAACGATATTCAACGTTTTATTGAAAAAAAAATTCAAACTAATGATCCATATCAAAATATTAATAGTTTTTAAAATGTTATTATAATATACAAATTGATTAGGTATTAAAAAAAAAATTGAATTCAAATTTAAAACTCGTTGTCGACATGTCGATAATATTTTACATCAGTAGGTATTTCGGTTTTGACAGGTAAATGAAATGTGCAATAGACGATCCTGCACGTATATGGCTAGTATAGATAGATATCAAAATTAAAATGGTAAAAATGTGAAATAATTTTATAAAATTCGATATTTTAAATCGAAAAAAAAATTGTGTTCAAAATCTAATTATACAGATAAAAAAAGCTTAAAAAAATACTGTGCAACTATATAAAAATCATAAAATTATAATATCAATATATTGTTTTAAATTGAAATCTAAAAAAGCCAATATCGATGAGCAAAAATGAAATTTAAATCGAAAAATTTAATTTGGACGTCAAGCCCTGGGACATAATATAATACCCTGTATTATTATACACTCTGTATAATGTGTGTACGGTATAGAGTGAAGTCGGTCGACCGAAAGTCGCCGAAAGATTGTGCGTTATGTGCAGTGAAAGCTTCAGAGGTTAGGTTTATGTATTTTTTTCGGGTGATACGTGCCAAAGTGATGGCTTTTGTGTTTTACGCTTCTGTTAAACTAACGACCGACAGATAATATAATAATATTATATTATTGCGATGACCTTTCGTGATATAACATCTATACGGGGTCGCCGAGCGGTCGTCAACCTCTGAAATAATTCCCGGTAATAATATAGGTTCTAATATCAATATAGTTATTAAAAAAAAAAAACATGACGTGAATCTATCGTCCGATACGCTCACCGATAAGCACAATAAATGTATTATAATGAGATTGTTCATAGTTCGAAAACAAACGTTTTTAGACAACGAGTACACGTGACCCAAAGACCGATGATTACAACACTCGTGATTGCGATCAAATGATATACAATACTTACTATCAAATAAATCAAATGAAACTTTAAAATTTTTATTCAATCCGTGATACTATGATGAATATTATAATAATAATTAGGTTTGAATGCGCGTGCGTGCGCGTTCGTTATCAGCACCGCGCGGCCGCCGCCGGAAGCTGGTGATAATAATATTATGATTGTTATTACGACCGTTTGAAAAATTGTGTTAAATTCTCAGGCATGACGCATTTTAAAACCGTGAAATTACACATTTATAGGTAGGCACGCCGAAATAATTTTATCTACGACGCGACCGCCGAGCCTATTAAGCGGCAGTTCGTGTGCTGGACCGACTACTGTGCAGAGTTTAGCCGATCGATCGATCACCGTCCTCCGGAAACGCCGTCGTCACCATGCAGGACTCGCCGTCCACGAATTTCCGTTACACCTCCCTCACGTCAAACTATTCGTTCACGTTGTTCAAGGTAGGTGTTATAATATAATCGTGGCTAACGGGTTTGTAATTATTGAAGTTCAAAGTAGGTCCGTCAGTCCCCGGCTCCCCGGAAACGAAATTTCGAAATAAAAACTTACAAAAAAATAAATAAAAAAAATAGTAAGCAGTTCACAATAATTTGTAACCGCAAAATCGGTTAGTCTTAGCAAAGTCCTGCAAAGTCTTAGCCTCCCGAATTAATGTTTCCTTTATAAAGGGTCATCAGTTGGCACTCCGAATTCAACATTTTGACTTCAAACCAAACTAGAAAATTTGTAAGCAATTCGTACGTAATACGTAATATTCGTAACCGCAACATTTGTCCCACGCTGACGGACATGTTTGGTGTCGGGTCGTCTGCCGTGGAAAACCAGATATGATCTGGAGTCCATTTCTGCTTCCTGTCGTCTTTATGAAAATGCCGCCACGAAATACTTATTAATACATGAGGGGGCATGGGGTTGTTTTTCCTCAGGAATTGAGCGATTCCGTCGAGGGCAACGTATTCGTCTCCACGTACAGCGTTCAATTTCTGTTGGTGCTTCTAGCCTTAGGGTCCAAGTCCAAGACCGGCGATCAACTCAAGACGCTGCTGCGCTTGCCGCAAAAGAGTGCAGAGCCGAATTACGACAATATCAAGTCGGTCATGACAAACATCGAAGTAAGCCAAGTTTTTATAGGTATTATTGAATGGTACCGTCTCTCTCTCTCTCTCTCTCTCTCTCTTTTCTCCACTCTGTAACTCTATGTGTAATACAGATTACCGGTGGATAAAAGTTATATTATGGAATCGCTCGAGCTCAGTTGCATCAAACCATTGTAAATTAATAACAAAACAATTTTGTTCTATTTGTTAGAATGACGATAGTATCGAGTTTAAAATATTATTAGAAAAGCGTGGGAATTAGGTATTGGGTATTGGTATCGGTTCTTTTGTCGGTAAATATTTTTTCGGGTACCTAATGTATAAAAGCTCAAAAAGCACCTTCATCGGCGATCGGAAATTAAACGCGAATAACTGTTCATTAAAGCGTTAATTTTCAAAAATATTGCATAGCATATTGAAATATTGTGATACAGAATTCGGAGAAAAATCAATATTATTTTTAATTAACAAATACTATATACAGACTATATAGTGTCCTATTAGATTACATGATATTTTTTGTAATATAAATATAGTTCACAGTAATATAAAATTACATTGTCAAACATGATCTGTATTATAGATTTCGATAAAAAAAACTATTAGACTGTATTGATAATAATTATACTATGTACAGTGTACACTAAACGATTGTTGAAGTCAAAATTGAATTTCCAAAAATGTCATAACGAACAGCATCATATTATATTTTGTATGATATAATAATGCAAAGACAATATATGTACTTATAACTATTAATTTAAATCTCTTTTGGATTCAATTATTATTTTCAATCAAACAATGTCTTATATGAAATTCAAAACGATATTATTTATCGGACGGATTTAAGTGATTGACATCTGAAATGTTGAACCATCACATGAATACATGGTTGAGGGCCATAGTTACCGTAACTCTACTGAAACTGTTATCTACGTCTTAGGTTTCTTGTTGTGTGCGTGTTTTCATTGTGTCAAAATCTAAGTGCTTCCGGTTAATTTATGTAAAAATTAAAATTGTTTTATGAAATTATAAGCATTACAATTTTAAGCTTTCAATAGTGCGAATAAACGTGTATTATTTTATACAGTACTTATTTTATATAATTTATATTTTGGTTTGTTAATTCGTTCAGAATTTTTTTTATAGATTTTAAAAGCACTCATTTTCTTGTCACTTTAAATTATTATAGTATACATCGACTAAATTTTGAGTTTACTAAAATATTTTAAAATTCAGCACAAGTTCAGAAAATTCAAATTTTAATTTGAATAACATATTTTATGGTACCTATATAATCATAACAATTTAAATTGTCTCCTCATTTTTCATAGCTCAGACTAAGTATAACTATACAAACTTATAATTGGAAACGAATATTAATTATCTAGATATATTAATAATTCTAATAATCAATAACAAGATTTATAAAGTTTCTAGAAAATTTCTAGCATATAGTATAATATTGGCTTTATAGTTAAGAATTATAAAATGTATGTTTAAGTACAAAAAGAAAAATAATAATAATAACAGTTAGTTTGTTGTACTCGTTTCTTATTTTTTTATAGGCTATAATAATGTTAAAGTATTAAAACTAAAATTAATCTATTTTCGTGCTCAACCCAGCTTCTTTTTTAAAACTCTTAAGTTTTTATGTTTTTAAAATTGAAATGAAAATTATTAAACTTTTACAAATTCACTCAAGTGTTTTGACATAAAGAGTTGTCTAATTCACGCACAAAAGATACAAATATGAACAAAACATGTCCGGTCTTTTGTTTTTATTTAATTAAATCCAAGAGACGAGTGAAAAATGTGTAATGAATACTAATGCGGAGCGAATAAAATAATTAATTTGTTTATAATTGCTTTATTTAATATAAATATTTCCGAAAAATAAATAATGCCTATTTAAATTATTTGACTTAATTGGTCAACAGCTTGTTTTTCGTTAAGCTAAAAATTATAATAAATATGCATCAAAAACAAATTATATAGTAATCAACAATATAGCCATAAATTAACCTTAATTTAAATTTGATAATATGACTATGTACATAATTAAATATATTAAATTATATAGTAAGGTCTGATTTAGACGACGATTAGTAAATTGTTTGTATATTATATAATATATAATACATTAGAGTGTGTTCACGCTAAGAAGTATAGGTACCACTAAATATTTAAAATGGATGGCATTGGATTGGTGGTGAAAGGGTGGTGAAAGGGACTACACATTTTGATAACATTTCAAATGTTTAACCCTCTTGGTACGCACATGCGCAATACAACTAGCTTTTATTAAATAGAAATTGATTCGGAACGACTATTTTATTTTTAAACAATTTTTGTTTGAAAACATTTTTTTAATAAAAAAATGAACAACGTTAATGTAAGTTGAAATCTAAAATTTGAAGTTATTTAAAGCGTGGATTTCAATAGTCCTTTTCACATTCTGAAAAAGGTTCTTCAAATATTATTTACCTGAAATATTGACTTTTACTTTTTATAGCGTTATTTACTCATGACAAAATGTTTGTATATATTTTATATACTATAATAGTAACGATATGGTTAATATCGGAACTAAATTAATTAGGTTTTAGTGTAAAATGTTCATTCATAATATTATTATGTAAACATATTTTAGTACAGTTTATGAAATTGTATTTTCTTATGGTTTTTTTAAAATTATTTTTATTATAATTCAAGTGAGTAAATACCATTTAATCGTGAGTTTGAATTGTATACCGAAACAATACATTTTATTTGAATCATGTACACGGTTTATAAGAATTCCAAATATATTTGTTATGTCATTATCAAATATAAGCCGATCATAATATGTTTGTGAGATTACTCTTTTCGCTTTTTGTTTGCCATGACAGAGATAACACCACGTTCCGTTTATTTGGATACATTAATGACGTTAAGTAAGTTTGAAGTTAAATTAATTATTTTCAGGACCCTGACTATTTTACCACTGCCAATGCAGTATTTACGGATATGGCGTTCGTTTTGAGAAACGATTACGTGGATAAGGTTCGTGTTTACTTGAATGCTGAAGTGAAGAGTCTCGATTTCGCGGGCAATCCTGAAAAAGAAGTATCGGAAATCAACAAGTGGGCCGAACATAAGACCGACGGAAAAATTTCCAACATTTTCGAACCAGGTAATCAAACGATGATGATAGTAATAATAATAACATAGACATCTGTCTTCTAAAATTATTGTAGTGCCGACGAAGACCATAATATGTCGATAATAATTAAATATTTGAATAAGAGATACGTAGACATAATAACGTGTACGCCTTTCATCGTTTGTCGTGCCCCTTCGTGTAGGTACCATAGACAAGGACACGGTGTTGGTTTTGGCTTCGGTCGCATACTTTCGAAACGCGTGGAAAAACCAATTCACGGATACGAAGAACGCGAGTTTCTGCCTTACGCCTTCGAAGCATATCGACGTCGAAATGATGCACCAAAGGGGCCTTTTCAGATACCACCAGGACGACCGTTACAAGTTCTCTGCCGTCGAACTGCCTTATAGAGTATATCATTTTTGGTTTTTTTTTTTTTATATATAAAAGAGGGGACAGCGTTGTTTTAAATAAACACGACGTGCCTCGATTCGTCTTATACGTATCGCCGCGGCAGATTGTTATTGTTGTGAATTACTAGGCAGGTGGTTTCGATATGCTAGTCATGCTGCCGGACAAGGCGGACGGGTTGAACGATTTGGAGAACGCGTTTCTGAAGGACTCGAAAAACTTCGCGTACTTGCAGGGCAACCTGACCGTCCACGATGTCACGGTGGACGTGCCGAAGTTTAAGTTCGAATCCGACGTCAGTCTTATAAAAACAATGGAAAAAGTAAGTATATACTCGGCGCGGTGTGTGTGTACAAAACAAACAAAACAATACGTCAATGTCCGTGTCGTGTGTGTATATATAGGTACTGTGCAGTGTTATTCGATTAGGACGTGTAAAAGTTTCCAACACGAGCGCAAAATTATCTCGCTGGTTGACAGTTGACTATAATTTATACGACCTGTTTTTATCCATCGCGCCCGTCAAAACCAATTTTGTATTTTTTTTTCCCGTCCAGTCACCAAGTGGAAAGCTTAAACGATTTAATATGTAAATAATCGTAAAAAATGTTTCGACAAATCTTATTAGGGACAAAATAATAATAATATTATTCTCTCTCGGAATGCCGACTAGGTACCAACTCTATGTATTATATATAGGTTAATAAATAATATTTCAGTTTCTTTATTCTACAGAGTAATATATAATATTATTAATATACTGCGTATAGTCACCAATTTTACGTTTATTCGTGATTGTTTACCTAATCTGATAAAACACGCGTCACTTTTAATTTAAATTCTGTTCATAACATTCTACCCGTGCTGTGTTGGACTCGTCTATTTTCGTGAGTTTTGGTATTTTTTCATTTTCATAAAAAAAGTCAAATCTACTTGAAATTACTATTTCATTTATTCTGCAGAATGCTATTAAAACGTTATTAGTTTGTTTTTTTAGACAATTTCAATTCGTCACATATTTCAAGGTGTACGCCTATGGTAAAATAATCTTTGTTTTGCAACGAATTCAAATTATATTAACTGAAATATTTCCTAAAATAATGAGCATCTTAGTGGATCATCCTGTAATATTACCTACCTAGTACCTACCTACTACCGAGTGTAAAACTTTACAGAATAAAAGGTCAGGAATTTATTTGTGTTATAACTTAACTTTTAGGAAACAAAAAGCGCTTTGATGGTTCACGGTCAGATTAAAATAGAATTAATTTAATTTAAATTTGAATACTTTAAAGTTTAAAGTATATGCAAACTCGCATGCGCAAACGGTTCTGAATATTCGGTAGACCTAGTGGGTTCAATCATTATGCAAATTACCAAATTCATAAACACCAGCGGACACCTGTGTCCAGCTGCCTCGGATATAATGATTGCAAAAATAACATTTTAAATTATAAATGTTGAACCGTTATGCTAATAATATTAATTAAATACTAAACACGATTTGGACTTATCGATATCACCACAATATCAAATCCGATATTAACCACATTACTTTCCACCATCAAAGTGTCAGTACTTTAAACTTTGGACACTTGTTGTTTACCACAAATCGTGACACAATATATTGTATAATATATATAATATAATATATTATTATACCTAAATGTTATAACCACGCGTAGACCACATAATATATTATAATGTGTAAGGAGATTTTTAACACGACTGCAGCAGTGGTCTTGACCTAGACAACCTAATATAATGTAATTCGCTTGAATTTATATTTGGGAAGTTTGTCCAAAAAGTAATTTATTTGAAACGTATGCAGACTATATACTTTTGAATAACTTACAACGCTGTATGCGCGCGTATGTCTCTACAATACGTTCAGAGTGTAAATTAGTTTAGAAAACTTTACGTCTGTATATTTTACTACTGCGAGGCTCATCAATATTGTTTTTGACAGTTGGGTTGTACCGAGATGTTCACATCGAGTGCCGATTTCTCTTATATTAGTACGTCTGGAGCGGGTAAGCTGAAAGTTAGTGACATCAAACACAAGGCCTTTGTGAACGTCGACGAAAACGGTACCGAAGCCACAGGCGTCACTGGTAAGAACGATAACAAAAGTACATAAATATTCGATACATAGATATTATATACAATAGCTAGAATACTAGATAGCCGTCTCCTTCTTGTCATCGAAGTCAGTCGCCATTTACAAAGCAGGCAATGGTCACAAAATAATATTACCACAGTATATATGTAAATAAATAAATGTAAAATAAATGTAAACATTGCCTGCTTTATAAATGGCGGCCGATTTCAACATTAGTCACAACTGTAGTACAAATACGTATATATCGTGTTGTATGTATATCTATGATTGGATATTATTCGATGTCTTTGTTTTTTATTTATTTTAAAATTCGAGTACAAACGACTTACATGTTTTTTTCATTTCAAATAGGCTACAGCTCGAAAGACAAAACTTCAGAACACAGTCCGAGCGACGTCAAAGCAGTTAAGTTCCACGCTTGCCATCCGTTCATGTTCATTATAAAAAAAAACACAAACATAATTTTTATGGGTAGATTGTCCAACCCGAACGCTTAGTTTATACATATACGCACATGAACATTTATATGACACGAGTATACCTATAATATTATAACTAAATAAATTTTGATATTTTATTAAGTAGTTGTATAAGTATTTAATAACGAGTAATATAATGGCTTATAATTAATAATATATACCCAACATTGTGAAAATGTTAAAAGATATATTATCTAACTACGCAGATTGATTAAAATGTCAATTACAATTATTGTTTGTAAGTATAATATAGTATAGTGTAGTATTAGTATATATTATATAGAAATATATATACTGTATAGTTAGTAACAACAATATTTTTACAATATAAATTGCTATGTCTTAGAGTTAATACAGTAGCGGTACGTTTTAATGTGATAAGCAATCTCTTATTATAGTTACTCTATTATAGCTATTTTTTTTAAAATATATTTTATATTGTATCACTGCCAAAGTTGGTGCCGTTTTAATCTTAATTAATTTTTCCCAATTATTTTAATACGTGAATGGAAGTCAATATCTTACATGCAGTGTGGATTCAGTTACCACTGTTTCGGACAAAACCCTCGGACAGGTGTGAAAAAGCGGGCGTGAGGGTTATCAATCTACACATTAAAGCGATACACCATCGCAATCAAATAACGTTTTTCCTAATTTATATTTGATGTTTCGAGACATAGTAATGCTCAACTGATAAAAATAAATACAATTATTATATATTTTTACCTATTGCAATATACCTATAGTTATTTAATATTATTGATTAATAACATACCTACCTATAACAAATTAACTATAGTAATATAGATATCCAAAGTGATTATATTTTTATTGGTCAATGCCTAGTCAATAATTTGTTAAATATTGCTTTTTAAAAAAAGTTTATAATATGTTACATTTAAAAGAAATTCTGAGAATTAAAATGGTGTAGTTAAAAATACCTACTTTAAAATGTGTATACACATTTTTCGGAAAACATCAAAATTAATTAGAGTCATATTGACTATAGAGATATTCTCTTACCTATCATGTTTTGGTAATTGGAAATAAAAACAAAAAATTAAATATTAACATAAGATAGTTTGATACAAATCACATGGTATTAATCAAACATTATAATAATTTATAATTATACATTATAAAGACTAAAGACATCATTGTCGTCATTGGAAAAAACTGATCGAAAAAAGTAATTTACGTTTTTCTTTGAAAAGTATAAATTATGGTAAATCTATCAGATAAAAATTTCAAGTTTATAAAAATTACATATTTTCAAGCATAGAGCAAATTTAAATTGTATGATGGTAATGTTTTGTATTTAAATTGTGTTGCACTGTTGCTTATTATATTATAATCGATTAATGACGTAATAATGCACAATATTATAGGTTCACATTTATTTATGGCCTATTACAATAATATATTAATGACCGTTAAGAAAACTATCAAGTACAAAGTCGTTATATTAAAGCCATATTATAGGTGCTATAGTTTTAATGGAAACATTATACATTTGACAAATCCTGTAATGTGAACAAGTAATATATAAAACCGGTACAATGTGCATTTTGAAATGGATTGCCTGCACAATAGAGTAATTAATTCACAAACTTATATGTTACTAAATTAAAGTAAATTTTAAAAAATAAATGAGAAGTGGCGACTTCACGAAGACTTTAATGATTTATTTAAAAACGATTAAATACACTTCGCATTAACATTGGGTCGACTACCGTTTGTTTAATTTTTCAAATTAATTTCGAATGCGTATTTATAAAACCCTGCAAGTAGTATTAAATGGATATGTAATTAATCTGTTTTCGTAGAAAGTTGAATTTATTGTGCGTGATATGTCAAACAAACTCAATTTAACTTTGTAATCTACTTGATTGACATATGAAAATTGAAATTCCGACAATACATTCATCCTTTGTTTCGTTTAGCACTTAATCGTTAAACTGTGGAAAAATGTGTTATATTTTTTAGTTAAATTTTACCATTTAATGTTTTAGGTTTTTAAGCATAAGTTTAGAACATCTTTTAATAATCCCATTGTGTCTGTCCATTAGTTATTACCAGTATACATAATTACGACTGTTGATATTAATATTTCCATTTTAACATTAGTATTCATAATTTAAAACAAAAAACTAGAAATATATTTAACTTGAGACTTATTAATATAAATATTTTAGTATTACAGTTGAATAAATAAATAATTAATTTCCTGTTCTAATCCAACAAAATGCATAACAGCCAGTAGTATAGATTCATAATAGCCGATATTAAGACAAAATGGGTTGGTAGGTAGTACCAAATTATTTTTGGATTATAAATGGAATTATAGGTTATTGCGTTGTATTAAATTACGTTTAGAAAACTAAATTTAGAATGTTCGCTGAGTGAGCTTTCTTAACTCGTCCAAGAGTATGTATACGCAAAAAATATCATAAGTGAAACGTCTACTTATTTCTAGAGAAGATAACAATTTTATATAATAAATATTATGGATAAGTTAAAGTTATTTAATTTAAAAATTACATATTCATCATAATTAATATTTATTGTCTTTATGGATCTTATTTTATACGTTTCAATATTTTATGGAACCAAAGTTGAAATATTTTTTTTTAGTGACTGTTAGTGAACTAAATTATGTGTCGAAAATTAATTTTGTAGTATGCCATCATGGAAAAAATTAGATAATATTAAAGGGGAAAAAACTATCATAATTATAATATAAAGCATTGTAATATATTAAGTAGAGTTATATAGAGTCTCATAATTAGATTGTGTTATTTTATTATATATATGTTGTGGTCAATCGTTATTTATTGCTGTCTAGGAGACCTATCCTAAATTATATATATCTCAGAATCAAATCACATTTAATATCCATTAACGTCAATCACTGGAATTATCCATCAACTATTCGCGACGTAAAATACCGATTTCAAATTTATGTTATTATATGTGTGCGGTACAAATACGCAGTCTTTGAACCTAATAATAACATGTTACCACAACGGCACAACAGCTTTTTCCATAATATCGATCTAATCAGTGATAACGAACCGTTTATCATCACGAGAGGCATAAGTACAGGATCATCGTCAACATAATATTATTCAATTAATTACGACCACAGGATTACCTTGATAAAAAAAAACTCAACAATAATAAATTATATTTTATTTCCGAAATCATATTCTTTCAGTTTTTATCACGACTCACCTGATGTGATGTAAACTGCGATCGTCTAGATCGGACGTCCGCAGTGGTGCCATTTAGGGTGTCGCAGCCCGCAGGGTACCTATACGTTTTTCATTTCTACTATAACTTTAGTTATCTAAGTTATGTATTATAGTTACGTAGGTATTTAAGATACAACGCCAGTTTAAAAATAATAATTAGTAAAAATGATAAAATGTCGTACAATAAATTATGTGCAAAAATCGTCTTCAATATTAATTATTTTTAATTTCTTTTAATTTTAATTTATTATTCGTAAATAATATTTGTTTTTTATTCTATTACCTTTATAGATTATTCAAATAGTTTTATTTAAAACTGTTTAAAAATCAGTGCTTTGATGAACTTTTTTGAATAAAAAACACATTGCAGTATAATATGTTTATATAATATAAAGTTTGGTGGATATAATTTTAAAGTATTATAAAAAATAATGATTATTTTATATAATAAATTATAAATCAGATTGAAAACCACTGAAAAAATTAATATATTTATTCGACTGGGGACGAAATTCTTTTTAGTTGCTTTAATATTTTATGCTGGTGCCAGTACCCAGCCGAAATTATAGCGATTCATAAAACAAAATATAATACAATAAATAGTTAACACTTCATAAAGTATTGAGTAACTTATTGTTATGTAATTTTAAGATTACATATTTTATCGGGGGCATAGCCTATAATATATAAATACAAGAGTCAAGAATTGTCAAAAAAGTAACGTTCAGAAAACTGTTATTAAATGAAAAGACTAAAATATGGGATGACATTCACAGGGAAAGCGATGGGGTCGTATTATGGTTGTGGCAGGTAAGTTTGTACTCCATGTCAAAATAAGAATGATTTGACTTTTGTGACCCGGTGGTTGAAAAGTTTGACAAACCTAAACATTTTGCAGCCTTTTCTTAAAACTGAAATGTCACCCCCGATTAAGTGTATTCAATAGTTATGATAGGTAATTTAGAAATATTGACCGAGATCAATGACGTCGATCGCCTTGTGTGCATCAAATATTTATTAATAAAATACAATAATTGTGTGGGTGTTTGTAAGCGATTCACAGTCAAGTATACCGCAATCGTGGTTCTGAAATTTGGTGCATGGGAAATTCTATACCCAAAGGACAAAGAATGTACAGTGCGGTGCACCTCGAAGACAATTTTTAAATTTTAAATTTTTCTACGCGGGCTCACTGCACACGGATTTATTGGCTCGGAAAAAATGAATAATATCAGCTGGTACATACATTTACAGTCTTCATTAACTACATCGTTGGTTGCATAAAATAAAATAGTTATTATTACAATTTTGTATATAATTTTAGACCCATATTTTAAAATTGGTCAAAACCACCTAAATGATTGTGTTAAATATATATGTTTGTAGTTTACCATTTAACGGAGTTTAAGACGGGATAAATCCGCTGGAATTATACAATATTTATCACGAGGGAAACTCCGTGCAGGATCAGCTAGAAGAATGTTCAGCGGTCTGAATCAGCAGAATGTTTCTGTTTGTTCGTTTGTCCTCTATTTACTCAACAACTACTGAACCGTTTTCAATAAAATTTATATCAATATAGATTCCTATTGAGACTCGGTGGAGGGTGCTTATAGCTTATAGCTATAATAACCCCTAAATGCGTTGCTATAGGGTGGCTTACACAATATTTATATATAAAAATGAATGTTTGCCTGTCTGTGTGTGTGTATGTGTCCTTTATGCATTCCTAGACGGCTGGACCGATTTCGATGCAACTTTCGTGTGTGTTTGAGTGGTTCCCGGGATGATTTATATTCACAATTGGACCCGGTAGATCCGACCGGGGAGGTGCTCAAACTGGGGTCTTGAGATTAACGGGGGAAATTTTTGTTTATAATTGGTTTCTATTGGTATTATAGGAGAAATAATTAGTAGAAATTGGTATTTACTATTTTATCGGTTTCATCGGTTAATCGAGCAGAGCAGGTGCAAACATGCATCAAATCGAATATTCTCACATTGTCTACCGGGGGAGGCTGAGTTGCACCCAAAAGGAGTTGAAAATCTAAATTTTTTAAAGAGTTTTGTAATCTTCTATAGAAGTAACGAAGTGCTTGGGATCAGCTAGTAATAATATAATTAATATCCACCGAAATTATTTAATTTGTCTCTGGCAACGCCGTACAGGATCAGGTACGATATGATACGTAATATTATGACGGTGTCCGCTGAGTATTTCAGAAGACTGTGCGGAACAATATAATATCATTGTATACAGCGCGTGCTTATCCATATAAAACAAATACACAGCACATTTTTATCTTATCTAGATAAATAAAACTGTTATCTGATTATCAGCAGTTAATTAGATAGTATTTTTTTTATTAATTTCACATGTTTTTTTTCCGTTTTTCTATAACTTTTAATACCTACTTATTTGAAATTTAAAACAACGCGCCATCCACAAAACGTAGGTCCCGCTTTTCGACAAATCGTGTTAAAAATGATTTTATTTATTTTTTGTTCGGCTACAAGACCCATTTACGTTAAAAAATAATAATTGCACTGCATTTTAATATTATTTACTTTATTGATAATATTATAATATTATACAATTTAAAAATATTATTATTTATTTTTTTTTAAATGGCGCCCTTCTAGATTAACTTTTAGAGAGTAGCAACTCATTAACAAATTTAGATTAGGAATGAACAAAATGAAACAAAAAAAAAATAATAAATAAAATCAAGTTGATTACCCTCCTAGGGCTATCTTTGAATTTCTCGTCCCGCTTTTACAGGATTTTTGTTTAATAATACATGCGTATTACTTATTTTTACTTTTAAAAATTAGCAAGTCGGCTAAAAATATAATAATGGCCAAAAAAGTAATAGCTTTTATTCCAACAAAACAAATAAAATTATTTTTTATGTTTGAAGAAGAAACTTTCTCTTGTGAAGGGACAGTTAGTTATTTATACAACAACAATATTAATGTTAACTAACTAACAACTATAGTAATAATAAGCGCATTGAACATTTCCATTTAAAATAATTCACAAAATATTGATTATAATTTATAATATTAATGCCAAATATGTTTTGTGGCGTATATTGTGGTAATAATTATTTGCCTTTAAGTGTAGTCATTATGGTGTTATGTTAACATCGAAACGGTGTCCACGTCATTTGAACTATATTGTAACGTGACCTTTGTAAAAATTTAACGAATAATGTTATGGGTTTGGAATTCAGCAAAGCCGGCTTGAATACGAAACGTTAACAACAAAATAAAATGAAACCCACGTGATCCATCCGCAAAATAAGAAATAATATATGAACTTCCAAACGGAATTCTCTGGTCGAAATATCTACCTCACACACCAGCTACGTCGTATACACGATTAATGGTAGTAGGTACTATATTATCTTTAACCGTGCTCGATATTATACCTAACTCTAAATATGAATTTTTAATTGAATACCAATTTTGGAGAAAATAAATAAATTCTCATCGAGAAATAGACACCGTTTACATTGAACTGTGTTTAATTAGAGCTCAACCGGCAACCATGGTTAGGGTCATATAAAGTAATTAAATAATTCGTTGAGGTTATGCGTTGTTGTTAAGCAAAAATATGCACTGAATAGCTGCTTCAACACACGAAAACATTATAATTTTAATCTGAGCATCAAAAATTAAACTTAACCTTTATTTTAGTTTTACTAAAACATAAATGTTATCATGATCATTTTTTTTTTTTGGCGGATGGTAACATTTTAAAATTCTTAAATATCATAAATACTTTTTTCTCACTCCCTTTCAAAAAGTTACAATTGCAAGACAGACGATATTACAAATGTACCTACTTTGGAATTTTTTTTTAAATAACCTATCTTCATACTAATAATAATAATAATAATAAGTTTATTGTAACATCAAACATTTTTAACATAAAAATTTACTTTATGAGTACAATATTGCAGCAACCCCCGGCAAGCAAAGTTTGTCCAGAGGGAAAAGTTCTTAAAAATATAAATAAGAGAACAATATAATAGAATTAAATGGTTCAGAATACATATATAGAGACAAATATAGGAATAGGAGTAAGGTTTATTCCGTTTTAAAGTAAAGTCTTAAAAAAAGAATAAATTAATGTAAAATGTAATAGATATTTTATATGGTAAATAACAGAATAAAGTAATAATAATTACGAAAATATGAAATATAAGTGACATTATAAGATAAATTAAATTTATGCACCAACTAAATCTAAAAGTTTAATATATTTATTAAAGGTAAATAGATTATTAAAATTTTTTTTATTTAAATTAACAGAAATACACAATTTTTGGCCAACATAAAATACACTTTTTCGTCTATAAACTATTGCATAATCTGCCAGTAAACGTATATTAATATTTTGTTTGAATCTAGTTCTATGTACACGATCAAAAATAGGAATTAAGTGTTTATGTTTACATAGCTGGATTAAAACAGAGACACTATTACGTGATACTGTGTATTAATATATCTGTACATTTTTGTAGTCCTATTATAATATTGTGACGATCAAAGTGGTCTTTTTTATAATGATTCTTCAATTATTTGGAAGTCGGTTGCCAAGAAAAAATATATTACGATTTTATTATTTTTCAATTGGATTTAGAGGGGAGGGTGCTTGAGGTCTCAGTTTCCAGTACCTATAGTTTCAAAGAATGTAACCAGTTTACATCGAGGTTGCGTTACAAATCTAATGATAAATACATATAATATAATCATATGTATGATATAATATTATGTATACCGTAAAAAATAATAATTTTTCATTTCTAATATTGAATGTCTTCGGCGGAAACACGCGCTGTCCAAAATGAAGAAAACAAGTATTATAGGTATAGTTACAACAGCGGCCGTGACGAAGTTTAACTATACGAAACGACTGTTCTAGTGAAATAACGAACACTGCTTATATTATTAATGTGTATTTTGAGATTGATTCGTATCGACACGTAACACAACGTAATTTTCCAATGATAATAATATTAATATGTGTCCGAGTATCATGACCTAGAACTCGCGCCGGTCATCGAACCGTTATATTATGGCAATAATTGAAAAAATAATATTTTAATCGCACAAACATAATAATATAATATTTATAATGATTAGAACCGTTAATGTTAATATTATATTTCACGTTCGCGAAATCTATCTCGGAATTTCCCGCGGCGACTGCTGCAGTTATAATTTATATTCAATCCTCCACGTCGATCTTTGGCCGGAAGATTGTACATTGTAACGCCGCGACGTTATCGTGTCTGTCGTGGAGGTAGATCGGCCGCGATCGTACGCGATCGATAACCGATCTACATAACGACTCGCGTGCCCGACCGGCCTGCAGACGCAGTTCGCACGCCGAACCGGACAGTTTTGTAAATTTTAAAATTATTATTACAATTTAATATAGCTGTTGGTGGTTCGAGCTGTTTGACCGACGTCTCGCCATGGAGAACGCAACGAATATCCACTACACGACCATAACGTCCAACTATTCGTTCTCGTTGTTTAAGGTAATGATATTATTATACGCCCTCGTAAGCACTACCTATGAACGAAAAGTCTTCGACGGTCTCTGCGCGAACGTTTTCAAAACGTTCTCGACATAGGACTTGAGAAATCAGTTCGACACATGTCGTGGCTGGTATTAGTGACGACTTCACCTGGTTATCAATATTCTTTTTTTCAGGAACTCAGCAGTTCTGTTGAAGGCAACGTTTTCGTGTCCACGTACAGCATACAGTTTCTGTTGCTGCTCCTGGCCTTTGGATCCAAGTCTAAGACCAACGATCAACTCAAGACGGTCTTACATCTGTCCAAAGACAAACAACCGAATTACGAAAACATCAAATCGATAATAACAAAACTCGAGGTATGTAAAAAAAAATATCCTCAATCTATAACGTGGTTATAGTGGTATTCAATATTTTAAAGTTATGAAATTATTTAAAAATGTATAATCATCAATAATTTGTAACTTTTAAATACAGTTTACGAAGTGGGATGGACTAGGAAGTACTTTTCAATGTATAGTAATTTTATGGCTTTATATAAATATTACTAATAATTATTTCCATTAGTTCAAACAAAATTAGATGGAATTGTATTTTTTCGTTTGATATTTACTTTTTGTAATAAAAAGTTCTTTTATAAATGATTCAAACAAAATTAATGAAATAGGCATTATACACCTATCCTTTAAATATTCGTAAATATTAGTATATTTTTGTAATAATTAGTAAGACGTTGAATACAATAAAAAGTAAAATATTCAATAGTATAGTTGATTTTATTAACCATACGTTGTACGTAAAATTAAATAATACATGATATAAGAATTATTTTCTTCTATCAAATGTCAAATATAAAATATAATATGAAAATATTTTTTTAGTATGATGATTAGGTTGATAATTAGTAATTCATCTTAATAAGAAATTAAATTAATACATATTCTTAAAAGAAATTATATAATAGAAATTAGCAATTTGATGAGTCATTCGTTTTTAATGAACGGCACGTCTCATAAAAAATATTAGTATTTATCAGTGGATATTAGATAATGTACCTATAAATAGTTTATTTAAATTATTAATTTCATGATAAAATTCAAAATAATAAAATAACGCGATTCTCAATATTCAAACAAAAAATTTAAATCCTCGTAATATTATAAAAAAAAGGTTTTATAGTTTTAAAACAAAAAAAAAAAAAAATTGATTCAGAAAAATATCTGTTGGTTAAACAATACTCTGCAAAAATGTATTGTGCATTGAACATTGAAGCATGAACGATTTTATTTATTTAAATTTATATTTTTTTGAACTGTGTTTACATCAGTTTAATATTTTGTAATCAAGTGTATGTCAGTTATTGATTTTTTTATGCAGTTTCTTTTACCAGTTTTTTTTTTCTGTTCATAGTTTCAGACAATTAGTTCATTATATTTTTGCTTTGGCACACTAATTAATAACGACTGGAAAGTATATAGTTGAATTAATTATTCTTAGGTCCCCGGCCATTTGACCGTCGCCAATGGAATTTTCTCGGACAAAGCATTCAGTTTAAATCCTGAGTACACGAAAAATACTCAAAAGTACTTAAACTCTGAAGTGAGAAGTGTTGATTTCTCCGGTAATCCTACGTCCGGGGAGTTGGAAGTAAACAAATGGGTCAATAGCAAAACAAATGGGAAAATTTCGGGAATTTTCAAACCAGGTAATAATCGAATAATTATTATAGTTGTGTACTGTTTCGTCGATGGAGTCGTCCACTAAAATAAAATATGTTCTTGTGGCCTATAATAATGATATTATAATAATATACCTTCAGGAGACATTAAAAAGGAAACTGTTTTGGTTTTGGCGTCGGCCGTACACTTCCAAAACTTGTGGAAAAAAGAATTCGCGGAGACGAAGAATGCGAGCTTCTGCCTCACGGCTACGAAACACATCGATATCAAAATGTTGCACCAAACCGGTCACTTCAAATACTTCAAAGATGATCACCTCAAGTTTGCAGCCGTCGAAATACCGTACAAAGTACGACTATTACGCAAACATTAATATTATTGAAAACGTTAGAACCCTCTATTTTCTCGCAGCTCCTAAATAACCACTATCGGGTTATTTTTCCCCTGGGGTTTAAGAGACCGGGGGGTTACAATCTTTGACATTTCCTAGATATTGTTTCAAAATTATTTCAAAATTAATACGTTTAACATATTATTTGGTGTTCGGGGGACGAAATTGTCGTTGAATTGTTACACGGTTAAATCCTAATAGATTCGGAAAATAGATAGTTTTCCCCCAGTTTTAATTTCCTAGATATATTTTCCTACTCTCGCGCTTAGACACGTGCCCACCCACCCCTAGTCAAATACCCTAAACATTCACCGCCCCGAGTTTGAATCACTGTCGTTTTATTGCATAATAATATACTAATCGAGTCCTGTAACAGGCGGGAGGTTACGAGATGCTGATCATATTGCCGGACAAGATGGACGCTGTAAAAGACTTGGAAAACGTGTTCCTCAAGAAATCCAAAAACTACGCGCACTTGCTGAGCAACATGACCATACACAACGTCGAGTTGGACGTACCGAAGTTTAAGTTTGAATCCGAAATGGATCTCGAAAAAACCATGCGGAAAGTGAGTGTACAACACATACCTAGTTATATGCGTGCGTTTACTTTGCATTTGATGATTCGATTGGTAAATATAAAAATTTCGTTCGTACGTGCAAAACCACCTTGACGGTGTTGTCGGCGGCCGTCGAGTTTTACGGGTTTTTTTTTTTCTATTTGACGCACACGCTCGAGACAATGTTTTTTCTTCTTCAGTTAACAAACAGGAAAATCAAATCATTTTATAAGAGTTGTTTATTTCGATAAAATCAAGTCGGAAGGTCATGTTGTTGTTTTTTTTAGTGATATCTATACAGCGCTCCACAATGGTTTCCATACAGATATCTGTCAAATCTACTAAACGTTTTAATTTGTTTTTAAACTAAAAAAATAAAGCGAAAAATGAAAAAAAAAACATTCCTATAATAATATTCTAGTACAATAGTTATCCAGGAACCGTTCGATTTAGATTTTCCTTTGAGTCTGTCGATTTGAATGCAGAGTTTAAATATTTTCTAGCGGAATTTACATTAGTCAGGTCATTAATAATAATATGTAATACATTAATTTAAATGTATTATATATTTTGCTATGTGAATGTCGTGGTATATCAGAGAACATTGTATCGACTCAACTTTGTAACCATGTTATCATGTCTATGATACTGTAGCTAAGTCATTAATTTTAAATATTATTTAACTTATTCAAATAAAAATTATATTTACCTACTTCAAACTGATATACATCTAAACGGGTTTTTCGATAAACATGACAATATTATAATTTATTATGCAGAGAATATATTTTAAATGTTTGTGTACCTACATATTTTTCACAGCTTTTCATAATTTAATATTTGATGCACAGAATTTTTTTTAACGCATAAAAATTGATCCCTTGTGGATCTAACCATTTTATTAATTTACTTTTAGTAAATATCATATCGATTTCCTCATCATAGTATTATTAATAATTGTTGATTCGATTTTCCCGTCGTGTCTAGATTACCTAATCTATCATTATTAAAAATGTTTTAAGCATAATATACTGCTTGTCTTTACGTGCATAGAAAACTTGATTGTACTCGAGTAGATAATCTATATATTATTATATAATGTTATAATCGTGTATAGTAAAATAAAACTTAGACATTGATCGAAGACAACGAAAAGATATAAAAGGTTAGATCAGGAAGGTCGGTACATTGAGATTGTATTCTATATGAGTTATTAATAATAAATTCGTTATACTAAACTTTGTAAGTATTTAAGACGCTTACCATTGTCGATGAAATTAATTTTCAAATCTGTTCGACTTCAGGACGAGTAAAATAATTTTCAATCTTATCGATTCACTGAAACTTTTCTATTTAATAAAATACTAATTAATTTAACTGTTCGTTCATATTTTACTTTAATTCATAAGATATGAATTATAGTTGAAAGATCTTTAATCTATCTGTTAATTTATGTTAATACGGTTGAAATAAACAATGTGTTGGTTGCAATTTCGAGTACCTACGTTGTGATAACATATATTTGTTTTTATAGTTTTAACATTATCCAGTCAGCTTTTTATAACGTCAAGTGTATACTTATAGAGAAAGTAATTTTTTGAAAAATATGCTAGGTTTTCATTTTTATATTTGCAAACCTTTCAACATGTTTTACGTTTTATGCCTTCGAATTAAAAAGTTATTCAACGTATTTTTAGTTTTAGTTTTTTGTATTTTGTACAGTTATTACTATTTAGTATTTATAAATAGGTACTACATAACTACATTTCTTGAAATGTATTTTATACTAAAAGTATAGTTTCAAAACTTATTATTCTCGAAGAAAATAGTAATTATAATATTATATCAAGGTCTCGATTTTTACAATTTGATAAAATAACAATCTATTGTATCAATATTGTTTTGATTCCTAATGAACTCTATTGTTTCTTAAATAATTTTAAAATGATTTTAATGTAGTCGATAAATGAAAACACATAGTATATTATTTTGAGTTAATTTTTGTAATTTGATATGAACCTAAGATTATGTTATCTGATTTTTTTTTTCATATTGAAAAAATGAAACGTTTTGTTTATGTCCAGGGAGGGGAGCATTTATCTTTATTTTAAATTTCTTAGTTTATTAAAAAAAAAACCTTTTCATTTTAATATAAAATATTATGCTGTAGGTAGTATATATATATTAGTATATTACCTAAAATATATTTTTGTCGATTTTGAATTTGATATAATCATAAAATATCGTTGATATAATATTAATGTTTCTATCACAAGGCGTTGTCCATATTTAAGAAAGATAATATGTATAATGTATACAACAACGATTTTCCGAATAAAATATTCAATTTTTTCGCGATACCTAAAAATATTATTCTTATATTATTATCATGTGTAGGTGACCCAAAATAATTAGTTTGCCACCTTCAGGTTGAGAACTACTACCCAGTGTACCTATGTAATATTTTTTTCGTGATTCATCTAAATAATATTTTTACCACGGATTTTAAATCATACCGATGTTGTTTATTTTTTCCATTGGTGGCAAAACTATACATTTTTCGATAACCCGTATATTTTGTACTATTCGGTATGTATTTTGTTCGTATTATTTATTTAAATCGTGTGAATTGTCTGTTCGGTACAACTTCGGCGTAATGACTGTCAGTCGACTGCTCAAATAAACGTCGGCGTAAGCAATATTACGCGTAACTAATTTAGTATTTACAATGTTCACCAAGTCAACATGATCATATATTACAATATTAGGGACGAGATACATTTAGGATACTCTGAATCACGTCCGTTTCCAAAATCAAACGAAATATTATAATTGTATAATAATATTTATATACGTTCTGCCTATAATGCCCAATTATAATATATAGACCGTCAACAAACTATTAACTGTGTTCTCATAAGATTAATAATTGCCCACACCTACTGCCGAAATAACGTCTCATTATATCAAACCACACAATTTTATTTTGTTTTCGACAGTTGGGTCTAACCGAAATGTTCTCGCCGACTGCCGATTTCTCCGAGCTCAGCTCTTCGGGTGCCGGCAAGTTGAGGGTCAGCAGCATGAAACACAAGACTTACGTGGACGTCAACGAAAAAGGCACGGAAGCCGCGGCCGTTACCGGTAAGTCCTTGACGTTGTTCGAAATATTTCGACATTTGTACACTTGTTTTTTCGACTTAATCATACGATTTTGCCACAGGTGCCAGCATCGAGAACTACAATCTGGCATACATTCCGAAAGACATCAAGAAAGTCAAGTTCTACGCGTGTCATCCGTTCTTGTTCATCATCAAGAAAGACAAAGACATCATTTTCATGGGTAGACTGTCCAACCCGACAGCGTAAAGCTCAATACCATCATTGACATCACAATGCAGTGATACGTATTTTATAATAACGAGAGACTTGTATAATGCCTAGAGATAAGATTTCTACGATTGTTTTTACATCGATAATAATATCATAATTGTAACGACGATCGTAATTTTTATAAGATATATATATATATTTTTAAAGAGTCAATAAATATATAGAACGAACAATTGTAGGAAAGCAAATTTATTATTATTGTGTGTGTCAAAAACATTATATATTTATAATTTTGGAATCGTATTGCTGTCAAATAATTATACTGTCGTTTATGTTTTTATTCATAATATTTCATAATTATTGCGATATTATATACGGTCAGGTGGGGCAAGAGCCTAACGAGGTTAGTGCCTAATCGGGTTATAAAAAATACAATTTTTTTTATTTCAAAGTTTATTTTATGAAAATTATGAAGTTGCACACTAATCTAAAATGTTAGTTACATTGTGGTTACATTCGGAGAAGCCGTCGCAATCAAAAAAACAAGTTTGATTGTTTTCTAAAAATTACTTCTTACGAATACCCCCGAAAAAAACTAAAAAAAAAACCTTGAAAATTATTGACCTAGAAATAATCGGACGGATTTAATGGTGCTTAGAAAGTTATAAAATATGAATTTTTAATATATTACAACGGGAAGTAATAAATATTTATAGACTTTTAAAACTAACCGTTTTTAGTGTAATGGTTTTAATGGAAATATTATCATTTCGAAAAAACAAATAAGCGAACAAATAAGCAGGTCGTATAAGCACTGCAATACGCGCAGTTTGAAATATTATTGTATCGACTGCGCTTAAAAGATTTACGCGAACAGTCCAGAGTAGTAGTTATATCGTTAATGCTCAAAACAAAAACAAAAAAAAAAAATGAAATCGTAAAACTTATAGCTTCGGTGCAGTGCTTAGAATACTAAAGTCACGATGTCGTGTTCAGTGAATTATATTATGGAAGCAATTTTAGACTTCATAATAAAACGTTTTATTACCGTTGCCCGTTGATCGATTTTTTTTGTATTTTTGTTTTTTTTTTTTTTTTTAAAACAAATTACTATCCATGCGCGTATAAATTATCTCCGTCGACGCATAAAAATCGAAATTTTCGGCGATAAAAGTAACGGAGAAAACGTTTCGCCCGTCCGCCGGAGTGAGCCGAAGCCGCTTCGTTTAGGTGTTATATTGTATATTGGAATATTATTATACTTACTACACAGCTCGCGCATAAAATACACGTCGAATAATCGTGATGTCCCGTACGTGAGAGCAGCAGTATTTTTAGCCCTCACAATTATTAATGTTTTAGTCTTATCGTGCAGCCGTCGATGATATTATACCTAATTTGAATATTTGAACGCCGAAAAACGCGACGAGTTTCCGAAAACGATAACATCGTCCTCTCTACAGCGTCTCGATATGCGATCGCTCTGCGTGTTATACACATAATATATAGTACGTACCTATTCAAAGGCGGTCGAATGTAATTTTCACGGGTAGTGGGGGGGGGGGGGGGGGGTGTGACTGATTTTTAACACGCACTATTCGATCGTTAAAATGAATATAATATTTATATATTACAATAGTCACGGAGGGATCTGTTTCCCTCACCCCCTCCCCAACTGTTTGACCACCACTGCATCTTATTCGGTATAATATAATTATAATGTATCTGGTCAGGACGCACGTAATTACACCGGTTCGTCAGTCCAAAATTTTCTCGATAAATCAAAAAACGTATAAATGTAATATTTTAACGCGTTATCACCTGTTTACAGACACATACTATAATGGGTGTGAAAATAGGGGAGGGTTAAAATAATTTTTACCACAAACCCTCGAGAGTTATCGTCCACGTGTGACATATTCTGTTCATTGAAATTTTACAAACGTATTGTCGAATCAATAAAACAGGTGGATAATTTTTTAAAGCGATTAAATTTGAAAAAAAAAAATCAAAATCCAAACTACAATTATTAGTGATTATTGTGTTGAATAAATTGCCCGGAAAAATCGGAAGTTCTAATTCGAAACATATATGCGTGAGTGCGGTATAGCATCGCCGAGCCCATTCCCTCGATTTGCGCTTAGGTGGCCAAATTATTATAATATTATTATAATAGGTCTCTAAGGGAACATCAGCTGACGAAACAGACCTTTTTGAATCGAATTTTTATAATATAATCATCGGCGGGGAGTGACCAATAATATAATATAATAATATTAAATTATCAGAATTCGTTTGCAGTGAATCGTAATATTATTTTGTCAAAGAATTTCACCATCGGATGCGCTAACGGAGATGGGTTCGCCGCGGTTTCGATAAGTTAATATGACATTATTATTATTATGTGAAGAACAAATCAAAAAGTAGCATAGGTCGTAGGTGGTCCTGTGCTTTATTTTTTTTTTACGAGTGTGGAGGTGGTTCGTAATGATTTCATCCGAAAAAATTGTGTGTGCGACACCGACCGATAATATTGTTGCCGCGCACTATAATTTATTTCCAGGAGGTGTTTGTAACGACGGACGGTATTCTGAAGACGTTCTGCAAGCACGTGACTTATGCTAATCAAACGTACCTGAAATAATAATAATAATAATACCTATGTTACCTAATCAACCGAAACCAGTGGCCGTTGTCGGTCATCGTTACGATTCAATGATGTTTAATTCATCGATATGTATATATTATGGTATATTAATAACCAACATCTAACCTACGGAAAATATGAATTTATTATTAGACGTTTCATTCAATCGCACGATGATGATGCAATACGATTTCTGCGCGAAGAGTAAAATGTCAAACGAATATTAAAATATTTTTTTTTCGCAAAGAATCGACTATATTATATTTTTAAAGACCAGAAAAAAAAATAAATATAGGCCTTTTCTCAGGAACATTAATATCAGCATCGAATCAGAAAAACCCAATGAATATATTTCAATATACATTTTACGAAAAGCGTCAACCGTGTTTTCTTTACCATTCAGTTTGTCTATGGTCAGGTCGATATAATATTATACATGTACGGTTTTTCATCCGTCGTAAAGTATTTCAACATTTATTTTCGTATAAATATTTTTTGTCATAAAAAAGGTTTACTAATATAATATGTACTGTACTACTGTGATTATTTGTATATTGTAAAAAATAATACAAATTAAAATATTGTCACCTAATAATAAATAAATATGAAAACATCGTAAACATACGGACGTATAAAAATCGCATTATCATGAAGTGTTATTTTTGTGGCAGATGTAAATTCCCGCCTAGAAAAATACTCCCGCACACTTGCGGTATACGTGAAACAAAGTACACCCATGTTCATCCTGATTCACCCAGCATGCTCACCGACCGCCGTCTTATGAAAAAATTGAAATTGAAATATTCTTGATATATTTTTTGTTTTTGGAAAACTCAATATAATATTAAGATAATTATGTTAATTTTATAGCTTTTTATTCACAAAAAAAATTTGATCAATAAAATATCAAAAATGTATTTGATATATTTTTTTTATACTTACACGTTATACGACATATTATGGCAGCCATTATTCGAATTTAACACCATAAATCATGCAATTACAAATATTTTATATTTAATCCCAAATTTTGTTAAAAATTAACTTTTTAACTTAACTTTAATTTTTAACAAGTTCATATGCCCACCTTTGCCTATATCTTGCGCCGTATGCCCGTATGTCAATGTGGAGAATTTCAGCACAGGCGAATGCGTAAAATAAATTGGCACATTCTGAAAGGCTATTAATAATTGTGAGATTAGTTTAATTGACATTGAATTGTATATTAATTATTTATCACAAAAATCCACATGCGATGTTGAATCCAATAATCCATCGATATTACGGTCCCTTTTCGCATTTGTGTTCCGTTTAAATCTACCTAGGTACGCCATGCTGGCCATCTCAAGTCTGTTTGATAGGACAACGCGTTTGATTGAAGTCAGTAATATACGGCAACTTTTCCCGAAAATATCATCGGAAGCGACCGCCAACAGTGTAGGAGTTTATGGCACAACATCTACATGATTTGTAAATTTTTCAACTTAGATTGGACAAGGTTGCTCAACAGTTTGAAAAAATCCATAGTATTGCGACATAACTGTCGTGCGAAAATAAAAGTTAGAATTAGTAGTTAAAGCGACCATTATAATATTATAATAATAATATAATACATAGTACGTTTATTTATCGTACTAACCTTACACGAATTTAAACGTGCTTAAAGAAGAGACAAAATCGTTTGGAATTCTGATTTTTATAATTTAGTTAACGTTGTGTTATTATTTTATGCGATTGCAATAATGTCTTATTAATTTAAAAATAAAAATATGATTTAATTTATAATCAAGTTTAAAACAAATATTAGGTACCCCGCTTGGAGGAAATATTTTTCTCGAAACCGTGTAAGTTTTCGATAATGAAAAGTAGGTTATCTGTGTGTTTCGATAATTAGGGCAACTACAACTGCAATGTTCATCCTGCACCGATTCGAAGACGGCATCGTACATGAACAATATGTAGCGGAACGTGGACCAATGGTGTGCAGCGATTCACTGCGTATTTATTAATTAATTAGTGCGTGCACCACGCTGTACAACAAAAAATGAAACAAAAAAAATATTAGAAAAAAATAGTTAAAACTAATTGTTAGCAAAGAAGAAGTTAAAAAAAAAAAATCAGAAAACCATTTCCAACCGTACACGAGTATTCCACATTCCACAATATGCCACGATGTAATTCTTTAGGAGATGCGGTCATAATTACGACTTGATTCACTGTAGTTTTCAGCGTCCGTTAACAATCAAAGTTGTACTATCTGTAATTATGATATTATTCAAGTGAAGAAATGTTTTAAATTTTAAGTACTATTAACTTTCAAATGTATTCTGAAGTTTGACGTGCTCGAAGACGAGGACCAAATATACAGAGTAGTAATAATTGCAGATGGACGTTAATTATATTATTGTCCCAACCTTTACGAGACAAACTGTCGTCAATCGACTTTATTCGTAACGATGTCTTTTTTATGAAATAATGTTAAATAAAAAATGTATTTTGATTTAAAATAAAGTTATAGATTAAACGTTATCCATTTATGCATTGTGCATATTTTATATAATATATACAATAAATTAATATTAAAATATAATATAATAGTACCTAAATTGATAATAATATAATAATTAGGACACAGATAATATGATAGAGTAATGAGAGAGGAATAATAATAGACTATGGAATATTATACTGTGTAGTATGGCAGCGAGAAGAGTAAGGACTAAGGAGGGAATTTATTGACGTAGTCAGATTTGAAAGAAATTCTCATATAGCGATGTACTATAAGGTAATATGATAGTATTGGAGACAGCAGCAATGGAATGCATAAGATATAATTTCATTTACAGGGCAGAGTTGGGAAAGGACTCCAGGGTTTTTTTTTCGAGGGACGAGGTGGTTCGACTGATTGGTACTATGCGAGGCACTCGAGGACGGCTTTGTATGTTGGAAGTCCTTTGTAATTGGAAGTCCCTTCACATAGGGATCACTTGGCTCGGCTGCTCTCGTTTTATTGCAACACTCGTCTGAGAAGTGCGATCTTCTCCGAAATCGACGCAATCATGATTACAGCGTACTTCGAGGTGTGTCCATAAATCTGGCTGTCATTATACACCGTGGCGGACTTGGTATTGTAAGGTATTTCCACCTCGATCGCGGTGTATGATATATTATCGGATGGGATAGATTGAGAATATCCTTGTTATAATAATTATCGTCTGCAGGAATTCAGGATCGAGGGAGACGGAAACAGAAGAAGCATTTCCTCGTCTATTTTCACGTTCGCAACACGTTGGACCGAACCACAAGTATTATTGCCTAACGAGACTATTTTTCATGAAATTCTACGAGTCGTCGATATCTAGTGGAAAATTAGTTTAGGAGTACCGATCATTAGCATAGTCCGCGGACAACTGTGGCTGATATCGAATGAGGATGCACTGTACGTAAACAATATCGAGTAGGCGGTATGGCGTGCGCTGATTGGCCGATTATTTTTTTGAATTTGTTATTGTTTGATAATTTATAAATGAAAATATTTATATTTAATATGTAGACACAATTGTTTTACATTTTTTCTCTCGAATAGGCGTAGCTATATATATAATAATATTATGCTATTTAATTGTTTTCTAAATATCTTTAATAATACCTTTATTCAATGATTATATTAATTGCGAACAAAATATTATATAGGTTGATAATAATGTGTACGAAATAAAAATGTTGTCTTGTTCTGACAACAAATTCGTTTGTATAATAACTCTGTGCTTTGTAATCGTATGCTTACAAACGAATACCACAATTCTGTGATCACGACTCATATTAGAGAGTGATGGGTGTAGTTACTTGTAAATCCGTTCCCAATTAAAAATAATTCATTTTTAGATGTCAATTTTTAATAATTTTTTTCTTATTTGATAAGTTCCCGATACATTATTATATGTTTCACAACTAACAATTATTTGATACTGCATCAACAGAAAACATTATATTTTTTTTTATTAGGAATCGACTGCTAAGGTTATTAGCTTTATAATGGTTTACATTTTACGATTTTTTATTCATACATTATTGATAAGATTTCAGGGGTATTATATAGGTATAATATTTATTCTTTTCAGAGACATTCTAATATTACCTATAACTATCTAGGCTTATAATATATTATAAAATATAACTTCGTTTCATTCGTGATTTTTATTTAAAATAAATGAAATCTAAAATTTTTAGCTACATGTTGAGAATATTCATCATGATAATAACTTTTATGTCTTGGAAACCTAAAAAAAATATTATGATATTTATAATATTGTATTATAGGTACACGAGAATACACTTTGTATAAAAATTTGAAAAGAAAAACTTAATTAGGCGCCTACGTATTAATATATTATTTTAAGCTTATAAGCTATATAATAAATAATTATTTTTTAAAAAAAAAACAACAAACATCGTGCATTTAGATATAAAATTTAAATTTAAATAAAAGAATAATAAATTAAAATACAATACTTGGTAAATAATTTATAATAAAGAAAGTTTGCAATTTTAATTTTTAAGTAGCTACACGCTATATAGACCATACATACTATACTTATAACTATATTATGTACGGCATGCACGAAAACTAATAGGAATAAAGGTACCACATAAGATAAAAGTAACCTCTGTTTAAACGTAAATACGTGGAACTGGGTCGCGGACCTTTTATGAAAGTATGTGGATGAAGTATGCTGCTTTTATCACGAAGTTAAAACAATATTATTTTAAATCATAAAAAATGGTTTTTGATTTATTATTTACTTGAAATCACCTTTGATGTACGACGAATATATTTTTATTTCTTAATCACGATTTTCTACGTCATACCTATTATTTTTTTCACAGTGGAGGAAATTCGTTTTAAAGTCCAGTTGTCCCGTTTCAGGAAGTCAGCGTGGGTCAAAATCATGCAGTGAATTGTGTGTACACGTTATTAAATTAAAATTTTTAATGTTAACTATGAAAAAAAAAAAATTATGAATTGATAAATGAAAAATAATTTACGCATTTTCAGGATTTTGAAGAATTTTGTCATCATTTTTAAATGCATATAAAAATAATCGTGCCTATGTATCTTTAATATTTTTGAACTGCTATTGAAATATCATGGACATCGTGAGGACTCTTGAGTTAAATTATCAAGATATTTTACTTAGTGAAAAAGTTATTATCGACAGTAGTTTGAAAAATTATCTCAAGGCTCAAAACGATTCGAAAATATTTCAAAATTATATATGGAAAATTATAATATTGATGAGCATTTCTGCTTTTATTCTGATTACTTGGTTTTATTTAAATTGGTGTCTTTGATAGATTTTAGTAGGTTTTAGATGTTTAGAAGTTTGTTGTTGAGGCATACATAATTCAGAGTCTCACAATTTGAGATGTATTTTTCCGATCTTACCGAAAAATGTATAATGACAAAACAATAATAAATATTATGACTTATTCTTAAACGTCAAATAAAAATAAAAATAAAAATTTTTTTTTATAATTAATTTCCAGATGACCTGATTCCTGATTACCTTATATTATAGTTTCGGCGCAAGAATATTGTAATATTCGTGTATTTTTTTATATGCAATATTAAAATTTGTACGTTACGGAAATTTAATTTTAAAGTTCCGATCACTAGAACTACAGCAGGTAACAGCTAACTACCATGCTCGATCGCGTCTGCACTTCCTCGAATTCGGTAGTATATACACAACATAATAACAATTTTGAGTAGGCGAGGCATTGACTATAATAGTACGCTGCGATTGGCCGACATTTTTTTTCATTTTGTTAATTTTTATTAAAATAATTATTTTGTAAACGAACATTTAATGAAAAATTTTAACGTAGTTGTGAAATAATATTCCATGAATTCCTAAAACGAGTTACTTATTAAAAATAAGCAGTAAAAATGATTTTTTCAAGAATAAGTATTTTTTTTAACTTTACTTTTTTAATTATTTTGAGAGTTGAGAATCGTGGTATACATTAGTTTGTCACGTTATTGCAGTTTTGGATCATAACATAGCCCAAAAATCTGAACTAAAATCAGATAATTCCAGACTTCACTTGCTCTGTCCTATAATCCGATCAAAATTATCTACTACCAGCGAAATTCTTTAAAAATTCGTAGGTACTAAGACAATACACTGGTCATATGGGGTTCAACTAAACTTTTAAATTTTAGAACGCTTAAGGCATTTCAGTCCATTTGTCTTCGTCAAATTGTCTCCTCTCCGTGATGTATATAACGAACAATAATCTCCATAAAGACCTCAAAATACCAACACTAAATCAGCTTGCAAAAAGTTATAGTACCTCTCACTTCACCAAAGTGTTCGAAATCACCATAATCTACTAATTAAACTTCTTTGCTCTCGCACTGTCTCCCGAAATCCCAACAGACGGCGAAACAGATGCTGGCCTAGGGACTTGTGCTTCAGTTTTGCCCAATTTATCGCACAATCTTTGCATTGTGTTAATAAACATTTTAAATTACTTACTGTACACAACAAACTTGTGTGGTTTGTAAGAAAATAAAAACTATCGGGGGACGGAGTGGCCGAGCGGACTAAGGCGTCGACTGCGACGCAGACGACCCGAGTTCGATTCCTAGGCCATGGGCGGCATTTTTCTTCGGACAAGTCACGGTGTCTGGAGAACAAGTGTCGCCATCCCCCACCCGGGTATGGTAGATACCTACGGGTGCCCAATCAAAAATTCTGCCAAACTTAACACATACGTGTTCCTCCCCCTACCGACTTAATAACCTACAGTAAAAACTAAAAATAGCTAATGGCCTCAGCTGCCGGGCTCAAGATCAATAAAAAAAAAAAAATAAAAAATATCATATAATATCGTAATATCATTTATATCATTATTATTGGGAATATGAATTGAATTTTCACATTACCAGAAACACCACCGGTTACTCATTACGACGAGAGAATCTCAGTGGTGATAAAACATTATTTACTATAAAATGTGAACCCAATTCGTGTGTAAATTTTAGTTTTTATATTTTTGTACTTGATGTCGTATCGGAATGGACGAACAACATATCAAAGTATACCTATAAATTATGGCGTGTTATTAATTGATCACTATTGGTATCAGCGCATTAAGCTGTAAATACGACGATGGATATGCTCATAATATATAATAATACCTTACCCTGTGACGTCGGGCGGCGCGCGATACCAGTCCAAAGACAATGGCACATAATAATATAATATAATAGGTACGTACATATTAAACACTCGGTGACAATTTTGTCCAAGGCGATTTGAAATTCCATTGTGTTGCGTGGGTTTCGACAGAGAATTTCAGCTATTCGGTCGCGGCGGCATCGTGTTCCATAATGGTTCTCTCATCAAAGTAACAACAATTTGTCGTCTCCGGTGCAGCGGGAACATAATATTATGGCTGCAGCTTTTACTCGCCGCCAAGTCTCTTCGGTCCTCCGTCTATTAATACCATCGTCGTCGTCAGCATTATAATTATTATTATTATTATTATTTTGAAGTCTGTATATTCACTCTGTAGTCGTAGTGGTGTATGCGATATTTCGATGTCGTGGTATATCATATACCGTCCGTATCCCACCCGAACGTCTTGGTTTCAAAATATAGGACAGCCGAGACGAATATTAGCCCGCAAACAATATAATTAAACACCTAATAATGTGTAGTTGTGATATTGTTACGCACTATCATGTCCAACGGTGGTTTTATCACGGTCTTATATTTTAAGACGTTTGCTTGAACAGTATAAGCATTGGAATTATTTCAAAAATTTACTCTTTAATAGTTTTAGAGGATTAACTATGGATACGTCGTGGAATTTTAATATAGTTTTTGTTTTTTTCACCCGTATGTCTGTTTGTGCGCGATGAGACTTCAATAAACGTTTGACGCTCAAACGGTAACCTATTCAATATTAATCATAATCACTCGATTTGTACGCACCATAAAATTAATACCTATTAAATATAATATATAATATGTCTATGGTCCGGACCGATAACGGGCAATAATTACATAGGCCGGTGATATTGAAATACTTGGCACCTCACTGCGACCTACTCATCGACCTACCAATGTATTTGATGTGCGTTTATGACTCGTGGTGGCGATCTCAAAGGTATAGTGTACTGGTTTTTCAAATAACACCAGTCGTGAGTCTTAGTCGTGCGGTGAGGTGTGTAAATGTGCAAAATATACTGTAAATGTGCGTGTACTTAAAACTATATTTAAAAAATGGTAACATTAAACTATACAATGTATTTTTTTTTTTTAAATTACATATAGGCCATTGGGATACAAGTATTATTTACATCGATGATTTGTAAGAAAAGTTGATGTACATATTTATAGACTTTTTTTATAGTTTGTTTTGAAGGTTTGCTTTTATGATGGATTCGAAAGTAGCTGCGAGTGAGGATCTGTTGTGGCCGAGTGATTCTGAAAGATGTTCCGGAAGTTTTGCGATCAATCTTGGTTCGGAGTATGAACGACATTCCGACATTATGTGTTTGATTGTAAGACAGGTGCCACATGGTAGACATATTGTAGGGTCATCTTCACTCATTCGATGACTGTGAGTGATTTGCGTGTGCCCGAGTCTATACCCTGTTCAAAATAAGAAGCGCATAGATTTACGTAACAAAACCGGTTTTGCCCATGGCCGGCTATACGCTTCTTATTTTGAATAGGGGATAGTTGGGATGATATCGAAACAACGTATTATATTATGCTATATTAATACAATTTTATGTATTAGTTAAGTTCTATAGATGTAAATTTACCAATACTGTCGTACTTGAGCGTTTCAGGCGTTTATTAATAAATGTTAATAATAATAATAATAATAAACGGTAACTCTTTGCCGTGGTATTTCTTTAGATTTATTTTTTTTAATTTTGCTATATTAAATATTAAGAAAATTTTTCTCAGCGTTAATTATTTGTAAAACAATTTTACGTCAAATCACAATATTATTTAAAATAATATAATATATGCTTAAGTTTACAAGTAAAAGTTCACCAATAACACTAACAAACACGGGAGGGCGAAAAATATTAGACCATGCTTTTTAGAACTATATAAAAACCCTCACCCTGTATACTACCATGCGCACATTACGACAGTGACGATAATACGTTTTACATGTTGCTTATTGTTACGTAATCGACGAATTAAAGGAAAACCACATGCTCGTATCTCAAACGGTCGAGCAGCTACCGAGAAGCCCTAGAAAATAAAAAATATAAAGAAAACGACAACTGTGAAACTACTCGTGTTCAAAATATCGTTTTCATTCATTACGACACAGTTACCTACCGTAGATGGTGAATAATGCATAACTATATCAATGAATGATTAACAATGTTGTCATTGTAGTCATGTGTTGTGTTCGTTTTACGCGCAGTAAGTTTTGTGAGATAATATGACATCAGAACGCGTACTTATCACGACGACCGAACTGTATACTATATACTAATATTATATTGATAATGTTATTATACAGTTCAGTGGTACCTACTAAAACTTATCAACTCGCGATTACATAATGTATTAACGTTAGATAACTTCAAAGCGTGTGCCGAAGAAACTGCAGTACAGTTTGTTTCCCATTGCGTATCATTATTATCATGCGCATTAAGTAGTTTTGCATAAATTATAATATTCTCGAAAATCTCTTTTGCCGTCGTCTTGATTCATGTCATTGGATCAATTAAAGGCATAAATTCCAGTCTTACGATTCGTTTAAGATCCGTCGGTATTTCGTTTGAAGGTTTTTCTACGTACCCGTTCATAATATTAGGATAGTCAGCGTTAAATATTGTATATTTAATATTGTATAGTTGAAACACGAATAAGTCTCTATAATATAGTCTTACATTATTTTTAGTGAGAATTCAATAGAAAATATTATACTTGTTGTTTTTACGTGTTTGAAGAACAAAACACCGACTCTGTTTTAATAATGATTAATAACAGTGTATAAACAGTGCGTGCTCAGTGGGGCCCATTATTCTTTGAAATAAACGCTAATAATAATAATAATAATAAAATGAAGATGTCGCGCATACGCGTATAGCTAGTAATTAACGGTAGGTAGGTGAAACCGAAAATAAAAGAGTGCAACTCGAGTAGTCTAAATAGGCGAAGAAGGAGAAGAAAAAGTTTCTCTCGCCCGGTTCATATTGTCTTCGCGCGGTATCTACGACCTTTTTGTGCGTATTTCTTCGCGTTTTTTTGGTTTTCGTTCGTCTACCCTGAAACAAATGCGCCGAGTTACTATCTACACAATATCGGCTCAGTGAGACTCGTTATTCCATGAAATAAACGCTAATAATAATAATAATAATATTTTAATTATAAAAATGGTAGGTAGGTAGATAGGTAGGTAGGTAGGTAGATGAAACGAAAAATAAAAGCTTGCAACTCGAGTAGTCGAAATAGACGAAGAAGAAGAAAAAGTTCCTCTCGCCCGGTTCATATTGTCTTCGCGCGGTACCCACGACCTTTTTGTGCGTATTGCTTTGCGTTTTTATTCGTCTACCAGGAACCAAATGCGCCGAGTTTCTACCTAGACAATACTGGGGCTCAGTAGGGCCCGTTGTTCTTTGAAAAAAACGCTAATAAGAATAATATAAAGATGTCGCGCATACGCGTATAGCTAGTGATTATAAAAACGGTAGGTTGGCGAAACCGAAAATAAAAGCGTGCAACAGTCGAAATAGACAAAGAAGAAGAAATAGTCTCATTCCCTCTCGCCCAACCGTTATTGTCTTCGCGCAGTATCCACGACCTTTTTGTGTATATTTCTTCGCGTTTTTTTCAGTTCGTCTACCCCGAAACAAATGCGCCGACAAATTTCTACCTAGACAATACCGCAGCTATATATACGTACGCATAAATTATGCATAATATTATGTGTGTACCAATTCGTATTAGCCGAGAGCTGCTGTTGCGCGGTCTGCGTCGTGTTCTCGGAAGCAAACCGTATACGGTATAATATTATCATCTTCGTGAACCGCGGTAATATAATAATAATATAGTCGTATTACGATAATGATGATGTGTACTGCACATAATATAGGTTTGTCGGCAGCCACTCGTCTACCATCATATACGTTTGTCGAACACAAAAGCTCGGAGGCGAGTAGTATATTATGAAATTAAATGCCGACTAACGACGACGTTTTACAACTGCGCATAACGTATAGGTAGGTAACCCTATGGTACGGATCGCGAGCTGGGCAAATCGGCCCCGTCGATGACCTGATTAGTTTCGCAGAGTTTTAAGTGAGTGTTATGCGCAGTATGGTCGTTGATGAGGGTATATTATAATATTACTAACTTCATAATATGTATATATTATATGTTATAACGCGCAATACAAAGTGGACGTTTAATAACAATATTATAAGGTCGTTACGCGACGACGATGATAATAATAATAATAATATTATAATAACGTAGCGCCATCATATTATAGTGCTCCCGCAATCGTGTTATTCGCTAGCCTTCGCGTATCTGCGAAAAGCATTATCGACGATTATTATGATATCATAATATTGTATTATTGTGCTGCACCCGAAATCATGTAAAGTACTTATACGACAACCATGACCTATTCTCTTTGGACGACACAAATGCACACGATGTCATATAGAATACGTTTTATATATTATACAGGGTGATTACGGTATCGTCGTGGTTCTCACTGCTTGCGCACTCGGTATCGAAACAAATGCCATACAACTGCCCCGACCATCCCTCGTAGACAGCTGCACAATATCATTACGATTGCCATGGCATACTGTTTTATGATAAATCGTCTGGCTTTTTACACCTTCGTATCGGAACCGACTTTGAAAATAATAATATTATAGAATATCTTGCGTGCAGCGTGATTTTTTCATTACCGCGGCAACTCCTGCAGGTTCGGGAATTTTCGGTTTACATTTATCTTTCAAAGTACCTACGTGAATAATTTCCTATTTCATAATTGATATAAACCGTGGGGGGGGGGATAGTTAATAAAAAAAAAGAACGGTCAGATCAAACCGTTTGATGTCACACTGTATACTATACGATGTACACACCACGACTTACGCCAATATTGATATATATATATATATAGGCGAACGACAGCTGCAGCCGGCCGTGTGTGAAATGTTCGAATATTGTTCAACCTTACGACAATATTCGTTCTGGGATTTACGTGCAAGTGGTGGGAACGAAAACCCGAGACGACATATCGGTTACGTCCTGCAGACCGCACGACGATCGACACAGTATCACGCGCGTCTCGCCACTGCAACATCAACAGGTCTACGCATAGAACACGTGATGGTCACCACCGCCGCGACGTCGGGTTACCGCGGTCGTGGTTTGCGGACGTCCAACGGTCGCCGTCCGGTGGCGGAGGTCTTGATGGCTGTATCCATGCTGGCGCTGGGCCTGTTGTCGCTGGTCGGGCCGATGGTCGACTGTCGACGAGCCGACAAGCGCAGACACCACTGGAAGGTGACCGTGATCAAAAACCATTTGAAAAATCACAAGAGTCTCGAGGGAATGGTGCGGCTGGTTGATGGCGAATCCGAATATGAAGGTAGGTACTTACCGAACGTTATTAGAAAAAAAAATAATACGAAAATAATAATTATAACAATGACGTAAAAGCTTCTGGATTAACGATACGAGTTACGAACCCGTTGTTATTACAAAGGCCGCGGTACTACGAGAACCTTCACGGCTTCACCTCCGATACTACGCGTAGACCCAACAATACTCAAATTTTTAAAAATTAATTTTTTGATGAGGCTTGTGATTTAGTATTGATTTTATAACTTACAGAAAACTCACACAATTTGGTTTTGAGTACTTTATAATAAAAAATTATTTTTTAAAGAAAAAATTTATTTGTACTTTATTCCTTTTTTTAGTTTTTAATGACTTATTTTAAACACCATTTCTTCGTCAAAACTCAAAAGGAAAGATTTTTATTGACCTAACTATTTGGATAATAAATTATTTATTTTAAATTCCAAAACATATTCGGCATTGAATTCCTATTAAAAACAAAAATTTAATTTTAATTTTTAAAAACGTGCAATTATTTTTAAATTGGGACAAAAACAAAATGTTATATTGTTACTTATGTAAATCATAAAAATACTATCAGACATGTTGGTGTTTTTTTCCTTTTACTCTTTAGATTCATAGACATTTAATATGTGCATTGAGTACTCTATAGTTGTGATAATAAATAATAATATGTAATTTTGTTGTATGAAAATGTATTATGACGTTATCTTATTTTATATTTTTAAACCATTAAATCTGTGGTTATTCAGTTCTGGTCTATAATGAAAGACACGTCGTTATCCATCAATTGTCGTCTGTACCGTGTCCACATAAAAAAAATGTGATTAACTTTGTTATAATCGTGCACAAAATAAATTGTAGGTACGAACTATTATAATATGTAATGGGTGTAAATACCCATAAAAGTTATCGTCACTAAATTTTTCTCGGTACTAAATCCGTACAGTTTATCATATTTTAATAAGGCTCACGTGCGTTTTTGAAGCGTCTTCGTTTGTCGCGAAACAAGACAGGCTGGAAGACGTCTACGCGAATGGTATCGTGTGAAATGTCGATTAAGTCATGATGGGATGGGCACAAATCGTTGTTCATTACGGAAACCCATTTTTGTGCGTTTATTTATTTAAGTTTTGAACAGGCCAAGCCCAACTACATAACTTATAAAAGAATAACAATCATTCGTAGATGTCTGTAATATAGATAATAATAATACAATACAAGTAAAAAATAAAATAATAAATAAGTACAATTGAAAAATTACCAAGTATGAAATTACAATACATCTTTATTAGACTATAAGTTTGTTGAGATGAACAAATTATTATTATTTCAATGTAAGGGGTATTATTAGTTTTATGTCCAGATAAAATGCGCGCATGATTAGATCGAGTAAAAGTGAGAGTATGTAAGGGAAACGATTTAAGAATTTGGGACATTATTATTTCCGTCGAAACGTTCAATATAATATTGAAAGTATAGTAAATTTAAAATCCCAAACGACGTTGTCCCAGCCAGTGTGTCGAGGTTTGGAATAGATATATAATTATTGGAGAGAACGAAAAATACGGATCTCCGGGTATGGAACTTAATTTAAACGACAAGAATCGTATGGATTTTTTCTAATTTACATATTTTTTTAAGGCCCGATCGGTATGGATGCGGTATCATGGGTACCTGCGGTGGGCATGGGCCATAGGTACATATTATTTGCAAACATATATAACGTACCGCGAAGATCAATAAATGGATTTTAAAGCACGGTCATCATCGTTAAAGTCATCACGATTTTGACGAATGAAACCTAATGTTTTGTTCGAAATGTCGGAAATATATAATAATATATTATTGAAAACAAAAAAACAGCCCTCTCAAAATCATTCGGAACACCTCGCCGGGAGAAGACTCAATAATATATAGGCGTGCTGAAGACGCGTTTACCGTATTTGGGAATGCGGTGACTACACGTCATATCCGACACGTTCACGGCGATAATATTCGATAGGTGTCTATTACATAATGAAGACGTCGTATGGGAATTTAGCCCACTCGGGTAATCGCGTGGGCCGACCATCATTATACAGGCGCCCGATGTCTGCGGCCGATGATCACGTCCGTCGTAGTTTGTTGTTTCGTAAAAGATAAAAAAAAAAATTACGTTATACTCATGGTTTTTACATTGCATTATACAGGGCGATTCACCAGGCGCGTTAACTCCCTTTTCATACTTCATCGACAATGCGCGGTTGTTGAAAATCTGATTTTCGGAATTTTTATACATATAATATAGAAGTAATAAATATTATAAAGACCGTCGTAATATCATAATTATTGTCCACTTCTCGAAATTTCTTGTTGTACTATATTGAACGAGTGTCGTTTGTAGTTTCTGTTTTTCAAACGACAGCTCATCCCTTTTCTACCGTGAGTTTTTTAGCTGGTAATTTTTCTCTGGATTTTGACGTATCAAAATCAAAATTCGAACGGATAGTTTTCAAGCTGTTTAACTTAGTGTAGTAAGCACATACAATATACGTTTACGAGATAATGAGACATAGAAGAAAATTTCAATAGTTTGTATTATTCCATCAATATGTATAGTCTATAAAAATGGTCGGAGTATTATAAATACTAGATTCAATATTAAATCCACTTAATAATTGACTGTAAGAGGGAGGGGGTTCTCGTTCAAAAAACCGTAGTCTGTGCAGCCACCTGTGTTCTGACGTAATCCTGCGGCTTAAGTAATTGGTATAAGCAATTTCAGAAAATCGAAAACTTGGTCTCCATAAAATCATTATGGATTCCAAAAATCAAAATTTGATTAAATTAATAAAAAACGATGTTGAGCGTGCTTGGTGAATCATTCTGTATATAAACGTACACTGACGCCACGCGTTATCGACGAGTCGCCTCGCGACGACCATACACGTTATTATTATACCTAGGTATACATTATGTTGTGCGCGCCTCGTCGTCGTCGTAAAACGTCGCGACCATCCATAATTCATCAATTTTTACGACGGTTTTACCTGTTGTAGCCTGTAGGTACACTTATCGAAGTAAAATAACATTATATCCGGTACCATAATATTATTGAGAAGTACAAAAACTAAGTATTATGACGTTCGTGTAAGATCAAGGCGCCGTCCAGGTCCTGATTTAAAGGTATATAATAATATAGAGTGGTTCAGATCAACACCAGCCGAGATAGTTGCCCGGACTATGATGTACGTTAATTTAAATATCCGGAAAATAAAAATAGTTATCAGTAGTTATAAAAAGCATAATATATATTATTATTATTATTACTACCATACATAGTTGGTGGCATTAGTGCTTTAAAGTAATTAAATAAAATTATTTGAGTACAATTATTCGAATACTTTAAAAATATTTCTTTTTGATTTAATATAACATATTATTTTATATTTTATTTTGATCACTTAAAATAAATAATAAAAAGTGGTTAAGTGAGTCAGTAGGTGCGCTTTGATGTACATGCAGTAGGTTACATAATATGGGCCACATTAAGGGATGGTTTTAAATTTGAATAATAAATTATAAATTTTTGTAATATCATTGTGTACGAAAACGATTCTGAGTGAAGACGATTTGTCATAGGTTTGCATAAGATATTTTATATTATATTTATATTGTTATTATTAATATGGTAGCAGGTCAGCGGTAGGTAAGTTAAATTAATATTATTTGCATATTATCATATTTCAATGTTTGTATATAATATACTTGAGAAGTTTCAAATACCCATGAATAATGTTTTTATATTACAACAAAATAACAAAAATCGTTATTCTTGGTTATTTAATATGTAATTTCGCTCAAATTTAAACTTAAGTTAACTATATACAAAAACTGTGTTTACCTATATGTTTTAGTTACTGGATGAACTAATAACGTGGAATATTGTTTTAAATTTTCTATTATTAGCTACAAAAATCGGATATTTTATAAAGTTTTCACTAAAAAATAATTGTAAATTATGTAAAAATTTGAACTTTAAATACTTAAAAAAAAGTCTTGTATTCTTATAAAATGTATACCTATGTATTTTTATTATGCATTTTTAAACTAATATTGTAACAATGTGTGAGGAGCCTATTATATTACATGTTCAAGCTTTTCGACACAACAAATAAAATGTCATAAAAAATTGAAAATGTCAGTAAACAGCTCAAAATGAGTCAAAATATTTTGACAATTTTATCAAGTATAGAAAATGATAAAACATACATAAATTGTAAATTTCAAGTGTATACAGTCATTTACTTTTTAATCACACAAAGTAAAAAAAACTCGCTCCACGAGAAATCTTCACCGCTCATAAAGTCTAATTTGACTTTCCGGCAATCAATGTTTTTTGGTAAAGGTAGACAATCTTACGAGGAATCTTGTATTAAACCATTTTTTTTTTAATTTATAAAAACCATGCATTTAAGGGTTAAAATAATCTTAGATACAAAAACGATTGAAAATATCGCAGGATAAAATGCACCTGAAAATCCTTCAAATTTTGGCGCCCGAATCTCGAATAAATATGCTGGTCTGCGTCCGTCCCTCGCTGTACCACTATAATATTATTAATTTGGTACACGAATTCATGGGTGTTTTATCGAACAGATATTATGTATCATATAGATGGCGTTTTAATCGTAACATCACTGCAGCTGCACGTCCAATTACTCGAAAAGATTTATAGCAACAATAATATTAGAACGGTTACGATTCGATTGTCGAGTCGCGTTGGGTTGCGAGCGAGTAATTAATTAATTGGTCTAATCGAAAACGCGACGGGGCAAATTATACAGTATTATGGAGTATTGATGAGACAATAGCTACACATTTAGTACGACAATATTGTTGTACAACGTATTACACACGAATCTGAAATTAACATATTATAGTCGAGGACTTAAGTCGCCGTGTGTTAGTGATTGCTGTTATTTATTTAATATGTATGTCTGAGTATAATGAAATCATTATTGTTCGTCGTGATAACAATTACAGCAGTTTTCGTGCCAAGCTTCTTATGAAATATTATATATTATGTATAGAATTAACGAAACAACGCTCAAATTATTTGAGAAAAAAAAATGTCTTAATATATTTAACTGGTATCCATAGTAAAAGTGACAATGATTAAAATAAATACAATAATGTATTTTCACTTCTTTACTGTATAGTCGTTTTCGTTGTGAGAAAAAATGTTGACAACCTTTGATCTATAATATTGTTTCCAATATGTTGAGATACTATAATAATACTACGGAGAATCTAATATATTATATACTGAAGGTGGATTGCCAATATTACTCGGTTTATTATTAAAGTCTACTTTTTGAAATATGCATTGGTTTTAACACTTTTAATGTTATGTATAAATGTATAATATAACATTTCTATAAAGACTGCACAATATATAAATTATAAACTATCTATACGTATTTTAAAAGTTATTGTGACTTTCCCTTAATCGATGAACTTGAGTTTTAGATTTTTAAATAAATTATAATCCTGATGGTTAGTATTACGATATTATGGATGTATTATGCAGAATAAATTTGAATGCATTTACGTTCAATATTTAATAAATAGTTTATCATCTATAAACCATTATGCCTTACAGTTAAAGGAGCGGTAAATATTCGTATATTATACGCGTCCGTGGGATGATAGGATGATAAAATATTTCTCCACCTCACCACTTTGCACCACTAAACTTTTAGCGATTACTTATATGATATATAGCTACTAAACTATTTTGATCAATATATTAGGAAGGTAGTACAGAATTTAAGTAAAATTATTCTGAATTATCTAGGTACTCAGTTCGGTAACGGTAGTGTTAACCGTTTTGAAAATATAGAATTTAATAAGTATACAGTGTGATTCTCCAAGCATGCACGCTCGCATTTTTCATTAATAATTAATTCATCAAATTCCGATTTTGAATTTTCCAATATAAGTATTTATTAGACCGTATTTTCAAATTCTTGAGACGTTTGTATTACGTACTTAAGGAGGTCATGAGGCTTTACAAATTTCTGCTTTTCTAACGAGATTCCTCCTTTCTTAAAGAAAATTATTTAGTGGATATTTTTTTTTTTTAAATGTTGATATATCTGATTTGAAATTCGAATGAGTAGTTTCTAAGTTATCAAGTTGTTTTATGAAATATATGTAATATTGGATCAATCATTTATTTTACTTGAACCATAAATGAAGTACCGTAAATGAGGTTCTCATTTTAAAAGCAGAAGTTTGAATATTTTTTACATTAAACATTCTTTAGGTAGAACAAAAAAATCTCAAGAACTTCAAGTATTTTTAAAAGTTCCAAAAATCATATTTTTAATAACTACATTATTGGAGAAAAAAGGGGTGAACGTGATTAGAGGATCATCCTGTATTTAGATGAGTGGTTAACGCAAATCTTATAAATGAAAAATATATTTAATAGGTACAATTAATGTACAATTTCTTAAATGCCTATAGTGGATAATAGCTTTATTAAAGGGAAATTCTGTGAGTTTTCTTAACGGTTAATAGTTTTATTTTCCATAAATTGGTCTAAAATTACACATCGTAATATTATGTTACGATATGAATTATTTCGAGTATAATATTCAGCAGGATTTTCACTATTTTTCGAGACACAAAAGCTCATCAACGTAACTCGTATAATATATAATACGCAATGCTTTCAGAGACGGGCAAGATGATAGAAAAACAAAACCTATTCAATATACAGACATAGGTATTACACAATAGAAACTAGGTAGATGTTTGATAAATCGAAATTTGAATACATATTATTATTTACAAACGCAGATGTGGTTGTGCGATATAATAACATTATATTGATGTAATATAAATAAAATCACCGTTTGTTACCGCGCAAACGGTACATGCAGTGTAAACATAAAACATATACCACTAATACCACTGTCGAAGAAAACCCGTGCCGCCATTGGCCCGGAAGAAATAAAACGGATAGTGCACGTTCGGAACAATAACGCGCAGAGCTAGACGACGAGGCACCGAGGACAATATTACTATTGATATAGGTATATTGTGTTATATTTATTTTTTACGATATTAACATTGTTTATCGCTTACCTATAATAATGGGGGGAAACGTTAAGAGCATAATATAATACAATCACAACGCACTCGTAGCCGGTGCAATCGGAATACGATTACGCGGTCCGGGGCGGTCGTAAAATCCGTCGCCGTTGGCCCGAGCGATTCGATTTTTATAATATTACAATAATAATAAGAATATTACATACTATTATAGTGAAGTATAATAATAATAATAATAATAGTAATCGGGAGGTGAACCTTACCGCGGCCGGTTATACAATGTGTGTGTATAGAGGTCGTAAATACGGAAAACCAGGCGCGGCGAATCACACTGTACACAATACCCATATGGTGCTATATTGTTGTACGTATATTATTATTATGTTTTATATTCATATTATAATGCACGCTACAGATTAACGATATACCTACCCACACACGATTACAACAAATACAACTAACGACCAATTTTCACGCCGGTTTAATAATAATATTATAATTCGATTGTGTTATAATATTCTATTACGTTATTACCTATTATACGTATGTGCAGCAACTGTAAACACGCGTGACCGTCGTACAATATATTTAAGGCGCCTACCTATGTGTATGATAAAAAAAAATTCAATTAACAGTGCGTCGAGAAAATTCTTTTGTATATCATATAAATGTATCGTCGAACACGCTATGACATTATATATTCAATATTATATAATACGCAGTGGAACCTCGATATGACTCAAATATATTTAAGTAGAATTTTCGATGACTCGAAAGATTGTCTTGGCTCCCGCATTTCAATGTGTACATACAATTTTTTCTAGACTTTAATAGACCGGCAGCTTGAATTTTTGACCAGCGCTGAACTTGTTCTCGATTTGTAATATTTAAGAATTTATACCAATGGTTTACTCGTCATGTATCGTTTCATTTCGTGTGTGACTTGAAATCTGCGTCTTTATTAAGTACAATCTTCAGTCGATATAACTTGATAACAAAATCACAAGTCGCGAGCCAAAATGACGAGACATGTCATCAGTGATCGGTTATTGGTGAGTGGTGGATTTTTTTTTAATTGTTGAGAAGAACGCAACTGTACAACAAGAGTTTGTGTTATTATTTTATGCATTTCTTCGGCAGCGGAATTACCGAATTTTCGATAAAAAAAATTATTGATGATGCACGAAATCAAATACTATTATGATGCGCAATAAAATATAAATATATAAAACGAAGTGTCTACTCAATCACGCATAAATATTATTCCACAGCGTTTCGCATAAAGTTATTAAGCGGTTTTTTTCCATACAATAACGAGTTGAAATTTTTGTCCCCATAAATTCGTTTATTGCGGAATTATGATAAATTATTAGGTAATAAGTATAATATTATTCTACAACGACAATCATTATAAATAAATAGTACTTTTTGAACGCACTATTTTACACACGTCTTGTGTTGTAACACTCGACAATATTCGTGCGACAATGACACGAATATTTGCGGGGATCTTCATCATCGATTTTACAGTTTTTCTTTTTATTCTTACAGGTAACGTGGAGATCATGCACCTGGGAAAATGGGGCGCCATCTGCGATGACGAATGGGACTCGAGAGAAGGCCAAGTGGTGTGCAGACAATTGGGCTACAACGGCACGTCTAGGGTCACGCACAGTTCGCACTTCGGACAAACGGCCAGTAATGATCAACACCATATTATTATACAATATAATAAATATAATAATAATAATTTAAACAGATTATATACATACTTTTATTCAAGTCTTCCGCGGACGAGGACAAAAAATTGGTGATATTATAATGACTTTTTCGTGCAGGAAAGTACTGGATGGACAACACTCAGTGCGGCGGCCAAGAGCTGGAAATTGCCGAGTGCCGGTTCGACAGTTGGGGCGAGAACGACTGCGACCCTTCAGAAGCCGCGGGCGTGGTGTGCGAATCGTCTGAACCGGAAAAGCCCAAAATATACCCTGTGCCCGCGGTGTCGGTGGCGACGAAAAAAGTCATCCAAAAGTACAGGATCAAAGTAATCTCAATATTATATACCTTTCTATTCACATTTAATTATACCTTAAAAATAAAACGCACAAAACCTGTGTAACCGTATCGAATTATAAGTCAAATTGTGTGTTGTTAGCTTAGATATTAAGAGTAAATTATTGACCTATATTTTCAAGCTATTAGAACATTATCTGTGGCATCTCGTTGGTTCTGTACGAAATTTGAACTTTAAAGTGAGTTATGTGTATGCAAAATATTATTATGTGCAAATGCTCATAATTTACTTAAAAATTAAAATATCGACGAGATACCAACAATTAAATTAAACACAGAAAACGTTCTTGCATATTTTAAGTTTGATATTTGGTCAATTCACTCTGATAATATTTAAGCTCACAAATTGTGAGTCACTGCAATACAAAATTGAAACTGCTGGACGTGAATTTTTGTATAATATACTATGCGAGTATAACGTCCTCTTAATGATTTATCGACTTTTATAATATAATGTAATATAATGATTTCGTCTTTCGTCCGGTACGTCGTGGTAGCTGTGTACTATTTTGAATTTTTGATAAACCTGAAAATTATTATATAATTAATAAAAACATTATATGGAGAGATATTCCATACAGATATAATATCATCATAAACATTGTCGAAGACTTATTACACACCCTTAAGACGTTGGGCTGGTTATGATTTTATTCTGTTTTTCATGCACCGCAGGATACTTCGGGATCGGACATCGAATTGCGACTTGTCGGAGGCAGGACATCGGACGAAGGCAGAGTGGAAGCCAAGACCAATGACGGTAAGTCGAGCTACATTATAATTATAAACTATACGATTCGCCAAAACTTCGACGTCTTTTTTTTTTAATGTTTACAGGCTTCAACTGCTAAGGTCATTAGCAGATTTTTTTTTTTTAAGTACAGATTTGTTAATAATAATAATAATAATATATACAATAAATAATTAAAATTACATATTTACAGTTAAATTTTAAGTGTGCTTACAATATAGTTTGACTAGATTAGAGTTTGTTGATGGGGTTGCATTTAGTAATGAATTTGATGATACTTGGAGTTTGTCCTCCATCGAGAATTTCTTTGATGTTGTGCGGTAGGTTGAGAGGCATGCGTGTTGGTTCATAGATGGGGCATTCTTCGAGTATGTGTTTTATAGTGATGCGAGTTTCACATATTATATTGCATGTAGGTGGATGATATTTGCTGATTAGGAAAGAGTGTGTAGCGAAAGTGTGGCCGATTCTTATACGTGTGATCGCAATATATTGACGTCGGCTGAGATCCGGGGGGTGTATACCACTGTTTCACTGAACTTTTGATGGACTTAAGTTTATTGGTGGGTGGAATGGAGTCCCGGTGGTGTTGCCGTGACAAGAGGATTTAATTTTTGACAGCTGTGAAAATATCATTGGATGAAATTTCATCGATGGTGTTGTTGAGTACATTTTTAGAAGCTAGGGAGGTGTCTATCTTATAATATAATGTTATATAATATATAAATGCACGTTGTTTTGACGCTTGTTATACAATAAAATTATACATTGGAAAATATGTCCTTGGTAAATATTTACAGTTCGTTAGTAGGTATATTGTTCGTTGTTTGACTTAATTCCAAAAGGGTAGTTTTTAAATATCTTTGACATTCGAACGTTGTCCACGAACGAAAGCGAGTACGTTTATTGTACGCTCTGTGCAGTATAAATAATGACACGTATTTACCCATATTAGCTTAAAAAATATTTTTCAATTATTTAAGAGTCCGTTGGACATTTTTCCTTTAAAATAAAATTACTGTGCAGTCGACTTGAATTGATTATTTGATTATATTTGTTTACGCGAATCGTTTTTTATTAGCTCGTTACACGCATATATACATGCCAGCGTGCTTAACGTGCAGACTATTTCGTTTTGTCTTTAATAAAGAAATCATAAAATATAAAGTGAGTATAGGATGAAAGTTTTTTTCAAATGTATTTTTTACGACGCGGAAAAAGTTATTTAATATATTTTTAAGACATGTACGTTGTTTTCGACAGATTCATCAAATATTCAACGCAATTAAAAATACCATTAATTTTAAAGCAATGACGTAAAGTTATCTTTAGCAACTATTTCGTTTCTCAGAATGTGAATTATTTCGCGAGTTTCAGTGTAAGATAGTATCTCGTTGACAACTTATATTGTTTTACCAATAATATGTGTCAACCCAATACTAGGTAGTACCAGTACTCGGCGGAAGGTAAGAAAATGTTGAAAACACGTTTTCTATTCAATCGAAATTGAATCCGTTTAGTTTTATGTTCACACTACGAGTTGTTCGCATAATATGAAACGTGAAAATAAATAAATAAAATATAATAAATCATGACGGGTTGATGGGAAAAATAAAATGAAAAATTAAAGCACTACCTATAGGTATAACGTTGAAAGTAATTTTCGAATAATATTATTATTCGAAATTACAGGTGGGTACCTTTTTTGAATGTCGTAACAATAATTATGAAATAGTGTAGATAGTCTCTATATTATACAACTACAGCGCCGGTGCAGATAATATTACTTAATTAAAATTGAACGTCTATTAAACCCGTTTCGTTTGGCTGTAAGCCTAATAATTATTATCAACAAATGCAATTTGTTCCCTCTCGGAACGCTGACTAAGTGTTCTTGTCGAACTTCAAGCGTTAACTTAATGAATATAGCAACGTTACAGCGTATAACTATTTATTAAGGCAATATATACTGTCCCCCTGCTATGCTGCAGCACTTTCTTCGTTGTACTAATTTACAATATATCGACTATTACACGGTAGCTTATAAATCTGCCGAATTTCGACTAAACGATCATTACCATAACAAATATCTTAAGCGTTAAGCAAAGTTCAAATCCCGAGAAAATGTTCGTCTGCACGTTCGAGACTGAGAGGAACTAGAGTCTGGATATTATATATTGATTTTATTCATTATAGCCTGTAAGTTTAAAAATTATATAATATTATTATTTTTTATTCGTTTCTACGGTGATAAACAAAAAGTTAGGAATCAAAATCCCATATTTTTCGTAATTTTTTTGTCTGTGGTTTTTCTCTGGCATTAAATAACTATTGAGAAAATCGAAAAATGACCTCCCTAAAGTATCATCTTGATCCAATTTGCTTAAAGATAAGATGCTATAATGTAAATTATTACATTGAAAACGTCACAATTCAAAACTTATTAAAAAAAATGACAAATTAAAAGTGACACTTGTAAAATAAAAATGGCGAATTAGTAAAAAATTCAAAAAATGTTTAAATTTTATGAAAGCTGAGATAAGATAGTGAGTATAGTGAAAAAAACAAATAAATTGGTCAACTTATGAAGTTACAATACGTTTTACAAAATGTTGTACTTTTTCAATTAATTTTATTGAAGAATCACATTTTTTCAGTTGTGTTACTTTTTAAGCGGGAGTGCGATATGTTGAAATTGAAGCACTCCTTCTGGTAGAAATTTTGTATACAGGATAAAAAAAATAAAACAAAATAAACACTATTGTAAAACCACTAGCTTCGCTAAGGTAAGTATAGGTAATAAAATCTTTCAATATTATATGAATCAAATCATAATTACGTCGAATAAAATCAGTTTAATAACAGACCGTTATTTGAAATATTCATTTTTGGTACCATTTAATTTCACGTGAAAAACGATTATTTTGAAATATGATGTACCTACGTTATAAACCTAGCCGGTAATATTATTATATTAATATCGCTAAAATCAATAACAATAATATATTATTATTATATTAATCGGTCGGATTAATAATTAATCATTCGGCCGTCGATATAAATTGAAATTGCCATTCTGTACAGCGAAACACAATGCAATAATATGAATTTGCATAAACCATATAGGTACATACTTAGACAGGTTTTGCCTAACGCGATGATCTTTTCGTTGCGTCGAGTTAACGTAGTTGTTATCCTTTTTCCCGGCACGCACACCGACGCAGAGATTTTTAATAACATAATAATAATAATAATAATAATAATAATATATTATCCTACGACACTTTTTAACCAAAAATGATGAATGTGTCGTACGCGACATTATATTATAAAAAATATAAAAAGTTTCACCCAGTCACTGGACGTTAATGATTTAAACTTTAATAACGCGCGATAGTACGTCGCCATGTTGAACATTTGATTTTCAGAAGTTATATAACAATTTTTTTCCCAAAATTGACGTATACTATTATTATACGTACCCGACATTATATTACTTTGTGGCGAAACCGCGTGGTACCGTTTGATGACTTTGATTTTGGAAAATTACCTACTTAAACCGTGGGGAACGCTAAAACATAAACTAAATTTCGTTTTGAGCGCATGTGACCGATCGGTCGCGTGAATTTAATTTTTTGATAATAGTTTATTATTTTTTTTTTTTTTATGCTAATATTGATGGTAAACCATTAACGAATTAACAGCGATTAGCTCGAAACATATTAATTGTGTGTCATGAGCTTTTGGCGAGAAAAAAGTGTCTGAAATAAGTATATTGTCAACCGTTAAAAATTAAACAGGCCGTCAATTTCCGTACGTCTAATATAAAATACTCGAATTCATCAGCGAGTACACGTCGTTAACTTCCCGAAATCTGGAAATCTCTATTTTTACAATAACTTCAAATTCCCAACAGGCTTTTAAAATAAATAAAAAAAATAGTGAAAATATAGAATTTCGTTTTTCGACAATAACTCATATAACACCATTTATAGTATATACTGACCGACCTCTTTTAGAGCCATAAAAATATGTCAACGTGAAAAACTATCGGAGAAAAAACCGATTTCCAAAACAACACAGCTGGGACCTTAAATTTTTATTTACAGTCATCTGCGGTGAATGTCTTTGACATCGTGTGCCGTTAGGTACCGAAAGTCCGATTTAGACCGGAGTCGACCGATACAATTTTGCAAAATAATAGTTTATATACGGAAGGCGTTTATCGCGGGTTACAAATAATTATAATAGGTACATCAGTCACCATAGCTATTATTACATCTTTGTATGGGAAAAAAATTGTCCGTGTTCTCCCGACCTCAGCGATCGCGGAATAAGTCCATATCGACCGAACAAGCTGCCGTATAAATTCACGCCGGTTGTTAAAATTTTTTTCTCATCCTAAACGAATCGCATTCGGAGTATACGATCGCCTATATAATATGATCGCGGGTATTATTATCGTTATTATTTTAACGCTTGTAACCTATGATTTTTTTTCTCTCACGTTATCTCCACGGAATTCTAGACTCGCCGCCGCCTTAACGATACGACCGTGATAGGTATAATATTGTAATATACCGATATCCGTGTGCCGAATAAAAATCTGAATTCGACGTGAATTATTTAAAAGCAGCGCTAACGCCAACGTACGTGGAAACTCGGAAATCTACAAATCGCATAACAATATTTATCGGATACGTGTCAGGTCGGCGGCGGCGGCGGCGGCGGATATCCAATACGCGTATATATATCGTAAACTTTTTCGTGACTCTTCGACGATAATATTTTTACAGATACAAGTCGCACGCACGCACAAGGGGGGGGGGTGGGGTGGCGTCTCTTGATTGAGTTTTATTTATACTTTGGAACACGCGGCGTCACCGAGCAAGGGCACTCCACGTCGAGTCACGACTATAATATTACATACCTACGCCTAGCGTATAATACATCCCAGAAGTTTTCGTTCAATTTGTTCGGGGAGAAAACTATCGAAAAAGCACATCGGGTAAACATTATAAGCCGAGAGACAAACAAAAGAAATATTCGTCGGCTGCTCCGGTATAATACGCGTAGGTACGAACTTTATATATATATATATATATATATATCTTTCGATATCGATGACGTTTGATCTCGTCGGCGAAAAAAATAATAATAATATATAATAAAATATTATATATAAACAACAAAATATAATATTGTGATATTATAGTGTTATAACGAACGCGGAAAGTTTCATTTCGACGGTGGAAAACGCGACAGCGGCGGCGGCCGAGTTATCTTTAAGAGAGAAGGAAAAAAGAAAACGAAATACTGCAGGAGAGGAACGCGGGTGGGAATCGAGTTTTTCTCGCGCGCGTTGCGTTGATGGTTTCGGGGAGGGGGGGGTGGTGGGAAAAGGAGACTGTGGGAAAACAATGAGAACGAAACGGTGGTGTGTGTGTGCGTGTATATATTATAGTAGTAAATTCTAAAATGTTTTTCGAGTATTTGGGAGGGCACGGCCATGCGAGATGGTCGTTTTTGTTCTTATTGATTTTCAAAAATAACCCGCTAGTTCTATAATAAACAAAGTCCGCCGTTTTATATATTATTAAAATATTAGACCGATACAGTTGTATAGTAAATTATTACTATATTATTATATAGGTTTCCATGTCATTTTTACGCATAGTTTATATTGTACAGAGTGGTGCTTTTTACTGCAGCTATAACACTCACACCCTACGTCGGTCGAATTTTTTTCAATAACATTTATATCAATAATGTAAATCACAACTATTACGTATAGGTACAATAATTATAACACTTAGTTTTCAAAAATAAATTACATTTTTCGAAATATTTATTTTATAATAACCATCCGTATTAAATCATATTACATCGTAAACTGATACAGAATATTTTTTTATTAAGCTATCGATGTAAAATATTAAGTATTGAATTATGGAGTTTATAAATATTTAAAGTTTTGATTAGAGTATGTATAGTCCAATGGTAAATGTGAATCCTTTTGAAGTTTACTTCAATTACCTATAGGCTATATTAACTTTAAATTATTAATATAAAACTGATTGTTTAATATTCCTATAATATATTTTGATTATTGATGTTTTTGCAAAATTATAAATTATGAAATTTAAATTATAACTTAGTTGTGTTAAGAAAAACCATACCATGAAAATAAATAGGTATGGAAATTAAAACGTAATGAATATAATAGTATATAGTTACCTGCAGCTACTTAATATAATATTATAAATTTATTACAAATTTTATTTTATGCTTTTTTTATTGATCTCTAAAAAATATTAACATCGACAACAAAGGCCATTAGTTACAAAAATGTTATGAATGTATGTGATTAAATACAATGATAAGTCATATAATTAGGTTACATACTTTTTTTATATAAGATTGAACAGTTTTGTTTGTTTCATAAAATTAATTATATCTAGGTTTTTTTCATGATTGGGCCCGAGTGCGGCGTCTTGGTTGTGGGATATTCTAAGCTCAGCCCGTTCTTGGTTGTACATTAAACAATCAGCTATATTATTACGAATTATAAAAGCATAATATAGTGATAAAAAAAAAAATAGCCACTCTGTTGTAGTTGACACTCGCGCATCATACGAAAATCTTATACAATATTATATTATTGTTATAATATCGTTGTAATATTATTAATTGACGACCATTTTAATTTACGTATACGATGACCTAATACTTTATAATAATGACAGCGTTTTAAATTTTCATGTCTACCATTGGCCGTCGCCAAGGCTGGGGCGTGATATGCGGTGACGGGTTTGGAGTGCTCGAAGCGTTGGTCGTGTGCCGTTCCGTCGGGCTCGGGTACGCAGCAGCCGCCTTCCAGACGGACCGGTTCGGAGGGTTGGACCTTCCAGTCGTGCTGTCGGCAGTCGAATGCGCCGGGAACGAGTCGTCGCTTGCCGGCTGCTATCACCAGCACAAGGCCACGTGCTCCACCAGGAAGGAGACGGTGGCCGCGGTGGTGTGCACACGGGGTGAGTGATTTTCGTCCTTCAAAAAAAAAAACGTATCGCCTCGCAAAAAAAAAAAATTGTTTTATCGGCATCGGTAACGTAGATAGAGCACTAATTGTCGATTATGATAATATATAATAATTATGTGTGGGGGGACGGAGTGGCCGAGCGGACTAAGGCGTCGGTTCGAACTTCGGTCACGGGCGGCACTTCTCTTCGGGCAGACACGGTGTGTCCCCCACCCAGGCATGGCAGATAAGAAATTAACATTTAAAAAAAATACATATCAATATTGTTCATTATTATGCTTCGTGGCATGAACGCCGCCATAAACAAAATGTCTCTGCAGGGCTGAAGGATTTTACATTAAAATTGCATATAATATGTTAAGGTAAAAAAACAATAATAAAACGATAACTCCGGTTCATATCGTACCCGTATAATATAGTCGTAGAGTATAGTTATAACGGTTGAGTATGGAGATTTCGTCGCAAAATGTATTAAAAATATAACAAACTGTGACGTATAAATAGGTAACTATACCTAAGCGGACGTGTATAATAGTTGAATTTTCGGGCAACGATAATAAACATTTAGAGATAGAGAATTTGTGTTGTTGCAAAATGTGTGTGAAAACATTGTTGTGGTGACCTATATTCGTGAAATTGACCTGTGCAAATGGTTTAATAATTGTAGGTACTCGGGGCCGACCTTGTTTTAATTCAGTTTAAAAAAAAATCATTGCGCACTCCACATCACCCGCGGCACTCATCAAATTTAAAATTTTATTTTATTACAAAACTACCCGTACATATATTTTTTTAATTATAAAAACATATTATTAAAAAAAAAAAAAAAAACATCTCGTAAACAACTCTTCATTAAGTATCGTTGTATATATATTATACAGACATATACAAATACTCACTACCCCTATGCGTGTGTTGTAATACATTATACATATACATTTATTAATGTTTTGTGACCACGAGTAGGTAGAAATAATTTATTTACACAGCGGAATACATTGTGTGTGTGTGTGTGTGTGTTGTTCCTCTTTTTTTTATTGCGGCTTGTCTGAACGCGCAGACTACAGTGAGTTTCATAAAATATAAATTTTCAGCTGTGTGGATGTTCGACCACAGGAACTCAGAGATGATGAGTTATTTTAATTTATTTTCATGAATCGAACGTCATTTTCCACCGCGATGTTGGCCGGTCGACGTGTATATACAGTGTCGATGTAAAAAAAACTTCGCTCCCGACAGCCGGACCCCCACGGGGGTGTTTTTTTTTCGTTACAATATTATACGGTTACACGGGCATTTGGATCGGATAAAAACGTACATTATTTCACTGGAACGTAAAACATTTAACGCGAAACCGTACAAAGTATAATAATATGTACCGACTGTATCGTAAAACGCATTTTATTGTACGCGGTCGAGGGCCGGATATGCGCGTCATTTGTGTTCGAATTTATGTTCAAAATATTTTTTTTGCGGAAATTGTTCGATGGTTTTACTAGGTCGTATACGTATGTATACATATATAGGTTACGTCGAAGTAGTACCGGACTTATATACTTACCTATTAATGGCTATTGTATTATTATGGGTTGTAAAACAATATATTAATATGCAGTGGCAGATTTAAAGAGAGAGGCAAGAATTTTTGATTTAGAAGTCCATATGATTTGAACATTTTTGCGAATGACTTTAATTTTTTATCAGTTTGTGCCCGGACATGTCTGATTTTGCCGACCGGTAAATGTCCGCCGCTGGAATAATAACATGATATCGGGCAGTTTGTCGAGAATCCAGCAATTGAGTATATAATTATAATTATATTATGGTATATAATATATTCAAGCATATAGGTACACTGAGCCATTAGTGCGTAGAACTTAATATTTTACGAGACGTTTATTTTGATAACGCGTGGAAACTTTCCTATTACATTATACGCGTAGGTACAACTGCGTAATACTCATTAACCTTCCAAAATTCCATTACGAATAATTTATATCTTTACATTCGAGTCATAATAATATTGTGTGGAACATGAATAGTAATAATTATTGTACACAATTTATAATATTAAACATCATAGGTGCCAAACGACGATAAGAGATTCGAGGCATAGAACAATCGAGAAAACTTTCTTGTCGGATAACTTACACTGCATTGTAACACAAAACGCGATAAGCCACTCACTATACGTCAATATTTCAGTTTTTAGCTCCAAATATTTAAAACGGTATTATTAGTAAATTACGTATAATATATAGTACAGGGTGATTCACCAAGCTTGGTCATCCCCTTAATTCCTTTCGATAAATAATTTATTCAAATTCTGATTTTAGGAATTTTCAAGCGCACAAAGCCCTTGTTTTAAATCACTTAAGTTGTACATTATGTACCGTTTAAGGAGTATTTTTAGTTACTACCTACTAAGACTATAATATTATCTTCTTAGTACATATATTATATCATGTACATTTTAATAATTCAAAAACTATTCGTTTGAATCTTCTTTTACATCACATCAAAGTATTCAAACTGCAATCGTCTGGTTCGTAATTTTCAGTGAATAGAGGTTGAAAAAAGTGAGTTTGAATACGCCACAATAAGAGTACAAAATATACACTCAGAAATCGTTGGTATACCTCCTTAATTGGTGTAAAATTCCAAGTATTTGAAAATATTATGGTCCTCAGTCCTTTATAGTATACTTAAAAGTATTCGGAATTTGAAATTAAAAAAAAATCATTATTAAAATGAAAAAATGTGAATAAGCCCTGTATGACATTATATGTATTCAATTTTAAACGTTTCGTTTTACGGGTTTTCGCGACGATGACACGATATTATATAGTCGGTGGTTGTCGATTGTGGGTTTTTTTTTATCCTTCGCCATATGCGCGGGGTATCAATTATATATTTTTATTAACAGCTGTCGTCCCGTACAAAACGTATATTTCACATAATATAATATTACGATATGTAATAATCAAATGATTTATCGACACGGCAAACTTCTCCCCGGGTGGAGTGGCGCGTGGTGGTCTGCGATGCGATTCGATAACTGCGTTACACTGCCGTGGAAGGTGCATTAAATATGAATGGTGACATCGGGACGGATCCCGACGGTTCTTAAATCAATTATTGACCGTCCCCGGTGGCAGTTAATTTAAAACACCCGAAAGTGGCCGATCGGTCAGCATTACATTTCCTCGGCGTTTTTATTTTCCCGTCAATAAAAAATAATGTATATATATAAATAAATGTCGTGTATACGAGGAGGTCTTGCAGGGCATCGGCAGCGGTGGCGACGTTTTTGTCGACAAACTTTGGAAATAGGAAAGAAAGTCGAAACGTTAGATGGTCCGCAGCGAAAATCACCCGACCACGCAGCGGCTTCCCGAACTTGTTAAGTTGATTGCTTCCAACGGGTATCCTTTTTTTTCCATTTACCTCGGTTTTTTTTCTTTTCGCTGGCGGACCGAAAAGGAGCAGATACCTATCGATATATTATACACGTATATATATAGACATTTAGGTGACTTACCTATAGATATTCGGCTAGGTATATTATGCATAATGCGACGGTTCGAAACTTTTGTCATCGCAAAAATATCGTGAACATTTTCCTCCCTAAAAAATATTTAATAACGTGTCGGTTTTCGTATCACGCATTCTTATTTTGTCCCGTTTTTAATAATGTTTTTTTCCCCGTTAGGTATAGTAATATATAGTCACTAGTTATCGCTATATTATCGATAGTGATGTACAGCATACTAAATTCATTATTATTATTATTAAAACAATATTATAGGTACAATATTATATTATATCTGATTTGTTTTTTAATTTAAAACGTAGTGAACATTTTGGTATTCAAAATTAATTAGATTATATGCAGTGAGAACGAATTCAGTATTTTGTATCCTCAATTTATTTTGTGCGAACATCGTCGAAAAATTTCAACGGTGAACTATTTTGGGTGTAATTGTCCTCTATATTATTGTTATCTAGTATATTGCCTGAAAAACACATAATACTTAAGTGATTACATTTTTTGGTGATTTGTGAACACGTCTTATAAGCTACATGTAAGTTATTTATTTTATTAAGCCGTATATGTATATGTTGCAATATTAAGTCTGTTTTTCAAGTGTTAAAGGTATTTATAAGAGTATCTGTATCTTTTGTTCGTTTTAAGTGTGCAAAAGTGCTCAATAAAATTAATGAAAGTGTTCGAACGGTTGGCGCAGGTTGCTAATGATATTGAAAAGCTTTTTACTGGATCGTTGTTTTAAAAGATCATCAGGAACAAGAATTTGGTGGAGAAACCAACAATTTTAATTAAAAACTTTTATGTCGGAATTACCGGAAACGCTTTTATACCGAATTTCGGGATTACTTGTCTATAGGCTGCACCTGGTATACCGTGACATCGAATTATATTGGTTTAGGGAATCAATCAATTAATTAACTCTCAATTGCCGAGGCCAAAAATACTACTCTATAAATTAAAGTTTCACCCAAGGAGAGGAATAAGAAGCGTAGTAACAACAGTTTAGAAAAAATATTATTGATGAGTTCATCTAAGTTAATTTATTTTTTTGATTTTCACGTTAATTAATCAACTCAATATTATTGATCTTAAGCATTTTTCGATTTTCACTTTATGGTCGTATATTATAAGTTCCAATTATTGTAGTTTGTTTTTTATTGTACTACCAGCCATACTCCATAGAATAAATTATATATCATATATAAAAATCGATATTTTTACGATACGTTTTACTCTTTTGTCGTTTAAAAGTTGGAAAAAATATATACAATAATATATGCTCTAAGTGTTGGACATCACATAAAAAATATTTTTATTTATAAATGATCAATAATATTTCTTGGACGATAAATTTAAAAAAAAAATGGGTAAGTGGATGTCGCTCTGCTGTACAGTAGGTTACAAATGATGCAATGTATAATGGGTTGTATTAAACTTGAATTCAATGATTTAATATAATAATATCAATGTATAAGAAAAACGATTCGATTCTGAGCGGAGACGGTTTGTCCGTCTGGATTTTTTATATTAGTTTTATTCATTATAGCCTGTAAGTTGAATTCATTTTATAATATTATTATTAGATTCTGAGCGGAGCGAGAGATCTAGTGGTTTTACAATGGGTTTATTTTTTTTTTTATCTTGTATACAAAATTTCTACCGGAAGGAGTTCTTTGATTTAAACATAATATAGTATCTTATCTTTTAGAAAATTGGATCAAGATGGTACTTTAAACAGGTTATTTTTCGATTTTCTCAATATTTAATTAATGACACGGGAAAAACCACCGAAAAATTACAAAAAAATGGGTTTTTAATTTCCAACGCTTTGTTTATCATCATAGAAACGAATAAAAATAATGATATTAGTTATTTTGTTGTATTTTATAATATTGATTCAACTTACAGGCTATAATAAAATATAATAACAGTATAAAATATCCAGACTGACAAACCATCTCCACTCAGAATCGTTTTTCGTCTACAATGATACGATATCATTGAATTCAAATTTAATAAAATCCATAATACAGTGACCCACTTGTACAGCAGAGCGGCATCTACTTACCCACGTTTTTATGGTGATAAACAAAGCGTTAGATATTAAAATCCAAGGTTTAGTGGTTTTTGTAATTTTTCGATGGTTTTTCCCACGGCATTCAATAATTATGGAGAAAATCGAAAAATGACTTCTCTAAAGTACCATCTTGACCCATTTTGAAAAATAAGATACTATAATATTTGAAATCGAAGCCTTCCATCTGGTAGAAATTTTGTATACGGGATAAAAAAATAAATAAAATTAAAAAAAAAAAACACAGTTGTAATAACGATATATTATTATGACTGTCCGTCGTAGAGATGGCCGACTTGGAGGTGAACGCCGACGAACTGATGAGATCGGCGTACCTGGAGGACAGGCAGATGTACTTCTTGCAGTGCGCCATGGAGGAGAACTGCCTGGCGTCGTCTGCGTACCAGCTCCGTCGAGACGAGACCGATTGGCACCTGATCACCCGACGGCTGCTGCGGTTCACCGCTAAAATCACGAACGTCGGCACCGCCCCGTTCCGGCCGGCCGTGCCCAAACATCTGTGGCAGTTTCATCAGTGTCACATGTACGTGCCAGACGGGCCATGATGAATAAACATGGCCGACGAAATAATAATAATATTCAATATAGTTATTAAAACATGCAAATGTATACTTTAAGTCGACGGCGAGTTTCGCGTGTTACGCTGTTATACAGACGTTTCGAGCACGTCTAGTTTTCGACGTCACATTACGCATTTATCGGAGTTTCGATTTTTTAGAATTTCTTGAAATTTTGATTTTTAACTTTTCGACGCGGCACGTATTATAATTATTATGTGTCACTCGATGACCAAATATCTACTACAATATAATAGGGTTCTTACAGCGTCTAAAGACTGTCCAGTAACACGTTTTGCCAATATAAATAAATTGTCTCCAATTGATTTCGAGACGAACGGAAATCGAAATCCAAACGAATTTTGTCATTTAAGAGATAATATCGATTTCGTGATTTCATTCTTTTGCGGGTGTATTCGATTCGGACAGCAGAACGCGTAATCGATACTTAAATCTGCAGATGTTTTTGTTCCAGACATTTCGTGTACTAATTTTTTTTTTTTTGATAGCAATCCAAAAATGTAATTTATTTTTTTCTGTACGATTTATTTACTTATTTGTTTCGCGACCGTCGAGTTTTGATTTAAAATCAGTGACCGGTGCTCGTTTTAGTATATTTTCTAATGCAAGATGAAAATGTTCGTTAAAATAAAAAAAAAATGTGTGTGATTAATGACGTCCCGAAACTAGGCCATCGCCCGGTGGTGGCCGAGCGCGAGTCCGACCGGTGAAATATTACGTTCAATCCGTTACGACCCAGACCAGGCAGTTGTATATTATGGTCGGCTGGAGAAATGTCATTCGATACAAATTTTTTTTTACCGATGTCTGAATTTCAGATTTAAAAATGGCTAGTGGTGATTTTTGTTATTTGTATTCAACGTTTAGAATAATTTGACAATTATCTGGTGTCAGGTATGGCGTCATATTTTTTTCTATATTTTTTCTATTATAAAGATACAAAGTGGTGTTTAAATGCCAATCGATGACGAAATCGAAATTCTCACTCGCGCAATCAAATTCTAGACGGACTGTGTATAAGCTGCAGTTGTGTAAATGCAATATCGCTGCAGCACAGCAGCTTTCATCTTAAGAGGCGTATAGGTGCAAAACACTGACTTACGATGTTTGTCGAGCTTTCGATTGATTCAAACGAAGTTCGGTATACCATAGACTTTTTCCCGAACGGCAATATAACATTTAAGACCGAAAAGGAAAAAAGGTCACGGTGATATTATTATTATACTTTTGCGCGACGACTTATCGATGTGTATAGTACCTAGTGACCTAGTTTTTAGTTGCCATCATAGCCTATAATTATTAAAAGACAGTATCAAGATTGTTTTTGTAATGACAGATAGTGTTACGGTATTGACGGGTGAACAGAACATTTTCGACTGTGAATCGACTACATTTTTCTATCACATCAGTTGAAACTCGGTAGATATATTATTAGTTTATGGTAATGTTTTTCATTAGATATTTCCATAAATTAAGAATGTATAATATAAACGAGTTGTAATCATGGTTTAATTTCTTTTTATATTCTTACCTTTTTTAATTTTTGTCTTTGAGATTGTTTCATTTGATTTTAAATTTCGGTTGATCAAAGATTGCGATACGAAATAATTTACATTGCAAACGTTTAGTTTCTCTCTCTCTCTTTCTATCTCTTTCTCTCTATCTTGCTTGATGTTTCTTTTGTTTTCTCTGGTATCATTAAATATTTACTCATTTATTTTTTATTTTGAAATAATTATTCTTTTAGGAAAATTATTTTGATATAAACACAAATACATTATTATTATGTTTTATATTAAGTTTTGAAAATTCGATATGATGCATACATTTGACTGAAGTATATTTGACATATACATTTTTTGTTAGATTATTACTATAGAAAAATATAATGTACACGAATTTAAATAATTTATTTGGAGTACATACTTTAAATTTGTTTGATATTTCTTTATAAAAAACGTAGTAATAAAATTAAATTTCATCAATAAATCTTTAATTTATTGTATCGTTCTTCAAACGATAAAATTTCGAAAAATATGAAACAATATTTATGTACCATATTAAGGGCTGTACAAGAAGGAGGTAAAAATAATGATATATAAAAAAAAACTAAACTTATTATAGAAGTTGAAATGTCAATTAAATATAAATTAAACTAATGAATGTAATAGAAGGAATCTAAAATGATGGGAGTCAAAACGTGACTTAATCGCATTATATTATTATATCAGAAAAGTATTAGTGTGAGCAGAGAATAATTGGGTTGTTTAACAAAACTTCTAAATAGAAATAATAGATGTTTGTAATTGAAAAAAAACCCACGAATTCGTAAAACGTATAATTCCATTTCCATCCCATATTATTCCACATTATTATATTATATTCAAATGAAAAAAGTTTTAATTGAAAAACATTTTAATATTACCATTATGGTTGTTTTAATCGTATAACATAAAAATTAAAAGTTGTAGTTTTTACAACTGTGCAATAAAATGATAAATTGAAAAAAAAAATATGTTGTATTAACAGTTATTGTTTTCGAGAAAATTAAAGTTTAATATGTTTTAGACTATGATGGTGGTAAACAAATGCGAATTCGCAGCGTTTTAGCTGCAGCTGAGTAGGTCACAGTTGTAATAATTAATTACGCGTACGATTATAATAATATTATAGTTTTAAGTGCGTCGGGGGCACTCGGTCCGGGTATTAAATTATATTAAAAAAAAAAAAAATTCACAGGCACATTATAATCGAGGACATCCGCCGAGTAACGGACAATTTCTAACAAATTTCTAACCACGTGGAGTTTTTGACACGTCGTGTCGATGCGGTAACTTCAACGTTATTGATTTTCGGCGGTTTTGGCAAAACGATTCGCGTCGAGATCAAAGACGGGTGTCATCGTCGTCGACTCTATACTTCTCCGAAGTAATAGGTATGTGCTGACAACAGCTATATTACACGTTTCGATGCGTTCGTCCCGAGATCAAAACATTATCCGAGACCCGACCGACGAGCTCTATCGAATAGAGCTCTCCGTCTATTTTCGTATGGGCGACCGAGACCTAAAACAGAGGGAAGTACTATGACACGAACAATTTTATAATATTATTGCAGATCGGAATTTCGGACGAGAGACTGTCGTGTTGTTTACCGCAAGAAAACGACAAAATAATATCACTGTCATAATAATAATAATAATATACAGAAATAAGCTCCTATTGCGCGTAATTATGTTTTACGGCAATGCCGATAGTTATAATAATAATAATAATAATAAAATAAACCAAACGGATTTCTGTCACGTCCGCGTAGTAATAATACCGCATAATACCCACCTTATATAAATCATACTCGATTGCCGTCCGCTTTCAGTCCCAGTGTATTGTGATACAATATAAATACGATGTAAGAGAAATAACCGACAAATGTAATTAAGTCTAACCGCATAAAGAGTTTTGTTCGTTATAAATATCTTAAATGTTTTTTTTTTTAATGTGATTACTATAATATTTTGATAACCGTAATAATTATAATAATACTAACAAAAATAAACCTTAAGGCGGGTTCCCACGGCGCGTGGCTCGGCGAGCCACGAGTAAAATTCGCTGGCTTGGTAAACTACACGCGCCGTGGGAACGCTCTTGCGCGTCTAGGCGCGGTATAGCTCGGCCATGCTCGTGTCTATCCGAAAATTGTCGGTCCGATGTGTCCGCGCCAAAGTAAACGAGCCGCGCATTTAGACAGCGTTCCCACAGGCGTGCGGTTCGGAGAGCCATTGATAGTTGTACCTATACGTTTTTTGGTGTTTTATTTTGCAATTTGGTGTTTTTTATTTTTTAATCAATATTAATATTTACTATGACGGAATGGTCAAATGATGAGGTAATAGAGTTTTTGCAAGGAGTTTTTGAAGGATATCCACAAATTTGGTCCATACCATTTAGCCAGATGGATATGGCTAAGGCCATATATTCTTTAAAGCTATACATATTTAAAGATCAATTTAAATTAAATAGCAAAGAAGAAAAGGCGTTAAAAGATATTTGTTGTTTTATAGTTAAATGTTACGTTCAGGCTTGGTTTTCGTCACCCAATGCAATTGAAGCTCCACTTAATGATATATTATTTTTAAAAAAATTAGAAGAATATAAATTGTACAAATAAAGAATTTCAGACGTAGCTATAAAGAGCAAAAACAACTTGTTTTACAGGTAATATATTTTACTATTTTCAAAATAAATTAAACTTAAAAATGTTATTATATTTTCTATTCTGTTCAAGACTACCGGAAAAAATACCCGCAAAGTGACAGACATACGCTAAAGAAACCATTTTAAGTGTCATTAATTAATTATACCTACAATTTGATGAAAAAAATTCATATTGATAATTCTATTTTTATGTTGTAAAAATTACATGAAAATCAAGTAAATAAAACCAAAACGTATATTACAGAATCTTAAGACTTTTTTAGTCGTAATGTTTTTTTATATTATTTAATTCTGTATAATTGTTACTCAACATATTTTGTCATATATCCAACCGTACGTTGTACATATTTAAAAACAAAAAAAATCCAATTTCATTAAATATATACAATATTTTGTAAATTAATGAGTTTTCTTAAAAATAAATGGACTTACGAGAATTTATGTAATATGCTTTTTTATATACAATGTTAAAATCTATCATTTAGTTCTTTACATATTTTCACTAAATACTATACATTCTGAGTTAAATAAAAAAAACAAAAAACTACCCTCTTTTTCCATATTTCAACCCTAATGCGGCACCAGAAGGGGTTGAGTGAGATCTTCCAAATTTTACCCAAATGACTTATTCATATAACTTAGCAAATTAGGGGGGTACTGTATTAAAAAAATCACATTGAAAAAATAAGGACCACCCTTATTTGTAGGTACTAAATATTGTTTTATACATAGAAGATATTAATTTTTTTTTATTAAAATGCTTATAATACATTCTGTATTATTATTTATTAATTTTAAATATTATTAAGAAAAAAAGTGTTTATTATTCTAATAAAAGATATGTTTTAAAATATAAATACTTTACCATGATTTCATTTTTCAACTCCTGATTTAACGCCTTACAAACATCTTGAATACACCTGGAAACAGTTTGACTCGAACAAGTATGATAAGCTCTTAAAGCTATCTCCTGTGGCTAAGAACCTTAAGGTAACAGCTAGCCTTTCCTGGACCGAAATACACTTTCTCATATTTGTATCAGTTTTACATATGGTTGGACCAATTTTTTGAATAAGATATTCAAAGTCTGTGGCAGACATTCTACAGAAGTTTTGAAACTTGTTAGATGGTCCTCGTTTTAAATCTTCTAACAGATCCGTTGCATTGTACCTATATTGTAGTTGTAGTATAATATATTATTAATAATGTTAAGTACAACTATAGTATAATATTATTTTATTTTTTAATTTAGTATTTTCTGTCAAAAACTTGTTAACTATAAAAAAACTAGCTTGTAATAAATTATAAACTGTTATGCTCTTGTATGTACTTACATTTAAAGTTAAAACTGTTAAAAAAAGGTAGTCAGTAAAAACTAAATATAAGCAAATTAAACTAAAATTAAATTTAAAAAACCTAAAATTAAATATTAATTTACATAAGCATACTTACCTAGCACGGCTTTTGTAAACTTCATGCATCCAATACCTTCTTTCCTTGCAGGATTTCGTTTTTCTTTTTCAACTAATTTTTCTTTTAAATAATCACCGCCTACAATTACAATATACCTAGTACCTACGCTGCTGCACAATCAGCAATTTGCGTGTTATCCAAAGAACGACTCATTTTGAACTGAGACTTTTGGCGTTTAAATAATTTTGTAGGAACTCTGATCGGCTCGGATAAGCTTGTGGCTCGCCAAGTCACGCGCCGTGGGAATGCTGTTGACATTGTAGGCTCGTGATTTGCCGAGCATACGGTACAACAACCGCGTTGCGCGAAGTTCGCCGAGCCACGCGCCGTGGGAACCCGCCTTTACAGTAAATGAAGTTGGAAATTAACGTTATTGACCAAATATATATATTATATATTATGGGTAATTATCGTTATAAACCGGAGACCAAATTCAAATGTAGCACATTGTCCGCCATTCGTCATAGTCGGATTGCCTATACCAGGATGTCTGAGTTGCACTTACTGCAACAGTGCAACGAGTTACACCCAAAAGGAGTTGAATGATCACAATTTTTTAAGAGTTGTCATTTTTTACGGGCAACAAAGTCCGCGGGATCAGCTAGTAATTACATATTTTTTTAATTGTCTATCATTCAATTCAAATGTTCTACCCATTTATTTTAATTTTACAAAATTTCTTATGGGGTTATTTTTTTGAGGTCTAAATTTCCGGAGTTATTTTTGCGGTACCAGAATTACTTGATGCACTTATACAGTAAGTTATACATCATCAAATCGATAACGTTATTATTAGGTAGTAGGTACCCAAGCAGTAGGGCCGAGCCGCTGAATGAAATAAAAACTGGCAGTTCAAATAGTTCGATTGAACTACCCACCATTTCAAATGACTGTGAAACTGGCTCAACTAATATTATGTATAAATAATATAATAAGACAGTGGCCTAGAGACCTACTAAAATAAAAAAAAAAAAAAAACCACGACATCTAAAATGTACTCGGTCGGGTGCTGCTGAGTGCCTGCCCAAAAATGTTAAATTCTGCTACTTTATATTTTATTAAATATCCTATTTGCTCATTGTACATAATGTTGTATAGATTATAAATTACTTAAATGAATAAAAAAAATAATATAATGACATCTGTTTAAATATAATTAGGTATAGCAGAAATACTAAGAAGTATGCACTATTATTTTACCCAATAAACACCCACCCACCCATGGCCGCATTTAGGGGGGGTCAGGACAGTGGCGCAGACACGATTAACGGAAAGGAGCGGGGGGGGGGGGTTAATTGGGAAATCCCCCCAAATCCTCTCAACACTTTTTACTTAAGTAGTAAAATATTTAACAATAAGAAACAATGAATATAATTTGAATTGATTCAAATTTCACATCAAACACAATATGGAAGATTATCCACACCAAAGCCAATGGGAGGGGATCTGACCCCCCCACGCGCCCCCTTGTATACGCCGCTGGATCAGTACTACAATTTAATCCATAGATTGTTAATAATAATAGTTAGCTATAAATGATAGTGTTTCTAGGGTCACGCGTGGCTGTGTGTGTGGGTTCGTTTCTTTATTATCCATATACATAACAATATATATTATATAAACCAATAAACCCACTCACCTATAAAAAATTATATTATTATACATTGTGTTTTATATTATACAAAACGATTTATTTAAACAATTTATTCAAATTCTGATTTTCATAATAATACCTATATCCTACGAGGATCATATTTTAAAATATTTATATTTTTTATACCATTAAGAGTATCCTGATAAACAATTAATTTCTCTAAATGAAAACCATCATTTTTATTTAAATTGTTAATCAGAATAGATGATGTATTTGAACATGTTAATGCATCAAAGTTATAAAATATTATACCTATATTATGTTAACTAAGGATAATTATATAGTCTTTTTAATAGTTTTATATGTAATATAAATTATATGTAATTTAAGAACAGCACTTATTATAATCGAACAAGTTTTAAAAATTACAAAATTTTGATAAATTTATAATAATAACTATAATTATTAATTAATCACAGCCCTCACATTATCTTGAACACCTGTTATAACGGACTGTTTTCCTTGGTAATTAAAGTTTATTAACTCAGAAACTACCCGCTTAAATTTTGACTGTTATAAAAACAAAAATTTTCCTAAAAAACTCATAATCTGATTTTAGAATTTAGAATAAAAAACTTAGGTTTTCATTTGAAAAAAAGAAGTTTATATTGCCACTAGACACTATTTAAATTTCGAAAAAGATCTATATATCTGAACTTATGGAGACTTGAGCATATACCTACTTAAAATATCCAAAATAAAGAATTTGAGTATTTTTTTCGTCAAAGTAAAAATATGGGGCGACCATTGTTTGGTTTGTCATCACGTATAGTGCATGTTCATAGATTGATAAATTGATTTCCGTCGGCGGCGGCGGCACGGTTGATTAGATTTTACGACAACGTCCGCCACAATGTCCAGGATTTACGATAACAATAATACGATATAACGACAGCACTAATAAATTGTCATGTTTATTGTCGTTGCGGTTTTCTATCGGAAAACTCGAACCACTGCGGTAGCGACCGCATTTTTCCGAGTGCGGCCATCGGAAAATTAGTGCGTGTCGTATAGTATATAATATCCATTAAAAGATCAAACGCATTAAACACAAATAGTTGTATGCATCTCACGACGTCAATACCACGTCATAGCAAATAGTAATATCTTTTTAAGTAGAAGTTACTAAATAGTAATATCCTTGGACGTAAAATCTACCATAAGAGTAGATAAAACTGAATACAAAACGTCATCACAATTATTGCTCAAAACAATAGCATTCGTTATTGACGAGTTAAAACCACACCGATTTTACGACGGCGCGATGTGTTCTATGATATTTTATTTATATTATAATTCTCTCGACACGACTGCGCGCGGAATCGAAATGTAACTGCACTAACCGCTGCACCGCATAAATCGGCGAAAGATATTATTTACAGGCCAGAGATATTTTTTCTGATGCGGGAAATACGATTTTCCTAGGATTTTACGTGACCGACACCGACAAGACTTTTTCCACGAAACATTTCTACCACCCTACCCTGACCGAACAACCGGCCTCCGGCAGGATGTGCCCAATATAATGATCCGAGGTCATTAAATCGTGGAAATACAAAATATTTAAGTATCCTACGTAGCATTATTATACGCGATAATATTGTTGACGACTTATTCGAAATAATTGTTGTTCGTGAATAAAATTATATAAACACGTGGAATATATGAATATGTGACTTCAATAAATGTTGTATGGTTTAATTACAAATTATAGTATACACAGTAGAAATCGGTTATTTATATAACGACAACGGCCGTATTGACAATTTTTTTTTTGATTTTTAAATTTTATTGTAGAGTTCGTTTGTGATTGACTCGCCACAGTCGTAACTTGAATATTCACGTTACATGCGGACGACCATAATATTCGATTATTCGATTTAGAAAAAACCTATATAAAGTTCGCCACACACTGCTGCGGTAGCGTTAAAATTTTTTTGTCTTGGCGGTGCCGCCGAGGTGGCGGTAAATTATGACCGGCTTAATTTTGCACTTACCGCGTCCAACACTAATCGCCACTGCTGCAGTGTGTGGGAACCTTTGCACTACTTATCTTTAAGGCGGACGTGATAATAATATCGTTGTTGCAGGCACTACCACAGCATGGAAGTGTTCGCCACGTTCGACGTGCTGGACGGCGGCGGAATGAAAGTGGCCGAGGGGCATAAGGCGTCGTTTTGTCTGGAAGACAATCAGTGCACGGGCGGTGCCAAGCCGGGATTCGCGTGCGCGGACTACGGTGACCAGGGCATATCGGTCAACTGTTCGGACATTTACCGGCACAACATCGACTGTCAGTGGGTCGACGTGACCGACCTGAACCCGGGGCTGTACACGCTCAAGGTAAGCTCGCGGGCAACCGCGTACCAGGTGGTCGGTTACGACCTCTCTGGTTGCGATAGTTTGCTGCAAGTAGAGAAATCGGTTGGTGAACTTGAATCATAGGGCGTTTTCACGAAAGACACAGTAATGACGATTTGCAAAAGTTTTTATTTTCCACGATTTCTAGTCGGAAAAAAATAGAATATTATATTGTTTATAATTTTGCTGTCGTTTTAAAATTTTTCCAAAACTGAGATGTCTATGGATTAAAATATAATCGCCTCGTATATAATATATAATTAAAAACATCATAAATGACGAACAAAAGTATTTGTATACAGTATGCGTAGGAGGCACTCACTGCAAGTTATTCACTTCGAAGTGGCTTGAATGGTATTGCTTACAAGCCAATTTCATAATATTATGATTCATGTTGTGCAGTAACTATATGTCAGTTAGAAATGGAGTGATGAGGACACAAGGTCGAGTTTAAAGGGGTCCCTGCAACAATGTCCAGTCATCCACAAGCAGTGTAATGAGTGGACTGAATATAGGGTCAAATAATGATATATTGTTATAATAATCTAAACACGGTGAACTACTGATTCCCCCCACCCTTTCCAATCAAGTCTCTATTTATGGCATACATTACCTGAAAGCGTTCACTGCGATTATCTTTCTAATATCATCGGATTTATCAATAAAATACGCGTTAATATTATTACCTATAATATGCATACAACTCGCGTATGTTTTCATGAAACGTCCGTAAACGAAAATGTCCACCACCGTCGCGGCACCTGTTCTATACAATACAATAACTTACGTCGTCATCGTCGTCGGAAAACACTTTTGTTTTCGCCCACCAATTTTCACTGTCTGCCGCACACTCGTTCGTCGCGTGCGTACTATTATTGTTGTATTACGTGACGTGGTCGTCTCCTGTCCGTGACACTGTGCAATCGAATCGGAAATGATTTAATATAATACGACGGCACATATATAATATTATTATAACGAAACGATTTCGTCGTTACAGGTGTCCGTCAATCCAGAGCACAAAATCCCGGAGGTGACGTACACCAACAATGCGGCGGTGTGCTCGATGTTCTACTCCGAGACTTTCGTGAAAATCCACGACTGCGTCCTACAAAACCCGTGACAGACCGACGGAAGTTTCGCCACCGCCGACGATCGGTGATAAAAAAACAAAAAAAAATCACAATTGTTATTGTCGCGTGTGCACCCGAATAATAATAATAATAATATTAATATATTGATGTCATATTATCATACCTAAAGTAATAAACGTACTGTGACGATAAAAATGCGTCGTACCGAATTATGGCACCCAATATTCGTCGATGTCGTTCGATGACTATACCGTTCGTTTGCTCCGTCAATGTTATTATAATATTTTAAGTTCACATATTTAGCGGTCTCAGGTGCGCTCGCATCCGGAGGACAATCTTATTATATAATAATAATAATAACACTATACATGCACCGACTTCGGATTATAACAATATAATATCATAAAATCACGATTTTGTACTGTATTTTAAGAAATTGCGTGGACAGAAAACGGGCCTACAGTGTACATAACATAAATAACCCAGTAATGTGCACGTTTTATTAATGTCAGTACCGTACGTATATTATTGTGAATTTATTTTCAATTTAATAAAGTTAATTTAGAAAAAAAAAATTGATTCAAAAGTTTTTGCTTTATTTTATTTTATTATATTGACGTCAAAAACTATAAGAACAGGGAGACAGAAGTAAAAACTTCTTTTGGCTTTTGTAGAACATGATTAGCCAAACTTTTTCAACTTCCTGTTATTTGTTAAGTACTTATATTATATTCACCATTTCAATTTAAACAACTTTATCTGACTATCTGTAATGTTTTAAGAGTCAATAACGTTAAAAATAAAACAATAATAATAATAATAATAATAATATTTGATAGGTAAAATACAGAAAAAATTAATATTATTTTTATATAAACGATTAAAATAAATTATAATTTTGAAACAATCATAATGGTAATAAAAAAAACCAAAAATACAATAATTCAATAGTAATATTTGTATGTAGGTAGGTACCTAGGTTGTAAGTATAGTTGTTATTTTATACAGTGTACTGACTCTAAATTCACATAATACGAATAAAGAGGATAAAGACTAAATAATAGAAATTTTCATATTACGACGTTTTATTGTTCGTACATGGATTGTACGTATGAAATATCTTAAATTAATTGGATATTATTGTTAGAAATGAAAATGCTACAGTCTCATTATTATTATTATGTGTTAATTATTACCAAATATTCTCATTTGTGTGAACTGAAACAGCTAGTATATTACGAATGTTTGGAGTAAAATCCAAAGTAAGTAATATTGCCATTTGTATAACTAAATGAAATTTCAATTAAAAAGATAATAGAAAGTGAACGTTTAGATAAATGATTCATCAGACTATCAGAGTACTTGTAAGTTGTAACGTGGACAATAAATATAAACTCAAATATTGTAAATGTTACTTACCACACAATGAATACCATTAAATATATTATTAATTATGATAATACATATTTTGTCACGAAGTTTAACATGACTAATATTATTGTGACATACAATATACTATATTATTATTATTATGACATATTATCGAAAAATAGTCAGCGGGTGTAACGGTGTAGCTAAATTGCCTACCGAAATCGCCGTGTTACCAAAAATCGCATAACATAATATTGAAATTCATAGATTATTATAATGATACTATTAAACTCCAAGAAATAATGATAATTCGTAAGTTGGGAACTTAAACGTTTAGTTATAGAAGTGATGATTGACTCTAACAAGGGACAAACTTGGTGGTTATTTTTCAGGAAATAATAATATAAAAATATGATAATAAGCTATCCCTAATAAATTAAGATTAAAAATGTCAAAAAAAATCACTGGAATTAAAAAAAATATAATGTTTATATTGTCTGCGGCTATTAGAAAATACACGATTTCACGGAATTTCGAAAATAATATTATTATATAAGCCTCGTTATAGTAAACAGTACACACATCGGATCGTTTCAACGACGTGGGCAATATCGAAATGATGATGTGGTTTTACGTGGTAGAAACATATTAAGACAACAGTTTCCCTGGAAAAACCGTACTTGCGTATCATAATATCCTATTTGACGTTAATAATTATTATACCAGTGTAGACATATTTCCAAAACGTTGCGCGTATTACGCGTTTTGATTGGATCGATATTATTGTGTACTCGCGTCGTGGTGAACAGCATGAAAGGGGTTCCAACAAACAGTATAATATAATATTAATTAATATATTAATATTTAATTTTTATTATTATATTGATTTAGAAAAAAAAACCTTATACTAATATAGTTGGAGTATTCCAGGCCGGCGGGGTGGAGTGGTGTGGAAAACGTTGAAATTAAAAACTAAACGAGTTCCTACCAATACTTAAGAGGACGCTACACCCGCAAGTGTCGTCTCCGTCTTATAAATGTAAGACGCCGCAAAAACTGTTTTGCACAGGCAAAAACCACTCGGGCTGTAGTCCAAGCTAAGCAACCAAATTTTTACACTACAAAGCGCAGAACATTCACTGTCAACATTGTTTTCATTTTTTCGATATCAGAACTAAACAAAAATTAATTAGAGTTGGAATAACTCAAAAATAATGAACTTTTAAACAATAAGAACTTGTTTCGTAATTGTGGCATTGAAAAATTAACAATGCGGTTCCACGGTCAATGTTATTCTCTTTCTAGTGTGAAAATTTGGTTGCACAACTTGAACTACAGCCCAAGTGGTTCTTGCCCGCGTGAAACGGTTTTTGCTATGTTTTACATTTATAAGGAGGAGACAGCACGTACGGGTGTAACGTCCTCTTAAATCAAGTTCATTCATAACTCGTTAAAATCGTTTTAAAACTCGTAAGAAATATTCATGAACCATACAAAATTATTACGTATTTATGTTGCTTTTGTTTTTAACTATGCACAAACTGGTGTGGTTTACGCACATGCGCAGAAGTGAGGGTCGCCACGATCAGCGTTACCCATGCTCGCCCAGGGAACTAGCACCACGATCTGTCTATTGGTATAAAAGTTCTATGGTCTAAAATAAACTATTCGACTGCATGGCATGTACTGATCATAGACCTATAAACCACAATAACACACTGAGTACGATATTATACCTATTATACACATCATTTTATTTATTAGTTAATGTTTCTTAATTGAGATCATCGTATTTTAATATTTGTTAGTTGTTATTTGTTTATAATCACAAAATAATTGTATACTGAATATAATATAAACATGACATTTTTAAACTTTTTCCAAATCGAATTATATTTTTCACGACTTCTTTTTTTTTCCATGTAAATCGTAAACTATATGCTTTTAAACAAGAACGTATTATCTACTATATCCAACAATAACGAGGACGGATGCACAATGCTGTGGTCAACGCCAGTCCATATATTTATAGTTCTAGAGTTCTGATGGCTTATTGTGGTTAACATTTTTGTAAGGGGTTATTAAAAACAATTAATATATTACGCGAGCCTTTTGGGTTTTTAAATAGAAAAAATTTGTATAAATACCTTTATTATCATATTTGTAATATTTGTAAAACTACGTTATGATACAATAATTATTATTATTGGACTTTTATTATCGGGACAATAAAATGTTTTGATTGTTTTCAGGTTTACCTATAAACGTCCCGTCTCTGTATCTAAATTGATGGGCATTTTACATTCCTCAAATTTGTGCGTTCTTAATATAATATATTTGTTTATTTTCTATAATTTGTTATTAATGTATTACTCTTTACCTTCAAGCTTTTGGCTTAAAAGTGTTAGATGATAATGTTAGCTACGACTATATACCTATACGTCATAAGTTATTGTTTTGTATTTTGTAAATTATGATGAATTTGCTATTAAAAAAAAAAAAAAAAATATCAAACTGTAGGTAGTAAAAGTCCAATATATCATAACTGCTATAAAAATAGAGATTTTTGGATACTGAATATACTTGGACTTCGGCCGGAAAGCGTAGAGCGATTGGCCAATCTCCGGTGGTTTGTCGGGCGAACAAAAGTCCGAAATACTTTATAGTCGACCGACGCCTGCAGCAGTTTAGCGCGTGACGGTAAATACGAATCCCTGAAACAGCGTGCGTACCTATAAAATATTATATAAGATCACCGGGAAGGCGGGGTCTGACCTCCACGATAATAATATGAAATTTTCGATATTTTCGGGAAGCACGTTAAGGGTGGGTATAGTGAGAATCGCGAATTTTCCGCCGCCTCCGCCCACGCCGGGACGAGACCATTGCTGAGCCAAACGAGACGGCGGCGCGTTAATAAAACACTATGATGACCGCCGCGCGACGGAGGTGCTGCCAGAAAATCGCAAACGCTGGCGCCGGGCGAGGTCGAGACAAATTGGAAGTATTTCCGAACAATGCTCCTCGACGACGACGACGGCGGCGGCGGATTAACGTGGAACGGGGGGGTGGGCGGGAGTTTCCGTTTTTCGGGCCGGAAGTGCGAGCGAGGGGCGGGCGGCTTGCAGCGTACAGTCGCGCCTCCCCATCACGCATTATTATACCTTCGCTGAAGATCGGAGCTAATTTTAAATTATTTTTTAACTGAAATAAATTGGTCCGTACATTATATTATAAAATTATTGTGTGCGTAGTATATATATGTATATATATATATAGCGTACTACCATAATAGTGTCTCTTCTCTTCTGCAGCGCCTCGACTTAACGACTCATAAATCGTCGCCGTCGAGACGCAATTATTACTACTATTACTATCATCCGTCCCAAATGAGAACGCGTTATATCATTTATTATAATGATAATATATAATTTTTTATTCTCTCTCCTCTTTTGTTTACGCCCTCGCCGTTTTGTAGCGGATTCGACGGCATCACCGCGAAACGTCAGTCTCCCGAACCGCGCGCACTATCATCTGTGCGTATTATTATCATTATTACTATACTGTTTAGCGTTGTGACTTTTGCGCATTGTTGGTTTTTTTTCTTCTTTTTTTTTTTTTTTTTTAATTATCATGACCGAAGTCAGACGACTGACGACACTGGCACACGAGAGACGGACGAGTTTAATTTTCTACGGTGGTGTATATTAAAATATTCACATTGGAATCGGCCGAGGATCGAGTGGAAAGGACGGTGAAATGCAAAACAGAACAATGGGTATTTGAACAATCGTATTTTACTGGTTCACATCCATCGAAGTTCTAAAAAATAAACAACAAATAAATAAAATTACTAACTAAGAATTCGAATCCATTAACACAGACGGAAATCATTGATTCGCACATACGAATATAATATTTAAACATCTATAGAATATAATTTATATTTAATTTTAATTTTAATTTATAGTAATAGTAGTTTTTTGTCTTCTAAAATTTGTTACATTTTCTATTATTTATAAATAAGTTTTTTTTTTTATTAAATAACATGTCTCTTCTACATATAAAATCCCAATAAATATTTAAAATTATATTATATATATATATAATATACGACTCTAAACGAAAATAATAATATTAATAATTATAATAAAAATAACAACTAATATTTTAACACAAAAACACTATTTACACATTGTACGACTATGTTATTATACACTAAAATAAAATTATATAATTTCGCATGTTTGTTATTTAATATTATTGTGGATCGTGCAGACCGGAGTCGTTCGACTGGTACAAACAAAATTTATTTTAGGTTCGTCGTTAAAATTTTATATAAATGTTTAATTTTTATCAATAATACACCTATATAATTCAATATACAATCAGTACAAATAATTTAATCAATATTTTTTCTAATATTAATTTAGATAATTTTTGAGCAGTCTATGAAATTACTTTTTACACATTCGTCGTTTGAATGCTGCAAAACAATAAAAACAAAGTTAGATGGCAAATAGCTTATTCGTTTGAGAATATTCACAGCCTGATTTTTTTTTTAAACAAATATATATATTATAATATATTTTTTTCTCCAAATATTGAAATGTTTGCAACAGAATGAGAGATAGAGAGAGAGATAGATCAATAGAAAGTGAGAGACAGTGAGTGACAGTATATAGTAGAATGGTCTAAGACGGCATATAATGTTTGAAGTTCGAAACGGTGTCTTAATTTTTAATTTTTTTTTTGTTAAAAACGTCCACAATAAACAAAGAACCCGTAGAACAAGCGAAACGTAAAAGCTTGGGTCCGGTTGAAATACATAACGCGCGGTGTAACCTAAAAAGTCAAATCTAAAAAAAAATTGTCTCAATACAAATGATAAAAGAGATTTGAAACTGTGACGATAACAACAAAAATAATAATAATAAGTAAGAGAGTATAATAATATAAGTAAATAGGGTATAAAAGTATATTATAATAATAATATCATGACATGTATTATTGTAATAATAGTAATAATAATAATAATAATAATAATTTAATGGTATAATAATTATATGTATGTAACGGTGACAATATATTGTGCTGCTGCTGGGAAAACGAAACGAAACGATGAAAAACTGAACGCATCAAACATAATTGACAAAAACGTTGGCCTTATAACAAAAAACCAAACTAAACTAAAGTAATACAAAAATAATTGTTTACCGAAATAAAATAGAATTATAATATTTTTTTATGTAAACGTTAAATAATTGTTCAGAATGATGGGATATACCGTGTTTCAGAGAACGGCTAATAACGAGGTATAAATATTGTATTTATTTTTATGGTACTTTTTTTTTATTATTATTGTCGTCCCTCGAAAAAAAAAAAATAAAAAAACGAAAACTACAAAGAAAACGAAAACGTTTGATCCCCAAGGTAAAAAATAAAATAAAAAACACTACTAACAGAATAATATATTATTATGTAATTATTTTATCGATAACGTTATTATTATTTTTTATTTATTTAATTTTTTTTTTTTTTTGATTTGTTGACGAGAAGTGAAATGACGAAAAACCACGATTACCTCTATTTTACATCGTAACCCGTATAATATATATTATAATATTAAGACAGTATATATTATGAATATATTATGTGTACCCGCTATACCTCAAACTACTATTATACACATCTATATAATATTATATATTTATATTATTATAATATTGAACGAGTGAAAATCTTCAATAACTTGAAATAAAAAAATACGTTAGAATGTGTAATATGTAAAATATAATATATTATTATTTTTTACAGGACGTGTCGAGTGTAATATGTCTGCGCAGGCGCGTACAACACTGGACACGTCATGACGATAATAATAATATATTATTGTTACGTATATTATATTATAATATTAATATTATATTATAGTAAAGATTCAAAAGACGTGTGCTAATGCTTCACTTGCTCTATAAATTTTTAATTTCACAATAATTAACAATATATTATATATTATATTTTTACTTCGATTTCGTTTTAAAAACTGCTGAAAATCTAACTCGACGTTTATAAATGTTATACAATAACAACAACAACAATAATAATAATATTTTAAATCCTAATATTTATAATATATATATATATATATATATTTATAAATACTTGTGCATACGTCACGTACGCACATATATTTTTATATCATAATAATAATATAATAATAATGTTCTATATAATAATAATAATATATTATTTTAAATGGGTTTGAATCACAATATTTTTACTTTTTTTTTTTTGTTGAAAATGTACGCTGTTTTAGGTTTCTTATGGTTTTTAAAATGTTTTTTGTTTTTTTTTTTTTTTGCATTAGGTTATCATATTTGTTCCGCATTGTTTTTGAACACACCTCATTGGAGGCTGCACTTGCTCTCGATTTGAGACTTGAGTTCGTTCACTTGTGTCTCGATGGTATTCTTCAACTCTGTGAACAAAAATGAAAAAAATGCCAAACAATGGTGGTATAGTCATTGGAATAATAATAATAAAATATAAAAATAAAAAACACACGCCACATTCATCCTCGGATGAGGAGTGGTATGGTATTAAATTTGTGCTTCGGATATAATAATAATAATAATAATAATAATGATATAATCCTCTGGTCGGTTTGTAGTACGATGGCCAAAAGTTTTCGGTACATACCACCGCACCAGAAAATAATATACGCCCGTAAGCTTCCATTCCGAAACTTTCTTATCTCTTATCGGTTTTAAACTCCTCTCCGCAGTGTTTTCATTCAAGTGTCATTTATGCAATATTATACTCCTCGGAAATAGTATTATTATCATTATTATTATTCGTTTACTTATATAATAATAACATAACATTACACATCAACGGGTCGGGGGTAGTAGGAATTATTATTTTTCATTTTCACAGGGCGCATTAATATCGCGCTCTGTTGTTCCCCGAATTTCGAGAAAATATCGTTTTAACGCGACTGCAGTCCCCTCCGGCAGTGTCTCCAAAGTCTGTGATTTAATCGAAAACCATCGAATTTTTTCATACACTAAGTTCGTTTTGGAAATCCTAAGTATCGTTACGCGCACTGGCCCGGAATAAATATATTTTGTTCGCCCTGAATCGACATCGGTTGTATCGATTTTTCCTCCATTAAATCCGAGCCGACCATTATCGCAGTAAAATAATATGTTGTACCGCGCGACCGAAAATCTGATCGTTTAATACGCACAGTCGGTGAATTAATTATTACGAAGTGGTTACTAAACAAATTTGTTGATTTTCACTGTCTGATTTTCGACGAAATAGCAGACCTACGTTGGTAATAATGTAGATATACAATAAAGGACACGGGCGGACACAAAGGCCGTGTCAATAGGCCTTTATTGTGGCGCTATTACTATTACTATTCCATTTATATTCTAGTCATTGCGACAAGGCAACCGCCGGTACGCAAATTGAAATTTCACCGGGTCGTTATGATTTTCTTCACACGCATGCGCGCGACGGACGGGTTTGTTATACGATTCGAGTCGGTTTTGCCACCGTTTTGTCGATCCTAACGGATTACTATGATTAGTATAGTTAATTCTTGGCTGGTTCGCTTCGTACACACTATACAGTGAGACACGTTAAACCGCGTATGTGGTACCCGCGAACTGTGTCTGATAAATCGACCTAAAACGAAGACAACCCCGAAGGAGGAAAACGAATAATCGACCCTCGAGCGTTCAGACAAGGCCAATCGTCATATTATTATAATTATTTTCTATATGCCGACGAGTGGCCGTATATAAATTATTATTATTTCTAAACTGTGCGAAACGAGATCGATTCTGTAGGCGTCGGATCGAAAGGGTGAAAAACTGTGCGGCGTTCGTTTCGGGCATTTAATTCGCGTTCAAAGTCTAATTGGAAATATTAATCAGCCGATCCGGTTCGTGAACGCCTCGGTGGCTCCATGTTCATTCCGTTATTCGGTGTATAAATGGGATTTCATCGAGTTAAATGGGATTTCATCGAGTTTAATAACATGTTTATTCAACTAATACGTTTCGATTTTAATACATTACGCTTACAATATATCAGCTTTCGTGTTTCGGTTTAGCTCCTGGAACGGATGATACGATATTTATCATAATGTATTGTAGTTAGGCGCATTGAATTTCGAAAACCATTCTGTTCACTGTAAAAATTTTAGCCCCCTAAAAACTACCCGAGCGCTGTCTACGAAAATTCATTCTTGTTTTAAATAAGATTAAAGGATATATTTTTATTGGGTGTGTTGAAAATGGCCTGAAACGACAACTGCAAATAGACACCACTAAATAACGAAAGAAAGTCGTAGTTAAAAACTGTCCTAATCATTAGTTTCAAGTCCGTAATCATAACACCGCACGTTGCGGATTACTGTTCCTATATATTATATAGTTGGGCTCACATTAAACTTCACAGCTGTAGTTGTGTTGGAAATAATCGTAGGTGAATAATAAGTGGTGGACTTTGGGAGGGTATAGGTTCCGGCGAAAGCAGACCTGCTTATATCATTACGACATAAATAGATACGACGTTAAGACACGTCGAAGTTTATATTGTTATGAAATACCGGTATAAAACAAAATGTGAACTTAAAAGCGGATTTCGTATATTAAACTGCCGTTTTTGTGTGGGAAAATTGTACTATAGTACAATCGTACGCGCGGAATAAGAGCGGTTGAAATTCGTGCGTAAGAGATAAAACGAAACGACGTAATACCTGGTAAGTGGTATAGCAGGCCGTCCTGATAGGCACCGCCTATATATTATAAGTAATGCGATTCTGGGTAAATCGTAAAACCCAAAGGATCAAATTAGGCGAACGGTGAAATATTATACGAAAACGGCATTTCCGTATTTTAATTCCGCTCGATAAGAGATAGATATAGAAAGAGACTTTTTAATAAAATGCTTTTATACGAACGCGGAATTTCAAGAGCTTGGACGACGTGTGCATAATAGTAATAATAATACATCAAACCATCTCCTCGGTGTGCGGAAAATCATCGTCGTAGCGATGTATATATAAGCTAAGCGCCTCGATAATGTTTTATTTATATATACTCCGAGAACGGTGGCCACGGACAACGCAACAATGATCATCATCGTTGCTATCCGACGAAAGTGTTCTAAATGTCAGTTTAATACTGATGAGGAGACCGTAATATACTGCTGTTTATCCGGCGAGGTCTAAACGCGGACGGGAGAGCGATTTTCTTCTCGGACGACTGAACGATAACCAGTGTTCTTTTAAACATTACGCACACCTAACTGTATAATAAATATATGTGTGTGTGTGAGTTTGTTTATATTGTAAAGCTAACGCAGCCGGACTGCGATGAATAAAACAAAAGTGGCAATAAACTTCAGCCAAATAAATCACGGTGAGAGTGTTTGGTGTGGGGAGGGGGATGGAGGGGAGGGAAAGAAAAGTTGTCAACTATTATTTTCTGTCTAAAGAAAAAAAAAAACATTTTGTTATTGAAAGAAAGTGTCGCTCGAGCTTTTCGAATTTACGACACTACAATTTTTTACGTTTTTTTATTTCGCATTCTATTTCCTATACAATATAATATTATAATAGTCATCTGTACCTACCAACGTTATAAAAAAAAATTTACTGGTTTTGAAATTGGTTCTAACGATTTCGCAATGACAGTGACGGTCGTTATTACTGTGTCCGTTTTTTTTTTTTCACTTTCGGTATCCCGTTTTCTAAACACTGCCTTTTTTACGGAAAAAATAAAATTATTTCCCTCTTTATATTATTTTGGAGAATAAACAACATACCGACCCACTTTGGCCCTGAAGTGGTCACGGCCAACATTCAGTATAATATCTTTTTTTCTTTCGTCGAGTGAATTTCGAATATACATATATATATATATATATACATTATACACACATAAATAAACTTATAATATTGTTGTGTACGTGTGCGTGTATATACATACATATATATAATATATTACAAACGTTAGTTTTACTTAACGGCCGTCGTCCGTGATAAATGCATTTCGGTGTAGTCATGGATGAGCAAACTCGGCGGCGAGACTCGGGTTACTAATAAAATAACCGGAGGACGTTTTAGTGCGTTTCGGGTTTTTCGATTCGAGTACATAGCATAATGCACACACCCACCCACCCACCACCCACACGCGTACGTTTAGTGTACATTTGCGTCCAACATTGAAACAGAAAGAAGAAAAAAAAATATATCGCGTTATTCTTACTCGTAAATTCGTCCTCTTCTTCCATTTCTGCCTCTTTGGCCAGCTCTTCGGGCGTTTTCTTTTTGCGCATCAACGGATTGGCGGGCTCCTCTTGTACCGGTTCGGGTAATTCTTCTTTCTTTTTGATGTTGTACTGCACCCGAGAAAAACAAACCAAACGAAACACAATTATTATTTTATAACCCCACGGTTAACATCTATTTTTATTCAACTTTATTGATTTTAAATGTAACGTTATAACGTTGTCATGGACGAGGTCGTACTCAGGAAAATAAACTATTTACCACCCCCCCTAGGTATCACATAGACGTGGAGAATGAATCTAATATTACAATAATGACAACGTACGAATCTAAATCAGTAGCATATCTCTGCGTACGATGACTATACTACCACTGTTCATTATTTACTCAGATATAGAGGAGTGCACGGTAAAATTAATAAAGAATAATTTATTTGGAGTTTGAAGTAATCAACGTGCTTGTACAGTTGTAATAAATATAACCGCGTGGTCCTGACTTAAATTATTATCTCGAGCACCTACCTATATATATATTATACATTCCAGACGGAGATTATCAAATTTTTTCGCGATCGGTTTTTGGATTTTTATTATTATTTATTTGTACATTATTTATTTATTTTTTTTTTTTACGTACGTTTAATTAATGATTAATTGCCCGTTTCAGAGGCGCCGCTGGACTGTGCGGACGGTAGACCGCCGAGCGACTGGGTGTTTTTTTTCACCGTCCAAATAGTTCTTAATGGGAAAACTAATTACGGACATCATCATCCATTCATTTGTTAATCATTAAAAGAAGAAAAACAGACTATACACACTGCAGCGGGCTCTCCAACCCACGATGGTGTGTGGGTGAGAGACGGGAAGAGGGACGGGAACAGGGACGGGAAGAGGGATCGCCCGGGCGCGTCTTTCTTTCCCGCAGCCGTTTTTAGTCCGACGCATTATTTTTACATAATTCTTCCATTCATTACGCACGCGCGCGAGTTCCTCGGGTCCTTTCCCACCCGCTAGTCAACTTCCTCCCCCCCCCCCCCCAAAAAAAAAAACATAATCCTTAACGCCCCTGCAGACGCCTGCCGCGGTACAAAGTAAATCCTTGTCGATTCGGTCGTTCCAAATCTCGTCTCTTTTGTTTTCTTCCGCCTATTATTACTACCGTCCGCACAGCATTACTATATATTATAATATATAATTAATATGAGCGCGCAGAAGTCTGTGCAGTCTTTTACAGGAGACGAATCTTTTATCACCAGACGGTCGTGATGTGCATGGTGAGTTTACTCGTTTGAAAAATTAACAATGTGTTCGACATTACGACGGTAAGAATATTATAACTCGCGGTACGAAAATATCGTGCAGGACGATTTAAGCCGACGGAAATAAATAAATTGTAGTCGGCCGAGAAAATCGACGTGGAACGATAAAATAATCGTCCTAGTCTCGACCGCCAGACACGAGGATTTGACCGGACACGGTCGGATATTGGGTTTTTGGCGCGGGTCGTCCGAGGAGGAGGACGAGCGGTTAAGCTGCGGACCTACGCCGTATATAAGTATTTTCGTTGCAGGAAATCCGAGAAACGCAATGCATAAAGGGCCACACGGTTCACGAGATTTATTATTGCTGCACACACGCTGTAAATGCCTTTCTGCCAAAATCGAACCTCATACACGACATAAACAAAATATATAATATATATTATATTATCGTATCGCAGTCGGCCGCGTGGAACGCTTAGGTAATAATAATAAATAATATTGTACGTGAGTGTCGCGGTGGTAAGCTGGTCGCGCGAAAAAAGGCAAATCTATTACGCGACGAGACACACAAAAATAATAATACTATAATAATAGCATAGTGGATGGTTTGCGGATTATATTATTGTAAAGGCGAGAGAATCGGATAAAATATAGGGAATCCTTTTAAACCGTTTAAAACGGTTTATAATATTATATACACAGCCCGAGTGCGAAATGTGACAACAATCGCATCGTAATTTCGACGGTTTCGTGCGCGATAAAATATTATAACCACGCGACGTCGAAAAAATGTGAAAAATTATTCGAATTTCGTTCATTACTTTGACGCGTCGGCCGGTTCTGATTTGTGTGACGTATAATATGTATTATTTTCCACGCGATTACCACGCTATTCGACCTATTGCTCGATTTGCAGTTTACATAATACAATATCAGTGTATTATGTAATATTATGGACTATTTATACTTTATCGTGGCCGAAAATTTGAAAGTTCGTTCGTCATGACGTATTTTATGTACACATATATTATCATACGACTGTATTATTATACACATATTATATTATACGATACGGTCTGAAAAGTGCATCAATATTATCCGACTGGGAGAGTTTTCGCTGTGAATGATGGCACAAGTGGTTAACAAAAATTTGACATGTACTCCTCCTATCCAATGTTATCGGGACAATAAATCAACATGGCTTGTCTCTCTGGGCGTATACACTGGCGTCTGGTCTTGATGTGTTCCCGTTTCACGATTAACTTCCCATTCGTGACTTTTGCCCTACCCAATCGACCTAGAACTTTGAAACTTGACCGGCCCATAAACTATACATAGCAAAAACATTCTGTTCGGTTTATTATTATTATTTCACGTACTCGCGTACACATACACACATGCATACACGCCCTTACACGCGTGCCCCAAACGTATATATATACGCACCTTTTTGTTACAAACCGTGTTATAACGGACAAAAGTTTTGTTTGGTCGATCTATAGTTCCCTTCGGAAATTACTATCATTTAGCAATCAATACTCGCGCGCCCGGTTTCATTGAAAATTAAAGTGTGTGTGTGTGTGTGTGTGTGTGTGTGTGTACATATAGTTAGGCGTATATATATACGGCTCGAATTTCTAGAAACTTTCTTTTTTCTTATACTATCAATTACCATCCGATAACCCAGCAAACGTCGATCTGAAGTTTGAAAATCGTGTTTATTTTTAATATTATTCGCGTTATCCGCAATCAATATAATTATACAATCACGGAGTGCGGTGTGGCACTGTTTCATTGGAAGTACAGTATATATTTTAATTTATAATAGTCACGGCTGGAATACGCCGAGAAACTTTTTGCTATTTATTATCGCTCGCTATTCAATACCGGAAAACGTCAATCTGGACGTGAAAACTGTATTTATTTTGCATCCCGTTTGTGTCATTCAAAACGCTCGCCTGACGTTATGATATCGAATTCGATAATTTCATCGAGTCACTGACAACGATCGAAATTCGTCTGTTAAAATCTCGGAGGGGGGAAATAGGGGTTAGTATTTATTTATTTAATATATAATAACAGGCGTTAGCCCAATTTAAACAGTACATCAATAATACGATGATATAAGTTATACAACATAATAATACAATATGAATCATGGGCATATACACTTATTATGGTGAGTGTATAATATAATAGCATATATGGTATAGAGATAGTATATTATATTGGTATACTTTTTGTAATAGGCTTAAATAATATTAGCCATACTATATATGATTATCGAGTACCTATATAATATGCGGTAATTCAATTACATCGTGTCGTATACGTATAGAACACTCCCGAAGCCGTATTAGTACCTTCATACCGTAATTCGCCATGGGGACGATAGAGTTTAGAACTAATAACTATAATATGCACTTATAAAACGTATAATATACGCAGTTATGTATCTATAGTTAAAGGTCGAGTCTTTATCAGATGAAACTTATGTATTATATTGTACAGTTGTACGCAGTGTTTTCGTAACCAATTCTATGTATGGAAAGAAAGACATGATTTTAATTCAAACGATAAACAAAAATTACGACGTTTCCTAGTGTAACGTCAAACGATTTTTTTTTTTGTGATGTGAAATTAAAATATTTTGCACCGATCGATTAGCATCTTTAGAAGTATCACCTACCAATAAGAACATTTTTTTAAATGTGGCAATAGATTTTATGTAATATTTTCATTACTTTCAAATGTAGAATGAGTAGCATGATGTCGACACACGTCTATCCGTCTTGTTATGAGATGGGCAAAGTGAAACCCCAATAACACAACAAAATTAATTAAATATTTTACCATTATTTTTTTTTCAAATGTATTTTACGCCAGTAGTTAACGGGATGATGGGTTTTGTTGGAGAGCATTGATATTATATTTTAGGATCAAAATAAACACGAAATAGCGTTAATTTTGTTTGAATAAATCGGTAGCTGTAAGTAAAATTATAACGAAATACTAAAATACCAATGTCAAAAGAGAGTTGAGTTGTTATTCTCATTTCTTTAATTATTGTATTGTTCAAAGTATTGTTCCGTTTTTTAAAATAACAATCGAAAGCAGTAATCAAATTGTTATCACTATTTTTATTTTTGTCAACTAAATTAACAACAGCAATTTAAGAATATTTTTTTTTTTCATAAAAGAGCCAATCAACGCATCAGTAAACCATGTTCCAAACGACGCATGTGGTCGTTACGTTTAAATAAATAATAATAGTGAAACGCAATACATGCCGTTTAAGTGTATTTATCAAATCGTGTAAGACGGCGCAATGTATAGGCAAAATAAGAAAATATCACTCTTATTCTTGGGCATCGACAATAGCGTATATTGGAGACTTTTTTATAATAATTTGATCTAAATTCACATGTTTCCATTCATGACGACCATATTATTATTATTATTTCGAAACACTACAATCAGCACGACGACGTGGTATTATTATATTATGTAATATTATGCTCGTTCACCAAAATTTACAATCGTCCGTCAACAGTGGTTGTCGTGATAATAATTACGCGATTACCGGGACATCGGTTTTTTATCGGTTTACATGTCATTATTATATTATATAAAAGAAAAACGTGTCATTAAAATATTGTTATTTATTCGAAAAAGTTGCTGCTGAAGAAGGTACCGTCATTCCGTGCAGTTATGCCCCTCCCCCTCCACGCTCATTCCCACACCAGCTCCGTTGTCCCAGCTTATGCTTGCACTGCTGCACGACGCATAATATAGATTGTATAATTTTTTTAATTAAAATATTATAATATATTCGTTGTTACTTTAATCACGATTACACCGCCGCGCACTTGTATTATACTATTATTCACACCTATGATAATAATAATACCATTATTCCCTGCGACATGTCGGCCTCGGTGACGTTACAAAAAGCGCTATTACAAAAACGCTTTGCGTGCTGTCTCGAGAACGACGACGCGTCAAAATGCAATAATGATATTATTCTATCGGGCCGATAATAACAATTACTATAATATGAACCACTTCGGGACGAGTTTTATTTGCATAATAATATTATAGTCGGAGAAAACGTCAGCGGGTGAAAGTTTGCAGCGACGAGCTGGACGGATTCGACGGCGACACCGTGAAATAATATCGTTACGCCGCCGCCGAGACAACAGACGCGCGCGAATCTAGAAATTATTAATTTGCGCAGACTAAATAATATTATACGTACAATATTGTTGTATAGATAATATATATAATGCATATAGTTTCCGTCGGTTTACGCGGATCGGTACGGCTGGCGTTTAAATAATTCGGCGGGGATCGAACGGGCGCGGGTCGGGTCGGCTACTAATTTGACAGTCGACTGGCCGCGTCGAGCCTCCGACCGTTTAATGATTCAGGGTGCCGCCGCCGCCGCTGACTCAGATTTCACGTCGTAAAATTATTAATATCGTGTCCCGGAAAACCGATTGCTCGGCGAGGTAAACCGCAGTGGCAATTAGTGGAGTGCGTGATTCTGTACAATATTATAGGTAGAAGACGACTAGGCGAGGGATCTCGCGGGCGTTGAGCCGTCACGTTGGTACCCGGGCGCCGGCGGCAAAATTTTTTTACTCAAAGAATTTCCATTGATTATCGTGAATATACGATACCAGTACTAGATAACGGTGATATTATAATAATAATATATTCTCGCGGTCCGCCCCCACGTGACGTCGTTAGACATATCTGTTATCGCCGGCCGGACACTACGTCGTAAGTGATAGTATATAGTCGTTGTATTGTATTATAACATGAAGGGTACAATATAATATTATAATTATTCGTCATGATCAATCGCAGTGTCGACGAAATGAATCTATTTACGCCCTTGTCTCGTCTATAATAGATAGATAGTTAATGAATACATTAACATATACATATACTATACATATTGTGTATTCGGGAGCTACTATTGTATTATATAGACATTTATAAAAAAAAAATAGAAGGAAAATATAGTGATTTCTAGACGATTCGTATTTTTATAATATGTAATGATATAATTATTTATTTTATAAGAAAATACTTGTAAGTGTATTATCATTTATTTTAATGAATAATATTTAATGATTGGCACGTCTAAAAATTTACAAAGTTGTTCAGCGTTAACACTAGCAATTTTATTTTTAAACTTAATTTAAAAATTCCGATAAGAACCGAAAAGTTTTTCAGATAGTATAACATTTAGGTGCAGGTTAATATTTGTTTTCATTTAATCAGAACTTTTTCGTTACAAAAACGTTACTAACCTCAAAATAATCTGGCATTGACTTTTCATTTAAATAGATTACAAGATGGATTTAGCAATTTTTAGTTCTTGAACTTGGATTATAGAGCATTGATCATTAAACATGTGTGTATCAAAAAGTGGATATTCAAATATATAGATTTAGCGCTTTTTGTTCCTGAGCCCATTATGTTAGAAAAAAAATTAACTAAAAATTTAAATAGCCTACAAAATAATATGTATAATAGCCTATCGTACCTGCGCATACTTGCCGCATCGACATTAGTATAGATGTACACGTAGCCACACAATAACAACACCGAACGATAATAATTAATATAACATTATATTAAGCTGCCTATCCGGTGGTCGACGCTTATAATTGGCCATTAAATCTAAACACGATATAATATTATTATTACTATACAAACACGCATTGCCGGAACACAGAATGACACACGAATTATACAACACAAACGTTACAATATCATTATTGTTAATAGCTGTTGATCCCGCGATCGAGTCCGACGTGATCATAAAATCCACCGATAATTGTTTGAAAAAAAATCGTATATAATCTAAATGTTCACTTTAACAATACTAATGATAATAATATTATAACCTTTATTAATCACTCTCTTCGTCTCGTCCGATGCATGTGGTGCCGAAACGAAACAAAATCGATGACGGCTGCAGACGACGTGGCGGAAAATTTCGACGATTATGGCTGCAGCGTTTCAATCTGACCCCATTAGGGAGTCACATTAAATATAAGGACTCCCTACTAGAGTCAATTTGAACCACATAAGCACTACTCAGGACTTGACGATGATGAACGCTTTCTCGCACAGTAGGCCGAACGACTTGGTGTGTCACGTGAGCGATAGTCCCTCGTCGGTCGTATCTGCAGTGGACTGGCATGGCAGCTAGGTAGATGACACGTGTCCCGGATGACACGAATGCGAACGCACACATTATTATTATTATATCCTTTGGGTGATCGGTACACATAATATATATATTATATCGCATATTCATATCTAATACAGTAATACGTATCGGTCCGTTTGCTGTACCTATATGCAAACCGCCCCCCGCGTGCTAGACGTTTAAAGTCGGTTTAAAGGATATTATCGATCTCGAATCGGATATTTATTGTGAACACATAAATACATATACCTACCTACGTTATACGTATACGTACACACTAAAACAGGAAACGGCGGGTCAGGTGCTGCAGCAGAGTAGTACACTCGCTCGAGCATTCTGTGTATCGTAAATCATTTTTAGAGTAGACTATAAAAATGTCAAATAGCCCTTGCCCGGGGACCGAATCCAAAAAGTAAACTTGCCGAACAAACGATTCTTCTCCGCCATTACATACGTATATAACTCCGCTCAATTTCCCATCGGCATTGCGCTATTCCACCACCACCACCCCATCCCCATTCATCCCATCAAATCCACCTACCCTCTAGACGTCGAGGCCCAGCACTTTTTTCCGCGCGTGCCCCAAGGCGCACAGTCTTTTCCTTTCTCCGAATCTCCATTCGCCAGCCGGCAGGCTTCTCTTTCCTCGTATACATCTCTCCTAGCACCGTCACCATAATATATCCGTCTCACCGTCGCATACTGATATATATTTTACATTCATATATATAATATATTATGTAAACAACGCAAGTCCGATGTGCAATTTATGCCAACGTTTTATGATTTTCTGGTCTCGCATGTACATTATACATACATGCACGACATAGTATTATAATAATAATAATATAACGGCATATGTGCAAAAAAAAAATAAAATAATAGCTCATTATTTACATTTGTGAAACGAGAAACGTTAAAATATATAATATCATATTTGTATATTATGTATATATATCCTTACCCCCGAGTAAGGTTCTTCTTCCGCATTTACATAATTTGTTTTGTTTTCAATATGAAAGCGATTCGTTCCCTAAATACGGTTTGCCTTTATGCCAACAATATACCGTAATTTAAATTCTTATTTATAGGTACGCGCACGTCTGTGTTATTAATATTTTCTTTGTTGTGCTCCATTATAATCTTTGAGGATTTCGGTTCAGCGTTTTTATTCTCCGGTGAAATAAAATGTATAAATGCAAATCAAACAATATCGATGTCTAATTTAAAAGTGAAAACTTTTCAATCCCTCTCCCTCCCCCTCCCTCCACATATGCATACATAACATAGACATAAAATGTATAATATTATAATACCACACAGACTGAAAAGAAATAATACGCATTTTGAACCGCAAATTCGACCCATAGTCGATTTAAAATGTAAATATAAGCCTCGACGATCATTTTTCTGTTATCGTCGTTATTTATTCGGATCTTTTTATTGGTGGAAATACATCGCGACCCCATAGTAATAATAGTAATATATTATGATGAAATGTTGTTAATCAAAAAAAAAAAAAAATAAAAATATTTTCGTCGACATTGTGTGTAAGCGATGACCCAGTGCAGTAGTTGCGGTTGTCAGTCGAAAGAATTTATAGATCAATGTATTATTACCGAAATTATCGGTACCCAGGGTCGTATTAAATTTCCGGTAAAAGTATTTGTAAAAAAAAAAAAAAACAAAAAACACTATCACCACCGACGCGGCAACGACGACGTCGACAGCGTAAAAATAAAAAACAAACCGAAAAGCGAAATACACGCGCGCGCGTAATATTTTATACATGGATGTGCCGGGTAAAACATCCCAAGAGAAATAAACCGTATTATATTATTATAATACGAGCAGGTCGTATAATGCGCGAGAAGTTTTCGCGTTTGAAATATTTTCGCTTTCGTTGAAATTTTCATCGTTTTGCTTTTGGCGATCGTAACAACGATACTCGCGCGTATAATATTATAATGCGATACGCGTAATAATAGAACACAGCAGCTATATTATAATATACGGCTACGAAGCGCTGTGGCAGACTAGGTATATATAATAATAATATATCACACCGATAATAATAATAATAATAATAATTATAAAAATATTAATAATTACGATACCTGTAAACTGCAGTGTGTAGACGAGTATAGCGTAACGTCATCTGGATAGGTATCATTTGTCGCTATGATAGGAGATAAGACGATTAGATCGGCCGCGCGTGCGCCATAGATACCATTATAATATTGTTATCATACCTACAGTAATGTCGTGCGTTTTATTACGGCGCCAACGACGACTTACTTATACTATACCTACGCGTAGGTGAGCTTATAATACGCGACGAATCGAGCCGACGGCGAATGTATAACGCGATAAATCTACAAACACGGGTGACTACATGTATAAATAAATTATATGGGTGTATGCCGTAAAAGCTGTGTGCGTGATAATAATATAGTGTATTATAATATATTATATGTATATTTTGTGATACGCGTAGGGGTAGTTAGGTAATATACGTGTTGTATGCACATCGGAGCTTGTTGAAGAGACATTTTAAGTTCTAAAACAATATAACGAAACGATATCATATACATATTGTTATTATGGGAAAACTCACACGACAATATTATACGTATAGTACTCGCGATATAATAATAATATAGATATAATATGCCGTAAAGGTATACACCCATTACGCGTCTAACGAGTTGAACACTCTTCCGCGTGTGTCATGTCGTCGTCATAGTCGTCGGCACGACAAAGTTATTACGACTTCGGTGCGTGCGCATGATACATTATATTATTATATATACACGGTAATAATAATAATAGTAATATAATCACTATCGAACGGATAATAAACCGCGCACGGTATCAAATTGTATACCTAATAAAATAAATATTAACCTAATATTATTAGGTCAACGATAATGATAATAATAATACAATATATGTTTTGCCGTTTGGCATCGTTCTAACGATTTAGGCATTTAAATAAAAATATACCTTTTATTTTTTTCATCAAACTATATTATACGCGTTACTCCGACGCTGCCCTCGAAACGTGATTATGAAGCTGACATAACGGTTACTTTTTTTTTACGTTGAACTTTTTGGAACTTTTATGGGGTTGGGAATTTAGGTGGTTTTAAATCGATTTTTTTTTTTTTAATTGTCTGGCTCACGATAATATTATGTCTTTTTTTCGCGAGGACCAGCAGAGTTTTTCTAACTCAGCGAAAGTTAATTTCGAGAAAAAATATAAAACTAATTACCGGCCGGCAGCGTCAAGTCGATAGTTATGTCTTTTTTCACACGCGACTTTACCGAGCGAATATCGACGACAGTATGACATCATCACGATAGATTTGCCACAATGGTGTCGAAATAATAGATTATCAAAAGTTACGCCCGTCTGATCGACTCAGCCGCGGTTCGCGATTCATCATAATCTATTGTTATACTTTTTAATATACACACGAATGTGTTTTCTCCGTCAGCTTACCAAATTACAACTGAGCACAATAGTTAAATTTACTATGTTAATTTAAAAATTAAAATTACCAATTATACCTACAATTTAAAAGTTAAAACCATTAATTATCTAGAAGACTAGTTATGATCATTTTTAAAACGTGCAAAAACTTAACAGTTTTATAATAGTCATAATATAATACGTGCAAAATACTATTTTGTAAAATGAAGCCTCCTAGATGCTCTAAATAACAATAATCTTACCTTATAGTGTATTATTGATCAATTATTTTATAAATATCAGAGTTATAACTTATAAAGACGGATCAATATGATTATAACGTAATATTTGCTATATTATACCTATTAATATTTGCTATTGTACGTTCGTAAGACGCGGAGACATCACATCCGGCGTGTGGCGTCCACTCAAGTACCAGACGTACAACTACACGTATCATTACCGTATTATTGTTTTAGTGATTAACGGTTATAATATACAAAATCATAAGCTCTTCGAGTGTATAGTAGGTGTTTTAAGAATAGACTCGATATTATATCGGACCACACGTAAACGAGCCCTGCAGAACTGGCTCGATAAAACACAATACTAAGCACGCACGTATTATGCGAAAGTTGTCGCGGTGGGCGATCGATATACGCGTAATATATTAATGCATATACGGCACGGTCGGCTCATTTTGGATTCCTACGACGTCCCACTGTACATATATTATATACACAATCTAATACGATTGTGCGCACCTTCTGCTGTAAGGTCGCGTGTACATTCCTACTGTAATATTATACGCCTCCAGTGATATATCAATATATTATTATTATTATTATTGCTGTTGTTGTTGTTGTTAATAGTGTTATTATCATTCGGGCAAATCGAGATGGAGTGAAATCGGACGCGTCGATAATAATAATTAGCGATAATATCTATATACGATGTATATTATGATGTACGTATATCCGAGACGGAACTGCTGCTGCAGTTATCCGTGATCCACGTGAAAAACTTCCGAAATACTATGCGTTTTTTTGTTCGACCGGAAACGAGCGCCATCCGTACACGAACAGCCACTAAAAACCGGATTCGATCGCGTACACGTAGACTGCAAGAACGTTTGACTTTGGCGACCCGTACAGGACTGAACCGCCTCCTAAACACGATTTTTTTTTAAGCTCTGCAGGTGTGGGTATATAGAAGAGGTCTTCTCGACTTTTTGTTACTGTACCGAAGTTCGCGGGAAAACATGTTAACAATATTATATTGTCGACATCGCAGGTCACTAATGTTATACAATAATATGGATGAATGGGGGTCATCGTGACGTATTGTACGAATGAAAAGTGTTGATAATAGAATTTATCCGATTCTGGAGTTAATTTTAAATATTAATTCGTTGCATTTTTTATTTATAATTTTCAATAATTTAAACACCATGCTATTCAAATACAAAATGTTTTCAATTAGGTATCTGAAACTTGAAAAAATTCTACTCAATCAGTAACGTTTGATTCTAAAGGCCAAAAGGTTATTTTTTATTGTGAACATTCGTTGTATATCTGTTTAATATATCTTATAAATAAATAAATAAACTAAAGCTATTTCCTGATTGGTTTTGTATTTTTTTGACACTATAAACATCATTGGATTGTTTCGATAATGATCTGAATTGAATAATTTATAAGTTACAAGTTTAATCTACCTACCTCCTATAATTAATAATATTACATAAACATTAATTATACTATGTACAATTAATAGTGATATTACGAACACTGATTTATGAGGACAAACCCAAACCAAAATGTATTTAAATTAAACGAACTCGAACCAAACTTGTAATTTTTATTCGTACACAAACTGGATTTTTATATTACACCACATTACTGGAACTAAACTTTCAAAAATATTGTTTATGTTCCTGATGTATAAAATCTATTGTGGTTATTTCTAATATACATATAAGTACATGTTATTAGGTATTAATTGGATATAACTTTATCAAAACTAAATATAATAGTTTGAGTGTACCATTAACCACATAAATAAACTATAAATTCAGACCGAACACATTTAGGCATTTGGTTATTATATAGGTTCGAATATATTTGAAAATGTCAGTTCGTTTTTCGAATAATTCGTAACACCACTGATAAAATATGATAGTAGTATAATGGTGTTAAACTGTTAAATAATTTATGATTATTCAAACAAATGAAATTTCTAACACTTTACATTCGGACCCTTTGCCGTTGATCATTATAACAATATATGACCTTATCATACAACATTTACACTGAGCATATTATGCACTGCAGTCGCGGTTGCACGTATAACGATTGTGCCCTTGTCGTATATTCGACGGCCAACGAGAGCACTCAAACCTCGATTACAATTATTATCATCTCTGTCGACTATACACGCGCACACGCGTACACAGATAATACAATTTATTATATAGTTTGACGAATATTATATATGATATGATATTATATAGTGAGGTATATATGAGTTTTAAACGGTCCAATTTCCGGTGAAAACACGAAACCACTCCAACGCAGTGATATATATATGAAAATAGTGTTGCCGCCAAAGACACTCGCACTAGGGAAAACCTTTATTTTTTTCCATCCACTCTTCGCCGCCGCCGCCGTACCACCTGTCATATAGCAGCGCGAACAGATACGGCACACCGAGTATTTATTTTTGCTTTTTTCTTTTCCCTCTTTTTTTCCCTTCCACCCGTTGTTGTCGTTGATTGCGAATTTAATCTATCGCGAGGACTGAGGCGTGCAGAAACGGGAAATTGCGGTGTACTGCCAAATCGAATTGTGAGCCCAACGAACTGCACCGGCGACGACGGTGGCGGCGGCGGTGGTAAAAGAGATTGCTACCCAGCGCTGACTGACGCGCGTCATGCTCCGTCCGTACTACCGCAGCTGCCTTGCCGCCACGCCGCAGCGGTAGTCTCACCATTTCGTATTTCGTGTGCATAATAGTATATAAATTATTATTTCGGTTCGAGATTTCGTTAGTGGCAGTGATAATCACCCGAGAAACAATAATATACATTTTGTCTATAAGAGCAGCTCTGCCTGCACACGTCTGCAGTGGTATGTATAATGGGACTACGGTCCAGAAGTCAAAAAGTACTTCGAGACTCAGCAGTCGTATAATATATTTTATAATATTATTATCTATCTGCTGCCACGTTCATTAATGTTGTGAAATGACGAAAAATTGTCAGAGGTTCAGGTAATTCGATCCCGAAAGCGTCGGAAAAAAACTCGCACCAGTCTTAATTGATATTATAACTTTTCGTCTTGGAAACGCGATATGCTAATATATACGGAAATGTCATTTGGAAAAGTGATCTTTAAAAGGCCTCCGGCACGCGGCGTGGCGTATTAATTCGCATGAGTAGGGCAAAATTGACTTAACATAATTATTCGCCGGTAATCGCGAGCGATTTTCGTCGGGCCCGAATCGCGTTTTCAGCTTAAATTCACAGGCGTAATTTGGAGAGGAGGTACGTGCTCGGTGCCCTCCAAATTATCAGTCTTAATTTATGCTATTTATGGCTTGTTATAGATCTCATTTTATAGTTATAAAATGAATAGTAATATTATGTTCAGTACAAATAATGTAAGACATAATGTAATAATTTATTATTGAATGAGGCGTGGGGAAGAGGGCACTCGTTCATAGTAAGACTATCGAAATAAAATATAGAAAGCTACCTCATTCTCAGTGTTTTTCTTGAAATTGCAGCCCAAGTTGGAAAGGCCGGTGGCGTGGTGATAAGGGAGGGGGACATACAACCCGGCTGCCGGGCTGCAGTTCAAAACGGCGGAGACGAGAACGTGGAGTAACGAACGTGTATAACGCATTCAGGGAACGACGGATCGGGTACGTATAATACTGCGTTTCTCGTTTGCCGAAGAAAAGTAAAACGGAAAACCTTTTAGGTAAATTAATCTGTCGGAATCGGGCTAGCGCGCGAGCAGGGGGAGGAGGTCCCGGAGGAGGCATCGGCATCGGTGGCGTTTTATCCGGCCGCTAAAAGCCCGAAATAGCGTGATAAATGGCACTGATAAATATAAAACGCTTTGCGGAAAGGCCGACGGTAACTATACACAGACAGACACACACAGACACACACACACACACACACAATACACACACACACGATCTCCGAAACACTATTATAGTCCTTGCAAGTATAATACACCTATATACGATATACCTATACAGTACATATTATGTATGTGTTTGGCGCTTTTCCTTCTTTGTTATATTATATACGTTGTATGTATATAATATATTGACTCCGCCGCTGCCGGACCTCTCGTGTAATCCGATATTTTTCACGTTCACGTAGGCGCTGACGGTGTAGACGGATCGGTCATCGATAAACATTATACACGTAGAGGGCGCGACACATCATCGCGGCTTGTATACAGTGTTAGGTATTTACTTATATTATATAACTATACAGTATATAACATACTACACATATATATACTACACACACATATATATATATTTTTATAGGTATGTAATAGTAGTATACTTTTTCACGAGGGTGACGTGAAAAATAACCACCGCCGCCGGTTGATTTGCCGATTGTGATTTTTTTTATTATTACTATTACTATTACTGTCGTTGTTTTATATATGTGATTCCGCAAAAAACGAAAATAAAATTTAAACGAATTGTACGGATCCAACTTGTGTAGTACTCGTTTGCTTTGAGATAATCTGACATTTCTATTATTGTAATCGAATGACGACCGTCCTTTTATCTCGTTCTCTTTCTACTATCTCTATAACAACTCATTGTTGTCGTATTATACGTTTCGTGTAGGAAACCGCACGAATACTTCAATAAAACATCATATAACTTTCCCATACATATATACAATACACAATATAATCGAGAGAGAGCGTGGATCTGACTGGGAAAAAAACTTCCATCTTTCACTCCGCAGCAGAGGATATTATGCCGATATAGGTTCTTACAAACAGTAACAACAATAAATACCATGGAAAAATGTAAGACAATCGATTACTTTTTATTGAAGTCATTACGTAAACAATCGTTTTTACTATTCGAGAGGATGATAAAAATACGGTTTTGAATTATTAAAACGGTACAAAATGTTTATAACTTTCAAATTACTATGGAGAGGAAAAAAACAGAAAATAAGTGCATCGTATATATAGATACGATGTACTTATTTTTCGTGTTTCTATTATATACGTAACTACGCGGAATGTACATAATAGCCCGGGCATGCGATATATAAGGGACATGGCAGGTATATACGACTCCAAAGGTATACATTTTTAATCTTTGAACGACTTTTTTTTTTTTACAACGCTTACAATAGAAAACAAAAAAATATCAGATGAAAAATAAAGGGAGAGAAAAAACGAACGTAAGGTTTTTGGCATCGGACCTGGTCTGAAAATTGCTTCGGGTAACAAAGAACCCTCCATCCATCCGCCATCGCAAACTCTATACGCCTATATCACAAACGTTATCTGGCCTGAAAAATATGTAGGCCGTCCTCTTGTTGTGCATGTATATATATATATATATATATTATATATTATTTATGTGTGTTTAAGACGACTATACACCGTGGCGTAAACTACGCGGTGCGTAAACAATATAACGACGGTCCTACCCCGGGCCCGAGGCGTCGTGGCGGGTGTGGTCTCAGTGGTGTCGCCGAGATTATGATAACACTTAGGAATCGAGGACCTCGGGGGTAATAATTTTTGGAAGGGGAGGCGGCGGCTGTTTGACCGACGCAAACTTGCCGTACGGCTAAACGGGAATTATCATCTTTATCTCTCTCTCTCTCTCTTTGTGTCTCCGGTCGAAAACTAACTTGTGTACATAATATTATTAAGCGCGTGTACAAAGCCTAATTTCAATATCATAAAGTATTAACGGCGTTGATCCGATTGCCGGCAGCCGTAAAGTAACAACTATGTATATACGTCGTCCGAGTGCAAAGTACCAACACGTGTATAATATTATAAAATATATAATACCTACGTCGGGCTTAAAAAACACGTTCGGGTTTGATTAAAATATAATATGTAGGTACACACGTGGTAATTTCCGACGTTTCGTGCAGGTCCACGGTCGTTACACCACAGCCAGCGATTCAGCTTTTTCACGCGGCATGACGTATCATATATATTTGTATTCGATTGCGCCCGAACGCACACCCGAATCGATGATAACGAATTTAACTCGGCGAAACTTTTCCGAGTCGGCTTTTTTCCGTACAATATTGTATACAACAGCGTCGTAACGCTTATAAACTTTTCGATTCGCGGAAACACAGAACTATGTAGCCGTCGCCGTTGAACGGATGAACGGTCGCCGACGAATGCAGTTTCCGCGGGGTTAGGACATATTATTATTATTATTTTTTATGCGACATAAACCTATACGATATCATTTGCGCCGAGACAGATTTGTCTGAGCGAACCGATATCGTCGTTGGGCGTGACCGTGGGGGGAGGGGTGTGGTGACTTTCGGGGGTAGATTTTTTCACCGAAATTGAGTGTGCGTCCGCGGGGCTAACAGTCAAACGCCCTTGTTTGTAAACGACGGCCCCGCGTAATTGGATTTCCCGTGCCCCGCGGATACAAGGCGCGGGCGTGTGATATTCTAGGCGGGAAATTTCAGAAACGGCCAGACTTTATCCATATACCTATATTATTATTATATTAAATATTAAATTGTCTGAAAGTCAGCTACGCGTCAGTTCCGGTCCCACGAAAACAACGATCCTGTCGGTTCATCCCGATCGTTTATCCGTACACAGACGTATTCTTTTATTATTTACAGCTTTCATCATCAGAATTATCATTACCCTCGATGCATAATACATTGTTAATAATCGAACCTATAATACCAAATAAAACCATTGTAAATATATTATATTATGATAATTATAATATTGACAGTCGGCCTTCAGACGCCTTAGCGCACGCATCAGGAATTTGGTCATGCAACTGCAGTATATATAGTATATACCTATATCATATTATAATAATGTATTGTTTTTCATCCTTTTAGGGGCTGCGTGCGTGACAGGTGACTGGTGAGTGTGTAGTAGTGACTTTTATTCACCTACACGTGAGCAAAATATAAGTTCGTCTCAGCCGCCCGGTCTCCGAAAACGGGACATCTCAAGTCTCGGAGGACGTCTCCTCGGCCGTCATTCGATTCCCAGCGCGCCAGAATCTCCAGCGGTCAGTCCGCCACATATTATATTACCGTTGTGTATCGGGCGCAGTCTTTCAATATATGTTTCACGATCCGCACAATACTATAATGTGTTTGTATATTATTATTTGTTCACATCGGATTCTCGAACTCCGGCCGTCGCTGAGGAATATTATACTGCCATTTGATATAGATAGCGAGAGTTAGAGAGAGAGAGAGAGAGAGAGAGAGACAAGCATGAGAGAAAGAGTGGGTGAGAGGGATAGTGAAAGAGAATATCAGACGACACATCGATATGATACACAACCTCCCCCAAACATGGTGCACACCGTCGTTGATTATGGAATTCGGGTCAACGAGTTATAGTATACTGTTATCGCATCGACGTAATCTTGTACCCAACTGGCGTTTCCCAAGTGGCACGATCGGTTTTCGGCGCAAGAAAGGCAAATTTATGATGATTCAACACTCCACGCGAAATCGCATTATCATAATCAGACTATAAACATTAAGGACTTATATAGTACCATATTTAATATACAGTAAAACTCGCTTAAGACGCTCTTTAAGGGACCAGCTCTCTAAAACGTCTTATGCGGGAAAGCGTCTTATGCGGGAATGAAACAAAAACGAACATTTTTGAAACAGCGAGGAGACCTACTTTTTCCAATGACGACCAACTTCAATTTATGGGTTCCGGTAGAATTTGTACATACTAAAACCGTGAGACGTTCCTTGCTCAACTTTCCACCATGGCATGTCTCATTTTTAAAAACAAAAGACTTATCTGGCATAAGCTTAAAAAACAATCCGAATTCATCAGCGTTGTATACATCGTCAGGAGCATAGTCACGCAGTAATGAAGGCAACACGTTATTTTTCCATGAAGCTATATCATCATTATTAACAGATTCAGCCTCACCTGATATTTGCCGGTACACAATGCTATGCCTACTCCGAAATCTATCCAGCCAACCAGTCGATCCACTAAATTCGGTTAAGTTGAGACGTGCGGCAATCTCCATCGCCTTTTCCGTGATTATACCTCCATTTATTGGATAATTTAAACTACGAGCTTGTTGAAACCACTCCAATAAAATATTTTCCAACTCTTCATACTTCCCGTGTTTTAATTTTTGTCGTTTGCTGCCACCTAACAAGCTGCTTTGTTCTATTTCATGTCTGTTTTTCAATAAAGTTCTTAAAGTGGAAGGAGGTATCCCCAGTTCATTAGCAATATCTTTTTGTTTTTTTTTCTCAGCCAATCCTTCATCGTACTTTTTCAAAATGTTGAGTTTGTCCGAAATCGTTAGCGCTTTACGTTTTATACCACTAGCCATAACGAAATTACGGTTATACACATGCGAACGAACAGCACTTACTAAATCTCATAAGACGATGAAATACAGTAAAACTGTTATAATAAGTAATGATAAAATAGGTATAGCGATAAAATAAAACGATAAGAACACGTATAATACTAAAAATTCTATTTTTATTTTCACAAAACTACTAAAATTTATCGTAATCTGCTGAAAAAAAGAGCGTTTTACCCGATTAGACAGAGAAAAACTGAGCGTCTTAACAGGTGATTTTTACATTGACTAGTATAGGAAATGTCTAGGGACCGACTAAAAACAGCGTCTTATGCGGGAAAGCGTCTTAAGCGAGAGCGTCTTAAGCGAGTTTTACTGTATATTATTATTATATCATTATCATACACGTGTGTCGAAACTAGAAATCATTATTATTATAATAAAAGTAGGTAGTTTATTGCATGTATATTATATACGTAATGCGCATAACAATATAAGATATTGTTGTAATAATATTTCGCGTGAAAATGTTCATACTAATATAACTTAATATAAACGGTATATTGTTGTAATAAAAACATTCGTTTACGATAATGTGGTCGTAATGATATAATATCACTGTATATATAGGTATATAATGTTTGAAATAGCAAGTGAACTGCAACGCATCGTATATTATAATAACTGTAATTTTATAGTTTATGTTTTTAAAATATTAAACAGAGGTGGAAGCTTAAAAGATACTTTAAACGAGTACGTACGGTTGAAAAATGTAAATGTATGATATTTTTAGTACGAGGAAAAAATACAACGGGGTTTTAATACGTATTCTAAGGTGGGTATATTATATTAACGAAATCATTTATTTTTATGTTCACGGAAAAAATATGTTCAAAACTAAAATTCATAATTTAACAGTATTAAATGAAATGGAAAGAACGGATACTCTCATTAAATTAAATGCATATATAGGTATAATGTATATAGATTCGAAACGTTCAAAGTTTTAATTTAAAATCCAGAAACTTTATTTCGGTCGGGGAACGCACGAACTATGGACGTACAGAATTGTTTATGCGAATTTACATTAAACAATTACTCTGGGAACGGATACGAAGTAATTTGTTTAATTATCCGAGTCGATAGTCGATTAGGTGTACATTTTTCATTTTAGGTCGGTTAAACTCTTACGAAAAACGATTTTGTATAGTGTTGTGAGTTTTTTTGCCGCCAGAGCGTATAAATTAAAAACAAAACTAAAAACCACGCGCGAGAGAATGCAACGAAGATAACAATAAAAATGTATACAATAATATTGTCGCGCCTTATAGTATACCTATACATAATACAGTAGTATATTATATATATATATATTATATCGACACTGTGCGATCGCGGTATTCTATAATACAATACTTTCAATACTTACATTTCACCGCAATATATAATATGTATATATATATAAACAGAGTATTTTGGCGTTATATTATTCCAAGTTCCTCGCCAAAAACTAGAGACCGGTGTTTTCACGCGCATTGGCATCCAGCCATAATATAATATATTGTGTTATATGGACGCTTATTCAATGCGGTTCTGAGCCACCGACGTGATATCATCATAACAAACATCAGACTTGGCCGAGGCTCGCCTAGACGTCGGTGTTGGGATGGTTTTTGGTGGTTCCCGCATACATAGGCGGTGAGATATTTACGTTTATATTCGTATCATACTGTATACATATATATTATATCGTATAACTATTATGATCGCGTACTACACCGGGATCCATATCGACGCCCCAGAGTCCTCTATAATAATCTTAATACTCGAAACTCGCTCGATACACCGCTGCGAATTACTGCAGATATAATGTAATTAGCGACATTTTAGTCTCACGATGCGAACAGACCCGTTCGGTGTGGCTGAAATGTCGAGTGTAAGATGGGCGCGTGTTTGCGATACGACAGAAAAGGCGTCGTCAAGCGTGGTCGATTTTTGTATTTATTTTATGATTATATCTGTATGACGATGAAATTGCAGTGATATATTTACACGATACACAAAATAAAAAATACCGTTATGCATGTTATCACGTTATAGTCTATAATAAACAGTATTAATATAGCTGCAGAAGGTATAGTGTCGAGTAAAACTAAAAAGGTTGATTAATGCCGGGTGCGCGTGGCAGAGAGATTCTTCCGTATCGAGGTTTGTGCTTGAAAAAACTTGTAAACATCCCTCCACCCATCCACCCTTTGATCGAACTGCTTCGGACGCTCCACCGGACTGTGCGATGGGCACGACACCGTTATTAATCTATATGGTACGGTGCGCCCGTTATTTGTCACCTATACACGGTGGTGCACACGCACATATTACAATATTATACGGCAGATGTATGTACACGCGGCTCTATATTGTTATTATTATACCAGTATATACCAGAACGGTTTAATAATACATAATAACGCCCGAGTGCCCTCGGTGTACACGGGATGGCGAATTTCGAAAAGGACGACGTGGACGTGCGCGTGCGTGCATCTGAAGCTAGTTGTGTTTGGTGTGTGTGGGTGTGTGGGTGTGTGTGTGTGTTTGTGTACATAGGACGGTACAATCGAGCTCACCAAAAGTTGTTATCTCGTTTACGTATCCCGCGAGGCCGTACACGGGCCGACCCTCGTTTATCATAACTATTTATTATTATTACTATTATTTTACTGTATGCACTATATATATGTAATATTATTAGGCTTCGTATACTGACGCGTTTTAACAGATTGCGGCGACCGCGACGGGGCGCACAGCGGTCCTCTCGTAAGCAATTACTTTCGTGCGCACACGTATAGTCGCTGTACACAAATGACATTGTATGTACGTATAATAATATGTAGTCGTAAGTTAAACAACACTTGTCAAAAGCACATTTAACGTATAAGACTTTATCACCATCATCGTGTTACTCCGTCCCACCTGCAGCCACCCCATCCAATATCTACTTACGGTATACGCATTTATTGTATTAGAGTTTTAAAGTTTTTTTTTAAAAAAATAAGTCGAAATCTAGAAGCTAAATGATTGTAATTTCAAACAGCAGAATTTACGGTATTTTAAAATGCATTTTCAACGACGATTGACGTTTGTCGGTTTATAAAATAAGCGTTTTTGATAAACCAACCGTCAACTATATATTATGATTTGTGTTCATACGTAATAACTGAATCCTATACTTCGTGTGGTATGGCTGACGACTACAGTGCGAGACTGTGAGGGTAGTGAACTTAAAACTTATCTGATTAGTGACCGTCGAAACCGTAGAGGTGGCAGATACTTGCGAGAATCGGTTGTTATTCTAGGGTCCTGTTCTACGAAAAACAATAGTCACTATATATGAATCTTTGATATCAACTTTGTATTCATAAGGTTTTTTGGTATTGTTATTTTTAATATACAACACACAAGTCAAATCTACATCCAACAATATAACGTATACCTTACTGGGTACAATAACTATAAATGTTTGCTTTCCGAAAATACTATAACTTTTTTATGATTTTTATGTGCGTTTGAACATCGTATAATAAACCTGATGCTAGTTGCTCGGTTGAAACTATTTTATTTAGATACTCGGACAGTTTTCTTCTAAGAATTATCAACACTGATTTTATTACATTAGAGTTTATACTAAGTGAAATTTGTCCAACGTTAAGAACTCGTATATTATATTATATTTTCGTTGAACAAGTATTAAAAATAAATGATCACCGGTTCATAACCATTAGAAGGTATTCGTTAATTTAGAATAAAAACTTTTTACATTATGTCAAACAAGATAATTATAATTTATAAGTAACCTGATCATTTCTTTGGTAACTATAATACAATTTCGGGTGTTAATATTAACTTCACATTAAAATAATAAGAAACTAAAAACATTATAATGGAAAATACACCATAACGAAGTTTAACTTAAAAACCAATCACAATAAATTAATAACAATTTTGTGTTGTTTGTTTTATGAAAACAATTTATAAAAACGAATTCACTATGAGTAAGAGTAATAATATTAAAAATATCACATTAATTAGTTTCAATTTTAATTATATTTATAAATTCGAAAAAAGAAAAAATTAATTAAAAATATAGTTTCGCTGAAATCAATGAAGTACTAAAATTAAAATTAAAATAGAACGTCGTTGTACGTTTAATGACAAAATAATAATGTACTAAAAAAGCGTATTTTTCGAAAAAGTTTAGCGAATTAATTTATTTTAACAAAGTGTACAAAGAAAGTTATTAATATTCTAATAAATAATTTCATTGTCTGCAAAAAATAATTTAAAATAAAATAAAAACATAAATCGTTCGGTTATAGTACGATTACGTTTATGACCAATTTGTTATAACATTTTCGTTCAAAGATAATTATAATAGTTCAAAAAAACAGTAGGTACCTACTTATATTTTACAACTTCTGTTCTTCAAGGTGAAAAAGTTAAGAAAAAAAAAATTAGTACACCTTCAACTTTTTACGTACTAAGTGCGCAGGTTTGCTCCGGCTAAATTTTCGAAGTCATGATGTTTGATGATTTCGGGACAGGACCGCAGAGTAGGATAATATTATTATTATGACATAAAAACGACGACTAGAACTGCTTGCGAACCACGGGACATCGTATTGTTTAATGAGAAGGAGAACGGCTGCCATAGTTCTACGAACCTTTGAAAAAAAATGCCAGAAGAGAAAAAGTTTCCTTTCGTATAGCGTACGCCCATTATTGCGGACAATAATGAGGCCGATGGCGGGCTGCAGAATAAACTGCGTTATCATTCGCTCTGGCTGCACAATAATTCCGAGAAGCCGCGTAATGTGGCAATTTTGAACAGCCCTGACACTCGTTTTCGAGACGAAATATTATTATCGTTATCGTCATTATTACCTATTAGCGCAAGTTTAATTCACACCGCCGTTGAGGAGCACTGCAGCAACATACTTCGGATATCATATACCGTACAATGTTATCATCGTCCCACCGCTCGGGGGTAGGGAAGAATCATGTCTCTCGTGAAATTCAACTCCCAAATATTCGGGACAAAATATTACAATTGACGTCTTATGTTTATAAGTAAAAAGGGTTGTAAGAATCGGACGCCAACAGGATTATAACTGAGTGGCCAGGATTTAAATGAAAACGCTATTTTTGTACACGAATTTACTTGGAATAAAATTATTATGATGAAAAATATAATAAATACGTTATATAGATAATGTTCAATGTTAAAAAACATATTCATAATCGCATATTTCTGCATAAACGGTCGCATATTTAATACAAGTGATTAATATGTTACTATAAATATATCAAGAATTGAAAATTGAAAACCTATAATATACATAATATAAATTTAAACTGAATTCATAGTTTCTTAAATATTTTAATCATATTGCGAATTGTTAAATGTTGAGTTAAATGCTTGCTTTAAGAATGATCTAATAGACACGATTGTAAAAAACATTGATTGCAATACTATTACATAACCTACTCATAACACACTGCGATTTATTTTAAAACCAAAAGTATATAATACCTACACTTATATTTTCGATTATTACGTTGCTTGTATTTCGTACAGAATATTTCCAAAGTTCTATTCATCATCGTAATAATTTTTGTATATTTTGCAATATTTTTTGCATTTATTTCACGTAATGTATGTGTGAATATATGTGTATTATAGTTAACAATGTTTTTGGCATACAATTTCTGGCCCTAATTATAACAATAGTTTTATTATCTTACGTACAGATATTATGTGAGCGAGTAGTATTATTATACACTGGTAACGGCGACGGTCGTAAAAATCTCAAAATGTGATGCGACAATCAGTGAACTCTATAGTGCACGACAAACGCAATTAAAACTTTGGAGAGTAATAGTTTCGTCGTATATTATTGTGTAACGTACAATGTGCACATAATATATATATATATAAGTATAAGTATAACGTAATTGGTACGTCGGAATGGTATGGAGATAAAACCAAGTTATACAAATCGTCAGGACAATAAAAGCTCGCCGTGGATTATAATTAGTTTTTTCCCTTCTCCCCAAATCCAAACCTCTAAATCACGAAACGATAAAAAAAAAAGTTTAAATATATTATATTTATATACATATTATGTATAAGGACTTCGAGGAGACATTTTTTTTTTTGTTTTCAGAGATAAATTCATATGGAAAACGAACGGCTTAAAAAACGAGTATGTGTGTTTCGAGTGCGTTTTTGTTTCGACCCGATGGACGTTGATTAAGTGTGACAAGAATTAAAAAGATTAACAAACATAAAAAGTCGCGATAACCAACAAAATATGTTCGTCAAAACTCGATGTTAGAATCATGACATTTAATAGTCATTGTGTGGTTCAAACAATCGTAATGGTCTCGATGCAATGACGGAATCGGGGGACGCAAATAAAATTATTTCTCTGATAATTGATACTGAGCAAAAACAGTCGCCATTTTTTAATTTATGGGTGCTATTGTAGAACGTCATATTGCACAAACTAAAATTATAGGCGAAGTGCTATTAGTTTCATGATTTTTTATCGACGTCTTACGTGGGTCGCCTATATAGTATCGATTCAATTAAACGTGTTAATATCGTGATTAGCGTTTTAAGTGACAAGAATTTCCCTAACGAATGTCATCGCACGCATTGACACGATAAACACCCTGTCGACGTGATGGTTAAGTGAAATCTACTGTAATCATAATATTCGATATATTTTACAAATGGTGGATTTTAAAACTAAAGGGAAATTGACAATAATTTCAACTGAATTTTATTTGTATTATTGTATACGGTCTTCGTGTCTTCCGAGACAATCGCGCATGTGTGCGCGTTGGCCATATTATTTTAACTGAGATAGGGCGTTGTTCCGGTTATTATTTTCGTCATCATTGTTGTCGTAGTTATTATTATTATTATTATGATATTATTATCTGAACGGTACGGCGGACAACGAAAAAAAAATGGAAAAACCTACCTACAACTGCTGTCAAATCTTTTAAATTTCGTTCATCCGCCATGACGGCGGCGGTAGGAGGTAACGTTACGAACAGGCCGCCGTAGGTCAGAAGAGAATTTTATTGCAATATTACTCTCCGGCACCCCGTGACCCACCTGACTTAATATAAATATATATATATATATATGGAAGGTTATTAACATCATTATTTTACCTTATCTCGGATTTCTTGTCTCATTTTCTCCCGCTCTTCCTCCATTTTGCGGTGTTTCTCTTTGCGTCTTTCCTCGGCCTCCCGGATCGCCTCCAACCGTTCCCTCTCTGCTTCTGCGTTTTTCTCTTTGTCTTCGGCCGATTCACCGCCATCGCCCACTGCCCCTGCAAAACACAAAAATGAAAAATATAAATAGGCTTTTTCGTGTGATTCGCCGCAAAAATAAATATAAGACTGTGATAACAATATTGTTATCATAACGCGTGAGTGGAGACGTCAAGGAATATTATAACAAGACGTGCAATACATATATTTTAACGATATTATATTATATAATAATAATATATTATAATAATATTATTATATTTTGTATACGACTATTCATAATTATATTATTATGATTATTTTTTTTCTATCCGTCGAAAATAAAACCGAGTTAACCACGAAAAGTCATAATAATTATCATTCTAATATTATACTAATATTTATGCGGTACCAAACGCTGCCTCCGTGGCCTCATAATAATATAACGTTACCAACTATAATTCACAAAGCCTTAAATAATTGTCTACGGTGACTATTATTGTTTCAAACTATCGTTACAGATATATTGTTAATGGATATAAGTTTATGGGAGCGGTGGATAATATTTAATTTATTTTTATTTTTTTTAATTACTTTATACAGAACATAATACTTTAAGCCTTCGATTCCGATTAATCGCAGGCGTATATAAAATACATAATGAAACAAACGAACCAGATGAATTTGATTAATTTACTATAATGTTTTGAAAAAGTTTAATGCCAGCGACGTGTACGATATTTTAATTAGTAACTTCAATTCAAAGGCTAGAATTTATTTATTTTTTATTCAGATAAACTGCACATTTAATTTATTTTAAATATATACAAACAACCAAGTGTACATAATATTATATTATATGAATATATGATGCATAATACGAAAAAAAAAATGATTACAGTGTTTGTTATGGAATTATTCAAATCTCTGAAACCACAAAAAACCTTATGGATTCAAAAAATAGCGGTGTTTTGTTTGAGTAAAAAAAACTTAATTTAGAGTTTTATTATATTTTATACAATTAATAATTACAACGTTAAAAAAGTACGAGCACGAAAAACAAACAATCGATTACACCGTCTTATATAATAAAATACTTAATTTCGCGACAATAACCTACTTGGCTACTCAACGCATGTAACTCGTAAGTAATATTAATATAATACATATTATATTTTTAATTTATATCAATATTAATTATTTTCAATAGTTCAATAAAAACAATACTTGCTGACACGGCGTCTCAGATAGGCAATTTCGCTACAGCACTGTAGTGCGAGTATTTTAACGTTATAATAATCGTAATTGGGTAGGTACCAGTAAATCTGGTTAAAAATGAAAACACATAATTAATTATATGCAGGCATAAGCTGTGATATTAATATGAGAATTACCGAGTTTATTATAGTAACAAATGCTAAGAAGATATTTTTTTTTTCAAACGTCCATATTATAATTAGTATATAACGATCGAGTGATATTTGACCATCGTCCTAACTACCACACACAGTATCGAGGTGCACAGGGCCGAACGAACCGAGTATAGTGATAAACAGTTCACAACAGTTCAGTGGGTTTTTAAACGGAAGAAAAAAGACTCGAACGATCCAAAACCCTTACCCGAGGTGCGGTATATCTTATAAACGATTAAATAGGTCGAACTACGTCTACATAAACGGGTTTCGATACCACCGCGTATAGTACTCGCTTTTCCGCGACTGTTCGCGTACATTTCGTTATTCGATTGCTATCAAGAAACAGCACCGCCGCCGCCGCCGCAGCGTTTCAGTATTTACAGAATTCAATTTGCGGTTACGTAATTCGACGGAGCCGTTTTAGTGTATTAACGGCGGCGGCGGTATTGTTGTCGTGGAGTGCGCCGCGTGTGCATGCTTTATATTGGAATTAGCGCTCGTGGCCTAAAACCATAATAATTCATGATTGGTTTTGAGTTTCTGGGATTTACAATAATGATTTTGTATTACGATTCCGGCCGGGATTAAATTTAATTCACGGGGCGCACATGGTCGTGTTGTACAAGTATAGTATACGACGTATGCAACGTGAACAACACATAATATAATAATAATTATGTATACACCGACCGAGGAAAACACGACGACGTACTCGGACGGACGTATTTCGTAAAACATGATATTTTTTAAGTCACCGCAAACGGGAACTCGTATGAAAATGGCGGTCGGACGATGAATAACCCGCGCCGTTACAACCGGCAAGCCCATCGAATCTTTTGATCGTCTTCGATACAAGAGCGACGTCGTAAGGCTCTATTCGCTTTTTGACTAGATCGCAGTTACAATTAGTGTGTCTGCGAGATGATCAACCGTACAAAAGTGTTATTACGATTTTCCCACGTAAATCCCGAATCGACCAGAATTCGGTCAACCGAATCGAACGTACTTCGCTGTACTGCCACATAATAATATACAATATTATAGAGGCCCCCGCGAACTGTTAAAGCGTCGTGTTCGCAGTGTTCGGACATGCGTGCGGGTAAAAATATAATAATAATATGTGCGCGGAGAAGGTTTAGGTTCGGAAAACATAAATCTCCGTTTAATTGGGACGTCACTGCTCGCCGAACTAGTAAGTCCACACGCATATTCCTCGTACACGCGGGTCATCGAGATATGTTGTATAAATACAAATCCTCGTGGGGTTTTGGGAATTTGTACGAAAAAAAAAAAAATCAAATCATATATAAGTTTAATTGCGACCACAAGACTTACTTAAATCCGCTCTGAAAACAATACGAGCCACCGGCCGTTTCCGAAAAATTACTGGTATTTGGCTTACTTGGGTATTCGGGAAGTAATATAGGACACGCGTAGTGAACATCATAGTTTTATATTTTAACTGTAGTTCTTTATTGTCACGTATTTTTTTGATTCTTAATTCGATTTTGTTTATTATTATTATCATTGATGTAAAATAAGCTTCGGTTGCGCAGGACATTATAGTTGTATAAAATTGATTTAATTTAACTAGTTTTTTTTATTACTAAATTGTGTGGTAGTTGAGTTTTTATCGTGAATAATAATAATAAATTTAGGTTGTTTTCAAGCTTGGACTCCAGTGCTGCGTTTAAGATGATGGGTATATTCCGTTCTTCAAGTAAGTTTTCTATGTGTGCTTGCGGATTAAAAAAATCATAGGCCGATATCAACACGCTGGTCTCGGAAAAGGACTTCTGTGATGATTATTATAAATGAAATAGTCCAGTTTATCGTAGTTATAATTTAAAGACGTTTCGGAAAATTTGCATTGATTTCCGTAAGGATTTTGCATCGTCTAATTTTCATTTCCTACGGTGTGTGTACTTAAGGTTATTAGTCGTGGTTTCAATTCTCGCTCAGCCCGGGCGTGTACAAATCAGCGTCGGAAATATTTCGAGTTGGTTTGAAGTCACTTCCGGCGCACTGTGACTAGGTAATTTATCTCAGGTTTATGTTTATATTACTCAACAGCAATATCGGGTCTGTTATTCAACTTTGCAATTATTTACTTTTCACGGACGATATTATAAATTATACGCTGAAATTACAGTTATACACAATAATATAACATAATGACGATTTAATTTAATGATATCCGATTTAGATATGCTTTGAAGCAAACAATTGCCAGTACTTATATGATGTAGTATAATTAATAATGAAAAAATTACTTTTACTCGTTGTAAATATATTTGAAATAGTTTTAATTATAATACCGTGCATTTTGGAAATAATATTATTTAGGTATTTAATCGTATTATTCTAATTGGAGATGAGATTCTATATTAACCGTAAATTCCACGATTTGAAATTCAACTTCCATTATTGTGACCAGTCAAACGAAATTTTGTATATTTTGTTTTTTTATTGAGGAATGCGAATAAATACGTTTTTACGAGATTGATAGATCATAAATAGTATATTCTATAAAATACCAGTTAGTAATTATTACTTATTGGTTATTCCTGACAAACCTATAATATGACGTAATTGATAGTTTTAAACAAAATACAAAACCAAATTAGACGAAGGCACCTTGGTTGCTTTTCTGGTTTTGTGTAATCGATGGATAAAATATATAGTCATCAATTCATCATCAACCCGAGAAAACACAATATTTACACGTTATATAATTAATATGACGTGGATAGGTCTATCATAAATCAGTGGTACTCAAGCGCAGTGGAATTTAACCGTCAGTGGTGAATTTCAATAGTATAAGAAACTTAGAATAGGTTACCTAACCTACAAGAAATAAAACTAATTTTGGAAATTATTACTGATAAATTATGCATGTCGTAATAGTCACGGTTAGGTTTGTTGACGACTTATCCATTTTTAAATGTTATATTTTAATATGGAATGGAGAATGGTCATCTGACAGTAAATAGGTGCCTTGAAGTAAAAAGTTGATAACTACTGACCTACACTAGACACAATAGATATTAAAAAGGCATATTTATGGTTCGTTTCGTTTCTACGAATCATATTCGATTATTTTATGTTGGATATTTATTTATAAAGTTTATTTTTTAATTGGTGACCCAAATAATAATCAAATATGTAGAACAATTAAGAAAATAGTTCTAAAAAAAATTAAATACAACCTTGTACGGGTTCTTCGTAATATTTTCATTACAAAAAAAGCCTGTGTGAAATCTTTTAAAAAATGATGGGATTTTCAGGTACAATCAAATATCAGTTTTCGTCTATACAAATACAGGATACCGTTTTTCACACGAGTTTTCCAAGAAAAACGTTGTCAACAAATCACGGATCACTGCACTGAACTAGTTACCGATGCCAGTCACAGAACAAGATACATTTAATAAAAAATTGCAAATAAAAATGTAGGATATTCGATTTGGTTTTCGGTTCCACTATTTCTGATAATGTAGTTCATATAAAACGCAATAGACAAGTAATGTAATATAAGTATAACGTAAATAACCAAACTAAGCAATTATCAAACATAAAATTTTCATAAACAACTCAAAAAACAATATTTTGAGACCTGTCTAGAAAACTCTAGTATGTATAAGCGATATTAGAGTAAATATTCTGCTTAAAACGTGGTGATAATAAAAAAACAAACTTCAGACAGCTCAAAATCTAAATATGAAAAAAAAATGTTTGAAAAAAATACATGAAGTTGTTGAGTATAGTCCGTGGAGGAAGCTTTCCATATTAAAAGTTGATGTATTAAAAATGTAATCGTCTCGGTCGAGCTTCAGACACGCCACTGGCGCTTCATTTTCGCATTCACCCAATCGCATGACGGTGTGACGGATAACAACGATTATAATAATAATAATGAGAAGAAAAACGACGAAACTGGTCGGATGTAAAATGTCACGTTCCTACGTGATTCTCAAACCGTCGCCGTTGGCGATGGGTGGTGGTTGTACGACGACGACGACTATAATTCGCGGGTCCGACGACACGAGGTTGAAAAATCCGAAAGCGGAGTACGCGTTTAGAAATCAACCGTACTCGCCGTTAATTTATTTGTCCGTACGAGTAAAAACATCATTAGTGACAACAACAACAACTACAACAACAACAACAACTACAACAACAACAACAAAGTTTCTTCGCCATGGCTTGTGTATACGGCGCTGTCGTCGAGGAGGTCGACGAAAATAACTGATCGTTTTGAGGTTTTGACCTAAATTTTAATGAAGCCACGGGGTTCGAGCACATTCATTATCGGGGTTTGTGGCGGGTGCGGAACAGCTAGGATTCGGTGGGAAGAGGAAATGGGCGGCGAGGGAGTGGCTGGTCGGAGGACTGCGTTATTTGCACGCGAGGACGAAGAACCGGATGAGTAATCTGTACGATATATTTCGCGCCAAATCTACGCACACTTTTGGCGAGTCGGCGCAGTGCGGTGATGGTGGTGACGGTCGGGAGGTGCTGCTCTGTCAAATTAAAAACCGTATGGCAAAGCTAAATTTCCCCGCATCCGTCCACGTCTCCGACGAGTCGACGTGCAAAGTGGCCCGCACCGTGGCCGGATGTAGTTTCAATGTTTTGCGAATCATTATTCCGCCACCACGCAGGGTTTGATTATATACTATACATAATATTATAGTGCGATGACGGGGGAGAAGCTAAAACCATAATATAGGCAGTATATAATTTTCTTTTGCTACGACCGAAAATCATATCCGGATCGACTACGGGAATTCCCTACTTTTAGAGTAGTCCATCTGTAAACTCACATAATAATCGCAGCGTTTTGTGTATAATTTTTTTAAATATAAAATTAATACACGGTCGTCTGCGCGTAAATCATGTATTATATTGGGGAGGGGCTACACGATTTACGGTTTAATAATGAAAATTCGCTCAAAAGTTATTATCCAAATATAATATAATAATATTATTATTATTATTAACCTCGCTATACGTTTACGTAACTCACGTAAAAGAAAGGAAAAAACTATTTCGACGCTTCCGCACTTGTACTCGCACTGATGAATACGATGTCGATTTTCATAACCGATTAATAGAAAACGCTTTTTCCGATCGTTGGGTGTGGTGTTCGAACGACAATATCCCGTTTTATGGACCGGAAATGAATTCGTTAACAGACCGAACAGACTAGGAGGCGACGGCGTCAGCAGATGTTTATATACATGTCGTATAGTAATTGTCGAAACGCGCCGTTGATGCCGACAACCAAACTGATTTAAATACCACGTCCGCCGCGTAGTCCATGAAAGAGGTTTTTCTCTTTTGTAGTTTGTGCCCAGACTCGGTTCCGTCTGGCAACGAGAGAGTGAAAAAACAGTATTATATTATTACTACGGAGTCATAATGTTATATTATATATTATGGCTGTGTGTACTGCTATCCAATATATTGTATTAAATTCGGATAAAGTTTACAATAATGTGAACACTTTCAAATTAAACGAGATAAATAAATATATACTTTCCAAAAGCTATTCCGTTTGGCGTCGATCAATTTATTACGATCTACAATTATCTGAAATTGTATTATAATGCTATGTGTGTCTTAAAGACGGCATTTTATATAATATATTATGTTATTTAAGTCCGTTTAAGGTGAGTTAACATCTCGAGGATCCGTTTATAGAGTTTTATTTTTTTATGTATTTTTTCATTAGCAGTAAACTCGATACGAATTGCCAGCTTATATTTGAGTAAATATTTTCGAAAGAACATTAAATACGCGAAATTACGTTTTTACGTCTTTCATTTCGCCGGCATTGTGAAATACAAGAAAACAATACGCATTTGTCAATTCCAAAATTGCCAGTTACCAGCCACCGCACGCCGTAGTTGTCGGAGGCCATAAAACAAAATCCGTTATATTCCGTATTTTCTGCGACGGCGTAATAATAGGAGACGTCGCGTAATTTAATCTAATTTATAGCGATACGTTTTCGGGCGCCAACGACGACGACGACAAAACCGGAATCGAACGCTAATAAAATTTTAATTATAATTATAATAATAATATGTACGGCGTACAACACGATAATATAAGATGTCGGCGACGAACGAAAAACGTATATCCGATCCAAATGAATTAGTCGAAACCGTTGTCGTTTAAATATAGTTTTACGTCACTATGCGAATGCCGAAAGTGGTAATAGTCACCGGATGATGTCGTGATGTCGAATATTTTACACTGAACCCTTAGCCGTCGCGTACAAACGCGCGCGATAATATTCAAACTACAAATAGACTATATTATATTATGATACGGTCATTCAAAGTCTGAAACGATAACGTTTCGAAACGCCCGGTCGGCGATAAAAAAAAAAAACAATCGCTCCGTTTAATAATACTATATATATATATTATTATAATATTATAAGATACGATATGATATCGAAACGCATAACGTTCCGTCCGATCAGATATTCCGGAGACGGTTTTCGAACGCCGGAAGTACGATTTCGATTTGGAAAAACGCGCCCCGAAACGAAATATATATACATATATATACATATATATATATATATATATATATATATATATATATATATATATATAATGTACGTTCCAAAGCCGTTTTCGTTTTTTTTTTTTTTGTTTTGTCGGACACTAAGCCAATAACGGCCAGATGTTTTCCGCGCCCGTTCACGTAGCTATATCGCGTGTAACGGCTGTTGTTCGGTGGGGCCGACCGTAATACGGGTGTAATAATATATACGGCTGACGTTAATTTTCTGGCCGTATCAATTTTTGGGCGAAAAACTCTGGGCACGTAGGACGACTGAGAGAAAAAAAAACCAAAACCAAACCAAAAATAAAGCACCGAAAACATAATATAGACGCGTCGTCCAAATCGTTTTCGACGAAATTCGTTTATAATGTTAATATTATACATACACACACACACACACACACACGCGCGCGCAAACATATTTTTTAGGTTGATTCCACGGGCTAAAATCATTATAGCTGGTACATAAAATCAAGTCTCAAAAGTGTCAAAACGCTGAATCACGTTCAAATTTTGCAACGGTCGAGTTGGGCGTAATACATCCGATAAGAATATAATACAACGCAATAACAATAATATTACGCCATTACCGTGTCATATTATATTATACATATTATCGTGTTTACCATCGTAACTACCGGATTCGTTGCGTTCGGTTTGACGATAAAAATAACACCACCGAAACGCGTACTGCAGCTGAAGCGCGGCAAGAGTGCCGGAAATCGCGTTAAAATAATTTAGGTATACCACCGTCTCGTGGGTTCGCGTTTTTCCGGTATCTCGTAAGAACATATTGTTATTATTGTTGTTTATATTGTCACTGTTAATGCATTTCTGCAATCGCACGATAAAACCGTAGTAACACGGCGTGTTGAATAGGCAATTTAGCTACACCTCCGTGGTCGTGGGTACTCAACGCGTTTGTCACTACAACACATCATTAAATTACGATACGAGTGAGTGAGCACGAGTGACGCGAAGACGGCGGCGTATCAATATTTATACCGTGTAACGACCGACTGCGATTTTTTTCACAGTTGAATAAAATACGTGTTTTTGAAATTTTCCACATTTTATCATAGTCGAGATTTGTTTGTAGTCTACACTACATTATTTTATTCTCAAACAATCGACGTGGAACGATTTTTCAAAAACGATTTCAATATCGTGTTAAATAAGACGTGTTTAAAGTTTAGACAAGATTAGTGGAGCGACAGTGGATACCGTGAATTTATACCACATCATTGCGATCCTCTGAAACTTTAAATCCCTATAATACTACACTTTAACAGTAAGTGCTTCAAATTATAAGAAAATAAAGCTCGAAAACCTACTTAGGAAATAACAATGCGTCTGGGGTAAAAAAACAATCGCCTTATCGAAGGATTATTATCCACGTATTGAAAATGAAGGCGGTGGTGTTTATCGCAAATAAGTCATCATATATAATAATAAAGACGGAGACGACGAAAAGTCGGGTGTGAACAACAATACATGAAAAGTTTCAGCCGGTCTGGTAAGGTTAGACAAATTACGGGATTTCCGATTGGCTCTAGGAAAAACACGACCAAGAACTTTTGGCCGTCAGCAAAACTCGAGTAGGTGTAGCAGGTACCTATCGTCGTTGTATGAAGAGGGCGCAAAAACTTTTGTAATTCCCTCACGAGCGTACGGCAAAATATTAATCCCGCGTATCGTATGATAATAATAATATTATAATAATACGACGCATCGATCCATTGGAAAACAATCGGTTACGGTAACATAACATTTAGTGGCTCCAGTTATGACTTATATAAGTAAAACAATATTATATTATTTCGTGTGTGTCCGTAAATCATGGTCGATCATTTTTTTTTTATCCCGGACGGGCGGTTTGAGGTGTTGGGCCAATATGTATATTGCTAGACGATAGCTTCGCGAGTCTATGCAGTAGATAATAATTATTGCCAAGACGTTTGTTTATTTAAATATCGAAAAGGGTGGATTAAAGGTATATGACATTATACTTTTGGAGTAGACCGCAGAAGATACACGTGACAGTCGTCATATTACTGTGTAGTCTGCAGGCTCGTACGTCACGAGTGTAGTTATAATAATAATAATAATAATGATAATAATATACTGCGGACCGACGTGCGAAAAATGCATATACAACCGTCACCGTCATAATAACGGTAACAATAATAATAACCTCGCAATGTCCCGCGTATATCATAATAATATAATATTTAATAATATTATAATTTATAGTGTCGCGTTGTATAATATACATATATACGTGTAGCTGTTCGGCGCGGTATGTACGGCAATAATGCACCGGATGCGTTTTCCGGAAATGTTTGGTCGCGCTTATTATTATTATCATCATCGCAGTCGTCGTCGCATTCCGACGAGTACAACTGCGAACGCTGAATAAAATACTTGCACGAGCAATTTATGCGGCGGCTGCGGCTAGGCACAATATATATATATATATACTGTCGTCTGAATAAAACGCGTACATACCACCACAGCCTCGCGTGGAAAATTCTCTAGAGGCATCTCGTTCCTCGCCGCACTCGAAGAATTCCGTTTGACTTTTATTTTCCCTCGCGGCGTTTATTAAATTTTCCGTGCCAAATTCGATAAAACGCTCTCTTGTCGAGTGGGCGATCCGCTGGGAGGACGATGGCGATGCCAGTATATAGTAGTAATGATAATAATAGTAATAATAATTATTATTAATATTATTTCTCGTTTTCCCGAGCCGCACTCCACGTCAGACACAGATGCGGCCGAGACCCCGAACAACGATTATTGCGGGGACGCCGATACTCATTATAGGTATATGCCTATAATAATAATGGTATGACGTAGGTAACAGACAATAGGCGCACGACGATTTAATTAGAACCGCTGACAACGGTGAAGATTTCGGCGAAGCCCGCAAATAAAATGGGAAGAAAAATGGACTAGTCCAAACGGGCCATTATCAAATAATATAATATTTTTTTTCCACAATAAATTTGGTTTTCAATTATTATATTTTTTTTTTACAGTTTATTCTCTCTTCCTCTGGGAGCGGAGTGTATGTTGGAATATTTTTATGACGCCTCAAAGATGACAAAATATTATATCCCGACGCATATGTACAAAGACTCTACCGCGGGGCTGTGTGTCACGACGAGGAGCTCGTGGTGATTTATATAACGCCGTATGCGATTTCAGTCGTGCACGATACGATACGTCGTCGGACCAAAACTGCGAAAACGTTTCCCGCCATTTGTCGACGCCCAAATCCTATGAGCTTATGTTATTTGCGAGCACGCGAATAGAACGCGCGGTTCTTGTAGTTTAGGAGTATAATACGTAATCGCGTGTCGCTCATCAATATAATAATAATAATAATATTATGTAAAGAACTCGACGGGAAGAAGAAAACTATTCGTCGTCGCAATATATTATATTATGTGCGTACACGAACAGCCATACATTATTGCGTTATACATCATACGCGCTAGCTGCTGTTTGTCGGCAAATAAAGTTTTCACGTTGTCGTCGTACGAAATGAAATTTCCTTTGTCGTTTTTTCGATTAACCGCACTCGTGCTGCACTACTAGGTATATCTGTGTATTATTATAGGTACCTACACGACTACCCGAATCGACAAATTATAATACATCGCCCGGTGACGTCCCCGTCGTTAGATATTTTGTGGGCATGGCGTATTGGTATATATATATAATATATTATATTATGTACCCTGCAGACTTTGCTTTGCCGAATATATTATCACGTTCATGATATTTTAAGTTTTTCGATACAAACTCGACGCGTAGTGCAATATTGAAATTTTGATTTTATTTTTTCTGCGCAGCCTTTTCCCGGCAACCATTAGTACATTACGTACGCTCCAACAGTTTTTCCAAATCCTCATTACGTGTCCAATGAACAATCGCGTGGTCGGAGCAACCAAAAGAGCGCCATATAATAATAATAATAATGATAATAATAATAATAATGGCGTGCTCGGTCGACTGTGAATTTCTGACGACGAATTAATTTCGCGACGCGCTCGTATACGGCCCGCAAATTAATCCACAGAAAAGTATTTGCAAAAGAGCTTAGGCGACGAGTTTCGTTTATTCAATTTCGCGATTCCTTCGGCGGAGGCGGCAGTGGTGGTAGATCCATTTCGATTAGTGAATTCAAAACGCTTTCGGGCTCATTGTCATCATCAATTTATTTTAAACAATTTCCCGGTTTTAGTTAGAACTCATGAGTCCGTCGACAGTTTGGAACATTACACTCGACAACACCACCACGCTCACCGGAGCATAAAGATTATTCAAATATATATTTCGGTACCACCGATGTAATATTAAATTAGGTTCTTATAATATTTAAACACTTCACCAAATATTATATTTCGGCATTACAAAACAATATTATTGTTTCACAACATTATTAGATTTACGAAAAATTAAATTTTCAACGAACTATAATATTTTTTGAATTTGGTCAATTTTATAATATCTATTATAATAATATTATCATGGCAATAAGAGACCAAATACCAGTAACGAGTAAAACGCGGCGGAAACGGAATAACGTCTACTCCTCTTCCAGACATTGGCCATTGAACGCATCTAATGGAATCAAAAGATTTTCAGTGTGACAAGATTCGGCGGTATACATGACAATATTATAATACTGTCTACGCATATATATACATGTACGAGGTATAGATATTCGGAGATATTAAAGTTTATAAATTACATCAAAACTTGTGCGAGCGAAACGGGCTGTCGGAAGATGGTATAGACGCATATTATTATAATATAGCCCATCGATGACGTTATCGTTGATAGAACATACGCATTCCGGTCGATTTTCGAAAAAATTTATAAAATATATTATAATATTATAATGGTTCGTCGTCACCGTCGCCGTTGTGCTTTTCACCAGTGTGGACAAAACGGAAGTCGGAGAAATGACAGTATTGTCGATCGAGGTGAAGATAACAGCGTGGTGGGTTTCAGATTGTTGAACCCCGCGTGTTTGCACGCAAAAATATAAAAACGTAGAGGAGAAAATATTTGTGTGGTGTAATAATCGCGATTCACCAGAGCATAACGTTATATAGTGACTTTTTTGTTAACGGTTGACGTGGTGTGCATGTGCATTTGTGTGTGTGTGTGTGATATTTCTGTGTGGTATATACAATTCTTGCAGTATACGGCAGTGCGTTGAAACTTTTCGCTAAGCTCCTCCCGCGTGAAATGTGTGTCCCCCGTTTAGCGACGGTGTATAGTAATAATAATAATAATAATAATATAGTGTGAAGTGTTTTACACGCGTCACATATATAACCACCGGTCTTTATAATAACGGAAGAGGGTTTTTAATGTCGGCGGGCGCGGAAAATTCTAGCGAGGACGAGAGTAAAGTAACGGAAAAAAAGTACATACTGCAGAGACAAACGGACGGAGAAATAGAGTAGGTATAACTTTTACGATAAAACCATTACGTTTAACTGGTGCGCGTTTTCACAAGTGTACAGAACAAAAAAAAAAAAAAATGTTAAAACGAAAAAACTCTTTTGTCCTCCCCCATTTCAACCCATCCCCTTTCTACACACGCGCACACACATAATACCAGTTTGCGCGGATGAAAATAAAAACGTAAAATAACTCAGACTCCCGAGGTAATACGCTCGCGATACACGTGTGCATAAGTCGCACATATTATAATATATTATATACACATATACGTGTGTGTATACTGTATAGGGATAGAGTGTGGTGTGCGTGTGTGCTATTGCACGTGTGAGCAGTGTAAAACGGAAGTGTACGGGGCTCGTAAAACAATGTAATGTTATACCTGGCGCTATTAATATTAATACTCGCACCGGCTACACCGCCGTTATACTGTACAGTACCTATACAACAGTTGCATTAAAAGTTTAAACAAGCTGCAGTGTGCGTATATATTATTACGAAAAGCGAACGTTTTGCCCGCATTGCGCGCGGTATGTTTAATGGATAGGTAGGCGTTACGGGCGTACTATTATACAGCCACCATGCATAACACATTATACACAATACCATCAGTCACCTATTAGAATAATATAATAACATTTAGTCACCATGCGGCGGCGTTAGGTGTTAGACAGCGCGCGAAAGTCCTATCGAAAACGAACGCGAGACTATAATATAACAATATGTTATCACGTCAATCGTATAATATACGAATAAAAAAATATAAACCTCCCCAACAGAAAACTTATAACTTATTAACACAATAATTTATGACACGAGATATTAGAATTAGTAGATCGACGAAAATCGTGAAGCGCTTATTAGACGTATTCTTAAGTTCGGGTGTCTGACGATCTATACAACTCGTGGGATTCCATACAGGTGACTGTAGGTATATTGTTTCATAACCACAGGAACAAATAATGTAAAATATATAAATACGATATTATTATAATGGACTAACCAGAAGTGACGACAGCTATAAAAATGAAGAAGACTGGAGGCTGTGGCAGTGGCAGTGGTGAGAGGGCGGCGGCTCTGATAAAATTAAAGAACGACTCGATGGCTGGACACGCGTGCACTGCGACGATCGTAGCGATCGCACTGGAACTTATATACCATTCGGGGCGCCCCCGCTCACCCCCGCTTCATCCCCTACCACGGTGGTGATCAGCTGTCGCGTCGTCTGCCACTCCGTTTCTCGATCGCAGGGATGCGCATCCGAGTCTTTCGCTCGTCTCATTCTGACGCTCTCCCGACCATGGACCGCATTCCGTTCCTGCGACGTTCAAGAATTTTTTCCCGATAAAACCGCAAAACCGCAAAACTCGTAAAATTTCCCACCACGTCCGATGCATTGGAAAGCGCCAAAGCGTTTTGTACATCGAAATTGTTTTTCAAAAATGCTATTCGCTCGCCGCCTTACACGCGTACACTCACGTACCTATATAATATAATTGTGCATTTTTCGTGCCAGCACGCACGCACGGTGTATTATTATATCGTGTTTATCGAACACGGTCGCGTCCGTCATGTGCCACGGCGCGTACCTACGCTAATAACGATAAATAAAAGAAAAGCGTTCGAACGGCCGCGGCGAGGCGAAAAAAAAACTATAAAACAACGAGTTTCAATACAGGAGTATGAAAAAAACTGCGTAAAAAATAATGGTTCATTTCTTTCCTCTTTTTATTTTTTGTTTTTAGCTCACTCGGCCACCGCACATTATTAACAATATCCACTATCGCTTTCAATTTTACGACGCTTTTGTTTTATCTCGCGCCGACGAGGTTAGTCACGCGTCTAAATTGTTCTTTTACGAATGACTCGCAGATCACACGACGTATTATTTCGGAGTGTTATAAAAAAAATAAAATATTATTATTTCGTTATCCGCCTCTTCGTTCAAACGTATACTTGAGGTTGCTGAAAATAAACCAGACGGTATTATTTGGAATGAAGCTTTCGGAACTATATTAGATCGTCGTTTTTATGAGATACAATTTATACTTGACGATAAATATTATAGATTGAAAAAAGTGTTGCCTATACCGATCGATTTGCGGACAACCGTTACCGGGGACATATGAACATGTATATGGGTGCGAATGCGCGTCAAAAACCACACTTCAGCACTGTAGGCGTGTGGCACGTGGGCGGTCGCGAGAACGGCCGTCAAGTTAATTTCACGTTATTAATTATACCGCGTCTCGGACCAGTCAAAAGCTGGCCAAATGTTCCGGACTGATCCGACGTCATAAATTATCAAACTTATTAGAGACTATAATATATTACATATATGTATATTGTGTGTGCGTGTGTGTAAGTTTACACATGCGGCGGGCGTGTTAAAATTATTAATATTCAATTATCTCCTCCTCCACATAAGCTGGTGCCTTTCTAGAATACCTGATCGTGATATTTTTGTCATGCGCAGGTATACGTATAATATGTGAATAGTATTTATATTGAAATAGTATAACTCAACCCGCGCGGTCCGTTCAACCACGGTTCACTGAACGGTTATTACGATTCTTACCAAATTGTAATTTTATCTCACGTCTACTAATAAAAAAGAAAACATTTATAACGACCACCAGAAAGTTTGAAAGTATTTACGGTAGATTTACACATACACACGCACACACCGTCACTATACAAAATTGCATTTCAGTAGTGTTCTTTTTTTCCCTCCGCTTTTTCGCTAGTTCACTTATCGAATTTGCTGGTCAACAAAACCATCGACCGTAATTTATACTGTGGGCACTCTCAGCCGACCCCTAATCGCATTTATCCCGACCGGTAGGTTAGAATACATTATTTCCGCTCTCGAATCTGAATTCCGTCCGCTCGTCTTCCACCGCCGCCGTCAGCGCATCCGGACACAATCCCCGTGACACGATCCCTAAAAGTGTGTTCTGGGGATATCGAAACGTCACTCCGCCGGTACCGGATCTCTGTTTTACTGTGGGTACTTGACCGACGACAAACAGCCCTTAATTTACCTAACTTATACCCGCCGCGGACGAAGCACTGCGGTGGTGACGTATGCATAATATTATTATTATTAATATTATTATGTATACAGTGTGCACTATTAAAATAATTTCATGATACAGACCGCGCGCGAGCGATCCTCCTACTACTACGGTATTATAATAATACTAGTGCGCGTTCACACAAAACTTCTCTCGATTACGTCGGGAAACGATAAATCACGGTGTAGAAAGAAAAAGAAACGCTCCGTATACGAATATTATACATGTATACATTATACATGCACACAAGAACAGAAGTAATATAAAATGATTATACATGCACGGATAGAACGTTTTATTTTCAGGCGATTTAGCTTTATTGACGTTATTACATCGGCTCCACGGGGGAGGATTACGCGAGAAATATAGAGTATATATATATATATATAGAAATGTTTTTATCTACTGCGTGAACAACACGACTATAATAATATATAATATTAATAACCTAACCCGCCCGTGTACTGCACGGTGCGTGCAGCGATAGTGAATAAATTTAAAACGCGAACGGTAACAACTACAACGATATTATAATACGAATTATAGTATACGAATAGTTCGGAAACCGTAAAAGGATCCTCCAAAATCGTATATGAAATGCGAACGAATGCACCATTCCCGATCTCCAATATAATATAATATAATAATATATCTAATGGGTCCCATATTATGTACATTACGGACAGTATAATAATAATATGGCGGGCGTGTCACGTCCAGTCGACCTCATAAATATTGTAAAATTCGAGCCGTAAAATGTGTGTACGACAAAATATTAACGTGCAAGAAAAGCGATCGACTGACGAGCCACAGTGTACGATATTAACACATAACACTGCGGCACTATGTTTGCGTGGTATAATGTTAAAAAATAAAATAAAAGCTGGTAAGTACAACTACCAAGCAGGTCATTTAACGAAATTACCTTCGACCTGTGTCACGTCGCTATATCCGCTTAATGTAAACAATATTTGACGTACACAACGCGTTTTGTAATGGTGACTATAGTGACGAAAAAATATATAAATCGATAAAAAAACTCCGATAACAATATCAATTGTGAAACTGTCAAAGAAACGAATTTCACGAATGACACGATGATCGATAAGCATTCAAATTAAATTACATTTTTGTACTCATTATATTTTTAATAATAGTATTTATAGTACCTACTCAAAAAACAATAACTTTATACCATTAATTCGTAACTGGATTGATAAAAAAAAACAGATAAACGCATAAATCATGAAATCTGAAGAAAAATACGTATTGCAGGTCACCTAATTGCAGGACTGAGGTTTCGAGTTGACTTTTTTTTTGTTTAAACTAGGGATGGGAAAATCCACAGACTACAGTAGCTATAAAAGTTTTATAAGTTATAAGTTATAAATGAACAATACTTTTTTCTTTTAAAAGAAGTTAAAACTAAAGTAAGTGGATGGATAAGGATTTTAAATTCATTTAAGAAACATGTTAATATTATAAAATATAAATTAATTGGATAGTTAAGTTTAGATTTTGATTAATAATATTATTTGTAGGTACCGGCCAAGGGGAATTGTCGCAAGTTCTTGACGCCGAGAGAAAATACGAATTTCGTTTAAGAATGCTCAATTTTTTTTGCGAATATCTTAATATTTTTCACGATGAAATGGAAGATTGAAATGTACGTGTGTTAGCTTTCAAAGAATAATGGCCGGCTTATTGTGCGACTGCATCTAGCTAGGGGACTATGACTGAGCGATACTTAACTACCTACAATAATATTATATAAATCGTCTTAGCTGAAAGACAACGATTGAGAGGACTATGTTGTACGTATACGTGGTAGACGGGAGGAGGCTCTAATTTCCCCCGTGCCACCACAAAATCGCCCTTTGTTATAATTTCAGTATTTGAAACGGGACTTCGGAGCAGATCCCGAAACTCCACAAAATATGCCAATTGCCAACCAAACTTTTAATGACGTTTACTCGGGCTCCCCCAAACTCGGCTTGAATCGCAAATCATACAAGTAAATATATATATATATATATATATCGTTGTGTAGTAAAACACACATACATATAGGTAGGGTATATACTGTCATTATGTATTGCGTAGGTACTCTTGTACAGTTGTACTATATAATATGGGTATATGACCTATACGCAGGACTATTCTCACTAATACAGTATTGAGCGTTCGCATTGTGATAATAATAATTATATTCGCCAGACCAGAGTTATTGGCGTCGGCAACGTGGGTACCTGTATATATATATATGAGTAATACAATATGTATACAGTATGTATACACATATACCTGTACATACCGTAATGTGTATACACGTAGTATAATAACGTTAATATTATGCTCGTCGAGTGTGCAGTGTGTGTGTGTGTGTGTGTGTGTGCGCCACAGTCGTCGGTAAATGGTTTCGGCTCGTCGTCCATTAAGCGAAATCGATAAGTTGGATAACGTTCAAAAGGGTCCGTCGACGTACGCACACGTGCACAGCGCGTACGCAATAACAGTGGCCGTCGTTGTATTAGTATTATATTATATAGCTGCTCCACCGTTCGCTGCCGTTTCCCATCGATATATAAGTATCATAACACAATAATAACTGTTATCCCATCGGATTACACGCGACTCGGTGGAGGCGTACATTGTCGGTCTGCAATATACTCTGTACAATAATATGCGGTCGGTATAATAATATAATAATATGACGTGTGTTATATTGTTGTTGGTATAGTCAAATGCCGCCTGAAGAGACGTTCACCGCCGCAGGTAAAACACGCGCATAGGCCGCATCATAAAACGACGACTTACTACTATATGTCATGTGTAGAGGTCTCGCGGAGATGAAGCCTTAACATGTGAGTCTTGAGAGGCCGACACGAGGGAAGAATGACGTCTTGCAATATAGTATTATTTTATGTGCAAAAATGTTTGTGGCAATATTATCGTATTGTGCTCGACATTATATGAAAAAAACGACTTCCGGAATGATTTGAAATCCTTTACGATGGTATAATATTGTACACAACAATAAGTGTAGGTAGGAACATTATACTGTTGTAGTTGTTCCATTATGTATTATATTATATGATTTTACAATCATCTTCTGAGCCATTCGTGTGCATTTTGAATAAATTCAAAGATAAACTATAAAAACTTTAGAGATGCCCCGCAGAACTATATAATATATATAATATATTATTATACACATATATGATAATGTGTCCTACGCGCGTAAGTTAGGAGGTTTTTCTTTCTCTCGTTTTTATTATGCGATTCACGCAGGGCCGAGGAGAAGATCGAACGCGTTTACCGATAATAATAATATGTAAAACTAACAAGCAAATACCCACAACCCGACCGCAACTATTCAAACCACGAGGAAAATGGTGGGGGGAAGGGGATGTCCGGTTGATATGTAGTTGGTCTGTATGTGAGCCCCGCTGCAAATGATGACCTAAATGTGAACAACTCGAGAGATTTGAATTCGACAGGCCGCGGCGGCGGACGTCAAAAAGCTTTCCCCGATACAAAGTTTGTCGGATCGCCGTCGCGCAGAAACGGACTAGACGGGGTGGCGTGGTGGGCCGGAAAAGAGATACCTAGAAAATGCATTTGATAAAATACACCGTACAGACGCTCGCACTGCGGAAACTTTATTGTTCGGAGTTGACCTAAAGGTCTCGCGCCCGCATACACGTCGTTTTGCGGAAGAAAATCTTCGGAGTGGAAGGCCGCAACGCCGGTTGGCGAAGGGCCACCCCGCCCGGGGAAATGCGTCTTATTTCATCCGGACAAACATCGACAGATGTCAAATCCTTATCGGGGCTGCCATATATTTTCCCCGAGACGTCCTATATATATTATGTACCCGGGCGTAGCCGTCGTCCGATATATATATTTATCGTATAAGCGTACATTTTATTCCGCGGGATAGAAACTACACGGCCGCGCCGGAGGAAAAATATCTTTTCACCGCCGTCGGGGCGGTGGCGATTCGACGCGATTGAAATGCCTCGCCGTTTGCATCGGTCCGATGGTTTACATTGTTTTACGTTTGTTTTCGCTTTGGCGTTGCGCGTTCAAAAATAACGACGGCGATGACGACGAACAGAACCGTTTTCAATAGTTTATATCGCATACGACCGATGACGTGTCCTCCTATACCTATTATATACAGCCCGTCCTTGGGATTTTGATATATTATACAAGGCGTGGACAAGTAGTGTATCGGGTGATCTATTTAAAGTAAGATAATCGGCATTTCAATATCTATTACTGTTTTTGAAAATTATTTTTACCTATTTATTTTGAGTGGATTACTTTTTTATCGTTTGCATTTTTTTAAAATGTTTTACCATAATTAATGACAACGCATGCTTTTGAATTCCTTATTCAAAAGCAGAATATCCTTTGGAGTACTTCGACACATTTAATTTCGAATTTTGAATGAATAGTTTATGATTTATAACTTTATAAGTATTTCAAATTTCAATAAGAAGAGTGAAATGGAAGAGATAGGTCCCCATGAAATGTCGGTCCACTACTCAACTCATCTAAACTTAAAATACTTATAAGTTATAACTAATAAACAACGTCTTGTTCGAAATACTCTGAATAATATTCTACCTAGGACTATGAAATTAAAAATGGACGTTGCCATTCAAAAGAGCAAACAATGTAAAACATAATAACGATAAAAAATAATAAGAAATATAATTTTTTTTTTGTAAGAACTTAAAATTTCATAAAATAAATAATTTAAAAAACTTAAGAGTTTTCTGAAATAACGAGCGTCTTACGTTATAACTGAATCACCCCATATCAAGTAGTATACTATTTTATAGCATACACTATACACATTTAATAATGGTAGTGATGTTCAGTGGCGCCGAACCCTTCTGTATTATTATTATTATGTGCGTATACGGTTTACGTCAAGGTCAGGCCAAGGCCACGTCGCTTTTTATTTCTCTTAAAAGAACTCCGGCGCCACTGATTCGATTACTCGCGATGATGTAGGTATACGCGGATGAGCACGTCAACAATACAATATCAGTGCAGTGTGTAACAAATTAAATTTCATGATAATATTATAATATTGATCGAGTGACGTGTAATTGGTTTTGAGGGTATTTTTCATAGATGAATTATATTATAATGACAACCATTACGTCTTAACAATTGCGCGATCGTAAACGCCGTTCTGTCGACTGACCGTTATTCGTATATAAGCGGTGATCAATGCTACAAATATTTTTTTGTTATTTATTACATAATATTATTATTATAACGGTTTAACACCCTGAAATCTCGAACACACCCCAACCGCATTAAAACTATTATTATTATTATTATTATTATTTACGCCATGAACATGATATGATACTTCTCTGGGCCACTACCGGAAAATCGACTACATATACTGACTTTCGGATTGCTGGAATATATAATATATAATATTATGATATATGCACGAGTATAGTATTGAGGATATCGTCGATATTATTGTAATAACGGACGGCGACATTGGTGACTGCTACAGGAAAACCATGTCGTTTTTGAGACTATTATTTTATTATTATTATTCGGCAATATATTATTATAATATCCGCGATGTATTCTGTCACGATATTATATTATGTATTTAGTTGATTTATTAGCTCGAACAGCACACGCATGCGCGCCACTATTAAAATAATCACCGATGTAGCTAAAGCTATATAATTTATTGTGTTTAATATTTTTATGATCAATTTATTATAATTTATATGCAACATATTAATGTGTTTTTGTTTTTTTTTTTTTTTTGTCAATAATTAAATTTGTTACAACGCTGTAAATAAATTATGGTACCGATTTAACTTACTGAAAATATAAAAACAATATTATTATTATTATTATTCTGCAAAAGCCTGTTAATATTAATTAACAATATTTCAGGTACGCAAGTTTAAGTACGTCATTTGAAAAAAAAAAGGTGCCTTCATACAAATTAAATGTTTGTATTAGCTATACTGAAAAGGTTTGAAAATTAATAACGTGCATGTATGTGTTATGTTTAGTTTATTGTTGTAGATGAAATGTGTTGACGCGATCCACTGGACTAATTAAAAAAAAAGCTAACATTGACGGTCATTTTATGAAATTTTTATTTATTACAATCGTGTTTTTCTGTGTGTTATTATAAATAAATAAATTAAAGGTTTTGAGAGTTAGGTATAATAATTATTACTATAAACTAATAGATTCTTACTTAAACACATAAAGTCGTGTTGTACACAGCTCTGACAGGAAATTATATTCAAGCAGGCCACCAAATCTTGATAATGAAAATGGCTTATTAATTATTTTTTGTCAGTGCATCCAACACAGAAATATTATACACATACTACGACGAGCCAGTCCCATATGAATTTTTCAATTAAAACCACAATTCCATTGAAAAAAAAAAAAAAAAAAAAATGAATTTCAAAAGACGCACGTGACCTGCAAATCTTTCTCAACGTTGTCATTATTTTGTTTTCATGTGTACCATTTTACTTGATATATAATATTATGAGATTTATTCTAAAGCTTTTTTTTAGTTATATAATCGTTCGCCGAAATAATATCAGAAAAAATAGAAATGTTAAGAATCCATTACAATTATACATATTGTATTGATAAAATGTTCAACGTAGAGCCATCAGATTACGAATAACTGAATTAATCACGCACTTTCCCACTGTGAAAATATTATGGAAAATACTTGTTTAGGGCAAACGATATATATGCGATATTTTTCTTTTTAATACAACCACTAAAAATGTTATGCAATAATAACAATAATAATAATAATAATAATAATATATAGCCGTGAATTTATGAATGTCCAATTACCATAAGATGTTTATATTAAAAATAATGTCACTGTACAAGAGTATAAATTGTTTATTATTACAATTTTGATAAAGTACTACGGTTTACGAAAGGAAAAAAGCACCAGATGCAATTTACTTAATACTTATACATAAATAATAATATTCTCAATATCATTTTTTTCACGATATTTTTACTCATCCCTTACAGATTTTAAAAGGTTTTGAAAAATGTAAATATATATAGGTACATATTAATCAATCGCCAATCATATAAGAGCATTATTCTAATAAATGTACAATTTACACAAGCCGAAAGGTTTCTATTTCATATAATATATTGTGCATTAAATACGTCATCAATAATTCAGAGTTCAGACCACAAGCGTACATCGAATACATCTGTTAGCGAGAGCAAATTCTCAGACAGTAAAATATATTATATAATAAAATTATAGACTATTTTATATTTTTGTTAACCCAAAAAATTAATATTATGTACACCACAGGTTTTCAACCTGTGCGTGGCGGCTCCCAAGGGCGTTATGGATTATTATCAAGAGAGCCGCGTCCGCAGTAGAAAATAAAAATTAGTTCATTTTATTTCCATCTTTATTTGTATGGGAGTCGTTTAAGCTGTAAAATCACACAATCCCTTCCAATGCGTTTGTCCAACACATATCTTAAACACAAGTATTACCATGACACCCAAAACGATCGAATTTCTTTGGGTCCAATCTCATGTGAAGATTATACGCAATGCAAATTCTGAACGATCTAACAATTATTCCGCTTATACGTTAACAACTATAAACACACGTGTTCCTTACCAAGACATAATATTAAAATAAACGCATGTACACTGCCAAGATATTATGTCAAGCGACTTAAGAAGAACTACGAGCCAATAACGTAAGTACCAGAAAAATAACGAAAAATGGGTAGTAGGTATATGTTATCCCGACCTCGCCCACATAACGACATGCTACGGCATCCAATAATGAAACAAACCCCTCACAATCAAACGCATCGTCCTACATTGTCTAAAATCACTACACGATGATGATTACATCTTAGACTGACAAAATCAACTGCACTATGGGATCGACATGTGACTCGTACGACACGGCCTTTTCAAAACAATCGGTATGGATACCAAAAATAATATTATTTAGACATAATATTATCTAAATGTAATTAACTGTGAAAAATATTTTATAATAATAATATGTATATACCCATTGAAATATCACAAAAATTCCTAACTAGTCAAGTATATTATAAAATATAGTAATTAATGTTAAATATGTTGACTAATGAGTAATAACCCAGTTGTTCAAACTTTTATTCTAAAAAAAATATAAATAAATAAATAATTGACGTCTATAAAGTTGGAAAAACAAAATAATGGATCTATAGTAGGTAGCATATTATTGTTCACAACTGTACGGATGGCGTCGTATCCGCGGCTTTATTGACCTCTACGGAAATATTAATGTGCGTTAATATGGCCGCTATTTATATACGACAAATCGTTTATAAGTAAGATCATATTTTATAAGTGATTTCGCGCAAACTCCTTAGCGGCATTTCGACGCACGCCAAGGTGCAACGTGAATACAATTTAAAAAGTGTGGCCTCAAAATATGTACACATATAGAATAATATTATTATTGTTATATCGCATGTGCCCGCGCACGCGAATATTATAATATTCGTTCGTCGCTCGTGTAGCAAGAATAATAATAATAATAATTGTCTATTTTTGTACCGTAATTGAGAAAACATAATATATACTATACTATTTACTATTTAAATTATACACTATTAAATAAATACAAAAGAATATAATCGTGGTAAGAGTTTTTTTTTCCTTTTCTTTTATATACCTGGGTATCTCGATTAAATTAAAACACAGGCACGAAAAAAAAAGTAAATACCATAAAACACGTAGCGAAATAAAAAACAAACATCAAACCGTAATTCTATAATATAAATGTATACGATATTAAAGTGCACGGGAGTCGTGAATATCCGTTGCAATATAGAAAATTACGATTATTATTATTTTGCATTATTTTAGGATGATAATAATATATAGTAAGACCAATCTTTTTGTTTCTGGATGATTCGATAAACAACCATTTCCATGCACCTGTATACGCATGCCTACACAATACACATATATATAATAAATATTGGCATATTGTATAATATAGACGTACGCGTTTATTTATTTATAAAGCGACCCAAAAGTTCAAGAAATATATAGTCGGCCGTCTTTGTGCAACGGTCGAGGAAATGAGAAAATACATAATAAAAAAAAAAATCATAAAAAAAACCGTGTAATGGTGCCCTGATAAAAGTTGTTACTATTCTATAATCGTAAACACGCATAGAATTTATCACGATAAACCCTCCCCGGGGTCTCGATATAATGTATATGGGAATGCGAATAACTTTCGATTTTTTTTAAATGGGTGTTCCGTATACATCTTTAGGTGTCTGGTGTATTACAATCAAAAGTTGCCCCCAAAAGTAATACCTGCCGGTATAATGAATATTTGATCCCGCGAGCATCTCGAGTATCGGGTAGGGCGAATTGTGCTGGGAGGAGGGTGGTGAGAAATCACATTCCGGATGAGGATTTATTTAAATTATTGCTTTTCACGAAGTACAAGTGTACAAGCTTATAAACAACATTACTTTTCGGATGTGAAAGAAAAAAAAAATACAGAAAAACTTATTTTCGTATAGAAGCGCTGCACAAAAGCGTAATATTTTATCGTGTTTTTTTCACAAACTTTCGTGGCCGCTCGCCCGAACACACAACATAATATAGATTAGTTCTGAACACAAACACAATGGCAGCAGTAGTTCTACAAATTCGGGTCGCACGACTATTTATCAATATTTTATACAGTGCCTACATAAAAATAGTTTACAAAGCGCATAGCTAGAAGGAACCAATATTCGTCGGAATTAATGAAAGAAGAGAACGGGGAAAAAAATCTGCAGAGACGGAGAAAACCTGCGGGCGGTCGCTATATAACGGTTATATTAAAAAATTCCGAAAACGTATACAGGGCCGCCGTCTCTCCGAAGACGACAAAAATATTGTTTATCGGCGAAACGTGCCGACGCGCAGTCGAAAAACTCTCATACCCGCCCGCACGTGTGTCACGCGCATATTTATAAAAAAATATTTATTATATTCCAATTTTTCCGTTACGGTATTATTATTATTATTACTATGTATATTGTAATGTTTATCGTTCCAAATATTATATACGGCATATTATCATACGGCTATATTATATGAGGTTGGGCGTAGACCGATAATGGGACTTTGCAGGTACCTTTTGCCACGACGTATTTGGCGCAGAGACCGCGCGTTAAAGGAGTTAGCGCGTGTATGATGACTTTAAGTTTTCGCGACGACCGCGGTGGGTCGAGACTGCGAGAGCCGCAGCTGTGGTGAGGGCGTCTGCGCCATAAAACTCTTCGTGCCGCCGACCCGGGCAACAACAAAAAATGCACAAAAAATACCGCATAATGTATACGAGTATACACCCGTTTAAACTCTTTCTCGCGTTTCCGAGATTATTATACGAAACGATATACCCAAAGCCCAGGCGGCACTGTGACGGCATTCAGCGTAGGAGAAATGCGCGGAGTGACGTAGGGGTGTAGTGTAAAGGGTGTGGGTCGACAGGTAAAGGGAGCGTATCTCGTAAAAGGATACGCGACGGTGGACCGTGTTTTATCTCGCTCGCGCTCGAGTCCGTGTGGTGCGGGTGGTGTGGGTGTGTGTGAACCGAGTAAAAAGGCCCAATAAAACGCACTCGTAACACGTAATTAATTTCCACGCCGCAACCCCCACCCGCATCGGGTCTGTACTTTGACGCGGGGGTATACCGGGTATATACCACGAGTGACCGTGGTATATTCCCATATGGCCCGCAACGCAAGTCGCGCGTAACTACTGTTCATGCTGCCGACGCGTTTTCGTGCGTCAGCGCTGCACAGTGTGCGTGGACGACACGAGCTTTTTGCATACATAATAAAATATAATATTATATAAATAAATAGGTAGGTAGGTATATCGTGAAAGTATACTTAGGATGTTATAATATTGTAACGTCGTATATAATATTATATATTTCAATAGGTATTGTTTTGTACGTGCCTTACATATTATATTAAATTAGTAATACAGTAGCTTGGAAAACAATAATGTGCACTGTTATTTACGGTTATAGAACGTTCGCGTGCGATTATAACGATATTGCTCTGGTAAAGCTGAAGCCCATAATGCGGTAACTGTACACGCTGCAGGTATTGCTGTGTTGTACGTCGTCGAATAAATAATATTGCTATGTTGCTTTTAAGGGTTTATATTGTACTTTTGCTGTTTTTCCGTTAGCCTTCTTGTGTTTTTCTACCTTTGTTTTTTTTATCGTTAAATATTCAAAAATGTAATTTCCGTTATTGTTGATAATCCATTATTTTATTTCTCAATCCGATTATAAAGTTTGAAATTCAATAATAAGAACTAAAAAATAAAATAAAAACTTCGGGTCGTTTATTCTCGAAAGTAACGCCGGCAACACTAATGTATTTTATTTTCTTAGATATAATATATAGTTCAGATTGCAGTTTCTAACGTTTTGTTCTTTCAAACTCGATTACGTCATTGTACGTTTAATGTACGTCTTTGGTCCGTACGCCATAATATACGACATATACGATATACGGCATACACATTTTACATTTATTTATGTTATTAAATCTAATCTCTATATATGATGACGTTTCAAACTGAAATAGTTTTAGTTTATTTGCTAGAATTAAATTTATGCATATTTTTATATATCATAAAAAACTTTTAATTTTTAAATTTCTAGTAAATTAAGTATAACATGCGTGTATACTGCGTACAATATGTAGGTACTTAATAATATTATAAGTTATATGACTAATTATATTATACAATATAACATTATAAAGTGGTATGGTTTTTAATTAACATTTGATTTTAAATTTCCATTAACTCACATTTTGTGAATAACTCCAACCAGCTTAGTATATTTCATTAAAAAAAATATATAAAATAAGTTTTAAATATTATTATTAGGTACGTACACTAAATCATTTATTTAGGTAGAAATTGTAGATTAGATGATTTTGATATGGCAGCTATGCAAAATTTAAACAATATAATTATTTTTAACAACCGTTAATAATCAATTAATATATTATACGACTAGAATAATCCATACATTACCATAGATTATATTAAACCAGATAGTGCACTTCCTGAACAAGCCATGTAATTCTCAAAAATGTAAGAAAATCAAAACCTATTCATGATAAATTATTGATTACTAACTACGCATCACTGATATTTAGCACACGCGCCAAATTCTAAACCATTGTCATATTATTTGATGATTGATACAATAATTATAGTAAAGGTGTCGTACAATAATTTATTTCTCTAATGTGATCCTACTGCATTGAGCTAGATTTTAACTATCAGTAAAATGGAGAAGTGCACCATCTGGTTTAATAATATAATCTGTGACATTACTATGTAATTAGGTATTAGAATTAATAAAATGGCATCCGACTAATACCTGACAGAATAAGAGATTTTTCCATTAGCCTGAGTGTGAAAATGTAATGTTTAATCTTCTAATACGCGTGACCTAACCGTCAAACTGGCTATAGTTTTATTATTTCATCCCGCGTGACCGACAGTATTCACTCAACTCTGTCGTAACGTAATATTTTGTGCTGACATGTTTACCTTCGCGGGAGAATAAATAATTTGTTGTTTACTTATTATCAAATCGGCTTACCGTCAAATAATCATGTCGCAAACACGAGGCTAGAGGTGTTAAAACTGCGATGCCTATAAATAAGCGTTTGGGTTATCGCGATAAAAAAAAAATGTGATAATAATAAAAACGACCATTAATTTGGAGATTTGTCATAAAATGCCGACGATAATAACTGGGGCGGTTAGAAAAAAATGTACAAAGCAAACAGAAAGATATTTTACTATAACACCATTATTCTAATAGGCGTATTATACTGTTTTTATGCTCACCTCATGGCGGAATTGTGTGTCGTTTCTAATCTGGGTTTTAATTGGAAAACTCACGATCCCGGAAAATACAGCTGATGATATGCCAACCGACTGCAAACCCACGCGGTGGTGATATTCTGCCGCGGGTCGTGTTTTTTGTTTTAGATGCTATGATGAGGTCCGTAGGTCGAGTCGAACTGTTGTACGAAAACCAAAGTTGGTGTATAATATTCTTCTACTTGGCTCGAGCGCGTACACTGCACGTTGCTAAGGAAACGGCGGTTTTTTTCTTTCTTTTTTCCGTTCGAGCGGTTTCGTTATCGCTGCAGTCTGATACATCGAGTCCGCTTGTACGGCCAATCAGGCACGCGCACGGATGCATCTGCAGCACTGCACTTTTGATTTAACACGCACACACCGCATATTATAATATTATTCGACCGCGGCAAGCGGTGCCAGCAATAATTAATATTATCGTAACGATCCGACGACCTCGAGAGATATTATGGAAATCCGTATAATATATTTTAGAAACACTCTATATAATATGTTGAGCTACGGATAGTTTTTATGGGTCAGGGTGAATTTGAAACGCCCGCGATTGTAACTCCTGCCCATATTACGTGCGTATCAATTTATTATTATGTGAAATCCCGTTTTGGAATTCGAAATTTGCAAAACGTCCAGAGTTTGGACACTGGCTGTACGCGAGTATTTATAGCCCGACTATTATTATTATTATAGCTATATAATAATATTATATACTACTATATATTATAATGTACGTTTTATATACACATCGTGTGACCCGCCGACTTTTAAATGTTAAGCACTATACGGTTTAATATCACGCACAAATGTACAGTGTAACTACGCGTCTTTGACAAATATTTATGGGTCGTACATGACATTTAACGCGGCGGCCTATTATTAATTTTATTACGATATTAATTATTATATCGCGCACGTGAGAAGCGTTGTTATTGTGCAACGGGCACCTATATAACCTACGTGCAGCAATCTCTCCACAGAATTAAGAAAAAAAGTCTATGCGCATAATAATGCGTTATTATAATCGTCTGACGTTTATCGTCCGATATATTCGGACGAGATTATAATACGAGGTCGACGTATAGCACATCCTCGCACATAATTGAACGTGCCAAATAATATGTTTCTTACGTGAGATAAGACGGCGGAGGTGGCGTGCCAAAACAATAACGTTAAAATATCACTGGCTACACCTGTATAATACGCATTAGCATATATATAGGGACGGTGGTTTTGAAAAATCGATATGCGTTCCCTCTCCCGGTCATTGGGTGATGGTGTGTCCGTAGTGGTGGAAGGGAGTGATAAGGAACGCGTCGCATAGGCGCCATCTCCGATATAGGGCATCGAGTACTCTTAAGGCGTCACGGCGGACGCGGGCGAATTGTGACCTATTATATACACGACCCTTGGTATAAAATATTGTATTCGTGAGGGTAAATCTTGCAGGAAAACGATGATATACATATTCGTAATAAGAGCGTCGTTTTCGAGAATCGACGATATTACCGGTTAGATATATAATATATTATATGAAGACCATCGAGTCTTATCGTAATCCGATACACGTCTTGGTGGCGGAGACGGTGGGGTGTCGACAAAACGAGGCTGCGGTGTGGGCTGATTTTGGGAGGTGTTCGCTGACAAAGTTCGATTTCACTACGCGTATGATAATAATATCAAGGACACGAAATGGCGTGGTTTTATGCGTGGCGTAGAAAAAAGGTCAGATCCGGCATTTTCTGCAAGTTCGGGGCTTTGAACCGAAGTGACTTTTTCTCGAAATCACCATACAATTTCGTAACATTTTACAATACAAACCACCGAGATTGGCTTTCGGAATAACGTTTACCGCCATTTGTTTTGGGTTTTTATCGCTGGTCCGGGAAGCTCGGTCGAAAAAAACGAAAAACGGCTCTGGCGGTAGTGGTGGAAACGTACTGCGCGTAAATAAATCGATCAATTCATTCGCTTATAATACGTGTATAACGCTATACATTAATGCGTACTATACGTCATCATCATTTCGGTGGACGTAATCAAAAAACTCTCCTCGAGAGTATAGTATATGTACCACACCCGTTAGATTCGCGTCGGGTTCTACCAACCAAATCGACTAGCTATATTACCGGCAGAAAAATTAAATAATAATAAAATACGATTATTAGAGTTGAGCGTACGTTGACATCGGGAATATGGTTTTTTTCGTCAGAGTGATAAAAAAAAATAGCTATCGATGTAAAGGACATTATTTTCGATAGCCTTTTCGTTGCGCAGACATTATAGGAGGCACACACATTTTGTTACTCTTGGTTGTAATTGGTTGTTTTTTCTTTCACTATGCATTTTGAAAACACTTCTGCCATTTATTAATTTTTACCAGCAGTTGGCAATAACATTTGTGTCGTACAAAGTGTATGACATTATATTTATGTGCACATAGTGTGCATAACAATCCCAGGTTTATATTTGAATGGAAAGTTTCAAGCACAGATAATTTTAATAGCCGCTTTCCTAGCCGTATTTAAAATAATATATTTGTTTGTACAAAGGTTTTAGGTTATAGAAATTTAAAGTTTTTAAATACTATGTACTCTGGAGACCAATTTCAGAATAAACCAATTTGGAACGGCTAGCAGTTTGTTTTTTCCCTTTACCGCGTGCGAACGTACGATTTTATTCAAATATTTGTACCTATAACGAAAAAGCGGAGATAATATTCATCAAATCCAGATGTCGGACATAATTTTAGCAAAAAATGCATTTTTGGATTAAATAATAAAAACAGAAACTTTATTTCGTGCATTTAAACGGTATAATATTTTAATAATATTAACAATTGAATTTAAAACTTTTTCCTGTTTGCTCACGTATAAGATAATAAACCTACGAAATATAGTTTGTTATATATATATATATATATATTATGTCGTACGACAATATATGTACTGAAAAAACAGTTGTGTTTTTCGTTGTGAGGAGTTTGCGGAATGAAAAAATAAAATGGTAAATTTGTTTAAACTCCGTTAAAATAAGTTTGTTGTTTATAGAGTGTGGCACAAGTTAATGTCAATAGCTTAAGAAGATTTTCTGACGCTTAACCGAGCACAAAATATTCACTCTTGAGCTCCTGTATATTTTCCCTCCCGACTTCAATAATAACAGTTCACGCGTCTTTACTGATGATTTGACACATTTTTTTTTTTATTTTTACGTTAAACTGCGTAAAACCTGTCGTTAATATCGTTAGATGAAAATTGTTTTCCATCTATATAAAATATACACGGTAATACGGTACATCATTGTACGTAAATGGAAAATTACATCTAAAAAATTTTCTTCTCTCAAAGGTTACAACAACCTTACTCGTAAAACAAACTATAAAGCAGTCTGATATACTTTCAGTGATTTTGAACAACAACATAATAATAGTTATTTCAATCTATTTACGTCGAAATGGGTCAATCGTGAATGGCACTATATTCTCAATATAATTGTATAGGTATAAACCGAATCAATCCAATCATTATTATACATTTACAATCAATATGTTTTTTTTAATCTAGAGAAGGTACTTATATACTCGTAAAAATATGATTTAGAAATTAAGTATGTTCGACTGAAAACAATAGAATATGATACATTTCCTTTAAATATAAAAATAAAGTTTAGGGACGGTGACATATTAATGTGATAAAACAGTCAATTTTTATCTCGTATTTAATGATATTCCTGTGTAATTCGTTTTTATTATTTTTTGGATTTCCATAGTGAATTTAAGATCAAATGATATGTACAGTGGGTGTTATGCTTATAAGTATAAAAATACCACACATAACATGCATAGTATATATTATTTAATATTAATATTACAAGAAGTTCACATTTGTTGATTTTGATATCGAATTAATTCAATTTCACAGTATATTATTAAAGATACAAGAATTTTGTAATGATTGAAAAACACGTTGTGTATGCACCAGTGGCATAAGTCCATAACTTACGATATAGTTAAAACATAAGTATTAACATTAAATAAATTACTATAATAGATACTGATATAATAATAATGATATTAACGTTTAATAACTTTGCCATAAGTCTTGTTTAAATCATAGATCTTCTAAACGTGGATAGGACATAACGTCCTGCTATCAGTGATGAATTAAATTATACGAATTGAGGCCAAACAAGTATACCTATATCGGGTATCGACTGTCAATATACCTATAAATAATCTCATCATACATAAATGTAAACAAATAGCCTCAAATTATACCGCAAAAAAAGCTTCAATTTTATTATGAATGTCGTGTCCATGTTTATAAGATCTATACATATGTATGTGGTTTACATCCACTACGACACTACAATCGTGGAAGACACAGAAACACACATACTTTGCGACTACGGTGTTCAGGGTGGGTGGTCAAATACCCCCTTTGGCCCCTCTCTGAGTCTGATATTCCCACACACATATACATACCGATATTTATACTCGAATAAATCTCCGGACATTAGCTATCGACAATGTACCGGCGCCGATATTTTAGCGGACAATTTGTATTGTCCTCTCGGCCGTCGCCGTGCCGGCGGCTCCCACCCAATCCCGTCCCATTGGGGCTGAACTGATGTATTTTATATTTTTTTTGCGAAGCGTAATGCGGCGTGGCACACGCCAAGAGTAATGTCAAACCTCCGCCGCACTGCAGACGCTCTGCGGACAAATAACTGTATAACCGCACGGCCGCACTCTCCACGCGTACCCACCCACTCGTCTCGACATGTACCCCTACACGTCCGCCACTGCGTCCGACCGACGGGAGCTTACGTCGCACCCTCTCTCTCATCCTCACTTTATAGGTACTCGGCCGTCCCCGCAGCGCCGTAGCCCCGTGCCGGGGATCTTTCAATTTATCTCGTCTGATATAATATATATAGGTACTTTACACCCGGCGCACATTTTTTAAATATATATATACACACGCGCATGATATCTGCAGACTGGAAACGTCCATCCCGATATACGTGACTGTTCGCCGATATAACGCTTTTAACCGATGCCGCCCGCCCGTCTGTTTTACTGGTGTAATTGCTCGCCGCCGCCGCCGCCGACAGCACCGGCGGAATCGACGAACGGAAATACACTCGGCACGCCACACGCGTATCGTCTGAAGCTGCAATTACTGTATTTTATACGTACACGATGAACCGAGTCCGACAGAGACAGCCGGCGAGACGGATAGATCTCTGCTGACACTCAGAGTTGTATTTCATACTCCCCCCCCCCCGCCGTCCTCTCACGCACAGAGTGAGTATATGATATCGTCGTACACCACACCACGCCACCGCACTGCTTTTATTTATCCGATGGTTTGATCCACGTGCATAACGCCGCCGCGGCATCTGCGCTGCCAACCGGAAGTGGATCAGCTCGTCCGTCACGCCACGCATAAAACAATACGCGGTACGCCTGAGGGTTGGGGGGAGGGGGGGGGCGTGGGGTTTCGGAAAATCTAAAACCGACTTTTAAACCTTCCACGGGCTTAACCCGTCCTAGCGGTTTTCGTATATAAAACGACCCGTCACAAACTATTACTGCAGGGTGATTTTATTCCGCGGGGGGGGGGGGCACGCACTGAGTATGAGCCTCGCGGTAACGAGTTAATCGTCACGTGCCTCCACGTCCGACTAGGTCATACGAATTAATAATATTATGATATAATCAGTGTATTCGTAATATAATTAAGTCCGTTCGAATTCGATCTCGCAGTCGAGCAAGCATAGTATTATGAGACATTATAATATTATGGTACGTTCTACGTTTATATAATAATATATAATAATATTATCGTCGTCGACGTCACAGAAAATACAAGACCGAAATCGCCGTGTTAAGTTATCGGTAGTACACGACATATCATATCGTGTTTCGGTACGACCGGTCGTGTTGTATATAAAATAATATAACATTGCAGCTGTCTCGTGCGTATACGCGATACCGACGTCATTACGTGGCGTGTATCTATATAGGTATGTATATATATAATGGACTAGAAACATTTATCATCGACGGCGTACACGTCCGTGTCAAGAATCGCACACCCCCAAACAGGGTAGCGAAAACGGTCGTGGTCGGGGGGGGGGGGGGGGGGGGGGGAGGGCTGGCAGAGCACACGAAATCTATATAATATACTGCCACAGCGTTCACAATATTATTATTGTTGTTGTAAATTCATCTACAGCACGCGGCCTGCCGATCATCGACCCGCGGGGAAGATATTATGTTCGGGTGTAGGGTACGACGGCAGGGGGTATTGGCCTCTATATATAGGTATGTGGGTGTGTATACATTATCGGACCCGACATTTGTATTAATATGTATATGCGCTGGTATTTTGACGTGTGGACTAAACGCCGAACGGCCGGGCGGAAACGTAGTGTGCGAGTCCGATTGGTAAGCGATATAATATACGCCTGAAACAATATTATACGCGCGTGCATGTACAGGGTGTCTCCGCTCCTGATTGATAAAATAAAATTTTTCGAAACGTTAATGTGCACGATGCTAACCTAACCTGATCGATTACGATCTCGATTCACTTACGTCAGTCAAAATGGAAGAAAAACTATAGGCCCCCTGCGTTAAATTTTGATGAATGATATTCTAGACGGCCAAGTCTCAGAGCTAGTAATTATTTACGTGAATGTCGAACCACGATCTACTATTCGAGTCTAATAATAATAATATTATCATATATTATATTGTTATAATCGTGTACCTATGAGTTTTGTTTAAGTTCGCGACGGTAAGTGCGAGTAATGCGTGGTAGAATATACCACATATGGTATACTCCACGATCACCGGTACCCGACACTAGCTTTGTACATAATAATAATATGCATGTACAGTGGAAACCGTTTTTAATGACGCCAGTTGAAGTGACATATCGGATTTAATGATACACAATTAAAGGTCCCTATTTAACCGGACAAATAGCTTAAGTTCCAATAATAACCATGTAATATACGGTCCATTGTGCAATGGTTTATGAGGATAATACAATTCGAGATAAGGAAAAATATTAAACAACCCGTGTAGAATATTATAATATTAAATATTTTAATATAGAAAACAACCTTTAAAAAACTAAAATATCGGACGATTTTTTTATTTTAAAAAAAACGTGTTTACACAATAAAAAGAAGAATTTTTTTTTATACCTATATCATAATGAATACACTTGGAATGACTTTTCTGATATCAATAATATTATGATGTGTAATACGATTCTGTAATAACAATTTTTTTTTTAAATTGACGCATAATATAACCATCGGTTATTATGACGTATTATCTCTGCAGGTCCTTTGTACGTTGTAAACGGTTTCTACTGTATACGACGCATACAATATAAACAGAATAACAAACGTGTATATTATAATGAAGGTACCTATCTCGGAACGTATATTAATGTCATGCCTATACTATTCAGATAGGTTGCGCATGTCCGCTGTCGGTGGGTGCAGTATTATACACATCGAATAGGTACTAGCCATATTATTACAACGTTCACGCGCGGTACCCTAAGCGTTTCGCGTGCGTGATTTTCCGGCTCAGCGTGCGCCTCCCTTATACCACACGGTTTCGTCGGGGGTGTACGTGAGTGTATAATAATACATATTATATAATGCGTCTGTGCGGGGTTTGGGGGTGGCGGACTTGGCGTGCCGGACGACCATAACCGACGGACGTTCCAATTAAAAACGGAATTCCGCGAGCGCGGCTGCGACGTCACTCGTTTATCATCGCCGAAAATGCCAAAGGCCGCGCTGGCGATATCATATTATTATTATTATATTATATTGAATAATTCATGTCTTTAATGACCGATGCGATGTATTGTTATTTCCTGCTCGAAATTTGAACCATCGTCGAGCGTCGTCACTATACCTACAACTACAACGATGTTCACTAAATAATACATATTATTGGGACCCCAATCCCTCCCTATACACGTCCGTGTTTTATTTCCGAAAGAATCCGTCTGACTACTCCCATTGACAACGGTATATAATATAACACAATAAGCATGGTAGAAATTCTATGACTTCGAACCTATATAAATCGAGAATTTCAATGACTCGAAAAAATATGGCGTACCTACCCTTTGAATTGTTCTATATGGAGTACAATGCATTAAACCTATACTATATTGTCTTGTCTCGATATTTTCCGAATTGTTTACGGTATTATTAATAATCGGTATTACATTTTTTTCTTGTGATTTCATAATTCTCTGTGTTTGAAATAAAAATATATGCTCTGAAAATTGTACATAAATTGAAGACAAATATTATATCAATTTAAAAAAGATGTTATTTTATAAGCTGTGTTTTTCTACCGCATATATCATGCATATATTATAATATATTATATACACAAGGGATCCATATTTATTTGTCTACACTCATTATTTCAAAAAGTTCCATGTTTTTCAAAAATATAGTTTTTACATAAGTTGCAAAATAACATATTTGAAGAAAATTTTTACTTACAATATTTTATAGTTTTTTAAGTTTTACTTTTTTAATCACAACATAAATTTTTTATTTCATTTTCTGAAGCAGAATATTTTTTTTAGTATCAATTTAAATATAAATCGAATATTTAATTATTAGTTAAGCACAAAGATACCCATAAGATGTTGGTCGATCAAACTTCGATCATCTAAAATGACATAATAATAATAATTTATATATTTGATAAAATAAATTCCAATTACAATAATATAATTTGCCAGTACATTATGTAGTCAGTAAATAAGATGTATATGAATGGATAGTACAAAATTTATAATTTATAGGTATAAACGTTTAAATTCAAAAATATTAAATGTTATTTAATACATAATTTAACATTTCAGTTAAGAATATAATGAGATAAAGTAAATTAGTTGAACTAATAAAAGTAATAATGAAAATATTAACTAGATAAAATATATGTTGACAAATCAAATAATGGAGGTCTAAATAATTAGGACAATAATGTCTAATTCATTTGTAAATAAGTTAACCTATACTATGATTTTGAATTTCCTCCAGACAAAAGAACATTTTGCAGTTGAAATTCGTATAACTAATCAACACTTAGTACTCGTTCAAAATTAAATTTGTATGTATTGAAGTACTCCATAAAATATTCTGCATGTTAATGTTTTACATTTTGTCATTTAAAATATTATGTCATTGTACCTACCTACCTATACCTATTTGTTACTTTTAAATTGTTTGATAAATATATAACTATAGTTTATTATATATTTATAAAGATATATGTTTGTGGTACGAAATTAAATAATTTTATTTAGTCTTTTTTCAGAATTACATTTTAAAGTTATAACGTTTTAAAAAAGTTTCAAAATTGGACTTCAACTTTTAATTAAATAAATTTCAACGATCTAATTTACCAAGTCCCGTTACGGCTGTTAAAGAGTTATGTTCCATTAAAATGTGATTCAGCACTTTGACTTTTGAATCGATAAACCTCCATTATTAATTATTCATGATGACTAAATTTCCAATCGATTTTATTCATTATTAATAATAATGACTATAATCAAAATGTATACCTGTGCATAATATATACATATTATATTATTCATTATATACAGTTACAGCAGTAGTGAATAAATTTGGATGGTTTGGTAATTTCGAAATAAATCAAATAATGTATTGAAATATTCTGGCCAATGAAGTGTCATCGAAACAACCTGTCTCTGTCGGGTGTCAATTACAGAGTGTAAATATAATACTGATTGTAAATGGAAGGAAAAAAATCAGTTAACAATGATGAATTCCCGCAGATTGACAAGTTCCATTGACAATGTCAACCTGTATAAAAAAAAAAATAACGCATGAGAGTGTTTTTTACGTCTTTTACCCGAACGTAAAAAAGTAATAAATAAATGTGACTAAAAAAAAAAAGAAATAAAATCACTTTGAGAAAAACCAGAAGGCTAAGGACTAAAATTTTTCATCTTCATTGTGGGAGTTAACCAATATAGAAACGATTAATCTAACTCGAGTAAAATAATTATTAAATGTGGTCACTATCGTTCTTAAATTGAAAAAAAAAATGGTGTAAAACAGATTTATACAAGACACAATTTTTTGTTTATAGTTTTTAAAGAAAATAATAATTTGAGTAGGTACATCTTCAACTGAATTAATACCATCCAGTATAATAATTAATTAAGAAAACTGTAGGTATTGATAAAAAATCCATTTTAATAATTAAAACGTATGTAAATAATACGACAGATTCGAATAAAAACAAAGTCTAGTTGGTAGCTTTTTAGTCAACAAGAAAATGTATTAAGATATTAACGTCGTTATCCTAATTGTTTAATTTCGAAGGAAACCATTCAAGATTTTTAATCACTTAATTTACAACTTTCGACGTTGCTGAGCTGAAGGAATAGATATTATTTCTAATACGTTTGGCAAGTTATAAAAAATTCAATCTTCGCTCCGCTCGGGATCTAATAACAATATGGTACTCATTAAAAATATATTCTACTCGCTGACTATGTTGAAAAGTTTTTGTAATTATATTATCGAACGGATATAACGACGTGGAAATATAATAATAAAAAAAAAAATTAATAATAAAGAAGTCAAGAGTTTCGATAATAGATTGACCGAGTTCCATTAATTTACTACGTGACTACTTCATATCGAGAGTTTTCTACAGAGTTGCTGAAGTGTTACACATAACGTCGAGATTTTGAGAAATATAAACCATACAAATTACCCACTTATTACAACGGTGGAGTTTCATATACCAAATCTATGTCTAACGTACCAACTTTATCTCTGATCATAAAACACACGTTTCCACGATACCGATTCAAACGATAAATATCCTGTATTCGTTTTTGACGTTTTCCAGCAATCGCGTTTCGTACCAGAAAAATAATTTCACGGACAACGTCATCGTCGTCGGTTTTTTTTTTAAATATTATTTTTTACTGTCTACATCACGCAAAACAAAAATTTGCCATCCAGATTCGTATTTAATGACATCAAAAACAAACAAGCACGAGTTTTGTACATTTGACGGTCAACGAAAAATCGTTACAGTCGTTATAACGTAAAATATAATATTATATTATATAATCGACTGAACACTGCTCGATGTATAAATGATGTATTATAATGTTATGTGTATATTGCTCTAGATTCGAATACGAGATAAAAAAATCATGAATACCATTTCTCATAAAACCATTTGGGTCGATCACAGGTCCAATCGAGTGGAAAATAGGTTGAGACCCCCTCAATCGTCGTCGATGGAGGAGAAAAATTGTTGATTTGAAAAAAAAAAATAATAATAATAATAATATAAAATAGCGATTTGCATCGTCAAACGGTTTGCCGTATACTCGTACAGCGCGCGTGTTCGATCCGGTCGGAAATAAATCAACCGGATGATGAATAACCATCAATAATATTATTGCAATTTTTAAGTGTATCGGACGTGTGTCCCGAACACGTCGTTTAATGGATATGTCGCGTCGTTCGAAGGAAAAGCATCCGTCAACTCAAATGCCAAATACACCAGGCGGCGGGGGCGGAGGTTGTTATGAACAGCAAAAAGGTCAGGTGAATAATAAACAGTGTGTGTCTTACGATATTTACGACCAACCTACAACAATAACAATAATAATATAATCTTCATCGTTATTATCATGTATGTGGACGACCTAATGATTTCTGTTAATTTATTTACATTTTTTTGGTTGTCGAATTTATCTGCCCAAACCGACAAACGCGAAAGTGTGCTCGCGCGCGCGTGTGGGTATGTGAGAGTGAGTGAGTGGATATTTCATATTTAAATAAGAGATGCCACGTCTATTTCTCACAGAATTTGCATTCGTTTGAAGTCGTTTATTATTCTTGATAATTAAATGTCTCCCACAGCGTTTACAAAATATAATTCTTTTTCTTCTCTCGTTTTTATAATAATATTCACCCACCTATACAATATATAGGTATACCTAGATAGTATATTCGCAAAAGCCAAAAACTTTTCGATCTAACTACTTTCCTGTTTGTGCGTTCAGACGAATCCCTTTTTTTCGTTTTAATCAAATACGTACGAAACGGATGAATGTTTATACATTTTCGCTGGTATTGGAGCACATTAAAATATTTGAAAGGGTTTTCGAGCTGTTTTTTTTATTAATATTATTATTATTATTATTATTTATTATCAACGTGCGCGTCCGTCTAGTACGAAATACTAAACAAAACATTACCCTGAAAAATTATATAATATTCTGCAGCAAAGCAGATTTGATTTATGATTCATGGCAGAGGGTCGAGAGGAAGAAACAAGTGCAATTATTATAGCTGGGGAAGGGTGAGCTGCAAAAGTAATGGTATGCGATAAATGGAGGAAGTGGACGGTACAAAATAAAACCTTTACCTAATCCTAAACATCATTTGTATTTTTCTCAAAGGCAATCATTTGACGTAACGATGGCAGGTGGCTTGCGTGGACAAAATGCGTATGTCACGTGAGTATCTGCAGTTTTTATACGCTTTGGTGATGTATAGTTAAGTATGAATATACGATCCAATACGCATATGAAATGACAGGGTGAGCGGCTTAACGTCAAAGTTATAATACCGACGTTATTCTTTCTAGGAATGAGTTTATACGGAGAGAAGAAAAGTAGGGAAATAAAAAAATTTGCTTAAAATATGCATACGTGAGTGTATCAAACGAAATATTATTCGATATAGTTATACAACGACTTTGAGACGGTCATAGTATTTTTATATTTTTTTCCATGTGGTCAGTTTTTAGGGGCTTATAATACACCGTCCCTTAAGTTTCGCCTGTTTAATTTTATGACCAGGCAGGAAGAAAACAACATGGATTTTGTTCCTAAACATGCGATATTTCTAGAAAATAAGATAATGCACTCTACACATGCCAACCAAATCACGTTATCTGAGCTCGTATGTCCGACGATAACAAAGTCGTTTTTTAAAACAGCATATTTTGTTTATTTAATATGTGTACATTTATGTGTATTTTTAGTGGTCAAACACGAAGCGTAATAATAAAGCACAATAATTATACCTGTATAATAGACCTTAACAATTGCTATTTAAATAATATAAAGTGTGTGTGTGTGTGTGTTTTTTTTTACAATTGTGAACACGTGTAATCAGTAATTATTGCTTTTAAGCGTTTCGGGTTTCAGGAGTATATATAATATTCATTATATTAGAACAGTGCTCGTCGTCGTTTCTATTCAGTCACGTTTAATTATATTAACGGGTTCTTTTCAAGCCACCGCCGTGTAATTGGTTCAACAAAGTAGGGTAGAAAGAGAGACTTATAATGCACTTAGTGAATTTTTAACCTTCTAAAAAGGTACATTTCTGACCCTTTGAAGATTGATTTTCGAACGGAAGTAATTTCTTGGGACATGCGTATAATATAATAAACTGGGACTGGTAAAGGTGTATATAGGTACATACATATACATTTATACATATATATATATAATGTATTATATAGGTAGTTTTGTGAACGTCACTCGAATACAACAGCGCACAACGGTTCGTACGAGTACGAGGAATACCTCTGCAGACGCAATAATTGTTTAATTATAAACGCACGTAATAGTATTTTGTGATTTTCAAAAATACGAAACACGTATTATCTTTGTATGTATATATTCCCATTATTTATTTAAAGTGCACGCGTGCGACCGGCACATAAACGTTAAATATATGTTTATATAAATGTGCGCGTATCGGCGTAGGTACCTAAATAAGTATATATATCTACGGTGTACATATAACAATCTGGCATGTCGGATAACATAAAACTCGTAGTTAACCCGCGGACTAAATGTCAAGGACGAAAAAGGTTACGGAGTGATAGGCTGGCATACATTATATTACACGACGGTGTCGACACGGTTTTGTATACGGCAGGCGATTTACACGATAAAACGGCCGGTAGGAGGTACCTCATATAATATACTACGAGAAGAGGTATATATGTAATATTATGTTATGCGACGACCAATAGAGCCATTCACAGGTACGACTTTTTTCGGTTTTAAATTTTTAATCTATGTACCGATTCGCGTATTCTGTATGTGTATCTGGCTGTGTGTCCGTCCCGTATGTCGATCGGAATTGAAAGAAAAACAAATCACGTTCCCTCAACGAGGACACGCGATGACAGTGGCGAGTATAATAATATAGTGTTATACATAACTCACTCGATTCACAATATTATTCGAATGAATATCATCAGTGAAAACTGTGCCAGTGTTGTGATATCTACCTATCGTATTATTTCGTTAGCGATTGCGTATCAATGCGATATGGTGCAGTGCCTATATATATGTATATTATGTATACAAACGAATACGATAGCGGCATGTGAGAGCGGAAAGTTAGCGTAAATTTGGAACTCGAACAGCCGTGGTGAGAGAGACCGAGAGAGAGTGAGCAGGAAGACAGCAGGAAGGAATTCGATTGCGTCTATTATAGAGTGTGTGTGTAAAGTGTGAGTATAGGGGGGGAAGGGGAAGGACGTCAAAACAAAGTTGTTGAGCTATGTCAACCAAAGTTTCCGTTGGCAATTTCCAATTCGGTTACCGAGTTGAACACTGCGTGGCCGCGTGTGTGTGCGCGGGGACCGAGACAAATTATTACTGCGAGAAGTTCGATTCCACCGCAGTAGCTGCTAGAAGTTGACATCGCCACCCCGGAAACGTCAAGTTTATCGTTTTGATTCGAATTATTAATAAGCACTGGAGCACTGCTCCTTCACAGCGGCGGCAACCGTCGGCCAATAGACTTTGCGGCATAAACACGCCGTAACAGATAGTGTAAACATATAAAATACAATCTGTCCGCATGTGGTAATATTATTATACAACTCACAACAATAATATCATCGGACTACTCGAAATGTATTGGAAAAATATTGCGAAAACATACACGTGCCCGTGACGTGGTAGATACTAGGCTGCAGCCCCGGAAGCCTTGGGTACTATAGACTCCGAGTTCGTCGGTCCACGTGCAGATGACCGAAAAAAGGGCCACCGCGTACCTGCCCGTAATAATATGTGGGTTCGAGTTTACACAGGAGTTCGTATGCGGGGTATGTATCTCTTAAACTGGAATAAACAAACGCGAAGGCATCGAGTGAAAAAACATTCCTCTGCGCATATTACACTATATAATATATATTATTATTATATATTATATTATGCGGTCTACGAGCGCGGCCACCGCCACGGCGTGGTGTATCGCTGAACCCTTTTTATTATGTTGATTTATTTTTATGCTAACCTGGAAATCGTGTTTGTCGACGCAGTCCCCAGTATATGGAAATCGCTTTGAAACCGCGTTGGTTTTTGTGCGGTATGATTTAATTTGTTTGTTTGTTTTTTTTTTTATCAGTAGGTATAATATAATATAAATACCAAACGCAAAAATCGCAGTACGTATTACTATATACCATGTCGATAATAATATAATAACGTCACATCTTACATCATAATAATATAATAATATGAATATGATATTTTGATAATCGTACTGAAAACTTCCATTAACAATAATGAAAACAAAATAAAATCGAATTCGCGCGAGGACGTACGGTGCCTACGCGTTTGCGGATGTAGAATTAGCAATATTATTGACATCGCGTGATTACCGTTTATCGGTTTTATCGGATTTATCGTTACCTATAAGGGGGTACATGTAGGTACTACACCGTTGTACATAAATGTATATAAATTCGAATAATGACTAAGTACCTTATTATGTATATATATACCTACGCTTCACTCGAATGCAAAAACTTTTTTTTATTACTATTTTACCCGGGTTGAATTTAAAAACGGTAGCTAATTCTTTTTTTATACTTCTTTGTACTTAGTGAATATTGAATTTTTTTCTACATTTTCACTATTACAAACATGATCAATAATTTATTCCGCTTTTTTATACCTTGTAAAAATATTTCAGTAATTCAATTTTTATTGTTTTGGTACATGTTGGTTACCATTGCCGAGACCAGCTGTAATGATATATTAAATTAATTATACACACACATTTATATAGGAATAGTGAATATTATCTTATACCTACAACTATTATATCGGTTTTTTTGAATTTATATTATAAATTTAAGTTGACCGATATTATCATAATATTATATAGTTACAAAGTACCAATATTTTCAGCTCACAATATAAAATTTTTAGTTTCACTTTGTGCACATTTCTAGTTGGGTAGGTACTTTTCTAGTTACACGAAGTTTACTTTACTAATACATAATAATATTAAAAGTTATACAGAAATATACGACTTCTATCAACATTATAAAATATAAAACTTTCTTAGTATTACTTTAGATTTTATACAAAACAAGTTAATATTCAAAATCAAGCATTTTATATAAATTTATTTTTATGTCAAAGAATATTTTTTTAGGAATATTACAACCCCATATTTGCAAATATATATTATAATAACTATGTAATAAACCGTATATTATAATATATTTTTGTATAATATTGTGTAACATGTACTTTAAAAGATTTTTATGAAAATCTAAAACATTTCCAAGCCACATACCTATATCATCCCATATGCCTTTTGTCATGGATTCAACGCATATGCATAATTATAAAAAGAGGATGTTTTTTTACTAGATAAATGACAATTATTTATTGCTATAAAATATACTGTCCCAGCTAATAAGAACAGTTCACATGAGACGGTGGTATTCGAATATACGTATTAAAAACCAACGATGTATTCAGAATTATCTGAAATGTAATTTATTTCTTATGACATTTTTTAGTTTTGATATAGGTAGGATACCTTGTGGACAACAAACGTCTTGCGAATTGTATCTATTCAACTCCAGAACTGGGGAGCCGTTCGGCACTCACGCTCCAGAGACCTCCAAAAAACATAAAGTTTGGCAATAAGTCCACCATAATTCACACAATCAAAAACTTTCGGGAAGCCCATAAATAAACTGTAAACAAGAGTACAATAGTGCCGAAAGAACTAAGAACATAATTTCAAAAGCTCGTGACGTTTTAAAACAAAAACTATACAGGTTTTAAATTTAAAAATTACCAAAGTGATCATTTTTATACATAAATGTAATCATTCGAATATTCATCACGTGGGTATTACGAAATTAGTTGATACTATATTGGGTATAAAACAAATTATACAGGTTGAATATAAACGATACGACAAACAGAACAAGCGTAAAATAAATTATGTTTACAACATATTAATTCACCCCCAACATTATTTCAATCTAATGATGTGTGTACAATATTATACCCTTTGATGTCTGCTACGTTTATTTTGTGTATTGATTGTTAAAAAAAAAGTTGTTAATTAAAAAGGGAATTGAAAAATAGCTTATTTCCATAGTTTTTGTTATATATTTCGTATAATAAAATAATAAAAATTGTGTGCTGAAACCTTTGGTAAACAAATTATATGCGTATCAAAAATAGTGCGAAACAAAATATGTGGTGAGAAACGCGTATATTATGATTTATCATGATGATATCAATTTTAAAATCTATATATATATATATATATAATGATATATAACTGCGAATAGACCTTATTAAACTATACATTTCTAAACACCCCGAAAACCTACAAAATAATAATTAATTTTCCAGGGTTAACGAACGCATTATGGGGGAGAAAAAAAACAAGCAATATAAATAATTGTAATTAATTTCCTAAAAAAAAAAAATAATAATAATACGTCGACGACAAATTTGACTCGTCGGTGGGTCTGTGTGTGCAGCGCCGGCGTTGTCGTTTCCGGTCAGAAAACGAATAATGGGTGTGTCGGATCTACACGGCGGATAAACAACACACACATACAAAATATGTATGTGTGTTTAAGTATTATATATTGCGTACAACGGTCTCGGCACTTTTCGTGATTTTATTCCATTAGCGACGTTCGCAACTACAACGACGCCGAGCAAACAAGTTTTCGTCAACATGCAAAAACGATTTGTGCCAGGGACATTTCCTACACAAACCACCGTCGAAATTGTCCTTAAACACGTTTTTAGTCCGATTTGAAATGTCCCCCTCTGGGGCATACACCTAAAATATATTATGTACCGGTGACGTGTGTGGGTGTGTGGTGTTTGAACGCGAAATTGCACACGGAATACGCACATAATAATATAGGGTGCCGTATTATTTTATACTGCCCCACCTAGGGTCTTATTCTAAGTGTGCGGGTGGCGCGCCGTGTTGCCAAAGTAGGCGATGTCGATGTGTAGTTAGGTATACGGTCGATGAGAAGCAGGAGCGGACAGCGACGGTTTTAAGATTAACAAAATATCTGCGTTTTATATTTATACCATCTATTACCTACGACACTTTTGAACTATTACAGTAGGTAAATAATAATTCCAATAATAAATTATTGGAATTGAAAAATCATAATACATATTATAACATACGATTGCTTTATTCTGACCACCCGTGACCGTTCAGTCAATACTACACTTTTGTTATTATTAATTATATACTACTAATTTATTCGGTGTTTAATGCGACCCTTAGAATGTGCCTTATCTTTGACTCAAACGTGCATAATATAGTATCGTAATATTTGAGTAGGTACGCATAATATATAGGCAACGCGTCTATTCGGTATTTAAACGTCGGCATTAATAAATAAACAACAGCTTTTACGGCAATAATATTGTTTTACCGTGATTCATGGTAAAAAGTGTTATGTAGAATATACCGTCGTTTTTACAAAATATATTTCCTTCTAATAAAATTCATCATGACAACTTATGATTCTCTATTATATGCAGTATAGTAATAAGTATAAAAAACACAAAGGTAGGTACTACCCACATCCAAAACATTTGTGGCAGGTTATAACAATACCTCAACCTGAATAGCCATTTTTCATAAAAAAAAAAATGCAGGCATTGACTTATTACTTATTCTCAAGTCAACTGCAGTATTATAGTGCACTGATCGTTGAGTAATAGACGATAAAAAACCGAATGACTGCGTTTAAAATATAACAATTATAATATAGTGACGCCGAACGCAGTTTATTTCGTGATTGGTCTTCAAGAGGTAATCTTAAACATAAAACAAATTATTCTGTGGACTAGCTGCGAGTTGTAATGGTAGAGAAACATCAGACCCATTTGCATGGTTATTATACAATAATATACATTTTATGAATTATACACTTAAAAATATAAAATATAACACCAAAATGCGCATAATATTATGTGCTATGACATACTATAAAGGGATCTGACGATGACGTAAATGCACAATTTAATAGGTACTTGATGTTTGTACATTATTTGATAATAATTACAATATGTTATGCTATATTACTATACACAATTTCGTCACACAGCGTGTTACAAAATTATTTTATAGACGTTTCCCGCAGATTTTCCAAATCTACCAAATTATAATTCTACGTTTAAATACAATTAACTCTAAATTCTGAATGGCGGTCGTATGAATCTTACGATTCCTCTATACAAGCAACCCGTGAATAATATATTATATAACTCCATTACGGCCTTTGACACCGAGCACGTAATCCTCAGGAAACAGCTGTCGGCAAATTATGTCCTTCGAACCGAATTTGGTAATGAGTCATCTTAACACTGCACAATTTACTATATTAATACTCACTCGAAAAAATAGTGCGATCGAGAATCAAACGATAAAGAAAGCCGTGAGGAATATATACTACTTGTGACGAATGCCAATTAAGTGACTATGGATTGTGACTAATGTTTTTTAGACAAAATATTGTAATTGGATGTTGAGCGTTTATGTCTTAGCTAGGTATACCTAAATTGCTCTGCGTCAGAACTATATATTATTATTTGAAAACAAGGATTATATATATGAAAAAAAAATTATAAAAAGAATATCTAAATATTATAAATTAACAATTTTATAAAAACCATAATATTGTCTAGTATACAATACATATACATATTTGGTTGGGTGTGTGTGTGTTTACGCATAGTTTGTTTTACAGCACAGATGTCGTCCGAAAATTAACTTCTGTACACGCGATAAGACCCAGTGACAATCATCAGACGAGTAGTTAAATTGTAACACTGCAGCCTCGTTGACGGACCTGCGACCGATAAACGGTCGCTGACGCGGTGTAGGATCATTTTAATGGAGCGAGGGTGGATAGTAAAGCCATTGTCGTCGAAAGTGATAGTAATCGAGTGGGTTCGGTATACGCGAGTATCTCTTGAGCGGAATAAATATATGCTCAGTTTAGAATTGAGTGTAGACGCGCCACAGGGACTAAATACATAAACATATATAATATATTATATAGGTTAGGTCACCCGAGACCCGTCCGGTTTATCACGATGTTTGCGCGCATAAAAGCAGCGGCGCGGTATCTCCGGTTCGAAACGCGAGCGACCATTGTTCCCGACAACGCGTAGTCCCGAAGAGACGTACACAAAGACAACCGCGTTTGGCCAGCCGAGATAGCGCTCGTTTCCACAGCAGTAGGTTCGCTGTATTATATTATTATATTTGCGGTCCCCATCCGTCCCGAATGTGTATATTCATAGAGTTCTAACCGCCACCTCTGCCGTGCTTCTATACATTATCATTATTACTATTATTATTATTATTATTATCATTAAACGACTATATACGTGCGGCAGCGGGGATAAGCGGTTATTCGCGATGAGTGCGTCGCTGATAAAACAGAGTGCAGGTGACGATGGTGCTCTGTAATGGTGGACCGAGCACAGCCATCCGGGCGAGAATAACGGCTATGATATAATAATATATTATATAGGACATAGGTGCTTACTCGTCGTGCGTTCTTCCAGAATAAAGAGATGCAAGTGTCATTGCCGGCGAACGGCTGACGACTCGACGTTTTGTACAGCCGTCATCGTCGTCTGGTTTTCGAAATGTAATTATAAAAAAAATAAATATAAGCACGCGTGAGTGTGTATTTATAATTTATATTATATAAGTGTGTACCTAAGAGTAAAACGTCAAAAATAAAACTGCGACTGCGGCGTGGCTCTTCTGTCTGTGACGTATTCTCTCTTGTTCCACCGACAAAAAGCCGTTCACACACACACATGCTCTCGCAGCGCTTCTGTTTGATTAAATGCTGGCGACTCTCGTACACACGCACACCAACTGCAGCTGAGGCCACCACTACTTTATCGTCTGGGCTTTTGTGAAGATGCCAAAAAACGTGTATATATATATATTAAACGGCTCTTGACTGTTTCGTTTAACCGAGACGAGCTATGTGTGTGTGTGTGTGTGTGTGTGTGTGTGTGTGTATGAATCACGATGGGGGGAGGGAATAAAAACCAGTTGGCTGGTGCAAAAGGATTGTGGCGTCAGACGACTAAAACGTGGCCAAGAAATTCGCAATAAATCTTTTAATGAAGAGAAGGGGGAGGCAAATATTTTGTTCGGAACGGAAAATAACGCCTACCCCTGCAGAGAAACGTTTCACACACGCCGTGGTGTTCCAGTCTCGTTCGACATTAAAAATAATAACAACCGTCCCAGAAACGTATGTCATGGGATAAACTAAAATCGAAAGTTTTAAATTTTTTTCCAATTTCATTAACATAATAATATTATGTTACTATATTCTTCGACGATGAATATCTGCAATATAACATATTAGTTTTAACCATTGTCTCACTTAATATAAACACATGTATCCGAATATCACAAAACGAATCGTAAATTTGTACATCAACACTTCATTTGAAAAAATAATATGCCAAGTTACGACGACGGTTATTTTTTTATTTATACATGCATAAAATGTTCGGGAAACATTATCGCTGCGGAAGGAGTGCAACAAAATAAATATATAAATACATTATACAACGGGAAAACAACTTAAAAATACAAATGATACATAAAAACTAAATAATATATCATATTAAATTATATTGTACCTATACGCGCGTGCAGCATGTGTAACATATTTTACATAAATTTGAATTTTATTTAAACGCATAGAGGTGGTTTGCTTTACACGAATAATACGAAAAAGTAAACGCAACAATTTTTCAACAGCACTAAAATGGTCTTAGAGAATTTTGCCGTGGTTAATAGTGGTTATATTAATATTATGTACACTTTTCGAAATTACGTGCGTGTGAACAACAAGTATGTCTGCACCGTAGTGGTGAGGCGATGCGACGGAAACGATATATCGACCAAAAATCTATTATAATTTAACTGATCACAAAAACACTGTGAGACTCCAGCAGTTCAAATTACTCGTGCGGATACGTCACGTTGATTTTAATATTATTTTGTGAAATACATTTACTAGCTATGCCTAGGTATAGGTGAACTAATTACAATTCCACATTCTTATACAACCATATTAATAATATGGTAGTGCGTAGTTATAGAAACTATATAATTATTATAGTCTTAGATTTACGAATTTTTCGCTTTTAATTCGATTACATAATTCGTTTAATTGTCGGGGACGTTAGTGAACTCTACAATAAGAAATACGAATATAATTGAAATTTCCGTGCTATTACACTGATTTGGCTTTGGTTCAACGTTTATTATCTTTCGTATTACGCTGTGTAATGGATTTCATTTCTTGCGATTGTCCTCTCTCTGGTTGGTCGTTTAATTATACATCAGATCGCGACAAAAACAATAAACGTCGTCTTCGTTGAATTACGATCTCGTGGCATCTCGGATGGTAGTGAGGGTAGTAAGGGTAACTCATTAGGAACGAAAATCGAAAGATGTTTTCTCTCTCTCTCACTCTCTCTCTCGCTATAACTCTCACTCTCTCTCTCTCTACGCTTTTCCACCTCTTATCTCCTTCCTTGTCCCATTTATAATAAGCATTTATCCCCGTCCATACGTCGCGTATACAGCAAACCTACTACGTAAATCGGATTACTGAACAGAATTCAACAAGCCATAAGGAGAACGCGAAACGGTTTCGTACAAACTGGATCATTATTGAAATTCAATTATTACGTTTAGCCACCGTGTACACCGTTCTGTTTCCCGTAGATCTTCAATATTGCTGCGTCCTTAACATCAACGTACACGCGAAAAGCCAATAATAGTTATTGTCGAAAATGCTTATAATATAGTCTTGTGCGAAATTAATTATCTTTTTTCTTTGATTATTTATACGCTACAATCGTTACAAAATCATGTAATACAACTAAGACCACAATAAAATATAATATCATCTTTATTCGACTATAAACGAAATTCGATATTAATTCAATTGTATTTTAACGTCTGATTTGTTATTTCCAAGTCAAAATGCCATATTCTCAAAGATAAAATGCTACTATTTAAATTTGCCAAATTACTAATAAATTTAACTTGATACATTTTTTCACAGTGTTCAGCTTATCGTGATTATGTTTGAATTTAAAAATATACATAGGTAGGTATATTCGTTCTCACCAAAGCAACAAAAACAAATTTACTCAATGGCTAAAATAATTTATGATTATCGTTACAAATTAACTGAAAACGGCATAACTACTCTAAAAGCAATCATTTATTAAAACCTCTCCGGTAAGTCGTCCTGCAAAAGGTGTTAAGAATTAGACTGAGATAATTGTATACCACGCATACATTTTATACATGCGCGTATATTTCTCGTTTAATGAGCTGGAACTACTGTTATCACTCTTTGTTTAATCTAATGGCTAAAAAACAAAACAGTGAAAAGAGTTGGGCCAAAAACAGAATGAGTACATTTTTTAAATATACAGTGGCGAAATATAAAAACAAAAAAGAACGAGACAAACAGTAATAAAAAAGATTTGCGATTAAAACTGTTCGGCGAACCGTCGTAATGATAGAGGAAGAGATATATTATAGTATACAGAGATTGAGAGAGTGTGAGCGGAGTGAGAGAGAAAGAGTGAGGGCTTCGAGGCCGTTAATCGCATATTATAATCTTAACGGGATTGTAAGTCTTGAAAACATCGGACGATTACGGCGGTGATAAAGTTTGAGATACGGTTTTTTAACGGTAAATATAGGTACTACGGGGTGACAATTAAACGCTGCGTTGGAAGAAGTATTATAATTTAATCAAGGTGCTTCGAAGTTTTTTCGTTTTTATTTTCGATCCCACACGTCACCGAAGGACCCTATATACACACCACAGATATCGACGATATGACCGACGGCCTCAGACTCTCACTTCACAGACCGCGGTGATTTGCATAACGCACCACATACACCCTGAGACCCTACACACGCGCGGCTCATCGTATAAGTTTTAAACTTACCAGCTCGCATTAAACCGTGGATGGCTGTGATTTACCACTACTGCGAGACACGCTTGCAACAATAATATTACAATAATAATATACGATTTGTATACACCGGAGCCGTTTACACACACGTGTATTATAATGGGTATGGTGTGTATATTTTACGTATACGATTAATATAATAAGCTCCGGAGTTATAACACGACGAAGAACGTTCCACACAATATGTGTAGTTGTACGAAATTTATCGGCGGGGCTACATTATGGTCGTCGTTATACAGCACGAGTGCTTCACACAGTCACATTATACATATTTAGCGTATACAGGCAAGTGTGTGTGTGTGTGTCATATGCAAACACGTGGCGTCGCACGTCCCGCGAGATTCGTCGAGAGACATACGCCAAAATGAGAGCCTTTGACAGCGAGCTGCCGCTGCAGTGTTGTATGACAATAATAATAATAATAATAATAATATTATCATATCTGATTGTTTGTATAGGCAAGCAGCTCCGGTGGGAACGAAAATACATAATATAACTACCTACGTACAATTCATATCGTCTTTCTGTTTTTTCATGGCGAGAGCCTTTCAATAGAAACTGTCACTCACATGGGTGCGTGGATGATAGCAAGGTGTAGTGCTGCCGTTTTGCGATATTATTACGTTTTTGTTCCAAAACTTAAAACTGCAATTTTCAGCATTTGTTCACATACGATACATAATATTATATGTTTAATATGGTGTAAAGGGTGATTAACTATATGTATGTTCACCTAATTTTTCTGTTTTTTGCTTTGAATTTTTTTAATATTATACTTGTAATGGAGAGGATAATAGTGGATATTTTATCTGAAACAGTTGACATATCGAAATCAAAATTAGAACGAGTCGTTTTTTGAGTTATTTAACTTTGTGTACTAATAGGACCTGGGTTTGGTAGATATGACTTCTATTTTCGTTTAAAATCTCAAGTTATTTATATTGATCTATCAGTATTTATAATTTATAAATACGGTCCATAAATAATAAATTCTAGACCCCAATAACTTTTAAAAACTATTATTCATAATAATATAAACATTTTTACAACTGAAAAACTACTCGTTTGAATTTTCAATCAGGTATTCAAGTACATCAGCGTTTTTAAAATAACTAACAACTAAATATAATTTGAAAAACAAATAAGTTTGAATCACTCCAGGACCACTCCTTAAGTATTACAAAAAATTTCTTATTAAGACGTATATTCAAAAAATGATAAAAATCTGAATTTAAATACATATTCATTATTAAAAGGGAAAAAATGGTGTGTGATCACCCTATGTAATGCAATGAGATAACTTGCGTATAATCTCGAGACGTTTGCTGATTGTTATTATAATAAGTGTGTACAAAGGAAATATTGCAGTTTGGGGACGAGTTGTTAACTTCAGTGTTCCCGAGAGGTAACTCGACATAGATTATATTATACGCGTGCGTGGTGTGTACTATCTCGTCAAACCGACAAATTCTATGGATAAATCACTCGCAAAATTCTGTTAACGTATATTTTCATCTCAGTCACGACGTTTATCGGTTAGGAGTATATTGTATTCTATATTGATTATTTCTATATTTCTTATATTGTATGTCTACAAAATCCACAGCGACGTCCCGTCCAAATATTATTTTGTTTTAATAACACCTGTATACATTATACAGCTGCTGTCGTTGACGAACCCGTCCGATTATCTGAACCTGTTGATCATATTATTATAATATACAATAATATATTATTAATATATACGATAATCGCGTGAAGCAACGGCCGTATTATTATTTTATATTGCAGTGGTAAGGCCGTACTCGATTTCCGATTTATGACGTTTTAAACGAATCCTTTATGCAAACAGCGGACGGACGGTCGCAAAAACCATTCGATTTCTCGGACTACCGAAGAGCGGATAGAAAACGTAAAATATTTAACGAGGGGCTTTTAAAACAATGTTGAAATAATGAATGGATTACTTTCGAGAGTATATATATTATATCTATATGTATATAAGCGTGCGCTCGAGTATAATCCTCTTCGTCGGTCGCTGCACGTTTTGTCTCTCTGTAGCGTTTTTTTAATATATTATTATTATATTTTATTGCAGAGCGTGTATTTGTAGTCGTCTTTGGTACACGTTTTTTTTTTATTATTTTTTACAGCGGGGTTAAAATTTAATGATGTTTCTCTATATCAAGACGTCTATAATATTATTATAACGACGAGATTTTTTGTGGTTTTTCTTTTTAATGGTAATCCCGAACACGGCTACATAAACGAAGACGCACGTCGCGGTCCGCACGCATAGACAAATAATAAATAATATTACTATACGAAATCGTTGCCCGCAATTATTATTATATTTCGACCCCCCCCCCCCCCCCCCACTGTATTATTATACACCGAGCCAGTCATATCTGTAAATATATATTCTGAGAAGAATATTTCGATAAACCGAACACAGGCGTATCGTGTACTACCCTTAATAAACCCGAATATTGATTGTATATTAATATATATATAATGTCGTATTGATTTAGGGTGACACGCTTTGTGCCGAGTTACTATATTAATGATTAATGGTTCTTGTATTATTATTTATCTACGAAACAAATATAATTGTAATCTAGCCAAACCACGCGCAAGATATAATATATTGTATAACTATTACGTTACAGCGCTAAAAATATTTTATATTTTCTTTTCTTTTCATCTTTTCGACGATAGACACGAATTTGGTCTTCGGTGGGTATAATGCATATTCCATTTATGCATATGGATTTGTGGTGTATAGAGTATTTAAATAGTTTTATAGTCACACATATTAATCATAATACTATAGCAAACAATACCAGCTATTGTAATTAATGTAAAGTACCAAATAATAAAATATAACTTTCTAAGAGCACGTTCTGTTGTAATAGTCTTAAAATTATCAGTAAATACAAGTAATCATGCCATACCGGATTCGTTCTAGGTATTCATAGTTGTGATGTAGTTCTATACTATAATAATGAGTTTGTTTTTTGTCAATTTCCGTACGTAGGTAATATTAATACGCTCTGTTAAATTAAATTTTAAACATGGAATGGACGTGGACTGCGTATAAGGTTGTGTTCGTTTTATAAAACATTTAACCCTATTGATGAGAACAATTTCTGAATGATATATATATGGAATTTTTACACGAATCAATTTTGAAATCTCGCATTTTAATACAAACCAGCGTGTGGCCTTTGATCACTAACATAAACTTTAGTTATAATAATTAATAATACCTACGATAACATTAATACGTAAAAGACCGTAAAATCGTAAAATAATAATATCGATTCGACTAATGTTTTCGGTCAATGTAATATTTAGGTCGAAATATATATAGGATATAGCATTGGTACTAAAACATTTATATTGTATATGGCTATCATGACACAGAAAGGTTTTTATTCGGTATAAAATATTAATACAAAATTTCTCAACACGAAATATTTTTCATAAAACGTTCATATTATATTATATTGTGCGCAATATAATATATATTACTGCACGCATATATATATGAACATAATATATAATAATATCGTTATATGGAAATACATAATAATAATAATAATAATAATATATTTTACGCTCGGAAATAACAATAATATAATGCACTATGTACTAAAGCCATGTGAAGTCCCGTACGCGGACGAGATGATTAAAAAAAAAAAATAATAAACGCATAGTTACGACCGTTTATATAATAATATAATATTATTATTATTATTACACATGTGAATATATTATTATTATCCAGTTGTCGACACGACGAGTGCCGTTCGTTCGTTTTACAGTAAAATATGCTATCGTCGATGTGCACTCGCGCTCGGACGCATTGTCGTTATTATGTGTATACATTTCATTGGGGAAAAAAAAATAAATGATTTACAAACGGTCATCGGCTCGTTTTTTTTATGCATACGCGTCCACGTGCGATTAAAACTCGCGAAACAACAATTAAATCTCCCCTCTGGCTGTTTGCGGATATGGTGCGATATAATATTGTATTATATAATGTACGTAAACGATACACACTGCAGCTATTTTCATCCCGATCGAACGTTTCGACACCACATTTCCCACCCACACAAGTTTCGGTATACGATATTAGCCGTACGGGCATAGCAATAATAATAATAATATACGGACACAATAATATTACCTATATAATAATATCACTGCGGATATTATGATGACGACTGACGATGATATAATAATACTAGTGCAATAAAGTATAATATTATTATTGTAATACAATTGAAACACGCAGGCGCCACGCAAAATAGAGCACAAAAGTTTTTCTGTCTTCGGTTTTAAACGACCGACGACGACGTTTTATCTATAGCTACTGTGCGGAACTATCGAAAGATTTACGACACGACCGCCGCCGTAGCGACGCATATATAATGATATGTAACGGGGTTGGAGAACCTGTTAATAGATATATACACAATATACGTAGGTGATTCAGTGAGGGTTTTCATTTGAATTATAATTTTAACAGTAGCAGGGACTAAGGAGCTTCAGGAAAGACGGTATTCAAATAATAAGTTCCGGCCGATGTATTTTATTAGTAGTACATAGTCTTAATTAAATATTTAATAATATAGTATTACGCAAAAGACTTATACGAGTTTAATTATATTATAGTTACATCCAGTTCCTTACGTTGTGTGCGGGTTGCTGCTGCCCAAAAAACTAATGAACTTGACACTGTGTGCCTTTTATGTATCACGAAGTGTTGACATAAGTATAATATTATACACGGTTGACTATAACATAATATGTCTACTATAAGCATATATTATACCATACTACCTATGGTAGTTTATGGTTTGTAACGGTGTCACACATCCGTGATCCTTTACAGATATACATGTGAGAGTGTGTGTATATTAGTTAAAACTACCTCAGCATTTCCAGCAGTTGTGTTAAATTGTTGCCGTTATATCGTTGTCACTATATTATGGTTCGCAGGCTCCTGTTGGATGTGATCGTGGGGTACAGATGGTGTAGTAATGAACTAAGTACCATAATATTAAATTATATTATGATACATGTGTTATTGGCGTGAATCGTATATATATAAGTACTACCATCTAGGTTCCGTCTCGCACGTCACATTTTCTAGCAAGAAGGTTGCGTTTTTTTTCTTCTTCTACATACTCCCGCAGTCTCGTTGTTATAATATGTATACTTCTGTCGATTGGCGTTTTCTGCAGAGCAAATTTGGTGAAATCGTCGAGGGACAACGTAAAAATATACCATTTATATACATTCACTCGTACCTACGTATAGCAAGCTGCAGGTATATTAGAGAGACTGCGCTCACCGGCGGCGTGCATGGACGCTGTTAAGACTGAAAACACACATTGAACCGCCCCGTGTCTCTACCCGTAGCGGGCCTGACACTCCCAAAGGGGTATCTTTGGAACGAGGCCAAACGATTTCTGTGGCGGATATTCGTGAAATATGAGCGCATAAAAGGGCACTCGGTATACATGTGCGTACTGGAACGTTTTGTCGGGGATGGAGAGTGAAGGGGGGAAGGGGTAGAAAGGAAAAGAGAGATAGAGAGAGAGAAAGACATACGAATAGACAAACGCAGAGCCAGAGAGATAGAGAGACAGAGAGCGTGCGCACGCACGCGCGCGTGTGTGCGTGTGTGTATGTGTGTGTGTGTGTGTGTATATATGTATAATGTATAACCTATGCGTTGGCGGTGGTATAATGCTCGTGGGACTAAATAAACATTTTGGCAAACTACGCGAGTCTCCGCCGAGCTCAATGTTCGTATATTATGTAAGTACAATAACATAGGTAGTGTGTGCAGTGTGAGCGCTGAATATTGGTGCGGTTTTTTGTTCGGACGTCGATAAATACATATCGATAAATACAGGAAAACAGAACAGACGACATTTAAGATATATTTGGTCGATACAAATGCATTTTTATCATGTTATAGACACCGATGACAGACAATAACGTGAGTGTTAAAATCTACAATGATATCATCGTTAACCATCGGCCGGCGGACGATATAGAATTATAGACGTGACGATATATAGTTCAATAAATAGTGAGAAATAGAGGGGACTCGATTCCAAATTAGAGGGCCAATAAAATCAAATTAGAAGACCAAATCCTGTGGAAGTGGTCTCCGAAAAGGCGATTTCAGTGAAATAATTAAAATTTGATTTTTAATTCATCTCGTCCCCTGCTGCTGTCTCGCTCGTTTCGTCTCAACTTTAAGATACGTCATTCCGGAAGATGGCTTATCAATACTGCAAACGGACAAAATAAACCCTCTTGCAGTGTTTCGACAATGATCCGCCGAGCAGGCTTATTGCAAAAACAGTATATATTCCGGGGAAATAAAATAAAATCCTATTACGCGCCGTCCGTCGGTCCGCCGCTAACAGGCTCACCCCACCACCCCCCTCCGTCATTTACACAAACGATTTCTCGGCACCGTCATTATCCTATACTTTATTTCCTCGGCTCAGAACCCAATTTGTTGACGATTACTCGGCGGCGACCGCCTCCGAAACGACAACGGAATGTTGAAATTATCGGTTTTCTCCGAGTCGCCCGGGCGACGACTGCACCAAACGAAATAAAACCTCCTCCTCGTCCCATATATTACTAAACAATGGTATACTTTTGTCGAATCATCCGATTCGATCGTCGACCAGAACACGATGTCTGGTCACGACGAGGTCGTTTATTGTCTTGCACCCCATAAACGTGGGTTGTACGCGGTAAGGCGTGTCACATAGAGATAACGGACAGACAATAATTGTATCGCGCTCGCGCTCTTCGTCAGTCGGGCTGAACAACTGAGATGGAAAACTCAAGATTCCTCTATTCAAACAAAAAGCTTCAAATTTCAGAGCTCAAATTCCGCCGTTGCGCCAATCGAAACGTAGTGTACAGCGCCAATGAATTACAGCAAGGTCGATTTTTTGACCCTATTCCATAATATTTGTATTGTAATGTTATATAGTATCATGCTTTTATTATGATATTATGACGATCGTATTTTATATACGCATATTATTATAAACAACGACCGAAATTCACCACCAGCGACATCGACGACGGTTTAATCTTTTTGAAACTCGTTTAAATAATGATGTATAATATTATAGTTTACGCCCCCAAATATTAACAATATTTACTATAAAGCTGTTTGGGAGCTCATTAATTAACGCACGTTCTGTTTTTTGTTTTATGTTTTTAACGTAACGATTAGGGATTTAAATTCGTTTATGCATAATACGACACCCTTAGGAAGATAACACTACAGGTTTATTTTTGTTTTACTTTTTTAGTCACGAAATTCCCTTCGAATTAATATAATATTATGTAAGAACCACGTGCGCAGTGCAAGAAGTGTGAAGTCGGGTTCAAATTTATTACGGGGCCTTATCAGTTTTCAGCTCGTGGCGTAAGGATGTCCATTAAAATGGCATTTCACTTTTCTGACTTTTAAAATATTTACACAATTAAAAAAAAAAAACATCACTGTAATGGGGTGGTAGGTACTAGTAGGTAAACCTAACCATCGAAGCCTTTCGTGTGCACGTTTCAATTTAAACCCTACCCCCTCGCCCATGCGCATAATGGTTTACCATCCTTGTGCGTTTTGTGTTAATATGGAAAAAAACTTGCATTTATATTTAACATTATACCAAATGGATATATATAGAGGTATATAGGTTCGTGACTAAGCTCCGTGACGATTTGACCTTGGAATGATTTCGGGTGGAATGCGATTTTTAAATGGGAAAACACTGCAGCGTTCAAATAAAATGTCATGATTTAAATGAGTGCGCGTAAACAATATTAAAAGAGGCACGTCGGTGGTATAGCCTACGTTTTATATAATATACCAACATAATATAATATAATTTAATATAATAATATTGTAGGTATATAGGCGGTAAGTCAAACTTGAACTCTGAGTTTCTCGGCCCGTCGAAACGCGCGGGATATAAAAGGATATCATTTGGCTAAGGGTTGTTTTGTTTGTGTGTATATATATTATTATACCTAACCCCGCCATCAGATAATGTTATACCTATATGGACTCGCAACGTTACACTCGATAGTACTTATACGGTTGCTTTATTTCACTACTTCACAGACTCGAGATAAAACACAACAACAACCGCAGAATACAAATTGTAACGCACGCCGATCGATATTTCTAATAATGGCCGAGGAGGATCTTTTGTGATTGTATTTTTTTCTCTTTCTCTGTCCCTCTGTCCCTCTGTCTCTCGTTCTTTCCCGGGTGGCGCGTATATAACATATTTTCACTGTTGCAGTGTACCACGTATACGGTATTTCATATATATATATATATATATATATAGAGAGAGATAGGTATGTATATAATATATACACACACACAAGTCTAACAAATTCGCATACAACTACGGCTCAGCTACCGCATATAAATATATATACGCGCGGGTGTAAGTGCGTATATAATAGTAATCCGAAACGCCGCATTCGTGTCTTATGAACTGGATAAGACTTCGATCGGTATTCAAAACATTTTCTAGTCATTTACAAAAGAAGACCGAGAATATATCCGACCGTCGCGCACTTGCGGTATTTCAATTACTGTACGGCGCGGTATCCCTGTGTTCTGAATATTGATCACCGTATTACATTATTATGGAATACTTTTGGGAGCATAATTTTACGGTTTTTCTCCATCCGGACGGCACCATAAGAGTCTTAATCAGACATTCTCAAATGTCGTATTGCGAGTGCTCAGTGGGAGAGACGTAATGCACTAATTTTTATCAAACGAATTTTCCCCGAAACTATTTAGGATTCCGTAGTTTTTCTCCTAATCTCTTCGAGTCGACGTCGTTTTAGAATTTCAAATTATACAACCGTTTTTATCGTGTGTGGAACCGAAACCTAATTGGGTCAGAAAGGAAAATATGTCGTTGGGACTGCGTCCAAAGTATGATAATAGAGTACCTATATATTATTATAACGTGTTTTGAGTCATTTTATTGCCAGTTTTCGCGTCGAACTCGTTACCAAGCGCGCACATTCCACCTAATTGCAATCCGTCATCACACGCGATCCTGCAGCATATTTTCAGTATAAAATCGATGCGCCTTCGAATATTTTTTCGTCGCCTTGTTGTGTGTACACGACATCAGAATATTATATCGAATTACGTGAGTAGCAGGGCCGCACACGTGAAGGGGTTGTTTAAATTACTACAGTAAAAAAGTTCAATTATACCGCGTTTACATGGATCGGCTGGGTCTACTGTAGTTCTAAAACGTCAATTCGATACTCTGCAGAGTCGCCCCGCGATTCTGTATAATATTAAGAACTTCATTTAGTCTATAGGACAATATTGTCGACCGATATTGCGAGCGTCTGGTGAAAAGTCTCATAAGATGAAAATCGGTTTTGTCATGTGATTACCGCCGATTACCTATACTTGGCACTCTGGTGCATGATGTTGGAATACAATGGAAATGGCATGTAAATCCACACTCGTTCCATTGACTTGAAACTCATCCAGCCGCGTTCCATAATAATTGGTTGTGGAGGTCCTTCTATTCTCGTCGTGGATCGTAAGTGTGGAAAACCGTTATTTTTAACACGGGGATGTGTGTTTAAACAAATTGCAATCACGTCCCGCCGTCGGGCAATTAAAACAACTCCCGCCAAAAACCGTTCGTTCCGTCGTTCTGCACTCGTTCCGGTCCTATAACATACCGTGGACTTCGCATGCTTCTGTCGTGGACAAAAAAAACCAACGTCGCGATTCGCGAAGAGAACGGAATATTACCGCGATGACCTTATACGCCTGTCATCCGATTGGTCCGGGCTTAATGTTTGCGCGTTATTATTGTTATCATGTCTTATTAGAAGAAAGTGTAATGTGAACTCCGAGCAAAGCTATTGGCATCGTCTAAGGGGGTACAGGCGGCGGCGTGGGAGATAAATGATTTACGGTCGACGTGCTATTATAATATGCTCTGTCGTGAACCACGAGCGTTTATCAACAGTTTTGTTTTCAATTTTACGAACAGATTTTACAGTTGCCTATAGTTATAATAGTTCGACGTAAATAATATTTCCATTTTATGCTCCACTCGGTATAGGTTTATAACATAATATTAATTTAATCCGATTTCTCTGGCGTATATCCCGTCGGCGGTTTTGAGTGCGAGCGTCACTACGCGACTTAACTGATCGTATATAAGATAATAATATATATTTTTAGATTTTTCATTTTATTAAACAAATTATCAGCACAGATAATATTAAATTGTATATAATCTGTGCTATCAGCGGCATATGTGGCCGTTGGACTTAACATTACATTTTAGATATATATGTATACATTATACATAAATAATTGACTAATTATAATCAAAGTTAAATTTTTAGGAATAATAAAAATAATAAATAAAAATATTAAGTATTGGATGATACAATTGTAAACAATAGAGGTTATATTGCTAAGTTGAAACACAATTTGTTTAAAAGGTGAGTTTGTGATAGAAACTAGATAATCATGGAGACTTTGTTGAGTTTATATTATTATATTGTCTACTCAAACGGGTGTATACTTAAGTAGTATATACACTGGCTAGTGGATAGAGTTAAATGGTTTATTATCTCGAAGCAATATTGGACCCACAATGCCGTCACTGCGCACGCGCATAATTAATAAATATTTTAACATAAGTACTGGATGGGTAATAGACATCAAATATATACTTCACAGTTCTAGTGTGTTTGATACAGGCAATAGCTTTATCCGGTGTACCTACCTATATGATACAAAGATGTATAGAAGGTAGTGTGTATACTACTGAAGATATAGGTCAACCAATAACGGGTTCGACGTTTTGAAACAGTCATAGAACGGCAACTTAAAAAGTGTCACTGCGGGGTAGTTTATTTTTATTAGCCAACTCATGTTAATCGTTCTATAATGATCCACGCTCATACGCTTATTGTAAAAAAAAACAAAAATAATTTACAGATTGTGTATTTTTAAGAATTAAAGAAACAGCAATCACGATAGTTAAACATGTTCAATTTAATCACATACGGTAGTAGGACGTGATGATATAATAATAATATTTATCAAATGAGGCGCATAACAATTGACGTTTTCACGTACCTACCAGAAATAGTCCTAAACGTATCGCCACGGAATACGATGCACCGTAGACGGATTATCAAACATGACACAGAACGCAGAAACTATGCGTGTGGGTATGGGTCGTGTGGTGTATAATGTATATAATGTATATTATAATACATTATATCGATATTGTTACCCCAGGCTTTGATGCTACAAATCTTTGACGAAACGTCGGTCGTAAATATTCAGTCATCCGAATTTAATATGTTTCACTGCGAATTGCAAACACATAACAGACTTCTAATTCGATGTACAACAATAACGTTGTCTTTGAGTTTATTTAAAAAAAATAATAACCACAAAAAATAAAAACTGTATGACCAAGGTTAAAAAAATAATTTAAAAATATAGAAATTCGAAACAGTCAGTAATTCACGTGACACTGGATGGCCAAAATTCTTCATTCTAACCCTCAATAAGAATATTTAAAACATTACAAATCGTTAAGGTCCATTTTTGAATAAACACTCGACAGTTATATTAGGCTATCGTACAATTTAATATTTTACTAGTTGTATGGTTTATATAATAATTAATAATATTGTATAAAATATCATTTATAAAATTACGCTTACAACTATTGAAGTGACGCCCCTCCTCCCCCCCCCCCCCCAACAAATAATCTTTAGCAAAAGTTTTGGCCATTTCCTTTACGTTATACTATTCAGTTAGTAAAACAAAATGAGTAGATACCTACAGTATTTTCTATATATATCAATAGCCAATAGCATTATATATATTATCGTATATGTAAGTACCTACCTATCACGAGAAAATATTCAATTTCTTCGTAAACCACTGCGGAGGAATAATAAACAATTTGTAAAAGGATAGTCATAGTATGAGAAGAAAAAAAAACGCACACGACTTGGTGTCTTTGACATATTACCGAATACTTTAAAATAAAAGCTATTTACGTGTAACGTTTTAATTTAAACATTCCGGTGGGGCACTAGCTGACATTTTATCGGAGAGGAGATATTTTATTTTTTCTTTGAAAATTCGATACAAAGGTTTTCGGAGGAAAAAAAATGAGAAGGAGTAAGAAGAAATAAATAAATTACGTTTAGTTAGGTTTTCGAATAAAGTCAGGCAATAGATCATATTTCTGTAAGACACGGCGAGACCGGCAGGTAAAACTTTAAAGCCAAGATTCTTGACTGGCACTACGTGATTCGAATTTGATACTGCAGCTCGTAGAGTCGAGAAAAAATAAAGGCAAGGGAAAAAAATCTAGCGGCGGCTATTATTGTACGCGTACCGCATCCCACCCCCCTCACCCCACGCCGAACATATATAATAATACTGTGGCGAAACGGTTTTTGAAAAATGATTTCGTACATTATATCGTAGCTACTACCTGCCCTGCAGTGCCTATATGGTAAATGTATAATATATATATATATATATCATACAATACATCTCCGCGCGGGACGAGCCTGACCCCGAGCCGGATAAAATATTGCTACTGTCGTCTCCCGCACGCTCCGTGACCGTGAGTTTATGGTCATCGCGTCTTTTCGCGGTCCGGAGCGGACGACGACAAAAACGCCCATCAATTGCCCGTCTCACCCCCCGCTTAGCCACGCCACTGCAATCGCTCAAACAGCGGTAACCGTGGTATAATACGTCCTTTCGCCGGAGAGCAATATTCAAATGACCGCCTTTGCCGTCCAGCTAGACCGTATTATATGCATAATAATATACAAAACGGTTTCATAATAACAACAATAATAATTATATATTATTTTGTTGGCTCCCCGGTATAATATAGTTATTATTATTAGGTCCCGCGGATTTCAACGAAACGTGTATTTTTAAGGTGCTCTAAGACAATGCTCATTCAAAGTATATATTTTTATTTTCATGTGCCAGTTGATATCAGACCTACCTATTGCATTTTTCCGTTTTTCTGAACATAGTTTTTAGAATTACAGGTATCTAATTGATAGGTACAAAAGCTTTTATTGTAAATTATGAAATTCAAAATATTATGTAAAGAAAATTTCTTTACATAATATTTACATAATATCTTATGATATCTTATAATATCTTATATCTTTACATGATATTTAATATTGTTTACATGATATTCGCTAATAAAGGTTTTTAGTATTTTTCATTTGCACCAAAATAATATGTCAATCATTAATTTTTTTCAATGCGATAACGCATTTATCTATCTTTAGCGATTTTCAGACGAGGTGTCTACACTCTACCGGGACTCAAACAAATAACAATTAATTGTTCTGTAATAGTTAGAGATACCTACATCGTAATCGCATTTATTTCCAGTACACTGTTTATTTATTATGCGTGCCTAAGTTTGGTATTTATTCATGTTGAAGTATCTCCGCTGGGAGGCCTCTTCTCTCTGACTTTTTTCTATGTCATTATTTATTATTTTTATCACTTGAGCTTATTGTTGTAATTGAAACAGATGGCATAATAGAGAATTTAGGAAAAAAAATTTAGTATTTCGTTTTTTTTTTTTATTATTTTTTATTTAAAATTTAAATATGAGATAATAAAGTGTTACAAATTTCAAAAGTTAACAAATCGTTTTCCTATCACTTACATAATAAAAAAAAATGGTAATTTTTTAATGGTAACATTGCTTTAAAACGAAATTTTTTAGACCATTTTTGAGTATTTTTTGATAGTTTTTAGGGTATTTAATTACGGGTCTTAATTCTTATTAAAATATTTCTTCAGCTAAAAATGTCGCAGATGGTCGTTATAAATGCTAGCTTTACGTTGATAAACAATATTATTATGCGGAAATAGTTCATTTATTTTTTACGCTGACCATTTTTTAATTTCACCGCATAGTTACGAGTCTATAACAAAACGCGATATCAGCCCCGTAACCATATGCGTGTTGAGAACTTTTAATATTGTACATGTAGGTAAGCAGCATAGGCTCGTCCCGTTTACACGCAAATTGATTTTTTGCCCCCCCCCCCCCCCCATGCCACATTATGTTTCATTCAGTTTCACAGGAATTGACGTTTATGGTATTTTCATACACCACGTCGTGACTTAAACATATATATTACTAGGTACTAGGTAGGTGTACTCACTATATTATATAATTTTGAAATCGTTCGTGTTCTTACCTGAAACAAAAAAATTTAAAATAAGGTTAATTATTGGGCGGTGAACGTAATTATTATTACAACAGTTGCATAACATTATGGCTAAAATAAAGTCATTTAAATGTAACAAAAAAACACACACAAAATGTGCATACTATTATACAGCTGTTTGTACGGCGATAACCGAAAACTTTTATTTTTAATCGCACTGATAACGAATATAATACGCATTGTAACGACTCGGAGAGGATTTCACGCAACAATATTCGCGAACGCGCATAAGCCTACTGCAAACAATATAATCGTCGAATCGTCAGCTGTAACGGCAGTTTATACTATATATATAACGCATAAGTCCCGAACAAATAATAATTGAGACCGCCAGATAGGTTACTATACTCGACGACGACAAAACAAAGAGGACTCTTGTAGTTTATAGCTCACCAGTAGTTTCGAATAGAATTGACTGAATTCAAATGTGAGTAGGTAAATACATGTTAAATACTAATATAATAATAAATTTACTTTGTGTTCGTTTAACACAATTTACTTCATTTACAGCAAACATGAAAATCCGTTTGCGTTTTTCAAAACGAAATGTCTAAAATTTCTCAACACTTTATACCAGTGAATATCATAGTAGTTTTATGTGCGTACCACTGGTGGCACGCAGAAGCCTACATCTACATGTTGTACGATGGATTGATACAATCAATTAGTACAAAATCCTAACCTCACCTAACCGTACTAAATCTGACGAATAAAAACCAGACATTCGCGTGTGTATAGATAAAGAAAAAAAAGCAAAAATAAGACAAAAAACAATGCGAAAAATTGGTATACCGAACCCGTGGATCTAACTTAAGACATTCTCTACTAAAATACTTATAAGTGCCACAGCGTGAACAGGCTTATTAATTATAATTATTATTATTAAAACCAAAAGCAACCATAAACAAAAATATTCATCGTAAATCTCAAAATACTTGTTTGAGCACCTCAAAGAAGGTTTGGTTAACCTCTAATTTACCCTTTTTTTAAATAGCCAATCTTCTTTTCAGAGGTCTAATCTATCTCTGTACCAAATTCCATCGCAATTAGTCCAGCTGTTTAGGCATGAATAACGGACAGACAGACAGACAGATAGACAGACAGACAGACAAACATTCATTTTTATATATAATATAATATATATTATATAGATTATTGTTAAATAGGTATGTATGAAAATTTAATTATAATTATATTTTTAGCCATTAGTGGTAGGTACATGAAGGATCCATAATTCACATAAGGAGTACGTGAAAAAAAAATTTCCAGACTAACCGATATAATATATACTATATTGTATTGACGAGTTTAATATAGGCATATTTTATTTTCAGTAATACACACAATATCATAATATAATAATAATAATAATATATTAACAGAGTCACACATAAAAAAAAACATAATAATATAATAAATTATGTTGAGCATTTTGTGAGAGGAACGCAAATATGAAATAACCGTCAGTAAAATATGACGCGTCCAACATTTTAGATTACCAGCGTTGTATCGTATGATGTAAGTGCCTACGAATAGCATTCGACTATATTATTATTATCATGCACGGCTGTCCTGTAATGCAATACTTTACGTTATACAATTATATTTCAAGGAAATTTTAATACGTTTGGACAAATATAGGGAAGAATGATGATAATATGACAAGCTTTTGAGTTTATAAAATTGTATATTTATACATCACGTGCGCATAATGCTCGGATAAGGTGAGTTTACGTTGAAAGGATGTCTTTTTGGCTATATCATAATATATTATACAACACTTAATATACCACATACGGTCACACATATATTATATCGTCCGTTGTGTTGTAAATTTCGTTTGGATATTATTTTTATTTTTTCATTTTTGATGCAGCTTCGGTATAATAATTTAGGTTATTAGTTTACAAACATATTTAATATTAATTATTATTTATTATGCAATGCACGAATAAATACATTGGTTTCCTAGATCGAGTTGTACACATCAAGGTATTATTATTTTAAAATATATTAGTATATTGTATTTTCTACTCACAATAATTATTACAATATATAACTATGTGGGCAAAATAAAACCCTTACGAATTTAGATTGGCCGTAAAGTCCCAAGCAATATAAATCTTATGCGGATTAAAAAATATAGAATAAAATGGCGAAACATTTTCGTCGCCGTTATATTATAAAGTGTTATATCGTGTTTTATCGGACACCGTTTTTGAAAATATAACTCACTTTTCGAAAGCTCTTTTTGAACGCCACCGTAAGGTGATAAATAAAACAGTTCGTCCGGATGAAACTGACCATCCGCGCAATAGAATATTTGAATAATGCATATTTTTCTCGAATATATTTTTACTGGAATTCAATATATTATAATATACAAATATAGAACCGGCGCCTATATATCATAGTCAAGTTTGCACGCGCCGTAGACACAATATTCTCCTCGTCTGACGGAGACAAACGTATCGTAAAAATATATTATAATATTCCGTTTGAACGTCGCGAAGAAAACGCCTTTTTTAAGAGTCGTGTCGTTCCTTGGCCGGCTCAGCGGGTTCGGTCACGACTTTTTTACGATTACAAATAATATATTATAGGTACGCCCCATGCAGCTGCAGCTGCAGATTTCCAACGTGATTTCCATACGCGATTCGAGAGACGGGCGCGATTTGGGTTTGCCAATAATAACAACAACAACAACAACAACATCAACCCTCCAGTCGGAACGGGACTGCAGAGTTTTCACTTGCCCCCCTCCCCCACACCCCCTTGTGACTTAAGTCACGGTATTGTAATATTGTACGATACAGGAACTCGTCGAATTAATACACCGACGAATAATGGGGCCATACGTCAACAATTTTCGCAAACAGTCCGGCACGATGAGTTCGCCGCCGTCGCACACGTCCGATTTGTCCGCAAAATCTGCATAATCAATAACACTCGGCGCGGTAAGCCCCCGCCGTACTTTTATCGTGTCGGAACCGTAGGGGAGGCGGTCGAGGGGACCAAAAATAGAAACGATAAACACGTTAACTCTAGAGTATATTATACTCTATATAGTAACTATTTATATTTGTATATTGGTGTATATTATATTATACAGAGTGTTTCTAAAACGAATGTCACCATTCGCATAAACAATATACTCGGTAAAGTGGCTCAAAATTGTGAACTTTTAGTACCTAACTAACGAATAGTTGAGTGATTATTCGTACGTGCCGATACCTTTTTATATTGGCTGATACATATCCTTACCTGATAATACTTTTCGATATACCTTAATCTACTGGTCAAAAACCTGCAACACTTACAGGATAGGTTAGGATTTGTCTATTTATAACGATAAAAGAATAAGTCATGAGTTGTTTTATTTTTCAATTTCAGTACCAAATTCCACCATTTACCTTGGTGCAAAATAGGGTGAAATCCACGGAACAAATCATTTCACTGGTGGATATTGTAGAAAATACGATTTAATATTTATTTTGAATTCAAGTCGCGTTATATTAAGAATATAATATTATCAAGTTTTTTAGATCGTAAAATCATTTTGAAAACTTTAGTTAGGGCCGAAACACACAAAGGATGAGTTTATCCTGATGGTACACATTTTTCGCAGAAACACCCCTTATAACGTCCGTACCTTCGACGCTACATCCTTAGTTTTAGGTAAACGTTATCACTACGAAAATATAATATTATGTTTGTGAAATAGTGTCTTCTTGTTCGTGGATATAAGACGATACGCGGTATCGAGACACTGTGCGTGTATAGTTTACATATACATGGTAAGTTGACATGTAAAGTCCCATTGAAATTTTCGATTTGTTCGAAATGACTTCAAAGTTTTTGCGAACATAGTTTCAAAGATTTACAGACGACGAAAATGATAATAACTATTGTCATCGTAACAATAATTAAAGAACGGGGCGGAGAGTCAGTGGACTATATACTTCAAAGCGCTACTGTAAGTGTGTGTGAGTGTGTGTGAGTGTGTGTGAGTGTGTGGGTGTAGAAGGCACGGTAGAAAAGTGGCAGGTACAGGAAAACTTTTTAAAAGGAAACGTTCAGTAGCCTCGGCCCATTCTCGAGACTCTTATATAAGATAAGTTTGTCGATTTGTTTTCCTTTCTCTTTAATTGAACTTTTTTCGGGATTTAGTGAAGAGGGGGGAAAGAGAAGGGGGCGTAAAATATTAGAAGTCATTAATATACACCACAACCAACACCGTAGTTATGCCGAACACGTCGACTTGTTTGCAGCGAAAAAAATATGAGAAGCGGGTGATTTTTTTTGTATTTCTCCTCTGTACCACTACTTACCGTGTCTCCCACGCACCACCACGGCGGCGGTTTCCTTCCAATAATTACGAAAACGCTCGTAAAATAAATTATATCGATAATGATGGTGCCAGGATAGTATGACGAGTGGATGACGAGGCGTTATTAAAAACGGTACCGCGACATTCGTTGGCGAATGGAATTCGTGGCACTTTCATATACGTAATATTTATAATATACACATCATGATGTACTCGTATTATTAAACCGCATATTTTTATCATTTGTTCAAGCATGAACATTTTCACGCCAATACCACTCCCTCTCCCGTCCGGAAAAGCTCGGTTCGGCCAAGTGCAATATTATTATATGCGTATACCAGATCCGAGACTCGAGGACAAGGCGCCGTGCGGCATTCGATTTAGCGGGTTCCAAAAGACAGGTGAAATATTTCCGCAGAGGGATTCCGATCGCATCTGAAGAATTCCGAGCGTCGGCAGCGATGACGATGAGGTGACGACCGACTATAAGTGGGTAGCTGAGTATTTGGTGGTCCTAATATATAAGCGACCCGGATAAAACGCTCGTATATTGTATTACGCCACCGCGGTAATAGGTGCGTCGCGTATACTTTTAGCAAGGGAATTTCCCCCGTTATTATTCAGAAACGACAATGGCGACGACGAAGATCGATTCGGAATTTTTAATCTAATCGTATGTACACGGGACGGAACGAATAATATAAGGAACGAAAAAAATACCGAACTCGGAAAAATCGAATTCGAATAATTCTGGTGTCATCAATGGATAATAAAATTATTTCCAGCGTTATCGAACAACACTATGGCGGTGTCTAATATTATGTGTTTATAGGTATACCTGCAGCCTACTTACGATTCAAAGACGCCACACGCACAGAGGCTCTATATAATATTATCCTGCGCTCCAGTGGAATACGTGTCGAGCAATACTATAACGAAATTTGCACTTCGCCGAGAAGATGTAATTATTATAATACAATCATATCAATGACGATAGTACTCGCGTATTGTGGTGAGGTCGGTGTGAAACAAGCCTTGTTACCAGCACGTCGTATCTTCTCGTCGCTCTCCAAAGTACGCGAAATCGGCATATTATTCTCGCCGTTTGTGGTGGATTATTACTGTTTACAATGGATGATAAATTTAGTAGAATTTAAGTCGACTTCATGATATAAAAAAAAATTGCATGTAACCGACTACCTACATGATTTATTATGAGATAATGTACAAGTAGATACTTTACACTGCAATTTTTACAGACACCGATATGAGTATATGACTGGCATAGGCGTGCGCACGGGGCGAGCCGGTTGAGCCCCGGCTCGACCGGAATCTTTTTAGGGGCATAGTAAAATGATTGTATCTATTTATTATAATAATATGTTTGAAAATTTTACTTGTAGTGAAAATGAAATAAAATAACAATTATTTGTGTGTACCTCTTTATTCATATAACAAAAACATTGTGTACAAAATATTATGTACTATGATTAAATACGTTAATAGGTTGGTTATAAATAGTATACATAAACATCGTGTTTATTTAATATTAAGATAAGCCGAGTGCAGACCGTCGGTAGATGCACTGCTCCAAAAAAAAACCTATGCAATTATAATAATTAGTCGCTTTCAAATAGAAGACCGTAAACAAACTGACCTCTCATTTCTCAATAATCTATTTAGTTTGTTAACTCTTTACTGTTGTCACTCAGTCACTGCACACTGGTAATGTGTTTTGTTTTTATACATAACTGTATTTATATCGTTTTAATTTTAACATTAAAAATATATGTCTAGAAATTAGCACATATAATATGATGTGTACATTTTTAACTTGATTATATTTATACATATTATAAATATTACACTTTTTATATTACACAAAATTTACATTTTACAATAACAATGTATGTTAGGTAATGTGTAAAAAAAATAAAAATAGGGGCACTGTCAAAGTATTGGGGCACTAATTCTACCAGGCTCGACCGGACATTGAAGTCTGCGCACGCCTATGATGACTGGATCGTTAGAATATAAACATATACAATCAATATATTATTGTAGATGTACCGAGTGTTTATAATGGACCAATCGTATGAATCATCGTAAATAATAAATAATTAAATACGAGCGTAAAAAACTGAGTGGAATTATAATATAATATTATATACAAAGAAAATATAAACAAATATTTTATTTAGAACAAACATTCAACTGAATCCATCAGCACTTGTTTGCTGTTTAAATATTGCAGCAATTATATATACCTACCACCTATTCGCAGAAAATGCATAATTAAATTTCATTACTGTCCTCATTATAGTCTGAAATACAACGTTTTAAGAATTGAATACCTATTCAATATCATATATTATTATTATTATACATGCATTTAGTTTTGCGTTTGCATAAACAACATTATGCCAATATCTGTAACGTTTAAAGTATGTGATCGTTTTATTTAATAACCATCCTGAAATTGAGCTACAACGTACGCCCGTACGGTGCAGCTTCGTTAAAATATTAATTTACTATTGTTTGTTCGGAAGCAGTATTATGTATAGTACCTAGTATAGTTGTCTCACAACTAACTCGACACTAAAACATTAATTTATTCCAGAGAGCTATTTAAGATAATATTTATTATCTTGCCATAAAATTGGAACTCGTGCTGAGAGAGTATGACTTAATTTATTTCGCTTTCAACCGCATACTACTATTATACAGTTTACAAAGATAAGCATTATTAGATATGAAAATCGATCGTTAACAAGCACCCTGCACATACTTACGGTAGGTCGTAAGTGATGTGTATTGGATTCTGGTACGTCAAAGAAATTTGATGCCAACTTTCAATTTCGATAAATTTTGGTTTTTCTAAATGTAGGTAGGTAGGTAGGTTCGTAGTTGTTGTTAGACGTCTCGTTTTACGTATAATCTAGCGGGTGAACTTACACTGCCTTTGACAAAACAACTTCAAATAACATGTCTGTCAGTGACTGCGGAAATTGCCATGCCGCACAAAGCTGCAAAGTTTAGCATTTTGTCGAGAGCCCGTTTAATCAATGCGCTTCTATGAGTTTAACGGCATTTAACGAATTCCGTTACGTCATTAGAATGATTATTAAACTTTATTTTAATTCACTCGTAACTTCTCGAGTATTTTTTATTTTTTATTTCGTGTTAATATTACACAACTTAAATGCTATATTATTAATATTCCAATTAACCGAGATCAGCGTTTTACAAGTATAACATTTTAACGAGCTATAAAAACAAAGAAAGCCTATATGTATGAAAATAAAATTAAGCATTTTGCATTAGATATACTCGTACAATTTTTCCTTTTGTCTTGTTTATAGACTAAAGAAACATTTATTTTCGAAAGTAAAGTATATACGAATTTTCTATCACCAGCTATTGCAAGTAGCATAATGAAAATGGTTGTAAAAAAATGTTACAACAACTAATGAGTATTAATATTAAAATAAAAAGTCCAATGTATTCAATAAATAAATGAATGTATTATAATAACATATAATTTTAATATTCAACGATATTATTGGAATTTGCATAACAAAACAGTCTGATCCATTGAACATTTGATACAGTAAGTAGTTATTGTGTTTTTAATGAGTCATAAAAAAATGGAATAATATCTTTAACTTTTAAAAGAATTGCAATATTTGTTACGTCTTAGCCATCTTTTAATAACCTACAGTAAACAACCACTATTTAAAATATACTAATAATTATTCTGGGTTCGTAAACTTGTAAAGAGGTAAAGAGTAGAGTTTCTTCCTGTAAAGATAACTAATATCGTAATAAGGTTCCCCCGACCACTTTACAGTATCAAATTAATATTCAAAATTCCTGCTTTTATTTAATGGCAGAAAATTAATTATTTTTACACAGCAGAGCTCGCAAGTACTTGAATTAAAAATATATTTCACTAAACATAAAAATAATGTTATACCCATATCTGTTTATGAAACTTTATTCACTAGAAGTAGAAAGTGCATAGTTTTAGTTTTGTTTTATGATTTAAAACATTTTAATTTCTTCAGAATTTAATAAAAATTAATAAAACGTCGGGAAATCGAGTTTTTTAGAAAATTTAAATTATTATATTATAAACGTAATATTTAAAATCTACGTTTATAACATTATACTTTACGAGTAAAATTAATGCAACATGTTCATAAGCATGCAAACTGAGTAATTGTATACATTTCGTTTTAGTTTGCACTACGATTTATGTGAGCTGTAAAATATTATCGGTTCAGATTAACGTTTAAAGTGTGAATCCTTAATCTTCCAACGGTGGTAATAAATTATAATATTCATACACACACACTTACACACAGTTATTACGCATACGCCACAACAATATGCTATAATGACGACGATAATAATATATAAACGCCGGAAGTGACTTTGAACCATCGTCGTAATAATCGAGGCACAAACACGGTAGTGGTGGCAGCACTGCCAACACAGGGGCGTGAATTCGCACTGCACAACATGTCGTTTAAAAGTGTGTCTTTCATACTCATTACACGCCGTGTACACGTATTTTTTCGAGAGGGAAAGAGAGAAAAACGGAGAGAGAGAGTATAATTACGACAAGAGGATAGAGTTTTGAAAAAAAACGACCAAGTCAGTGTCATCTAACTGCGACCCCACCCGGATGCGGATCGTAAAACACCGACTACAATCTATAAAATATACACAGCAGAAGGGACCTTGAATCTTTAGGTTTATTTTTCTTCTGCCCTTCAGACGTCGAGTGTTTTGAACGCGTGAGTATAGTGGAACGAGATAAAAATGAAGTTTTTTACCTATCCAAAAACTAAACACGAAAAAAATGCTCTAAACGAAATTCTCTCCCCCCCCCCCCCACTTACAACATCAAGGGTGGCTACAAATGAGTTCGAGCCCCAAGCTGCAATACCATCGCGGTACATATAAGCGATACATACGTCGAGCGACGTAGGCGAGAGGGACGGACATACAACGGCGTCGCGCGCGAGTTCCGAGCAAACCGTTTGACGGCTTTTCACCGTGCCCCACGGGACACATAAAAACTGAAATATCACGAACCCCCAAATACCGAAGCCCTCGCCGAAACGGCGGCAACACACGCGCACGCATAGATATACCCATGATATACGGACTCGCATCACGCACGCGCACGACACACATATAATTCCGTAGTGCATACCTAAATATTCGCGGACGGTACACACGACCGCGGTAACCCCACCATAGTCGAATGGCAATACCAAAATATCTCGTTAGTACATACGTATGCAAGTATGAAACGCGTGTTTGTGTGCGAGGGAGTGTGGAGTGGTTCGACAGAGGGGTTCGGGCGTTCTACGCGGCTGATTCGAACGGTGCACGAGGTGAAAATTGCCAAGCACCGCGGAAGTGCAGGTCGAGAAATAACACAAAATATTATATTATTATTATATGCCAACCGATAACAGTGAGGACGACGACGACCGACCGACCGGCTAGTGCCAATACTGCAGTAATCGTTATGTGCGATCGAGCTTTAGATTTTTGATTACCTCCGCGCCCCCACCCGCACCATCACGCACGCGTCCTCGCCCCTGCGAAACAACCCCTCGAAGCTAACGATGGCACTGCCACCGAGAGTAACCGTGAGCTTTTGAGCTTTTGAGCTCTATTATTATTATTATTATTATTATTATTATTATTGCTATTATACGTAGGCTGCAGGTAGGGCTGCAGTTAAAAACGCACACCAAACGATTATAAGTCACATTGTACTTAAATGTATGTGTACATTAGACAATATCGTAAGACGATTTATTATAGCTACGAGTTTTTCTATTTTACTCTCTTAACAATAATTATCGTTGAATGGCTGGATAAATGTATATAGATTGGTATTTATCTTCTTAGGTCATTATTATAAGTCGATATTATAAAAGCTCATTAAATGATATAATATTAAAATATCGTCTCCGATCTTGTATTGTTGGAAAGAAAATAATTTCGTACCTGAATCGTAGTAATGTAATGTAATTTTATATAATATTAATTAATACACGCATCTGGCAAATGTCGACCGACATATCATTAAAAAAAAGTGGTGTATTGACAAACGTAGCACGCTACTTGATATTTTCCGCTTCAAAGAAAATGTAAGAATCATAAATATTTATTAATATAAGTAATCATTAATTCTATATTATGTGGAAATATGGTGGAAATTAGGAAATTTTTACATTTTATTCGTTTTTATAGTCATAAGCAAAGCGTTACGTATAATTGGTTAGAAAATAAAAATATCTGTACCCAGCCCAAAAACATATTTATGTTAAAAAAGAGTAGACTATCATTCCTACGGTTTTGACTTATCTAAATAATTGTTATACAGCTACTTTCCATTATCTTTATATTAAACTCATATCATTTATACCCTGATAACTAAATATCAGGGTAAGTATTAAAAGTAATATTCTATTTAAATTTATTCAACTTTAGTCCTCAGCCCGAACATCAAACAAAATAAAGTAATATATTATATTCGACTGGCCGTTATGATAATTGTGTTATAGTATCCAACACAAGTCCCACCGAAATAATGTTAACGAATCACTCGCTGTACAAGCGTAAAAATAGACGAGTTTTGAATATTAGCGACAATATTCAGCCTGACCTTTATTCATTCCGTGCTTGGACGTATTCCAAAAAGCTACAGTCGTTAGTTGTGCCGTTTAATCTTTTTTTTGCTGAAATCGAAAAAAATTGGATTAAGTCGAGCACACAAATATTAATCCAGTAAATAAATTATTCGACTTTACCATTTTTTTTTCATTTGTTGTTTATCATTTATAGAAGCAGTACTACACCAGACGTATCGACCAAGAAGTAGTAGTAATAGTAGTAATAGAAGTAGTAAATACTATAATAATGGCTAAACGATATTACAAGGTCATGATTTTGATAAATAGAGGCACGGACACGTGTGTCATTCGCATTGGTTCACTCGAATGGGGACCGGATAGTAGTCTGGCATCGTGAATTAAGTATGAAAGCAAAGCTGTTGGCAATTGGAGAAATAAAAAAATAAATCGTATCCAAAACGTAGATAGGTTAAAACAGCGTTTGTAAATTAGTTTCGATACGATTACTAGTATAGTTTATTCTTATGCTCAGAGAAAATAGATTAAAACGCATTTCAAAGTAAATCGAAAAATTACATCTTTAAAGTTCGTATAACTCTATATCTGGACTCAATTTCGATTTAACTATACCTACACTTTTTGAAACTATAACAGTACCTATAACCAATCAACGATTTCACAGAAACAATAATATGTTTAAAAGCAAATCAGTTGTAAAAGCAAATCTGTTCCAATTCAATCAAGAAATGTTTTTAGATCATTTTTGATGGCAATTTTTGTTTTTTAACGGAACGCAAGAAATAAAAAAAACGTTAAATTCGTGAATATAGTATAACCTCGCACTTGTATAATATCACAGAAGTCATTCAAAAGCAGGCACGTGGCCAAACATTATGATATAGTGCATTTTAGTAGCACATTTAATACAGTTTTATATAGTCGTCGGTAGAACATTATTTTATACCAATATATTATTTCACCTGGTTATATTTTATACGACCTTTGCCACAAAGTATGTCGAAATTATTATGAACTTTGGGAATAGTTATTGTAAATAGCGTTGTATAATATAGGGCGTTTAAAATATATGGTGGGAAAAATGCTCACCAATCGTGTGACACGAAAATTTGAAAACCCCGTAAAATGAAGAGTATAGGTATAATATATGTTGCGTCGAATAGTGTGCACACATATTTTCAATGTATGGAATGTTGACACGTATACTGCACATATTATAACATACACGTTTAAAACGGTGCACGTGCCACGTTGTGGTCCAAACCCATGGTTTATTAAATTATTCGGCAGTAATGCAATTTCAGAATCCTATTGAAATTGGTCTTAAGCTCGTGCGACTTAAAGTGTTTCGAATAATGGATCAACCTCCTTCAGTATAATATTGTTAGGTAGCTGGTATGATGTTTTATTGTACCATGGTATGTACGTGATATAATATAATATAACGTCGTTAGTAAATATTAGCAACTGGAAAAGTCGTCGTCGGAAACATGAAAATGTCATATCTCAGTGTCGGGCCGACGGCGAGTCAAAAGCGAATGACGTGCGAACGACACACAAAATTATTTTATATTAATATCATTAACGGATAGTTGGTGAAAAACGGAACAGGTACCTATAGAATATTTTTGAAAACCAATATTTTTCGATTCCAAATCGATTTCACGGAGTTTTACTGTCCGGAACACGGAACAAGTTTTATTACAACAATAATGAATTACCTATATATACGTAATTATATACCTACACACGTCATAATGTATATTATGCGTTCAACGTTTCCTACTATTTTTGAAATTATTATGGCATTTATATTAAAATGCGTTCAACTACAGTTAAATGTAATTGCAAAAGTTCCAATATAATATACTATTCCGAGGCGTATGACGAAGTATAGCGACGGTCGACATCGTTATACCAACCAACTGCGTGCGGACGGGGTGCAGCAGTGGTCTACACGATTATCCGTGACAAATAACGAACATATCTGTAATAATTTAATAACAGCATACAATGCGGATTCCTGCACAATAGAAATTAATCAAATAAAGTGTTGCGCGCGCTCGACTATCGCTATACAAACTGCTGCAAAGTGATGAATTATTATATTGTTTGAATTGCGTTTTTATCAGTTCGTCGAACGTTTGCATGGCAAATATCGTCCACACGACCGTTTAAAACGTTCACATCAAATTGTTATGTGACCGTCTGCAGTGGCGGGGATGAAACGAAATCGTAATAAAAGGGCACTATATTATTACGACGTATATTATATTATAACTGTTTCTGCGACAAATATTAAATCGTATCGCGACAGTCCACCACCTAGATGTGACATAATATTATCATTATCATTGCGGAACAAACGCCTGACGAAGAGCGAAATATTTACGTTTACAAGTAGAGATAATATAATACCTTCCGAAAGTACACTCGATTATGCACCCCGCGGACGGAAACGCGAGGGAGCTCTGAACTTTCACATGCACGTGTGTCATACACGCGTACACACACACGCACAAACGAGCGATATAAGTATTTGTGCGTTTGAAAGTATACGGGTATAAATGTTATTACAAAAGTTTTTCGGTCACCCATAAATCACGATTAAGTAGAAATAATAATATATTCGTTTATTTAATATTTTAGATTGTGCCGACGCGAGGATTCCCACGAAGTAGTAATGTGTACATATTGTAATATGCAGTGTAAGCGTGCGAAAAACTTTGGCCATAATTTAATAGAGAAAATCGTTTTTCTCGGGCGCAACAATAATATTCATAATATAGCTGGTATACTTAGGTATCAAATACTACATAATATGTATATCGTTCGTTAGAAAATAGCATCGTTTTCTTTGACCCGGACTCGTATAGTAATATTATTACCACAATTATTGTTATTTCTAGTTTTACCTACAAGTTATTATTTATTATCAATGACATATTATTATAAACGCACACGCACGCGTAAAATAAACACATAATGTATAATATTGTTTATGCGTTCTGACAGTGTGAGCGCACAACGCGTGTCCCGGACCAGTTATAACGGTCCACTACGGATCGAAAATGTTAGGTTTTATGGTTTCCAAAAAACGTGCAGAAATGTTACGATTTAATAAACGGACGTACAATGGTAGGTATATAATATTATAATCTCTGTAAAGAGAGCGTATATGCAATGCACTATCATTATCCGTCTAAAGATTAGTTTTACAGTTCAATAATTTTGTTTGGGTGAAATCGAACTAGAGCATGATTATAAATTACAATATATGTATATATAATATATTGGTACCTCAAATTATCAAATGAACTTATTGATGTATACAATACAAATATAAATAAAAAAAATCCGTAAAAAGTAATAATATATAATGATGTCAGTAACGCGTACCACCTACATGCATATTATATGGATTTGAATGAATTCAAAAGATATATTTTATATTATTATGTTATCCAATGTACATTATGTAACAGTGGGGATCAGAAGCTATTGTAAGCGTGTAAATAATATTATTATAATCGTAGTTTATTCTTTTTATCTTTTACAACTCAGAGCCGATTGTTATGAAAAAAACATACCTATTAATCGGAATATTTGAGTGAAAATAGGGACATTATGTACAGGGTAATTATTATTATGTCATAAATATAAAACAGCATTGAAGCACCGCGGTAGTGTATTGTATAAGTTAATAATTGACTCGCGTTTGTTTATATTTTACGAATGGTTTATGTGGCTGATGTTTCTTTAAATCACACATTTTATGAGCTCTTGCTCATAATATATACGTATTATATATAATATGCTCGTATTATATACGTATATAATGAAAAGTTATAATCGTTTATTTCGGTCGAGTTTAATTTACTTCCCCACATCACAAGTATCTACAGCCAATCAACTAACGATTTTGTTTTTAGTTTTTCGATACTATTTTGCAAGAATGTTGAGTAAATCGTTTGCAAAACTTGTATTGAATATGTAACCTACCTTATAAGACGGTATTATACATTTTCGAAAAAAAACATTTCGTGGCTCGGAAAATCGGTTCAGGGTATGATAATAATAAATTGTGAATTCGACACGAGTGTTTAATATTGATTGTCTATTTTGAACATTATTTTATACCAAGAATAGTAACTTGGTAAACTATGGATACGTAAGTCGTTAATAATATATTATACAAATTAGACGAGTCATTTGTTTTACTTCAAATGTTCAACTTCCGTTTTATATGCATATACAAATGCCGATAAAATATAACGCGTGCCAAAAAGACTTCTAGACAACATGACATCAAATAACAAAACAAAACGCAAAAAAAACAATACGGTTCCAAAAAACAAAGAGGGCCCTGAACGTCGGCCAAATAATTCGGTCGATCCACAAATTATGCTCCACAATAAATATATATATATCACGTATACACATTAAAACAAAAAAAAACAAAACGGTAACCCGAGTCTGATGTTAAACGATTTATAGTGTAATTTATAATATAATTTACGCGCGAATAAAGTTATATTAAACTACGTAGAAATAAAGAATGAAAAAAAACCAATACGGATAATTTCTCCAACCATCTACCAAGACGACATATTACAATGAAATCGTCCAACTCGCTCCCGACCTACATCCGTTTTGATGCCCTAGTTATCTGCGGTGTACCTACTCGTCGACGGCACTTTTTTTGGAGACTTACAACTAATTTGGTATAGGCGCATTATACAGTTTGTGGAAGAGTTTCGTTCCTAAAGGTATACGCGCAACTGCAACACGATGATACGTAGGTATAACAACATGCGTTTCGATTTCCCCTTAATTGATCTGTAAAAGCGTTTAGGCAAGCTTAATAATTACTGTTTGGGCAATATTGTATAGTATGAACTATTAAAAAAACGATTTAATATGGCTAAATATTATATATAATATTTATGTTTGTGTATACGATATATAACATCATAATGATTTTATAATGATATTTTTTTTTATATTAATACATTTAAAATGTCCACTCAACCCCATATAATATTATATTAAAATAGTATACAAAATCTCATTGAATATTGTTATTACATTATTTTATTCGAAATGTTGAAAATATAAAATTTTATACGCGTGAAAAATAAAACCATACTTTACACTTTTGACGTAGGTATATACCATTCAAGAGATCTGTGAACTTTTGTCGATGCATTTGACGGGACCCTAATCGTGTGCCTATTATGTCGTACATGTATTATTACGTCGTATTTGGTTAACCAGTATATAGTTGTAGACTTGGAGGGCACCACGCGTACGCCTTACCATAATATACCGCGACTTTCCGTTCCATTATGAACCTATAATTGGAATTATTTCCACTCGAACGCATACGTCTTGAATATAATATATATATAAGACTTTTGAGTCGGCTTTTACGATCGTCCGGGAGGGTTATAGTCAATTGTTCGTCGTGTGCAGCAAGGGGGTGAGGATCAGCCGTCAGATCGGTATAAATATACACGCGTCGTGTGCCGGATGACAGGGAGAACGAATAAACGATTCTGTTCATACAACCATCGACTTTGTACCGCGGTTAAACGGAGTCGTGTGTTCGGCGTGAAACGTTTTTACGAAGTATAGTTTATTATTTTTACCCGGTCGACCAACGCGGTGTGTGACGCGTCGTCGAACACGCTCCGGCGACGAACGCGTAACTGACAGCCCGCGCGATAACCATAATCAGTGTATGGGTACGTATAATGTATATTGTATGGCTACGTCGTAAGATTGACGAGGTGCACCGACAACAACCAATACAGTGCGAGAATAGACATGTACAAATATATAAAATAAATTTTAAATCAGTTTGGATCACACTGAATTTCTGAAATGATATCGTGTGCAGCTTACTTTGACGAGTCGCGAGGATAGTATAGGCAATATAATAACACTAGTACTACCCATACTAATACGCCGATGACGATAAATTATACATATTTTATTTTTCGCTGTAGGACTACCACGTATAATTGATTGTCATGACGTCATCCACCTTTCCCTTCTAATTTTTTTTTATTATTTACAAGATAAGCACAAGAAAATTTAGTAGCTTGATTTTATTTCTCACGAAATTATAACATTTTGGAAACGGATTATTCGTTTTAACTTTGAAGTAAATTAAATTTATTTTTTCCCCGTTTAAGAGAGAAGATTTATTTATTTTTTAATTTAAACATGTAAACAAAACTTTGTACGAGAATCTCTAAAAATACGAATTTTATGTTTTTTGTCAAGTAATTGTTTCTGTTATTAAAACAATTTTTCATGGAACAAAGACAAAATTAAACAAAACTACTTATTATACATACAAAATACAATATACATATATTTATTTTCAGTTTTTCTTACGGTCTACGACTAACTAAATAAAAAAACTGAATTTTTAAATGTAGTTCTCTTAAAAAGTTTCCTGCCAAAAATAATGTACTTAAATTTAAAAGTTAATCAAGTTTATTTTTAAGTTTAGAAAGTTTACCAGACTAAAAGTCTGTTTTTATTTAATAAATAAAATAATAAATAATTAAAAATATTAGTACTTAATATGTGGCTTTAATAGAACTATGAGTGCATCTATGCTTAAATTATACTTTTTTTGGTTTAACGTTTAAAACTTTATAAACTTCTATAATTTCACTATATTTTTTTATTTATTTTATTCGTACTATTAATTATTGTGATGATTTTAAACTGGTAGAAAAACGAACAAGTCGATATCAGGTTAATAATTGTATATTCTTTATTTTCTTTTAGAAGGAATAATATTTTTTTACATTTTAAATTTTAAATATATTATTTATTCTATTTTTACAGCGACTGTACTACGGTGACAGTAATGTTTATTTTGCTTTATTGCAAACAGTCTTCAGTCGTTAATATGCCGCACAGTATGACGGTATAATATATTATTATTATTATATATTATTACGTTGGGTAACCAGTGAAATGCGTATTATATATTTTATTTCACCGCGTTATACGCTCTTATAGGACGGTAATATACCTCGTATACATCGGACTGAAATGAAAATGTGTACCGTAGTATATATGACACAAGTCTTTATTCCGCTATATAGCTGCAGTATAAAACCCTATAAACACACATTGTATAGTCGTTCGAAACAGCTGGAAATTAACTCCGAGTCTTGTTATTCCTTTCTAAACGATATATTAAATGTAGGTACAATGTATACGTCATGAATTATATATATATATCCACTCCGGCCAGTAAACAAATAATATATACCTAAACATCCACGCGCACAGCGATAATCCGAAATCGAACTCTCTCTCTCTCTCTCTCTCTCTCTCTCTCTCTCTCTCTTTCTCTCTATATATTTATAACGCGCACACACACATACTCACTGTTCTTCCCACCTTATCCTATATAGTTTTACGACGTGATCGTTAAGACACAGTCGTCGTACGACTACCGTTCAAAGTTCAATACGCGTAAACGACGAAGACGGATATATAAGATATATATATTATTACATAATACATATTATATATATAATATATATCATAATATTGTGTACGCAACTCATCCAAAAGCGCATAAAATAAACATTTATTCGCATCCCTCGTATATAAAGAAGAAAACATGAAATAGAAGTAACTTTTGCGTAAAATTACTAAAAAAAACACATACTGTATATATATTTATATAAGGACAGAGAGTGAGCGAGAAAAGGTGAAGGGGGGAAGTGCAGACAGTCGAAAAAAAATAAAATATTATATTATACATCATATCACGTAGCGTTGCATAATTCAATGCGTTGTATGTATTTTATATAAAATAAAATAATATCGTGCTCTAGTATCTTCTTGGCGATGTAACTGAGTGCTGTTTTTCAAAAAAAACAAAATATTATTGTGATGTAAAAATGTCCCTTTTCAACATTTTTTATGCAAGATATAGTACTTATTATTGTTCCTGAAAACATTCAATTGATAAATAAACGGAAAAATCAATTACAAGGCGGTAGGTTAATATTACGTTGTTTGGCTTCATTCGCCCATCAGGGATCGGGACATAAAAAGTTAACACTGCAGTGTTATGAAATTAAAATCAATAAACGCATACTAAAGTATGTGGTAAAATATGATTATTATAAAACCTAGTAAAATATTATAAAACTATTTTTTTTTCAATTTGGTTGTGTAAAAATAAACTTTTTCAGACTTTTTTTATCGAGGAAATTTATAATTATTTTATGGCTGACCTAAATAATTACATTGAAATTTTCCTTTATACGGCATAATAATCAATCTCAACAGTTATATTTTATATAATATTACGATGTTAATACATATTATAAAATAGTTACTTATATTCATTTATTTAAATATTAAAAATTGTTATAATCACGTAGAGACGAAGAGTGAAAGAAATGTACTCAGGAGATTGACTCATATATATTATCAAACGCCAATGTGCCATTAATTCGTAGTAGCTTAAATACTATATTCCTATGTGAATGAATATAGGCAATAATTTATTATCATAAATGATAAATTGTATTGATTTCGAATAACCATTTAAAATTTTTTTTAAAAAACAAGACTGCTGTATATTTCGGGTTTGACCGAAAATTTTAAACAATTTTGTTTATTCGATTGAAAAAAAAGTAGTACAAAGAACTCGTTGAAAAAAAGACGTGCTAAAACTTAATTACGATACGGAGAGTTGAAAAAAAAATCGTATAAATAAATAGCGTAGTAATTCTGGAACGAGTATTCCGCAATTTATCGAAACAAAATCTATAGTACCTATAAACAAAGTGCATACTGCATACATTAAGTGCGCGGTTAGGATTAAACGGTTCGCAGGCTTTAATTCCAATGGAAAAGTGGAACTCTGTCCTTGTCTCTCGGATTTTTATTCGTGTACAAGATGCCATTACCGCGATGAAAAACAAGTAAAATAAGTTGGTTTAAATCTTTTTAAGTATTGATTTTCTGCACTACTATAATATGATAATATATATTTTTATATATATACATTATACACCTACTGAAAGATATTATACTGCTAGTAACAGTGTATATATATATATTTTATATACAGTGCACCGCTATAGTATATAATTATTATACGCGTACTTATATTAAGGGTTAACGTTTAATCATGCAAAACTCTCGCAAAGTGTATACGCTGGGTGTACGCTAGATATTAATTGGCGAGTTCTTTAATAAAATTGCACCTTCGTGTCAAAATATTCACTATATATATATAAACCTGAATCGTACCTGCACACAAGGTGGAAATATATATTAAAATAATAAATAATAGCGCATATACCGTGTGTGTTGAGGAGGAGGGGGGGGGGGCGTCAGGCAGGTGCACAGGAATATGGCAGCAGAAAAAAACATTCCATGAAACGGCTTCAGGAAATAATTCATAAAAATGTCGACTCGACCTAATTTCGGGGTGCGGAAAAATGGCTGGTATAATAACCCCGAGAGGTTTTTACTACAAGGAGGCCGAGTGCGAATCGCGATTTCACGCGGAAAACGCGATCGACGTAAAAACGCTCTGTTCGTGCCAGAAAGCAACTGCGAATAATAGCCACGTAGTAAACAATAAGAGGCCGAGACGGCCGGTAATTAAAAAACGACGTTAAATTATTATTATTATTATTATTATTATCGCGTATATTACACGACGACGTCACGGCGGCAGCGGTGGTGTGCTACTATATACTTTTGAGTTCTTAATCGTCTCGACGTCCACGATAAACAACCCGTTATTCGCAGCAGCGGTGGAAAAATTATTATTATTTCGAGCCCGCACACGCGCTGTAGCAGAGAACTATTAAATCTTCACGGGGCTCATGCACGGCGGCGTATGATATAAATATTTGTGCTTTTGTGTGTGTGTAGGATGCCGCTTTAGGAGTAGCGTCTTCGGTATAATGTCGACCTCAATGGGTTTAAAATATATGTATAATAGCGGCGGCACGGGGGCGAGGTCGTATATTTATTTTATTGGGTGCTTTGAGAAAATAGGAGATTTCAACACGCGCGCACCAGGAGGAAAAAAATAAAGAAATATACGGTGGCCGCGTGTGCGTAAAATTGAATTTCGCGAAAATAATAATAAGAACGAGAACGAGAATGAGTAGAAACCTCGCGTTTGGATAGACATATATACATTATTATTATTGCGGTGCATAAAGCGAAACGGGCGCACATGGGGCACGGGAGGGGGGGCGAACAAATTATTACTCATATATGTACACAAGTATATGTGTGTTTATTTATTTTTTTCGGCAAGGCCATTCGGATAGTATTCGGGCCAGCTGTGTCTTCGCCGGCTTTTTGGATTTCTGTTGACGCCAACGTGGCGCGATGTGTGTTTTTACGAAACGAACAATAGTCGCGCAGCCTGCTGTGGCGCCTAGCTAATTTGACGACCATTATCTTGCTGTCGGTCAATAACAGTCCATTATTATATATCACAGGAGTGTGTGTGTGTGTGTGTGTGTGTGTTTGTGGGTTTTCACAGAGTGCAATTTCCTTACTCGAGCCACTTTCATCTCCCCACTGCACTGCCACCAACCCAGAAGCGGTCGTTGGTCGGATTTCGACACAGAAATATTGAAATCCACTTTGTTTAAAACCACCGGGTACTACAGAAATACCTTTTATAAAAAAAATGTTAATACGTATTTAAGGTACGCCATACACAATATATATTATATACATCAGTATTATATTGTGGCATATGCCACCCCCACAGGGGTGTAGGTCGACTTCACCGGTAGATCATATAATACACAGAGAGATTTATTTTTTCATAATTTGAACGCATGCAACGCATAAAAATAAAAACAGTAATAGAACATAATACATAAATAATTATTAAACAACGATAGATCGTTTAAGTATTATATTAAATACGCAAATTAAATTTTTAGTCGATAGTGAAAATACCAAAGTTTTAGAGAATTGGGAATTATTTGATAAGTCTTTGCCTCTCCCCTCCCACCATAAGTCGCCCAATTACTGCCTAGGAATAATAACGATTTTCGTTTATTAGTAATTTAATTTGGAACGTTTGCGAGAATTGGTATCATCCTGAAAGCCTGAACGCCATAATATAATATAATAGTACATAAACGTATGAATTTTCATGTTTTACGAGTCGTAATATTAAACCGACCGGAATGATATCGTAACGTGGCATAGTGTGCGCGTTCGTTTAGACATTAGGTAAAAATTCCGTTATTCAAAATCTTATAAATGCCTATGAATATTGTAAAACCATTTTATTATTATTTATTCACTGTAGTCCGCGCTCTATAGGACGTGTATTATTGATCATACATACACATATTCCATAGGTAGGTCAATACGCAGGTATTGTATTGTATTTACCAGAACTTTCAAACAATAATGGTTTTATAATTTATAACAAGGTACTATTGCTGAAAACATTATGCGATTATATTGTCGATTACGATTTACAAACATTACTTTATTTATTACAGCCATTTAACTTTAGTAGTTACGTATTTTTTATAAAGGGAGAATAAAATACAATTGTATTTCTCCTAATGATTAACATCCAAGATTCGAGTAGTAATAAAACATAAAATGGAACAATTTAAATAAAATAATAAACTTTGTATATTATTTAAGTACACAATAATATACATCAACGCTGTTCAGAGTTACAAACTTACATGCAATATTCAAATTAAAAAATAAATTGTATCTTTTTCTATATAATATCCATGCATTTTTAGACGATGCTATTAAACATTATGAAATAAACTGAAAATATATTCTTTAATTTTATTTACAGTGTATAACATTTATTATTAAAATAAACAAAATCCATATTTTATAGATCACATCGCGTTGCCGTGGTTTAAGCATGGACTGAAACCAAAACGATGATATATACTCACCAGTTACCCGCTATATCATTAACAGGTCAACTAAAATATTATAATCGAATGATTTATGAAAACTAGTTTAAAAGAAAAAAAACAAACTTATGCGTTCGACCTGTTTGGGGAAAACGCAATATTTTTATTTAGGAAATACCGTTTTTTTGGGGGATCGAGTGAAAAAAAAAGTCTTCCAAACGACTGCAACTTTTAGAGATATAAAAACGCGACGGTGTTTTTTTATTGCATTAAATGGCTTGAAAGCCGTATTTTTTAAGTTGTATTTGTTTTGTTTTTCTTAGGTTTTTATTTTGAAAAAATAATAATATGTAAAGAAGCCCGGGTCTCCTAGGAATTTTGGGTGCCTTCACATTCGTTTCACCACGGCGACAGTGTTGTCTCGAGGCCGACAAAAGTTAATAGTATTTTAAATTCAGTAACTTTTTCGAAATTCTCTAGAGCATAATATCTAACCATTTTGATTATCAACTATTCACTCTTTGTTTGCAGCGTTTACAATCCTACCTGCCTACCTACCTACCTAGTGAAACTTTTACACATTACTAAAACAATTCAGTAGAACTTTTCTCATGAGCAAGTGAGTGACTTTCAAATATTGATATTTAATATCACCATCTTAGCTACATTGTGTACTTATATTATATTAAAGTTTTTGTCACTTGGGCGCACATCGTCACAATTATTTTTAAAAAGTGTTCATTGTACCAAAAAAAGTAAATGAATTATATTACGTTTCGAATTATGTCAAAGAGGTAAGACTTATAAAATAATATTATAAGTTATAACATAAATGCGTACCTTTTACGGCGTTTAATTTGTTTCCGACCACTTGCTTTGCCACAAAAGCCGCCATTATGCTTCAATGCTTCTGTAACAAAAGATAAAATAATCTGTTAAGTACTTGGAAAAAAATTATAACAAAATCGATTTCACACTATGTCGATCATCGTAGGTTATTTTGCTCATTCAGTGAATTCAAACGTTTATAGTTATTTTCTTATAACAATGCAACATAAAGTAAGTCAAATTACGATTTTAAAAAGCCTAAGTAAAATAAATAAAACACATCTTTATCAGAATAAAAATACAACGTAACTACTCAACCACTCTAAATAAAAGGTAATTTAATAAATACCGAAATAAAAATAATAATTTTATATCGTAAATAGCTCAATTTTATGATGTCATATGCATATATTGAACATAAAATAAAATACAAATGTACACGTTTTCGTGTGATACAAACAATTAGTATTGTGTATGCTTTGTGCCACATAGAACACGAACGTGGAACAAATCAAATTGAACACAATAAATTATAATAAATTACTTAACAAACATAATATAATTATAGTTAATTCTCTCTCCCATGTCTTCATGTATGTACTTATTTCTGTTCATTGTTCGTCTAATTTACCTATTGTGCTATGATTAATTTATCGATCGTACTATCGTAGTTATTATTATTTTAAATAAAAAATAAAAATTAGTGGTAACCCTCTGCTGTACATGGTATCAGAGATTTACTGTGGAAGATGTGTTAAATCGTTGTATACGAAAACCGATTCAGAGCGAAGATGGACTGTCAGTCTATAATATTACTAAGTATATTTGGTGATATTATTGTGATTTAAGTAATTTATTTTTCTTCTAGACATCAGTAGATTAAATTCGTTTTTGCCAAAAAAAATTGCATTTAAAAATTTCATTGTGTGTATAAAATATAATAAAATAAGCTAAAAGTTACATATACCCACGAATAATATTTTTTTTAAATTACAACAAAATAACTAAAACCGTTATTCTTGGTTTTAATATGTAATTTCGTCCAAATTCAAACTTAAAATGTTTGTAAAAAAGAACTGTGTATATATATATATGTTTTTGGTTACATTATTAACTATTTATAAGAATCCTTCTTATAAATTTTCAGTTCTTAGCTATTAAAATTCAACATTTAATAATTTTTTAACTATAAACAAATTTGAAAATTTGAAATTTCGATAAATCTTGTCTAAATTTTTATTTTAAATATTTAAAAAAAAAACTAAGTTTATAGATCTTTAACGTTTCTTAACTTCTATTATAACTACTTATGAGGAACCTTATATTAATTTTTCAAGCTTTTTGAACCAAAAATTTAAACAATAATTGTATTGACATTTATGGAAAAAAATTTAAAAATATACTCAAAACGAGCCAACATATTGTATAGAAAATAATAAAATAAACATTTGATAAAAATGTTCAGTTCTTATGGAATCAATTTCTAAAATGAGAAAATCTTTCCATGAGGATTTGTTAATTTACTGGTGAATTAGATATAACGTCTAACTACAAACGCTCAAAAAAAATCTATTTTAATCCGGTAAACTTTTTTTTGCCAACTTTAGGAAAACTTATGGTGAATCTTGTATTAAATTTTCAAATTTAGATATACATAAAAAAAAATTCAATATTATATTATAATAATCTCAGTTTTTGAGATTAAATCATTAATTTTTGTTTGTTTTTACTTTTGACCCCCCCAAAGTAGGTACGAGCTTTAAATTTCTCTCTAGAAAAGATGTTGTAGTAAAAAATTGGATCATTCAAAACGTGAAGATGACAGACACAAAAACATACATCATTGTAAAATCAATACAGTCATCACTCCTCTCAGAATCTAAAATTTATAATAATAATATTTTATATTGAAAACTATCGATGAAAATACTAATTGCACCTCAGTCACAGTGACATATAAATACATTATGTATATTATCTGAGGTTGAAAAATATAAATGTCAAAATATATTATTGATAAATATAGTATAATAATATATATTATATTCCTTTATCGTTTTAATAAGGCAGACCTGCATAGATTCGATAAAACCAATACATTTGAGATTTGTTAGAGCGTAAGTTTATAAGACCGTAGACGGTATAATAATATAGAATTTAATTAGTCCATAAATAAACTCTATAGAAAGACAGTTGATATTCAGTGCGTCTATTTCAAACGAATCATTTGATATATCTTTGAGTAAATAAGCTATTCAATATAATATACTTTATGAGATATGATTTTCCATACTTATATAAGTACACAAATAATATTATAGATCCATTGAAATTGAGACGTTTAGTACATCGTATTATATACATTGCACGTTCGATATTGAATCAACAGGATTGTAGGATTGTAAAGTGCCATATATTTACTGTATTTTTCGCTCGAGGAAAAACAATTTTGCCCCCTCCCACTAATCCTCCACGTGATCTCCTTTATCTATTCATTTCGATTTATTTTAAATCTATCTGTTTAAAAATTTATTAAATGGATATTTTAAATATGAACTGTACACATAGTAAGACATATTTAATTACCCATAAAATAATAACATAATACGAATACTTATTAGTTATAACAATTTTAAGTTTATGTGTACTCAGGATTATTAAGAAGTGAATTTGTTTATCACGCTGTCATGACAATATACATATATTGTGATAACATTTTCTATTAAAATAATAAATTATAGTATTATTCACAACATAATAATTATGAAAATATTGTCTCCCTGGACGATTGCCACATATTCAGACCTCCATAAATGCTGTCAACGTGCACAGAAAAATCGATAATAATAAAATATTAAACGTGTTTAATATTTAGAGAATATTATCGATAACAACTTGGTTTAGTATTTCATGTATATTATACTACCGGGTATAATAAGTAGGTATATAGGACATAGGTACTATATTATATTAATATAATATTTACTGTAGCCGTCTCGTGCTTTAAACCGACCGTAATTAAATATAATAACGTTAAAAGATTTATTTTTTTTTTACTCTGGAAGAGTTTCGTCCGAGATGAAGATGATGGATATAATATTTTATACACGAAAGATGTTTACCGTGACGTCTTGAGGTGGGTTTAACGCGCGCGAGTTTCGAGGGTAAGTGACGACGGCGGTTGAACGTACGTCAGCTCCGAGATTCTACGTCGTCGTACATACGCACATTATTATTTTTATTTCATAAATCGTATATATATATATTATATTGCATCATGTAACCGAAACGACGTTAAACGTGCAGCATACACCACCCGAACAAAAATAATTATTAAGGGATTTAAGACGTTTTCCGGAAGAACGGCGTGGCGGTGATGCGGCCGTCTAAAAACAGAGCGCTGCTGCTGCAGTTGTTGTACAGTCATTCCGACACTGACTGACGTGTACGCGGCGTTCGCAAAGGGTCGGTCAGTGTTTTTACTTTCTCAAAAGAGTTTTTGTATCTCAATCTGTCTCTCTCTTTGTCTGTCTCTCTATCTCTATCTCTCACACTCATACACCCCGCAACCATCGCTTCGTCGTCTGCCACCGGAGCCGCCGTGTCCTTTCTCGTGTCAAAATCGTTGACGGGCTGTCTCTCTCGGCCGACCGAGCACACCTCACACATATCATACTATATACGTATTATTCACTCGTGTGTGCACATATTATTTAGGCGAGAGTGGGAAAGATAAGCCAAACGGGATTATCTGTCTGCGGCGGGGGCGAGTGTCGAGGGCGCGGGGGTGGGCTGAATAAAATACGTTTGCAAAGTTTCACCGTGAAATATGGTCCGCACACTTTCATGTCCGCCGGTAGTTACCATATTATATATATAAATATTGTACACTTTAACACTCACACACACACGGTTGGTGTATTATATTATATTATTATATAGTCTGTGTACGAATAGAGTGGTCGGGATAGTGTGTTATTATAATATTTCATATTATATTATATATTATTATTATTATATAACTCGTACGTTATATCACACACGAAACTTGCGCATTGTGTGTAGATGCATCGCACACGAAAATCTGCCCCGAAGGGCGAACGAAACGATATTAACATTTCCGCCGCGACGACAATATACAGTATATTATACTATTATATACGAGTGAGCATTATATTATTGCGACTGTACATATTATTATACCGACGCATATTATGGAGCGCGGTGGCCGAAAGTTTGATGGTTTTACATCGAAATCGCATTATATAATATTATATCAATTTCATTACATACCTATCTACGACGGAGATACGTCATATTAATACGACGGAGGCGATTTACCCGCGAAGGAAATATAATATCATAATATGATATCGGTTAGCCCCGTCGTCGTCGTCGGACGATATTATAATATTATCGATGAGTGTGAAATATGCTATAGTTGTCCATTACGATGGGGTTCGTGAGTCGCGACTGTTTGTCTATTTTCCTATTTGGTTTCGGCCAACAGTATAAATAGTATATTATAATGGGAAATCGTTTATTTCACGCAGTTTTTCTAGCGCGGAACGATGCTGTATCTCGAGAGGAAATATCCTAAAGAATTACAAGATTCGAATAAGGAAATGTTATATTCGATAATAATGACGTGAAATCATTGTTTTCTATAAAAATATATATATTATAGGTACTGCATATTATCTAACGACGAATAAAGTAACAGAATATATAGGTATTTGTTATAGCGCTTATTACATTTACTAATTATTATTATTCGCTATATTATTATTATGTCTTATAATTGAAACGGCTTCGTCGAACCATACTAACGTTGACCCGGACGCCGTGATTTCGATTTTGCATAGTTGAATTTAGCTGTATTGCCAGTTAGACAGACACGTCCTCTGAATCGCTCGAAAATTATTCAAATATGCAAACTCACCATCAGAAACCTCACAGACACGCACATACACACATGTACATTATAATACTAACCATGACGACCACCATAACCTCTACCACTAATAACATCAAACTGCAGCGGCGTTCTAAGCCGACACTTTTCCACCACCGCGCCGCGACGTCATTATGCACACATTATACCACCGTTTTCCGCACGCCAAACGTCGTCCTGTATTTGAATTTTCATTTCTCGGACCTCATATTATAATAAACGCCCGTACATTATTATTATTTAATTTTCACCGTCCGTCCGTCCCACGTGCGTGATTCCATGAACTCGACCCCGAGTCTAACACGACGTGTCAAGCTCACTATGACGGTACTCCGTATCTAGGCAGACGAAAACGTACCATTCTCCGACGATAATATACGATTATAATATTATAATTTGCAGGTATAACGATAGTGTGTATGCATTATACGGAAACAAAATGGAAACCAGCTTGAAAAGGTGAGTACTCTCAAACATTTTTTTCAATAAAAATAAAATATTTTTACAGAATTTTTATCACGATTTTTGAAATAACGCCTATACCGAAAACTATACTGTTCGATCCAAGGAATACTAGACGGAATTAACCTAACCTGAAATTCTATGGAGAAAAATAATAATTTTATAATTAACCATAATAAAATATAACTACTCTTTGTATAATATTATAATAGTTAGTATATAATTCTTTTTTAAATGTTTTATCATTTGACAGTAATCATTATTATACGACTACATCGACTATAATATGACATAGTTGTATTATAGAGTTAGAAATTTAGAACGGCCATTTTTATTTACATATCCTTACATTTAAAAGCTCATTAAGGCTATTAATTAGGAGTGACTGATAGACAATACGCTTGCTGCTATCGCATATTAAACGTTCTCGTAATTTTAACCGTCGCGACGCGTTGCAATGAATACTAGTAGAAGTAATTGCACTAATATTATATGCGTGAAGCTGTCGATGTGTATCAGTGAGTATCACGCGTGAGAAAAATATTTTTAATTCTAATCTCAATAATCACTTAGATATACATAATAGCTAGGATTCGTTTAATAGAATACAAATTTTAAATTTATGTTAAAAATGATTAATATAATTTTTTAAAAAAAAACTAAACAAATACGTGACTGTATTCGGCATGCAGGAGTGGAGGGTGTTCTACGCGACCATACCCCGCACACCGTTAACCGTACACCAATCCTCGTTTAGTTGCCCCCCCCCCCCTCGTGGGTGTGCATTGTACGCAAATAACGTTGACGAAATCCATTCGTCGTCGCTCCGCGTGGTATCAGCTGCCACCGAACATGCGATATTTAAAAATAATATTGTGCGATCGTACAGCGAAATATACGTATAATATCCACGATAGCATGACATCCGGTACAATATAAAATATAATAAACAAATTTTGTCCCATTCGCTTCTTGGTACCCTGACCGAATCGTGTCGACCGTTCATCGTTCGAAGTTTCTCCGTCCCTCACCCGCCAGTTATGCGAGCGTGCCATCGTTGTTACGACATAATAATAATATTATTATACTTAACGATCGCGGATCGGGACGAATGCGGATATTTGTATGTAACGCACGTACGTCACGATTTCAGTAAGTATTGTCAAAATAATAAGTTCTTCCGAAACTATAATGCTCGTCGCTATAATATAGTGTTTTAGTTTTAGTTTTCATTTATTTTTACATTTTATCGACGCCCAAAATAATTGACGAACCACGTGTCTATATAATACAGCGCTGGCTGGTGGCTCGTAAATTATTCATTCCCGTGATTCACATCTATTGACCAGCGCACGGTGACTATAACGATATTGGCAGCGATGTATATAGTTTGTCGAATAAAATAGATTAAAACATAATAGTTTTGAAAAAAAAGTCTACACCACGTCACTATACGCATCACGAGTCACGACATTTTCGAGTCCGTGACATCGATTCAAAATATTTTCAATGCTCAGAACTTTGACGATATATATATATTTTTATTATAGTCGAAACCCTATCGTGGTAAAACGTGTCAAATATATCTCATTACCTGGGTCAATATTATTACGATATTATAATAATATAATATTTAAAACTTTATCTTTAAGTCTCATAGTCGTTCTCGGGGATAATTTAAAAAAAAATCTATATCCACTCTATAAATTGTATTTTGATCACTAACTTAGTACATATTGTACCTGTTTATATCATCACTGTTGTAAAAAAATTGTTTGATGTACTATAGGCCTTCGATTCGTTTTCCACAAGTTGACCAAGGTTTGGGACGTAAAATAATTTAAATTCTAAACCGATTATTATAATTCAATGCAGGTGAATTATATATCATTAATTGATAACCAGTGATGACGCAATACTTAAAATATAATACTTCACATATATTTTTCACTTTTGACATCCACGACTACAGGCGTGTGTCCCATAATACGGATATTGTCAGAGATAATTAATACGTGTCTACAAAATATCACAATATTATATTATTATTAAATTCCGTTTATACGACAATAAAACTACATACATTACGATTTATGAAGTAAATTAATCCAAATCACGTTACTTTTAAGTTTAATAGTTTATTAAATTAATAATAATGTCAACTTGACTTTAGACGACAGTTAGCATGTCTGAATTTGTCATAAACAATTTTTAATTTAATATGTATTTGCTTGATTAAAAAAAATTATGAATTATTGTGCAACCGTACAAAAAACGTAAACACCATTGATTGTAAAGTGAATAAACCACGGACTTTTAAAAAGTTTTCAAACTTTATAAAACAAGTTTCCCGAATGGTATCCAAGATTTCCAAACAGCAGATGCCAAATACAATAAAACACGAATGGATAGTAATTAACATGTCAAACGAAATTAATTATTAATGTAAATTGAGAACACTTTTTCCAGACTTCAAGTTTAGCTTAATATATTGACATATATTTTAACAACTAAAAATAAAATGAATAGTATCTGTACTGTATTATTTCTTGAAGTAAACACAACAACAATTAATATTCCATTTATAATTGTTTAATAATATGTCGAAGTTAGTTCATTCAGCTGTTTTAATCAATTTTATGCACGCAACATTATGAAAGAATGATGACCACGAACACATTAAGTAAAACAATAAACAATATTTTATACCCCTAAGCCAAATACACAGTCTTACGCTATTTTTAATTGAAAAGGTTTTTCTTTTAAAATTTATTTAATGTTCAATGCTACACGATTTCGATATAGGTACGCCTGGCAGCCGATATGATTCCAAACACTGCACGACGTCAAGTTGAATAGGAGCTGGCGTGGAAAATAATTGTTCAATGATGGCTAATGGCATAATAATATATAGCAGGTATCTGGTATAATATAATAGTATAATATATTTCAACGGTTAAACTTTACGAGTTGTGTCATAAAAACGTAAAAACGCACGCGTAAATCAAAACCGTTAAATTCCTATGGCGTCGTAACATAATATATTATATTATACAACAGCGGCAATATATCTCGACACTAGAAACAATCGAGGATATTACCATAATAAAAATGACATAATATTATCTAGCGTTGAATCTATGATACCTTTGGCTGAGAAACCAAAATAATTTAAAGTAGGCATTAAAAATAAAACGATAAAAAACGAATAAAGACGGTAGACCGCAGTAACAATATTATAATAATATAGTACCTACTCGTATAATACAGTGATAGGTGGCTATTAAAATATTATACTCCACCCGATAACGTATTAGCCCAACGCATTTTCCGCATAGCTTTTATTTTTTTCGATAGGTATCCTTAGGAATATTTTTAATGCACTCGTTTTTCGTGACAACTGACCTGTGGACGCACAATATGTGACTTTTTTGGTACTAGTATTTTTTTTGCTACAGCCTTTGGATACTTTTTCCCGACAATTGTTGTGCACAACGTTTTACGAGCGTAGATCTTATCCCTACCCCCAATATTATTCTACTTATATGGAAAATAATCATTAGCAAAATATTCAGATAACTAATTTTGAAAAATATATTTGGAAATAATTTGAAAAATTATGATGTACTGTTTTGAATTCGATAGGTTTATACGAGAGAGGATGTGTGAAGATTTTCTCCAATCTTATTTCTTTGACATAGGACTGGGAAATGATTTGAAAATATTTTTAAATACAAATTAACTCATTTTCTAATAAATATTGGCCTTGGTGAGAAGGGCCGACTTCATGCACGTTAGTATTTTTATTATAATTCTCAATAATGAACATCTCAGGATCTAAATTTTCGATCACACGGCATCTCGTATAGGCTATTTTGCTAACACCGCTGTTAAGAATCTACAATAATAATATTTTGTATTATTTTATTATAACTGTAATTATAGACAAGTAAAGCTTATTAGCAATTTCTAAGAGAATTTATAATTATAAAGTTTTCCACTTTACAATGTAAACCATAACCTATAAAATGGGGTGAAAAATTGCTACCATAAAACTGGTCGTACAGTAAGTAACAGCAAAGAGAACAGCAAATATTATTACTCAGGTACATAATAATATTTAAATATCTACTTATGTTTACTCGTTGGCAACTACGCTGATCATTGTTACCTATAATATAATATTATGTATTGCATGTAACGATATCGGAAAACTGAAATGTTTTCTCTATTTTACCCTCAAAAATAAATTATACGATACAACAGGACCACCACGCAAACGTGTTAAAAATAAATTAGTACATTATACATTAAGCTTATAAATCGTTAATATATCATGTATAAATTAATATATATTTTTTTTTAACACCTAACTACGAATTAAGGGGATTCCATACCGTGATTTTCTGTTTTTGTCTAACACAAAGCGTGACATAGGATTTTTTACGGATTCCTTGACAAACATATCAATTGATCTAATGAAGGGATGAAAATTCTGAAAACAGATTTGAATTCGTCGTCAAGTCTACTTGATAATCAACTTTCCCACAATTTTGATTTTTTGATTTTAGCTTCTCCAAAAATTGAAATACAAAAAATGTTTAAATACTCTTTTTTAATATGAAGTTTTCTGGAATTTGGGGGATAATATAAAACATGTGGGAAAGTCGATTTCAAGTAGACTTGACGACGAATTTAAATCTGTTTTCAGAATTCTTATCGCTTCAGTAGATCAATTGGAATGTTTGGCAAAAAAACACGTCTAAAATACTATGTCACGCGTGTGTTAGACAAAAGCAGAAAATCACAGTATCGAATCCTCTTAAGACGCACTTCTTATTATAATTATTTTGTCATGTATCATTGTTGCTTCAATTATACTTCTTGAGAAGTTGTTTTAATATGGCGAGAGCTTTTAATATTATATATAATAATATAATACTACATTACGATTATCAGCAGCACAAAAACTATTTAATAATATTATTGTTATGGTACCCAGCTGCTGTACAACAGGTGATTTCTAGCGGTATAAGCGTTCGCAAGACTCTCGTGGCACAAAAGAAATTCGCATAGTTTTCGTGTTATCATCGATATTGTAGGTACACCATGTGGTGTGTATTTAATTTAAAACATGGATACGTGCTACAGAAAAACATATTTACGAATAATATGAAATCTCTATAAAAACATCGGCGTCAAAATGTATTGGATTTCATGTAGTGGCGCTATACAATATAATATGATATACGCAGCTTACAAATTAGTAGGTATACTTCATAATAATATTATTAATATAATGTTCACGTGGTGACATTTAAACGTTGTATGGCTCTCACACTTCTATCACACTGATTTCTTCGATCGAACGTTTCCAAAACCACGAATATTGACATAATAATATAATGAACGTCAATATGTTATGGTACGTTTAAATAATCAGCCATTGTTGTTAAAAGTTAATATTAAATTAAACTGACTAAAACTCGTCACGTCAACGAACTGCAACACTCTAAATACGTTATTTCAGCAGGGTAAAAACTAGGTGTAACAATTATAATATTTTTGACACAAAAAGTACCTAATATTATATTATACTGATTCGTCGATCATTATAATTAGCCGTTTATAGTAACCACACTACGAACGTTCTTCTGTAAACAATTCACGTCTGTTTTTTGTAAAATACTTTTTTTGGACTATTATGATGTTAAAGTGGTCTGCAAAACTATTGACACCAACAAAATATAAATAACTGAAATAACGCACCCGGTTTATGCGTTCTACCTGTATAACAGCAACGCGGTAAAGTAGTCGACAAACGCATCTGACGCTGCTGCAGCAGTGCATTCGTGTCACCACCGAATACGAAATATAATATGACATTCCATATGTATATGTTATTTATTATAATTTTACTATAGGCACAATACACGATTTACCTCTGTAAGTATGGGCCACTGGTGGTGGTTTAGGACACACACACACACACACACACAATATAACGCGTCATTTATCGTCGATGGAAATATCCCTGCACCGAGTTTATAATAATAATATAAAATTCACGATTTCAGCCGTAACAAAACGTGGAGTAGGTGGTTTTCGTTTGAAGGGTCTGCGGACACGGAGTACCTCGCAACGAGATCGGCGGCGCTGTGCGGCTGTCAGGTGTAACGGACACGAATAGGCCACTCGGCCGAACACGGAAAACCGTGGCTCTAAAATATTTGAATGACCCACCGTGATTCCTCTGCAAATAAACACATCGAAAATTCACCCCGAACCACTCCTTTAGACGTGAGTGTGTTTGTGTGTATTCGACATCGTCGGGGGTGGAAAAAGTGCGTAACGGCGGCTGGGTGACGGATACACGTCATATTATTATTGATATTACTGTAACGAGTATATGTGTATATTTTCAGTGACCCGAGACCCAAGACCGGTGGAGGTCGGGTGACGACGACACGAATCAGCACTCACGCTGACGGGTGGACGACGTGAGTATTTAAATCATTTCGAATGTCCACCCCTGTGACCCTACGCTCTGCCAAAGCTATTCCGTTCGACCGCGGCTATCCTGCGATATTATAATAATATTATATATTGTTAAAACGAGGGTGAGAATCTATAGTATATTATACTATTATCACTACTGCATTGTATATATAACCACGTTTGAATATTAATAATGTAATGTATATAGTGTTAAGTCCTAGATTCCACGGGCTGATTACAATAAAAATAAAAATATACAGGTAGTATTGGATTGTAGCCGTTTTTTATAGGGTCAAATTATTTGAGGAAAACAGTGAATTATAAATCGCGTATACCTACACTTATTATTGGTTAATGAGAAAAAAACCAATTCGATCGGGTGATGGACGTGGGGTAGTTTGGTGTGTTCTATTTATTTGATTTTCTCCCTTGGATTTCGTAAGGATCACGCACTTCAAAACTACACATATAGTCGGACCGGCCGACACGACGTACTGTCGGACATCCGTCAAGAGCCACTTCCGACAATTGGATAATCATTCTAACGGAGTGGCGGCCAAACTCGACTGTCTGTGTCATGATTGTCTGGATGTATTGCAGCGAGCCGATGGGGAAAACTGCCTATCAAATTGAGGCAAGGGCGATATTTGGACGTTTTTCTCGGAACGCCGGATTGGAGTAAATTACATCGCCGACGAGGAAAATTATACACCGAGTAATTTTTTCGGTTCCGAGGGACTTTTGCGTCAGGATGGATCCCTCTGATGGCGATCTCTCGCTCTCGATTTTGGCGTATGCTTTTTCGAATACACGACTCGTGTTATAAACCCAGAGCTTTTGAAACCATGTCGGCTATAACTGTGATACTCTGCGCCGTGTATTATATTTATTTATACAATAACATCTGGAGGCAGTGTATATTTTACGCGTACCTACTACTATTGAAAATCACGTGCTACCGTTACACGAGTTTTATGATATGATATTTCACAGTAACGGCGAATAATATAACGATGTGTACAATAAATTATTTACGTGACACTGCGGGAGGTAATTAAAACCGCGAACGCGCGTTAATAAAATATAATAAACGCTTTTTCATTCATCCCAATTATTATTGTTTTAATTTTGCACCTAGGTGTATATATGACATACATATCGTCACGTCTAATATACGCGCACACTGGTTTTAATATTAATAATAATAATAACGTGATCAAACGGAAATATAAATATTATATCATTTCATTTCCGCCAGCTATATATAAGACCGACGACGATGGTTTGAATTATATCGTATACTGTTGTCAATAAACTTGAATCTGCCGAGTGGACACAATTCGATTTCTGTCGGTTTGTGAACGGTATGGCGATCGACTATATAATATTGTAGGTGTGTGCATACATGGATATGTATATATATATACACATTACACATTTATATAGTGTATGTGTCGGCACCGATGCGCATTGTGTTTGCGGTCGATAAAGCCGAATCACACTGTGTATTATACTATTATTATACGGTTTATATCATATAATATTATACGCGACTGATGTCGCGTGGTCGAGATAGTTGTGTAGTCATCCGCGGTCACCGGTCGCGTGGTGTTTGCCAATCGTTTCCTCCGACAGAGGTACCTGCAGGATTATACGCCTGACACGGTACGCGTCCGACGGGACCGAAAATAATTCCACAGAGTTCGTTAAAAGTTATATCGTGCCGGAATCGTGTCTGCAGAAATAATAATATCATCACGCGCGTTAAAGTAAGTACATTAAAACAGTCGTTGGGAGGGGGGGGCGGTAGGTAAAAGAGAAGAAGAGAAGGATTCTTTTATACGCCGCTAAAACAGGCGGGTCGTTGGTCGTTCCGTTTATATGACGGATTTAATGTTTGTAAACGCCGCGCGTGTATTAGATGATCTCCGAAGGAATTGGAATGATAGTCTCGCCGTGGCGGCGTTAAAGGTTTATGACTTTGGCGCCGTGGGTTGTAACTTCGAAACGCAATAATAATAATAACAATATCAACGACGACGCGGGAGAGTGCTCGGAAATTATACGTCTCGATCTATTTTTGGGCCTTTAATATTCGCATGGTATTGCGCGATCTATCTCAATTCAGCATACCTGTGTGACGCGTAAAATATATAATATATGCATACTGTAAACTCTCGTTATGTCAAATCTTAAGGAGAACAGAAAGTGGTTTGAGATCTCAATAAATTCAAGGTATCAAGTTTTATTAAAATAATTAAATATTTAAAATACTCATATAACAGTGTCCACTATACCACTTTCCCAACCAGCTGTAGTTGTTCCAAAAACTATAGTCATGTCTTTTTATTCTGCAATTGAAAGCCGACCAATTCAACTGGCTTTACAATTATGCGTAGACTCGAGACTCTCGCGGTGACTACTACTAATGGTAGTTTCGAGTAGATTTCAATGTGTAGTTCGAGGTAACGAACATTTCCACACGACAAAATTGGACATACGAAGTATATTATATTGTATGTATATGGCTGTACATTACCACGTCGTTATTACTCCAAAACGTGAAAATCACTTCAGACAACTACTCTAAACAGTTGTGAAAAGCGTCATTTAATTTCTTCACAAATGAAGACGAGCATCCATAATATTATATTATTGGTCGTGAGTGTGTCGTGTTGGCCCGGCTCGAGTATATGCCTTTTGTTTTTTATTCCCGCATAGCCTCGGCAATTTTTTTTATTCTTCAGCCACCCATATACAGACACACGCAATAAAATATTATTATATCGCGCACTCAGTTTCGTGTTATTTCCCCCCTCCCCCCCCCCCCAAATGTGTGTGTATCCCGTTTTATGTATATGAAGGGACATAGCAGCCACCGTCGACAAGAGAATACGCTCCGAGCTAGCTACTACATCGCGTGTTTTATTTTTTTTTCGAGAGGTGAAAGTGGGGAGAGAGAGAGAGAGTGAAAGAGAGAGAGAGAGAGTGAGAAAGCGAGAGTGGTGAGAGAGAGAGAGTTTTGGAAAAGATGGAGAAAAATATTTTGTATATACGCCCGCGCAAATCCTCGGCTACATTCGGGATGCCTCGCGCAGGTATATACCCGTGAAATTACAACATTTTATTATTAAATTGCCCCCGAGACCGTGGATATAATTTACGTGCATTATTAAACTGTGGGATTACGTATTCGCAAACCACCCGGAGCACTGAAATTTTCGACCAAACGGTATACATACACGAGCGACAGCTAATATAAAATACGGTCTTACGCCCGTTCGATACCGATGTAATGGGACCGCCTCCCGAATTTACATTTTTCGTCGTTCCACTTTCTAAATCATTATTTTATATTATCATATATCATATACTGAAGAATTCAGTCTCGGCGATCGCTTAAACGTTAATATTATTATAACGTCAAGTGTTTTTTAGAGTATTATATTTTTACGACTACGGTGGCGTCGGGCGGTTGTGATAATACAATCACAACCTCGGTGCACTACGACTGCTTCAGTGAAGTAGACGTCCGTGAATTGTGTACAATTTTATATTATATCAAACCTTAACGCGATTAAAATACATCGTAATAAAAAAACGTTCATGTTATTAGGGTTTGTCATTTGTCTAAACAAAAGAAAACCTACACGCATGTCCTATATTTTAAATATTATATAGTATATACGCTGTATAACTATCTGCTAAAAGGTGTTGGGTAACAAAAAGTGACGTGTCGACATTGCCATAGTTGTTTCAGAATGTATTCATGGCACATATTATAATGATGATATACGTGTATAATATATATAATATATTATGTATATATAGAGAGTGAGTCAGAGAAGCGGGAAGGAATACGGTAGTCTCCCGAGCCCCTTTAAACGTAGCCTTTATGTGATTATTATAAAATCAAAAGATATTATATTTTTTGAATTGGTTTATATCCTTTACACTGTGTTTATGGGTTTTATAATAAAAGAGAAACTGCTATCACTCATTTTTTTATTTATTCATTTTTTTTCGACATTTAAACGGAAGCTCAGTTTTGCATAATAGTTCTTTTTTTCCTAAAAACAATGCCACTGCGATAACAAAGAATCACCGAAAGCCATCCACTCCACGAAAAATACAAAAAATACAATGTTATCACGGTGTTGGGGCTTAAAATTAATTTAAAATTATCTTTTAAATTGAAATCACATTGAACTATTGATGTACCACTGAAACCTCTGCAAATATTTTTCTCTTACACTGTAGTGAATATAATATTATCATATTAACCACAGATATTACGTCAGCGATTAACACAACTCAAAGTTGAATAAATAAGTGCCAATGAAAACTAAATTACGGAGACCTCCAAATTATTCGTTTTCAAACTTTTAATTTAAAATATTACAATCTATCGTGTAACTATAATAGTACAAGCACACGACAACTACGTTGGTGACTTGAGGTTTGAACTTGTTTATTGGTAGAGTTTAGTGACGCATGCAGGAAGAGGTGCGACAGAGTGTCACCATTAAAAGTATTAATATATAGTTATTTTTACAGAACCAAAAGTAACGTATATTTTTTATAATATACGCTGCTTAGCGTATTATATAATTCTTAAAATGTGTTTATTACCTTCAGGACCTGTATATTATAATTTATCTCCAAAATAAATGTTTAAATAAATAAATACCAAATTAATTCGAATAAATCGTTCAAATATTTGATAAAACTAAAAATTGAGCAAAACAACTATACGTCATACATTAGATAATATTTATATTTCTTTATATTATTTTGTAATATTTGATTTATAATGATTATAAGCCATTAAACTTTTGCGAACCACTTTTGTACTTGCCCTTCAACGATTATTTTTAATTTTTCCACTGTGCACACTGCACATCTACACTGGAGCACACATTTTTGACCTCACAAATATTGAAAACTTATTTGTATTCTAGAATTTGATGAGAAAAATCCAATGAATTTGCTTTGGTAGATATAAATAAATAAAAAATAATTAACTGCGGAGGAGTGAAATAGTGATTCAATAAAGATGCATCTCAAAGAATGAACCAAGGAGAATGTTGGTTGAATTAAAATTTTAAAAGAGAATAATACATTATTTTAAAGTTATGTGTACATTTATATTTATATATTTATATAATATTATACAAACACGATTATAAATATTTAAGATGGTGCAACTGCCGGTAATAAAATTATGTTTGCCCCTAAAGCCTAAACCAATCCTGCGCATGCCCTCGTTCGATTTAAATTATTTATACAAGCCGCCGTGTTCGTTATATCGTATATGTACCATTGCGTTTTAGTCGCCGGCTCCGGGAATGACAAATATAAAAAAGACTAATTGAATAGTGACATCGAAAAAAAAATCCCAAGTACACGTGGTTGTTAAATAATGACAATGACAATACACATAGCTATTTTAATTAATAAGCAATTTGTTTCAGAACCTACCCGGTTTATTGTATGTATATAATAAACCCGATGTCCATGTAGTGATAATAATACGATTCAAAGCTACCTATGCATATTCACCGTTGCGTTGGGGTACACATCCGTTCAAAAAAATAATCATCAAAAGTGGATTTTTATAATGGTATTGAACGAAGTAGTCTTTAATTATCATAAAGACCGGTCGTTATATAGGTCTATTTTGTGTATTGTCAGCACAATAAGCTATTTCGAGTTACCGACATGTGTGTGTAAGTATATAGTAAGTATATATCCTCTTGCGCTCGGATTCTGCACTGTCGGCAATTTCTCACCCGCACACCCACTCGACTACGTATCCACGATGTTTTCCTTATATTAATTAGTGAAACAGAAGATAAACATAGACGCGCGCGTCCAACATGTAAATGCGTACCACTATGAAAATCATCATATATTATAAATGTACATATGTACAATATGACGTACAAGAATACGTTGTTTTATTTTGTATTCCGTGCTCGTACGATACGATATGTTATATTATATAATATCATTATTAATACATGAAAATCAATTTTCTCTTACTCCAAGCGTCAGATTTATAGGGAAATGTTGACGCGCAAAGAGGGCCCGTGGAGAACTTTTGCCGCAAATGATTTATTATGCGTTTGAGAACGCAAAAATAACAAAACCTCATATTTAACTCGTATTTCACGGGTCAAAATTATATCTGCCACTGTGGTGTGCAGTATATGAAAGATAAAAGGCCAAAATATGATCATAATTAGTAGTAACATTTTCCAGCAGAACTGCTGCTACTGTACTGTACTGTAGGTGGAAGCGTTAGACTATAAACTATACAGTGTAACGTCTTCGGGACCGACCGTGTATTGTTGTCGTCTTTTTTTTGGACGAGGAGAAAAAGCGAAATGCATTATTATTTAATAAGAATTGTTGTGCGTATTATATGCGAGGTGTATTGAGCAGTTAGAGCAATTCAATTGCTAGTGAAAGACGAGATCTGAATATAACACACAACGACGGCGATAATATTAACTCGCATTCAAGCAAGACGTTTTACAAAATGGGTTTCGTTTTTATTTTATTACTCGACCGAAGGGATATCATTGAAACGCTATTAAAGCCTATACACAATAATAAGCCCATCATAGTACAAATTGTTTTATATTTATTTTTTCTTCGCAGAGCTTAAGATGAGAATTGTTTGTATTGTGCTTATACATATATACATATATTATAATATAGGTATACTTAAACATGTTTAATACTCGCGCGTTGCGTAGTTACTGAACATTATAGTCGCAATAAAAAATAATTTCAAAAACATCTGTTTGTAAAAAGTTTTAATGAGAAAGATAATATATATCCTTATCTATATAGCTCTTAAGTGTATTCGAGTACTAAATAATTTATTATACTTAATGGTATATGAACTATGATAAAAATAACTCGTTTAACTGTTTAAGCACACTACGTAAAAAAAACTATTTAAAACCTTTTCAAGCAACTTTGAAACTAAAATTGGCCAATTCAATAGGATACGGTTCAATGTTCATAAATTTAGTGAATTTAATTTTAGGGATTTGTCATGGCCAATAAAAAGGTTTCCATTTAATAGGACCAATGACTAAGGAACGGGTTATAGAATTAAATAAAAAAAACAAAAAATTTACAAACTGACCAATCGGTGCTTTAGAAAATAATCTTCAATGGACGCAATATCGTATTTTACTAAACTACTATAAAGGTTAATCGATCATAACGCAATAATATTACAATACCATTATATAATAATATAATATAATATAATATGGACTAGAGGTCGATTTTTATTGCTCAGTGGTGGAGTGCATTTTATTTATTGTTTTTTCTGTCGAGTAGAAAATCTAACGAAGCACATAAATAGTATATAGCGACGTTGTAATGTGTGCCGATATGGGATGTAAAAAATAAAATAATAACAATAAAATACGACTGTATATAGTGTACACTTTCGTACCGATAAAGCCGTACGTATTCTTCTTACTGTATTATTGTTTGAAAAGAAAAAAACACTAGAGAGAGTCAGATATTCCAAAAAATTATATTATTATTATTATGCCTCTCGGGCGGGCGCATAATCTCGTGTATAATAAAATATCATATAAAACAGAACGCACAAAGGACATGATATTCAACTTCGTCATCGTCGTCGTCGTCGTCGTCGTCTGCAGGAGAAAAACGCCTTTGGTCCTCATAACGAAATAGGTCGTCGTCGTCGGCGATGCTCGTGTAACGCGTACATAATATTTATTATAATTTTGATGAAAACTTCCACTCAAAATATTTATTATATGCGCAGAGGCATACACGGCGCGCATTTCCCGGAGGCTAAACGAGAAGTACTGTACAGTATGTAAGGTAAAGAGTAATGTGTGCGTGTCTGTGTGTGTGTGTGTGTGTGTGTATGTGTATGGTTTACGCTGGAAAAACCCATTAAGTCACACGAGAGCGAATATATGACGTTTTATACACCTACTGTGCGTAGGTAGGTAGGTACCTCACCTCACGTCACACTTCAAATGAGTTCATGCTAAACACGCGTGTACACAACCGATTCCCTATGCGCTCTATGACCTACGCCCCCTCCCCCTGTAGTCACGACAAAGGCACATTTCGCAGCGCAAAGTAGCCTTTATATAATATTTTTTTTTTTATGAAGAACTACAGCTAATTACACAATCATCGACATTATATTATACGAAATTATATTAGGTATATATACATTATAATTCAGTCAAGACTGCGCAAATATTATACAGTAGTTATATTGTAATTAAACTACGTACATGAAAATATACACCTACCGTTCAATGTACATAATTTTAAGTGTACCAGAATACGGTTATATTATAATATTATACAGGCGCATATTATTATATACTTGTTAATTATTCAAGTTTATAAAAACTATTTTTATTTTCGAGATATACAAATTGACAATAATTATTCGTATATTATAGTACATTACAGCCTTTAAAATACAACTACAACATAATTCTCTTTATAAACACGCCTTTTCATTTTCTCGGAAGGTAGTATATTTTGGTGCAAGGTACATTCCACCCCGTTTAAATAATTTTTTTGTCAAATAAGCATGACCGTTTTGTGTACACGCTGCGCAATATTGTGTAGTTAGTAGCTAGTAGTAGGTACTCTGCGATTTCGCTGAAAGTGAAATAATCGGAGCGAAGGAAAAGAATATAATATACTGCGGCGTATATTTCGAAGCTGTATTCTAGTCGACAAACCCCGGTTGACGTGGTGGCGGTAAGAGGAGGGTTAGAGAAGAGTATAATAAAATATCCATGAGCCACCGAGTGGGGAAAAAACAACGATATCGTTACAGAATAAAATCATAATATTATTATACACAACGAGCGATGTGAAATCATTAATGAATATTCGGAAAATAAAAAAAACCTTTCAAAGAGACCTTTGAACTATATACGTTTATGTCACATGTATAATATTGCTTCTATAATTGCTTGAAGAATAAATTTTAAAAAATGTCTGACCTCCTATCAAACGTATCAATTTTTTTAAAACTACGGTTAAATTTCAGATATACGCAACCAATGTATATTATAATAACATTATAAATAATTGTAATTGAAATATAAAATGTGACGTAGAATAATGGTTAGGTATGTATAACAATATTATAATACCACGTGGTATTCGAGTTCGAATGCATAAAGAAAATATTATGCATTTTTGATTCGAACCCGTCAGAGATCGTATATCATATAATATGGTATATAAATAAAGTATTTTTATTAAATAAATAAATAAATATTTCATGATAATTTTATCTAATAACAAAAATCTGAGACAGATGAAAAGAGCGATGGCCGTGTACGTAAAAATAATATATAATATTATAGGTAGGTAGGTATAGGTAGGTACTAACATAATAAAATATTACGCGTTCAACACTGAGGTAACTTAATGATTTATCGTCACAGTAAATTGATAATAATAACACGACGCGTACTTAGATATTGTTATTGGCATCAAATATTTGAGCGATAAAATATTAATTATCACTTGCATGTAAAAGGCGTGCGACAGCCCGTAAAATCGTTTTTGAACGTAATGAGTTTTTGTCCTTTACCGTGCCTACAGCTTTTACAACTGCCGCTAAACACTAGAGGCGTATTTGCGGAGAGGTGCTCTGCCAGGTTTCATTCCCTTTGTAAACCTCCCCAACAGAAATCTTAAAACTTATTAACACAATATGACGTTAATATTATACAGTATAATATATACTGTTCCAAATAAGAATCCACCAGGCAGGCACGGGAAAACCCAGTTTTGCTACGTAAATCTGGTGTTTTCTTATTTGGAACAGGGTATAATAATTATAATGGGTGCATACTTTTTTTTGAAAATTGGCATTTAATATTAATAATATAATAAATATTTAAATTATTATAATACCATCTATGTTTTCATTTGAGTTTCGTGATAATATAGATTATAATATTAAGTTGGTCGTATATTATATATATTATAATATTAAACATATGATGCTATAAAAAAATGTATTACAATAATTAAACGATTTATTAATACCTACTAAGACCCGCGTGGAATTACCGTCGCTGGAAAATTATTCCTCCACCGATTAAATATTGCTAATTACGCTGATATATACAATACTGTACACTAAACAATATAACTATCTAATACCTATATTCTACCTACGACGGACGAAGCGTTTCAAACTTTGACAGTAAACTGTAGACTACTATTATGTACGGTAACTATTACAATAATAATAATAATATTGCAGTAGTAGTGAACACTTTGTAATTCCGACGATTTAAACTGAATAATACTACCCATATATACAGTTATATAGTTATATTATACGTTGCACCGTCAGAGCATTAGTGAAGTGGAACTTAAAATCATATCTAACAGCGTTTTGAGATAATCGCTCTTAAAGATGTTGTACAATAAATTATTTAAATTTTAATGCAATAATTGCATTGTTAAAATATACGACCATGAGTGGTAAATCAAAAATTATTTTTAATCCAATCTCACGGTTTGGATTATCTAGATTTCATATAATTATATAATATACAATATATGAAAAGAAATATATCAGTGCATTGTCAAGATATTTTGACAATTGCCGAGGTAGGTTACCAGTCACTACGTTGATGTTCTGATATGGCATGATATTATAATTACCAGTGGCGTAAAAAGTGGTGGCGAGGGCAAAGGATCCATGGCCGTAGTTTAAATTTCTTACTGGCTTCTTTAACGGTTTACTGGTACGTCTGTGATAATTTGGTGTGTAATTAATATAATGATGCTGTGTTAATCACGCGTGGAGTCACAGATCTGACATGTAATTTGTGTGCATTGTGTGCGCAGACTGTGTACGGATAGACTATAATAGACTGGAGTAATATAGGTGGTTTATGTAACGAATGGCGATAGAAATTGTTTAAATTGCATATTAAGTTTTATATCACCCCCCCCCCCCCCACACTACCAATTTAGAAATCCCGGCTACGCCATTGATAATTTACGCCGCGGGAAAACCGTTGGACGAAAACCATAAGTTGTGCTGAAAAACGTACCTATCGTGTTTCGAAAAAATAAATCGATACCGTTGTATTACTATTACTATTGTTGTTGTTACGATATTTTGTTTTCGTGAAATACCTCGACGGGCGCAGTGGTTGTACATGCGCTCGAGCCATGTTCGTCGACGTCGCAGACACGCATTAGGTACGCGTTATGATTACATAACAGAATGTGGTGATGGAAACGTGATGCCATCCTCGCGACTTTTGTTATCCATTTATCTTTATACCTGTGTATACACACACGGGCTCTCCGAACGAACGCTGTTTTATTTATTTCACGAAGAAATTGTTGTTCTTCTGATTATTATTGTACGGCTCGCATCGTATATCGTGTGTGTGTGTATGTGTGTATATGTTTGTATCGGATATGATACGCGTGTAGGGTGCGCGTAATACGTAACCATTAAAAACGTGAATAAGCTATTCGACGGAGAAAATCTCATTTATTTCCCGACAGCGGGGGGAGGGGTGCACACATCTGCAGCCACCACTGAATTTTCTACCTCCCCACACGCGCGCACGCGATGAGGTGTCAAGTTTAATGAAGCGAGATTGTCGTCGTAGTCGTCGCAAAAGACATATACGAGTGCTGCAGCAGTGGTGGCGGCGAAAGGAAGTACGAAAAAAACGAAAAATACGAGAAAAATTCGAGGGCCCTCAAACGCCGCACGTGAGACACATTTTCCCGCTATAATAGTAGCGTGTGTGTGCCTGTGCATTTTACACTTTTTTATTCGGACGGTCGCATTATTAAAACGCGTCTCCGCCCCTGTGGCGTGAGCTACTTCCGGTGACGTTTTGTCGACTCTTATACCCATACAATATCATCTACTATGTGATATCGCCGCCGCTATTATAATAACAATATATAATATATACCATACACGACTTACGCACCTACGCAACTACTTGAGAAGAATAAAAATACTATAATATTCTTATATTATATGTAATCGTAATGTATATATATATATGTATATTACGTTCACAGCTATTTTGTTATTATTTGTATAATTACTCCATGCTATATAGTACCTTTTATATAATAAGATAATAATATATCTATATATGGATAATTATTATTCATTATTCGTTTTAGTTATGTACGAACATTAATAAGCAATGCATCGTATAGCGAAACTAAAACACCGCAAAAACCTGGCTAGACAGAAACGATCTTTAGTCTACATCATAGTATATCAATACAGTACAATATAATATTATTATAATCATATTATTTACATAAAATTTTGAATAAATAACAAAACATAATATACAATTAACGTCCACTAATTATACAAATAAAAGGCACCGTTTTTGATATTTTTTGTAATATTGTTTTATCGCCTAATGTGTAGTATTAAAAATATTAGTTTTAAGGGGTGACTAAACAAAACATAAACCCCAATTATTTCCAGAATAATCGTTTTATCAGAATTATCCAACTTGTCCTTCATAAAAAATTCTCAAATCTGTTTTTAATTATTGTTAAGATCGATGATTTATATTTTAAGTTTTAAATTCTTATTTTCCCAAGTTATCGTAATTTTTTTACATCTTTAAGTTGTTTAAAGTAAGAGAAAATTTAATAAAATCTTAAGAAACTTGGCCAATGATTCATATCTACTATAATACACCAACGTAAGTGCTTTAAAACTTTAATGAAGAAAGAGAGTCGCTTAAAAAGTGATTAATTTAAATAAAAAATATAATCGAATTTTTAACGTTATACTATAGTTATAATTTGAGTGTGTAAGTATATAATACAATACTTGACAAAATGTTCTTTTATTGTGGTGGAAAATTGTATTGATTAAAGTAACGATTTATTATATGTCTCGTTAAACATATACATACAATTATAGGCACATATTTAATATTATCTTTAAGCGTTTATTCGAATATTTTTCTATTTTAAATAATATACGGTATGACTATTATAATTTATAATTTATTATGTTTTATTAAATATTTACCAGTAAATTTAACGTACCATAAACAATTATAATGTATAATAATTAATAATTAATATCGCAAAGTGCTTCAGTCGACGTCTGACGGGAAATCGCAGCGATTGTCACGGAGCAAGAATCGGACTTTTATCCCTTTTTAAATACCAGCACAAAGAAAATGAGGAAATAACCGAGGCGGAAAGAACTAACAGCAGCAAAAAGGTATGTCGCAAATTCATAACACAGCACACCGGTGGTGATGGAGCGTTGGTCGACTGCAAAGATGATTACCGACAGTTATTATTCGGTCCGGTTTTTTTTTTATTGTTTATTTATTTGGTAGCAGAAACGTTTTTATGATGTATTTTTAATTTCCCTTTTCACCGGGGGACCTTGTTGTTTTCTGCAACCACGGGCGGCCATCGTTACATCGTTTCGTCTAAACGACGCGTTAACCTATACAATAATGCTGCGTACATACTACATACACTACACAACATATACACCCTACGCACACCACTAACACACTAGTCTTGCACGATTAACAGACACATTTTTTAGCTGAAAAACAATGGAGCGAAATAATTTATAGCTGCACACCGGAACGAGAACGGCGACGCGTCCGGCGGTCAAAGACGACAGAGGCGTCGCGTGGATGGCCGAGAGGCAATAATATATCCTCGGAAACGTCACATGCATTATGCACTAGTCTTTGGGCCAAACGAAAATTTCTCTGGACTTTCGAGAGCGCATTAAACTGCTCGAGGACCTCCCCCACCGTTACCACGGTCACTACACCTTCGTTTCACCGCAACACTCATCACCGGTAAACACACACATACACGCTCCAGTACCTACAGCGCTTAGGCGGATTGAATCCTCGGGCCGCACCACCACACCACGACCCCCCTCTCACCCTTGCATTCGATCATCTCACCGTCCGCGGTAAAGGCATGTCCTTCACCGTGACCGGCTGTCACCGCTCACGTATCCTTTAATCTCGAAAAGTATAATGCACGCATACGACCGCACTATAAGGATTATCCGCGGCGGTATCGACACGACCTTTTGACCTCGTTAAATGAGAAAAACGCTTGTGTCAACTGTGATAGGCGTATGTATGTATGTATGTATGTATGTATGTATGTATGTATGAAGCGAGATACTACAGGTATGTTATAGGTCACTTAGATGTGTGCAGGATATTATTATATCACTATTATACATCGTATTTATTATTATAATGGTGTGATACTGCACCGAAAGCAGTTTCGCGGAGTCACGAGTTATCCGAAAACGTCTAAAAAAAAGCATCGGGAATAAAAAAAAAAGATATAAAATAATATGTATAGAGAACGTAGGTACACCTATTATGGGTACACGTGTTTCGCAACTGTCGAGAATTTTTAACAATATAATAAGGATCACTACCAAACAACACGTAGTTTTACCCACAAACTCACATATAGGCACCTAAAATAATAGGTACATAATGAGCGTTGAAATTGTTTTGTTTTGTTGGCCCGTCGTCCGTACATCCCTTATAGATCGAGTTATTCATAACAGTTTTCTTATTATTATGTTTGCTGAATTTCATTTTTTCTCTACTACTGCTTCTATTAATACCTACTATTGCGAAAAATACATATACCTCTACATAGTCTGACCGAAGAAAATTACTGACGTTAAATTGTTATGACTCATAAGTCGATACGACGTACAAGCGTGTTACATTAGAAATATTAATAAAAACTTTACCAATACTTTTATTCTGCAGATATAAATATAAGGACGTCTTTAATATACATATATGATGTTGTTAAATCTTTTTCCAAATATGACTTTTATCGAGGTTAGGAAACTTGATTAATCTTTGATAGGTACATTTTAAGTAATATTAATTCGGAACTTTGTAAATATATATTTTTATCTCAAGACTTAAACATATTATTTTTTTAGAATTTTCACCATTATAAACTTTAATGAAGTGACAGTTGACAGTTGAATACTGTAAGTTCCAAGTTTGAGTAAAACGTTTTGTTATATTTCACGTTGAATATAATATTTGAACATAATATAACTATTAAAAAATTAGGAAAAAAATCAAAAACTAATAAATTGCCCATTCAGAAAATGAAAAATAATGACCGTCACCACACAGGAAAATGGTTTGTGATAAGCTCAAGTTTAGGTCAACATATGCCGCCGGCCTCCGTTTGTTTTATCAACACGGGTTGTCCTACGAAAATTTATGAAACTACCTAAACAACATTTTATAATTGCATTTGGAACCTCGTCCGTCCAAACATCCTTTGGTTTTACAGGGGTTATGCTCGTACCGACGAAATTCCCCACATAACGGGGTGTTTATTTAATTTTGTGGTAGACTTAATTTGGTTTTGAAAACTAACACAAGTGAAGTCGACGAACACTGTGCATGCTGTATACGGCAAAAGAGCTGGTGCACGTTTTAAGTGCCATAAAACCTGTGGTAGTATTTCGTTATTAAAATGTCGTAATGGAATAGTTGGAAATTAGCAAACTAAATGTGTCGCTATAAACTGAATTTAACAAGCATTAGAAACAAATGGTAATGTACGTTTTGTTTAATTGACCGGCGCGTTGTGTGCACACTCATTTGGACTATGGATTGAACTACACGTTAATGGTTGGCTAAAACCCCGAGAGAAGGCCGAATAATAGTTCCACATCTGTAGGCTCAAAATAAGTATAAATCCGTTTAATTTGCAATACGATAAACAGAAATAAAAAAAAACCTGTGAATTATGTATACAATTAAATTACCGGCATTGGTGATAAAAATCAATTGAAATGTATACGATATAATAAAAAATATGTTGACGCGACCGTTTCGATTTTTTAGGTTCCTCTTATCACCACGCAAAAAAAATCACAGACTATAAAATTACATTACATCGACACACACACACATACCTCGGGATGTTACAAGCCACGCTTATTGAGTACGAGTTGAATACATCATTATGTTGAATTGGCTGGAGCAATATTATACAATTTTCCTATATTTCGTGTCTACAGTGTGTGGGTTTGTGTGTGTGACGAAGGGATGAGGAGATGATGAAGAGAGGAAGGTTGGACAATAGAACTGGAGTTTGTCCGAAGATGTCTGTCAGATGAAGACTCACAACGACCATAACGTTTTAATGCACAAACCGTGTCCCAAGTCTAATGGACTCTGGCCGACGCCGTCGTCACGACCGCTCTGGGACACTTCGTAATTAGCCACGGTAACGTGTGTATGTGCTTTCGTGTGTTTCGAATTATTGACATTGTGATATTTTATACAAGTGTGGCGGTGTATTCATGTCTAGTTGCGTCATTAAATATATAATATTTATTATACGCATTAATAATGTGACGTGATGGAGGCAAAAGGCGCGTGTATAATAAATATTATATATTATACATGTATTTACTGAAGGAAAAAATGGTAATAAATTTTTATTTTTCAATGAAAATCAAATCATCGAGGTGCAGCAAATAACTAGATTTTTAAACATGAGATAATACTGTAATTTTATAAGACTTGGATAATCCAGTTTTCTACTGCTTGAAAAAAAAGACAATAATCAAATAATATCCGTCAACTTTTCACGTTAAAGTTTTAATTACAATTATTAGATTTTCTCAATATTTAATTTTCAAACCACTTTTTCATAATATGCTCAGCTCTTCAACAATTAACTTGAAAAATGTTAAAATTAAGTTACCATTAAAATGTAGCGATTTATTATAATTTATACATTATGAATCTAATTTAAGGATTTAATTTTGTCATTAATAAAAATTCAAGTACATTTTATAAAAGTATATTAATATTACAGTCATTCCTTTGTAGAATTTCATGACGGTAGTATTATTTAAATATTGTGTATATACTTAAGAGCTGGATTTTGATATAAATATTAAACTATTGTGACATAGTTTTATTTACAAGTGTAATATAGGTGAACGAAATGTGTACTCCTCGTAGATATGAATATTTCAATTGGCAGTAATTATACATGACAAAAGAACTGAAACGTTGAAATGGTAAACGACGGCCTACTAAATAAAACTAAAACTTTATAAACCAGTATATTATACTTAATGGTTAGGTTAGTTACTATATACAAGGTAATTGAATTAAAAAAAATTGAAAACCACAGTGAAGTGCTTTTACCATTGTATTCGGTTCCCGAAACAACCCTTAAGCAATTAAGCATATTATATTTAAAGGTAATTTATATAAAACTGCACATATGACACGTCATATGCGCGTCATACATGGTCTATGTAGGAGCGCCAGCGGCCAAGTGGTGTTTGCTGATGCAGACATGCAGCCACTTTGATGGCATGACACAACAATTTGAACAATATACCCAATTTACTTTTATTAATTTTTTATTGTGCTGATTCTCGTGATATGGTCAATATTTTAATAAATGTCTTAAATATTAAACGAAATAGAATTATTGTGTACGCGAAATAAATTAAATTAAAAGAAAACATTTTATTACGAAACTATATAGATTATAGAAATCAATTTATACTAGACATACCCATATGAGCCATAAATTTCATATTTGTATACCATGATAACAAAATAAGAGTTTGTATCTTAATTTTTTACCATTAAAAATATATTATATACTTTTAAGTATATTAATGATTACTGTTTAATCGAATTCTAGTTAGTTTATAATTTAAAATAATATTTCATGTACTTCTTTTATATCACTTTTTGAACACACACTACTCGATATACTATTAATAAAATCTTTGTAAGTAATCTGTATAATATTATATACTATAAATTTAAAAAATAATAATTATTCTATTATTTTAAGCTGTGTAGACATCTGAAATAATGAATTGTTTCTATAGCTTATAAGCAGTATAATAAATTTTACATATTTTTAAATCTTTTTCTATGCATTTCTGGAATCAGTCCATAATAATTTTCTTTAACTTATAGCTTCTACATTTTTTTTTCATTTTACCACTTGAACTTTGATTTAGCAATAAAAATGAAGTAAACCGGCTTACACTAAGACAATGAAATAGTATTTAATATAATAGTTTTGAAATATATTTAAAGTTACATTTTCATTAAATTATAGAAGGTTTTAAATGGCATTGGGGATACCTCTATATATTTAATGCAAAATTGTATTATTTTACTTAGACTTTACTCTTTAGACTTAAGTTTTATAACAAGAAAACGTTGACGGTAAATATTAAATGTTATTGCAGGTTTTGATTACTTTTCAATATAATTGATTAATTTTGAATAAAATAATATATTTATATACAAGGGTACAAACTGATAAGGTTTAAACATTTTATTTTATAACAAAACTAAATAGTATAAAAATGTCATATATTTTATAGTATAGGTATTTATTGTAGTTTTAAATTATCTATGTAACAATAACTAAGTCATCGACATTACATTACTATTTTTCCCGTTATTATTACATAAACTGAAATTTAATTTATTCGTTTATTAGGTTCTTGGTTTCTATATACACTTAATATTAGTCATTGAAGACTTGAAAAACAATATTTTTAAAAGAAATAGAGCGTTAAGATTTTTATTTTTTATGTATTTTTTTCTTGAAAATGCAATATAGGAAGGTTATATTGAGAGGTTATCGTACAATACATGCGTGAATCGTCAGACTTAGTCGTTTTTATTACCGTGTTTTGTAGCTGTCGCAGCGCACGTGGCATTTGGGACAACGATAAGGCTCTTCGAGAAAAAAAGTTTTCGAGATGTTATAATACGCGTAAGAAAAATACGAATGAATACGACGAGAAAACACCTTTGCCATTAATGTGTGCTTTATCTTTCCAAAGGATTTCACGTGAAAACACATGCATGAAATCGTGGTACCATCGAAATATCGACATTCTATATGGGCGTCGACGTGAACGGAGACAGCAGCTGAAATAGAGAAAGAGAGAGAGAGAGATAAAACGAGAAAGAGAAATACGTGTATACCTAGAACTTGGACAGGTGCGCGTATACCACCTATATATCACGTATATACTTATATATTATTATACTGCAGATATTCACATTCGGTGTATATGGAACGATACGAATCGTAGATATATTGTCTTTAAGGTTTTTCGGTCCAGTCGTTTTCTTTTTTCATTTGAACGTTTAAATATGAAAATACGAATAATCAATTTACCACAATGCGTGAGGTTTAAATAATAATAATTTTAGATTATTGTACGTAATTATGCAATTTGTCTCTTTGCGCCGTCTATAAAACTGCATCGCACACGCACGTCTCGTTCGATAGGTGGCCGAGGCTTTTTGAAAATCTGTAATTTTTTTTAGCCTAAAAGCGTACGAATGTGATTAGGCATATTAATAACTATTGGACGAATTTCGGGAAAATTAATTAATTTGCCGGGGTGAACCGATATGTTATACCATATAACTGTCCGCGTGCGGTGGTCGTCCTTGGTTTTTCTCCACGCAGGTGCCTCCCAGACACCAATCACCTATAATATTATACGCGGCGCGAGACTCTGACACTTGACAGTAGTAAATTATAATGCCGTGTTCGACAACGCTCTGTAGACGAGAGGGAAAGAGAGACCGAGGTGAACTTATATCCATTATCTACCCCCGTCGCGTGCATAATATATGTGTATAGAATATATAGGTACTATATAGTCATGTGCGTACAAGTTGTATTGCGGTGGGGCGGTACGGGGATTTACGACGACGGTCGCCTCAAACCCGTATGACCCTTCATAAGTCGTCATCGCCGCGTATAACAGACTATTCGTCCACAAATATTATACTGCTACACCCATATAATATACTGGGTGGTCCATTTAACTCAAGGCACTCGTTATTCACAACCTTACATAAATAAGGAAAAGTGTAATCTAATAAATTGTCATCTAACATAAAAATATACCTGGTATCTAGATGAACACAATTAAATTACTCTCTATATTAATATCGCATTTTAATCATGTTATAGAATAATACTATATCTATACACTAAACTAAAATATTTTTATTACACTGTAATTAAAACAAATATTGTGTTTTTACATTAATTTTATTCTTTATGGCTGACAACTACTGCAAACCAAAATTATATAAAAGATAAAAGATAAATATTGCGTTTTTTTATTGTATGGTGTTGTACAAATACTACATTTTTAAATTAATTAATAATAACTTGTAAGCATAGGTATACCAAAAGGTATGGCTGGTACAAATAGCCGATCTTAAAAGCGGCTGCTGTTAGAGACGACGTGCGACGCAGCATCGTTTGAAATCGACGTCCAGTACCGAATCACATGTTGGACGCCATCCCATATTATTTATTATTGTTAATACCATGAAGAGTAAAACTAGTTTTCAGCTCTCCCGACCTTACGTCAGAGCAGTCCAATAAAATATACGTTTCAAAAGTCAAAGCAAATAATGTTCAGTTATATGGCATATAATTTATAGACAAAAAATAACAAAAACAAATTGCTATGACTAAAATAATATTGTTTATCAAATCAACGACAACAACCTTCAGTGCTTATTAAATTTATGCCAAAGTTTAAGATTGCACACTTTGATCTGATTAGGAAGAAAAACATTTTTTCAGTAGTGAAATATTAGTAGAGAGAGAAAAAGTGAGTGAGAGTGAACTGCTGCACCCGTGAGCATGCCCTTCATATGACTTCATGAAATAAAATTTATGAAATGAACAAAATTGTATAGAAATGTGAACATTTAGTTTCATATCTATGTACCCTTACTTGTAACCTTACTTTCAACCAACTCAACCAAATGTGAAATTGCTTTTCGATATTTTTCTGCTAGTATTAAGTGTTATTTTCATTTAAAAAAAATTCCGTGATTAATAGTACAAATTTCTGAATATATATAATATAATAATATAATACAATATATATATCATACTAGATCAAAACATATCTTATTCCCTGGTAATGTCATTAAAATAAATGGTGTATGGTATAGTAGGACTTCAAAATACCTTGAAGTCAATATTAAATTATGTTCAGCCTGTTTGCTTCAAAGGCACCGTTGTTTAATTAAATAATCGTATTGTTCTGTAAAGGACACCGACTCGGGCCACCTCTTCTATCACATGTCATTGCTCTCACTGCCGAACTGCAGCTGCAGTATAGTAAATAATTTATTATTTTACGGTATCTTGTCCCCGATTTTTCACCGACCAAAATAATATCATTATCATGGTAATCGTGTTGTAAATATTTAGTCATTAAAAAAACGGCCATTATCTAGTTCCAAAAACAACGGAAACATTAATAGCACTTTTCGCGATGAAACATTGCGCGACAAATCAAACACGCACCCTTTCCTCTATGTTCACTAACTGTATGCCATTTATTTGCCGTCGATATTTTTCATTTCCTGAATCAAACGCGCTTACGCGCCAGATTGATCGGTTGTATTGTCTAGCGTTAGGGGAGATTTTATATTTATTCATTTGGGTTTTTTTTAAGCATAAAATACACATAATATAAATTATGATATATTATATTATATACGGCTGTATCTTTAGTGTTTTTTTTTTTTTTTTTTTAATTTATCGAATTTTGTTGTTTATTGTGTCGTTCTCTGGAGAAATCCCATACTTTATTATCTTCACGAAAAAACCGATAATAATATGAAGACTTACAAATAAAATAGCTCCACGTATATTTCATTTAAATAAATGTACATCATCATACGATATGAACGCATATTATATTATGCACTTTAAACGGCTTCGATAATAATAATATTATATAAAGTAGTGTGTACCATTAAAATCATGTACATATATTGTTTCAAATACCAGTGTACATTTTTTAAATCAAAATAAATTGTATACTAGAAAATATGACAACAATACAATCGTCACCATAATTTATAGTTATCGCCATGCACACTATAATAATGTACTTAAATGAATTAATATCAACAGATTAGAATATGTTGTATGAACAAAAAAAAATTAATATACACTAAAAACGAAATTATTCGCAAAAATATAATATAACTAAAGTGTTACAAATAGATACTTCATTGTATATATTGTATATAGGTACAATATATTTTACGACATGGTCATAGTGTTGAAACGTTGAAATTATTAGTATTTCGATATTTTTTTAAGTTTTTATTTCGTACATAGATCGATGTGAACTTAAACACAATTGTTTAAAATTAAACTACTGATGTATACATATTATATTTGACCACTCCACCTAATTCACGAGTCCCACTTGTGCCAAATGGACATAACATATCGAAAACCCTATCTATATTAGCCTCTCCAAACAAATATTCCTTTTAATTTAATGATACACATATAACATTAATACAATTGTTTTTTTAATAAAAAAATATAATTAAATGTCAATACAGATGTGATTTCTCAGAAAGTTTAAACTAAATTTTATGCATAACAAATTATACATTATACTTACATGTCACAAATATAAATAATATTATAAATAAAAAGGTGGATAAGTGGATATCGCTCTGCTGTACAGTAGGTTACAAGTGGGTCCCTGTAATGGATGGTGTTAAATTTGAATTCAATGATATAATATCATTGTATAAGAAAAACGATTCTGAGCGAAAACGGTCAGTCAGCCTATGATATTACCAAGTATATTTGATGATATTATTGTGAACAAAGTAATTTATATATAACCTATTTACGTGGAGCCTTGTTTCAAATTTTTAATCCTTAGCCATAAAAGTGAAACATTTTATACATTTTTAACTACAAAATAATTAATAAATTATAAATTTGATAAATGTTTTCAAAATTTGAACTTTAAATGCTTATAAAAAAAAATTGTGCCTATGTATTTTTAATATTTTTCAACTGCTATTAGAACGGATATATCAGGAGCCTTATATTAAATTTTCATGCTTTTTTACCCAACAAAAAAATTTTTATTGATATTTATAGAAAAAAAAACTAAAAAAATTGAAAACTGACAATGTCCGTAAACAGCTCAAAAAGAGTCAAAATATTTTCAAAATCTTATGGTGTACAGAAAATGCTAATATAAACATTCAGTCAAAATTTCATGTCAGTAACGGTCATTTGTTTTAGAGTTACACCAAAAACCAAAATCGATTTTCTCGAAAACAGATTTTGCGTAAAAATTCCCGTTTTTCCTTAATTTTTCTTTTGTTTTTACGTCGCTTTTGAAAACTACTGGGAAATTTTTACTTTTGACCCCCCCAAAATACCAACTAGATTCACTTTCTTATCAGAAAAGTTACTGTTGAAGAAAATCCAAGCATTTTTACTGTCCTAAAAGGTGATGACAGACACAAAAATAAAAAAATAAAAAAAATAAAAAAAAAAACACACATCATTGTAAAATCAATACATTCATCGCTTCGCTCAGAATCTAGAAATGCCTATGGCATTAACAAAATGTCCAACAATTAAAACGAGTTAATTAAAAGATACATTAATAATTTTTATTTTTCTTACCTAGAACAGGGTATTTATATTTACGTAAAAATATATTTGAGTATTGGTTCTCGGTGGTAAAATCATTAAAATATAGAGTTTTAAAAGTATTTACGATAATATTAAGTTAAAATATTTAAAATAAAATTATCTGTATTTTGCCTTTAAATAGTTTGAATTCTTGTGTGACTGCGCTGGTGTTACAAGAGCAATAGTTAGAAAATAGTTGTGAATGTTTAAACAGTATTCAGTATTTTGATTTATAGGGTGATATGTTCAAAGTTTGATTTCCACCTTTATACCTCTATACTTTGTGAAAGGGATATTTTCTGATAGTTCAGCGTAACACAACTTTGGTTATGTGTAATAACCGTATTGTATCATAATTCATAAAATAAGCGTATATACTTATTGTACACTGTCCACCAGAAAATATTTAATTATAAAATAAATATTGTTGGTACATAATATATGGACTTACAAGGAAATACTGACTAGGTGCTAATAAAGTTTGAAATTGTAAGTGGTGATTTATGTGCAAATAATATTAACTAAGCTACGTAGATACATAAAAATATTTTATTTAATTCATGTCTATTTACAATATTAGTTAATATTTCACTGCACCAATTTAATAATAACACCTTATTAGTAGGTATATTAAATTTTAGTAAAAATAAAAATAAAAATAAAAAAGTTAATAGTACATTTACAGTGTATTACTTTTGACCAGAGTACTCCTAAAACTAAAATTGTCATTCTACGACAAACCAAATACAAATATTAAATAATAATAATAATATATAATTGTGATATCTGGATAACGATGTAGAGATATGTTAAATCCATCAGCTCATATTTAATGTAAAATCCCTTAAATGGCTTAATATTAATTCACCTTAGCTTAAACAAGAACAAATTACACATTATAAAGTATAATCATGGTTAGGTTAGGTAAATCATCGCAAATAAAATAAAGGCAATTGAATGGTGAACAGTAACGAATTCGAATTGGAAACAAGTGTAGATGCCCACACCTACACAATAGTGTACCCAAATTGCCTATACAACGCGCCGTCGTACGGTTGATTTTCATTATATTATTGTATTACAATATAAAACTGTATTAAAATAACATAATCTATCGCATGTAGATATGATAAATAATTTGTTTACAATAACGTAATATTTGTGATAGCCACGGGTGTTGGTAACATAGCAGCAGTGTGTCCTACTTAAAAATGAGATTTGTTGATGACTGGTGGGAGTCATTTATTCTACGTGTGTGTGTGTGTGTGTGTGTGATGGAAAAAGCTGTTGTGCCAGGTACCTAGGGACGAAGGAACGTTCAACGGAATGTTTGGCACGGGTATAATTGATTGCATTGCAAAAAGTGATTTATAAAATGTCGCCAGACGAAAAAAGTTTCGTTACAAATGCGCGTATCAATAGACAATAATAAAGTGTAGTAGTAGTGGTGTTTAACAGTTAGTGTCCGTCACCACCAAGTTTTACACGTCATCGCGTACATGCTATGGATTATGCACGATTATAATGTTTAAAAATTCATTCGTTTAAATTAAATCGAGTTAATTATCGTTGCTACAACCTTGATGTGTTTTTTTTTTTAAATCGTATTATGTTACAGAATTTTAAATTTATAGTACTATTTAAATAATATAAGTTTCCGCTGATCAATAATCATAAATTATCGTTTAAATTTAAACAAAGCAACTAATTTAAATATATATGTATATTCAAATACAGACTGCAAATAAATATTAGTAGCTACAACAAAAAAAAAGGTCAAAGAAAACGGTAACTCTAAATTATCTTATTTCTAAATGCAAATGATGTAAAAATAAATTAATGTAATAAATCATATTTTGTATAAACATATCATTATATCAAGAACATTTTTTCATGATGGATTACAAAAAATAAAAATAAAATGTTTTATATTATTAATGTTAACAATTTAATCATATCATTTATTTTAGAAATACAGATATCGGAATAATTTAGTAGGCAATTAAAGATTGTTTACTCTAAATATTAGAAAATAGTTAGCTAATAACTAGTATAAAGTTAATAAAAAGATAGCATGAAAATAGTAAAAAACGATTTAAGATCTATTCATGTGACTTCAGTAAAAAGTTTTTTGTCTGAAAATATCATAACATTTTTGAAGTACTTAAAACAATATAAAATAGTATACGTAGTTTGGTAATTATGACATAGGTATTATAATTTAAATAAAAATAATACACTTTTAAGTTCTAAACAAACATATTATAAAATACATTATAAAACCATACAAAAATAAGTAAATTAAATTATATAAATTATAATCGATCAATATTTAAAAAAATATTTAAAATCATTTTCTTTGCAAAATATTTTTAATAAAATAGTAAATCAATCAGTGGCACCGAACCTATAACCTAAGAGGGGCCACCGCCCACCCTTTTTTTCAATGGGTGAGGTCATGGGGGTCCGTGGGTACCCCAACAAACTATTTATGAATTATGTTCCTAACTCCTAAGCTATTAATGTAAACATATGCAGCAAAATTTTGTAAACAGGGGTAGTGGTCCGTATAACTTTTGACTTGCCCCCCCTTTTAAAATATAGTTTGGCGCCACTGAACTCGATCTTTACAATACGTATAAATGTTAACATACCAATACAGTTAAATGACCCAACTACTTCTTCACCTACCATATTAAACTTTCAATTTTAGGAATAAGTAGTTCTTTAATTTTTTTGTAATACTTTTACTTTTGATATAGTTTACAACCACTGTAAGTATATACGGGGTGGATACAGTTTCTCGAAAGAAAAGAAATTGGTTGTATAATAGTTCAAAATGAAATACTTCAATCATTTTTTGGAGTGAAATAAATTATTGCCGAAGTAGATTACAATGTTGAGACAATTGACCATTAAGAGAAATTACGATACCAATCATGAAAGTCACGACAAAATGTAATACTAAAATTATTGGGATAATCGTATGTCAATTGGTATTTGCTATTAGATATTTTAAAATTATTCTTTAATACGGAGGCCTAATAAACTTTCATCGATTTAATATATTTTTTTTTTATAAAGAAGAACAACGAGTTCATACAACTCTTTTACCAATTATAATCAAAGAAATAAAATATAAAACAATAGATGGTGATAGACACAGAGTATACTACTCAATATTAAATAGAAGCAAACATATTCATGAATAACAGTTAACCACTCAGAATTTTTTATTCGTCCGGAGACAGGAAAATAAACATAAAAAACGAAATCTATTGTGAATTGTTAACTCGAGATACTTACAATAATATTGAAACAAACCAGAAGTCCTCTCTACAAAATGGATATCTTAAAAAAAAAGTAAAGAAAATAGAGATCCCGTCAACAAAATACAAAAACAATTTTTGACGAATTCCTGACAGATGTAAAAAATAAAAATTTTACGATTAGCTTCATACACATATAGTCCCGGAAAAAAACTTATTATAACTTATATAAAAACAATTTTGACAGAGAAATTGCTTACAAGAAATAATTTAAGTATTTTTTTTTGATATGGTAAATTTTTTAATTTTTTTTTTACATTTTACTCAACTCACAATATTTATAATTTATTATTATAATTAAATAATGATTAAAATAGCAAGTTAGAAATATTGATGTTTGGTAATAACAACAAAATCATGTTCTAGTTTATAAAATAATTTTCTCTTGCATCATTATGGTACAGAGCGGATCATGTTTTTATCAATGCAGTACAATTAAAGAACATTTAATAATGTCATTAAACAGAATTAGAAATGCTACTTTTGAAATAATACAATAATAATAATAATAATATCTTGTTATGAAAAATGCATTCTTATAAGATTCTCAAAAATAATGGTGCAGAATGATCAATGATCATTAAATTGTATTTTTATTTTCATCGTAACTATTTATTGTTTTTCATAGTCACAATATTGATTATTGAATTTAGGTATCTAACTACAGATTTATTTCAAAACAATATAATGACTTTGCTGATATTTAATTACAATTTTAAGAATCAAGAAGTAGATAATATAGCGTACTGTGGTAATTATTCAAGATTTAATCTGTAACATGACAAAATGAGAACAAAAACACTTATTGTGCGATAGAAGATGTGACAAACCGCGTGTGCCTATATTAAATCGATAACGTTCATCTCCACTAGGAGCGTAATATATGTACCAAGTTTCGCATTAAATATGCACCTAAAAAAAAAGAAGGAGAGATAAAGTCGTGATTTTTTGTGACAAACATCGATGAATTCACGCACAGAAAATAACCACATTGGAAAAATTATAAATTATTATTTTCCATTTTATTGGCACCGTCACCATCAGGATTACGAACGCTGATTTATGTGTGTCGGTTTTTGTTGTTTTAGCGTTGTCTATTTTCCATTTGGATGCAAAACTCGAAAATCCTCCAGCTCCTACTTCGCTCATATTGATTTAATAACACACGTACAGCTACGGTGTTTTCAAGCTTTGTATGACGGCAGTGGCGACAGCGAAGAAGGATGGCAATGACTGATTGTCGTCGTGACGTTGCTGCTGGTGGTGGTAGTGGTGATGGAGGTGGTGGTGGAGGTCGTAGTGTCGATGGAGCGGAAGCGGCGCTGGTGAGTGAACGGTAGGGGTGGTAGTGGTGGAGGAGCTTGTGTTACCGGCTGGTAGTATAGTGAAAGAAAAGAGTAGAATGTTTGCTCAAAACTCGGTGACTGCTAAGCAGACAATGGCAAATCAAATATCTTTTTTCTTTCTCGATACTATTGACAAAAATAATAACTACCCCATAATTGTTTTTAATAATTAATCTGTTTAATAACATCTCCATAATGACTGACGTCGTTAACGTATTGTTTTTACTTTTTAAACCAAACTCGATATTTCATATTATTTTATGCGTGTCAAACTTCCAACGAACGTTAAAGGTACTTTCATCTTAGCTATGTCAACTAAGAATTACTCGACTAATCAAAACACAAACAAACTTAACGTATAAAGTATAATAGATAGTATTAACTATTAACTTTAACTTAGTATTAACAAGGTCATTTCAATTTTATGTCACAAAAATAGAGGGATTTGTTTATGACTTTAATGTAACCCTCATCTTAACAAATCTCCTAACCACCAATTCACTTAATAATTCAAATGATCCAATCGCATTAAAAATTGAAAGAGCCAAGTTAAATATTTAAGAATACCTATAAAGTTGTTGTAACTTATTTTATATAATTGTTATGCAAAAATACTTAACATTTTATTTGTTTACATGCCATTATTTGAAGTAAAAAATTTAAGTACATTTATTTTTTTTTAATGTCGGTCATGATATATTATTGATAGTATGCTTGTTGCTTACTTACCAATAATTACAATAGATATTTAGAACTAAAGTACATTACATGCTAATTGTTCTGTAACTACCTATTCGATCGTTAAAAATTATTTTTTAAGAATTTTTTTCTTTTTAAATGGGTATAACAATGGTTACCATTTATTTACACATTTCTATCACATTTATACAGTAAATTTCCTTAAAGTATTAATCCTATTATTTACGTGTAATATATTGGTCACTCTTATAACATAAGGTACAAATGGGATGTATATAATAAGTCCACGCATGAAATATAATTTATGATCGATCACATTCGTTTATATTACTTTTAAACCATTAACAACAAAATTATTAATGGTTAAACATGCATTTGACAAATTCACATATGCTATTTTGAAGAAACAAAAATTATCCAAGAATATTTTCAAACTTAAAGTTGTTTTGTTATGTGCTATAATAAAAGATAATAATGCGAATATGCATATACCTATATCGTAATTTTATGAAAATCCAATTAATAATAAAAAATGTAAGTACACTCAAGTTCATTATATAATAAGAATATATTATATATAATTATGAGCTAAGCGATGAATATTTAAGTTTAACAAGGTTTGTTTTTTTGTTTGTGTGTGTCTGACGCCACCTTGGGTGCAGTAATTTTTTTTCTCGATCCGATTAAAAATGTAATAAAATGTCACCCATAAGTTGTCCTTATAGTAATTTAAATATATCAAAAATACATAGGTAGGAAGTTTATTTTTTTTCAGCGTTTTAAGTTCATATTTGGATAACATTTTTCAAAATTACAAAAATCTAATATTTAATTAATTTAACACCTAAGACTTAGAAATGTTATAAATGGTTTCTTCCAATTTAAAAAAAAAGATGTAATAAAAGTTGTTTTTAAAAAACTGAAATTATGTACCTACTTATTTTTCTGCTTTTAACAGTATAAGAAAAAACATATTTGACCAATCAATGTATAAGTATAATATAAAGAGTGATGGTTTCAATAGTAAATTATTAAATAATAAGAACATTAGATAATGATAGGTAATAATTAGTAGATATAATAAACAATTTAATAATTTAATGATAAATATATGAATACAACTATTAATAAAATATATTAAGTTTTTATTAATATGTGCCAACAAAATAAATTAATAAAAATAAAACTTAGTTTTAAAGTTTACCTAACTATAATATTATTTTGAGTGGTATGAAATGAAAAAAAAACACCTATATTGTTGTATCCTAGAATATTTTTAAAATTTCTAGTATTCCGGATTTACAAATAGAAACATCAATCTTGCGCTCAATGTAAGGCCACAAATTCTTAAACTGATTTTACCGAGTTATAGATAGCGCGGCGGCGTGGCGGTGATGGTCTTAACGTTATATACCGCCTGAAATGTAATATTGAAACCTTCGATAGGATTTCCTTGGCCATTAGTGGTGCATTCAATGTGCTCAACTTGCACAGACCGACGGAGGGAAAACCCGTACCGTTCGTTAGAATTATTGAGAAAAACCGTGCGGCCATTATATATTATACCCTTTGCAAGACTACAGTATCCTTTGGACTGTGCTTCAGCCGCCACCACGCACTCGTTTCATTACCCCGGAGCGCGTTTCCGTTTGGTCACATATTATTAAAAAGGGGAAGTCGTATCGATTTTTGTCACGGTGAATTAATGTTTTATTTTTCGTTAGTGGTCTTTAGGAGGGAAAAAAATCATCCAGTTCCTGTTTTGTGCAACGGAAATGACCGATAAATAATTTTTACATCCCAATAACTCTGTACGAGTAAAGTCTGTAATGAAATAATATATAATAATATAAAAGTCAAACGAGGCATGAGAACAAAATTTACTTGTACGCTTTATGTGCGGTCGATTGACTCGAAGAGAACGGAAAATGTTTCGATGGAAAAACATAATGTTACACGTAAACATCAGAACCATAACACGGATATTATATAATATAATTATATATATTTTATAATGCGGCATTCACCGCGAAATATAATTCTAAAATCCAAGTAAACTAATGTGTCGTAGTAGCAATAAAATGTATACTAATTTGGCGGTTAACGCGTGTTCATATTCACAATTCAAATTTTATCGTTGCCACGAATTTGATTAGTTTTATATATTACGATTAAATTTAATTACACTCGAACGTAAGACTTGTATAAAATTATAATATAACATAATAGTGTATTGCGGTATTTCATGAAATACAATACAGATTGACCTTGCAGTTATTGTGGTTTACAATAGTGTAGTATATTTTGTATGTTTTTCGAATAAAGCCATGTCGAATATTTTATTTGTTTTTCATTTGTATAGTGTTACACCTATAATGGCTTATAATATAATAGGTACTTTGCTTATAATAGTTCTTTGTGGTATTATAGTACAGAAGCTAAGCTGAGGTAAGCTATGTAAGCATACGTATCATACATGCAAATTTAATTTTATGTTCGTAATAGAATTATTATTATTATCATAACACTATGATAACAATATTATCATTGCACTAATGTCCATAAATTAAATTAATATAAAACAAATATCGTTCAAGTCATGTTATATGATTTTGTCACTATTATATTTTATTCCAAAATGGCGGATCGACGATTACGTTATCTGTCATAAACACATAGTAGGTATACTGTTATTTTGATTTATTAAGATTAACATCAAATTCTATTTGATATGACTGTTCAATTTTTTTGTGTATTTCTCATTCGATATCATTATAATGTCACAAGTAGGAACCTAGTTATAATATCCAAGTTAAGTAATAAATCAAACATCCTAATCTAAAAATACGACTGTCTTCGTGATGAATATATTATTTTAATAATGCAGAAGTTTCAAAAAATAATATATAGCGCTTCAAATTTTACTACTACAGTATTTTTTTTCGAGTTCAAAATCTCTGTCAAAGTGACAGCGTAGCGGCAGCACTCGTACAATGCGACGTCAGACAGCGTTGTTTATGGAATATAATAAAAACGGTGCAAAAAGTGAATATTTCTAGAGATTTAAAGGTCAAATAGATTTGACGAGAAAGGGATAAAGTGTGTTGAACGCGAGGGTCCACCCACCTGCCATCATCCAAACCTACTAACCACCACCCCCACTACTACAACCACTACCGCCACTACCCAGTGAAATCCGTTGGGGACGCCTTACGGTATCGTATTTACATAATAATTCTCGAGGACGGCTGTAACGACGTGGTGGAGAGAGTGCAGTCATCAGCGTTAGTAGCAGCAGCTCACCGCTACGCAGCAACTGTGTTTATATGGTTTGATACAATAACGAGCACCAGCGTGTCATCTGCGGCCGCGGGTGACTCTGGAAAATGGACGTTAAGCGGCTTATGTGTATATTTACGTCGTCGTCGGTGCCGTTTGACGACCAGCAGCGTAGCCCGGCTAAGACTACCGAAGTACGGTATGGAAGACGATGAAGTCTAATGATTTCACCGCGAGATTTACAACAGATTTTCGGGGTAGCCGACGACGTGCACACAATATATAATATTATACCACCGGGGCTGGAAAACACTAAATAAATAATTCAGACTGGAGCGGGGAAAACATCGAATAAAACCTGTTCAGATGTTTTATGGCCGGCGTATATAATGTAAAAATGGCCCGGGCACGAGAAAAAGTCGTCAACGGTCCAGCCGCCGAGATTATATACACCGAACATACACCGCCGCACACGCACATTATACACCGCACCACTTGTCGGCGATTCCATTAAAATGTCAGCTTCCGCGTGAAACAATGACGCAGCATATGAAATTCATCATCTAATGTGATATGTCATTGTTCCTGCTGCTGCCGTTCCTCGATCCCCTCTAAAAAAACGGTGACAGCGCGCGGGGAAGTGGTTATGCGCGGTGGCGGTGACGAGAAAAACTCTAAAAATCCATTATTATTATTATTATTATAAGAGAGCATTACAACACCGTTTGCCACTTTTATACCATCTCCCGTCACCGTCCCAGGAATGATCGGCTTAATGATTTATTTTTTTCGGCACACTGACATTCTCATCGAATACATTATAATATAATATTTATACACATATAGGTGTATGTAATATGTGTGTGTGTGGGTGTTTTTTTAAAAACAAAACAACGACGAGGTTTTTAACCCACAATAGCGGTCACTAATGTTATTTGTATACCGGATCATCTGAAAACTATGTCATTGATGTTATTCTTGCAGGGAATACTATATTTTTTATTATTTTTTTCCATCTCGTTTTTACTTATTGACGTCAATTCGATTCGTATACTTTCAAATTGTTCACAAGCGATTAGGATTATTAGGACCAGTCACTTTACTTTGTTAACGTCCGTTAAATCGGGTTGTAAAACGTTTTCAAACTGTACACAAACAAAGTTATTACTTATAAACGGATTACCACACCATTGCACGCAACAAGCAGATTCTGCGCTAAGACTATATAAGATGTTTATCAGAAGAAAAACAAAAGATGTTATAATACACACATATTGAGTCCTTGGTGTCAAGAATTTCAGTAATATAGTATCTGAAATTCTAATATCAATACGTTCCTTAATTTAATGAAAATAATAATAAAATAATATTTTGATATTATTGCAAAGGATTACTCCAAGTTCATAGAAATCAGATTAACTGTATTGTACCTACAAAAAAACAATTGTAGGTATTTATAAAAATCCAAGACTGTATCTCGAATAATAATTGATACCGATATTTTTTATACACCAATTATTGATTTCGATGTTATTAATAAATAAATAAATAAATAAATAATTATTTGTTGAACGAGATGGAGAAAAAAGTTATAACTTATAAGGTACGGCGTCACGGTATATATTTTCTACCGAATAATCCCATGACACGCAAACTGATACCTATAGGTACTTCTGAGCACCAGGTTTGTTTCGTAAGTTTCGGTTAAATCTCAGGTTACCTGTAGACTGCTCATTTTCGAAGCTCCCTTGAGGGTTTTTCATATACGATGTAATATACTTGTACAATCAATGACCAAGACCAGTACAGCTTAAAATCATTCAAAATCGTTCGGCACATCGTTTGACGACACCGATGACTATTGCCACTAGGTATAGTAAACAGACGGATAGAGCTGAATTGAATAGTTTGTGTTTTCCCCTTGTATATACACGGACTGTAGTAACATTCAATGATTGATAACGGTTTATTGGGCCATAGATGTGTCGGTACAATAGAACAACTCGTACTAACGGCGAAGAATTACACAAAAAATACAAACACAATGAATTTTGGTAGATACAACAGTTTGAATTAGGTATAGTAATCGGTATTAAGAATAAAAATGGAACATATTTATTTATCGTTTGTGTATTATGAACGATTTAAACCTATTTATATAGTTATAGTTTTAAAAGTGTTATTTTTATTATTTTAAATTACATATATCAATGACTTTTTATGTTGAGGACTAAATGAATACGACGTGAATAATTGTTTTATAAAATAATCATAAAATATTAAAAATTATGTAAAAGACGTATTATATATTAATATATTATATTTCCATAGATTGTCATGGGTTTTATATTTTTGAAGATTGGATAAACAATAACTGATTTCAATATTATAGTTGCGTTATTCACATACCTAACAATATTATGAGATTGTATTCCATCAAGCTTCGAGTAATTATATTTGAATCGAGCGTCCATTTTAAATGAAGAATTTACAATCCATTCCAAAAATCATAAATAATTGTACAGAAACATTGAATTGTTATATAAGTATCAACAACTAGATTAAGTTAATTCTTCGTATATTTTAGTCACTTTTACTTATAATTTGTATCCAACAAATGTAACATAAGCTGTATAAGTCATTGATGGATTAAGTGGAGGGTGAAAAATACATTAACCCCCCTGAACCTGAGCTAGCTTTTTTAAAATATAGGGATCAATAATTAGTCTTTATCATAATTGATATAACGCAAAAGTAAAACGCCAGCGATGGATTGTCATCGATGAATTAAATTATTAAACTATACATGGGTTTAGAGCAATTTTCGGACTGTTTTTCCAATGAGCGTCTTTTCACATCGATTGATTAATAGTAGTATAAAATATCACGAATGATTATAATATACAAGCATGGTCACTACCTTTTATTATTTGTGAAATTGTCTGAATACAGTAAACTCATTATAAGTAAACTCAGGCTGGTCCTGATTTGAAAAAAAACTCCTCAAATATAAAAAAAAATATAAATAATTGAAAATATAGTGCTTAGTTATTTTTTAAAAATTTCAAAATCCATTATTGAAGGAAAATAATATGGACATGGACATGTATAAATCACCCTCCGTCCTCCATATAATATAAAATATAATTAACTATTCATCATAGCTACATGAATTATTAAGTATCTATCACTTCAGATTATAAAATACAACCAGTAAAATTTTTGAATCTCAATTCACCCCTACCACGGTGAGTGAAAAAACTCTCCAATGGAATGAGTTTCATAATAGTTTACTAATTTTCTAGTTTAGATACATCATCAATTATATTATATAATATTATATTTAGTTTGTATAACATAAAAAATCACTTACCTCAAGAAAACTTGAGTTAAGAATTGTTCTAGTCCGTTTGAGAACCTGAAAAAAAAATTGTATTAATATACTAAATCTAATAGATTTTATTTGCCTATTTACCTATTATTTTGTTAAAATAATTCAAATGTCTACTTTGTTACAATAATTAAACCTGAGTATTTATACATTTATTTTCTACGCTACTAATATTATATGAGTCGTTTGTTCTGTTCTAACAGGCAGATTCGGTATTTGTGTAATTATAATATTCACACTTAAACTAGAAAATTTTTGGTGTAAGTACATTATAATATATTAATAATATATTATCACATTGTAATATTATAGAAAATCTTTACTGTTTTGTGTATTTTTTATAGAATATAAACAAGCGTGATCGATTAAAAATAAAATAATTTTTATGTTTAACGAGAATAATTATTGAAAACGAAAACCACTACTACACAATATAAACGGAGCTTAGGCTAATATTTAGCAGTGGAAGTAGGTAGTTTTCGTTTACAAAAAAAAAAAAATGATATCAAATTTTACTTTCAATAGCTATATTGAAAGCGAGTAACCATCGCACGCCACGACGCAGTGCAGTGTATAATATACCTCCAACCAAGCTCATATAATAATTTATTTATAATGCAAATACGTAATTATAATATTATTATATCGCTAATTCGCTAACACCATTTTGGCACTCGGAGATGGGAGAGATCACACGCGCACACACGCACAAATACGTACGCGAATTCATAATACCACTCTACACTGTAGCTAATTTATCATCGTTCCTGCGGTGTTTGCTATTCTCGCAGATTGCAAGCGTGAAGCGTTTACATATATATACCAACTATCACAACTACTATACGTCGTCACCTATATATTATATTACGCGGTGCATAACAATAATGTATATCCGGTGACAGTGCCGTCGACAACTTCGCCACTCCCTCGCAACCCCGTGGAATCTTAGCTGCTATCAAGTCGTCCACCACGAGTCTCCAATGCGTAAAAACCGGTAAACGGATTACACCTCCACGTAAACGCGTGAAAGTGTGAAACGGGACTGTCGGGCGACGGGTGGGGAACGCGGTCTTCCAGGAGGGTGCAGATAGTGGTGAAGCCACGCCGCGTCTGGTTCGTACATTTAGGGGAGAGCGGCAACCGATCGTTTAATAATGCTCAATATATACATATAAACATATATACAGGGTGATTCCCCAAACACGCTCACTCCCATTTTCCCCTTTAATCCTTCTAATTACTTCAAATTCTGATTATAGGAATTTTAAATATAACTACCTACTTAAAGACCATATATATAGTTGTTTTCAAATGTTTGAGATTTTTTGTACTAGGCACATAATTAATTATTAAGGAATATTTTATGGCGTTTCTGTTTTTAAATGAGTGCCCACCTTAAATACCTATTTTAAATTATTTAAAAAAAATTTGATGTACCTAATTAAAAAATTGAACGAGTAGTAATAATAGGTTACTCAGTTATTGATATGTTTATTCCGAGGATAACAGTCCTTGAAAATGGTTTTATAAAATAGATATAATATCGGATCTAACATTTATTATACTTGGACCAATTTTAGAGTTGTAAATCATCTATATAATTTACAGTAGGAAAAGGGGTTCTCGTTCGAAAAACAGAATTTTGTATCCCTACAGGACACTCATTGAATGGTACAATAAATCTCAAGAATTTGAAAATATGGCCTTTAATTATATCTATTTAAAAATTACAAAAATCAGATTTTAAATAACTATTGAAGATGATAGTGGGAGTGAGCGCGCTTGGTAAATCACCCTGTAGGTATATTGTATACATGCGTATTATTAAACTGTGCGCGTGTGTATAACATCTGATTTCGACGACGCGCAACAGCAGCAAGGGTGTCGTTTTTGATCGAGGGTAATAATAATTAGCGAAGCAACTAGTGATGCGTGAAACAGCGCTACACTCCGTTCATCGGAATTATACAACCACAGCACCATCGTCGTCGTCACAGCTCCTGATCACCGCTATACCCGTTTAAATGTTTTATAATAATATTATATGACTATATAAGTATTAAATAATAACACAATCAGCGATGGCGATCGATGACGACTCGACAACGGTATTTTAACGTTTAATCTCGCCACGTCGGCCATCTTAAAAGTATGTCCACCTAAGTGGTAAAGACTTTTAGTCTTTATTTATTATTTTATAATCGGAACAGATATCTTCGGGCCATACGCAAAAATTGAATTGAATATGAAATTGATCGGAATTATATGTGTTTGTTAATTGATCATTGCTGCTGTAATGGTTAGCCAATGTTTACTCGAGTCTTCAAGCATCTGTGCATAGACTCGTTAATTATACCAAACGAAATATTTTTTCATCGCAAAGTGGTGAGCATGATATTGCTGCCCAAACTGCAGTAAAAATATATCTGCACGTATGGTTTGAAAAAAAACCAATCAATTTGTATTCGATATTATGTAGTGTAACTAAAAAAAATAATTATTATTATTATATTATTAGATGTCATCAATATTGATGATTATTTCCACATGCATTTATACGTTTCAAATCGTAATAATTTGTATTAGTTCTGTTGTGATATAACGTGACTCACAAATACTATTATTTAATTAATTATAACACTGGAGTGCACCTATGTTTGATTAAATTTCAATTTAATTACTGAGACCTAAATCAAATGATTCAATTCCAAATAAAAATGAATTTAGTTATCTACCATGGTAGCGTGTCTGGGTTTATATATTACACAATACTGTATATTATTTATATTAAACATATTATACACAAATTAATAATTTGTTCAATGAATATTTATTTAAGTATGTAAATCAGGTATGCAAAAGATTAAAAACAAATTAAAAATAATTATTAAAATAGCATCTATAGCTATACTAGTTTTCTCTTTATATGTAATAAACTATTATATTTTTTAAACTAAAATGTATGACCCGAAAGCTCATCATTATTATAATAATATTATATTCAACCGAATCAAAAAATATTTAAATATACCTAAAATAGTTTGTTCAATGTTTATCCGAGGTGATATTATTATTATGGATATAGTTTTGACACATCATCAATATATTACCTATTTAAAACCAAATAGCATGCTTTCAAAACTACCCCGCACATAGATAACTTTTTGTTTCAAACTCAAAAATGACTCATTGTTACAGATTTCTATATCAACGAGTTTATAATACAATATATTAATATATCACTGTTCAGTATAATATAATATTATATTCGGCCACAAATCAGAATTTTCAAACGAAAAAATCGGTAAACCGTTAATAACGACTAGTGTGGTAGTATATATATTTATTTTAATCTAGTAAGTGGTAACAACGATGGAGATTTGTGATGGCGTTAGTACAGGTAACAGAATAATAATATGATACTATACACTGACAAGACGTGACAATACATATTGGTGGTGGTGAAATGGTGTGTGAAATAATTCTGTGGTATATTATAATGATCGCGACCGTTGGAGGTAGTTCACTTAGTTGATTAAACGGATTCGCCTGCAGTATCTCCAACTATCTTTCTATACCTAGTGATGCTTTGAATTCACAACTACAGTCGCGCGGGTCCAAAGTATTTTTCACTCGAATTGTTGGAAATCTTCGGAATTTGACTTATTTCAAGACGGTTGAATCGAGGTGAAAAACGCCAGTATATATTTTAATTAGTCGTGTTCATACGATTTATCGCGTGTTACCTACTGCATTATGACAACAAAGAGATTGAAATTGGCCGGTAGGTACTTAGGTGGGGGGATGAACAGGTGCACACGGTACTCGTCTGCAATAGGGCTATGCAGGAAGATTCGTATATAATTTGACGCCATTGGTACTAATAAATAAAAATAATAATAATAATATACGACGGACCTCGGCGGAGGGCTGTGTTCTTCTTAAGACAGTTCCACCAAAATCATGATAATAATATGAAAATATTTTTTCTCGTATACAATTTTTGCACGTACCTACTGTGTATGATATTATTATATTTGACGGAGGATAATTGGCCATTGAAATTGAATAAAGAATAGAACAAGGAAAAGTGTAGTAAAAGTTAAGAGTTTCAAAAATAATAACGATGAAAAGCTCAGGATTATTATGAGAATTAATGAGATTTATACATATTATATTGTACCTAATCTATTCCACGTTCTGAACTTTGCATTTCTATAGTTTTTTTTAAAAAAGAGTGAGATCTAGATTATAATATAATTAAATTACTATAATGATGTATGGTTTTTGATATACCTTAAAATTGTATAATATGTACATAAATGTATATTTGTTTACATTTGCAATAAAAAAAAAAAATTAACACAAATAAATAAATAAATTTTTTAAATGTTTTGAACGCTTAATTTTATTAGCCTCTAACAAACTGACAATCATATGCAATCATGCTTAAGTTAGGTTAGTTAAACAATATAGAAATGGAGAACAATGTGTTTGTTAATTATTAATTAAAAGCCGAGTATAATATTAGGTAGCGTGGAAAATAATTCAATTGTAAAATTGCACTGATAAATTATGTTCCTATTGTAGATTTTAATTTTAAATCAAAAAGTATAACAAAACAGTTCTTTTTTATCAATAATTTTAAAGAAAATTATTAAACACGAATTCTATAATTATACAGGAATACAAGATTATCGACCAATTAATAAGAAACAGCTAAACGAAAAAAATTATACCTAAGCACCTAAGTACCTAAGCAAAGATCAAAAGTTAGATAATGGTTTTCATTTATTTTCTATTATTATTATTATTATTATTATTATTACGCCATTTTTCTTCTAATAAAATTGAAACAAGAAGTTTTTTACATTTTCTTCAAAGTCATATTATAGTAGATTATAATGACATTAACTTTTGTTCTAAGATTTGGTACTTTAAATTTGATAGTTGATATTCAAATAGAAAATTAACTGATCTACAAATGTCTATTTAGGTGATTTCTTAAAAACATATCAATAATCTAGTTCCATACATTTTAATGATTTAAAATATAAGCCTAAAATGTAAAGCAAAAGTATGTAAAAGTAGGGAAAAAACGTTTAATCGTCTCATTTAAATTGTATACATTATACGTATTATTGTATTACTGTACTATATCCTTACCTATGACATGCGAAAATCATATTTAAAAAAAAAAAATAATAACTTCGTCATGTTACATGGAAAAATGTAATATACGAAAATTGAGATGCTTATCAGTTACCACTAACACAAAAATAATATATATATACATACATTTACATAAATTTCTTTTTGAATTCATTCTTAGAAGAAAAAAAATAGTAGCAAAAAAATAACGGTAACGTTTTATAATAATGACGCATCATTATCGTTATCCTTCATGAAAATTCGTCTTATGTATTTTATTTTAAGATGCATAATATATAAGAATTTCCATAGACCATAGACAATTAAAATCACATTATTATATGTCTAAAGTTGATAGCAATATCCAACTGAGCTAAACGTTACGTCGATATCAAAGAAAATCAGAAACTTATTATTAAAAAAAAAAAATATATTTATAATGACAATCGCAACCTGTATAAAATCACTTTGTATACATATTAATAATGAGAAGAAAGAGATTAATTTACTGGTGTTCATAAGCCTACATTTTTGATAACTCTCCCCCTGCGAATAGTACAATAAGAATTACATATAGTTGCAAGCATTCTTATTAGGCTGCCACCAACGTTGTCGAGTAAAACTGAACAAATGAGAATGCATCGGTGAGGCCCATTCATTGGTGACGGCCAAGGTTTTCCATTTCCACGTCACGGTCGTACGCTATGTACTTCTGCTACTGTCATTGGTCGTGTAGAGGTGCAGAGATAATAAACAACCGTCAACCGCACATACCGATACAACACTACACGTGTAATGTAGAAAAAGAGAAAAAAGGTTTCAACAATGGATTTTTACCGAAAACCCTCGCCACTGGCGTCAAACTAAAATTTAAAAAAAAACGCATTTCAATGTCATTTGTCCGGGTATGCGTATAGGGGTGATATTGACTGTACTTTTCCCAGTCGACGTCGTCCCCGACCATACTATACCTACCTACATAATATACCGATATATACTGCGTGGTGAAAATCTGATAGTTGCATATTATTGCTTCTCTCGGTCTACTAAAAGCTACCTCGTGCCATGCGATTTTCCACGTCTTTTCGTGTTCCATTGTCGACCAACCTTTGCACTCGCATACCAGCCCGCATGGTAATTGGCATCGTTTAAAATTGCTTAAAAAGGCAATAATGACAGCAGAACGTTCAAGACGATCGACGTACCATAGTGAACGCAGTCGGGTGTGATTTGTATTAAAACTGATCCGCAGACCAGAAAACATCCATAAATTCTTCATTTTTTACCACATAATCACATGACGTTTATTGACCGATGCGCGTATTTTTTTTTCCATCATTATTATTTATAACTATGCTCAAACTGAATGAGATTTCCAAATGACAAAACTATTTCATAATATTAAAAATGTTTAATTTCTTTTTTATACCGTCAATAAAATGTACCATTAATCACAATATCTCAATATTATACCTTATTTAAATATTGTCTAATGCTGTAAATAATGAATATTTTTCAGCAAGATTATTATTTCATTCATATCTTAACCGGAAGACGTTAACACGTTGACTGCCACATTCCCGCTGGCGATCCAAGTCATTTCGGCGCATCTCAGGCCACACTATTTTTACATAGTTTGTCGTAAATGTTTACATTTATAAAAATAGCTCCAGTTGTTCAATTTTAAACCAAATAATTCCAAAAGTTCAAATAAATATATAAATATATATCTGAGTATAAACATACATTTAGTAAGCATCTATTGACTAGTCAATAGTATATTAATTATTAGAAGAAAAATAAAATATTATTTATTATTATAATAATACAATATTAAGCACAATTAAGTGATGGACGATGTTTGATATAGAGATTTCCGTATTTATAGAAAAGAACAAAATTAACGCCACTATAAATCAGTATAAAAATATATATAACAAACACATTTAAAAAGTTTAAAATAATTGAAACACTCGGGTAAATTGGTAAGACCATCTCTCTGAAGATCGTTTATAAGCGTAGCGATAGGAAATAGACTGTCAAACGCGTAAAGATTGATCGACGTTTACCTGTCCAAGAGTTTCACATCCTCACTTTCCTACTCATAGATTTATCGATGAAACATTTGATAACAAATTTTTCAACTTTGAAAATTTCAATCAAAAGTAGAAAGAAGTAATAAATAATATAGTTTCTCATCGATGTCGCTATTCAAATTTTAATAATTTGAAAATAAGTCTTTAGTTATGAGTCTCTAGGATATAGTAACACATTTGTGTAAATATTTAAAAAAAAAATTTCTTTAATAACATCACAACCATACATCAGTATGCATCAGTTAATACTTTTGTATACAGTTAAGCACTTTTGCTATCTCAAGATTAAATCTTAAAAGTATTATAATCCAACTAAATTTTCTTAACACTGTATAAACACTAAATATCCAAATCAAATATTGTCAAGTATAATAGTATAAGTATGTATTATATACTTTTCAAGCCACGAGAAAAATTATACATAAAAATATAATCTGAGTTATGAATTATGATTAAAACTAGAATGTTTTGATGAAGAAAATATGATTAAAATTAACAAAATATTGTGGAAACAAAACTTGTACAACAGTCTCTAATGTAATGGATAAGTTTTTACCTACCTTTAATCAAAGTTAAATTAACAATCTTAAAATGTCTAGCAAACATGAAAAATAGACTTTAGTAATCTAACATTTAAATAATATGAGTAGGTAGTTCGAGGTTGTTAAGTCAAATACAATACATGTTTATTGTATACACATATTTTTATTAGCAGAAGATGTAGCAGTATGTTGTACATTTAACTTTAAAGATTATGAATACATCGAATGTATAATTTATTTTAGAATATTTATACATTTCTTTCACAATTTTTAATTTTTTATACGTATTGTCGTAATATAAGCAACTTTCAGAGCACTTGAAAAACAAATTAATTTTACACCTAATGATTACCGGTTATTTACTTAAAGTAAGTACAACATGTTCATAGTTTTAATATTTAGCATAATATTTTGCTATCTATTCATAATAAATTAATATACAATTATTTTTGTTATTCAATTATTATTGATTTTAAGTTAAGCATAATTTAATAGAAAGTGAATAATTTATACTATTATACAATGTACATGGGTCATTCAATTAGTATAAAACTTAGTATATTATTATGACATTGTGCATAGTAATATTATAGGTAATACCTAATAATAGTATGACCTATGAATAATGATATTATTAAAAGTTATAACGTATCAAAAGTAAAATATTCCATTTGAGACACACGGAAATATACATGCAACCCGAATATAAAAGCACAAGAATTATATAAGAGATAATCACATAATAAAAATGAATACCTATAATATTAGTGTGAATAATAATGAAATGTAATATAATTAATATTCTTTATAAGTAAAAATAGTACATGAATCAAAATCAATTTGCCGTCGTTAAATTATTTACAACACACCCGATGTCTTTCTATGTGATATAATATTATATTATAATAAAACATAAAAACTAATTAATTTGATTTATATTTTATAGACAAATAATATCAATGATTTTAAATTGAATTGTACCTATTAATAATTGATCAATAATAATAATAATAATAAAAAAAAACTTCAGTTGTTTACTTGTCTGATACATTTAGTTGGTGGTTTTACTTTAAATGTAATACAAACTTCATGTAACGACCCCACACGGCTTAAAACGATTAAAATTTTCAACTTATTAGTTAGGTTTTGCACGGAATTTCTAAGTCCCCACCTTGTTAATGCGGACTTACGGTGAAATCCTTTTCGGTCAGGTAACATCCCAATGGATGGTTTTCGCAGCCCCTAAGTATATCTTTTTTTTCTCTCTCATTCTCATTTTTTTTACAACCATTAAAACTCCGACCGTTATTTTTAATAGCCTCTGCCAACACAGTACCTATGGTTGAAGATGTGGACGACCTCGTTATTTTTCGGGTGAACTTTTTAATTAACTCTGGTGCGCCCTTTCGCCTTATTTCATAAACATCACCCATTATATAAGCTAACCAGTTTATTGTCTCAAATATAAATAGTAGCCATACTATATCATGTTCAATGTTGAAGTTATTATAAAATCACGAAAAATGTATTTCATTCAGAAATAATCCGAATGCGGACCATGAACTCGTCGAATCAATAATCTGTTATTTACATTTTCCATTGGCAAAAAGTTGTGTATGTTAAAGAAATAAACATAACATAACGATATAATGGTATTTATTTTTTTGACTTTCCATAAAAATAAGTTAGGTTGTATATTTATTGATGTGCAACATCGTATTAAAAAAAAACTGGTACTACATAACATTTAATTAACTTTTTGATCTAAAAATTTTAAACAAAACCCATTACTAGGAAGTAGATTTATCCTATTTTTAACATATTTTTTATATTTTAGCTTCGCAGTGAAATTATGATAAAAAAACAAACTTAAAAATAGCAACAAAATGAAAGCAAATACTTAAATTTTTTTAATTTGCGTATATTACACTACTCTTTTACGTGTTATTTAAAAAATTAATAATTTATGTTAATCGTTTTTTAATTGAACAAAACATGGTCTCAATTATTTGAAGCATTAGAGTGTGAAATAATGTGCATTTCCTGAATAATATAATAGTAGCCTTTATGTCGTGCTGAATTATAGTTATTTTGAAGGCCATATACTCAAAATCGTGGCTGTTAAGTTTAATTTTCCAATTAAACTTTTAACAAAACCGATTCGTTAAGCTCCAAGGATGTTACAAACACGATGAATTCCATAGCATGTCTCATAAAAACAAGAAAAGGGAAGAGTAAAAGAAAAATAACAGTTCAGACGGCTACTACTCGGGGTGATATTGTTAAAAGTTACGTTCACATTGGAAAACTTATTTCATCATATAGGGGACGAAAAGTTTGAAGCTTAATGAAAAGTACTTTTACGACAAATTGAAAGTAAAAACAACTATAATTTTAGTTTTTCAACGAGGAATTCCACGATCATGATAACGATGATTTTGGATGTGTATCAAGAAATACATGGCCCATTAAAATGTACTTATTGTTTTTTTAAAGTATTCTTTATTTAAAAAAATTGTCATTAATGTTTCTAATAATAAATAGTTATCTTGAATGGATGTTTCAATATGCTTTCAATCCTACTCCTACAACAATATACATTTATAATTTTTAAAATGAACTTTATTTGAAATTCCAATTCACTATAATATGAAAAGGGGTCAATTTACTTTCTATTCTTCTTGTGAATTGTACATTAATTACGTTCCCTACTCAATGTCAAAAACAGTCGCTCACAAAATAATTTCTAGGCCGAACAAAAGCAACCAGCCTTAGCATAATATACGAATTTGTCTCAACTGCAAGTTTATCAATTATATGTATCTCATTAAATTACTTAAGAAAAATATTAAAGATATAAGAAACATATTGTGATGATATATGGTGTATATAAAATTATATTGTATGTAACATAAATGTCTTATCAATATAAATAATTATATTAGAATTAGAGAAATCTATTAAACTACACAAAAGGAACCCATTTACTTTTCTAACAACATTTACCAGAATAAAAACTTAATATCTTAATTAATCTTAATTTACATAGAAATAGACTGTGTTTCGTAACTTAAAAAACCGCATTACATATTTATATAGTATTTGAATATACAAATTTTTTTTGAAAATTCTTGTGTTTCTCTTTATTTATTTTTGAATAAACAAAAATGTTTAAACGTAATATAGTATTATAAATATTATTTATTGATTAACTATTAACCAGTAAAATATAATGATTTATCTATATACGTATAATTTATTCGTATATAATTTATACTAGATATATATTTCTCAATTATAAAATCGAATTAAATTTTTTTTTGTGTTTAAATATTTTTCATGATAACAATCGAATCCTATTTTAATTACTTAATAATTATTATTGTAAAAACGAATAATGTAATTTCTTGTTAGTACAACGTGTGTGTGTATTTCAATTAATTTAAAAAAAGACTAAATGTAGAATAGATAAAAATAAAAAAATAAAAATGTTTGAAAAAAATATTATGACTGTAGGTTATTGCAGAGAGAGGTGGTTCGGAAAAATATGAATGCGTACAAATGATGAATGGGAGCTTGGGCTCAACTGAACGGAACTACCGGGGTTTTTTTCAAACAACTCTTTGACAAATGAGATATAAAAAAAAAATTGTTTAAAAAATTATGTTTAAATAAAATAACAAAATAGTTTGAAATAAGAACGAAAAAGTATAATGTTTGTATTTAAACTTTTGAATGAGATTATTAATAGTTAATACATTATAATATTTATTACACAATTAAAATAATAAACTAATTTATTCGGTACCTATCTATATTCATAAACAAGAATACTGAAGTTATATTTAAAAAAAAAGATTATATATCATCGTTATATTTTATTTATTAAAAAAATAAGTGATTTTCAATTATTAATTATAAAGTCCCAAAGAGTCTAATTATGTAATTTCAAATTTACAAGGATATATTATATTTTTTTTAAATAAAGCTATTTATTATTCGCTTGTATTAATTATATAACTAAGCAAAAATGTATAATAAATTAAATAATAACATGAACAAATTCACAAACGTGGTGCTTTATTGCCTATATAATTCGCCGTATGACGCCGGTGGGTCTTCTACACATCTAACACTATAGCGTCTATTTCAACTAAACGGAAGAAAAATAAAGAAAGGTGCTGTGAAGACACGGGAGTTGAAACTTCATTATTCTTTACGATGTACGTGATACAAATGGATCAACTACTGTTTATTGTTGCAATAATAAAAAAAAGTCATCGGACCTTACTTTTTCGAAAGATAAAGAAAAAACAAATAATTCATAACATTATCTAAGAGTCATTTTGTTCCAGACAATTTTTTTAGTACTTTGAAGTTTTAGTGAACGCTATTTTATGACTGCTGGCGTGAGCTAATAGTATATTTTATTTTATTATAAAAAAATACACGGAGAATTTGTTAGAAAACTCAAACTATGTTAATAATACCTATTATTAGATTATATAAATTATAATATTATGATATATGTATTAGATGTTTTATTAAAAATACGTGATTAACAAACCATTTGCCTCTGCAGGTCTTATAGATTACCTATATTATAGTTATATAGCAACTTTTTTACAAAACACATAATTTTACTGTCAGATTTATTAGGTACACTCAATTTATGGTTTAATCGTATTTTTGTTTTAACCAATCTGAACATAGACATTCATACTTACTGGGATTAATATGTTCAAGTCTGAATTATTCAATTTAATTGTTGTATAGGCCATACCATTTATCACGCAACAAAAAAGAATATAATTAAGCAAAATAAAGCAGATAAATAAAGTCAATTGCAACATTATTCTATTAACAAGGTGGCAAGGAAATAAAAAATACATCGGTGACACGGAAAAGTCGCAATGTGAACATGCAAAAATCCTTAAACTTTCTGACGGATGCGATTCGTGCATTTCCCGACTTTTGTTGTACGCTGTTTTATTATCCATTTTTACAAACTTCTGACATTCACCAGGAAAAAACTTTTAGTCTTATGTTTTCTTAGCGAATGGTTATTTAAATGGGATGTTTTCTTAGCTCTTATTGTAAAAGATCGAGCTAGAAAGAATGAGATTTATGTGTATATTATAAATGAAAATTTTAGTATAAAAAGAAATATGAGAATAAATTATTATCTAAATATTCAACCAACAGCCAACAAAACTAGTTTCCTTGTTTTTGAAAATAATCATATGTTCAATGAGCGTCGAATACTATTTTTTATGTAAATTAATGAATTGAAGTAGTTTTCTAAAAGTATTTTCCTAAAAAATATACCTTAAAATAGAATCTTCAGATTAAATTAAAAATATAATAATAATTAAATCATAAAAAAAAATAAATTTGAGAGTAGAGAGTATGAGTTTTGTAAATCTGATGTGATTTAAAATCAAAATAAGTTTATGTAAAATGTGTGCAAATATAAATATAATTTCTAAATCCCACCGTCTCATTGAATAAATAAATTGTATTTAATTGGTATGCATCTACCTAAATTAAAACTGTTGAGTTAATTATTTATTTGCGCTAGTTTTGTATTTATTATTAAACATTATATTTAATCGTTTTACGTTTGCCTACATTTAATTATGAAACAACCATAAACTAAATGTAGTTGAATAAACTTGAGACTAATTTAAAATGTTAATGAAAATTAAAAATAAATAAAATAATATATTGTTTTTTTTCAAAATTCCTACAATAATTAATATGGAGTATATTATAGTATGCATGATAATATAACCAAAAATAAGTTGTGCATAGCTTTCAATTGGTAGTTTTTAATTTTTATTAAAAATATAGCATAAAGTAAACATTTTATAAATCTATACAGTCGCTATTTTTTTTTTCAATAGTAAGAGGTTTCGAGTTATATTGGAATTGTAGAGAAACAGATTTAGGAAATAATTGTGCATTACTAAAGCATCATTATATCTTTTTTTTTTGATAATATCAGTCACGTTTTTTTGTATTAATTTCAAAAACAAAGTTAACTTTATATGCGATGATATCCATACACACACGCTTTGGTACTTTACTATAATATAATAATTTTGATAAATTATATTTTATTCAAAGTGGCAATATAAAACTGATTATATAGGTACCTACTTAGTATAAACACGATTCAAAAAGTTAGATTTGATATTTTGAGCGAGGTTATGTTATTTTATTTTCACTGCAACGTACGTGGCGTAGAATAATAAGAGATTGCATTCAAAAGCAAGACCCCAGCATTGTAAAGCCACAAAAAAAGACTGTGCTGTTGGTTACAGATAAACTCAACTAATTTTACACCTCTTACACAAAAATGTTTTTCCCAGCCAGTGTACAATGTACATATACATTACACACATAACGCACTCACACTTGCACCACACATATACGTAGACACGCACACACCACACACGCGCACCCTCGACGGTACGTGCGTGAAACGCTTGGGAAAACCTGGTCCAATTTTCTGATAACATTCTCACTGATGAAATTTATTGCGCACTCGTGGACAACAAGTGATAACGTTCAATTTCCGTGTGTATTTTTGTGATATATTGTGTTTTTAGTGAACAAATTACTTGACACCCCCCCTCACATATGGTTAGGCAATATCATATATCATATCAAAATAATATATTAGTACGTAAATAGGTTATCGGTCGGTTCCTGGAGGTACTTGTGGGATGAATTTAAAACCAAAAATATAGCAAACAGAATTGTTATAACATGATATATTACAATATAATATGTAACTAAATAATTGTTCATTTCAGTGGAATAATACAAGTGAACAATTCATACAGAAAATCATATTTATTATAACATTATATATCGTGTAAGACACATTGTATCATAAATTCTTATTCGTATAATATTATATAGGTACATTGTGTTCTGAGGGCTATAATGACGTTCTGGATAATAAAACTTGTGTAAATTTAATTTTCATTGGCAATAATTGGTAATAATATAAACGACAGAGCGAGAAAATTTTAAACACGCCTAGGTATGTTAATTTGGTAGATTTATTTAACAAAATAAATATTTCAATATTTGTTTCATGAAGATGATTGGTGTTTAGTCGAAACAATACCTATACAAAACATAAATATTTTAAGAGATGAGATTGCCAATTGCCAAATAGACATTACATCGTAGATTGACTTTTCATTACCCAACACGAATTGAGAGTAAGTTATGCTTTTGTTTTACATTATAAATCAAAACGAAGTTTATTCATAGTCACGGTTTGTTTGGTCAGTACATTGAGATGTATTATCAGTTGAAATAAATATATTATTATATATATATGTGGGGTGAAAACCAATAGTATAGTTAAGCCCATTACTCATTCGCTGGGGTGGAGGGACAGTGGGACACGTAATTCATGTTCATTATTGAGTTCGATCGACTGTCATAACAGAATAGTGTAGCGCTACAACACCGTTAAATCTAAAATCAGTCTGTTATCTTGCATCTTTGGATCTTACAAATTGCTTTGCTGTATGTTACATTTTTTTCACGCACTCCATTTGGACGTTTTTTACGCATTTCCGGCGATTTTTGCCTTATATTTTTTTTTTACCTCCTGACTCCGAACATACGTGACTGTTTTTAACAAAATGCATGTGAGACTTATTGCAAATCCGTAAACGTTTTCCAACCAGAAAAACACCATGTTAGCTAAATAACTTTCGACCAAACACCGAAATGTTGCTAATAACTATTGAACCGACCAAAAAGGGTTTACCCATTACTACTTTGGTGACAACTTTAAATTTATTTTGCATACATTGAACCATACTAAGTAACATAACAAATGAATATTTTATTTATCAATAGCTGATGATATCACTGTAGTATCTTCAAAAATATTAGAATGACGACACGTGCGTTAAGACAGGCTCACAAAACTAAAAAGTTGAATCAAATAAAAAATGTAATTCTTGAGTGGGAGTGAACATTAAAATTATTTACAAAACGATTTACTAACAATTTTTAATATTTTGATAAAAACAAGTATTTACTTCATAACCAAGAAGTCATCAGATTTTTTTTAAACCTTAATAATTACCTAACTTCCTTAATTACCCGGCTCTTAAGTCTCAAAAAGTATTCGCCAAAAGAGTAAACCTCGTAAAACCTCGATCTGTTTAAAATTTAAGTGTGACAAGAACTCTAAAAAAAAGATATTATGGCAAGACAATATTTTAAGAATACAAATAGGATATAATATAATTTTTCACTTAATATTATGGGGCATGGACCATGAATGCACTAATTATATCTACACTGAAGACTATCAACTACAACCTGCCAATATTATGAAAATTATATTATGAATTATTAAGACATCTTTATAGGTTTAATAATATATAGATTATAACAATAAATGAAAACAAAAGGTTTGAATTAATATATAGAATGTATAATAGGCACTCATATAAGAAAATAGGGGTTGTGATTTTAATTGTATTTAATTAACTTGTGTAAATAATGTTAAGTATCTAGGTATTTACTTTGATGAGGATACGAAATGGAAAACACAAATTAATTTAAATATAAAAAGATCAAGAAAGCTTTTATATATATCAAATAAATGAAATATTATTTTAGATCTATTCACTTTGCGTGGTATTCTGGTGCAGTCTGTCTTATCCAACGGTATAGTTTTATGGGTATCAGCTAAGATGACCACTATGGAACAATTAAACACTACGCATAGGTCATAGAATATTAATTAGAATTGCATTAAAAGGCTATGACAGAATTAATACCTCACAACTTTTTGACATCCTAGGAATATTTATTATAAAACGATTCTCTGAGTACTGTTCATTAATGCAACTACATTCTGATTTGAGTATCCGGGTTAACGAGTGTTTAAGTATTATTCTTAAAAGGAAGAAAGGAGAATTAGTCTTAGGGTTCCTAAATGTAATTCTACGACTTATCAAAACTATTATCAATACAAAGCTATAGCAATGGTTAATAAATTATCAAAATATATTAAGTTAATAAATGATAAGATGTTGTAAAAAAAAAGTGTGAAAAAATATATACTCGAGAGAAATAATCATTAATATCAATAAATGATACTTTCTGTTCATGTTCATTATAATTTAAGTACTATTCTATTTTTATTTATTTTTGTGCAATAATATTATAATAATTTTCACTTTTATACATTTTAAAAATGTGTTAATAATTTATTATTGTATAAATAATATTTGAAGTCTCCCTTTATCATCACAAGCTTACATAAGAAGAGGGGTGATCAGCTCAGTTGATATTACCATTTAAATTAATTTGTATTTATGTATCCTACCTAAGTTGAGTTGAATAAATTATTATTATTATCATTATTATATACGTTATACATGTTTAATATCTACTTAAGTATTGCAAGCTTAATATCTATAGTTCTTTACATAATATGCAAATAGGTATATTATGTTTCAAACATATTTTGGTACTTGAGTTATGATTCCATTTATTTCTATTGATAATTCACTAAGCAATTATACAATGAAGAATCAATTTTAAGTTATTTAAAATAGTCATAGGTTGTTTAAAATCTATAGAGTCTACTTAAAACTTTTTAACCTGAACATTTTTAGGGATAGCCTTTTCGAATTTTTTAGTTGAATAGAAACATATTCAATGAATAAAACATCAATTAATAAGTAAATAGTATGAGACAATATAAAGGGACGTATACATTAGTTTGATTTTAAAAATATAAAATGTCTTAGGTATATCATAATATTAATATACTAAAGATAATAATATACTTTACATTAGCTTAGCCATAGACTATCTTTTTTTTAACACTTAGATTTTTAAGATAACATTTGTTTTTTACTAAAAATTATAAGTAATCAAAAAGAAAAAAGAAATTCACATACTACTAATATTATATTAATAAAATGTAATAATAATAAAAAAAATTTATTCGTTTTTCAATTTCTGTTTTAAACATAGATAGTATTGTTATAAGAATCACTTTTTATCTTGATGTTTTCATATGGATGAAAATATTGATCGAACGACGAATAGCCAAAAATGTTTTTCATCACTAATACTTATTATTTTAAGCTCTCAATCAGATATACTTCAATACTTTTACTAAAGTAAATGTAAGAATAACATTACAAAACAGTAAAATTATTATTGCTTTTGTTTTGTTATTATCATCATTGTCACTGCGTAAACGGTTGTTTTGCATTTATCCCATCGTTACCGCTACCCCTCGTTTTTTACTAGTTAATTACGAATTACGATAACAGTTTTTTTCCTTGTACGCCTTTCTATATACTTATCGTTTAATTTATTAAACCGTTTTTCTGTACTATTATCTTCATTACTAGACAACACCTTCATCCATCACCTGACTTAACAGTTTACACCCTAATTAAGTAGGATACGTCATACACACTTGGGAATTCAAGCACACAATTTTCCTTTTATTTAAGTATTACATTATATAGCAAACATAGTTTAATTATATTTAACAGTGAATCATATTTTAAAAAATATAATAATAATCTACTGTGCTAACACAATGAACTAGATATAAATTTGAAATCTTTGACGATATTTTATTTCATGACCGTATATAAAATTATAGTAAACATCATGCCGTGTATTTCATAGTATAACGTATACCTTCTGTATTTAAATAAATATAATTAAAAATGATAAAATAAATTAAATTACCTGATAAACCGTCAATTTTCTGTTTGAAATCTTTTCTCGATGAATCTGAAACAAATCAATCAAAAGTCTATATTGAAATAATTTTTTAATAATATTATTATATCAATATCATAGGTATATGCTTACATACCCTATAGGCAGTCGCTTTTTTTAAAGGACATAATATAAACAAAGTCCCAAAATATAATTGTTTAGAAAAAAAAATAACAAAGTATGTTGGTACAGTTAATGTTTATGGCTTAATTATATGACAAGAATCATGAAATTATACCCTTTTCAATAAACCCGTATTTATAAAAATATGTTTTTATTTTTCAACATAATAAGACATACCTATATAAAAACCTATTATTTTCCAATAATGAATAGTATTAATTATAAATATTTCTATGTGTAGGCATGAAAATTTTGTATTTCTGGGGATCAAATTTTATCAGTTACATACCTTCGGACCAAATTCCACACACGCCTGTCTATTACACATAGTGAGTATGAGGTTAATAATCAGTAGAATACGATATTATTTACATTTACACAATTATTATTGACTAAATCGACGGTAGGAACGGTCTGAATGAGAGGGTAACTATAAGTATATGTCATACATCCATTATGTACAATAGCGCATGTTGTGTTCGAGAAAGTTAAAAGTTACGAGGAAGCTACCAGATGTAGTTTGTTCTCACGGTACAACATAAGAGGTTTAGAGAAGAAAGAAATAAGATAAAAGTATTTTGAATTATGATCAAAATTCAAAAAAAAAATCAAAGGGCCATTTTGAAATTGCTATATGACAATATATAAAAAAATTATCTCATGCATTTTTAACAATATTTTAACTATATCTACAGATTAATTTATTTGACAACACCGTTTTTTTTTTATTGTATAAATAGTAAATACATTACATTTTTTATTCGGCTAATAGTTTTAATTTTAGTAATAACTAATTTTTATCTTATTTTAAAATACAAATCATTTTATAATACAGAATAAATTATTTAATCAAATCAATAAATTGTTCATTAACCCCTAAAAACACAGAACATATATTTTTATATTTTTTTATACATATAATAATTTACTGGTAAGATGTATTATAACCATTAAAATATATAATCTTTTAAGGTTTTAGTGATATATTTATATTATATAATGCCTAATACAAAATTAAATAAAACTGGTAGTCACGATAGTAGAACCATTCACATACAAATTATAAATAATACCTCTACAAATGGTAACGGATGCATACTCTGATGTTTATACAACAAATAAATTTAACTTGAAAGTTGAAAGTAAGTACCTAGTCATAATAATATTCTCAACAATTAATAAATTCAACTTATTTTTGTTGTTTATTATTAATTGTATACATTTTCCGTATAAATGTTTTAAAAATCAAATACCTATAAGATAAAAATCTATTATATTTTTATCCTCTCCTAATAATTGTAATTTTATCAAGAATTTATTGAAATGTGATGGATCACAATTATAGTTATTACAGTTATAGAATAGTGCTACAAGAAATATAAATTCAAAAATATAACTCAAGACAAGATCTCCCGTTTAGAAGCAATCCATCAATTTTTATACTATTTAGCACATTGCTTATGTTTGGCTACACAGATTTCATACTACTACAGACTTCTTTTTCTCTCATTTTCTTTCATTAATATTCTCATATAATGCTTTATTCTAGATTATGCTGAAAGGTACCTTTTGTTTTGAGTTTCCTCTCTTCACCTTAGAACTTAGTCCTGTGGGATCTTATTTGTCTTAACAACAAATTGCACCAACACGAATATTTCCCTCAGGAAAACAAAACGATAGATTGTAAAACGTCGCTTCAGGTGATTTCAATCACAATCGTCAAACCAGTACGACAGGTATTCTTTTTGTGTATGTCTTTCTCTCTCTATATATAGGTATATATCCCAACAATAGTATCAATGGGCAAGCTATTATTGATTTTATTGTGTAACTATTGTTTTCTATTTTGCTCGCTTTGATAAAAACAATATATCTACTCTCGGTAGTCAATAAAAATGACATATGAGTCATATGATATGATAAATGACTCCGTTCATTAATATTGATGATTTTATATTTTATTTTTTAAACTGTAATTGCGTAATTGTTTTATGCTGTTCAACTTTTAAATGATTTCTTATACTTCTTAGTTGATTAGTAAAGAAATGGTACAACAGAAAAATAAATTAAAGAATCAAAATAACAATAAAATGTGTTCTTATTAAAAACAATAAAATATTTAAATTTTATACTATACTTTATATTGAAAGGGTATATTTTATATCTTAAGTGATTTCAGAAAATGCATTTATTACACCCAAAGTATACAATATATAAAACAAAACAAAATACATATCGCACTTTTGTCAAATAAAAAATATGATCAAAAGTTGTATTGAATAGTAAATCAAAGAATATTAGTTTTAAGCTATACATAAAAAGTATTACAAACTATGTTCTAAACTTGTTTTTTGAATTCAACTTAAAGCTATAGTTTATATTTTTATTTGTATATATATACGTCGTGTATATTATATATTATAAATTATTATTATATATTAAATTACATTTGTCGTGCAACCACTTAAAATGCAGATAGGAGATTAACGACAACTTTTATTTTGTAATCATAATAAACAGATCTAAATTATATAAATATTTAAATAAATTAAATAACTCATCTACATAGAATAAATGAATGTTTGATTAAATAATATATTGTAAAATGTAATATGTATAATAATATATGAATATTATAAATGATTTATTTATTTTTATTCAAAATATTTGCAATATATTGTTTTATTAGGTACCTTCATACAACTGATTTAAATAATATAATTATTGCATGCATACATATTATACAATATTATTAATAACTAAGATTTTATTCAAAATTAAATTGTATGTTAATTATTTTTAATTTGCATGAATACTGTTTGATCAATCATTTCATAAAAAAATGTTGGTATAATATAAATATAATAAATTAATCGTTTATTTAAAGGTAAACTTCTTCTTTTAATTATGCTCGTCCTCCTTTAGCTTACAATTATTTAAGTACAGTTTAGAGTTTAAGCCTAATTATAATAGTATTGTTTTCAATAGTATGACAATAGTAACTAACCTAACCATATTGAATGAAGGGTATAGTTGCTTATAAATTAAAAAATATCATCAAAAAAAATTTGACAAACACTAATTTTCATCAGCACAGAAAGATGTTGAACAATTATACAAAAACGAGTTCAATTTTTACTCTAGTGACATGGGACGTATTGTATACTTCAAGTGGTCATAGAAATAATTTATTTCGATTATTAAAAATTTTGAAAATATATTGAATAAAGTATAAATCGATAGTATGTTTAATTACAATATTACAAAGACTATACGTATATATATAAAAATTTCAATTTTTATAAGTTGAACACCCTCCTACAAATGATGTTATAAAAAAACTAATAACAGTATCATTAAGCGTTAATTACGTTTTTATATTTATGAAAAAAAGCAAATAATATTGTTAAATATAAATATATACTGATAAGATAATCAACATTGAACAATACTTTAAGTATCCCACTCAGTATCCAAAACAATTATCATCATTAGTTAAAATAATTAATTTGATCATAGTTCATAGAATCATAAATTCATAGCTAAAACTTAAAACTTTCATAAACAATACTTTCTACCTTCTAACTGTTTTTAAGATTTTTCATTTTATGGACTAAATTATAAATGAACTAGCTTAAATTAAATTTTCAACTTTTCAAGTATTTTAAATTATTTTAATTTCATGATTATAGTACAATGAATATTATTTAACTTAAACCTACAAAAAATGTATGTAATAGGTATATTACCAGGATTAATGTATATATAGTCTTTAATATTATTAATTTTTAAACTGTAGTAAAATACTAATATACATAACCAAAATTAATTTTGTTGAAAACATAAATGTGCTTTAAAGTTTATAACTCCACTGTACTGCGGTAGTTTTACAACCATTTTTTCGCAACTATCAGTAAAACTAATGATAATTAAAAATACAACAACGACTAAAATGTACTATTTGTGTTCACTTAGGTAAATACATAATGTTAAGAAACTATCACAAAAAAGATTAAAACAATTTTTGTAATTAAATTAAAATAAAACGTTTTTATTTGTGCATGTAGAATATTTTTAGATTTTTAATTTTATTTAATGTATACCTAGTATTGTATTATTCAATTATTCCAAAACTTTGTAAAATATAACAATATTATTTTAAATAAAATAAAAACTAAAAACTGCGTTTATATAATAAATCATAAGTCGTAAGTACATATTTATAATGTAAGTTACATTTTTTAGTTTTTTCCTTGAATCCAAAACTAAATGTTCAACTCATTGTTTTTTTATTAGAGACGTATAACTTATTTTATGTATTTACTTTTAGTATAATTTTTATATTTACATAGCATTGTTGGGAATTTACTCAATATAAAAGTTGTTCAATTTCAATGAGAATTAAAAAAACACCAAAATTATGTAAAAAAAAAACAAAATTTTATGCAATTCTAATTGCGATTTTAATAGGTATATTTCAACTAAAACGTAATCATTTTATGGATTCGAAAATATTTAAATATCAGTCCTGCAGGTGTCCAAGTTTTGATATTTCAATTAGTTTGATTCCGTATCATATAGGTATTTAATATTAAAACTGACAATAAAAGAAAGTTCATAAACTGTTCAATTTTTTTCTGGAAGGGTTTTTAGTGATTGAATAAATTTAAAAGACTTGCTGAGGAATGAAGATATTTGAATGACAACATTACTAGTCTATATTACATTGGCAGGGTAAAATTATTATTCATTCAACCATCGGGGATTTTGGTCGCGTGAGTATGATACGACCAAATGATACCGGATAATTTGCACCCTGTTCTGACGCCATGAACCTATTGTTAAAGACAACAGGGTTAGAGGAACAAAGTTTTATCATTCGGCCTTTGTGTACGGCGAGCAAAGAGAAATGCTTGAAATTACACCGACATTAGTTCCAGGCAAAACCCCGTGGCCAAATACTATACCCGTAATTTAATGTTCTTCCTTCAAAATACATAGTTTGGAATATTTAAAAGTTCAAGAAGTCATCATGAACTATTTTTAATCAAAAAAAACGATGACAAAAATGTGTCAATGAAAATTATTGATAATAATAGTGTATGTTTATTTAATTTAGTAATATATTTTTTAGTTTATTAGTTATTTAACTTTTAGCTAATATTAGGTACCTGTAGGTAAGTATAGAGTACAAAACATAATTATCATAGCCATCTCTTGTAAATAAAAAAACTACGTACAACATTATAATATTTTTACAAAATATTCAAATATCACTTTATAAATTCGGTTTCATATTATCAATTTGATTTTACTAAAAATTTGTTATATTAAGTTAAAAGTTACAATACCTTAAAATGAATATGTACACAACTTTATTTAAAAAACTAAAATACCTAATACTATTTAAAAACTGATATTATTTTTTTATGGTTGGAACATAAGATCTAGATAGGTGCCTTAGTTTTTCACACTCCTTAGTCCTTACTCTAAAATATAATCTACGTTTTAATATATATTTAATTATATATAAATGTGTGTGTGTTTTAGATCGTTCACACTTATTATTGATTAAAATTGTATTTTCTACATACATTTTTCGAAAATCATGGATGTACAAGTTTGAATATACTGAATAATAAGTAAGTAGATTATTTTTAAAGTTTTATATCAAACATGCCTTGTGCGTAGTTTTTAATTTTATTCAGTTTTACATTAAAACATTCAATAAATATTCATTATAGTTGCATTGCTCGAAAATTACAATATAATTGTTTTTAATTTTGTACGCTATTTATCATATTTGTATGATCCTAATAACGAAAAGTAAGATGAACAATTTATTTAAGTTATTCTTATGGAAATTAAATCTCAAAACTCTCAAATATAATATAAAGTCATCAAATTATACAATATTAATAATAGTTTATTAAGTAGGTAGGTATTTACTATAAAAACCATCAAATATACAATCAAAATAAGTACTTATGTGTATATAAGAATATATGAGAAAACAGTATAAGAACAGAACTATACCAATTTCAAATTGTATAGGTAATATCAAATAAATAAATTATATAAACAATAACATATAGATACCTACATTTTAATTTAAAGCTGATAGAGGTAATTATTATTGATTTATAAATGTTGTAGGTAGGTAGTTTTTATTAAACTTATATACCTATATTTTCATTTATACCCACCTAATATGAGTATGTAATCATATACAATTTATAAAATCAAAAATTGTAGTCATAAAATAATAAAATATATTTGTCCAGTTTCAACCTAATTTTCATTTTAATGTATATTACAACCACTAACAGAATATATACCACGTATCAGTTTAATTAACGACAGGTTAAAACCTTAAATACGCTAAGTTTCAAGTTTGTGATAAAGGCATTAAGTAATTTATAGATTAACAATTACTAATTGTGTTTTCAATATTACATTAAATTTAACTTTGGAAACACATATACAAATATAATTATTACTATTGAAATTGTGGTTACAGAAAAAAAAATTGATGAATATAAAATATTCCCGTGTTAATAGCACATAATATTATATCTAGTAAAACACGAAAGTACCGTGTAATAGTTAGATAAACGACGACAAAATAAAATTTAGCTTTAAAATTGTTCACAGTAAAATTCTCAGCATCTTTCCCCGAAATCGTTCATGATGCGTGAGCAGTATACCAGGATTACTTTTAGTACCCCCGTAAAAATATTCCACTCTATGTTACACAACACCACACGGATAACAATATAGATAAATCAAGATTTACTTTTTGATATTATTGGGTTTATAGTTTATAAGATTAACGTATTTCAGCCATGGCTCACAAGAGCCTTTAATCTACAGAAAATATCAATGCCATAATAATACAAGGAATTAAATAATTAATACTAACCATAATATTTGATATTTATTATTGAATTAATATGAAGACCATTTTATAGATTACAAACTATAATATTATATCCATGCCTACCAAAATGTGTAATACCTATATATTATGAATATATAACTAATAAAAATATTATACATCTCTACATCAGTAATCACTGTATAGGTAACAATTTAAGGTACACGCCTAACCTATGGGTATATAATAACAAAGGCGAGGTATATATTATAAATGACGTATATATTATAATCGTCCATACTCACGTAATTTTATTATTCTAGCTGACCGTATTCAAACCTTAGAACAATGATACACTTCATTGATTTTAATATGAAATACTTCAATAACTTAAAAGGTATCTTTCATAAAAGCTTTATTTGTAGACAACTCATAACCTATGCTTTTGTAGAGTTGTTAGGGACACGCTTGATATTTAACACTTAAGTTTTTTTTAGTGTTCGTCAGCTCTCTTATTAGTAGGTACACAAACATACTAAGTCGCATAAAGGTCAAATGAATGAAACTCATAAGAAAATTACAAGAAATAGCTATAAAAAAAATAGTGTTGAGTAATGCCATATAAAATCATATTATTATTCATAATAAATTGGTTTTTAGTTTTTAATTTACATCTTTAATCTTTTATACACTAGGTATACAATATATCTAAATATATTCACGTATCTGCTAGTTTTTTTTAAAATTAATTGTGTAATAATTAGCTCATCTATCAACCTATCCTGCATTCTTAAATGTAATGAGTCACAGTCATGTACTCGTGTATCCATTTTTCTACGTTCTTAGTGACTCATTAACAAGATTTCACTGTTTATAGAACATTCTTTGTTAAAATATGACAACATTTTATATGAATACAATATTATGGACTGAAAATTAACATCGATGTATCAGCTTAATTTCAGAATTACATTTTTACGAATTTAGACCTCCGGAAGTAATGGTTTTTAACTCTGGCATATAGTATACACGTCCCATATAGCTAGAGGGAATTTGATTTTTCCGGATCCGCCGGAAATTCCGTGCATAAAAAACACCACCCCGGCAGTAATCTCCTGCGTGCACACCGTAACTGCTTGGAAAACTAATGTGACAAAAACTTCTACAGAGTAATGTCAATTTGAAATCTACTAAGTAATTTGTATCAACTCATACAAAATATAAACATATTTGTTTACTTTTTGGAATTGACATTATTTGGTAAATAACTAAATAATATATACTAGATAGTCTATGTATAGTATACTACAAGTATTAAACACGTTCAAAAGTATACAACACTTTAATTTTATTGACATTTTATTTTCTGTATAGGTACACAATTTTATTTTAAATTCCTAAAAATGTCCTTATCATTTTTGACACGATAAAACGTGTTGACCCAATTATCTTTTGATGTAATGCAAGTAATAGTTCATAAGCTGTTATACGTAAGGATTCATTTGAGCACAATAGTCTATAGGCTATAACCCTCTGATAAATAGCAAAGGTGGTGAAGTTAAATAATAGGGACACAGCGAGGCTCAGAGAAAAAACTCGTACATATAGTATGGAGTGAAGAGTATGTAATACAAACTCATCGCCTTAACAACGTCGATCAAACGAAGCCTTACTTACGAAGCACGTAGCTTTTGAAAGAGGTCAAGTATCGTTAGAAGAGTTACACACAACTGACGCTCTAAGAATTAATATAAAAAAGAGAAGCATCCACAACATTCACAAATTATTGTCTTCTATTCTATATCCAAAATACATTAAAAAGACAAAATAGCTGATATTATCGGTTTTTATTTTCATAGGCATTTAACATTTTTATAAAACAAAAAATAATATATATTATCTTGTTTTCTGTAAAATATTTCTATAATACGAAGTGTAATTTTTATTTAAAATGTTAAAAAATGATAAATAACTATCATTTTATTAATTACAATAGTAATTTAAACACTGATCATTTTAAATATTAATATTATTTATTTATCAAATAAAAAACTCAGGGAAAAATCTGATAGGGTTGAAACCAAGTTAAAACCAATCTGTTATGCGTATGTATTACATTTTTGTTTCAAAATAAAATACGTTTAAGTAGGTAGTGGAATTATGATAAATCACCTACTAACGAAATGTAATAGAACAATTAATACCATAGTTTAATCATAAATACCACGTACAATGAAATTCACAATAATCAGATATTATTATGTTGAACGTGTCAAAAGAGATGGATAATTCATTTATAACTATATGACGCATATTATTATATAAATAATAATTATATGATTTTCACAATTTTTACAGGCTACATATGTATATACTAGTCACAAATGTAGTATTTAAAAAACTTATAATAATACAACAAATAGGTAATTTTAAGGCAGACATTTTGAATTTGGATAAAAACTTACTACAAATCTTCTATTGACACCGTATTAACACCAACAGGTTCATTAGAATATTTAATCGGTCAAAAAACGATATATGAAATTGTATATTATGAATGAATTCCAGAATGATTTCTAGCGAGGAAAATAATTTAATTTTCCGACGACCAACCACGAAGTTTTGATAATTATTGAGTTAAATAAAAAAGTAAAACAGTCATAAACTTGGCAAGAACAATTTCTAGAGTTTATTAAATGTATACATATTTTGGGTCAGCTGTTTACGTAAAAAAACAGACGAAAATTAATAATAATAAAAGCGACAGAATGATGAATGTCGTTTCGAATGAATGGAAAAAAACATCGTCCCGGTGACCTCAACCATATGATTTTGTTAACATATCGGAATTCGATATTATATTTTAATATAATATATTTATAACAACAATGACAACAATAACATCAACAACAACAACAACCACTGCAACAACAACATAAATGTACATAAAACGTGTAAACGACTTACGTGTAAAACGTGGAAACGTGCCAACACGTGTGTATTCTGCCAGTGCGGAATACGTACGTTGCCGCTGGTGGACGGCCCGTCAAAAGCCCCCTTGGACGCCGATACCGGCAAAAATTTTGTCCGTCGCCTCGTCGTCGTCGTCTCACGGGGCAAGAGTGTGATAATAACTGTATTCGATGATAACGAGTTTTTTTGTATATATATTTTGTTAATTATATTATGTTTTATTTTATGTCTTAACCGCTCAGAGTACGAACGACTAGTCGTCGTCGCGTGGTCTCATCCGACAACGGTCGATTAATAATATTTCGTCCGACGGGCAACGTGTCGGAGACTATAATATTATATTACGACAGTATAATAATATTATGTCACATGTATAAAAATTCATACATACATACACACATACATAATATATAATATTATATACGTATACACGTTGCTAAGTATATAATATATATATGTATGTATATATATATATGTGTGAGTGTATGTGTGTTTGTGTGTGGGTTTTTTATTTATTTATTTAAGAGTATGTGTAAGTAAATTTTTTTTTGGACAGAGTGAAAAATACGTGCAAGTTGTGTGACGCAAGACAAATGCGTGTCGTGGTCTCGTGGTGGACTGACGTCGACAGCAACGGTACCAGTGACCGGCGGCGGTGGTGCGACGACAACGGCGGCGACACCGGCGCTTCGCGTAAATGAGCGCACGCGCGTTTTTGCGTGCGCGTGTGTGCGCGTGTGCGTGTGTTTACGACGGTGTATTATGTGTATAATAATTGTGCTTGAGCGGGCGCATGCGCGTTTGTGTGCGTGTCGGCGGTTCGCGCGAAATCGGTGCTCGGCGACGGCGTGACGACGCTCGGCGCGATTCCGGCGCGCTATAGTGGCCGGCGCTACGGTGGCGCGACCGCGCGGACGACCAACGAGGCGCTACGAACGCTCCGCCGCCGCAGCCGCCGCGGCCGTCTCCACCGCGGTGTCCCTATCGATTCGTACACGTATAATGGTATACGCGCGCGATGCGGCGCCACCTCGGCCGTCGCCACCACCGCCGCCACCGACGACGACGGCCACAGCGGCGGCGGCAGCAGCGACGAACCGCTCGCTGGCGGCCGGACACGCAACACGCACAGGCGCGCGCGCCCTCCGCCGCCGCCGCAACTATTCCATAAACCATATCGTCTTACCTGCCGCCGCCGCCGCCTTTACCTATCCCCCCCCCCACACACACACCGCAGAATTCCACTTCGTCATTGCGTCCGGCCGGGGTGCGATGCGGGGGTGCTGCCTGTGGATCCGCATTCGGCTATGTGTAGGTTATATACCTGAACATAATATTATGCACACGCACTGACCTCACGACTGTGCGAACTGCTAAATATGTAATATTATTATTGCGTATACGACGCGCGACGATATTTTTCTGTTTTATTATTAGTACACTGTCTGCGCCATACGATTACCCCTACGGTGGTGTTGTGAGCTACGAAAAAAATAAACAAACCTCGTCGAGTGATGTATGTCGACATAATATTTTATTATTATTATTGTTATACCATGTACCCCGGTAAAATAAAAATATAATAATATATCGTCGCCGACGACAATTAAAGTTTTATCTTATTTTTTTTTTTTTGGTTTTTCTGTTCCAGCCGATTTTTGAAAGCTCATTGCGATTTATTTTTCATCACTCCGAATGTCCGTTTATATAAGTGTAAAAAACATACAAACATTTGGACATGTTATTTTCGTCTATTCGACACGCGATGTCTTAGACTGATAACATCTTGTAAATAAAACACGGAACTCGAGTTGACAGTGGTAAAAAAAAAGCTTGACACGTCCATAATCAATAACATTTTTTTTATCAAAATCGACAGTTCTAATTATCATTTTGGTGTAAATAATAAATACCTTGTTTACAAATAGGACTACGATTTACAAAATTACAATAAATCCAATCGCACTATTGAATTGCAAAACCTATGGTCTAAATTATTAAAAAATAATAATCTTAGATAGATGATTGATTTACCACTCCGTACTACGTAGGTTGCGCGCAATTTCAATTTTTTTTCCTAGGGGAAAGGAGCTAGACAAATGTATGCAAAACAGACATATTATAAGAGCAATTTTTCTGTGATGTAATGTGTATTTTAAAATTGTAATGTTTTATAGACTCATAACTTTCATAAACGCTAAAATATCTTTAAAAAATCCAAAATTGCAACTGATTGATTTTAGTAATATTGAAAAAAAAAATTGTAATATGTGATTAATGATAATATATAAGCGATTTTATTCGTAATAAACATCTAAAAGGAAGAAGGATTAATTAGCTAAATTAATTTTTTGGTAATAAGTCTTCCTAACCAATCTCTCAAATTACGCTTAAGCCATCCTACCGTAGTCCAGAACAGTCATGATATCTAGAAAAAACGATATTATATAATCAACAGCTTTCAAATAGGCTACACTCGCATAACACCTATTGGCCATGGACAATGCCGTAGACAGAAATTTAATTATTGGGGGGGGGGGGGGGGGGGAGGGTAAGTGAAAAAAAATATACTAGTAGTTATAAATGTTTGGAAATACATTTACATACTTTTCATGTTGTATGGGGATTGAACCCCCTACCCCCACCGTATCCACGACCCTGGCCAAGGAATATCTATCTCAATGCTCAGCTTCCGTTACACCCATCTCACAATCTGAGTCAAACACATACTTTTCGTATACCAACATTATACCGAAATTAAGAGTCAAACATCAACTTCAAGATATCCCACCACCTTCAACATAAGCAGTCAACACACTCTTTTACAAGTTTATGAAAGAAACTTATGTCCATCAAGTAATTTAAATATTTAATATATAATCTTAAATTATGTAAATAATATTTAATAGTTTAATTGGCTAATCAATGAGAATTTAAATCAATGGATTGTAAGATTACGAACTAAATTATATAATAATATTGTGTTAAATTATTTGTATTTAATATTTTTTTTTATAAAACGATTTATAGAATGGTGGTGAAGCTATTTATTTCTAATAGGTTTCATGGTTTCATTTAATTGTATATAGAACATAATTTCGGTGATACGTCAGTACATACTATTCAGATTTCTGGATAAAATAATAGGAAATATGAATAGCAAAAATAGTTTTAAACAAATATTCATATCATCGAAAATGAATACTCTTTTAACCCAAAATATTATAATAAAATTAAGTTTTCATAAACTTTTTTTGTTTAAAAGTAAAAAGTACCTACGCATTGTTTATTTACATAATTATTCAAAAATATATACATGAAACATGAATATTAACGTTATTTTGTAACTATAAAATTAAAATCCAGAAAACTATTTTTGAAATATTTTAATCAACTAATTTATGGCAATAGTTTATTTTGAAATATTCATAAAAACCTATCTAACGTTCTAGTTTATAGTTGATATTATACAGTATGTCCCAAAAGTCCCGTATCACCCTTAATATCTCCATGTAAAATCACTATATTTAAACGCGGTTTTTTTTACAGTACTAAGTATGAAAATTCTGATTGAATGACATACAATTCATTTATTTTTTTCTTTAAATTCAAAAATTTTCAAAAAAATTTTTTACGCATTTAAGAATTTAAAATTTTTAAGATAGCCATTTTGTTGAGCATATTTTTTAAAACAGTTCAAAAAAAAAAATACTAAAATTAAATAAAAATTAACCAAGTTAGAGCAAGTTATGTTTTTGAATAATTGTAGTAAAAAAATAAATATTATTATTAGATATGAAATTAGATATTCATTATTGAAATGTGAAATAATAATATTTATTTTTTTACTACAATTATTCAAAAACATAACTTGCTCTAACTTGGTTAATTTTTATTTAATTTTAGTATTTTTTTTTTTTGAACTGTTTTAAAAAATATGCTCAACAAAATGGCTATCTTAAAAATTCTAAATTCTTAAATGCGTAAAAAATTTTTTTGAAAATTTTTGAATTTAAAGAAAAAAATAAATGAATTTTATGCCATTCAATCAGAATTTTCATACTTAGTACTGTAAAAAAAACCGCGTTTAAATATAGTGATTTTACATGGAGATATTAAGGGTGATACGGGACTTTTGGGACACACTGTATACGTTAGGATACACGAAAGCATGCAATAATTATGAGGCGAAAAAAATTAATATTCTGTAAAATTTTTTTTTACTTTTAACCTCGCTTTTAACTGTATAAAAACATCATAAGGTACACTGCAAGTACTTACAGTATATTAATTGTAATGTTTATCCAATAAAAAAATCTGATAACAAATTTTATAAAATATTTAAAATTTAAATAGAAGAACACAAAAAGTGTTTGCACAGTAAAAAAACTATTATTAGGAAACAAATTTTTTTTCACTTTGTTTTCACTTGAATCTTATAACATTACTTATAGGCAATGTAAAGTAAAGTACCATCTCATGGAACTTACACCCTTCAGTTTTACAAGAAAATACTGCATTGCTAGACAGTTTGTATATAACAACAGAAAGTTATTTTGTTTATATTATTGAAACGAATTTAATTTAAACTTCAATTGTATGTATACATAAAGAGAAATAGGGTTTGGGACAAAAAAAATCAACCCTATTTATTCATGGGCGTATTGTTATTTTTGTATTTGTATTCTATTGTACATAATATATTCCTAAACTCGTCAAAATACACTTTAATGTTTAAAAAATATATATAATGAAGAGTGCGTATATATGGGCCTTGGGGGTGTCTGATAAATACTAACTAGTTTATTTATTCTTACGTTATACATCTATAACGTTTTATTCGATGTTTTATTCAACTATTATCAAAAAAACCTGTTTGAGCAAATAATTAATAGCTTATAGGTATTAAAAAAAAAAATAAGTCACAAATAATAACAAATGTATTGGCCATCTTTCTATACATGGAATTTAACCTAACCATTTTTAGTGGTCTTATATTCTTATATATTATAATTGATTTATCAATACATATTAATTAATCTTATAAGTTAATACGTCATATTATACAAAAATATAATATTCACTTACATCTATGTAATAGTTTAAGACATAACATAATTCAAAATGGCAGGAAAAACACATACATTAAGGACACATATATTTCTCTTCTGTAATTTTAATAATCTAAAAATACTTAAACTGTCAAATATCTATTTTTGTACAAGAATTTATTTTATATTTTTTATTTAATATTAGTACATGTTATGAATAATTATCATCAACACTTCCCAATACACTAAAGTCATAATAAAATATGCACGATGCACATATATACTTTATTATTATACTAAGTATACAAACATTGTTCAGGAAAAATACATCAATAAAGTCAACATTATAAACTATATAATGTAAAGAATGTTGCTAAAAGTTAAATCCAAAATGATACTACGATGATTAAAATAATAATAGTAATCTGACTATTTTTTTGCAACCCCTAATGTTTATTTTAAATTATTTCGCTATCTATACGAATATCTGTAGCTATACGCCTATACGTATGACCATAGGTACATGTAACTACCTACCAACAACGCATTATAATATTATTATATAATGACACAATAGTGGCGTTCATTGTTAAATATAAAATATATCCTACACGACGTGTATAGTTTAGAACGATATTCTACAAAAACAAACACAAAACCATCTACCAAAGATCGGATTAAAATTTATTTTACAAGTAAACATTTGTTTTTGTTTTATTTACCATCCTAAAAATCGTAACATTAATATCGTCCCGTCAAAATGATATTATAACAGAATAGTGGGATGATGCGTCATACGGCAGTTTATAAGTGTACAGCGATATTACTCTAGTCTAGATATTCCTATAGATCAGGGGTCCTCAACCTTTTTCAACCAGTGAGATACACTTAAAATTTAAAATTTCCGTTGATCGAACCTTATATTATATCAATTTTTTTATATTTGACCGTGCATTTTTTGTAAGACTATGTATTCAATACAACCATCTTAAATACATTTGTTTACTATAATATACGAGTACCTACATAAATATTATGACAATCGAATTATAACTGACGATTGAAAAATCTCGGAAAAATATCTCGGTGGCACTGAGGTACGCATAAACAGTACTTTTTACTGTATCAAATAGACAGTGATAAAAAAATATACATCTAAAAATGTATTATATTTATGGGAATAGTTGAAATTTATTCTGTCTTAAGACAGAATTAGACACGAGCCGAGATAAAATAATTTCATATTAAAATAATTTATTTAAAAATACCTATAGAGGGAAAATGTCAATGTTTCGTAAAAAAATACCATCAGTTGATTAAATTTTTATCAATATTGTCTTTTTTGGAAAAGTATAATATCTAGGATCTAGATTATGAACGCAATCAACCTATAATGGTATGATAACATTTTATTGCGATCGACCTTTATCCGATTAAATATTTACCGGTCGAACGCGATCCACATTATCCGACTGGTATACGGAGGAACCCAGGTATAGAGGGTAACGCATTGATTATTCGTAAAACGTTACGACTATTGTAGTGAGTTAACTAAATGATTTTATTCAATACATTTTTGCAGTTGGCTGAGTGTGTTCTTGAAAATAATTATTTTCTATTAGACCAGCTATATAAAGTTTGAAATATTTGAACATGGTAACGGGACGGGCGAGTCACCGCCGCAGTCGTACCACACACCGCGTTTTTTCGTTTTTCACTTTTCCATTATTGCCAACGGCTAGGAGAACGGAAAAAATGTGATGCCTACTTATAATAATATTGTTATTACGGATAAACCGTCTTTTTCGTTCGTTCTTAGAAAAGATTTACAATTATAATTGTGTATAATCCCGGACCGACGCGGTTCGCGGACCAACGGCGTGTTGTTATACAATACGTATTATACCATTTCGACCATAGTCGGTTATTATAACGTGTGAAAAGTGCATTTAAAAATATCGTAGTTGTACATTATTATTATTCCGTACCTGGTGTGACGGACTGCGTAGTTAACGACCGCGATACCAATATGTTCTCGATGCTACACGATTGAACACTTTACGAAACACTATACGCGGAAAACACTCGAAACTCGCTGACGCACTGCAGAAAACCTACGCGAAACGCTCGTTACGGGTGGTCGGGACGGACTGAAATTGCTTACCGAATTAGCTGGTATAAGGTAGTAGCTGGTATCCAGAGCCATTTTGAATGGCTTCCCGCGACAACCAGACGAATCGCACGATTTCCGAAACTGACTTTTCCATGAAAACCGTTTCACGAAATAAAACTAACTTTTGTATTAATTGCCGTGTACAACCGCCACAAATCCGATTAATTTCTACCGCAGTCATCGTCATTGATAATAAACACATGGATATAGGACATAACGTCTTGTCGGTGAAGAATGAAATTATATACGAACTGAGGTCGTAAAATTATGCCTAGGTACCTATATCGATTATCTGGTTATCCACAGTAATCTAACGGCCTCGATTTCTTATCTGTGTTGGACCGCAAAATTAACACGTCATGTCCTATTCACATAGACCTGCGTATGAGGTCTATGCCTATCCATGCCTCTATTGTCTATGGTTTTCATACATTTCGTTAATTATTTTCAGCGGGAATAACGAATTTTGAAATGGCCACCCTGAAAAGTTTCAAATTGTGGAATCGTCTGGCTATTGCAGTGAGCCCTTAAATTATTATTGAAACAGACTGTTATTAATTTGCCGCCCCCCCCCAAAAAAAAAAAAAAATATTGATAAATCCCGGGAAATCAACCAGCTCAGCCTCTATTTTGAATCACTGCATGAATACCAACTTGACAAACTATAATCATACTGAAATTAATAATAATTATAATTGTACTGAAATCATAAATTAAAAATCTAGGTAAGTCACCTACGTACCTATATATATATATTATATATTATATAATATGCACTGTTTAAACGTAAGTACATATTATTTCATAATCACTCGGCTGTAACGCAATTACAATATTTTTTATAAATATTACATATTATACCTATTTCGACTGTGCTAATATTTCACATAATAGATAGGTCAGTAACACGTTTAATTGCAGATTCTATATTATATACGTTCTATACATATTATTATATTATACAAAATACCTTTGTGAATGGTTCACTAAATGCCTGTATGGCTGCACGAAATTCCTATATGGCTGCACGTAATGTATTTTCTACCACCGCTTAAACGAGGCAACAATAGTCAATAAATAGGTAATACATTCTGAATATTATTTTTATTATTATATTAATAGTTTCCAAATAATTATATGGAGTATGCATAATCGTACAAACAATGATTTTTACTAGGTAATGAAATAAAATTTACTTCTCTATTTATTTGAGAGAAAAAAATAAAAAGTACCCACCTATTCATAAAACTGAAATGTAAAACTAAAAATAAATAATTTTAAACAAACATTATTTTACAGAGAACAACATCAACTTAAAATTGTATTAAACTTATACATGTTCATTATACTTATTCCAAATTTTTATTTATCTTAATATTTTATATTTACTCTCAAATCTAAGGTTTCAAGCTGTAACATAAATCAGTTTTAAGGACTTTTCATATTTTGAACAATTGAAATGGATATTTGCCAAACATTCAACGAATTCTGTTTTTAAAAACGGAAATATTTTAAACTAAGATATCTATTTATGAACTACTTCATCTAATTAGGAAACACAGATTTTGATTTGAAGCCAAAGTTACAATATTTTAACGGTAATTAATTCTTTTTAAGATCACTAAAACCATTTCAAATGAGTTAACACGTCATTCCATTTGATTAGATGTGGTACATTTGAAATTTTCATTGACTGTGTGATTTTATACTATACAACATAGACAGTATAATATAATATATATACGTCATATACCTAAATGTTATATTATTTTAAGATGATAAACTACTCATGAGTAATAATAAAATTAAGTTTATTATTATATAATAATATATTATGTGCTGCAGGCTGCAGTGCCACAATTACAATTTCGAGGTGTAAAAATATTTTAGTTTTTTATTTTAACACCACGTGCAATTGGGGTGTGGCTAAGCCCCTAGTGGAAAATTAACCCACTAAATATTAATTAACATCAAATTTCACACTACGATTCCGGTAGATTAAATTTAGTAATAAAATATAGATGGATAAATGGATTCGTGAATATTTCAATTACATTGATACTTCTGGGTTAACGCAACTACTTTGATTTCCATGCAATGCTCTTCCGGGTTGTTGTGATTACCATGGTATCAAAATATATTCTATATCACGATTAGGTTTTATCTATTAAATTGTGCTCTTTACTATCCTATGTTCTCATGGGCATTCACACAAAATAATAGAGGAGGGGAGGGGTAAATCAAAAATATAATTTTGCCAATGACTTCAAATAAACATTGAATAGGTAAGATCGGTAAATTTCTTATTACGCTTTATTAGAAAGTAGAATGTCAACTTAACAATATTAATGTATTAGGTACTATTATAATCAATAATCAAACATTTAAGCAGCAAAAGTGATAGTTTATGTCGGTATGACGTTGAACAAGTGGTTTGATTAATTTTAGTGAAAGAAATTAATGTGCGTCATTATAATACAGTTTAGTATTTTACATAGAATTTAAAAATAAGATGGGCCAAATATATTATAATATCGCCCGAGTGTACGTTTATTTTACATGTCAAAAGTTAGTACCAGTTGAATTTACATGTTTTCACGTGTAAAAAAGTCGTACCGGTTCAATTTACATACAAAAGAGGTACAGTCGGTAGAATTTATAATCGTCCATAATAGGTACGTATGGAATTGCCTTCCTTTCGCGGTAACTCGTCGACGCATCGTTCAAAATATTGTCTGCGGGCCGCATCACGACTGATGTGACGTTCATTTGCATATAATATAATATTACGATGCTCTTTCGAGTACCGATATTTATTTATTTATTTGTACACCCCTATGCTATATGCTTTCCGAGTTTAAAATTTGAAATTTGCATCCTCTATGATTGCTGCCCGGGACATGGACCTCGGATCGCTCCCCCCCCCCCCGCCTAGTTCCGGTACTGTTTGCCGGAAATATAAACTGACCGTGATTAATAATTATTGAAAATCGACTGAAATCAATATTATACCTAATGAATTGTTGTTTGTGACCTGCTCAAAAAGGATGTATAAAAGGGTAAGTACAATATTTCTAATGATAATAATAAGTTGATCGTAATTTGTCGAAAAAAAATGGATTTGTCTAAAATTACCCGTGTAGATAATATTTCCCTCTTTGTACCAATGCTCTATTTTACGTTTAGGGCAATTGGTACATATTTTCGCCGAGGGTAACTTATACATTTTTTAAATACCGAAAATAACCACCAAGTGCAACTTGTCAACACCCATAGGCTCATAGCACACGAATATATCATAATTACTGTGAACCTCCGCATTTAAATTTCCGGGAGGACAATACTATATACTTTGTATAATATATGTTTTTTTGTTAAAATAAAGTCTAAACAACAGCGACAATCGGAATAGTAGTAAACAGTAATAACTTATAACTAAACACATTGTCGTATGTTTATGTTTAATGTGTAGAAAAAAAGATTTGCCCGCCCCGGGGCCGCCAACATAATATATTATAAGATCGCGACGTTTGATGCACCACTCACTCTCAATGTTTCCATGTTTCCGCTATAATAGGTATTCCGTGTGTCCGTGTCGTGAGGATAGTTGAATAGTTTGAATTCAACTCGCGGGTAACGTGTTACCGACAATTTTTTTTTTACCTAGGTACGTGTTAAATATAACCGGCTTAATGTAATATGGTGAAATATTATGTAATGTAATGAATGCAAGTATTATATACATTTATATACCTATATAACATACAGGTACAAGTTGTACCGCACAACAGGTGTAAATAACAATAATACACTGCAGACTTTATTGATAAAATCGACAAATCGCACGTTACCAGCGAATACCCATACACACTAATACAGCAGTAATACTGTAGCTATAATAGTATATTGGACATAGCGAGTAATAATTACTATTGTACGGGTTTCTTATGGTAACGTATAACGATATATGTTACCTACTGCGGTTACTATACGCAAGTGTGTCCTTCCTTTTCTAAACGCAGTACATCTATAGTTTGGCTGCGACACGATTGAGCATAAAACACCTTTTTTTGTGACACGATTGAGCCAAATCGTCGGCGTACCAAAGAAGATCGGAATACAGTAGAAAACCTTCACGATTGAGCATAAAAACCTCAGCAACGTTTCCATTTCCATTTTAAACTATATTATACAAAAATATTTATTTAAATAATTATAATAATTCAAAATATAACATATTATCAAAAAAAAATAACATGATTTTATAGTCAATAATATAGTCACATTTAATAAATATATTTGATAATAAAAATAATAATAATAATAGTTATGAATATAATTAAATCAAAATATGGTACGAATACTATAGAGTATGAGTGATCGCACACTGATATTAAATCGATATAATGATTTTGGAATTATATCTTAATTTATTATTTTATATTTTCCTCCAATTTTAAATGTTTGAAACGTCGGAACTTTATTGCTCCGGAACTAATTTATAAATCGACGATAACATTGTCGATAAAGCTGGGCTCAGATCACGGCTCGCGTTTGGTATCATAATATTTGGTATAATGACACGGGAAAATAATAAATTACAAAATGTCGGTCACGTGAATGTGGCGACATAAAATATTCTATGCTCAATCGTGTTGCGAAAAAGAGATATGCTCAATCGTGCTTTACCGTATAGTGTCCATCAATAATAATTTTTAATTTACACATAGTAATATTATGGCATTTTTGTTTTTTCACACATTCTTCATGCCATTCCCTTCTTATGTTTCAACTGTGCATTTGTTGAATTCGATTTTATATGATATACACACTAAAATCGACGGACGGATTGACTATTTAACCGAGGTTAGACTTGGATTTTACAAAGTTTACCTATATTAGGTGTTCGAAAAGTTTGGAAACGGTCCTTAAACTTATTAGGACTGATAAACGATAATACTATTATGATATAAATAATGAGGTGATTAAATATTTTACCTAATAAATGTGCAACAGTGTCATCAGACTATCTGTTATGACTTATTGCTATAGCCGTAGAGTACGGAATTATTAGCACTAATTATCTTAAAATTAAGATTACTATAACTAAGATTCTATGCTCTACAATTCCATCAAAATAATCTTTTATTTTTCATTTTTATGCGCTAAAAACGTTTTATATCAGTTCATAGGTAAATGAATTGTCGATAAAACTTATCCAATTGGAGCTGCATACTCTCAGTAAAAATATGTAAAAACATAAAATCCCTGTCTCTAGGCCTATAGGTAATGTATAGATGCATACAATAATTAAAGCATTTCCACATTTTTTTTAAGCATTTTTTATGCATACATTATACAATTATTATGTGACTTGTGTGACGCTGTGGTCGGCCTCAATCACTAACGTGTGCTGAGGTCAAGCAACAACCGGTGTTACCGGATGGGTGATCACCCGGGGATAAATCCTCGCCACATAATGTACACAATGTTCCGAACCATACCCTCTCTCACACTAAAAAAACTGACTAAAAATAACCTTTAGGTTAATGATCTCAGATGTTGAAGCCTTAACTCGATAAAAAAAAAAATATTTGTAGGTATATAGTATGAAGAACACTGTCCGTTCTACGCATTAATTTACTGCGCTTAAACGGTTTGGTCGAGAATCGAACGCCCCGCGATAAACGTGGAAAAAAGCCCGACAGACCGACGTCGGAAATTACCGCGGTTACCCGCACACGAGTGCGTATAAAACGAGGACCGCAGTCACCGTATTTACCACGTTACTCGCGAGCGGGTAACCGCGAATCGCGTTATTTTCTGTCGGTCGATCTCAAAGGAAAAGGTGACCTCCGACCGTTTTCTCTGCGTCGACCCAGCAGTACGATTCCGTTATCGGATAACTCCATCAAATATTCTATTATTATTGACTATGATATTGAATAGATATTGACCGTACGACATAATAATATAATTAAATATAATATTAAAATTGTATCAATAGACAATAATAATAAAATATAAAGAACATGTATCTCGTAAACTCAATAGATATCAAAAGAGAAACTTTCCATAATTCGAGAGTATTATTGCCTCGCACAATAAACATTTTATATTATTTTATTTGGATGAAATGAAAAAAAATATAGATTTTACGGAAGTAATTATGTAGGTATACTATATTATGTATGTAACATTATATTCTGTATTAATTGTTGTGGCTAAATATATTATGAGTTATAATAATTTATGACTTCCTATTCGGTTTAGGATTCGTATGTTTTTTTTTAATTAAAGTTTACATATTTTTTAACACAAAATAGTAATTCAACAGCATTAACTTTTAATATTTCCCCGCGTATTGGTATTTTATTTAGTACTTTTTATTAGTACTTATACTAATCTATTGCTCGTGTTGGATATTATTATACACTATGCAATGTAATTTATTAACAACACAATATATTTCTTTAAGCAAAATCGTTATTTTATATAAAATATAAAAAAACCATACACCTTTAGGCTTTAAGCATTAAACCCTTAAAAGCATTAACGATGATATGTTTGAATTCCATTACATGTAATTTGTCAATGAACTTATACTTTATACTTTTGTAATGTGGAGGTACCTATCCAATCATTACAACTAATTTTGTACAAATAAAAATTCAAATAACTAAATACCCTAAATATAAGATACCTAGGTACCTGATATAAGTTTATTCGTGTATTTTTTATTGATTTTATTAGCTTTATTCAATATGTATATATTTGGCATGGTTATAATTGAAACGTCAACATTTATATATTTTGTATGTATTATGATCTATATTACATAATATTATAATTCAACCACAATTTATAGTGATATAAATCACTTGAGTATCTTTATAGTCAAATCTTTCATTAATTAAACTACTTATTTAAAAAAATATGATAAGTCGAGTAGGAAAGTGATTTTTATAATAATATTAACAAACATTATCGTTATTGCTTAAAACGATATTTTGATTATTTGAAATACAAAATATATCCTTTAAACTTTATCCGAAAATAACACCATTTTTAAATATTACTAATAACCTAATGATTTATATTCATTGTCATTGTAAGTTTTTTTGTTTTAATTTAGTGAATAATTTTACTGTCGAGAACTTTTAAATTTTTTTCAAAACCTCATAAGATCACTGCTCAATGATCACATAAAATTAATATGAGTTACATTCAGAATTGTAAACACTGATATTATCAATGAAATAGGATGTAGTGTGTGCCCCATGAGAATTTACTAATTTAAAGTGGTAGGACAATGGAAACTCCATTATCCCACTATTCTAAATTAGTAAATTCTCACGGGACCATCTGTACGTCACTAAAGAATAAATAATACAAACAACGTTAAAGAGCATCCTGTGTTGGACATTAATTTATTGTTTGTATTCGATTTTTTCAGTAGGTATTTACTTTTAATAATCAACGAATAAAAACAATCCATCCAAGCGTTAATAACTAAGTTATATTTCCCAAAAAAGTAAAAAATTAAAACAATTGACAGCACTAATATTATAAATATTTGTTGATTTTCACGAAATAAATGTATACATAATTCACAAGGTAAACGAGTTGTTGACAGTAGTTACAAGGAAAGTGAATAGATTTAAAACCAAGTATTCAAGATAATTATTCTCTATTCTATACAAAACAAATATAATTTATACATACATTTTTTGAAAATATATCTCTTATACAAACTGTTAAATTATTTTAACTAGAAAATATATTTAAAATTATACTATACGACATACTTCTATGACCTATATATGATATTAAATAATAACAATATTATAAATTATTACATATTATAACAAAACAAATTCAAAATAATCAAGATTTTATATAGGTAGGTACGAACAAAATGTCCATTTATTTTAAAGTTTTTCGAAATTCTCTGAAAAAAAAAAAACGAGAAAATTAAGCGGTAAGTTTTTACAAACCTGAAAATAATATTTAACTATTGCAATTGTGGTATTAAATGATAATATAAAAAATTATTGATAAAATATTTTGACAGTCAGCTGTAGAAAACTGGTAAAGGTATATTTGGCAAACAAACATAATAATAATAGATGTCAGATGATAATAAATTTAATTAATAAATCATATAATTTTCAGCAGGATTAATTGATAAAAATACGTTTTTTTGCATTTTATAAACATTTTAATATGTAATAACCAGTAGTTTATATAATTCAAATTATTAATATTTTCGGTTTTATTTCAACGTATTCATACATAATATTATATGCTTCTTATTATAGTTAGTTTGAAATATTTATTTTTATATTTTTCTTATTAGCTATTACTTGTTATTGGTATATCCTTATTTATAGTTAAGAAAATAAAAAAATAAAAGATATCAAAGATTATTTATTAGTGTAAATACAATACACATAATTTTGTAAAAAAAATATAATTTTTAAATAACGTTATTCATTTCTTATTTTAAAGTAACTAAAAAAAGATTTTAAAATAACACTTTACGTACATAGAAAGTTGTTTTTCAAAAATGCATAAATGTATCGGTACACTATTGCTACTTTGATAGTTCGATGGGATAAACGGACTATGATCAATTTTATACTTCTATGTACCTATAAATAATTATAATAAGCAGATGAGACTATTTCAAAAAATGGCGTTTTGATATTATTATTTAACATAAATAATTGCATTAAACAATTGTCAGCCAGATGTCAGAAGCTTATCATAAATAAAAATAAAATATATCATTAAAATAATATTATTTTACTTCCGATTTTCATAATTAAATTTAAAAAGAAAAACGCACAAACCATTTACTAATTTGATTTTAAATACTACAGACCTTTATTCACATTGGTACGAACATATATAAGGGGGAAATGTGTTTTTAATTTTTGTAATGTTTCTATTTCGTGGCTGCGAAATAATTACACTGAACAATGTTACAAATTTAATCGTGATTTGCCATATATATATTATACCTAGTACCTATAGGTATACCTACTGTAATAATAGTTGTACTATATTGTACTATCCTGATATTCATCCTTATAATTTCGTGAATCGCGTTCGGATATAATACTATCATCACATAATACATATTACATGTATATATATACATATTTAATATTATAAATTATAAAATACATAGTTGAGGACTTGGGTGGATAAACGATAATGCGTGACTATTGCTTGAACAAATTGTTATTGTTCTTCGTAATACTTTGAACGACACACTTATATTCGAACACTCACCACAGAAATAATAGCACGACAGAGATCATAATTATATTCCCACATTCATCTAATCCTGATAATATATTTTAATACCTACTCGTCGAAGTGTACCTGTGATCGTAATATATAGGTAGAACGTAGAAGTTACGTGTAAAAATTATAAAAGTATATAAACTATTACATACCAGATTTTGTTGATTTTTTTTTTTTTTTTGATGTAACGCCGTTTGAAAATCGCACTAAAATCACAAAACGAATAGATATTGAAACGTCTAAAAAGGTAAAACTATGACTATGAAACACACTACGACTTATTTCTGCAACCGATTTTATAACACGCGTTACACAACTTACATCATCGGTCTCCCACTAAAATAACACACGTCTCGGTATCGTCGTGAGTATATATTATATTATTATTTTGCTGCTATGCGAAGGTCAATCAGTTGTCCGACAGTATAATATTGTATGGTAACACTCCTTAATTGAATCTCAAATGCACGCATGGTTGCTCTGGTACAACAGTGTTTGAATTGTTTTCAATCATAAACGACTTGTACAAGACACGAAATATTTAATTTCAAATTGTTAATTATCCATTATCTTTTTTAATTGTATTAAAAATCATGCTGACTATAGTACATCCATTAACACACTATATTACAAGACTGCGTATTTTGAGTATATAGTTAATTGTATCCATTCAAAACACAATAGTTATTGGTTCAAGAGGATATTTTTAGATATTGTATTTATTTGAACGATAGTAGTTTGTTTTTTCAAAAAGTGGTTTACAAACAATTTTCGGCAAAAGCCTATCAAATAATAACTTTCATTGTCTAAATTTTTTTACATAATTTTTAAATAGATTTTCGGATTATTTCTGATACATATAATTTATTTTAAAAATAATTGATCAACACAATATATTAATATTGTTTATTTATGAATACATATAGTTTGATTATCTATCCCTCGTCTAAAATATTATTACATATGTTCAATAAGAGGACTCAATACCCGAATAATTTCATATCCATCAATCTTTAAGGTAAGAATTATTATCTGAGTTTGTACTTGAAGTAGTTATTTCACAATATTATAATTTTAACAGAGTTAAGATCATTTTTATATTGTGATAATTTACATACTCATAACTAGCTAAAAATTCAAATATATTTTAATTTAATATATGTTTTACTTATTATCTATTATTGTAATTTAATGTTTAGATTAATCGTAATTATTGGTGTAGAGATTTCAGGATTAATTTATCTCAAGCCATCGAAGTACCATTGACGACGGTCTTCGCCATCAAGCTGAATCATTGTCTTAATCACTTAGCTCTAACACTTATTGTAAGACTATTGTATTTTTAATAGTTCTCAAAGTTTATTTATTTTAATACAATTTATCAATAAGAATAATACCTATGCAAATAGTTTGTACACTTATGTGGATACTGGATAGTAATATAGGAATTAGGAATTCTGAAAACTTTCGACATTAAATTATTGATAGCAACAAAAGCAATTATATAGTATAAAAAAAGTTTTAAAAAACTTAAATTTTCAAGATATCGTGTATTTATAATAATATTTACTTTATAATATTAAAATAACTAACCATTAATTTCATATTAGTTATATAATTAGTAAGAAACAATACTATTTTGTATACACCATATTTTTACTTAGCTAGTAGTTTTTTAAGTTATTTTCATTCATTTTATAGTATACACACAATATTATAAAATCAATGGTAATAATATAGTTACATTAAACAATTCATACATTCAAATTGCAAACTAACTTATTTACATTATGTAGCGGTAACACATTTATTTATTTAAATAACTTTATAAGTAGGTACCTACTTAATATTTATTTATTTTACTTGTTTATTTATAATAAAGTTTATGAAATTCAAGTACTGCACATATACTATTAATTGAAATTTCAAACTTTTTTAACCGTAACTTTTTTAATTCACTCTACGTTTTCAAAAAACTGTCATAATAAAATCAAGAACTTCATGATAGGCATGACTTAGAATTTAAAATGTATATAACTTGAAAAGTGAAAAATTCAAAATTAATTTAAGTTAAAAGTTTTATAACACAAATAATATAATATACACTTACTTATATTGTTTGTAGAATATAGCCACATACGTTCGTGAACCTTTTTAATAAAGTTATATAGCCAATAGCTATATAACGTATAAGTCACTAATATTAATTCAATTACTTCAAGTATAAATAGGTTTTTTTACATATTATAATTAGGAACGACTCAATTCCCATCGAAAAGCGTATTTTATAAGGCCTCCAATTGTAATTGTTCAAAAAAAAACCAATTGACAAAATAGAGGTTTATATTTAAAATGGTTTTATTTTTTATTATCAAAAGCTTCTTATTGATAAATGTTCCAATAATTATTATGTATTTTACTATTTAATCATAATTTAATGTATAGTTAATGTTTATGCAAATTAAATATAAATAATTTCATTTGGTCAATGTATAATTTTTATTATAATTTAATACACTTAAATGTTTAAATCCATTTTTGATTTACAACCTTAAAACTCATATTCAATATGATATGAATTGACATAAAATGCATTATTAATTCACAATCTGTAGAAAACATAAATTATATTCGTAATTAACATAGTCAAATAATACTATTCTCTTTATACAATTGAAATTTGGTATTGATTTTTGAATGTATGACGACTAACGAGTAACAATAAATTTGGTTATTTATTTGTTTAGTTTTTATTCTCCGAAAAATAATACCATACACAAATACACGATAATATTACACAGTTTGTGCATCATAAAGTCATAAAATTCTACACATTAGTTGTATAAATGTATAATTAACAATGAACCTAAATATCAAGTAAATGTTATTTTTAATTTTTATTGCTCTGCAGATATTTTATTAAATACACATGTAACATGCTTAAAAATATATATATAGTATAAAGTAAATAGTATATAGTATAATATAGTAAATACTAAATAGTATATACTTGTATTCAATGTCCAGTGCAGCCCCCGGCCCCAGGTAACCTTTGCTTTCCCATTATAACCTTTGCATGGGTTGAGATATTTTATAGGGTGGCATCAAAGCAAAGGCACTTTAGTTACCATATTATTAGTGTTTATGAGTTGGCAAATAATATTTGAAAACTAATTCAACTGATAACTAGGAACATTTAAAAACGGGACAATAATGTAAAATATAGAAAATAGAATAACAATATACTTAAAGCACAGTAAATACGACATAATAACAATAATAATAATAATAATAATAATAATAATATATTTATGGCATATCATCTCTTATATGTATATTTAAGTATAGTAAATACATTTAAAGTACCCCTTTGGCCGAACCGGTTTGACGGTAGTCAGCAGACAACGATTTTATAACTGTTCCTACTACCTCGCGTGATGGCTATTCAAGACGCTGTGCGAGCCTGCCTTTTAGGTAAACCCTAAAACACGCTACTAAAATACTATCAGGGGAGGGGGGCGGGGGCGCTAAAGGTTTTCGAATTAACGAATGACTCTCTCGCAGGTATTTACGCTCGCGGAGATAAGAATAACATTTCTAACGCAACTCTCGTCCTTTTTAATTTGTATATATTATACATATAGCCAGAGATATAGGTACACGTACGCTACACTCATCCGACGACTATATGACGAGGGATTCGGCTGCAGAAACCTTTTCGAATAATACACACACACACGCACGCACAAATGCTCACTAAACACACAGTGGCGTTTAATTGATGAGGGCATTTCGGAACTGTATACATTATACACGCCGTTGCCGAGTCGAAAAGAAATGGCGTTATAAATGGAAAATTCATAGCCGCGCGCGCCATCGTCCGCCCCCACCCCCTCAACACCTCCCCCGACGATATTGTCGTATACATATATATATGTATGTATGCGTATACGCGTATATGCGTATATATTATATGGCATATATATATATATATTATACACTACACAGCCATTGCGCTGGCATGCGAGATCGCGTTGAATTATTCAACGCTCCCTATAGCCTGGTGCGTTAGAATGATCTGCTCTCCGCTCGCGCCACTACCAGTTACCACTATCTGAGTATATAACATATACCTATGTATAATATGTTGTATACTACTATTACTACTACTACTACTACTACTACTACTACTACTACTACTATTACCGTAGATTAAATTAAGTTTTATTTAATTTGTGCTACTACTATAATAGTAAGTGCTGTATACTACCGGCTCGTCAGGGCATACGTTATTTTCAGTCGTGTATTAATGTAATAGGTATAGATATAGGTTAAGTATATTTTAAATATTTGTTTTTGTACTCATATATTTTTTATCTGTTTACAAAATAAAAACAATAAGTAATAAGGTTAACATTGAAAAATATAATATACAAACATGGAATCGCGTGCAAAGGAGACCGTTCATTAACAGAACCTCAGAATTTTTTTTATTTTTTCTATTTAAGAAGATCTCTAGACCAGTTTCTTTTTAATCGACGGGGAATTTGTGGTAATGTAAGAAAAGACATGTTTTGAATGAAGGGGTTTATGTGGTTTGTTAATTTTGAAAAGGAAACTTTTATAGTAACTTTTTGCAAGCTCGTTTACTGTCTGTATTTTTTTCATTATGGAGGGCTGCATTTGTTATGTTGTTATGTACTATGGAGTACCGGTGATAAGTCTTAATGGGTAATTGACTGGAAGGCTTGAGTAGGGCGAATATTTGCGGGGTTCGCAGGGCCCAAATTTGGATGCCGTACGTCTAATTTTGTGATTTAAAAAAATTTTTATATAATTACTGAGTATACATTAATGCTAAATTTTTTAGTATTTGTATGTATGTGTTAACTTTGTCTCCAACCTACTTGAATAACACCTAATGAAAAAATTAGATAGACAAATCCGGTTCTAACGGTGTCTCGTAGACAAATGAGTACTTACATTTTTTTTATGTATTTATATATTTTATATTTGAATAGGTACTCATCGGAAAATATGTTTACATATAATACTTATTCATTCACAGGTATACTCAGGTATTTTGAATAGATTTCAAAAGTACTTACGACAGTAATACGTTAGACAGTATAGTATCAGTAACTAATAGTAGCAGAAGTAGATTAAGTATCGGCAGTAGCATGGTACCAGGTACAGGTGCATGCGAGTATTATATTATATTGTACGTTGTATGGTATGCTATTTAGTGACGCCACCACTGTTTCGTTGCACAAGCCACGAGGCCACTAGCCTCCCTATATACATGCATATTATAAAGTGTTTTATAATAATAATAATAATAATATGATCCATCAAAACGACTACACGCAGGACCTGCACGACGCGTGTCGGTCAGCCGAATTAAAAACAAAACTGCCGAAGTCATTAAATTGGTGGCACCATGTCCGTCTTTATTCGAATGTGTATATTATGTGCACATTGTACTCGTATTAAGTGGTTATTACTTAATATATTATCATAACCGTTTGGAGCCGTTGAACCGTGCAGGGCGCCGAGTAAATAAATTTCACTACCGGCCCATTTCTAGTCTTCCGTCGTATAGGGACTAATGTATACCGCTCGTACCGTCAGTTTGAAATGGGTTTTTACTGTTTTTAGTACTTCCTCTTACCTGCATCACACCACTGTGGTAAATCGTAAGTTACGTAGTTTGGGCAAACTTTAAAAAAAAAAAAAGCTATCCTTGGCGATTTTATTTTCCACAGACGGCGTAAACACAATGGTATAAAATATTTTACAACTTGTATAATAATATTATGTATTAGGTACAAATTATGTGGTCCACGTCGCGTAATGCGTACAAATTAATTATTCGTCTGGCGTATGGAATTATTAAGAATATTTAATAATGCAACTATTGATGATCAAAAAAGAACAGAGAATATTAGTTCTTTGTGTATCAGCGTAGTATACATAATATAATTATAGCGAGGAACGATTATTGAACGAATATTATGCAATACACAAAAATAATAATATATTATCCGAATAATTCGGTTATAATCTCTCACTGTACTTGTTACAATCGTAACGTCATTATGTGCAATGTAAGTACATCACTGCCCACATAAGCATACGCATCATAACGATTATACCTACTATTATTAATTGAGTTTAAGTAAAGTGTGTGGCCTACAGCGTACGAACAGTGTATCGCCTATATAATACCAATAGAGTTTTATGAATTATGACTTTCGGATGATACTATGTCAATGAATATTATGAGAACGCGATACCCGTTATTTGTGGTATCCGCCAATCGCTAACATAATACACCTACGCATAATTTTGTAAATGTACGCTGTGTTTAATCGAATACGACTATATAATATTTCATAATAAAACAATAAATATAGTAGGTAGGTAAGTAATAAATAATAATTGGAACATCTATTTTATCAGAATTATCGATAAAAAATAAAAAGTGGCGGAAAATATATTGGACGTATCCTATTATACATATTAAACATTAGTTTGATGATATTTTCAACGGCATAAAAGAAACATTTTCTATAATAAAACTTAGAGAAGAGTATAAAAATAAAAAATAAAAACAGTTTCTATGATAAAAATAAATACGGGTATCTTTATATATTATTTCCATGGGAAATATATTTGTAAGTCGTATACCTCACCCAAAATTGCATGTATTTAGGTCCCTATAACATTTTTATTTATCCGCGCACTCGAATACCTAAAACAATTGATAATAATTAATAATATTGCACTATTTTCGAAACATTTAAAGATATAAAAATACTTAGGACATAAGTACTACATAATATTAAAGTAATAGACTTAAACTAAAAATTATTTCATCGCATGAATTTAACTTATTTTTTTTAATAACGTTTTAATTAACATTGTAATCAATACCAAAAGAGCAGTGGTTTGAACAATATTGTTATTTTATTATTTGGCTTTAGGGTGTATATTTTATTAGGTACCAAACTACCAAATACTTTATTTTATTACTAAAACATTAATATAATTATCAAATTAAATACAAGATCTTGAGAGTTTAGAAAAAGCGTATTTCACTATGAGAAAAATAAATACATTTAAAAGAAGATACCTACTGAAGAAAAATTAAATAATGCATGAAAATGTTGGGGAAATTATCAAATTGAAAAAATACATTGAAGAATTATATACAAAAGATGGGGTAAGTGGATGTCGCTCTGATGTACAGTAGGTTACGAGTTGGTCCACTGTAATGTATAGTGTCAAATTTAAATTCAATGTTATAAAATCATTGTATACGAAAAACGATTCTGAGCAAAGGCGGTCTGTCAGCTTATAATATTGCTAAGTATATTAGATGATATTGTTGTGGTTAAAGTAGTTTATTTTGATAATAGGCATAAGTTAAATTGATTTTTGAAAAAAAATTACACTTGACAATGTCATTGTGTGTACACAATACAATAATATATTTTAAAAATTTTAGGTACCCACGAATAATATTTTTAAATTACAACAAAATAACTAAAATCATTTTTCTTGGTTTTAATATGTAATTTCGTCCAAATTTTAAATTAAAATGTTTGTAAAAAATTACTGTGTTTATATATTTATTAGATTTTTTGGTTACAGTACGAACTATTTATAAGTATCCTTTTTTTTAAATGTTCAATCCTTAGCTATACTCATTATTGAACATTTTCTAATTTTTTAACTACAACCATTTGAAAATTGTTGAGCTTTTTATTTATGTTGTCAAAATTTGAACTTTAAATACTCATAAAAAAATCGTATCTATGGATCTTTAATATTTATCAACTGTTCATATAGCAACTTATTAGGAGCCTTGTATTAAATTTTCAAACTCTTTGCTCCAACGAAAATTTTTTTATTGACAATTACTTTAAAAATAAACTAATAAAACTCGAAATTTTCTTGTGCTCTTATGCCTCATAATAGCTCAAAAAGAATTCCAATAATTCGAAAATAAATATGCATGGAAATTGCTAATATAAACATTCTGTGAAAATGTCTACGGTTATTTCTTTTAGAGTTAAATTAAAAAACAAAATCGATCTTCTTCAAAAACTAGGTTTGCGTAAAAATCTTTTCCTTAATTTATTGTTTGTTTTCTCTGACGCTTTTGAAAACTGTTGAGAATTTTTTCTTTTGACCCCCCCCCCCCCTCCCTCTATCAAAAGTACCAACTAAATTCACTTTCCTATCAGAAAATATGCTGTTGAAGAAAATCCAAGCATTTTTACTGTCCCAAAAGGTAATGACAGGCACACAAATACAATTTTAAAAAAAAAACCCAACTCATTGTAAAATCAATACTTTTATCGCTCCGCTCAGAATCTAGAATAATAGTTTGATACTTAATTTACTATTATATAATATTTAATGACCAACCAAAACACACCAATCCATTACAACTTTAACTTCATGAACTTATTCTTGTAATCGCCATACACAATGAGTAATAACACTAAATACACAACTAAACGAATTTATTCAGAATAAAATGTATGTAAAATCTATATAAATTATTTATTAATTTAAATGTTACGTGATGAGATGTTATTAACCCCAAGTAAAAAATATTCAGTTAATATGTATGCTAACACTGGATGCTATTATTACCTTCATAATAATAAAAAAAAAATTATAAAAGAAATAAGTTCACAACCTTTTCATATTATTATTATAATTACAAAGTATTCAAATCACAGTCTAATATTGTGAGTAAAGTGACAAAGTTAGAACATAATCAGTCATTTCCAAAACAATACGTACTTATTATGTCATTATTGTCATCACAAAAACTAAAATCTAAGCTATAATCATTGTTCTTTCTTATCCATCACTATTCACTAAGAATGAATAATTAATATCATTATAAAAACTTTTTGTTAACAATTTTATTTTTCATTTAAATTGTTCGTAGGTAGTAACTACCTTACGTTGAAAGTACAACAAACCATAAAAATCAAACAAAGCATGTAATTCATAAAATACGTTTTTTAAAAATTACTTAAATATTTTTTAACAACCAAAGCATATTGAAACACAAAATATAATATGGTAAAAACATGCATTTGTTAAGCTATATGTATAGTACCTATGTTTAAACGTAATATTTATAATTCTGTTTAAATTGTTTGATTAACTTTCATCATGTTTTTTGTTAGTGCTACTAAAGCTAATGCATTTGATTAAACTACATTTTGTTTTTAATCAGTTTATTAGTACCTATGTTAAATAGATTTATTATTTTTTATACTTTATTGGTAGCTCAATAATCTATAGTTTAATAAAGAGCTACTGAACAATGGTAAATTGATCACATTTCATGGACATAGGTAGTTCACAATATCAAAAAAAAAGAATTTTCCTCTCTCGTGCTCTAAATATATGATATTAATGCATTGTACATTATTACTATAAATTAATATAATTAATAGTTATTTAAATCCAACAATATTAATTTTGAAATGATTTCTAATCGGATGCAAATAAATCATTTTAGCCTTGTACCTACATTTAAATTATGTATGCATTATGTTAAAATATACCTATTTAACATATATATAAATATTAGGCACCTAATAGGTTTACAATATCATTCTGAATATCTTTTATCATTTATCAACTACCCACGATATAACAACAAATAAATAAAAATTAATAGACAATATTAACAATAGATTACTACCCTAATCATTGATAATAATTCATTACTCATAACCAATTACCCGGTAAACTCTGTAGTACGGAACAGAAATACGTATATAGTTATGCATACTATGCAATAATGGGCCAGCCCCCATCAACTGTTAATGGCATTTCAATAAAATTAATACTTTAAAAAAAAAACCAATCCTAATTATTAAAAACTGATAACTTACAATGTGGACGGGATTTATATAAAAAATAATTTAAAAATATAACATAATAACCAAAATAAAAAATGACAGTAATATTTTATACGAACATATAGGTATTAGCACAGTAATGAGTAAACTAATAAATTATTCCATTTTATTTTATTATTGTAATATTTTTTTAATATATTATGTAGCATCGTCCATAATGATTTTTGAAAATATTTTTAAACGTCGTTTTCATATTTACCTAACTGTAATATTCAATTATCCTACAGTACGTCCGTTCCAGTAGCTTATTTTAAATTACTTAACTTACGACTATTATAATATTATATTATTATTTCCAATTGTTTAATATTTGTTTTTGATAAAGGTACCTAACTAAGTACTCTCTAGTGTATAATATTATAATCTAATATTTTAGTTTTATTTGTTGGTAAATATATCACAATGATAAGAATTACTTACTCGTTAAGTTTATTCAATATTTTCCATGGAAGTTAGTTCTGACTTAATTCTTTATGAACTACCTAACTTCAACACAGTTCAACGTTGTTTCCCAACTAAAACAGATAAGCAAAATAATATACCTTCAATCATAATTAATCATTTTACACGATAAAATAACATAAATAATTTATACGCAGAGGAAAGTACTCAAATGCTTGGTAAATCATTCTTTATTCATTCGAATCATTCAATTATGAAGCGTATATTTATGTGAATTTAGCGATAATATATTGTTGCGAGATAGAAAATTATTAAACATAAAATTAAATTAAACTTTAGATTTATACGGAACAATAACACAACTGGTTTCACAAGAAGATTATTTGACCATTTTCTCATCACTTTTAGGTATTTTGAAAATTAATACTTATACTTACTGCAGTATACTGAATCAGCTGAATTTATGATATTTGTCAGGACTCAGGACATATAGGGTATACAGGATATTATACCTAGATTACTTTGCGACATTTTAATTTGGACTTTATGGCTGTATCACCTCTATCGTAATTTATATATTTTTTTAAAACAATAATGTCTTTAATTCATTTAGTGTCATTTATAACACTTAAAAATTTTATCATAACGTTTACTATTTTTAACCAATTTCTCAGGTGCGATTTTACATAGGTATACGTTATTAACTATATCAAATGCATTTTACAATTTCGAAGTTTCATTATAATCACATTGATAAAATATTAGAAACTTTAAATAAATATAATATTCTAAATAATTCTATATGGTATACTATATTAAAGTAATCAGTTATTCGTCAATAATGGTTTGAATAATATTTCTATGTAGGTAGGTATGCGTTCTATATAATAACGCCGATTTCAACACGAAAATTTCTCAGGAGAAAATGTATAATATTATCTAATGCAATAGTTCTTCCACGATTGATCGTCTGTAGGAAAAAATATATTCACCGGTTGACTTTTCGTAATCAATGAACGATACGCTTTGGCTTATTGTATCCGCAAGCGAAGGCGAACCGAGGAGATTATCTCACAGACATCTTTACGCATTAAGATTAGTAAATACATCTATGAATTATCTTTGTTCGTGATCGTCTGGAAGAACCGTGCGATTTCAACGTGATACGTCATGTACAGTCGTACACGTATTATATTATCCATCTATTTCAAATTATTCACGTTTGTGATACGGCCGAGTATAACATTACGGAACATTTAAATCGATCGGTAACAAATGAATAACTCGCGCAGGTCACGTGTTCGAAGACCAAGTATTCGGATGCAACGCGCGATTATGTGAACAAATACCTAATAATAATATGTAGGTAGGTAGGTATATACATTGTGTTTTCGAAAGGTTGTCAGTTTGAAAAATGGTAATTGACAATTATAATGCGGCAACGGATGAAATAATTTCGTGTCAGATAAAGCGAGTAATTGCTATTACGTACATTGAATATTATTATTATCCGCAGTACGGTTTTAAAAGATGTAACGTCTTTAAGTATATCGATCGGTGCAAGCAGGTAGGTACGTCGAAACGTTGTGGTCTCATAATATCTCCTCTTGACAATAATTATTATTCTATAATAGACCCATTCGAAACGTGGTGTTACATAATATCATAGTGATAAGTCGATGTTGGAAAAACGATCGAAGGAAGCAAAAACACGTGGGAGTATTAAGTCAGATCAAAAATCTAATACTATAATAAAAAGAGTATGGACGATACATCGTGTTTAAACTAATTATTTATGCAATTTTTCTATCTGATGAGTGGCCATATACACACCTACGTCCTACGTATATGTGGCGTTTCCAGGGACAAAGTTAGGGGCTAAAATAGTTATATCCCCTCCCCCCACATATTTTCCGATAAATTCCCTTATTTATGACGTTGGGTTTACCGCTACAAATAATTTAAATGTATAATTAGTTGTAACTCACCCCCCCCCCCCCCCCACGCCAAAATTGAAAATCCCTGGGCACGGCACTGCATACGTAACCAAACAAATAGTTGTATTTCATACCTAATAATAATTATTATTATTGCGTTAGAATGTAATTTTAAAATATCGCTATGATTGACATATTTAATTTGTTAGTATGTTTTTCTGTTTTCTCTTATAGCTGGAGATTAGAGAAATGGTCTTAGATTTTCAAGATTTTAGAAAAAAATTCTAAGCTATTTTGTAAAATATTTCGAAGAAATGAACTTTTTGAAAATAAAAATAACCCAAGCTTGTGTATAGAACACAGCCCAAAAATGAAGAAAATTCAAAAATTTTCGCATAATCTAAGTTACTTAAAGCACATACATTACATGAAAAACAATTTTATACATTTTTAACCATTTTTGAGTTTTAAATAAATAACAAGCCTCCTGCTGAAAAAATCATATCTGTGCCACTGCAAACTATAATAATAATATTGTAACCTAACATCATAACGTGAGCGAATTTGACGGGGAGTGACGTCAAAACCAGTGTTGTATTGTTGTATGCACGTTACTTTCGATACAACATTATAATATTAAACAACGACGAAAAGTGGTATCACAATAATAATAATAATAATAATAATAATATAGCCGTCACCGTTGATACTATATTATGATATAGGATATAGACGGTAGCAGTGGCGTCTTGAAAATATTTTTTCGAAGTAATTGCTCCAAAACCAATTTAGTAGGGCTGGTTATTTTGTTTCAGTGTAAAAATATTATTTTTTTAACTTCATTATTCAATAAACTAAATTATGTGGATCTTAATAATTCAGTGTGATAAATTATTATTGTACAATAGGTATTATATTTTACTGATTTACTTTCTAGGTGTCAGGACATAAGTAACAAAACACATGCTGCAGCAGTATAATCTAGACGGCAATTTAGTAACATCAATATTATAAAAACTGTATAACTTGCGATCAAATCATAAATATTATAATTTCAACACTATTATATTTTTAACATTTTCGTAATATGCTCCTTAAGTTTTTTCTTGATATTTAATTTAAAACCCTACGAGTATATTAAACAACATTATGTTACTAACACAGTAACACAATATCACATGGTTTTGAAAGTATTTTTTGTATATTTTGAATTGGTCAAGTTTACAATATTTTAGTTTTATTTATTAGAAAAAAGTTTAAAGGACATTAAAAAAATAATATTAAATTCTGAATGTCCTATATGCGTTTCACGAATAATGAAATGTATATTATTTTAAATTTAACTACCTACCAGAAAACATTTAATTTTGATAACTATTTTTTTTATCTGAAAGGAGAAGATTTCCTACAGACTTCCTATAGGCCACATTGATATTCGATTTTTCATTTTATTTCACATACCTAGTAGTATAATATAATTTATAAAAAAACGCTTAAAATTGTATTATATTTGAAGACATATAATATAAAGTTTGAGATTAAAATATTGAAAAACGGAGTTATGCGGCCTGTAGAATATTACCCTCTATTAGTTAAAATAAAAATTATCAATTTTGATCAATTCTACAGTACAAGATCATTATTCCCGTAGAGCGTATTTTTATGTACAAAATTACAACGGCACCGGGTGTCTTAAGTGATATAATTGCTATATGTAATAGGGGAACTTTGAAGATAATATGATCATATCGCACGTGTAGGGTGTTTATTATTGGACGTTATAAGCTAAGTAATAAAATGTATTACCAGCTCTGCAGCCGAGAGCAATGCTACATAATATTAATTTTGTATATTAATATCTTACCTGTATGTAACAATTAACTCCATCGATATACGAATGTGTATTATTTGCTACGATAAATAATAATAACATGTTACACTAATGTTAATCGATATTGTAACATATATAATATAATATCAATATTTGTTTTATATAATAAAAAGAGAAAATTATACATTGGCGGGTCTTAATTTTACGTGTGGGTGAGTGGGCGTGAATACATTTCGCCCAATATATTTTAATCGTGGATACATTAATATTAATGTTCGTGACGACGTGACGCCACATGGGTGGTGGTGGGTATCAGCTATTATTTCGACAATCCACGGCATTAAAAATATAATATACCTCCGACGCACCTCGACTGCTTCTGCTGCTGCTGCTGGTGCTGGTGCTGGTGCTGCAGACATCGATGCCGCCGGCGCTGTTTCTTCGCCGCCGCCGCCGCCACCGTCGTTGGTGGGGAAACTCTCGAAGACGACGCGATAACCGGGTCCGCCGGTCGTCCAATGGGGGGCCGTCTTTTGCACAACCACCGCGGCTAGCCGACTATCCCGACACAACCGCGCGACTTGGCGTTCTTGTGCTCACTCGTGTCGCACACGTTCACCTGTTGAAACGCGCGCGCAAAGCAGCACGATGCGTTGCTCCGACGTAGTGTCTACCGCGGGCCGCCTTCATCGTCGTCATCATCACCGTCACCTAGGGCTGCAGCTGTTCGTCGCACTGCTCTGCCTGGCGTCCGGTAAGTCCCATTTTCACATTCGGTACATACTTTTAATAATATATTACCATACACAGCTGGTACCTTACAATGTTCTGTTGGTTTAGTCACAATCTTAGTATTGTACATCATTACGTGCACGATAACAACACTTGCGATGGTCACAACATTATACACTTTGATATTATATTCCTACAGATGTTATGATTTATTTTATAATATCATCGCCGCTATATAGATGATGAGTCCCACCACGCCATTTATTACTATTAATTATTATTATTATTATTATTATTATTATTATTATTTGACACGAATTCCTTCGAGCCCGATATGATTATAATATTATAAAATAACATGCGTGATATTATAGATTTTAAAGGTGTACATGGCGTAAAATAACAATTTCCTTAAAACCCGACAGCGAGCTTTTCAGATAAACGCATTATATTTCGAACACAATAGTTGCGGAGTATTAAAAAGGTTTCTTTTGAAAAGAAAATTACTTCAATTTATAAAATTAATAAACATGTTAAGGAAAATTGCAAAAAAGGGCGCGTTTAAGTTGTGACACTTTTATCGAAAAGTGTTTTATTTTCCCCCCTTTTATTATAATATAAATATAACTATTTTTAATCGTGGCCACAAGGAGTTTAATATATTTTTATATTTTTATACTTTTAATCATAATTTTTGATAAATATTCCGTACACTTAGTCTTTATAGACGTATCAACTGTTAAAAACCATTTATCAATCTGCATCAGATATTAATATTACATTTTTATAAATTGTTTTTTTAAATATTTGATTTGACAATATAATACCATTATAATATACATCAGATGACTCGAGCGCATTCTCAGAAACAAAGTTTAATTTATAATAATATAACAAAATTGTTGCTTTTCCTTTTATTTGAACGTCTCATATTTTGTACGTAAATAGTTATTTATATAGGAGAATACATAAATTAGGAAATTTTAGAAAATTATATGCTGCCTATCATATGTAAATTACGTTGGATAGGTGTTTCTTAACATATTATTCACTTATTGTGTTATACCAACACATTGTCCAACAATCTACTCCTGTCTATTATAATATATACGAAATACCTATGGTAAAGAAAAATATAACAATGACGACGACACGGATTTACCGGTATAAAGTCACGCGCGTGTTCAGCTCAAGCAAATGATTTTTTTTCTTTTTTATTTGTTTAGTTTTTGTTTTCTTGGATGGTTTTCACCTCTTCATTGAAATTCAGCATCCGGATAGAGACAAAACCCCATGGTTTCCCCATTCGTTCGGCCTAATTATTATTATCGTTGATACGAGACAACCACAACAGTGTTTATAACTAAATAAGATTCTACGAACCAACAATATTGTCTAAAACAAGACGAAACGAATTCAGAGGGTTGGAACAATTATCTACATTTCTATACCGATTAACACACTTAGCAATATTTATTAAACCAATTCAAGTTAATACAGATTTTATGGTGTCACTCAGTAAATTTATTTTGCATAAATGTAGTATGACCGTATGGAAAAATAAAATTTAAAAAGATAATAATAATAGATAAAACTATAGGTAAAACAATAGCTGCAAATATATAAAAATAAATATTGTTAAAATGTTCATAAAAAGTTAATAATAGCCATACATATATAGCCAGTTAGCCACTCACATTAAACTAACCCATCCCATAGTTATGGCCAGGTATACACAACTATATGAGTGCTGGTAAAACTACATTTTGAAATAACTGATCGTTGTTGACCCTTTATGCCTATAGGGACATATCTTATTTGATGATTATTAACGGTCCCATTGTTCCTGACGCTGAAATCGCATATTTGTTTTTATTTTCGTTAACACAACGGAGGTCATCGTGACTATTATTGCTCAAGTTAGTTGGCGATAAAATATGATTTTATTTTTCCACATTTACTGCCTTTCACTACAACTACCATCGTCGGCGCCACCATATACTCTAATTCTAATGAAAGAGTAATCACTGACATATACCACGACGGGGCGGTGACACTCCCTCACACTACAGTCGGGTTAAACTCGATTAGACGGATCAAATTATATATGCATGTGTGATATATGTGTTTATCAAATGTTATACATGTATAGATAATAGGTATATAATATCATATTATTATACACTCAGAAACCTGTCGATCCACTTTGTAAAGTACCTATATAGGTACGACACGAAGTCGAATTTATTGTGAAAACCACCACAGTATCATAAAATATACATTTAAATCTCCTACATGTGTATATATGAGTATAATAATGGTTTGGTGAATTAGTCAGGCGTTATGCAACACTGCATGACCGACAATTAAAATGGCTATCATGGGACAAGAGCACATACGAATGAAGAAAATATAACAACGACAGAAGACTCGGACCAGTCGTTAGTGCGCTCATTTGTATACTCAGAGGTGGTACTAACGGTGTCCCCCTTGGGTGGCCGACAAATAAATTATCATAAACGCGCTTTTAGGATAATTTTTTATCAGATAGCAGTGAAACCACGACGGGCCCAGTTACATGAACCCGCCAGGAAGAATAATTATGCAGAACATACGTATCTACCTATGACCTATCTACGATATCACACATACGAGATGACATTAACGTTTTCGAAAATGTTTCATTTACTTACATAATTATGTAACGTAGTTCATTAATCATAAATATTTATATAGTTTAGATGAGCCGAGTAGTGGACCAACATTTTACAGAGTACCTACCGCTACCATTCCACTCCGTTCATTAAAACTTTAAATACTTATAACTTATTTAAACTACTCATTCAAAATTCAGTTTTTATACATAAAAATAATCAGACAAATATTCTGTCTCGGAATATGGAATTAAAAATGCACGTTGATATTTGAAAAAAGTAAAAAATTAAAAATAGGTAACAATAACGATGTAAAAACGTTGATTTTTAACGACTTAAAATTATGTAAAGAACATTTTTATGGTTTTTGAAATGATGATAGTGTCTGGTGTTAAACGAATTACCCGGTATTTAATGAACATACCATAATAATAATCATACCCTGCATACGCACGAATAGAATTCGATTTCTATGGACGAGAAATGCCGCTGCAGTAAGTAAATTACGGAAATATCTAATATGCCGTATCATATATTATTATGACGGTATAGCGCAATAATAAATTAATAACTATTCGCATAAATCACAAATTGTAATGATATTAATGTCGAGAGCCGAACAATTTACGAGTAATGAGGAGTATACACGCCTGCCCACGTATATTATATGTGTCGGATACGGTCGCAATAATATGTATTATATACTACTGTATTGACAAATTAAGACGATGTACGGACTCGCCTAAGATGATTGGGGAGGAGTTGAGATTTCGAGGAGAGACAGCGCGCAAGTTATCCCGCCGTAACTAATTGCTCCGGTGCGTTCGTCGTCGCCACTGCTGCAGTGGCGCGCACAGCGTATAATTAAATAGAAGATCCGCACTGCAACGCTGGTGAAAACTATATAAATTAATACGCACATATACCACCGGCGGTGCGCTTGCACCGTCAGAGGTTTTGGTTCGAAAACTTTGCGTAGGTATATATAATACGCCGAACCACGGTATATCGCGGCGTTCCATCTATTCACTATAACGCCGCCGCCGCCGCATCCTCCTGCAACGACGTGCATAATATATAGGTACGTTATAATGTATATATACGAGTGATTCTCACGGTAAAGTTGGATCCCTGTGGGACCTTTGATGTGGCCGAAAAGACTTGACCATAGTTTCGAATTCACTTGGAAAACTTTAAGTTTGTCGTCGTCCGGTGTGTGTGTGTGTGTGTGTGTGTGTGTGTGTATGATAATGTGGGAATTATATATAGGTACGAGAGTAAATCATCGCGTCAATTATTTATATTTCGCTTATAAAATCGTTTAGGTATAATTTCGAAAATAACGAGCCGAGTGTACCTACGACCTACTGCAGGGGCAGATACCGTTATGTTCAATGTTAATTATATTTTAAAACGATATTATGTAGACCTTATGAATTTAATAACTACACCGTCTACGTCATAATAATATGACGTATAATATTATATACGTATATTTTAGCAACAGATATCATCGACTTGGTTTTACTTTAGCGTTTCTCATTTTTCGCGTGATTTTACATTTATAAATATTTTGATTCGTATGATTATAGGGTTTTAAATTATAAAGCCAAATAATAGTGGGTCTAAATATTAACTGCTGATACTTATTGTGCTTCAATGTTTTCTTAATGAATAGTAACAAAGTGTACGGACAAGACTAAGGTATAGCATACTTACCTGATTATCCTAAAATATTTTAAATGATAATAGATGAGTGGTGTTATTTTAATTCAACAACAATTATTAAAGTAATAATTTAAAAGTAAAATGTTTAATTTCACGTAAATTATATATTTAGGTCATTGATCTACTCCAAAAAAACCAGAATGGCAAAATATATTTTATATTATACATTTAAATATTTCTAAATACATAAACCTCAATGTTCGGTTCATCATTTCTACATGCAAAATCGACTAATGGGCTATTTTAATGTGTATTTGTACTAAAAAAAACATGAAATGAATAAACAATATATATTATCCACAAGTCGAAAGTTATATTTTGCGTACCTACAGAAATTAATTTCAGAAATTAAACAAGTTTCTCTAGAGTAGGTAATCTAGAATAAAAATTATTTCTCACTTGACTCTCTTGTCTGAAGACATTTAAATTTAAAAGTACGTATTAGTGATAAGTATTTTTATGCATGAAAAAATATAAACCAACATATTCAATTACGCTGTAAATGAATTTATATATTTTTTAATTATTATGTGTGCCATGTATTCATCATGTGTGACTATGTTATGAATAAAAATAGCTTTGGAAAATAATTTGTGCAATTTAAATCAAAAATGAACTAGAAATTGAAGATTATAATATTTCATTAATTAGGTACATTATGAAAACAATAGGTACCTATAGCTTACAATGCCAAAACTTTTGTATGCTCTTTATTAACTGGGAAGATATCTTACCTCAGCGGATACATAAAAGTTTTAAATACACAATGTAAGTGCATCTCCCAGAAATCTCCATAAAGTTTTCTAAAATAAAAACAACTATCGATAAAACAACATCTTTTGAATAAGTAATAAAATAGTTAATAAAAAAGATATAATATTGAAGACCAATTATTTTTGTTTGTATTATTATCCATGGACCATATTATTAGTTTTATTTTTGGAATATATCTGAGAAATAAGTAGTATTTTCAATATAAATAATTACAAAAAAAATGATGTAAATCATTACATAATTTTTTGTAATATTAATAATAATTAGTGTATAAAAAAATTATTATTTCATTAGCTTAACTTATCACTATTTGACCGAAAGTGCTGTTCGGTATTTATAAAAAATATATAATAAGAATTTTAATTAAATAATCTAACAAAAACCTCATTTTTTTCCTCAAAAGTATAGTTCCAATGTACCATTTCAATAATTCATTATTTTTAAACCATTTATAATTCAACATTGTAATAAAAATAAATTTATAGTTTTAATTTTCCATACATAATTAATTAAGATAGAATACTACACTATTAACCAAGCTGAATAAAATTAATATTGATTGTAAAATTAAACTGAGTAAACTTCTTAACCATCTTTACCATATGTAAATAAGAATACTTAGGTGATTTCTCTGAAACACTTGTTTGTTTAAACAACGCAGTTGTACGCATAGGTAGGTTTTTGAAATTATATTTAATTTAATCTCTACTTCTTTCTATAATTTACATAATAATTAAATAAACCAATGATACATATGTAAATTAGATAGTAATTTTAATTGTTTAAACCATAGTACAATAAATCATGAAATATACCCAAAATTATTTTAGTAAAAAAATGATTACAAAAGATTTTTTAGTTTTTCGCGTTCCACGAAAATAAGGTATAGTGTTATACAATATATTATTATTTATAATTTTTAAAGAAAAAATAACATTTTATTATTTTATATATTTATCAAACCTACTGAGTACTTTGATAATAAATGCTTATTCAATTATTTATAATATCTTGACATACTTATTTACTTATTCAATTAAAAATATTTCAAAGGTTTTTAAATTATATTTTTTTTAAATATAATTAATAATTTTTGATATAAAATGATTAAATACATATTTGTGAGTTATTAATATAATTTTTAAAAAAATGTGACATTTAAATTGATATCAATACTTAAATTAGTATAAATCATATGGTAAATTTGTTTTTTTTAGAAGATTTGAAAATAGTGTGTAGGGGTGACCTAATTGAAAATGTTGATAAAACTTTAAAGCTTACTACACTATAAAGGAAATTGTACTTTAACAAATGATGTAGCATGTTATACTATGAAATTCTATTACCATAGTATGCCGGTACAATCTACGGTACGAACATTTCTAAAATAATATAATAACCACACTTAAGCATCACAGTACGTATATAATGTAATTATCGAGTAATAAGATTAAAGGATATTACGGTGCCTAAAACGTACAAGGAGCTTATAACAAAATCAATATAATGATATTATGTGCGTTCCGACTTTTCGAGTAAAATGCCGACCAATTTTCGCGGGTACCTATATATAATAATATAATATAAATACGTGATACGTGGATAAGTGTGCGCACGAGTATCGCGTATATGCTAGGTAGGTACACACGTCATGATAATTATATTATAATAGTATAGAATTTAATAGTTACCTACCTCGGACGTACAAAGATATAAATAAATACCGAAAACGCGGGGGACTAATAATAATAATAAAAAAAAAAAAAAAGAAAACGAGGGAGGATAAAGTAAATATTATACATAATAATATATTAAAAATAAAACTGCTACTGTCGCCGCCGGACAGACTAGCGGAAAATATACATCCGGACGGAGAGGAATAATTGGCAACGATGATGACCGCGTACGTGTACGCATATGGCATGTATATTAATATGCACACACAGATACAGACATACACACACACACACACACACACACACACACACACACACCCATACACACACACACACACACACACACACCCATACACACACACACACACATACACACACACACATACACACATACACACCCATACACACACACTGGCATACACTATAATATATTTTATGCCTTGTTTTTTTTTTTTTTTGGTCTTTTTTTTTTAATTGTTTTTTATACCGCCGATATACGGTGGTTTTCCAGAAGCATTCGCGCGCAAATTGCGGGTCGGCCGATGATTTATCAGTCGGTCCAGTTATTAATTACCACCATCGGACACTATACGGCGCACCGAACCGTTTTTGACCGCAACACGACCCGTCTTGCCGAAACCAAAATATAAATTAGTCAAACCGAGAGCGATCCAGACACCGCCGCGGTCGGCGGATAACGCGGGCGAGCGAAATTTATAACAGTCGCCGATACCTTGACGCGGACGTGCATAATATTATTACAATATTATGATATTATTATCGTATCATTATGACGTGTGCGGCGCACAGTATAGTGCGGTAATAATAACAATAATATTAATACGGAAAACATAAATATTTTGCAGTTTAACGAAAGAGAGAGAGAGAGGACAGCACACTGTAACGACGACATTAGTACGCGCGCGGCGGTAGCACTTAATGGCCTAAACGGATTTAAGACCGTATTAAATGTTATTGCCTCGGTTATGTGCTGTAGTTGTCCCAGATCGTAATCGCCCTCTGTCGATGGTATAGGCGAATACATTTTTGGAATGGACTTGATCGTTAGAAATTGCACAGAGTTCTGTTACAGTTATATTATTAATTGGACAGAAATAATAATAATAATTGTATCGTGACAAAACATTATAAACGCAGTAACGACGAATGTTTCTGACTTTTACACATGAAATATTATATTATTATAATGTATACAAAGTATAGGTACTACCTCGATGAAGTGAAATCTTTGTTTGCCGACATCCCTCAATAGCGGACACGGTTTTACACTCCCTCTCCAATATCGCGGTTATCGATTGATATCGAATGCACATATGGTACTGTAAATATATAATAATATATAAGACATAAGTTCCATAATAATAATAATATAGCCGGATGGTGAAGTTTTTCGATCACGCCAAGACCTAAGATTCGTTTCAAACAGCAACCGAACACTATAGGAACTGCACTTTCCATCCGTCGAAAATAACAATTTTCTAACGTAGTCAGAATCCGGTTTACGAATGTATTTATCTTAGTGTTTCGCGATGATTACAGATAACACATATAACTTTTCAAAAAAAATAGAACGCACTTATTCACAGTATACTACGTGATACATATTATAATAAACAACACTCAACACGAAATTATACGCAATAATCGAATAATTATATGGGGTCGATTAAGAGGAGGTTGTTAGAAATGCGTAAACGTTTTAGTTTGTATTGGACTGCAAAATGTATTTACTTTTCGAATGCTATGACGATTATGGTTTTTCAGCTCTATCGAAAAATGTTTGTTTATGTGTCCATGTACAATATCATATAAATGAACTTTTAACTGTCTTGACAAGTTTTGCTGGTGCTTAGTTTTTAAACGTTGAAGATAAAATACTGGTATTAATTTACGTTTGGATAGCCGAAATAATCCAATGTATACACAGTATTATGAACAGATCCATTATGGTTAAAAATAAAGATAGGGTCGTTTAACGTAATCCCAAAAGTCTAGAACGTTATAATTTATAATTACGATTAAAAAAAAAAACCTCCACAGAGGGAACTTTGATGATTTAAGTCAAGTAACTATATAGTTGTTAAGTAAAAATAGTGACTATAATATTATATGACGATAAAAACGACGAAATTATAATATTGTCATTTGACACAGTATTATATTATCAGGTAATGAAAGTACCCACTTAATACTAATAATATATTTTCTGCTCAAGTACAAAATGTATTTATAATATTAAATAATGTGGCGAATGTATTTTTTGTAAAATTATTCAACATGGTAGCAATTTAATTAGGTATTTAAAAATAATTATGTAACATAATGTATAAAATTGCTTATATTTAATTTCATACATCCAATGAATAAAAAAAAAATCATTACAAAATGTTCATAAGCTAAGATCTTATAATTAAGACGGTCTGCAAATTAGAACATAATATAACAAGGAGCATTATGTAAAGTTTACAATTTCCAATCACAGTAAAATTACTTAGCATCCATCAATACGATTTACTATGGTCTATCTTATTAGTTTATTAAAAAAATTACTTAAACCGCTTACAAAAAGAAAATAATTATTTTAAAAGGCTTTTCAGTAGATTGCAATACCTATCTAAATAAGTATATTAATTAAACATGTTTGGAAGTGATTTGGCGATCAAATCACTTTATACCTTGTGATAAACTATTCCCAAAATATATAATCAAGGTAGATCATAAGATTTATGAATCACTTTATCCAAATAATATTAATAATCATAATTATACTCATATTTTATTCAAAAAACCCAGTATAAACAAGAAATAAAATCAGATAAAATTATATTATCTCAAGTAGGTAGGTATTTACCACACAATTCAAGAGCCGTACTTAAAATCACTAATATGATATAAAAAAAATAACAATAATAATAATTAACTAAATATTATGTGATAATTTGGTGTTTCTAAATTATTGAATATTTTCATTTTTGGGTTCAAAATTATATTTTTATTATTATGAATAGTCTACTGTGGTACGATTATAATGACTTTGATTAATTAAAATAAAACAAAATAATATTTTTTCTAAAATAAAATCCTATATATTTATTTTTAAATGCCAGGTCAATGTCACGGTCAGTCTAAAAGGCCGCAAAAAAAAATTACATAGCAGTTCTTTCTATTTTTTGTGAACGCAAAAAGTTGACAAACCACAGGTTGATTTAATTAAATACGTATTAAAGGCACTTTCGTAAGTTTTAAAAGTATTTTACATATATATAGGTACATGTATACCACGAAATATTAATTGCATATTATATCATATTTTAATTGTTGTACATACAATAAATACTAATAAAAAAAGAGTTTACAGTACTTCATTACTAAATGTATGTTATTAAATATTTAAATAGCATCATTGGACTTTATCAAATAATTTTAATATTTTAAATCTGTAGGATTATAAAATCATAAATATAATTAACATTCATTTTTACCATGTATACCTATATAGTTTTATTTTTTATAAAATATGCACTACGTAAACTGTATTATGATTTAATATTTTATTGAACTTTGTAATACGTAAATAATAATTTTCGAGGTACGAGTATGGTTTTATTAAAAAAAAAAATTTCGATTAAACGACTATAGACTGTTTCACAAATATCTGTATTTTTAGTTTTAAATTACATTCATAACTACCTATTCATATTGGCAATACATATATAAAATCATTATTTTTTCATGTGTATACTTAATCAATGATAGAACCGAAACATGTTATGACATAAATAAAAAAAATAACTAATAAGTCAAAATAAACTGTAGATGACATATTATTACATGACAAATGCGTTCAAAAAATGAAATGGGTTCGAACTTTCAAAGAAATGATCAATTGCACGTAGGTAGGTAGACGAATTGAAGGAATACGTCCTTTTTGACATGATTTACGTTTCAATAATTTTATAAACTCGACCAAACACACCTAAAGTCACGCGACAAAATTGTCTTTCGATCATAAATGAAATTCTATATTTTGGAAGAAACTAACATCGACTACAGTCAACAATTTTCTTATTTACCTATAGTGATTGAGACGCAGACGTCAGACAGTGGTGACCGCAATCACTTAAAATACCTAGTCCATAATATTATAATCACAGATGTATATAGATACCCGACTCCATTATATACAACAACATTATTGAATTATGATGCCCAACGCCATTTGTCACTTTTGCAATGTTTACAAATTCTAATCGTTTTGATTGGCGACGGGCTTGTTTGATATGAAATGTTGTTGTTTATTATCATATTACTTTTCTAACACTTAGTAAACATTGTCAAAGTTGCAAATGGCTGCCAGCGTCATCGATAAGAAGAAGTCGGGTATCTAGTTATTATATATATCTGTGATTATAATTCAAATATTATGTTGTTTTTTATATTGAAAATAATTTCAGAACGGATATTTGAAGATAATTAATTTTTTTATCGACATTCCGACAAAAAAATGATAGAAAATAACAATATTTTTATTATAATTGTATGATTGAGTTTTTTTTTTCTAATAAATTAAAAGGAAAACACACATACTTATCGTAAGCAGGGAGCTACTGACGATTTTACCGAACCCATTTTCGTTTCTTTGAAATTTGTATAGGTAATAAATTCGGGCCTGCCGAACACGATAGAAAAATCAGCTGATTCGTAGACCTGCTCGGATGGGGGTCTCAAAAATCAACTGACTTTACCGCCTCAGCCACCAACACCAAATGGTTTGAAATAATTAAATGATGTTATAAAAAAATTGGCTGATGAAAATTCAGATTCTAACATGTAAAAAAATTAAAACATTAATTAATATTTTATATAAAATTATAAAGTTATAAAATGTATAATTGTTCATTATATTATGTTAGGATCTGAATTTTCATCAGCGGATTTTTTTATAACATCATTTAATTATTTCAAACCATTTGGTGTTGGTGGCTGAGGCGCTAAAGTCAGTTGATTTTTGATACCCCACCCCCCTCCGATCCTCCTTACGAATCAACTGATTTTTGTATCGTATTCGGCGAGCCCGATTATATAAGCTATAAAAATTTCAGGGAAGTTAAAATGGGTAAGGTAAAACCGTCAGTAGCTCCTAGCTATCAGTTAATATTCATAAGTTTCGAAAAACGTGATATGTAATAGTGTAAATTTAGACATATTAATTTCATTGTGTTTGTTGTGGAGATGATAACGATAAACAGTTTTTTGCTTATTGATTTTATTGTCGAACACAATAATTATATGTATTGTGATAAATTATTATTATAAAACAGCGGTATGGGAGGGCAGTGTTGATATTATATTATTATCTGCTTTAGAGCTTAAGTATATATATGTTACCAAAAAAGTTTTTCTCGAATTTTCTGCGTATCTTATGAGAACAACGACGAATTTCTTATGAAACTTGGCACGTGACCTCATCTCGTTCGGCCGCTGAAGATAGCGCATTAGTTTTCTGACACATCAAATTACTTAACCAAATTATTGTTAGGAGTCATATAGGGTTGATCTTAAAACCTTCGTGCAATATAATAATAATAATATGACGTACACTGCATTAGACACATTTGTCGATGTCACAGCGAGTACGCCTTTCATAATACGGGTTTGTCTGCAGTATACGTATATACATATTATAATATAATTATAGCACACACACACACCTTCTCACGCGATAATGAAATCATTATCGGAAAGAAACTGTTTTTTTTTTTTTAATATTTAATCGCCCTCGCACTTTCGAAACTTATACGAGCGACTGCTGTCACCGGACCATATTATTATTACGATACTCTGTATTTAATAACAAAAAAAAATAAGTCGTAAATATCCCGTTCACCGCCGCCGTCGTCCTTGGCAGTCATATTAATATTATATCGAACGGCGACAAAAAATATTCACCGTGTTCCCATTGGAAGTGGAAAAACTTTCGTCGTTCCGAATATTGCGAAGCCATCGCAAATGCCAAAGGATTGAATTCGCTGGTACAATATGTATTATATTACGCGCACGAATCGATCATCTAAAATGTGTTCAGAGTTTCTGCAAACGACCTTCGGCAAGATGAGACTTCGTTTAAAATATATATTTCTTTAACGCTAATGGTAGGTATTATAATGTGTGTGGACATATAATAGTGCTCGTGGTCTTAACCTGATACCCGGAGTCAACACTATAACGGTAACGATTTAGACTGGTAGTTGAATATTATATCTTAATGTCGTGTTTGCGCTTTTGATTTTCGATCGATTCTATATTATTATTATCATCATTATATATATTTTATAATACAAAAACCAAAAATCCACATACCTAAAACCACAATCATTACAGATAGTAATATTATGTCGGCCAATTATAAATCATCGCGTGATTCACGAGTAGTCAATAACCAATGCTGGTTAAGGTACCAAAAAATAATATATTTGCAGTATATTTTTCTAATATCTACAATCTACATTGATACTATCAAATACTTTTTGATAATATTATTACGATATTATGTGTCATGCAATATGTGACTTATTTATTGATAAACATTTTAAAACGTGTTCATTTTAGATTTGCAATCGGCAACATGATATATATATATATATATATATATATATATACCTTGAGTTCAAATTCTCTGAAGAAGTATTTTTCTGAAAATGTTGATTTTAATAAATGACTAGTAAATTGTAATAATATTATTTGTTAATAATTATAACACGATTTAAAATAAATTTACACTAAATTATATACACGGACACACAATGTTATTGCCGTCTGCAAATTTCTAATTTTTTCATAAAGTTCTTTTATTGATCCATGCGCGTTAAAAAATATGGATTATATGGATTATAGACATTTATAGTTGCTTTAAATAGTCTTAATTTGGGTGATCCTAAATTGAATAACAAAACTACATGATTATACAGTTTGCGTGCTAAGACTAATAATACCATGTACCTACAATTTGTTTTTGCATAAAATTGAATAATCATTACAAATTATAATTATTATTTTACCACTTCAAAATGTAAACCGTATCAGAGTAGTTATTATCATTACCATGTTACATAGTTAAATTGGATAATGCAATACGTGTATAATTAATACAAACCGATTTTTTCAACAATAATGTTTATGTTTCGTTATTTGTAGATATAAACTATTCATAATATTACAGTAGAACGCCATGACTTACTAATTGCATTATATACGTTTTGACCGGATAAATACAATAACCATCACAATAAAAAAAGAATTGAAATTGGATTTCGATTTGAAATTTATTCAAAATCATATTGGGATACAATATTATGACGATGATGCCCAAGTTTGGGATCGTTCTATTTCAGTTTTATCGGTACAGCTTTTGTTCAAAATACATCGTGTGCATATGGGGTGCACACGACTCTGTCGTTTACAAAAAGTACCTACCTATCCTTATTAGGGCGCCCGCGAGTCGACTTTCTACTAATATTTCGAGCATCGTCGAAATGTAATGGAGAATACATAAAATCAAACTCCTATTGTTATGATAATTTGTGCAATTCACTGCCGTTTGCTGCTATTATTATTATCATCATCATCGTCGATGGTATATAATAATAACGAAACAAAAATAATAATAATAAATAGAACAATGGACATATAGTATAAAGATAAAAGTTAAGTACGTAAAACTATTCATCTTTCGATGTTATTCGTGCAAACATATCTTGGACCTGGATCGATTTTCAATTAAAACTATTAAGATATTCGTCCTACTCGTATCTACATAAAAAATGGTAACTCGATCGCCGAATGGAGAAAAAAAACTCGAGTCACTTCTTTGGTAACCCTCACGACGACGACCCATTCGATATATAAATAATCGGATTGAATACGATCAACCAAACGAAGGTACGATATATACGATCCGTAAAAAAAAGTGTGAAGTTTCTTTAGAAATAAGGAGCTACAGTGTGCGTGTGAGTATATATATATATAATAGTGTGTGTTGTGTGTAATAGAAAAGTCAATCGGGTACTTTACAGGTCAACAGATTTTCCTCTCTATTCTATATGCTAGGTTGACATGATTAAAATTGCCGACGACTACAAAAGCGTTTCCGTACGAGGTGACACGTAAAAGTCCCACGACGCAAATGCATCGTGGAGGAGGCTGCCTACCCATCCACCCTCCTGGCGCTCGTCCCACAATACCTGGCAGCCCCTTTTAGAGCACTTCGACTCTTCTATACCGCGCGCACACACGCGCCAATATTATATTGTAATCTATGCGCCAACAGCAAAGTAACCTATTATAAACGCATACCCCTATTTTTCATTTTTTACCTCTAACCGCATTTCGTTGTCGCGGTCTCGATGAAATCCGTTATATATCAAAACACTACATATAGGTACACGAGACTGGTAATTAAAATTTTCTTCCGCTCTAATTGAAAAGGTGGGCGATAATTGTTTATCGTGACTACCGACTGAACAAAGTGAAACACGTTCATCCACGCTACGTCGTGCTTATACTTATGAATATAATATGTATGTATATATGTATGTATGTATGTATGTATGTATGTATGTATGTATTTATCGTATGTACCTATGTACCTATGTATGTATGTATGTATGTATGTAGGTATGCGTATCCGTCGTGTACGTCCTGTACATGAATAATGTACGATGATACGTATGCAGGTTATTGGGCCATCTACGGTGTATGCGGATTATGATCTTGTAATAATTATCTTTTTTTTTATGTGACCTGACCCGAAACAATAATATTAACTCGCGACCTGTTTCTTGCAATGGACCGTTTGCGATATGTTAACTATATTCAGCAATAAAAAGAATAAAGTGCTGATACAATTAAATATATATTATAATACGATATGACGTATTGATTTCGACAAGGGGTTTTTCGATAACCAAGGTCCGAACAAACACGATTCATTTGGATAACATTATGAAACACGAATCAACTGTTCTCGAAAACAAAAATCAGTTAAATAAACGAACTTGCCTTACCTCACAAATCACAATGGAATATCGAGTTATTTAAAGTTATTTCGAAAATGTATTGGCACTTACAGTTATTAAGTTATATACTTATTCTATATTTCCAATATAATAAATCTGATTAGCGCCCTATTGAAACTGTATGATTTGTTTTTTTGAAAATCACTGCGTTTCATCAGAAATTTCATTCATCAAAAAAAACTTCCATTCGATGTATAGTGCCGAAAAATAACGATAATTTATTAACTTGTATAGTTGTTTGTTAGCTTTTCATTTCCAATTAGCTTTCGACAATTATACGCATTCGTGTTAATGTGTTCACGTATTATAGTCTAGCGCAAAGCAACACGTCACTGCAGAGTGCAGTTATAACTTGTTAGGCATATGAGTAACAAATATAAATACCACAACATTTTAAAGTAAATTTTTTTTTATATTTCTAAGTTGAACATTATTGAAACTCTCCTTTCTAAATTTTTACACTTTCACTTTAATTGTGAACATTATGCAATTCAAACCTTGAACTATAATCATTGACAGATATTATAATGCCACGTGCACTATACGCTTGTACGGTCATTATGAATACACATAACAACACAAATAACTGTAACATTCACAGAAAGTTGTCTACAATAGAAGTACTGGTTTTATATTGAAATAGGTGCACTGGTATTTTTATTTTTAAATTAGTAAAAAGTTAAGTAGGTACCCTGTTAAGGATATTTTAGTTATTTTGAGTAATCACAATTCAGGTCTTACCTATACTCGAGTTATATTTAGTTGTATTTGAACAATATAAAGTCTCTTACAAGTTTTATCAATTTTAAATTTCAAAAATCTCAGATAATGTGGAATACACTGTGTTAATCTGGTATAAATTAGACGATATTTATAACTGTATAATACACTGGGTATAATTGTAATTTTTTTTTTGTTTCAGTTGTAACTAGCGCTGCAGAATATTACGGAAAATACTTAGGCCCTTTGAAGTCTTACCATCATGGTTTGGGTGGTGACGTGTATGCTGTGGATGCTAGAACATTGCACATCAGGAATTTCGTTTACGACGGCGAGGGACCAGGTAATCATTATACTTTATACTGTTTACTGTGTAGTTGACATCATTTCATAACGAGTTCGGATATTATAATTATAACGGAAAGCGTCAAAAACTAAATTAAGCCCATATGGGGCATATAATAATCTACTTGTATAAAATACGTATCTATATTGATAATTAAATCAAGTTTAAACTAGTGCTGTACTGTACTTAAATTTTAACTTATAAAAACGTTAAAATAGGACAAATATATTTAGCTTTTATATTTTTACGAAATATTATTTATATATTTTTTTTTTTTTTGGGGGGGGGGGGGGAATTTAGGATTAATATTTATAATTTTATAATAATGTTTATCGTACACAAATTATTTAATTTAAAATTAACTGATGTATGTTGACGGATACGTATTGATTGAAATGCACAAGCTTTTTATTTTCGAGCTAAGCATTTTTAAGTGGTGCGTTGTCAATGATTGGAATTATTATATAGGTTAGGTACAGTATGCAATTTTCCATTATTATTTATTCAGCTATAAACTACATTTATCAACTAACACATTTCAAAGACTGTCGTCGACAACGTGATATTATTATCTATGCGTGCAGTATCGTTGATGGATAAGACAATATTATTTCCGTTTTATTATGAATTAAGTTAGGTCGGACTTGATATCAAATTAAAAAATGCTTATTATATTATGAAATGTAATAATTGTTATTATTTATCTCAATTGATATCATAATATATAAAGTCTATATACACACGACCATATTATAATAATGTTATACGCGTGTTTTCAGCCGCATATTTTTACGGATCCAACGGCAAACAACCCGGCGTCAACGGGTACAGGATTCGTGACGAGAAAGCATCGTGAGCACAATTATTATTATTATTATTATTATTATATGCGTTTTCTACGCACGCGCGAAAAAAATATACCCTTTTTTACGTACGAATTTTTATTTTTGCTTGCCGCAGAACCAACCCGCTGAAACGGTACAGGAATGAACACTTGACAATCACTCTGCCGGAGGGTTTGACACTGCACGACGTCAAGTGGTTTTACGTTTGGTGCGAAGACTTCTCGGTGAGTGCATAATATTACAGACGAAATAACGAGTTCGGCCGGCACGTTTGTCGCCGTCGTCGTCTGCCCAGTTTTGCGTACCTACACACGACTAATATAATATAGGAAGAGCTTTTTATTTATATTATGCACATTTACACACAAATTAATACTCGCACATGTCTCCATGCGCACGCACACAAAAACACGACACACGACACACATAAAATACACATATAATATGTATATTGTATCAAGTATATACATAATAATATGATCGTATATTGTACGCAAGGTGTAAGTTTGGTATTCGTATCGAAATCATTTGCCGGAGAAACCGCTCGTATATTATAGGCACTATCCGTACACAATTTTCTGTACGGGTACGGATTATCGTGATAAAAACATATCCGTTCGTTCGGCGTATAATATGCAAACGTATATTATAGTACCTATAACGGTAGCAAACGGGCCCGACCACTTTCTCCGGTTAACTCATACGCGTACGTATAGGTACGTGTGTGCAGCACTGCTATACGCGTTTATATCGTGTAAGGCCCCCTTAGCAGTCGTCTTAATGAAACCAAATCGAAAAAAAAAAAACAAAATAAATAATTCACTCGGCCGTAATTGTGAGGTGCTTTCTCGGTCACTTGTTTAATTCGCCGTTCCGACAGTTAACAACCGCCCAAACGACGAGCCGGTTATGATATGATTATGTTATACCTACGACGGAAAAAAAAAAGAAAAAGTAATAAGCAAAATTAAAATGTCGTACCTATACAGTGCATTATTATTTTTTTACTATTTTTAATGTCGAGTGCGTTGTGCGTATCGCCGCGTAGAAAGGCACACACATGTTAACAAATCGTTTTACCTTCGACCTTCTGACGGCCACCGCCGACGGCTGACTCTGAAATAATTATTATACGAGCACAGCGCATTTAATAACGAATATTCCAAGTTTTTCTATTTTATAATCTCTATATACTTTTGATTGATTTACGTCCATCTTATAAACGATTAAGTAGGTACTTACTTAATCGTTAACTGTAATACGGTTGTTCGAAATTATTATTCAATAATAATATTATTATCGTGATTATACTCTTTACTGGTAGGTATAAATATATGAAGTCTATTAATCGAAATATTACATGATTCTAATTACCTATTTCTATAGTCGTCAAATCGGTTAAAATCGTGAACTTTTCTGGATTATCGATAGGTATATCACGCTGTTCCGTAGATGATTTAGTACCTGTTTACTGCATAGCACAAGTTTTAGAAACCTATGAGAATACTTCTCCATGTATCATATTTTTCGGTTTTATGCCTATAGAAGTAATCGAGCTACTAATCTTATTCAATATTTTCATTTTAAAAGGTTAATTTTGGTGACGTAAAAATCCCTCACAATCTGGATTACCCGAAACCACAAAAAATCGACAGTTTGTCTGGAATTCATGGAGTTTCTTCAGAAAACATCGTCGTAGTTGATGCACAGACATTGCTAATACCGGGATTTTCTTATGATGGCGAAGCACCAGGTAACAACAATTAACCATATTACAACAACAATAATAGGTAACAATATTAATTATTATTGACAGACATAAAATAATTATTGATTTTAAATTAGTTCTTACCTTGACATAAATGGGTTTGCTTTTAGTATTCAGACAATTTCATTATAAAATAATTGAATTAATTTATATGACTTTATATGACCTTATTAAACCTTTTGATTTAATTCATATTTTAGTAATATTAAATATTGAACCATATTGTGGTTGTGTAATGTTTCATTCTCATAGAAAGTGAATTAACATTTTAAAACTGTATATTTTAATCTTTTTTTCATAATTTCATATTGCTATATTGCAAAGAAAAAGGGGAAAACAACAGTTCACACACATAGGTCACGCATTAAGCTTTTTGTTTAAACATTTAAAAAAATTACTTTTGTGTGACTTTAACTGTACACTATTTTAAACTTTCATATATTTCACTGAAACGATCCAAGTGTACTGCAATACTCGGTAAAAGGAAAAAGAACGTATTTCCAAATGTTTTTCCTCGAAAGCATATCAGTTGCCAACTATGAGATCCTATTATGAAAAGTTGTTTTCGCCATCGAAGTACATAATATAATGTTATATTATACTTTATTCGTTGCTAAAAAAAATAAAAACAAATAAATACCACGCGTATAATATAGTGTGTAAAAGTTAACTTGGACCATAACGATTTAATTTTAGATGCCAAGTTCTGGGTGGGCGCCGGCGACAAACCGACTCCGCAGGGCATTAGGGTGGCGGACGAGAATGGAAAAGAAGTGCCTTTGCGTCGGTACGATCGCAAGACCATCGTACTGACTTTACCGGGCGATCTTACCATATTCGACATCGGTCACTTCGGAATATGGTGCGAGGCTTTCACGGTGGACTTTGGCCATGTGTCCGTGCCGTCGGTTCTCAGCGTACCTCCATCGCTGAAAATGCTCGGCGTACTACCACAGGTCAGTATACGAGTTATAGCGTAATAGTTTGTAGTTGTATAATTCACGGAATTAGTGTATTCGGCGAACATTCGTGCGGTGTCGTTCTCCACGGGGATGGAGTAAATGTTTATGCAAAATATGTATATGATATAGGTACGCATGCAAATATTTTATTATGTCGCACTAGAGTGGACTCTATTGATGGTATTTTTTTTTTAACATATCTACAAATCACTATTCAATTTTCCAACCAAATACGGAAATATTTCGTATACATCTATAGCTGAATATGCAGTGTGATTAACCGAGCATGCTCACCTCCTTATTTTCTTCAATAATGCAGTAATTGTTTAAAATCTGATTTTTTTGAAATTTTTAAATATACATACCGACCGTATTTTCAAATTCTTGAGATAATTTATTCTACTTAAGGAGAGTCCTGTGGAGATACAAACTTCTGTTTTTCAAAATATGAGACCTACACTTTTCTACTAAAAATAATTTAGTGAATAATTGTTCTGAACATTTTAACGTATTACAATAAAAATCGTACGAGTAGTTTTGAGTTATTTAACTTTGTGTACTTACTAAGGATAATAATGTTGAAATATATAAAAAATGTTAGTAATTAATATTAATTTTGATAAATTAATAATTTGTAAAAATTACCAAGTATAGTAATTAATACTAGATCCAATATTACATCTATTTTATATTTTTTAAATCCATTTTTAAGGACTATTATCCTTGGTGCAGCCATTAAATAACTGAGAAATGAATTGTTTGAATTTTGAATTAATTAAGTACATCAAAATTATCAAAACAATTAGGTAGACACTAAATAAATTTTAGAAAAACGAAGGTTCTCATTTTAAAAACAGAAGTTAATATCGCCACAGGATACTCCTTAAATAATAAAAAAAAATTCAAGAATTTAAAAAAATTGTCCGAATATAGTTATAAATTTCAAAATCAGAATTTAAATAAATTCATTACCAAAGGAAAAAACGGAGTAAGCGTGCTCGATGATTCACCCAGCATAATATAACGGTTATTTAAACCACAATCATAAATCAAGGAATCAGAGCATCGTACTTATTTATTAAAAATGTATTACCTATTTTAAATTTCAATTTATAATACATAACAAGAATAATCCAAAATGTAAATCTAAACTAAAACATTCCAACGTATAATTTTATAACCATAATAATACCCCGCGAGTCTGAAAAAATCTTAACGGAGCAAAATATTATATAATAATATACTATTTGAAAGTAGCATTTCTAATTTTAAAATAGTAAAACAGACACAATAATAAGTATTCAATTTTATGCGTCGGTTTATTTTTAAGTGTACGTTCAATGTTTTTACGTCGTAGTGGCATATAATGCGTATAGTGCGAACAGAAGTATTATAGCTATAAAAACATATACAAATATAAAGCATATTATATAAAAACGATTTCAAACGTATTTTAAAATTATTGTTGTTACTTGTTTATATTATGTACGCCGCATATATATACCTATAGTTATACTTACATTTATCGGATCGTATTTTAGTATTTGTGAGCTAAGCCCGGGGAATATAAAACCGTGTATGATGTATCTGCGCTATCTATAAACATACTGTAGCGTGACATACAATGTACGAGAGCATGCATAATATATTAACATACTTATACAGACTACAGTGAGGATTGATGTCATAGTAATAAAATAATAAACGTGCTCGATATTGTATGATGCGTACCTACAGCATACATAGTATTACAGTGCATAATTCTCCGCGTATATTATATACGTTTGATTAGGGATGAGCGAGGTACAAAAAAAATTGAATACAAATAAAAGATACTATTCACGTTTGGGGGGCTTAAGTACGAAACATCTATATTTTTAAAATTAATGTATAGAGTGCAGTATTTAATTTCTAATTTTTATACTTTGAAAAATTACACTATATGTATACACTGCCACGTTCCGCGATATGATAATACTCGTATGGTTTTTATGAATAATTATACACGTACTGTATAGGTATGATGAGGAGTGTAAATTTGAGTATTTTTTTAACTAAAGATATGTACTGAGGTGCCACCTATATCTGCATTCTGCAACACTTTTTCAGAAGTCAATGTATCAAAGGTATACTTATATGGCTATACATACTAATAATAATTCCATGTACAAAACATGTCTGAATCTCCTGTCACCCGGAAAATACATAAATCCTCCCGTATACGAATATTCGCCAATTACACGCGTGAATTTGTACGTCTCTGTCGCCACAGCCGCCACCACCTCCTCCTCCTCCTCCTCTTCCTCCTCTCGTGCCGAGCCATGCTGCACCACCCGTTGCAGCTGCTGCAGCAGTGCATTTGCAGTCGCTGATCGAAACGCATTCCGTTGTCCGTGTTGCAGAAGCCGACGGCCACCGGTCAAGCCGCAGCGGCTGTAACGGGTCTGCACCAGCAGCATCAGCAGCAGACGACGACCCGCAAGTCCGCGGATACGGCGCAGGTCCACCAGCCGCCGGCCACCACGTATAGGCCGATCGCCAAACTTCCGGTCCGGCCGCAACAAAAAAACCAAACACTAACCGGACATGGCGCTTATAATATATGATAATAATATTATATAGACGTCGGCGCCTTTTGTCGTTCGCGGTCTTGAACTCGGCACGCCCCGTCCGAAATCGACCCATGAATACGCTTTGCGTTTTTATTAGTGTATAATACCTACCTACAATAATATGAAACTACGAAACGATCTATTGACGAATATTATTATTCGATCGGTCTGTAATATAATATTATATAATATATACGAAACTTTATCAATATCCTACGCCTTGCAGTTATATATATTACACCTACCTATACCTAAATAGTTTCCGCCGACGTGCATTTCTACGCAAAATGTGATAGTCTATACAAAATGTGCAGTACATCAAACAAATTAAAAGTGATGAATAATTTCATATTGTGTGTTTTCCAAAAATATTAGGAACCGTGATTACTACGTTTGAGTGGTTAGGTTATTTGTTATAATTTATAAACATTGACAATATAATTATCATTGTTTAATGCAAAGCAGATTGCGAGTTATAGGTATTATACAAAAATGGTTTAAAATATTTTAAATCGTGTGTGCAACCAGGTAACCAATCGTTAATGGTGGAACACTGGAACTTAACGTTTTGTGGAAGGTGTGAATTTTGCTATTAAATCATAAGACACAGTAACCAACCATCTGATAATGTTTCCATATCAATATTATTATATGATCCATTATTATTGCGTATTGTTGACGATCACATCACACATCCACACGTTTAGTCATAACTCATAATATTTATACTTGCATTGCATCATTGTAATTTATATTTGAAAGTTCGATAACCCAATAAGATATTATTATTTGTATTCATTTTTATATTAGGTACCTAGGTGCTTTAAACATCGGATATATTTAAACGACTAGTCCGATAAATCTGAAAAAATCCAATATATTAATTTTATTATTCTAGGTATTATAATAAAATGCAATTTGTCGAATTTTAATTGTGGCAATACGGATATTAACGACTGAAGAAACAGATACCTACTCACATTTTTTCACTTGCACGAGGATGTGAAGTTCTAAAATTTCTTTAGCACTGGTTCTGTCTGTATAATACTAGCGTTTATTTATTTTCTCGAGTTTTCTTGCGTTCATCGCAACCGGCCATCGGTAACGCGTCTTTGCGCTCGTTATTAGGACGAGACGGAATACAAACGGTTCGCTCATAATTCATGTACCTATACCTATAAGCATTACGCATGTACCTAGGTATATGTACGTACACCAGCTATGCCCATATACCGTTCGGTAATATTATATTAACGTCGTTAGCCGGATGAAGATTTAAAATTAATAATTATAATTGTACATCGTCGGAGTGCTGAATTCAAACCCAAATAACATATCATTATGTTACGCGTTCGCTATAAACCACTAATTTATTATTATCATAAAAAATAATACAACTATTCAGTATATTTAGACATTTAGGTAAACTATTAGGTACAGTTTTAATTTTGGATATGATAATAATATGCAACTAATATACATGAAATACATTTCTCCTGAAATCGAAATAATTTAACGTTAGAAATTGTTATAATAAATAACGTTGCTTAAAATAATACAATTTGTATGACAAATATTATTACACTTTACTAATGGGAGCAGTAATAATTTCGAATTCAACGTTTTAACATTTTTAATAAATAATATGACGTGCTGAAAATATATTTTTTAATGAGATCATTGATCACCGACAAAGACGTGACATTAATAACAACTATACTACTATACAGTGTATACTTCGAATTATATGTTTTTCTTCCAAGTGTAGAGGGTGTAAATTGAAACATAAAAATATTATTTTATACACACAATAGTTATGTATTTAAACTTATAATATTGATTTAAGCTTTCAAAAATTGTGTACTCAATGTCTCAAATAAATATTATAAGGCCAATTTATATAATATTATGTTTATAAGACGTACATATAGAGAAATTATAGATTGTTGATATATTCAACGTATTTTATAATGCCAAGGTATATATAGGTAGGTTAGGTTATAATAACTTTATCCTTGGGCTTTATCTCTTAACATCACGTGATTTGTGTATAAATATTAAATTGTATGAGTTATCGATAGTTTAAATGTTTAAAAAAAAAATACCATTTAAGTAATATTTATTACATGTAAGCCCATCCCTTAGACGTCGGTAAATAGGAATCTACGATATAATAATCATATATTATAATTTAACGTAACGCACAAAAATCCAATATATAATCTTAACTTACGCAGCCCATACAATAATAATATACCGAAAACCGATATAGGTACAACTAATATGTAGGTATTATTTACTATCAGTCTATCGGTTCGATTACAATATCAAAAGAACGATTAGGTATATAATACGGATTTAGACATTTACATAATATTGTCGCGATTCGGAGGGGGTGGAAAATTATAATCGGAACAAAATATGCAATAGGTGAGAATAAACTTAAACGATTTAATTCGCCCCGCATTCGACCATTGCCCGTTTTACTCCGAGCAACGTAGATCAAATCTACAGGATTCCGAATTTGAAAATAATGCGATTTCGTTTCAACTGTGCTCGAATTTCAAAACGAGAATATAGATAGAAACAATACTTATACGTCCTCGTAATCACCCCCGTCGACGCGGACGATAATAAAAATATTATCGGTGCATTATACCCGATGTGGACGATATACAGGGCATGTTCAAACGAGAGAAAAACTAATAACGATACATCGATTCCCGGATATTACGGGTTTTTTTTTTTTTTTTGGCAAGCAATATAAAAATCTATTTTTCGTTCTATATGTGTACGCACTAGAGAGGATGGAAATAAAAATAAAATATCTTACAAAACCCCGGGCAGATAACCCCGGTCGGACTAATGCGTTTGCGAAATTTAATAATTAAAAACACAACTATAATATATTCTATATAGGTTCTCATAACAATATTATTATGACGTGTCGCTCACAATTTTTGTTCCGAGCACGATATAATATTATATTACGGACGCTAATATTCTTCGACCGCCGCCGCCGAGGTGACGTTGTGGGCGCAGGTCTCGTATAACACGATTGTTGTCGGCTATCATCGTTGTGTTTTCGTTTATTTTTGCGACCCAAAATTGTCGGCATTCGAGGCGATTCGATCTGGGCCCGTAATATCAAGAGGACGTCAGCGCATAATTTGTTTTCTCTCTCTGGCCCACGCGCAACGTATAGACAAAACGCATTTACGTAGAATCATTTTTTCTATATTTTTAAGACGTAATCTTAGAGTAAAATCACCCATTACAAAAAAGATAAAGAATAATATTTTTGGAGAATGACATATCGATTTGTCTAAATATTGTCTCAAAACAATTTAAACATGGTTTAAATTTACAACATTTTTTTTTGGTTATTTTGAAAGTCAAATAACAATAAAATATAAAATCGATAATAATATGTCATTCCCCCAAAAATATTATTTTCTATATTTTTTCTAATGGATGAATTTACTCTAAGATTACATAAAAACATAGAAAAAATGATTCTGCGTTAATGCGTTTTGTTCATGTTGCGCGTAGGCAAGAGAGAGAAAACAAATAATGCGCCGACATCCTCTCAATATAATATTATGAATATTGTAAACATTCGAATTCCAACTCCGTCGCGCGCCAAACGCGGGCAGATGATATAATAATATTATTACGATGATAATAATAATAAGTTGAAAATTAAGTTTACGACGATCGTGTAAAACACACTACGCGTATTATACTTAGAACGTCGTCACAACAAAAATAATACGCAACGCCGGTAAATTAATATAATATTATTATTATTGTAATACAATAACGCCGAGAACGGTAAAGTTGTTGTACGCCTCCGCGCGGGGTACGGCTATATTGTCCATAGAGTAAGTTGTTATTATGATCGTTCGGTGCGCAGAGAAGAAGAAGAAAACGGCGACAACAATAATGATAATAAAATTTAATATTGTAATGTATTTCTGTCATTACGCAACGAGTCTTCTTCTTCTTCTTCTCCTCTCGATTTCCGTCGCGCACGAATTGTTTTCCAAACCGACCGCGAAGACGACGCGCCGCGCGTACCGGTTACGACGGCGGCGGCGGCCGACGCTTCTTCGCACCCACCGCCACCGCCGCCGCTCTACTCCTACGCGCGCCCGACTAACCCCGTCGCGGTGTTACGCAATGTTATACGACCGACGCCGCGGCGCGCGGTCGTCGTCGTGTATGACCTTTGCGCGAGACCAATTATTATTATTATTATTATTATTATTATTACAGTCCGTCGTGTGAACTATTGTCTCGTCGACGCTCCAAGACGCGTGTGGCCTTTCTGCGCGCGCTTTCTTTTTACGCAGACTCGTCGACCCATCGGCTCAACTATCGAGCTTAGCCCCCTAAACGTTTTTTAATTTTTAATCGCTCTTGGTTAAAATCCGAATCATTGCATGAAAACGTGTGTGGTGGGTTTTTCTCAACAATGAACGGATTAATTTGAAATTTGGTTTTCCAGGAATCTTTCCCCAGCCACCTGTGGGCTGGCTGGGATGCTGGGATGCTACAGCACCCCTTGCCCTAAAATATATTTGCCTATATTATTGATTATACATTTAAAGACTCTAGACACCTAATGAAAAGCACATCGTTACCAACTTACGATTATCGGTGATTTATAATATTGTACAATTTTGATTGATAGTTTGTTGTAACTTGGTACTTATGTTTTTAACGTATATTCAATATTTAATATTTTTTTAAAGCAAAATAATCTACATGTTTTAAATTTTCCCCAAACATTTTTGTTATTTGCCCTTTAAATTGTGTAGCATCCCGTGCCGTTTTTTACTAGTCCACGCCTGCCCACAGCAGTAACTATTATATTAAATCGCAGTTACGCCCAGGCTCGAAGTCTGTGAGCATTTCGCGTTTTTTACCTGAACTCTGAAAATAATAGCATTTCAGTTTAATAATATTGAGCTAAAGGTTATTTCTCGTCTGCACGCGACCAATAACAATTTTCTACAATATCATTTCAAGGTACAGACACTCCGCGATGGTAACTACAGTAATATATAATTGATTATAAATACCAAGTACTACTTTACTTAATTAGTAGTCTGCATGCGGTTTTCCATCACTACTTATTCATAATCTTTCTCAGCTGGATAAATGTGCATACAGACAAATCCCCATACGAATAATTATCATTATCGGTAGTGTTTATAATATCATCGCCTCAGATGAAGACACAACCCGGCATTTCGTACAGATTTTCTTTGAAGAGTAACATTTGACGACTGCAGCTGCACTTCCACCTGAAGTTGCAACAGCAATTATTGGCCAGCTAACTGAAATAACAACTCGTACGATAAAATGACAAATATTTTCGAAACGCGTTCCGAGGCGAAGGGTGTATGCTGTTTGGATACGTGGACGATTTTAAGTTTAGTGAATTTCGACTCTTGATGTCTGCTGTACACATTGCAGGTTAGGCACACATTTTTGCCGCACGAATGAAACATGTTCCAAGGGAGTGACTTAAAATTTAGCGCAAACTCATCTAGGACCTCCTCAATCGTGCTTTTTTTGCCACCTAGAGTAATGACTATAGTGAGTATCAATCTCCTCTGAAATTTAATAAGGCATATATTATTATCTACGCACACGCAACTCACCCGTTTGCAATAACGACGAATTTTCATTCGTCTGGCAACCGATAAAAGAACATCTCATGGCTGACCGACCATGCATTGGTGGACAGGTATACGACGTTTTCGAAACGGCAATCACGCTGTATTCAAACTTCAATCCGAACGAAATGCATATTATTATTACTATTATTACTATTACTCGCTACATTGTTGTCGGTATGTGTATACCTAAACTATTTTATGGTATGTGTTGCACAACACTGCGTGGACGACCCGCAGAGAGAACATTACGCTGTTTGCGAGAAAACAAAATATATAACGTACCTATACCTATATAGTATCAAACACCTTCACTATCCGCCGTCACGCGCCAACGTGGGATGCGTATAATAATATTATAATGAACGCATTCGATAAAACGAAATAAAAATACCTCCGCGTCAAATATAATATATTATAACAAATGATATCTACGCCTATATATTATGTTTAGTACATAATATTATTATATTATACTCGCTGTGCGACGGCAACACCAGCCGACGGTTACAAATTCGTTTTTAAATTTTGACAGGTCTGTCGATGACTCGCAAGCTTGCATTCCAATCCATTCCTGCAAGCCATAGTCGCTGCAAGCTCTCTTATATTTCTCTCTCTTTCTCTCTCTCTCTATTTTTTGTACTCTGATTTCGTGCTTTTTCCACACAGCTCGAGTGTCCAATTACAAGGGCGACTAACAATTTCGAGTAATCTATCAAAATGTGTGTACATATATACATCATACTTTCTTTACAGTTTCTCTTTAAGCATCCGCCCATTATTAAGCTAGATAAACTACGAGGGTTTTAACTAGCATGTAGAAGAAAGGTAATAATCATTATTGCTCCTTATAATCTCTATATACTTGTAGCCACTTCTCGTCCGACGTACACACAATATTAATCATTATACATTATATGGAGGTCGGTATAATTCAAAAAGAGTATACAGATAACAATTCTTTCGATTCCTACAGCCCACAGTGTTCGGAATACAAATGGATAATTCAATTAAATTACCCATTCGCTCTAGATGAACTGCAGATAGGTAGCCTGTATATACCTATGCCTACGTCCTTTAAAAATTGTTTACTCATTACCACCGTCTGATGATTTAAAATTCGCTATTCGCATACTTGTAGAATACTTGATTAATTTATTTCGTCTTAAGAGTTGTGTAAAAATATGAGATGTATTTGAAGTCGTTTTGTAGTATTTATAACTTTTACGCAGCAAAGGAAAGATGATTATTTAAAGTTCGCTTTTATTCAAGTCAACATTTAATCTAAAAGATACCAACAAACACAAATTAGTTTATGCACCACTAAAGTTTCTTTGCAGTTGCCTTTTTCCTGGTTTCTATACTCGGTCAATAAACGTTATTTTTATATTTATTTAATGCTCCTTTTTGCGATTGTATTCAATTATAATTTATAAATATTGTATGAGTAATAAGAAGAAAAAAACTACATCAAGAGGGGAACAGTTTCAAAAAATAAATGTCTTATGTACAGTATCTACACAAATGTCTTGTAAACTTTTTGTACTAATGTTATACCTAATTTTGAAGAAAGTCCTTTGCTCGAAAAATATAGAAATTATTAACATAATTTTTTTTGCGAACAAATTCAAAACCATTACGCTATAATAAAGACAAGCACATGACCAATAAACTCCTAAATTCAATTTGGTATTTTTTTTAACACTAGCCAACTATTGTGTATCGGCCGAATACAGTTAAATTCTATCTCAGTCTAATTTCAATTTTATTACGGTCGTAAAATGTTTTAGATATTGTATATTTTTTGCATAAGTAAAATTATTATAAGTCAAGTAGGTCTTGAAAACTCGAGATGTATACATTACTACGGTATATAAGTAAACAATAATTATATATTTATCCTTTATCAACACATTATCTGCTATTATATAGTTAAAAAATTCTAAAATAATATTACATTTATCATACAAGAACGTATTGTACTATAATTATTGTTATCCGTCAAATATAATATACGCAATTATAAATTAAATATGTGCACTTTTAAAACACGCTCCGTCCATCACTTCCATCAACTATGACACAGTGTATTATACAACTCGATAAAAAAAATAAAAACAAACAATTCCCAGGTAATATAACTAATCCAAGAAATATGTATTATCATAATTTATTATAGGCATGTCGTAATATATCACATTAAAATATAAAAACAGACATCTGCATGAAGTTACGTGGGGTACATTTCGCGATATGTTGTACCGAATCATAAAAATGTGTGATTCATATACAATTGTTCAACTCATTATAGATTAAAATGCAACGATATTAATTATTACAAACTTATGTTTATAAATATTATCAATGTTTGTTATTTTGTTTTAGTCAAAATTAAACTGTGAAGTACTCCATGAACCCTTAGGATACGAAGTACGATGGGCAATAGCAGGTGACAGCATTGTAGTTCAACTGGTCGCCAAGTTAGGTAAGCTATATAAAATATTACGCTATGTAATAAAAAAAAATACAAATATTTTATGTTTTAATTTTAATTTTAATCTTAGTTTAAAATTAAATTCTATTATTAATCGGTATTAAAATAAAAAAATACTCAATTTTATGATATACATGTATTACAAGCTCTGCAATTTCATAATAACTTTTACATTTTAAAAATATTTTTTACAAGAGAATTATACAAATCTCCACAGTGCACATATGTTGCGGTGTATAACTGCATATAAGTACAAGTGATAAAATATTAACCATAAAATAAATTAAAGGAGAAAGAGACCCATTGCTTCACTTTGCGTGATAAAATAAATAAGCTGAACGATTATAAATTATGTTAACATTTTTAAAATTCACCTAACAATGCCTTTTAATATTGTAATAATTATAAAACTGAATGTATTTAATTTTACAATTTAATGTATAGTTACAAAAGAAATAACATTTCATACAAAGTATGCAGAACATCGTCAATATTCAATCTTAATAATACAATAACTATAATCTTGTTTTCGACAGAAATTTTAAAAAAATATATCTGCATTATATTAAAGCCTAAAGGTTATACACAAAACTAGTTACAGTAAATTAAAACCGTTCTTAAATATTTCTCGTCACGCTTTTCAATACTAAATGTATCGCTTAATAGTTATTACTTATTACCTTACATAATCTTGACATATCACGAATTATTATTATTATTGCTTTAATCAACAATATTTCTCACACTTTTCCTCCCAAACTACTACATAATCAAATTTACAGATTTCAAACTTGATTTACTATTTTTATCTAACGTACCCGGTTTTTATTTATTTATTAAGCAATTATTAATTATTATAAGTAAATTCAACAGAACTTGAATAATAGTTTATTTTTACAATTTATTTTTAGTACCTACCTTAAGTTATTAAAAATTATTCTAAAACATTTATTATGAAATCTCATTTTAAATGAAAGTAAAATTTGTTAATAAAAGTCATTATTGTAAAATGTAAAGTATCTAAAAGTGTACCGTTTCTATAGATTTAATTTAATTAAAACATAAATTAACATTTATCCATGTTGTTTATATAGATACTAATATGTTTGATGAAAAAAAATCAATCATATTAAATCTACTTAATGGAATTACTTTGCGGTAAACTAACTACAAGTTAGTTCCTAGTTAGTTATATATAATATTGACTTGGTAACCAGTAATCATAATAAAATTTAATGAAACCCTACACACTTTAGGTACTTGCTAATATATTTTTATAAATGATAAGTTTATGAACTATACAGATACATACATTAATACAACTATAGTTTTCAATATAACTGTCATTAAAATATTATTAAAATGTTTTTATTTTATTAAACATTATAATTTATACAATGCATTATATCAAAATTGAAAATATACCGTTGATTTTTAGAAGACAACCAATACATGTCTTTCGGTATATCTGGCTCACCTACATCAAATCGCATGGTTGGGGGTGACGTAGTTGTAGCCGGAGTAGATCAAACCACAGTTAGTGGTTTTGCTCAAGATTATTATTTACTGGATAAATCACAGTGTATTGTCCAGCAAGATACTGGACAAGTCAGCGGCAGTTGTCCCGATTCCAATATTCAGGTATCAAATTTTCATTCATAAACAATTAATACCGAATTCAACACAATTTAAATTTTACGCATTCTAAAGATGACGTTGTTTTATTTAACTTCATTAGTATGATAATGTATATTGTAACACATTTAGTTTGTGTGAGTGTGGTTTAAATTATTAGATACTATTATAACATAAATTAAATTTTTTAGATAAATTTACATTAGTTAAACTCTGATTTATATTTTTATGATTTTGATGATCGATGATCAGAATTCTATTATATATGCTATAAAACACTAAAATAGTTATATAATATTTTTTTTTAATAGTTCATTATTCCAACTGGTTGTTAAGCAAGAAATGTATTAATAATTTTTAATACGTTTTTAATGTTAAAAAAACAACCATGCGGACACAATAATATTATTGTGGCACAAAGATTTAAAAACGATAGGATATTTAAATAAATTATATTTGTTAGGGCCCGGCCGGTGAAAGTGTTCGTTTGTTGAATGCGGCTATAGTCAATGGATATTCGATAGTCACATACCAGAGACCATTAAAGTCAAAAGATAATCTTGACTTACCCATATTGACTAATAACAGCCAGCCAATTATTTGGGCAGTCGGTCCTTTGAATGACAAACACGAGGTTTCATATCATCCGATGTTCTCGAAAGGTATTTACTTATTTGTAACATTATACTATCTTATATAAGTATTATATTATTTACGTTATAGGTAAGTAATAATCATATTATAAGTAGTCATGTGCCGGTGAATATGATACATTCATGCCCAATGAACTTTATTGTGTATTGTGTACCTATCTATATTTATATTAATTTATACATGGAGAATCATATTCATACATTGACATCAAACACATTCAATAACCGTATTTCTATTGTTATGTGCATACAAAGGATACGCGCCGAGATTAACACAGTCACTGTACCATATATCTTACGTATAACATTATAATATTGTAGTCTCTAACAAACTAAATACATCCATATTACATGACCATGTAAATTTTTACAAACAAAATGTTTAATAATTGATTTAGGTAATACAATATATTATTGTCTCAATACGGAAATCTGGGTTTATTTTTAAAATCCTAGTACCATATAGGGTGAAACAACTGAATTCATAAAATAATATTATATAATACGTCAGGGTATTATGTCCCAAAGCACCCTAAAAACGTCATAACTTCTAGGCTTACATTCCATACGTTCTTAATACCATAAGTTTGAATTTATACTTAAGTCTAAGGGAACCTTTTATTTTTATTTTTTACGATTTTTATTTTGCTTTTGGTTATCACAATTTTAATATTTTAAGAACTGTTTTTCATGTGCGGTTACAAATATATACATATTAAAGTTAATCAAAATATATACACAATAGTTGATAGTTATATTTAATACTTGAAAGAACAACAAAATTATCATCTTTGACCTTTTTTTATATATAATTTATTTTCATGTTAAAAATTATAACTTATAAGAACATCATGGACTATGATTTTATAATAATTTTTATGCAATGATATTTATTATAGAAACGATAAAAATTGATTTTGGCCGTTTGCCAGAATGGAACTGCCCTATACCAGATACAGATGCTAAATCAGTTGCAGTTCATAACGAAGTCACAACCGTACAAAGTACAACCGATATAACTACGACCAGCCAAAGTTCATTAAAAGAGGTTAATACAATTTTTTTCATGAATTCTATTTCACGCTAAGCTTATCATATACGAATATATATTTTTCAGGTGACCCCTACTAAGAAAATTCGCCCTCGTCCGGTTCCCAAACCCGCCCCGGTAGAAAAAAACGTTGCATGGGACATCCCAGCTATTCAATGTTACGAACCAGACGATGGTGTTTTCTATGCTCAAATGGGTCCTACGGGAGGAAAACACGGTTATTCTGCTATTACAGGTCAATAATTAATTATGATTAAAATAAAAATATAGAAAAAATATAAATTAAACTACGCAGGTACAGGTTATATAAGTGTATAACGTTTTATTTCGTTTTTATAGGACACGTTGGATGGGGAATTTCATGGTATATAAACGGATTACTCATACCAGAAATAAACGTTGTTAGAGGACAAACATACACATTTGTAGTTGAAGGAGGATTAGACACAGAAATACCAGCGAAATACCACCCATTTTACATCACTGATGATCCTGTTGGTGGATATGGCTACAAAACCGCCGAAGAAAGAGATGTAATTATTTTTAAGTCTACACATGATAATAAATTATTCTATTTAAATATTTACACTTGATATAAGAACAGTATTCATGGTTAATATTTTTATGAATTTTACCTTTTACTTGACAGAACATCCGAATATTTTCTGGTGTTAGCGTTAGTAAATCAGGAGAAGTAATCCCAACTGGTACTGGTCGTCTGTGCAATTGGACTCCAGATCCACAACAACCTTCTGCGGATGAATTTGTTTCTTTTGGTGCTTATCAAAGAACTTTGAGCCTGGCATGTGATAACGGAGATCCTGGAATAGTACAATGGACTCCGGATGCAGATACACCAGACACAGTTTACTACCAGGTAATTCATATGACCTATTAATTTAAAATGTAAAAATCATAAATAACTATATAATTTTACTAAAAAACCACATTCAGTAAATTAACAAAATATTTTAAAACAATTATAATAGTTATTAATTTTTAATTATTAGAAATATAGCTTATAATAGTTTTATTTTTTTTTGCCTAAATAGATTTATTTAAATGGTTTTAATAAATTTATTAATTGATTTAGTATAATTAAAAAGATTATCAAATTATTTAAAAACATCACTAATTTTAACTGTATTTATTTTATTTTTTTTAGTGTTTCACGCATCGTCACTTGGGTTGGAAAATTAACGTAGTGGATGCATGTGATAAAGAACAGCCTAGCTCTGAGCCTACTGCACCTATTTCGGAAGATTTACAGTCGAGGGGTAGTATTCAGTACACAACGAGAGTGAAACCAGACGTGGAGAATAAACAGTTTTTTAACAACAACGAACCTTTAAGAAATTACGTCGACCTACAATCAGATCACAAAGGGCATAATATGCCATTAATTCCCACTGCATTGGAAGAAAACCTTAAATCCGATTTTTATAAGTCTTCAACTAATCGTGATCAATTTGTTTATAATAACTACAAATTCCCGACAGCTGCGTCACAACAAAACACTCTATACACATATCCAAACTCAAATTATACATATGGGAACGTGCCGTTTTATATGCCGAAAGCTCACTACGGCAATCCGCAACCTGTGACGTCTCCTACTTATAATTACATGTTACCGTCATACAATATCAACAATAATAATTATAGACCCATAAGACAGCCGGTCATTACACATTTCCAAGCGCAACCCAATATTCTCTCAGACCATCGTCCCGCACAAATGGTGTTCACCCCTCAGCAGCCGGTCGCTGTAAAACATGGTTACCGGGTATCGGGTAAGAGATTACCACCAAATGGACCCATGCCGAACGGTGCTCATCACTCTGTCGTGTACAAGAAACCCGTTTACAAGTTTAACACACAATCGCCATTACCTTTAGTAAGCCACTACAGCCCTGTGCCCCCCGTTTCTCAGCCAATGCTCTCAGTCTACCCCAGTAATTTCCAACAGCAACATCAACCGCTCATCCAGCAACAGCAGCAACCACTCATCCAGCCGCAGCTTCAGCAGCCAATGTTCCATCAGCAGCAGAAACCGATGTTCTATCAGCAACAGCAACAGCAACCAAACGTCCAACAACCCAGCACTTCGATGTCACAGTCCGTTTCGGTGTCGTATTCTTCGTCCAAACACCCAAAATCTCAACAAATGACTGGCTACGTGCCAATCCAGAGCAGACAAGAAACCGATGTACAACAACATCAATCACAAGGCGGTTTCAACCCAAGCACCGTGGTAGTCGAGGGTGGTTTTAAGCCAATCTTACCCGGCGGCAGTGGTATTTTTGAAGACAGGTCTGACAAAGAAATGAGTGGTACTGCGGGCGATTTTGATGAAACTGTGACGGTCAGGCATTACGAGAAGAAAATGAGCAAAAAACTAATATCCAGAAAACCCACAGTCAAGAACGTAGACCCCATAACAAAAGAAGACACTACCAATAAGGAACCACAAAATACGACCGTCACTACCACCGAAAATGTAGCCTACGTAAACAAAGTGAATACGGAAAACACCACGGAATTGAATCAAACCACCGGAATACTTGTTTTATAATAATATATAGTAGATAGAGGTCTATTTATATTTTATACATTAATGCCATCGTATTTGCCCACTCGGCGTTATACCTTATACTTATTATATTAAATAAAATATTGTTATATTAAAAATTAATATTAATTATAGTAGTAGGTAAATATATTTTTTTTACAAACATTTACTTATTAGTTTGTTGCACTTGAATTATTTTTAAAAAACTATTTGTTATAAGTTTAATAGTATATATTACATAATAATATAGGTACCTACATTTTTTTTATTTGGCTAAAAATATGCCAATAAAATAATACATTCATAAATACAAATATGTGTCCGCTTATTTATTATAGACTTTAATTATTCCTTATTCAGATTAATTTAAATAATATCCCTATCAAATAAAAAAAAACAAAAACAAATATTAAAAAGTTTATACTGATAGGTACAAACATACAATATAATACCATCGATTACATTTTACAAAATTATCAATATTAATACATATTTATTACTATTATTACTATCATTATTATTATGTATTCTTTGGTAATGCGCATTTGTATTTTGTTCGAATTCTTTAAGAAAATATTATATTTTTAACTTCTTTAATTGCTTACCATTTTAGAAGTACTTGTAACATCATGGCGATACAAACATTTTTTATTATAAGAACCATCCTTTTATACTGTACTCAATATTGATTCGGATGATGTTTTGAAAAACTTTGACACATCCAAAACGAAAATCAAAAGAATAGTTTTTAGTTATTTAACTTTATTTACTCAAGATAAAATATATGTTATACTTAGTTACAATCGTATTAAGTATAGGTACTTGGCATTTTTCAACAAATTATAAAATTGTAATGCATTAATATTACTTAGGTACCTAATAAATTTAATTTTCAAATCATCATAGCCCAGATATCTTGTAAACCTGGAATTATTGAGTATATACGATATTATTCTTAGTAATTAAGTTATAATAACTCAGAAAGTACTCGTTGAAACTTTGATTTATATAGGTAAACAAATATTTTCAAATAATCCATATTTCAATGTACAATAAAAAAGGATGGTTCTCATTTGAAAATAAAGTTCGTTTCACGACAGGACTACTTAAATCACATAAGAAATATAAAGATTTGAAAATATAGTTCTTAAGTATATTCAAATATTACAAAAATTATAATTTGATTAACTCATTATTAAATGAAAAAATTATGGTGGTCATGTTCGATTACATAGGTATACTAACCTAACCATTCTGTACATAATATTTTATTTATAATAATATTTTATTGTATCATAAAACCATTGTAAAACTTTAGGAAAGACTAGACGTTCAATTTATGACATTATTGAAATTCCCAGTTAAAACTTAAAAGTAAAATGATAGTTTTGTTTTTGACAATATATATCTATGTTGCGATACAAACGTGAACCCATCTCGAACAATGTGATTACCTGCAATAGGTTTTACAAAAATGAGTTTTTATTTTTTTTATATACCTACCTTTATAACCACTGGTTTAGGAAAAAAGGAGTGTTCTAAAAGTTTTACGTAGAAACTTTTTAGATCGAAAATGTCATCTGGTTGGTACTTTATGGAGGTTATTTTTCGACTTTAACTGCAGTAGGTAGTCTCCGCAAGGATAAAACGATGAACAAATTGCGAAAATATTGTGTCATTTATTCGGCAGCCTACCCATTTTTAACAAACCCGTAGTTTATAAAACAATAACCCAGGAGACTTCTCATTGTCACCAGTTATTTTTAATTTATAGTATAATTATTAAGCTTATTGTATTATATACATTTATTGATAGACAGATCTCAGGTAATTAGAATTTTTTTTTTGTTTTATTTTTACCAAACTCGTCGTTTTTATTGCAAAACCGAAAATACAAAATTCAAGCTCATTAATGATGATACCTATATTTTAGGAACTATATTTTAGAAAATCGTAAAATATAATCAGTAAGTGAAGTTTCCGTGGTACAATTTAGATTTAGATTTTTTCAAATACCTATACCTACTTCATATTTTCAACTATAAATTATTACACGACAATAATTGTTACGATAACTAGTCCAATGACCTTTGGATTGGCCATTAAAATGTCGGTATGCTTATATTCGATATTTAGACGAAGTGGCGTGCCAAAGACAGATGTAGGTCCTGGCCATTTTCTTTCTACCTATACGACCTTTTTGAGCACGGAATTACAGTGAACCGTAATTTTTGACTGATGAGCATAACAAATTGTGTATCGGGATTCCGGCCGGAGATAAAAGTCCTACCGATATCCGATGTATGGTAATCGGTGGACCTCGTCACGGGTGACGACAGGTGTGAACAAAATCGCTGACCCCCGAAATCGCGTTTCAAATTTTCAATCGGAAACGAAACCATAACTTAAGTCGTAACAGATGACGACACGAGATTACGGCAGTGAGATAGGCAATCGAGTGTACACCATTTTCTCAAAATGATATTATTTTTCTGACGCATTTGGTTCGCAAAATCAATAGGCCACTACAACGAATAATTTTTTTAGATATGTATTTAAGATTTGCGAAGAGAAAATGCAATACGTATAAATTAGCAGTGGTAGATACTAAGAGGGGGGAGGGGTGGTATTCTTGTTAAGAATACTTTTCAAATGTTTCAGAATACATATTTAAATACATACTTGGTATCATTTGTATTTAAAATACATATTCAAATACTGTTTTTGAAAAGTATTTGAATATATAAATACAAATACCTATATTTTTAAATTATTCAAAATAAAAAAAAAATTAAAATAATTTTAACTATTACATTTTTTGTATATGAAAATATTTATACGTTTATCACGAATGTGAACTTAAAGTCATTAATAAATATTTAAATTAAGTAATTAATAAATACATTATTTAATTGGCTCAAAAATTTCAGATTTGACATACCTATTATATTTTTATCAGGTCTGCAAGTTTAACTTTAGCTAGGTAGATTGTATATATTTTGACTATTGTGTTATCTGCGTATTTGTTGAAATCTTATAAATTCTTAGTAGCACTATAAAATATTATTTTAAATAGTACAAATATACAAAACAAAAAAAATTATATAAAAACAATTAAAAAGTGGTAGTTGAAATTCAACGGTAAAAAAAAGTATTTAATATTCTAGAATAAAATATAAAGAAAGAGTATTTTTAAAGTATTTAAAAGTTTTATCAAAAATTATTTGAGAAGTAATTTAAATACCAAAAACAAGACTAGCAGACGGTGGTGGGGTGATGACCAAAAATAGATGTAACGATTTAATATTTTACATTTTAAATAACGTTTGTTTTATACATTTTACATTTTTGTATACATTTTATCAAAATCAAAGAATTTATTAGTAGCTTATGGTAGTCAGTAGATACAACTAATGATAAATAAATATTAACAGCCATAACATGATGCATAATGGACAAAATTATAGTTAATTAAAATAATAATAATATTTTATTTCTAACTAACAAAAATATACAGTGCGATTAAAATAATAATAGTAAAAACAGTAGTTGGTCGCCGTCAAGCCAATTCATTTGAATATTAATATATTGAGTTTTATAATATATTTTTTACGACTATTGTCCATTTTTCTAGCTTCGTAGTTTGATAAATCACCCCTCCATGAATCCCTATACTACTGGATCGACTACTGGTATTATATAGTTACCTAGTTATACCTTGTACGTACCGACTCGTGTCAAGGTTTAAGTCCAATACGGGTCGATACGTATCGCTGGAATACGTTCGTACTTGTAACTGTTTTTGAAGTATCGATATTGATCCGATACGTATCGATACGCCCAGATTTCTTCCCTCGAAAAGCTTGAGGGTCACGACATAATATTATAACATTTATCGTTTATCGTTTACACGTCCATTTCAAACGGATTTTCGGTATACCAAGACGAAACCATATGATATTTATACGCACCCATGACTCCAAAGATGTTTGTCAAATTATACTCTCGGGACCCCACCGTGTTGGGCCGGCCGAACGACCGGGAAAACCCGACAGACCTTCGTTCAATATTGTTCATGTCTATACGACGCCCCGGGATCGTGATTTTACAAATGAAATAAACAGGATAAACAATATCGTATCGATTATAATCGTCGGAAAAACGGACCCAAAGACCCAAAGTGACCGGTACGAAAAAAAAAAAGAAAACCCTCGGCGTTACTACTGAATTTACCCGGTCTTTTGCGACCGACGTTTTGTACCGTGCGTTTTCCTAGTTTTAAACGGATATAACTTTTGAGCAGTTCATTTACAGCGTTCGAATACAAAATGTTTAATATTAATATCGACCTGTATACGCTATATTTTAAACAAGGCGTAATTTTCGGACCGCGGAACAACAAACGAAAAAAATTAATATATTTCGACTGTATAATATAGGTAGGTATGGGTACGATTTTTTTTTTTAACAAATCGTATTATTCAAAACATGCAGCGGCCAAAAAAATACCGTATTTTAGCTGAGTTTATAATATCCTATAACATAATAATGTACGAATGTCTCCATATAATTATACTGCGTTCTTGGCAAAGCATTATAATAATATGTATTATTAATTTTGTTTTAAAACCTTTTAGACGAATTGACGAACTATATAATAATTATTGGTGCACATACAACAAATTTTACTCGGCATATTATGTATATGATATTATTATGTACAACAATATTTATCACCAAAACAAACATGAATAATTCAATACATACTCCATCGAAAATATTAATAATACAATATAGCCGGCGGCGGATAGAAATAATTTCGCATTTATTTCAACACACTTGTGCAGTTTATAATATACGCGTATTGATAAATACGATTAAAATGTATAGAGTCAATCGACGAATAAATTAATTTTTCATTTCCACGTCCATTCTGCAGCGATTAAAATATTTAATTCAACGCAAGGAAATTAAATTGTAATTAATATTATTTCAGTGCATTTGTACAAGTATAATCATAACGGCTGTTCTTAAATAATCATTTTTTAATTAATGGACCGTGTAATTAAAATATTTTCCACAAAATTATAATTTTTTTTTCTTTGTATAAAAACATCTAACCATGACTTATACTTCTTAAGTCATACATTTAAATATTTAATGTCTAATTTATACAGATGTTTAAGCTATATAATAATAACCATTGTTTTGTTTAATATCATATTTTATAAATAATTATAATATAATCTAATATGAGTTGTAGCGCATAACTATGTATATAAAAATACTAGGTATATAAAGTATCTATAGTTACCCTATATACCCTATAGGTATATATATTCTAATTTCTAAATAAGACCGAATAAATACATTCTATTAATTTTATCATGATATTGTAAATGTTTTCTAAACATATTTCTAGTCAACTTATACAAAAAAAAAATTGTATACAAGCCAAAAACATATCTTTAAAAACCTAACCAAATTTTTTAAAATGGTGATACTTAAATTCTTGTGTTGATTCACTAGTGTCAAAAATTAGTCCCCCTAAAACCATAGTTTTCCAAAAGTTTCATAAATGATATAGCGTAATTTGAAACTTGAAAGAACGCTCGGTTAATTTTTTATATTAAAAGTTTTAATTTTTATAAAGATTCCTATTCTTTTAACGATTTACCTAATAATATAAATCATAAAGTTATGTATCATGCCTATATTTATTAAAATTGTTGGTAATTAGGGGGAAATATCAAATAATTGTCCATCAAAAATGGGCAACTTTCCTGTATTATCATTATCATTTTTAAAGTAAGTATTTACTTGATTAAACGTAGACCATTGATTTTATAATATACTATAGTATATTATAAAATCAATGCCTATACCCATGCCCATTTAAAGATTTTAAAATTGTAAATATAAATGTTTTTTTATTATATATATGTATTCAATAATAATCCGGAATCTGAACCTTTTTTATTATGTCTTAATACTCAGAAGCGGTTAAATAGAGCAGTAATAACGATGTAGAATCAATATCATGTAATCATCATGAAGATTCAATGTTATTATACAACATTATACTTTGCTTATATTATTAGTTGTGATAAATGATAGCATTTTAAACCAGACTTCGCCGTTCAGACGTCGTTGCTGCACAATTCATGGGATAAACATTAGGAAGTTATTTTCTTTTTTATCTTCGCTAGCACTATTCCCTATTATTATTTGTTATTTGTAATTGTAATTTATTTTTTTTGTGGATGGGTAAGTGCAAGGGTGCCTGCAGAAATAGAAACTGGGAGAGGGGGCAAAGTCTTGAATATAATACAACATTTATATTTTACAAATTATATAAAAAATAATATTAACTAAAATAACGGGTGGCATGTCCATAGGTGGTGTGGGCTCTCTTGAGAGAGTGGAATGTGTATACCATTGGATGACATAACAACCCCTACGCCACCTATCAGACAAGTCAGTGTAATAATGACAATGTATCAATAGAATGTGACGTAAAAATCTTGTAAATAATCGTCCAACGTAAGCTAAAGGGGGTGTGGGTTCTTTTTGGAATATATTTGTTCAGTCTCAAAGAAAAAATTTAAATTGCACTTATATATACATTCTTATAGTACATATATCATTTTTTAAATTCATTTAGGGGATCACAAAAAATAAAAAGTCAAATCACGTAATATAGAAGGGTATATATTATGTTATAATATTGCCATTCGATGCCATAAAATTCGCGAAGGTTCTTTAAGTAGTCAAATTCATCAACGGGTAGAGTTTCTGTACTGTATACAAAACGTAGATGTGTAACATAAATATTCTTTTGATACGTAAGTATTAAGTAACGTTCGTTTTATTTTATACTTATAATATGTATTTGATAGTGATAGCGGTGGTACCTATCAGAGTTTGACATTTTGAATACAATATTCTATTACGATTTTGTTAAGACGTATTTAAAAACTATAATACCCTGAAATTCTGTTGTGAGTATTTCTTATTAATATTATAAGTTATAACCAATTTAAGGTAAATATAGGTAAGTACCTTAGTACCTAATAATTGTTCGTTTGCTGAACCTATGCGGCTATATGCCTCATGCAGCCTTATTATAAGTTATACACACATAACTATTTTTTTTTCCAGATTAAACATATCATTGATGATAGGTCCATATATTGTTATTAGGTTGAATAATTTTTATTCCTGCTATGTTTCAAAATTAAATTGCCAACTAAAGCGATAGTCATATGTCTGTTTGCGCACGTATCGTAGACCATATCACTGGTTTTGTATGCTTCCCTATATCATACTCCACTTCACTAGTGTAAAGTGAAATAATGTATTGTGGTAAATTTTTGTTGCATCCGCATTTCGCTCGTTAAGTTCGTTTTCGATTTTACATTATAATTAACTCTAATCATAACCCTATTTATCTATGGCAGACGTCATAGTAGATTTTTTAGATGGAGGAGGAGGCACAGTAAGTTACTATAGGGGTCCTGCTGTGGATCCAGAATTGTACATACAAAGAATTTTAATTATAAAGATAAATAAATACTATGCACGAATGATTAATAAATAGCAGATGCTGTTTAGTGTTCAACTCTATTATAGTCTATAGCCTATATTTTTAAATTTTTTAGTTACATTATGAACAATAGTTATTATTAAATACTTTACATTAAAATAATTAAACATGTTCTTCTTGGTTTAAATATCTAATTTCATCCAAATTTGAATTTAAAATATCTATTTAAAAAAACTGTGTTGATCTATTTCCATATATATATTTTTTTTAGTTGTACCCGATATTTGTAAAAATACTGAGAATTTTCAATGTTGACCTTTCAAAAGTAAAAACTAGATTTGTATCCATGCACTATCTACAACCTATCAGAAACCACCATCAAGGTTAAAAATCAAAATACATATACAAAAATAAATAAACACACCAAAAAAATAGCCATTGCGTAAAATCAATACAGTTATTGCTCCGTTTAGAATCATAAATGTATTTAAATATTTGTTAGGCTAAAAACTAAAAATAAATTATTATGCATTGCATTATGTGGGTGCTTTGATTTGCAGCTAATTATTAAATTTAAAAAAAGGGGGAGGATATTGTAAAGCCCCTTGATATACCATGTCATAGTATATTTTAAACACTTCGGTGCCACCGATTCAATTAATATTAATATTAATATTAAATTAATATTATTATTATTATTTGTAGTTAATAATTAGCATAATATAGTAGGTATATAGTTTTAACTTTTAAGTTGTCTATGATACCTGTAGTTAGTACTTAGTTGAACTTAGTTCATGGTTATTATTTATCAATTATTACGTTTTCGTATAATATATGACAATTTCTATTGTGCAACTGTGTATAATTGTATAAGTGTCCTGTGTCAGTAAGTATAGGTAATAGGTACCTCATCAATCTTAATGCCGTTATTGAATTAAATTGTAGAGAATATCGTATTTAACAAATAAACTGATATTCCACTTATTTTTCTTGAAGAAATTAATAATGTAATTTTATTTGATCAGTGTCCATCTTATACTTATCCTATTTTCTATTTTTGACTATTTTATATTTAAACATTAATTAACTGTATTTATATAATTTATCTATCATGTCCGTGTTTATATAAACACTGTTACTCTGCAGATAAACCTATCAGAGTAGGCATTTTGAATAGTGCTATATAATTTTTTAGCTAATCTCTAAGCCTGCCATTCGACTTGTCTAATACCAGATTTCCATGGCTGTACACAATGTGTATACTCCATGCCGTAGGAATGTCCACTTCGACTACTATATCTTGTCAGTTGTCATTGGTGGTGTAATGATATACACCACAATTACAGTATTTATATTTTATTATAACATACATGTATTATATAATATTATAGTTCAATTGTTCAAAAAGCCAAGTCAAAAGGCTTTAAAATTTAATTGAAGATTGTTATAATTATAGCAATTTAAATATATATAAAAGATATATATTATAGGCACGATTTGCTTTATGAGCTTTAAGGTTCTAATGTTGACAAAATTTGTCAAAATCACAAAAATTTGTACTTAAATTATTTTGCAGTTAAAAATGAATAAGATAGTCAATTTTTATAGCAAAAGATTGAAAATTTAAAACAAGGTTTCTCATAAGTAATTCATACTACAGTAACCGATAAATCTAAAAAATTATATATAAACAGTTTCATGCATAGATATTTTAAGTTCCGATTTGGATGAAATTATATATTTAAATAAAGAATAACGATTTTAGTTATTTTAATGTAACTTAAAAATATTATTTATTCGTAGGTTGAAACTTGTAATGTAAATTATTATATTTTATACACTCGCAATGACATTTTCAAATGCAATGTTTTCGGCAAAAATATTTCATCACAAAATTATATACTTACTAAAATAGGCAGACCACCATAGCTCAGAATCGTTTTTCGTATGTAACGATTTATCATTGAATTTAAATTTCACACACACTTCAATGAAGAGATACCCATTTTTGTTGTTGTTTTTCTCCGAGATTTTTCGTGTAATCTTCCGTTTCCAGTTTTCGTGTACTAAAAAAATTGTAAACTGAATATGTGGCATATGTCCGTAAATAGTACAAAACAAGTCAAAATATTTTTAAAATTTTATCGGGTAAAGAAAATGCTAATTTAAACATTCAGTGAAAAACCTCCCCTCATAAGCCGTGAGATGTCCTGTTTTTGCTGATAGATAAATACATTTCGTAAATTGTGTAATTGTCTCTACACTTATTATATAGACCGTTGATACTTGATACAAACATAAATATAGATTAGATTATAAGCATAAAATAGATTTTAACTTTTAAGTTTTCAAGAATAAAATTCCTCGCCCTCCATGAAATTGACCTGAAGAAGCCTCTGGTATTGCATTCGTTTAGTGGATAGGTATACAGCAAAATTATTACAAATATTATGTTTTTTATATTACAGATTAATTTATTTAAGAGTTAAATATTAACCTAACCTTTTACAGTGATCCAGAAGATAATTCTACTGACCTACTGCAGTGACTGCATTTAACTGTAGCCACAATAAATTATATTGAAGATAAATGGACAATTTCTGATATTTCTGAATATAGATGCGGTAGGTACTATTGGTACAGATTTAAAAACCACAATGACTGTCATATTCTAGAAGGAGTAGAAACAATAAAAGTTTGTATGCAGATCTTTAAGAAGAGGAAGAAATACAATTTAATAAAACAATGATGCAAAAAAAACAATAGAAAATGAAGAGAAATAGGATAGACTGCTAGAGGCATATTTTGTTTAAAAATGGTATAATCATTTTATTACGATAAATTAATTTAGTTTAACTATTGTATAAATATACATAAATATTCTTATCATCTCATTATTATACTATACATTAACTAATTGATAATTACGTGATAAAAAATAAAGATTTATTTTTGGATGCGATACATTTTATGTTCTTACGTCATATTTGATATTATTTTAGCTTATATTTCAGTGTTGGAAAATAATTTTCAAAATATATTTTGAAAATAATTAGATATATATGGAGAATAAACATATAGGTACACATTTTATTGATGCATTCAGCATTGTCAATATTACTCGGGCCTGTCCTGATAGGGTTTAGGGAGTCCCTGGGTTGACACCCCATCAAACCCCATTCTCCCATCCTCATTAAAATAAATTACAATACCAAATAATAAGAAACGATAGGGAAATAATGCTAGCTAAGGTAGAAAATAAAATAATCACCTATTGACGGTGTAGGCACAACGAATAAATTATGCAGCAACAACGTAAGAACTAAGAGGTATTTCAAATTATATAAATATTATAATATTTAATAAGGACAATTATATTGTACCTAATATTAAAGAGCACGCATTCCCCTTGTCTTACAAACGCAAATTACACATTCTGAATAATTCATAATTATATTAAAATAATTGTAGATTGTTTGTGCATTATAAAATTCTCATAATTCGTTTTAAAATTAAAATATAAAAAAAAACCACGAGATTCACTATAGATAATATCCTTACTTCTATAAATCTGATGATAGATCAATTCACAGTAATATTAAACACAACAGAGTTAAATGGATTATTCAGAAATCAGAACGTACAATTTGCTATGTTATGCGTTTGTGATGCAGAGACAACGAATGCGGGTGTAGTGTGCTCTTAATCAAGTCAATGTATTAATTAATAATATCAAAACCTGCTCTATTTAAACGCTTCTGAGGATTAAGAATTAAGATCGTGGTTGAAATATATTTCAAACATGATTAAGATATAATATTAAAGATGTTCGGAATCCGGAGGAGTATTATACAATAGAATAGATATTATAAAGGAACATTTATATTTTAAATTTTTAAACCTTGGCACGGACAACCGACAAGGGTTGTCATTAAAATTATTACGCCTTAGGAACGTTAGACCTCTTCTTTTACCATTCATATTTTATTATATTCTCTCCAGAATATTATATTTTTCTCAAAGTTCCAAAGTTGTACCTATTTTTTATGCCAGACGACAATTATTTCACTCGTGGTATTCGTTAAGTTCTGTGCAGCCATAACGATAGAGTTTTGAAGATATTGCAATTATTTTCAATAACGTGTACAGAAACGCAACTGTCCAAATTTTAAGCAACAATATTTCAAGAGGGGCACCTGCAGACAAGTACGTAGATAAATAATATTTTATTAAATAATGTAGGAGGGGCATACAGGTAAAGGCTGCCGCGCCAAAGCCTGTACATATACGATGTCGGATGTATAAATACTTAATACGGCGAATTCGACATTGGAAGTCGACGGCGCACAGCTCGCGATCATAATTTTTGTATTTATAAAATGATTACCCAATGATTACCATGGTACATGATTTCGAAATTTTTTCCAAGACTACCAAAAGATTACCGAGAATTTGTACACTGATTTCCATTAGTGATTTGCGGTAAAATATTTACCCCTCGAGTCCTGCGGACGATAATTATATAATATTATAGTAAACTACAGTCGAAGTTAATATTAATAATAATAGTGACGAATTATCGGTATTATGGCGACTACGAAAATAACTAAAATTACAATATTATAATTCCATGTGCCTATGTACATCGGAACCGTACTTAACAGAGTATAACGGACGTGTATGAATAGTACCTAATAACTAAACATAAAAATAAAAAATCGTCCGCGAGCTCCGCGGCGTCGGTTAAAAAACACTTTCCAATTTAGCGTTTGTTTTTTACGCTCTACGCGACTCGCCGCACGCGCACCAACAACGTAATATTATTACATTTTCGTGGATCTATGACAAAACAAGTAGTATAGTCGCTTCTACTCGTACCTAATGAGTCGGTCGGGCCGAAAAATATCGTACAATATCGTCGTCGGTTACCCACCGATACCCCGACGGGGTTTATTTTAGAAATTTTCAAACGGCACGACCACCGCGGCGTGTTCCGTCGACGTGTCGCCGCGGTCTCGCTAATTCGCGACCGTCCAAAAATACGTCCGACGACTTCATCACGGGCGGCATCGTTACTATTGCTATATTATAATACTACAAATAATATTACTACATTTTTTTTTTTTATGCGTTGCGACATCTGATCGTACAAAAACTATCGCGTCCGTCGTGGCCCGTGCCGTCTTCGTGCGTTACGTAAGCGTAGTATTTTCACCGTCGCAGCAGCAGCTGTTGTCAAACGAAACACTCTCCTCCGCCCGAGACCGGTGCCGTGCGATTTCGTGGGCACCGTGGACGGCGCGCGCCACCTCCAGCAGCCCAGTCAGCGCGTGACAGCGTCGAACTGACACACGGACGAACGTGCTTAACGTCGACGAGTGTCTCGCGTGATAATTCGTCGCTGTTGTTTGTTTAAATTTCCGCGATTTCCGCGATTCCGCAAATCGCACGGTTATTAATCGTTGTAAATAATATTATTACCACCACCGACGTTTGGGAACTCGTTTTCCGGTTTTCGACGCCATGGAGTTGTAGGTGTCGGGATACGGACGAGCGACACGCAACATCGGATCACGAATCACGATTTTGATAAACTGATAACAACACGGTACCGTTGATAACGAGAAGTTGTAGTTGTATTATTATTTTTTCGCTGATAGCCACTACTCAGCACTGCAACTCTGGTCGACTCTCGATTTCTATTGCGCAAAGTCGATACCTACTGCTGGTACACTAAACATGAAATAACTTAATAACGTCGAGTCGTCGAACCCCTAACCGCGACCATTTTGCGAAAATATCGTCGTTTTTTTTTTTTTAGTCCTCTTTGTCACCCGCGTACCACACCGTCGTCGGACACTCAAACCGCACACGGTCGTCCAACTTTTGTCGTCGACAACTTTTGACAAGTTGTGCTTTCGCGGTGGTCCGCCTGTCCAAGTGCACAAAGCTTGGGTATATGTACGTAGGTCGTAGACATTAAAAGAGTCTTGTCACAATCGTCATGAGTACGACATATTACGATCCGGACGGTTTGCAGAACGTCAAACGCAGACGTTCCACCAACTTCCGCGACACGTATTTACGTAATCGCGAGTACGGTTTCCGACCCAAGTATGGCGATCAAAGTCGTTTACACTGTGAAATGTATACGTCCATATATCCCATCGCCAAGTGGGAATACGATGTTTCAAACAATGACATCACCAATCCGGCTGGTATATTTAATCTGGAATTCTCCCCAGATGGGTAAGCATTATCATCCAATTTTTAGGAAGTACCTACCTGTTCTTTATATTGCCATTTTTTTTATAGCCAATTGGTTGTATATTATAACTGTATGCCTCACATTATGTTGCTTTAAAGCAATATTGCATTATAGAGTAATTCATGTTCTAATTGACTGATTTGATAATTTTCTACATATTATATGTATAGCAATTTGTTGTGACGACATAATATTATATTTACAATCAGTACAAGTGAAGGATTATAGGTATATTTGTCAGGAGTTTTAATTAAAGATACTATCTATTTATGGAGCTTCGTTAAGACATATTTTTAAAAAAAGTGGTACCTTTAGTTTGAATCTTTTAGAAAATACTATATTAATTAAGCTTCTGTAAATACTGTATACAATAATACATTTCTGTTGTATCATTACATAACATTTATGTTAAGGAAGTGCATATAAATTTTTTTAATTTTCAAATCTGGAATTAATAAATGTATCATTATGTTATACACAATAATATACTCCTCAGAGTCAAAACTCAAATATTCTAAAAAAAACAAAAATAACCTTTCTAATCATGGTCAATTATATTTAGTAGAGCTAATATATATATAATCAAATGACTAGTACCAATAATAACCTTCACCTTTGATTAAATCTTTTTTAACCATAGCAATGTTTTCAAAAATAATACTGTCAAAATAAATGTAATGTAACTTTACAATTTATCACATAAATATCATTTTCTATAAGTTATAGTAGTAATAAAAATATTCAATGAGTATATAAAAACCATAAAAAAACAAATATAAAATTCAAATAATCTATACAATTTATATTAGGGATAAATTATTTAATGATTATTCATCATGTTTTCTAGGAAAATATTAGCAGCAGCATGTGAAAAGAAAAGCATTATGTTATTCGATCCTGTAACTCAAAAGTATATAACATCAATAAAAAAAGCACATAATGATTGTGTTAATTGTATAAAGTAAGTACTCAATTAATTGTGGATCTATACTTTTTATTAATAAAACATTAATTGATAAGAGGAAAAGTGCGCTGTTATATTATATCACTGTGTATAGAGGGGCAAACGTATTTCCTATAATAATATAATAGTTTAGTTTCTGACAATTAAGTATTAATATAGTATAATTTGTTTATGACATGATGTAGGTACAATTAGAAATTAAAACTTCTAATACTATCACCAACATTTATTAATTTTTTACCTATAAATAAAATAAATATACTAAACGAACAAGTATGTTCACTTATATATTTTTACATTTATAACATTGGTCAGTTTTTTTTTTTTACAAAATTTACGTTAAAAAAAATTATTTATTGATTTGAGTGTATTCCTTTAACAATTATTTTGTGGCAAAATAAAAAGATTTATAACTATTACAATTTTTAGAATTTAAAGAAACCTATTATAGTTCTTAAATTTGTTTCCATAATAATATTCATAAAAATTATTTATTCTAGATTTTTAGATTCTAGAATGTTTGCTACATGTAGTGATGACACTACAATAGCATTATGGGATGTTCGAAACCTTAAAGACAATATAAGGGTATTGAGAGGACATTGCAATTGGGTGAAAAGTATTGAATATTCAGCAAAAGACAATTTACTTGTTTCCAGTGGATTTGATGGACAAATTTACACATGGGATATTAATAGGTAAAAATATTTTGTATGCGATTAGTCATATTTATTATTATTTGTTTTTGATGTAGTTACTCAGAAGAAGGAAGAGTTCCCAATAATTCTGTATGTCACATTAATGGACTTATGCGCATTAAACTTCTACCTGACTCTAGCAAGTTAATTGTCTGCACGACAAGTGGCTTCATATTACTTATAAACAATTTAGATTTGGAGACTCTTGGTACAGATATTCAAGGATTCAAAGTAATTTTTATATTTAAAATATAATAAATAATAATTATAAGTTAGTTTATTTGGAATAATCGTAGCTATTTAAATTTAGGCAAAATTATATCTTAAAATAATTATAACTTTGTTGTAATCATGGGCTGGAAAATGTTTAAATTAACTGTATTACTTGAAACTATTGCAACAAGAGTGACATTAATTGCTTTGATTAGAAAATTATATTACCTTCTAATAATATAGATTACTATATTTGGCATTGTGATTTATGTTTTTGTTTTCTATAAGAATATTTAACAATAAGTAATTCTACAAATACCATTACATATTTGCAAGGCTGAGCATTAACAAGTTAAAAAGTTAATTCAATTTTAACTTTTTAACTTAACTAGTTACTTTTGGATTTTCATAAACTTAACTATTAACTTACTACATTTCTTTTTTAAATAACGTGAAATTAACGAAATAATTTTTCATTTTATAAAGTAAGTTAGATTAATTTATTTTGCAGTCTATTTGGTTTTCATGTCAAAAATATTTACCGTGAATTGTTTAAAGTTAAAATTGTATATTTAAAAAAAATACTGTAAACACTATAGTCTATAATTTAGTATTGAGTTGGAAAAAAATTAATTATGCTAACATAAAAAAATAAACTTTTTTTAACTTAATAAAAAGTGTGTATTAACTTTTAACTTAACTGAGTTAACCTATAACTAAACTAACTTATAACTTATTATTATTGGTGCATATTAGCTTGACTTAACTGAGTTAAAAAAAAATAATTAACCTGCCCAGTCTTTCATATTTGTCTAAGAACCGATATAAAATTAATTAAAAGATAAAAAGATTTTTCCGCCATTTAGGTTAATGAGTTACAGGAGAATAAATATAAAACTATGTGTTTGATTATTATTTAATAGGTATCTTATTTTTTTTTTCATTTATTATAAATAACATTTTAATCTGCATACACTCTATTTCACATTTAGTTACTACAGAATATAATTAATTTAGTATAGCACTTATTTTAGTTTTTTAAGACTTATATTCTAATCATCTTTGCTTAATATTAAATTAATTAACATATTGTATTAAATTATGAATAATAATTTAGAAATTGTTAAATACCTTAAAATATTATTTCTAGCCAAATATGTACCGTTTGATGCAGTTGAGTAAGACTACCATTCCTAATGCAGCTGCCCACACTCACATGTTTACTCGTAAACGGAACCGCGTTGAATTCATTGTAGATTTTCCTAGAAATGATGATGCCGAAATAATATCTTCTATCCAGGTAATTCCTTAATAATTAATTTACTTATCTGTCAAAGTTATTTAAACAATAAACATTTTAATAGGTACACCCACAAGGTTGGAATGTATTAAGTCGAAATGTTACCACTGATGAACAGTCTGAATGGACGTGTGTACATGATATACAAGACTTTGCCATTCCTAAACAACAAGATGAACCTGAAGAACTGAGTTCTGAAGAAGCAAACTCATTGGAACATTCCTTGGCTGATGACCCAATGTAATAAACTAAAAAATATACAATTTGAAAGTGATCTAAATTTATTTTTTTTTTTTTCAGGGAAGGAAGACTTCACCGACGTACACATGTTGTGATTCCTCGAGACATAAGTGTTGGCATAAGTAGTATGATACCATTTTCTGTGTTAGGCCCAACAAGAGGAAACCGTCAAGCTGACTTATGGGAAGCAATGATGAATGTCAACAGTGGTAATCGCATAAGAAGTTTAAGATATTTATCAGGCATGTATAATATATTATTAAATTTTAAAACATATTTACATATAAGTACTAGTATATATTGTGCAATGCACTTAAGTTAGTTTAATTTACAATACACGTTACCTAGAATTGATGTGTAAAAAACACTAAAAATCTGTTATATAGACTCTTCGCTTTAAATTGTTTTCTGTATGCAATCATTTATCCTAAATAACAAATACAAGACAGTGACTTACTCAATGATAAAAAACACTCAACACTTACTGTACAGGTAACAGAGCAGTTACCTCCTATTACCCATTTTTTTTTCCAATTATTAAAAAGAGTACTGCACATTTTTTACTTTGACCTCCTTAAGTACCTATTAGATATACTTTGCTAATTAAAAGGGACAATTAGGCATTTTTACTGGTCAAAAAGGCTATAACGAACACAAAAATAAAAACACATCATTGTAAAATCAATAGATTCGTCACTTAAAATTCAAAATATGCACTATATAAAGTATTAAACCCAAATAATAAAAATTTTAATTATTTTATAATGAAAAAATTAATTTTAATAACTTAAACTGTTATCATAAATATTTATATTTAAATTGTAATAGGTAAATGGACTAGCTTTTTTTCCTAACTGTAAATTTGTAACACGCGGTCATTGTTCAACAAACATTTTTTTAAATATTTTTAATGAAATATTGTATATAATTCACTAGTAGTTGCTAAGTATTTACAATGTGAGCATGTCTGGACAACAAGACGAACATTGTGAACGTGATAATAAATAAATATGTGATTATACAGTAGTGATAAAAACATTTCTAGTACTCAAATTTTATCATTTATAATACTATACCATTTGTATTCAAGTTTCCCAAATATCCCAAGTAAACCCATTTTACGGTACTGTGTATTTTTTCCTTGAATTTTAAATTATACAAATGAGATACACATAGATAAATGTTTAAAGTTTAGAAAAATAAGAGATTACATATTATTCTTTCAATTTTCTCTATTTATCTTAAGAGGACGTGATACCCGCATGTGTTGTCTCCGTCTTACAAGTGTGTAACATGGCAAATTCTGTGCAAAGCAGAACACGTGTAGCTCTGTTAGTTTAAAAATTAGAGCGAATTGACCTCTTATAAAATCTAAAGGTAAGATTATTATCTAGACAACCTCATGAGCTTTTTATTATATTTTAATTTTTAAGCGAGCTATGGGTATTTTAAAATTGTAAATTGTTTATAGATCTTAAAGTACTCATAACTAGCTAAAAATTAAAATATTATAAAAAGCCAATGAGGTTGTCTAGATAATAATCTTACCTTTAGATTTTACAAAAGGTTAATTTATTCTAATTTTTAAATTAACAAAGCTACACGTGTTCTGCTTTGCACAGAATTTGACGGAGACAACACATGCAGGTATCACGTCCTCTTAATTTTAGATTTTAATATAATGTCAAAACATACAGACAATTATTATAATACAACTTTATAAACTAGGATAATAAATAATAATAAATATTCTGAGATAACAAATAATTTTAATAATTTTCTACCTTGCATGTTAATTGTATGTGTTACTTAATAATTAATATTTAATATTGATATTTTAGAAGGACGAGAGCGAATATTAGGCACATATTCTGGCGTACGGATTGTACGCAGTGCAACTGGATTACAAGATCAAGAACAAGACGACTTAGAGGAAATAATAGCAGATGATGATGGGTCTTCAGAGCGATTAGTCACAGTATTATTTAACCGGAATAGTAATCGTGTACCTGACATTAGAATGCGTGGTTATCTCCCCCCAAATTCTAGAATTGATATCACTCGGCCAAGTAGACGTAGTACTGTGGAAGTAGGAAATGGCCCAGACGCAGTGGTGTTTATTGGCAATAGGCAACGTCGTAACAACTATGTTCTAAATTGTATGAATAGATTTCAGGTGCCCGTTAACCATAAAATTCACAAAAATTTTAACCGTCTTACACATTTTATTGAAGAGGCAAATGTGGGTAGAGGCTATATCAAAGAACTCTGTTATTCTAGTGATGGACGTATAATATGCTCGCCCTTCAGTCATGGAGTAAGGCTCTTATCATTTTCGCCCAACTGTGATGAATTGTCTACTTTGCAGCCAAAACTGCCAGGTGTAAAACTTCATGAGATCGGTACAAATGTGTCTCACTCTAATATTGTACTCTGTACCAAATTCTCGCCTGTCCACCCTCTTCTCGTATCTGGTTGTTTAGCTGGTCGAATCGTTTGGTACCAACCAAGACTATAATACTTAATGACTTTACTATTGTATGTATGTAATGTTTTTTATTTATAATAATCTACTATTCAAGATTTGAATAATTCATTTTTTTGTTTGTTCTAACATTACAATTTAATGTCACTGTATGTCTTGGACATACAAAGACAACATATCTTCTCGTGTATAAATATGTTACTTGTATTGAATATGTCTGTGAATAAGGTCTAGTGTACACCAAATGAGTTAAGTTTTTTCCGTACGAATGTAATGAATCATCTTCGAAGTTAGCCACTTGTACGCGAAAAATGTATGCTCAATAAGTAAGAGACTGTATAAAAAATCATATATTTTTGTCTTTCTTATTTTGTCTTTTTTTTTAAGTTTGAGTGACAACGATAAAATATTATTTCTTTTTCTAGACGATTTTTGACTGTTTTCGACATAATCTTTTTTATACTACTAGACCTTTAAAGCTATGCAGTGACTCATTTGTAGCACATTAATAATCTCAGTTCTCATAAACTCTTAGCAACTTGATATAAAAAGCATTAGTGAACATTTTAATGAGTAGATCGTTTGTCTACTAAGACGGTTGGTATTTTGAAAAGTTTTAAAACACATAACAGAATCAATAGAATTGATATGACTTCAACAATATTTGGTTATCTTGATAAATATTATTAATTCTCATCATTTGTTTTGATAACACCATTTATAACAATTGGTTTATTGCCAATGTTGAACCCATGATAAAATAACTAGTTGGTTAAAACAACTACAACCTTATCTGTTACTGTTAATAATTTCGGGTAAGTGCATTCTAGCTTTGTCTAATTATTATAAGGTGCCTTAAAAATTAATTTTTGTTTCGTCTAAATTATAGTAAATAATGTTATCAATGCTTCCAACTAAGGAGTTTTTGCTAGGTTCTTTCTGTAACATAATATTCTTCCAATAATAATGTTAATCATTATTATTATTGTTTGTTTTTCATTATAATTACCTCATGTTAATGTATATAGGGGATTAAATACTATATCAAAATTTATTATTATTATTATTATTAAACATTTGTATTCAAAGCAATAAAAAAACAACAAAAATTGTATCATAATACATTCTATGTATATATATATATATATATATATATATCACACACATAAATAACTATATTATTATGTAGTAAATATATATTAATTATGTATTATTGGTTTTCGATACTGTCTCGTGTTTACTCCTTTCAAACACTTATGGTCATTACTATTCCTTTGCACTGTCGATTTTTATTTTGTTTTTCCTTTTGAAGGCTTACTGAATTAGTTTTTTACAGACGCCAAAATATTCCCTCTGTACGCTGATATATATAATAAAATAAAATGCTATTTGTAAAGCTCGAATCAACGTGTATATTGTATATCATTTAAAAACAACTTAATACAAGTTGTTAATAGTCTTATAACCATAAATATAATATTATTAGATAAATATAATATGTTTATATTTATATAAAAAAAAATAAAAATGATTACCTATAATAATAAACCGATTTACAAACATAATATCATAAGACAACACTACTTGATCTGTGTACGTGTTCTATTTAGTATTTATACATGTATCATGTATGAACGCATTAAGAATACAATAATTGAATGACAATAATGTTTTCACGTAAGAAGTAAAAGTATAACAAAAAATTAGTAGGTAATAATACAATATATAAATATTGTCTATAGTAGTAATTTATTCAATGAGAATGCGTTAACATTCGTACAGTACAAAGGATAAACGCGTTTTAAAGTATCCAATAAGTACCTGCTCCATTTCCATAAAAAATAAAATTTTTAAAAAAAAAAGTAAACACTGTTAAAATTAATTTTATTGGGAAATGTTCACGATTATCATGAAGTACGCCGTTATCCTCTTTTAGCCATCACCTACACACTGTAGTAAGTCACTGGACCAAGTGATGAAGTCCGTGTTTTTTAATGTACCGTTGGCGGGCTTCGTCAATCAATTTTGCTTTCCTCTCCATGAATGATCCAACTCCAAAATTATTGGGTTCTGTTTTTTTGGACTAAAAAATTAAACAACAAAAATCATTACAATACAAAAGGTACAACATAGGTAAACTATTAATAATCCAAGAGTGAAACTTAATTTGTTCTCTTACTCGTGACCCACACAGTGGCATAACTAGGGAGGTTGATGTGGATGATATATCACTCCCCAAAACCTTTTTTTTCTACATTTTAAATATTCTTGGTACATTATACATACCTACATTACAATTTTTTCAAATTTGAAATCAAATTACCCTTCCCCCTTTTCAAAAAAAAAAAAATAAAGTCCTAGTTACAATACTGGACTTACATAACTTGCAGTACTTATTAAATAAGGGCAGAATTTTAAGCAAAATAAAAATGGGTTTGAAACAGGTTAATGATTATGTTTACTTTTTGTGAGACAAATGTTAACTTTAAGTTAATGTTAGTTCCGAGGATGTCAGCACACTCTTAGTTTTCTGTCTCTAGCCCATGTGCAACATACATATGACTCAAACAACCAAAATAATTTTTATGTTTTTATAACAATCACCAATTTTGGAGAAAATTATTGAGAGTAAAATTTTTGCAGGTTTGTCAAATCAATTATCCTAAATATTGTCTCAAACCAATTTAAATAATTATCATTTAAGTTTACAAAAAAAAAATTCTTATTTTTAAAGTCGAATATAAACTCAATAATAAAACCGATATCAAACCCTCGAAAATCATTGAAAAAAAAAAACAATTTTACATGATTTCTTTTGTATTTGTTGAGTGTGGATTTGAAAGAAAAAAATAAATACTGAGTTGCTATCATCTTAATTCAAATATAATTTATAGACTGACTACACCACATTCATATAAGGCATCGATTTATCAAATTTAAATGCAAAACTAAAAAATAGGAAAAACTTGACATTACAACAATGTACACATCTTAGTAAATTTCATAATAATTGCTCAATTAATTCTAAATATTGACTCAGCGCCCAGTGATGTAATCCCACTTAAACAGCTTCCTGTACTTAATTATAATCATCTTACGTATGTTTCAATCAATTCTTTTAGTATAATCCTGCTTACATATATTTTATTTTTACTGGGTCTTGATGATATCCCTGACCTTATCAAACTTTGGTAAACAAAATATTTTACATTAAAAAATTATTATTATTTATGTAAAAACAAATGTGATGAGTGATGAACTCTGAACTCCCCAATGACTAATTAATTGTTAATATATAATCATTTTAATGGATCATTGTCTGTTTATTTATCAAAATCATAATTAATGTATGTATTCCTCAATAAAATAAAAAATATTTTGAACCAGAATTGACATTTTAGCAAAACGTGACTAGCTATATTACCATTGAATACAGAATAGTATTTGAAAAAAAATTCTCAGCTAGTCATAATAATACCTTTATATAACTATGGTATAAGTAAATTTATAATTTACATAATTTGACATAGCTTACCGTCGTTTTTGGTACTTTGGAAGACTGTGGCAATGGAGTAAACTTAATAGTGCCATCAAGTATATTTGTAATTGTTATGTCAACACATCTTGTTCGCCCTATGAAATTAAAAAAATCATTGAATAATATTGTAATGGCATAAACTTATAAGTCATAAGTGATATATTATAGTCATGGAGAATGACCAAGACTCATAACTTCATACACTAAAATTATGCAACTATGATCTTAAAAAATCATAAATATGAAAAAATGTTATAAAGTCAACATTATCATCCCAATATTTTTTATTCAAAACTTGTAAGAATGATGAGTACTTTTTTGATCATGCGTATGATAATAATTGTTTTTATTGGACTGTCAGGTTGACCCTTATTTTTGTCATTGAACTATCTATGAATTGATTTTAATATTAAAATATAGAAATTAAGTATAGTAGTATTTTAATTTTTAAAAAAAAATCAGTTTTAAAATTATTGATAACTACATAAGTACATCAACAATTAAGAATAATTTTAAATAAAAATGTTAACATTTTAGTGCTGGTTAAAATCCTAAAACTCAGTGGGCCAATATATTGCATATTACCAGCACTGAATCTAAAGAATTTAAAAAAAAAAAATAGGAACTCTGGTAATAACTTTTAAAAGACAATATATATCTATACTAATATATAAAGCTGTAGTTTGTTTGAACGCGCTAATTTCAGGAACTACTGGTTCAAATTGAAAAATTATTTTTTTGTTGGATAGTCCATTCATTGAGGAAGGCTATAGGCTATATAACGCTACGACCAATTAATAGAAGTGCTCAAACAGGGATTTTGAGATTTAGGATAGAAATATTTGTTTATAAATGGTTGCTATTGGTTATAGGAGAAATAATTAATAGAAACAGTATTTATTTATTGGTTAATCGTGCAGATCAGGTACAAGCACGCATCAAATCAAATTTTCGCACATTGCCTACCAAGATGGCTGAGTTACACCAAAAGGAGTTGAACAATCACAATTTTTTTAAGTTGTCATTTTTTACGGGCCCCAGAGTGTGCAGGATCAGCTATATCATATATTAATGAATGTTTGTGTGCAGATCTCTGGGAAGAAGATAGGCTAATTTAAAAAGGGTGAAATTTGGTTTTTTTATTCATCAGATTTTAGTACGGTTAGGTTAGGTTAGGATGATGTATTAATTGATTATATTAATCCACCGTATTATATCAAAATAAACTTGATATAACTTTGATACTTTTTAGTTAAATCATACACTTACATACAAACAGCACTGGGCCTGCGATCTACCGCAGGTAGATTGCCTACCTGATAATATACTGCTGCGAATCAGAATTTTCCGGGCAACAGAAAAGTTAAGATAAATTTTGAACACCATACACCAAATATTAAATAACGAATTGTACAAAGTTTGAGTCATATAGAGTTGATACATTTAACGGGCAACGAAGTACACAGGATCAGCTAGTAAGCTTATAAGAAAGTTTATTAGTTGGCTTACTAAGGTTGGTGACAACGACATTCTGGGGAACATATGGAAGAACATCAATAACTTGTGCAGCCATTCTTAATATTTCAGGATCCTCTTCAAAATTATCCAAGGTTACATGTTTGTTATGCTTTCTAGCATTTTCGGCCAATTCCAAGAAATATTTTTTTTTATATTCTTCCTAAAATTAAAATTTGATTATTTTATTAGGACGAATCATAGTATATAAAATATAACAAAATTATTCTATGCTAATAATTCAACATCTTTACTATCATACTTTATCGTTCTTTGTAATATTTGAAGTAGATATGTTGAGTTCTTGTGAAATGGCTATTTCCACCCTGGACATTAAAGTTTCATTAGATTCGTCTTCAGATCTTTGAATCACCTCGAGAAGTCTGTAGTTGTTTTTGAAATATTTTGAATTTGAGTATTAAATTACATAGGTACTAATTAAAACAGTCAACAGCTTACTTACTTGTACTCAAATTTGGTGAACGGAACAAAAAAAAACCAAAATATTTCTGTAAAATTTTTCGATCCAAGCACTGATAACTTAATATTTGCAAATGATGGACGAGTAATTGTTAAAACTACTGGTTGTAAATTGTCACTTATTAAAGCTGGTACATTAGAAAATCTAGTGTTTTGATAAAAAAAAAAAAACAATGATTATAGCAGTAGGTATCTAAAAATAAAATTTTAATATTTACCTAAGTAAAGCACACTTTCCATTAGTAGAAGCTCCTTCTGGAAATAAGAGCAATGTTTTTTCATTATCGTTAGCTAAAAATTGTTTCAATACAGTGCTCTCCGTTGTAATATTGTCGTTAGTTAATGTAGATATCAGCCCAAAATACAATGCCACAGGTCTACTGAATACAGTTGTCGGCTGAAAGATTGAAATAAAAATAAAAAACTATGATCATTTATAATTGATAATTATGTACATACAGCAAAACTTCCTGTAGCCAAATGCAACGCAATATGATCAAATAATGACAAATAATTTGAAACCAACACTCTGCTGTTCTTAGTTGAAGAATTTTCTTTTTCAACAACAATTAATCCGAGAACACCAGACATAATTTTTAGAAGTGGTCTGTGAACATAAACCCTGGCCATTAGTAAACAATCATAATAATATAGGTACTATATACAATCGTTTGTAAATTTGGTAATTTACCTGCGGATATTTGGGTAATTGCTCAACATCACTGTTAAAAGTAATGCATTTATTGCAATAAAAACTCTTAAAACAACTAAGATAACTCCAAATGGAAAATAAGCAATTATTCCTAGTGTTTCATTTACAGTCTTTGGAAACCTAAAAATTATAAACATTACATTTTTTAAATTATTCATAACAAAACATACATCACAGTTTATTAGCGTATTAATAAACATTTCTAAAAAACTTATTTTCAAGGGTAATAGCTAAAATATTTAATGATCTAAACCAATAATAATAGTTAAATACAGTTAAATACATTGTACCGAAATAATTAACATATTGATATAGGTAATGATGGTATGTGACATTTGTATACATTCAACTTTACAAACAAAATATCCGACAAAATACATCAAACCTTTTGACAGATTACGCAACCACAGATTTTGTTGTGTATTTTGTTATGATTAACACTCCATAAGTGTAAAAACAAAAGAAACCAACTGAAAACTAGAATTCCTAACACTACTATAATAATTTCTCACCTTGATTTTTCCACTAAATTTTCAACTTCGATATTGGGGCTCATTGTTCAGAAGATATTGTGTTGATCTATACGTGAAACAAAATATTTAAACGGATTTCCCGAATGCGTTCTTGAACAGTGGAATTATTATTTATTATAAAAAATTTTAAAAAAATACATAACATTAAACTACCTATTAAAATATTAAACATAACACGATATCGGATATATTTACCACAGAGACAGAATAGATTAAATTATCTTATCAATTATAATCCTCAAACGTTGATAACAGGACGACTGGTATCTTCATTGCTCGGTTGTATACACGGTCTTAGATATCAGCTGCCGCGGTTTATCCGTAATGTTGTCTGCTTACAACTTACTGCTTACTCATTATCGTGGACTAAGCACAGATACCTATAATATCTTAGACGGTAGTTGTTAATCCACGATTATAAAGAACTTAATAGAACTAAACTACTAAAGTTCTTTATGATCATTGCCACATGCCATATTGCCAATTGACCACATAGGTAGCTCCAAGACTCCTTGACATAAAATATATTATTGGGTCTTCCAAATCTACGCAAATATTAAAATGTACGATAATGAATTGATAAAACTGTATAGATTATATCAATTATATGTAATAATTGAATACCAGGTATTAAATGCAATAATATTTTTTGTAACACGTCAGTCAGATTTGCTTCAGAGTTGATAATTATAATAGTATGGTTGCGTTTTAGTTTTTACATACTCCTTTTTTTAAAAATATATCAGTTGTTAAAATTGAAAAGAATAATATTATTGGCAGTCACCAGTCAATGCTATAATTAGGGCTGGGAATGTAAAACCCTAAAAACTCCCAAAAATCCCCTTTAAAATATTCAAAATACTGCACTTCATATTTTAATTTTAATCAAGTTCAAAAATATTTTTTATTTAATTAAAAAAAACTTTTGTAGGAAACTGCATTAAAAATTTTTAAAAATACCTTAAAATAAAAAATTTTCAAAAAATGCAAAATAAAAACTTCTTATTCTGATTCAAAATTGCATGAAACGTATATTATGTTATAAAACGAGCATCGCGTAGCTAGCTTTGGAAAACAATGCAAACTGCATATAAATTCCACCCTCAGCTGCATAAGCGGAAATCCATTAAAATTTCAGGGGGGGCTAACATTTTTAACATCATTGTGAGCAGGGGCTTTGACCCCACACGGCCAAAAAACTGTATATTTTTGGAAGGGCCTAATGGGATATTTGGGCTCCCCCCTCCTGGATCCGCCACTGTTTGGGTGGGGGGGCTAAACTTGGTTTCCGCCAATGCACAGCTGTTATAATAGTTAAATATTTATTTAAAATAATTTCAAATGTGTTACGTCTTGACATCTTATTACGCTGACATTGACATACTATAACTACAGGTTGGTACTTATAACCTGTAATGTCCCAATGCCTACTCAGTCAACCACGATATTCAGATTTAAGTCACCAATAGACGCATCCAAACCTTAATCCACGGACAAATATTTAAGATAATATATTATCTTAGTCTTTCGCATACTTTCGTAACTAGATGGCACTGTCGTATACGATTTGAGATGCTCGGTCAATTCTGAAATCATAGAATGAATTAATATTATTATTTAGAATCAATGGGTCAACTACGTGACATGATCCAAAAGGCGCAATTAAAAAAATACATAAATGATAAAATGTATTATTGTACTTTAATAGATGACCCCGACACCCTGTGCACTTCGTTGACCGTAAAAAATGCCAACTTTTATAATATTAGATAAAATGTATTCAATTATTTATATAAGATTCGGTGTACCTATAGGTATACCTAATTGTGTTCAATTTTTTTTTTTTTTAAATAGAAAAAAAGAAATTATTTAATTTTAAATCTGCGAATACTGAATAGTAATACATAATTTTTTTTGCATACGTTAATCGATTGTTAGCAGAAACGAACAAGACGTATTGGTTATGATTTTAATCCACGCGAGTAAAAAATATAGAGACCAAATATTAAATGGGTACAGGTTAAAATGATATCCAATCATAATCATAATTACAATTTAATTTTAGGTAACCAGGGGCAACCATTTAAAAACGAGAACAATTTAAATTTCCATCGTGAATCTTAAAATCCTTATGTGATAAAAATGTCAACCCTCCCCTCACATACAAAATTCCTGACCTCTATAACTTACTTATGTTGTTATTCTATTATATACTAATAATTTTAAATAATTATATTAATATTGGTATAAGTTATGCATAATATTGTAATTTAGTAATGTACAGTAAAAATGAATATAAGTACTCACCAGATACCCTTTAGTACCCACTCATATCGCCAGTCAAAACTGAATTCAGGCATAATTAAACTCTTCATTTATTTGTTTTTGTTTTTTTTACATACAAAAATCTAAAGAGATCATTTAAATACCAAATAAATGTTTTTAAATTTTCTGGATAATATTCATTTTTAAGTTTATTTCAACCGATTTTCTGAGAGGTGTCGATAGACACCCCTGATCCCCCTTTGCGCACACTGCCGATGTAGTTAAAAATATTTCCACTCGTCCAAACGACCATTGATATTTTGGTCAGCGTTTTTAGTTTTTACACTCGTGACGAAAAAAAATTCGAAATTAACTCTTCGTAAAGCTCGCAAACGATGTAGGTACGGCTGACTTACTTCCGTGTGATAACCCTATTAATAATATTGATTTCCAATATGATGAATGATCGTGCTAAAAGGGGCGTCGCCTGATTGCGGCCCAAAGTAACCTTTATACCTTTTTACCTATCCCGATTACAGCCTGTACATAGTAGGTACCTATAAAATACTATTTTCAGTGGTTATTAAAACTAAATAAATATCCCGTTGCATCCGATACGTATTTTGATATAAATATTTTTTTTAAATGTATACAAATTCAAATTGAAAAATTAAAAACAAGGAATAATATGTAATTTTTAGTTTATAAAAATAATAAGTTATGCAAATTTACCTATGACACTATAATTTAATTTTTTTTTACTCGACTCGTTTGATTCGGTAAATGATTAAGTATTATGAGTTATTATTGTTATACAACTTATACAACAATTTTGTTGAGTTATTACGTTATGATTATTTTACTATAATTGCTATATTTATTTATGGTTTTATATTTATTTTATTTCATAATTTCATATATATTTTAACTGTAAACATTTTTTTGCTTTTTATGAATTAGACTATATTATATATGAGTATATGACGTATATTATACTATTTATGATGCATTTTAATGAAAATAAATTATGTTTATAAAACTTTATTTTATTATTTTACCAATAATATTATATAACTATTTTATTAATTATGTATATGTTATTACGTTATTTCGTAAACAAAAGAGTGTTTTGACGTAATCAGGATACTTATATTTGGGACAAAATACATCTACCTGAATTCGGGCAACAATCGGGCATCGGCAAAAAGGACGAGAGTCGAGGAGACTAGTATAGATATAAGAAGTCTTAGCAACTCTATAATTTTCCTAGGACTGTTTTTCTATCCTTTAAGAGCAAAATAAATATGAATATTCAGGATGAATAAAAAACGTCACATGTGAGTTTAGTTTAGCCATTAAAGTAAGAAGTTTCGAATTAAAACGTTTTGTACCTACCCGTTATTGTTATTATTATTATTATTGTTGTTACCTACTATAAAAGCTTTTTTTCTGTTAATAACGTTAATGGAAAAGAACCCTATAAAAATGTAAATAAACGATAGTATGTGGGCGTGTCATTCAGTTTTTATTTTTCTATTATAATTTATTTTGAAGTATCAACAATCAACAGCAACAACTGTCAGCAATAAAATTGGACTACATAATATAATTATTTTGAGGTGATTCGAATAGGCTTTATATGTTTATATTATAAAAATATAATCTTACTTCATCTATAATCTAATATTTTTATCTTTGAACACGTGTTCCTATAAGGAGGTTAAATAACTTCAATTATAAAACTAAAACTAAAACTTTAACTAGGTATAAAATATAGATATTATATTATAATATATTAGTATGTATCGTTATGAAAACAAGCCGTCGATCAACTACTGTATAATAAAAACACTAACGTCTGTATAGTGTGGGGACGTAGAACATGTCTAGGAGAGGGGAGAGTGAACTCAATAAAAATATACCATGTAGGAACATTTTAGGTACCTATACCAGTATTCCACTATACAGGTGGGTTTTCCATACGTGTGCATTTATTGAGCTATGAACGGTCTCTCAAACGTTTCCCATCGGTTAGGGTTGTTAACATATTAGTTACCTCATGTTATCAATATTCTTATCAATATAGAGCCCGCCATATTTTACCTACACGAAAAAGTAAGTTGAACTGGATCCAATTTTATGGTTTTATGGTTAAACGTATAAAAATAACGTATAAACACTCTGGTATACCAAAAGATTACCATGCATACCAATCGATCACAGAAAAGTATTTTTATGCACGTACACATACTATATACCTAGTGGAAATCCACCTTTACCCACATAATTATTTTCATTGCACGGTTACAGAAAAGTGAAAACCGTATAACCGATCGCAGAATCATAATAAAATCAAAACATCGATTTCATCTACGATGGAATTCTATACACCCGCGTGGTTATATAAACGACATTTTCCGTCGGTCAGTCTCATCTGAGCAAACGGCCGTCCGTGGCTCGGCGTTTAATCGTCCGCGGTCCGGTCCGAGGATATCTAATCTCGTCTTCGCGAGTGCGTATTATTTTCCATCATGACGTCTGATTTTATACTGGTGCGACGACGATATTCCAGCGAAACGGCGACGGTCTTAAATCGAGTAATATTATTGCGAGCTTCGTCGCAGTCGTCATCATCCGTGACAAAACGGTCCGCCGCCGAAACGCGTCACTCGTTTTCATACTATGCGCCGAGATAAATCGCTGCGCAGCACATACCATCTATAAATCATAATAAAACATTTTAAAAGACTATTCATCGGCTACAGGTAAAAACTTTATTTTATATTAATTAAGGGTGTAACGTGTGTATAACATATGTTTATATGTATACAGTAAAACTTGGTAAAAAAAAGTCGTATAATGCGCATCTTAGTCCGATGATTCTTTGGTTTAATATATTCGGGGGCTGGAATTCTGGATTAAGACAACAAATGGCAGGGCTGGGTAAAATAATTAAAAAAAAAAAAAAAAATTCTAACTAAAAAAATTATTTAGGTACTACAAAGCATATATTATTACACAAGCAGCACCATCACAGTAATTATAGGTGGCCTAGCTTAGACTCAAAGGCCCGAGTATGATAGTGTAATTAACAAATTGCAAACATGTACCTTTGAATCTTGATAATGATATTTTTCTATACATTGCTAATTTAAAATTTTTAAACAAATGATTAAATAAACATTTATCTAATAACTTGTTTTATGTGATATACGTTTGTAGTTTGTACTATTTGTAGGTATCTTAGTGTTTACCCATATTACCTGATATAATCATTTAAAATTCACTAATTGCTAACGATAAAACTTTATCTTATCTGTTACGACTATTATACGACATTTAAGATATCCACAGACGACAAACCACAACGAATATTAGTAAATAGTAGGTATTTGCCTATATTGCACTCATTTGTGTGACAGCAGAGTTGAAATTAAAAACTTATATTCTGACCATTATAATAATATTATGTTCTCATTCAGTCATATGTTCTCGTACAAAAAAAATTGTGCAATATCCATTGCTGTGCTGTAGCATATAACCGCAATAACAAAGGGTTTTAAATCAAACGTCTTAGCCTTATAGCTATCTGTATATACATATATTTATAAACGCAATGGCATTCGAGCAATATTTATTATTTATTATTAATGAATAGTATGTGAATCATGATTATTTATATATTATTATAGAGTTTGAAAAGAGAAGAATTATATTAATATAATTTCGTCGTTGGCAGTGGTGTGTATAATTATGTGGCCTGTCGTCTAGCTGTGTCGTGTGTGTTTATAGTCTCGTTAGGTGGCGGCGAATTTCATTCAGATTTGTTATAGTAGTTGCGTTTAGGTTTTTAAGCTAGACATACACGATTGACGCCATTTTCAACATTTTTGTTGAAATATATGAAATTTAAAAGAATAATTAGGTACTGTCAGTCACCAGATACTGTTATAGTTAGGTCTGGGAACGTAACACACTAAAAAAAACCTAAATATGTTCCAAAAAATGAAATTTATGCCCTAAACATTGAAAATAATGAACTTATAAAATTCACTTATGTTTTTAATTTTAAACAATTCGTGAACAAAAAAATATTTAAAAGAAGAATCATTCTCATTTACATGCCATCCGTATTCCGAATTCATATTCCACCGCAACTAATCTGGACTTTTACGTCGTAATATGGATCCGTTTGAAAAATTACAATTATTAATATTCGATTATGTAAAAACCTTGTTACACGTTAGTACGTTACAAAGTTACCTTAAAATTGAAAATTGCCAAAAAAAACTGCAAAATAAATGCTTTTCATCCCGATTCAAAAACACTCGAAACAAAATAATAGGTCATAAAACGACGCAGAGTGTATCATTTCCGTTGCTATACTCAAGCAGATAGCTGCGCTATATAATAAAAAGGTTTAAGCCCGATCAATCGTAGATGTACCTATATGGCTATATATGTAGTGCTCGACTTGGGGGGAGGGGGGTTCGCAGGGGGATGGAGTAGCCCAACTAATGTTTCAGAAATTGTAGCGTACCCCTACTAATTTTTTCAAGGGGAACGCAGGGGACGCTTCTTCATTCTGCATTTTTACCAAAATGTGCGAGATACCATCATAATTTATCTTGTGGATTATTTCATTACCTCGGATCTATAAATCAGTTAATATTAACTAATTATTACTAACCTATTAATTAATATACTTTTATTATCCGTTTGAGTTTGTTTTTACTTATAACTATAATATACACATATTATAATGTGTACACTCAGTAATTACCTATGTCTTGTTTTTTGAATTGATTGTTTATAAATATTTTTTTTTATGATTTAAAAAGTGTTATTAGGGGGTGTGGAGGCATAGCCCCGCGGCCCAATAACGTTCGACAAGTGATGGGGACGCTCTTTTTTTAAAAGTAAACATGTCAGAGTCCCCTTACTTAAATTTTTCCAAGTCTAGCACTGCAGCTATATGTACCTATATACATCTATGTAGGTATCTATATAAGCACAATAATATGGCGTCCTAATCATATTATATTGTTATTATTTATTATATGTGCGTCTACTCTGGCCGATACTCTAGAGTCTAGAGTCTGAAAAGAGGATTTATATAATATTATGATTTCGACGTTGGCAGTTGTGGTGTGTGTGTGTGGCGCGTGTGTCGAGTGTGTGTGTGTAACGTCGTTCGGCGTCGGCGACGGCGCTCGGGGGTGGGCGAAATGTCGACGTGACGCGCCGACCGAGACGTGAATGCCTATAGTACGGTGCAGTCCCGCGCGCGCCGGCTCCTTTGCCGCGTCTCTCTACCGGTGTCCGTCCGTGCGGTGTGTGGCGTATATTATTATCATCTCATCGCTGTCCTATCGTGGACGATAATATTCGACACGAATGTCGTACCACTCGCAATAAATACAGGTACCTCGCACCTGGTCACGTGCTCTGCGGACGAGAATATTTGGATACGCCGATCGAGGTAAAGAAAAATACGATACAACATGATAAAATTAGAATAATTAATAAAAACCTGTATGCGATATTTCGTAATATTATTCCAATCGACGAGGCGGTTACAAAGTCAAAACCGATTTATTAAATTTATCTCAAAATATTATGTTTTAACGGGCGTACAAAATAAATACATTCGCGCGTGTAGGTACCTATACTGCAGTTAAAACGTGACGGTGGCTTATAGATTATAATATCGCCTAGTACAGAATAGGTAGTAGAGAACTGAAATATTATATACTTATATATTATATTATACGAACGTGTTTTTCCTTGGACATTTTGAAAGGTATAGGTACCTCCTAATAATAATATTTAGCTCGGCAACTGTCGTCTGTCTGTAAGAAAACGATTCAAAGAGTTTAATAGTGCATGGTTTATATTCGGAATAGAATTGTTTTCTTTAGTTTTGAATTTTTTTAAAATTAATCTATTTTATCTACAGGACGTAAAGATTGTAGCTATATTATATTATATTAATCTTAAAATTTTTACAAAATCTAAAATGTGCACAACGTTTTTGATACAAATTAAGTCTAGTGCACATTGTCTTAATTTATACCTATATAGTAATTAAAGTGGTGGTAGTTATTAATTACTCATATTTTAAGACTTTTCCCCCTGAAAAAGGATTAAAAACACACATTTTAGAAAGTTACGAAACATTGAGAAAACAATAATATATAAAAATATTATATTATCGAATATAGTATACAATATATTAATATATTATGTCATATTATATAGGCGGGAACTATTTAAATTCAAAATATAATTTAAGTAATAAATTTTGTATACATAAACACAATTATTAAATTAAAATGTTAGTATTTTTAAATTACTATGAATACTTTCAAGTACTAATACATTTTAAATTTACTTAATATGATATTTATTAACTACGATTGAATATTAAAGTATTATTATTTAAAAAAAAATTTTTTTGTACCTAAGTAGCTAATGAAGATTTTATGTTTACAGTATGCGTTTCAAAATGAAAATTTCCTTTTATTTTTGGTTAATTTACTTTCTGCATAGGTAGAATAAGCAATTTTAAACTTCTAAAATATGATGCCATAATGGTAATAATTATAATAAAATATTAATGTATCAATGATTAAACTCCAGTACAAAATACTTAACGTATAAAATATCACCTAGTTATTAGTTTATTATAATTATATTTATTGCAAACTATCGTAATTTGTAATGCAAGTTCATAACTATTCATTTTCATCACGATTTCAAATATATGATTTTATATGAAAAATATTATGATTATTGAGTATTCCGATTTAAAATAATGTTATTGAAAGCCAGATACATTTATAAAAGAAAATCGTTCATTTTTCCAAAGTCTATCTTTTCAAGCTTTAAATTTTCAGTAAGCAACGCAATAACTATTGATTCTATTTCCAGTAGATATTCAAATATACATCCCCCATTTTTGTTTGTTTAGTTAGATATTCAAATACCATATCATAACTTTTTAACATGGAGGTGCTAAGAGGACTTCCTATTTCAACAACAGGGGTGACGATAATTACAAGGGTGTCTGTGAAGTATAATAATATTCGTTTTAGCCGCACTATTTCGGGTTCTCACTCCCTCTTTCAGTTTTTTGTTGTTTATATTATGGTTATTAAAATGTCCACACCCGCCGATGACACACTCGATAATATGTTTTCTCCATTGTTTCACGCCTTCAAATTCATAAATCTTTAACGCCTAAATAACATCATATGACGAAAATTTCTCGATATAATCTACATTCTACATATATCAAAGTTATTAACATTTTTTGGATTACTAATCATCTTACTAAAGATGCTGATTTTAACTTAAGCTTTAATTTGTAATCAATCAACTTACATATCCGAAAAATTTGTTATTCGCACAATTGTGTTTATAATATCTGTACGTGTGTAAGTTAAGTATAACTGTATATATAAGTAACTAACGATTTCAACAATCAACATCCTAGTATAGTATATTATAAAAGTATGTGCAGAAAATTTAAATTCTAGCAAAGTTGTATACATTTAAAGACAAAATTCTAAACCGTGATTATGTTTTGGAAGCATTAAAGTAGGATTATCTATAGTGGGTGACAGGTTTTAATTATCTCTTTATGGACAGTCTCGCAATTTACTCGCATACGTTCTACGTCAGTCTATATTAAGCACGCCACACTGAACACTCATTGCTCGAACCCTTTAAAGCTAAATCCAGACTCCAGATTTATCATTAAGATTGATATATCCACCCTTTGAAAAAAAAAACTTAGTAAATACATTATACGAACATATATATATATACACGTTATACTCAACACCGAATACGCATTAACAAGATAATAGTATGACGTATAATGTATATTGTATATGATGTACCTATTAAATATTACTACAGGTCATATAGAAAACTGGAAAAAAAAATTAGAAAAATTTATTTTTTTTGAATTATATATTTTTCTTTAATTTTTATTTTAAGTTATTTTAAGTAATTTTTTTAACTATACATTATGTTAATTGCCTTTCATAAGTCATAATTTAACGTACATATGTAACGTATATATTATTATAATTTATAAAATGACTAGATACCTACTAAATAAATACTATACCTACTAAATACTTACACATTTTGAATAAACGTAAAATATCCAAAACGTATGGGTTACCTCGTACCTATATTAGTTATCTATGCATTTCTTGCATATTCTGAATTTTAATATGAATGTATAAATCATCATAATATCATATAGGTTAATAGGTACTATAATACGTACAGTAGTACGTATGTATGCGTTTCTTTTTACAACAATTAGTTTTAAATTATATTATAATGTAAAACAAACCATAGAAAAAAAACATTTTTAATTACCGAGCAAAATTATTTTTTGATGTAACAAAAAGTATGTTTTAAAATATTCCATATATTATTCTTAAAATATTATTGGTTGAAGTGGAAAAGTAGGTATTTAAAAAATCCCCGTGTGAAACGCATTAAGCTCTGCATCAGCTGCCTGTATAATTTTCACCACCACGTGATTAGATAAGACCATGCGACTATGGATTTACATTGAAAATATATTATATTGGGTAAATGAATCTAGCGTTTGTGCTCGCATAGTATATATTATAATGGTTTTTAAACGTCCACATAAAACGTTGAAGGGTGAGCAAGATATCATCACCTCTCGCCACCACGCGCACGCAAGACGCACGTGTGTGTATACTGCTTATAGTGTATATTATATATATATATAGAACAACAATAGGACCGAGGACGATAAGTGGATTTTTGTTTAATTACTTATACTAACCCCAAACTTAACCAGTTGCTATTGTTTGCCAGCGAAGACGAAAGAAAAATATTTATTTCATCGGTTAGTTTGAAACACTTTGTAGAATACAAGACGTCATATGCATACCTACGTTTACGAGACCAATAAAATCGTCTTTATAATACATTTTTAAAACAATATAAAGTCTGTATATTATAATATTTATGTTTGAATTTCGTACATACACGAGTACACGACGTATATTCGATGCACCTGTCAGACACACGAGTAAACTATATAGGTTGTATAAAATAACGCCAGTGGTGTACATATTATATGCGTATGTAGTTCTGTGCAATGAAACTTCCTGTGTCGGCCAGCAAACTTTTTTTTCCATGGCATATTTATTTTTAGTGCATACGGGGGCCAGTAACCCTTTAAAGCGCCCGTCTCTGGCATCTTCCTTCTCAAATTAGACGCGTACATATTATTATACGTATATTCCCCCGGGATCCAGGAAAATTTCGTCTAACACGTTCATTACTGACAATCACTTAAGTGTGTGTATATAAATTGTTACTCTATGTTTCTACCCTTTCGTTTGTTTACTCATTATATAAAACGTAGTATAAAATTATAATATATACATTATACAAAATATATACTCGAAGGTATATAATATTCGATGGATATTGCCTATTGGTTGTAACTTGTAACGTTTTCAAGTTACAACCGCTATAATTTTCGTATTTTATGTAGTTCAAATATATTTAATCCAATTAATTATAATATTATATTATAATTTATAATAGTCGGTACTCCGTGTACACATATAATACCTACTCCTTACTTTAAATTAAATTAAATTTAAATTGTATGTACATAATTATAAACACATATTTTTAATGTTTTCTAATCATATTTGTTTAATAGAAAAATAACACATTTTATTTTGTAATTTTGATATACATTCTAATGTTTTAGTTAAACATATAAAATGTATCTACTTAATTAAATTAATTCTACACATTTTTAGGATTGTTCTTATAACTATAGGTACTTAACAACTTATTAATCTGGTATCTTATTAGTTTTTATTACTTTTTGTATCATTAATACTACACATATACAGATATGAAGCTCTATAAAACTTATAATTAATGTAACTAACATATTCAATTTATTAACCATGGTTTTGTTTATGTCATCATAATAACTATTATTACAATGTATTCAATTTCATATATCTATTTATGAAAAAATAAAAGATTTGGAAACGAAAGAAGTTTAATTTTAACCAACTTAAAACATTTGCATTCAAAGTATAGAAGTACAGAAGTAAATAAATAAATGCAGACCGTTAGAAATTGGCTCTAATTATTTGATTATTTGGTTATATGTTCGTGAATATGTTATCTATAGTATTTCAAAAACGTGATTCGTACCTATATCGAACATTTTTACATTTTCAACATTAACATGTTTTAATAGTTAATTTATTTAACAATATTAATTTTCTATTAGGTACTCCATTTAACATAAATTATTATTGTTTATTTGATTTTACATTAAACACTATGCTTCAAAGATTATTATAAATTATAAGAACGTTTAAATATTTAAGAATAGACACTTTTGAATTAAGAAATATGAAATTGTTTTTTTAATATTATAAAAAGTAATTTACGTATTAAAAAATAGTATTCAAGGTCACAGGACAATATTTATTATTTAGGTTACCTGTAGAACCAATTATCAATAAAATATCTTCTAATTAGAGTGGTACCTAATAATATTATTATTTACTGTCGTTATGCAGTATTTCAGTATTCATTACCTATTCACAATTCTATTTATACCTAATAATTCTGATCAAAATATCAAATTAGACGCCATTATTAGTATATTTATGTAAGTTCTATGTTAAACATCTTGTTATTTTGTTATTAAATATTGCAAGATAAAAAAAACGCAGTATGGCGTTAATATGTTAATAAGAAAGTCAAAAGATAATATACAACACGCTAAGTGAATACTATAGAACACTAGAAAATATTGCATGTCTAAATGGATTATTAAATAGAAGCGTTATACTTGACAAATTTATTGGTTACAGTCAGTAGCAGTAAACAGCGAACAGCTTTACCAGTGTAAATGTGTAATCGAGGAGACTGATATAGGTTGTAAAATATTCCTTACATTATCATTTATTCAACATATATTAAGCGTACTCAAATAATTATTATGTAATATTCAAAAATAAATATTAGTAAACAGTACTATAAACACCATAATATTATGATATTAAATTATAATTTATAGTAATACGTAGTAGAATATTAAAGATAACATAATATTAAAGTCATTACAAAATCGGAGAAATACGAGGTATACTGTTTTCATTAAAGACTGTGGGAAATTAAAGACATGAGGGGAAAAATGAATATTATTGAAATAAAATCTTGCTGGTAAACTATAATTGTATAACTATTAAGAATACATTGAACAAATTTTATAAATTTGATTTGGAATATCAGGCTCTAAAGTAGAGGTTAAATTTTTATAGAATGAATATTATGTTTTTACAATTTTACACGAATAGTTTTTTCAATTATATAGTTTACTACACTTTTAATCAAACATCAACGGAATTTATAAAAATTATAAACCGGTATATTTAGTAGATACCTACCAATAACTTCATAATTTACATTAAATTTACGGTTTCGCCACATTTCTTGAGATTTAATCACTTAACCGATTACATATAATATTATACTATACTTAATTATATAAAATATAAATATACCGCGCCTATCATAGGTACCATCTTTATATTTAAATACTGTTAAGAACCCGAATATTACGATTGATGGACGACAACTATTTTGTTATATCACTGTATACGCTCTGCGTCCCTACCTATATTATTATGTTGACAAAGACGTAAAATCTCGTGGAACGAATAAAAACATTTTTCGCCGCTTCTGGACGAGTCGTGAACGGTAACGGAATATCAGATTACCCCTCCCCCCCAACCATTTGTTTGAATTTCCACACTTCCGATTACACTTCCGGCAGTGGCGGCGTCGTTAAGCTTTGTACACCATATACCTACCTAATAATATATAAACGTATGCTTATACAAAAAATATATATATAGATATACCGGGTAATACATTGTACGCGGGACACTCATTATTTAAAAAAACAATTGGCATTTTTGAAAATATTTTTTTTACATAATTTTTAGTAGTTAAAAATAACTTTTTTTTTAAAAACATACCTATACTTTTTATCGTTATCATTTTTTAATTGTTAACTTTTTAATAACAACATGCATTTTAAATTTCTTATTCCAAAGCAGAATGTTTTTTGGTGTATTCACATCAAACTTTGGACGATTGTGATCTATGAGTTATACCTAAGTATATACATTTTACATGAACGGAGTGGAGTAGTACAGTGGTATCCTGCAGAAGATTGGTTCTCTCCGCTCAACTAAACTTTAAATGCTTATAACTAAAGACCGGATTTATATTCTCTTAAAATACCTTAAATTTGATGCTAATATTCTCGAAAAAACCTTAAAATATTCTCATTATATTCTCTTAAAAATTTAAAAAATATGCTAAAATATGCAAAATATACAAAAATAATCAATAAACATCATTATATTTACTTATTAATATGAGTTTAAAATTTTTTTTTTTCAATTTTATATTAATAGTGAGTTAATTATTAGGTATTTAAAGTTTCGTATTCTAATGGAATATTATTGCACTTTAGTAAGAGTTGGAAATGATAAAATAAAAAATTGTAAATGTTCAAAAAAATTTTTTCTGGGTACCGTAATATTAAAATTAAAAATAAATACAAATTTTTTCTCACAATTAACGAAATATTCCAAAATATGCTAAATGAGTTAAATATTCTCTAACCCATAAAATATTCTCAAATATGCAAAAAAAACTTTTTTCTATGCATTCAGAATTGAACAAATCATCCACATTTTTTACTCTCATAAGACTGCATAGACCCAGTAACGATATGTAAAAACATATAAATCCGGTCTTTACTTATAACCAATAAACGAGTTGACCAAAATTTGATTTTTATAAATCGAAATACTCCAAATAATATTCTGTTACGGAATATGAAATTAAAAATGCATATATTGTCTCATTTAAAAGAGTAAAACACTTTTTAAACAAATAGTAAAAAATGTTGTTTAGTAACGACTAAAAATTATGTAATAGAAATATTTTCAAAAACGTTTGTGTTTTCTGAAATAAAGAGTATTTTACGTAAAATGGATTAACCTGTACAAGTATATACGCAAGATGTATCAGAATGACCTGTAGACGGCTGACAAATGTAATAACTTTTCTTCTAATCAATATTTTTCTATATAATTCATATAGACGCTCGCGTTAAAACCACAGTAGGTATAACTATACAATTTAAAATTTTTATATTTTATTATTAACACAGAAAATAAAAAAATTGAAAAAAGCCAATTTGTAAATTTAATTTTTTTAAATATTTTATGGTAAACCCGTTATAATTTAAGTCGAGCAGTTAGTTTTTTAGAATTTTTTTAAATAGCAATATATTTTTTGGGTATATTAATTAAAATCGTAATACACAAAACTGTAAAAGTGTAAAAAACGTATTAAGTTTTTTCCAAATATTCAGAACCATTTGTTTTGAGAGTTTTCTGACATGAATTTGACCTAAATATTAAATTATTTACTATCCGTATAATTTAAATAATTTTTTTTATTCGTTTAACTATAGTGCCAATTTTTCATTTTTCACTTGTCAGGTCTTTCTGCAGTTACGTCGTCCTGTAGTATATATGTATACTATTGTACCCATATTGTATATTGTAGACGCCATATTATATAATATATTATAAATATCAGTGGAGCGCACATAATATATATCCGGTATTCCGGTGACCGTTGCACTCGGGTAGTTATCGTGCTCCACTTGTATAGTACGCTGCGCGTCGGCGGCGGCGGCGCCACGGCGAACACGCAAATTGGCTTCGGCCCGCGCCGCAAGTGACACGACCCCGCCGCCCCCCGAGTGCCGGGAAACGGGAATGACATATAATAATACACGGGATATATAGAATAATATCCTAGGGGCGGGGCGGCCGATGGGTGCGAGAGGGGGCGCGCTTGGAAAAAGGGCCCGCAATTAGGTTAACGTTCCGCGCGTTTTCCCCTCTTCCCGCGGGAGAAGCCCCGCGGCGGCGTCGACGGAATCCGGTAGCCGGGAAAGCTCGTAGTAATATATTATGACTCATCTGCCGCCGCCGCCGCCGTCCCGTTGCCAACGGTGACGAGATGAAAAACGCACGCGCCTTTTTGTCCGTCCGCGTCTTTTCCCGCGAACACCTATGGGGACGCCGCGGCCGCGCCACCGCCGCTGCCGGCTCCGCGTGTACGGAACACGTACGAAGAATGCGTCGGGCGCGGGTTGCAACACGCGGCGGATGGCGTCGGCGGCGGTCGCCGGATCGCTATACTATAAGACACTCCCGCACGTGAGTCACGAGCAGTTCCAGTTTACGTGTCGTATATATATATATGCACGCGCATAACGTCACGCAAGAAACATTGATGGCCGAAATCTGCACTGCAGTGACGTATTTGCGTGTATTATTCACTTGTACTGTATTACACACATGCACTTCGTTTCACGTCATTGCATCCAGCGGTGTGAAATCGGCCGACAACAAGTCACCAACAGCAATAATAATAATATGATCACATTAAATGAAATACGCAGAGCCGCATTCAGTGCCCCCCCCCCCCCCCCCCCACAAGGGTAACGGGACAGACGCCATGGGTGACAAAGTTTTGGGGACAGCAAATGTATAAGATGATTGCAAATTTGTTGATCAAAGTTATTTATGTATTTACTGTGAATTATTTAAATTTTTGAAATTGAAATTGTTTTACAGTAATGATATAGTTTTTATTTCATAAAATTACGTCGTATTTGAATAATATGTGCAATTGAGAAAAGTGAAATTATGGGCTTTCAAGTTTCAATTCTTTTTTTTTATTGTGACCATGACATTTAAGTAGGGGTCTAAATGTCTATGCGGCACTCAATATACATAAATAATAACTGCTAGCTGTATAACCAGACTTTGCCCTGGAAAAAATGAACAAATATAAAATGCAGCGCTACCATAAGTGTATCGCTTATTAGAGTTCCTCAGTCCACTTTTTTTCTGTGGTGAATTGGATAAAGAACTTGATATATTTTTTAAAGCGATTAAAACTGCTCTCCTAATATCTCAAAGAACCATCTCTGATATTTTTGTCAAAATCAAATGTTTCACAACAACATCGACTCCGTGAAAAAAAATAATATACGATTTTATATTTCAGTACATATTTTGATATTGTCGAGTGTCAGTGAATTTTTACGATTTTTAACTTAGCATCTTTTAGTGTTTCATAGCGTATTAGTACAACATTTGTTCGCTATAATTTCATGCTCATATCCCGTTTTATTAAAACAAAATCAAAACTCGAACCGTTGACTGTAGGTAGATAATCAAATTTAAATTACGTATTTAAATATTTTAAATAAGTCCATCTATAAATAATTTATTTATAAAAAATATCATTATAGCCGTCTAATTTTGTATATATTATTTGGTGCGTTAGGTAGTTATTTTATAGTACCTATACATACTCGGCTCTAAATTAATCAATACCGAAATGTGTCAAAACCGATCACTTTGTTCGCCAAAACGACCATATGTATTTTTACATAATTTATACGGGCATTAAAAAAATATACATCACGCGGGATACAAACGCACACCCTCGCATCCCACAACATTATATAATGACGCCACAGCAGTGCACACGTGTATACATACCAAGTACATTATTGTATAGTATAAACGTAGGTTGTAGGTACTAAGTATATATTGTGTGCCTGCTACCTATGTTGTCATGCATGTTCAGTACAAACGTGAAGATTTATCATTGTCATATTATGTTTATTCAGTAACTGAAAATACTTGAGTAAATGTTAACCACGGCCGCGGCGGTTCACCAAAACTTTATAACACGTCGTTATCGTGCTTTTTATATGTTTCTAATTTCTAGGTGTTAAAGGTCAGATCCAGATGATTCGGTCTATCGTTGTCAAAATACGTAGGTATTACCATACAACTTACTGCACACACTATTATATGATATGATATATCTATATAATTATAATGTATTATAATATATAATATATATTTTTTTTTTTATTTCATTGAACTTAAGCCCTGCGACTATGGCCATTAGCTGTTGTAGGGGTTATGAACTGTGGTAGGGGTAAGGTTGGTATGGTAGGTTGATTTTACGATTGTTTTAACGGTTGTTACGGTAGGTAGAAAACACGTGTATGTGCGGCAAGGTTTTTAACTACTATGAACCCGGGTGGTCACCCATCCGGAAGCTTGTAACTGTGGCCGTTACTTACTCCCAGTCGCATTCCGCGACTGCTGGTAGCAGCCAACGCGCCACGCCAAGCCACATATAATATATTGTACCTACTCAATATTGTTATAAATTGTTCTGAAATTAGTAAGGCACAGTTACCGGTATAAAAATGTTTTTTATTTTATCATTTAAATTAAAAATATTAGATTCTAATGTATACTTTTATTTTTTTATTCAATACTATTTATACTGATATAGTTAATAAATAAATCACGTCTGACAACAATTGACCGGATTTAAAAAAATTGTCTGCAAGTAGTAAACCTGTAACATGTATTGGTATTTAATGTAGCCATTACATTTTACGTCGCAAAAAATTTAAACGACATTGTACCTACAAAATATATTATATTTTATTATGTCGATATGCGTATGCGTGAATTAATTATTTTGAATATTTGACATATTGTTTTCATTATGCCTTGAATTAGTCTAAATGTGAAAAAATAAAACCATACCTAAATATATTTAGTGAAATATAGGAATGTTATTTATATAAATTCAGATATTATAATATTTAAGATATATAAGTATTAAAGTATATGATATTTTAATATTATATGTGTCAAAAAATAACGATCCTGAGTACCTATACTAATTACAAAGATTTGTTTAAAATTATAATCGTAATTGATTTCAAGACTTTTACGTGTGTAAACTCATTGTACCTATATACAACTAAAACGTATTAATTATTATTAAGATAATTTGTTTTTTATTTATGAAACACCACATTCCACGAGGACTTACAACTTCACATTTAAATAAGTTGATAAAATATTTTTGTTTGAAATTAAACTTGTAAAATGTCAACAAAAAAGTGTTGACAAGTGCATTATGAAAAAACTTACAACACAAGTGTAATACTATGATATTATGCAAACCCCAAGTTAAGAGTTTTCTTTTAAACTTTATACATACACTTATCAACATAAACATTTTTTTTCAAACAAAAATGTGTTTATGCCATTGGATGTTTTCAGAGATGGAATAGTTTTTTAACACTTTTAAATTTAAATAGCTTAAAACAATCGTTTTTCTATAATAAAAATTTAATATCGATTTGTTCCTCAATGAAAACGATTCAATAAAGAATGTCTGTTTTTATTGTATATATATTAATAAAAGTGAAACAGACTAGCATTTTAAGTTTAAATATCAGCACTATATTCAATTTCCAAAGAAGAAAGTATAAACTACACAAATAAAATAAAACTATAAAAGTCTTGTTTCAAAATATTTATTCAGATTTTAAAAAAACGTATATTGCCTACTATTATTTTTATATTCATGATACTTTCGGTTGTGCTTGTAAAACATTACAATGAACCTGAACGCATCGACCCACGTACATTTTCACACCACGAACGCATTCAAAATAATAAATTATATAAATCCCAACGTCATATTCAATATCCAAAACCGAATAACATCTACTATATTATGACCTCTATTATAATATGGACCACGAATAAGTTATAACGTGATGAAAAGTGTAAAAACAAATTGTTAGTTTAGGTTTCGAGCTATGAATGTATTTCTTTATTATTCTAAACTTAGCTTCGGTGACAATCTACAGTGCCATTATACTCATCAGTTTAATATATTATTCTTAACTATTTTCATTTTTACTTGGTCATGTATAACAATAATATAACAAATATGATTTAATATGCAATTAAAACAATTTTTGATGTATCCAACAATAATCGATACAATTCTGAAACAATACAACAAAATAAATATTTTTTCATTTTGGTATAAAGTTTTTTAGTTAATTTAATTTTTAGAATTGATAACCGATTTAATTAATATAATTATTCAGTATTAAATTAAATGCATAATTTGCAATTTTAAACAGGATATTTAGTACAGCATTAGGCTTATATTACAATTTACAATATGTTAGGCGTCGTCGGCCTACTATTGTGTCTTTGGTAGGTATATATGAGTATCACCTTACTGTAGAGGAAATGATATCGAATTTATCAACAACAATGTAGAGATACTTTTACAGGATATTGCATCTGCGGAGTGCGTCTTGCGTACATAAAGGAAACATGATAAATGCACCTAGGGCCAACAGGTTATGGCTTCCAGTATATCAAACTCAAAAACACAATCCTTAATCAAAATTAAGTTGAATTTGTTTTATGCTTGATATATAGATCAATAATAATCTAAATGTATAAACGTGCCGTGAAGTTATAATATAGGTATTTTTATGTTTCATAACCAAGCAGACTCTTTGTATACATTTGACTCGTTTTGAGAATGTTCCAATTTATAAAAAATAAAATATTATTATATTATAGTTAATGGACTATCTTCCAATACGCGCTCTACTCGAATATCACGACTACTGTATGCGCTGTATAGTCTATAAGTACCTCGAAATTATAATATAATTAAAATAAATTATTATGTATATTAAATTAAATTAAAAAATAATAAATTACGGTTAATTTAAACTAAAATACTAATTCAAAAATCAATCAAAAATGTTTAGTACGTTAATATTTCTCTAACATGCTTCAATTAGGTACCTACCTATACGACCTACCTATAGATTGTAATAATTGTTAAGTAAAATGGTATAGGTACTTACTTAAAATACACACGGTTATTATTAATTACTTCGGAGATAATTATGAAAAATATGTACCACACATAATAATATACTTAAAAATTGTTAACCACAAAGACAAACTATACCTACACAACAGTTGATCCTTTTTTGTATGAGCATTTGTCAAAGGATCGACAAAGATCTCACTATATGATTCATTGCATTAAGTGAATCTCCATAATATTGTGAAAGTATATTGTTCATCCATTTGAATAAAAGATATACCTCACATTATTGTAGAATTCATTTTGGAAGATACCACATTAATGACAACATTTATGGATAGTTTCCGTTTTAATACAATATAGGTAGGTACCTACTTTAATTAATTTCTAGTCCTATGAAAATAAAGTGTCTAAAACGTAAGGTAAAGCCTCGCGTAAAGGACTGACATTTTCTTGCTGTATTAAATTTGAATTTTTAATTAAATGTTGATAGGTACCTACATCTTACTGAGGTGTATATTAGTATATTATTACTATTAAATATTAATTAATGATTTGTATATTATCTACCTTTATAATTTATATTTGATATTGTGTACTGAAATTGACTCTAATTCGGTAAATACCTTGTAAATACATTTAACCGACACATTGATATACTGGATTTTGTTATATTTAAAATATTATATTATACAGGTAGGTATATAATAGCCAATATAGATACCTACTATATAGTAAAGGGCTTATTTTATTTGGTGTCGTCGACGAAACAATGCATATGATCAAATACAATAGATAGGTGGGGGGACGAGGTGGCCGAGTGGTCTAACGCGACGGATTCGGCACAGCCGGTCCGAGTTCGATCCTCGACCACTGGGCGGCATTTTTCTCCGTGCAAGTCACGGTGTCCGGAGAACAAGTGCCGCCATCCCCCCACCCCGGGGCACGGCAGAAACCTACGGGTGCCCCATTAGAAATTCTGCCAAACACAACACACACGTGTACCAACCTACCCAATATAAAACCTACCAAACCTACCCAATATAAAACCTACAGTGCCCTCCCCACACCCAATGGCCTATGTTGCCGCGGGTTACCCAATAAAAAAAAAAAAAAAAAAAAAAAAAAAATAGATAGGTATACTCTATAGGGATCAAGGCCGAACAATATTGTTAAATAATATTTTTTATAAAATCAACAATTGTCCATAATTGTGTATTTGTGTGGGTGACCATTTAACATCGAAAAGCATGACAAACCGATTGATAGAATAATATTATAATATATTGGCATCATATTGTATCAATTAATTATAATAAGTATTTAGGTGTATTCTACATATTATTAGTACATATATATTATACAATAAGGGAAACCTAAAAGCCATTTAAATAATTTCCAACGTCATTAGGTAAATTGTCATCATTTTAATGCCAAACATTTATAGTTTATATAGGTACTGATGAATAATTTCTAATGGTAACAGGTATAACTTCTATACGTAATATAATATAATATATAGGTAGTCCAAACTGCAATTACAGCGGCCCATAGTGTGGTAATAAATATAACGGAAGTCGGAAGTATCAGATATGCCTTGGTCTCTCTGGCTATTTTGACAAATTGTTTAGGCTCATGCAGCTCATTAAACTTTAATCTCCTGGAAAAGGGTGAAATGCCTACAGACCCAGTTTCGCAATCGACCCCCGTTTTATCGTTTTATGTCTAAGATATGGTGTATATATATATGGCAAGAGAGAAAGGCGGAGAGAAAAGAGGAAAAATGTAATATGGACACTTTACGATGGTATATACGCATAAAAGACACTCGGAAGACGTAGAAAAGATTGTTTTCGGTAGAAAATGGGAAACGAAGAAAACGTCAATACGGTCTCAGAACGGATACAGGAGGGGGTTAATAAATTGGATTTCCAACAGGAGAGTTTTTCAAGTTTTATTCAACTAAAACAAATATATATCTGTATATACTATATATAAAAAGAAACATTTAAATTGTCTTAATTTTAATTAAATGAAAGTCTCAAGGAACATTTATTCCTGTCAAAATGGATTAGTGCTAAGCAAATTAAAACCTTGTAATTTCAAACCATAAATTACTATTCTTTCTCTTACCTGACTTTTTTTAAACATTAAAATGTATTAAAAGGAACTCGTCACCTTTGTGTGCCTACATATAACGAGAATATTATGATATCATATCGTTTTATAAAAAGTAAACGTAGGCAAAATGTTGTACTTGTACTGCACACTGGTCACACGCAATAATGCTACAGATATACATTGTTGTAAACTTTTCAGTTTTTTTAATAGATACCTAACAATAATTATTTTTTGATAAATACATGTTTTATGATTGCAGCGGATACAAAATATTTGGTAGCCTAGCGTGTTACGTGGTATTGTTGCGATGTAGCTAGAACGAATGACTGAATTACCTAGGTATTAATATTATAATAGTATTATACTTTTTACATAGATAATTACCTTGAACTGTATTCTTATAATTACAGTCGTTTTGATGTTAATTGATTTTTGATGAATTCAGTTATAACTTAAAAATGCGGGTTAGAATTTAAAACCTCAACTATAAGCTTAATATATAATATTATACCGGTTTGAACATAAAAAATACCATATACATCAGCTGTTATTGCAGGTAGGTATTAGAAACTATTCAAACTATTCAGGCTTACGAACAAAAAAGCTTAGTGTTTTCATCATTGTTGTAGGCTTGTAGCTGGTATAGGTATACCTTGAATTGAAATGTTTAGTTTAGCCCTTGGCCAGACATTAACCAACATATTTTATTAGATTAAATTATAAATGTGGGTATACTTAGTATAATATATACTTAATGGCTAATGTGATTAGCTAGGTAGGTATGTACATATATATTTTATCCGTTTCTTGAGTCTTGACGTTGTAATAATATAAGTAAGGTAATCGAATATGTTTTATTAACTCATTCAATTGTAAAATGGTTGAACTTGGGAATTGGATGTACCGTGTACGAAAGTAATAGACACGGTGAATGGAGGAAAATTCTCGTTGGTTTCGAATAAGTTTACCTAACGCGATAATCCGGCAAATATATTATAATATTATTGTGACGCGCAGTGGCATTGCCAGGGGTGAAGGGGGTTGAGTGTATACTACCCCCCCCCCAAAAAAAAATACCTATTTTTCCTAATAAATGTATTATTAATATTATGTATATACAAAAACTGTAAAAAACTTAGTTTAATTTATACTTTAATTTAAATTATTCCCCCCCCCATTTCAGAATCCTGGCTAAACCAACTGGTGTCGCGCGTATAAATTAGTTCACTTTACAACTATTCTAGTGTTAATTTAAAAAAAAAAAACGTACTTTCAACGGATTTCAAACATCAACATCAACCGTCACATATTTTATTTACAGGATTTCATCAAAACGCTCGCGCTCTACGGTGACGATATTCGGGAATTTCCTTGTTAGTATAGGACTTACCAGATAAGTGCTGACAAATAATCACCCAGCGAGTTCAAACATAATATTATAAACTTCAACATTCGGCTATATACGCCTATACGGCTAGTTGTAGGCGTGCCGAAAAGTAGAAAATTATATGTGCCAAAAAATTAAACATAATTACATTATGATGTCGTTATGTTGTGTATCGTGCAGTATTATTTACTCGTTATGTATGACAGACCACTATAATAGTACACACATATGTTGCCATTCTCGCGGACCGTTATTATTACATATTAATTATATATACAGCGTTGTCCAGCTCTTCTATAGCGACTATAATATGTTATATACTCTTTAGAGCTCATAATATTATAATGTGTTGTGCGTTTCTAAAATAATGATAATATAGGAACTCTATGAATAAATTAATATTATTTAAATAATATCATGCAGCATTTGAAAAATAATATTTGAACTCGCGACAGTGGATTTCACAATATCGGCAAAACGACCACATAATTATTGCTTTTTTTATTCTTAAATATTGATTTCAACGTAAAAGGCACGTCGTGGCTCTTTTAAAAAATAATTTTCAATAAATATTTAATTACTACCAACAAAATATATCGTATATTATACATCTATAATTATTAAAAGTTGTATTATATTATGTATTATATTACCGCCTATTCATATATTTTTAACGTGCAGACGACGACACTTGTATTATAATATTAATGATGACGAGTTTATTCAGTCAGGAATAATAAATTTTAAATAATATTCTTAATGACGAGCCATTATCGAAAGGTATCGTTATTTATATCGGGCATATTTTATGTAAATTATTATTAGTGCAACTATTTTTCAGTGATTTATGAGTTATGACCTTAAAAACTTTTCTCAAACTTTTATAAACTTTTTATTCAATACCTGCAGTATAACCTCGAGTACAACTTACATAATATATTTTTATCTTTCTGAATTGTTGATCAACAATATTAAAAATTTAAAATATCAAAAATAACTATTTTTCAAAACATCAAAAATACATTAGGGAAATGAAATACATAAATGTATGTTCCCAACTACGAATCGTTATTTTATTCTGAATATTGTTTTAACCTGCAGTAAAACTACGTCGATTAACCAGAAAAACAGAATAGCAGCACCTATTACCTATTTATAGAAGCTGCGAATCCACTATTATTCTTTTACTGCAGTCAAAAAAGAAAATGTTATTCCCCAAAGGTCTTCTCTGTATGGTAGAAACTGAAAACAACGTAGGTAGGTATACCAAATGGATTTATTCAAATTGAGTTTCATCGCCTCCGGGTCAAAAGTCTTTCACCCCTCCAAAAGTCGCCAGGTTAATTTCAACCGCTGCTCTTTTACAACCTTTCCATTTACCCTACAAACACCGTTGCACAAGTAACCCTAAACATACGTTTTGACAACCTTTGTACCGGAATTGTAGATTACAGTCTTTGAAAGATCGTATCGCTATATCGATGTAAACATAACATATTTTCAATATTCATACTAAAAACCCGTGTAGAAGTAAAATAATGTAATATGTACATTATAATATCATATTGTATTTTACCAAATATAAATTATTATTATTGTTTCGACGATTTGAATAAAATAATAAATACGAATAAAATGGTTTTATAAGAAAATTAACGTCTTATCAATAGTATTATATAGGAATAAGTGAATAACAACATTTAATAATATGGTAAATCGATTATTATCGTGCATAGGTATTATATAAAATCTTGTGAAAACAATCTGTACCTTAGGGGCACATCTTTAGTGGTTAAAATTATAAACTGTGTATATTTTATATAAAATGTATTACGTTTAATCGATCATTCAACGAGTTTTATTGAATGATAAAAAATGTATATTAGTATATTAAAGTCGTTGATGTACGCATTGCACTTAGATACATGCACATAATACCATGCGCATGTGTGTTCAGTACCTATTCACGAAACATCAAATTATTATTATTGAATTTTATAATGATGAATTTCGACGCATTTGCCCAACCGCTGTGTATTTCTCATATAGATCAAGATAATAATTTGTCATATTATAATATTATATCGTACATAATATATTATGTACAACAACTATACTATATGTACGAGCCGCCTCACTTTTCGTTTAGCTAACACTGTCGTCTTCTCCCCTATACATAATCGATATGGCGGTATATGTATATAATACACTGCTGTACAGCATAATGTCAACCTGCACTATACCACACAATACTGCAGCAGGTGAATAGGAGTCTACCATTATAATAATACGGTGTAGCACTGGCGTATTACGTCTTGTAGTAGTGTGTTGAGTAAAAAAATTGATTTTCTCGGACACTTTTGAAACTTTAACAGCCGCAGAGTGCAGGAAAACCGCCTAAGCCAAAGCGTATAATAAAATATAGAAAGTCAATCACTGGGTTATTCTTTTTGTTTTTTATTTAAGGTATTTCACCGTGCGTTGTGATGTTAGCTTAGGCGGCGACGTAGGCGCGATTATTTCCCCCCTTGCTGCGTTGGTTCCTGTTAAACAAATGAATGTCAGAAGGTATAATATTATACCTAACCTATATATATATAGGTATAATAAACGTTTATTCCTAGTAGCAACGCGTTGGCTTCGAGTTTTTTTTGTTCATAACTAGTAATAATTTATTGTCTTTTCAAGAGTTATAAATGCGCTTGCCCTATAACAATAGAATATTATTAAAATAAATTAACCTACTAACATTAATTTCATTTTTTATTTTTTTACTTGCTTAGTTTGTGCAGTTTACGAATTCTGATACGGGTGCAGTATGTGTAAATCTTATAACTTATTCATTAAAAATATAAAATAATTTTAAGAACTATTGTAGACACATAAATACATAATATACTTGGCGATTTCGCGCTATCCAACGCTTATCCCGTTCTTCAGGCGGTAGTTATAATTATATTGATGCTTGGGTTTAAAAAATGTTTATACAATAACAATAAAATATCGATTTATCAATTGTCTGCTATAAAAATATTTTAAAACAAATGTAGGTATAATTATTTTTTATTTAAAAGACGACATAAATTATTGATCTAATTATAATTAAGAATAATATATATATATATATATATATATATATATGTATTATTATAATTATTTTATTAGCTGCATTATAATAATATAATGTAATATTGTTAACAACAAATAAGTACCTACGTATATATTTTTACTTAATTTGTGAGAAACAAATATTGGGTTGTCTCACGCATTGGTTTGTCGTATATAGCTTTGCAAGAGTGTAGTGTCATTGCAAAATAAAATTTAAATCATCATCGTCTGAAAAATAAAACAATAACCTACTTTGCGGACAACAGCATGTAACTATTTATTATTTTACACGATTTATACAATTTTTGACGTACGTCAATCACTGTTGTAGGTAGTAGGTACCTAGACACCTAGTCTATTAGTCTTCTCTAGTATTTAATTGTAAATACACTTATTAATTACATCTATATAATTTTACTTCCACTTTCATGTCAAAGTAATCATTATAATATACACGCATCACATACGTTACATGCCCCGCCTTCAGCCCTCCGTTTCCTAGTTCGTCTACCGAATTTTTCCCCTCCAAACTATACGGTGATTTTAATTCCATTATCGTCTCTCTAGCGTCCTCTATGATCCTATTAGTCTCCCTCCTATTTTTCACATTCCGAGATCTCCAAAACTCAGTTTGAAAATAAGTTACTCTTTATATTATCTGTCTTTCACTGTTTCCCTCTTTATTTCTTATACTTTGTTACCTACTGAAACAATAAAAAACCAATTTTCCGACTTCAACATATTATATTTTTTAGATCACTATAATTTTATTCGTAAATATTTAAAGACTACAATGCACTACGAAGGCCAATTGGTCAAGCACAATTGAATACCTATATAGTATAAAATATTTATAACGACTCTATATTATTTTTAATTATTACAATGTTACACGAAACTAAAATTTAAAATTTAGTAGGCATTTCAAAACGTGTCCATTTAGTATACTATTATGGTTATCACATATCGCACAATAAGTTTTGTATCAAAAGAAAAAAAAATGTTTTTATTCACTAAAACTTTCACGTGGAAAAATTGTTATGTTGTTAATGAAATACCTATTTGCTACATAGACTTACTCCTGTAAATGTATAATAAAATATTTTGATGCGATTTAAAAAAAAAAATTACTATAAACTTTTTTTTGAAGAGTGTAATTTCGATTTTCTACTTCACTTAGTATAATCCTCATTTGATCATATAATAACCGATTATTATATTGTCCCAAAAGGGGAAAGGCTGGGGCCATAATTCAGATCAACGAGTTATAATTGGATATGCTTGAGGAACCTTGTTACTGCTTGGTTTCGTTTAAGTACGGAGGCATTGTAAGCAAGTGTTGTGTGCGAAGGACTATATACACTTCATCCAGGTGCTTTTAAATCAGCCTGGAGCGGACCTGGGAAAACTTGATTCCCTTGGGAGAAACTCGACCGTCCAATAAATAAACTACGAGCGTGCAGCATTTTTGCCCCCAGAAAACTCGATTTTCCACTGCAGTTTCCACCTCCACCAATATGTGCGAATGCTCGACCGAAATTTATGCCTCCCGAATTCGGTAAAATACGTTAAATCTCAAAAACCTTTTCCGGTAAAACCGATCTCGTGTTTTAACCTAATAGTGGCGATTAATTATTATTAACGAGCACGTATTGTCGTACGTTTAAACTCTACGGTAGTAAAGTTCCGTAAAAGTTGCCAACACATATTCGCCGAGTATAAACTTTATAGCTTATTTTCCACGATATGTTCCGTTCTGTATATACTATACAGTTACTGTGAGTCTCATGTGTATATAATATGTTTTATTCGCAACACGTGTCCTTCTTGGATCAATACGTAATACATAAATTTATATGCATTCTCCGTATATGATGATATCAATAACATGCACGCGTTTTAACTTCTTTCGTCGGACAAATAAATAAATAGAACAGAGAAAAAAATGATTTTACTTTTACTTAAACAATCATTTATGTTAAGCTTTCCTTGATAAGTGGTCCTACATTTTAAACCCTGTTTTCCCTTTAATTTTATAAATCGATAGAAAAAATAATCAATATAATCTCGTGTTAAGCTATTGTACAGTAGTTACCTATCCTTACAAAATTATTTCTGCACGCATGGTGCATAAAAATGCGAACCTTATTATATTTTAATATCTACAAAATTATTTACCTACTTATTTCTTTTTTCAATAAATATTATGGTAAATGGTTATTATTACTATATTTAATAACTATAATAATTTATAACCTAATCGATTCAAACATTCATCCATGAAATACATATTTATTTTAAGTAGATTTAACTCCTAGTTATATATTTGTATCATAATATTATCGACGAAAAAAAATATATTTTTTATATTCTTATATTTTACCCACCATTACTTAAGCATCATTATAATTTTATATATTACATTTCTATAATTGCGTATTTATTCTACCTAGCTATTTTGACTCGAATGTTATGCCTGCCAAATAGTATGTATTATTTATTTATTTATTTATTTTCAAATATACGGATAATAAGTCCTAGTGTATAATGTTTAGTGTAAGCTATATAAATGCACAATATCAAGAAGAATATATTTCTTAATTTTTGAAAGTTGTAATGTTGAATTATTGACGCTTAAAAAAATTACATTATATAAAAAATATATTTACTATTCACAATATAATTGTTTATTTAGTGTTTTGCATAAATTAACTTTTTATAAGTGTATTGTATAAATGAATAATAGTGATGTAAACATGTTTGTTTGGTTTAAGACTATATTTTTGAGTGAAATATGTAAAATAAGAATATTAAATTATATAAAAAATTTAAATTAAAGTTGGGTACCTATATATTATAAATGAAAATGTGTTTATAATATTCCTGAATAATAACTTATTCTGGATAAAGTGTATAGATAACTAATACGAACAGTGTACAAACTGCATGTGTTTGTTAGGGTTTGTTTAACTGATTGCGTGTCGACGTACGTCAAACCAACTGCGTAAAGTCATCATGCAAATATCGAATTGGCGAGCACAAAAAACAAAATAATAATAATGAACGCATTTAGATGTCATCAGGTATTTAAATGAAAATATTCAAGTATTGTATACATTTCTTATTCAAAAACGTTTTGATTCATAACGTTTATGCGATATTTTCACTTTACCTCACTGTACCTATATATATAGTGGTAGCGATACAAGATTACAGAAGAGTCATATTTTATTCGAAATAGTACCTATCTCTCTACGAGCAGATACTGTTCGCATAGCCTTTTTTATAAATGCTACGACCGTTGCCTCTTTACGGCGCCATTATTCGTGTGTAATTTATTTTTCATGGATCCTTTCGTATAGCTAATGCGCTTTTCTTTATGGTTTCGGAGAGCGAGTAAAACAGGGAAAATGCAAATCGTCGAGACGTGAAGAAAATAACCGTGAAATATTATTTGTTGTAAAACTATATAATTCGCTGTTGTTACATTTCGGTCACCCTCCCCCATTGTAGGACCTTATGAAAAATAAAAATAATAAAAATACACGTCCAAATTGATTAAAAGCGTAGACCCGAGTGCGGTAGATTAGGCTGAAGAAAAAAACTATAATAAGAAAATCCTGTGCTTTTGCCGAGGTCGTAAAAGCGACCTTTGAACGTGAAAAATAAAAAGTTTCTTGGCTTTACTGCGGGCTGGAAGACCCCGGGCGGCATTTCTTAAAACCTTATACACACTGCATCACCAGAAACGGCTCAGTCGATTTGTAATGTAATTCACCGCCGGCTCTTCCCTCATCCTGTCCATTTCTGGGGCCCAGATTATAGTACTCCCTAGCTTGGTTTCAGAAATATTACGGATAAAAGTAAACTTTTCTCTGCATCTCAGAAAGGTATATACTTTTTCACGTAGCCTTCACTTTTCTGTCAACAAAAAGGGTCTTGTGTGACTATGGTCGGGTGTAGTGTATCGTGTGTATGTGCGCATGTGTGTGTGTGTGTGTATATGTATGTGCAGAGGAATTATTAAGTTTACTATGTAGGTACTATATATAGAACGCTGGCTGCAGGTCACAAATAGGGTTGGAAGACATGATTTTGAAAAGTGCAGTATTGTATATGGCTATAGTATTAAAACTACTCCGGAAACCCCCGATATTAACCTTTTATGCGCAGATACCTCCTGTATGCAATTTGTATATTTTGTCGATTTTTATCTATCGCTTTGTAGGATAGCATAATAATGTACGAAATAAAAATCCTCCTATAATATACAGGGGATAGTATATTATTATGTCGTACGCACGTATGAAGCCGTGAGGGTACTCGTCTCGTTGAGCTCACCTCTGTGGCAGTGGCACATTATATAATATATATATATCACTATAGTGGTTAATGATTATGGTGCGTTATTACTTGTTACTATAGAAATTAGAAAACAACAATAAATCATTTCGTTCATGAGCTACAAATGGTTCTGAGCGGAACTCGGTTAAAACCACGCTTACTGAGATTTTATTACCAACATTTTTCGCAGATGTAGTCCGTCTGTAGTTTTTCCTCGCGCACTTATAGGGAAACTACAACTAACAATGACCTCTACAAAGTACCAACTCAGGATAAGATTTCACCATTTCAAATATATAAAAATGCTTTTGGAGCTTTTTTATTGCCAGAGAAAAGAATCCACGCATTATATAATATAAAGAAAATAAAACATTATCGTAAAACCACTAAACCCCCGAAATAATAACATTTATAATGATTAATTATTTCGTGTGTACTACAATATATACTGCTACACAAATGGCCTAAATGTAACAAATATTTTAATATTATATAATAGTAAAATATATCAACGTGTTTGAAAAATAATCGTTATCTTACATTATTAAATGAGCCTAGTGCATTACTATAAAAATCTTATACGAAAACGAGTAAAATGTCTTTGATAAAAGACGACCGGGAACATTACTTACAAGTCAAAGTGGTAATCGTAAATATATCAATATGTCTATATGGGTAACATTATACGAGTATATACATATGCGTAAGTATACACTATATATATATACAGTGTGCATGTAAGTTTAGAGGAACTTTAAATTTGTAGAGGGGATCACATATATATATATGATAAAACGAAACGATTAATTTAACGTATATATATATTCTGTTAAGTGTTATCTCCTGTATGTGCTGTGCCATATATATATTAAATCTCCGGATATCCCTTTGCTATAAAAGTATAAAAAGGAAATAAACGCTCACTACTCACTATAGGTCTTAGTCTGCCACAATGCCGTGTAGTGTTCACGAGTGATGATGCTATTGTTGCCCACACAGAAAAGATAATGTTTTATAGAAATACCTGTGTGAACTGTAATAATTGCATGTAGTCGTTCGACGACTGTAGAAGTTGGAGTCGACGTACTTTTTAATTTTACATAAATATAAATGGTAGTCATTAAAAGTAAAAATACCAAATATTATGGTTTCAAACTCTTAAAATTAGATATTATTTCTATTATTTCTATTTGTTAATATTTATAATATATTATTATAAATTATTATATTATAATTTATAAGACTAATATGTAGTATACTGTATAAGTATCCCGGATACAGTGTGTGAATAAAAAACCACAATGATTGGTACCTATCAAATTTTACAACATGTTTCAAATGCTTAAACTATAGAAGAAAAGTGTTACGTTTTTTTTCTTCAAATAAACGAACTAATAAATGAACTCAAATACAGTGATAAATAAAAATAAATATAATTTTTATAAAATGTTAACTGCAGTGGAACCAGTGGAGGAAAATGGGTATATTATCCAGTTGTAATAGCCAAATAGCTAGGAGCCTGTGCATATGCACCGTATACCATCTGGTCTATTTTTCTATGCATGTCGATTACTATATTCGTGTCTAGAAATTATATTATTTTAAATATTCTTACTACAGCAACACTATAGTTGTATTCAAAACCGCATAGGATTAACTGCAATAGTACAATACAATTAGTATATTTAAATATAGAAACAAATACGAACGTTAAAAATTAATAAATGTGGTCTGCAATACTAAATTATTTTAACATTACTATTAAATCACAACTAATTTTACGTTTGTTTATTTTGTTACAGGGATATTCACTCCAGTCACCTAATGGCCAACAACCTAATGGAGATAACTTGGACACCGTCCATGAAAAACAAACTAAAATAAAAAACATTACTTTTCGGTAAGGCCGCATACACACATGCTCATTCTGCGTGTTATATTTTTAAACAAGTAATATGGCTGGATAGTACCATAACCATATCGTTTTAATACACTCTGGCTAGGTACCTTCGATTTTGACGATTCACAAAACTAATCTATTTTTAGAATTTTACACGCTTAAACTTTAAAGAACGTAATATTTGTTTTTAGGACTTAATAATTACAAACGTTACTTTATTGGCAAATGAGCGAAAAAAGTTTTACTTTGATTTTAATGAAATTATTCTATGAACTAGATATTATTTATTAAATTTAATTAAATTATTTAGTAAATTATATATAAACCAATAGCTTCTTCAATATATAAATTTAAATACACATCCAAACGTAGATGAAGTATATATAATTCAATAATTATAGTTTACTTTGTTTTTCTTTTTTCATTATTTCAAAGTGAAACTAAAAAAATAATTATAATAATAGTTAAAATAATTTAACAGATTTTGATTATCAGTTTGTGAATTTGATTAAAAATACTTAAGGTTTATTTTTAATGTAATTTTTATTTTTCTAAGAAAATATTCGGACCTGCTAAATATTCTCAATTTTTATTTTTCTTGACATAAACTGACAATTTTTTTTATGTAACACTACTTATATTACTTTTTATCGCTTTTAGTTGAATGAGCTCGTCAAAGAAAATTTATATCATCAATGTCAATGTCGGGATGTATCAGGGTATCCCGGACGGGAGTCCGAAATGATAGCTCTGTGCAGACTCATCAACAACAGTATGCTCAGATAATTAAGGTAATTTTGTAAAAAATAATAACCTTTTTTATGAAAAAAAATAAAAGTAATTATTGTGGAGGGTAATATTTTCAACAGAATTAATGACAGAAACGTCCCTACATAAATAATTTTAGATGATTGGGGGGTTATGAAAAAGAGAAAATTATTTCATGCAACCGTACGAATTGAATAAAATGATTTTGAAATATTCAAACAAAACCATGGGTTAAATGATTAAACAATTATTTTTGATTGGAATAATCATAAAATGTATTTAAGTGTAACCAGTTACACTTATAATTTCATTATAGAAATAAAGTATAAATATTAAAACATTGTATAGAAAATAATAACAAGTGCACCATTATGTATATTTAATGTTTGTATTAAATTTACTATTTTCAATAATGATTCGGTTCTCGGCTGAAACTTCATATATTATTCTATATAAATGCAAACATTTGAGAAATATTTAAATTTAAATTATTTGGATTTTAGTTGTTATGAATAAATTATGATACGTGGTTATGATGTGTATATTTGTACACTGAATTACGGAGCTATAACAGACGCCGTGAGAAGCCGATCTTTGGTTACTAAACCTACATGCATGCATTATTATAAACGTCATAGTCACGTTATTTTATTTTGTCAGCAGCAATGATATCACGATTAAATTTTAATATTAACGCACAGTTTAAAATGTCTCAAGCTTACATTTAATTTGTAATTTTTTAATTATGATAGATTAAACCGATACCGATATAAAACATTATTGTATTTCATATTTTTAGCATTTTTATGCCAAGCTTCTAATTATTAAAATTTATTGTTATTACGGTTTCTATAATTTCTTTTAATTACATGCTGTTCGTTACTTTTGAAACTGTTAGTCAGATACAGTGGAATTTACGGGTAGAGTGTCTAAAAACGGCAGTGTTTCCCGGGTAGCGATTAACGATCTCATTTAGACATTAATTACAGTGAAAACTTGCATTATTTATGATCCAAAATACTAAAATGGTCTTCATAATTAAGGCTTTTGCTGAAATATAGTAAGCATCCTTTTCACCCAATTAAAAAGCTGATATATCCCTCATGCGTACAATAAAAATAATTGTGCAATAAATCTTTCATTGCAAACACCTGATGCACGCCTCTGCATTACATTAAATGTAATATTTTTACAGAAAAAATAGATTTCCCATATAATTATGGATACGAACTATATTATATAATAATTTGTTGATCCTACTATGAACTAATAAGATGTATTGTGTTGTTTGATTGTACGTATGCATACATACCGCATAACTACTAGTGGTTACTTCGTCTTGCTTGAGTTAGGTACTGCAACTAATTTGTATGATAAAAAAATTCTCCAAACAACCATTTTTGTAATTGTTTATGGTATCGGTGTAGGAACTTCATAATTTACAATTGAATAGGTAGTTAATAAACTATTTACTGGTTTCAGGTGTATACAGATTGGGCAAATCATTACTTGGATAAAGCCAAATCAAAGAAAAACATTAAAGACTTACAACTAGATTTGGCTGACGGTGTTCTGCTTACGGATCTTGTCGAAACAATTTGTGAGTCAATTGAATATTAAATATTTAATTGAACACATAATTTATTATTACACCTAAAATCAAATGCAATTAATCATAATATTTAGGTTTATCCCAATTGTCCTGCAACGTATAATATTATAATAAAAAACATTAATCTCGTACGGTGTCAATAACTATTTGTATAAAACTGAATAATATATTATAGTATATTATACTATAAACTCCAAAACTGACTAAAAACAATACGCCAACAAAAATTATTGATTTTATATCATACATTTAATTGTTTTTTGAATAAATAGAGGAGTTTACGAGTAGAGAATAATTAGTTATTGTATTGCACAAAATTACTCGATAATTTATGTTCCCGGGACCCCTGTATATATAAAATATGAACACTAGGTACGACTCAGTTAACAAATAATTTAAAATTAAAGATGATATGTTATATTCTGTAACTTATTAAAGCCGTCTAAGGTTTATAACTTTTAGTACTTATGTACTTAATAGTTAATATTTATAACTTTATAGCCTTTCGTAGGTATACTTCTGCAGTTCAGCCGATTCTATAGTAAGTTGATCGTTATTCATTATATGGATTTATACTTATGTAAACTCGTATATGTTTTTTTTTCGAATCATTTAAAGGAAAACAATCGCAGTTGACTAATTTCTTGTCGCATTGACACAGACTGTTATAATATAATATAACGCTAACATAAGCTCATTATATATTTCTTGTTAACACCGCAGATAATGTAATTTAAATCTTTTTATTATAAAAAATAAATTTTATTGCTTTTCTGGTGAAAAAAAAATCGATTAAAAAAAATGTCCGAGTTATTAAACACACTTATTTGAGTCAATAAAAAAATATCATACATAATAATATAATAATATGTACAGAGGTCGAGGAACTCGAACACATGAGTTCGATGAGGTATAGGAAATAAATATCATGTACAAATGTAGTAATCAACAATATAATTTTGACTCGACCGTTGGCACTGTGACAGGTTTCTTTATAGCATTTCGGTTTTACGACGTACCGTATAATACTGGACGCGGAAATCCCGAAAATCCATATAAGACATTATATCCCGTCGTTTTTACGTATTTTCAGGCAATCATCGGTTGCCGGACGTGAACAGGAAACCAAGGACCCATTTACAAATGGTAAGTAGCGTAGTGGTGTTACAATAATAATATATAATATTATATATAGGTACTCGTATTATACATAAATACCTATGTACGCATCGTGTATACGAATGCATTACTTCTATTACGTCAGGTGCGAGAAAAAAACGAAATAAAATCGAGGATTATCGCGTGTAATGCGTGTGTACCTACAATAATTTCTTATCGGCGCGGCGACTGTATATAGACTTCCGAGACGCGGACTGACGCGTTAAACGGGTGGAAGGGGGGGGGGGAGGATGATGCCGAAGGAGAGGAATGGAAGAAAATTGATAAATTTAAATATTACACGCTCAGCTATATATGTATTAAGATACTCGCGTATGGCCGGGGACACACTTGTTGTACCTATATGTTTTAACACACTTAACCGCCGATCAGCTGACTCGGGACAATGATAAGCGCGTGTCCAAACCAGTTTCACGCGTACATAAGTATATATAATTACAAGTATATATTATAATATGTATTATAGCCGCTTCCATCTGACCTACAAAACTCCTGCGTGCATTTTGTTTATGCTTTATAGCCATGCAATACAGTACACACACACTCAAACACTAAGTCACTAACCCACCTATATACATTTCTGGGCGCCGTTTTGAAGGTTAAACGGCCGCCGTGGAGAAGTTTACATATTATTCGATTAACGACCCGCCTGACCTCCAACTGGAGCCACCGACGACGACGACGACGACGTGTCCGAGATACGCGGGATATAGGTGGTAGCCTATATATTATATTATTGTGTAGTAGCCCGTTTAGGTATCCGAAAGAAAGCTAACCGCGTAAATCGTGTTCCTAATGTTCCGATATATTATCATTGACTGTGGTCTGTGATATTATTATTATTATAATTATTGTCATCGACAGGCTCACCTAAAATATAGGTATAATGTCGTGTGCAGTGTGCAGTCCGACTTCGTTAATGATACCGCAGGTACACATTGTGCGGAACTAAATGCGAACGCTGTTCCTATCTGAATTACGAATGTGCAATAACGGAAATCACTAAACGACCTGTCCCAATGTGAGTGTTTATGACACGTTTAAAGTGTTACATTATACTTCTGCGAGCACGTATTTATATATATATGTCTTGACAATATTCTCGTTTCCTTCCTAAATACATTATACACCCGCACGATGCAGTTAGAATTCGGAACCGATCGTTTTCCGAACGGTTATACTGTGGCAGATGTAGGGCAAACGGTCGCTATCGTAATTTTATATCCGATAAATAATTTCACCGAAAACAAAAATAAAATATGAATGAATTTATACATATTATGTCCAAGACTTAGTAATACGCTAACACGCGTTGTAAGGATGCGTTCATTAACGTAAAAAATATGCGTAACTAATATTGTCTAAATAGTCAATTAGTATAAATCGTTTCACTTAAAAATAAAATTACTCGTTTAAAAATCGTTGTACGTGTTGAGTGTGGGGTAGATATATGTTTTCTAAACTAAAAATGTTAATATTATGAAAACGAAAATCTAAGAAATCTAAAGAAATCTTTTTTTTCTCGGATTTTTCTTGTATTTACCTAGTATTAGTAGATTACTGCTACAAACGAGTCATGAGCAAATATATTACGATAAATAATTATTCCAAACAAGTAACAACATAATGCACTTTATACAATGCGAACGGTTTAAAACATATCCTAAAATTATGTGTACACATAGAATCGCGAGAGACGATTTATATAACAATAACAAATGTTGGTACTAATTAGCTATTATTTTAACCAGCCGATAATATATGCAAATGTATGCAATTGTCTACTCTAGTTTATAACACATATTATACGGGTATAGACTATAGACTATTATTTATAGAACATGGAAGCTGCAGGGAATGCATTCAATTTATATTGTTCATTATATGGAAACTCTGATTTCCATCTGTAATATTATTATGTATAGAATTTTTCCGTTATCGTAGCGAAAAAAATATTTACCCGAACAACCGCTCATTCGTGATTTACCGTAATTGTATATTAAATCAATACACGAGGGTTACCAGGCCGAGTCCTCAAAATGCATGTGATGTCGTGGTTATTATTTATTGCTCATTGATTTGTTATTGTTTATATAGGTGTACAGTTACACGCGGTTAAGCTCAGGAAACCATAATATATACCTATGCTATTAAATAAAACTGACCTACCAAAACGGTCAATGTCAAGTGTACATATTTTATGTTAATTTGTTTTGCACGTATGTAGTAATGTTAATATAGGTAGTATCAAATATAGCATATTATACAAACTCAAATTAATAGGTACCTATATAATATAAGCATTATATACGTATTACATATATATAATATATTTAATATTTATTATTTGTATTTATTTTTGTTACGTACATTAAACGATATAAACATTAACTATATAATATTTGAAAGTTGAAATATGCAAAAGTTATTCTTTAAAATTTTAAAAATATTTATTTACATTTTTTTTTATTTTCAAACGCACGCGTTATTGTTTGTTTTGCCTTACACAAAAAGTTTAAATCTACATAGCACAGCCAATCGATAAAATTAAAATTACGTTATAATAATCCTTATAAGTAGGCACACGGAACGGTTAAAAAAAAACAATAATAATAATAATAAAAATAATAATAGTGGGTGCTGCCATACGATTATGTTGTCGGTGTCCGTGTCGGTCTACAATATAGCGTGGAGAAACAGTGTGCTGTGAACTGTACCAGCGGATAGACCGGTTCTCGTGTTCGTATGAAAAATAAAATAGTAAAATCGCGTATCCGTTTGTGAATAAAAAATATTTCTTATTTTTGAAGATATTTAAAATAAAATTGTGCTTGTACCTACTTCTTAGTGTAAATAATATAATCAAATGGATATTCCAGACGACCGGATAATACAATATAATATAAATACATAAAGTAAGTAACAACATTTTGAAAAAAGTATAGTACCTACCTACTTACTTAATTTAAACCTACTAAAATTTAACACATCTCGTAAATAATATATAGTAATTTATAATAGTATACTTATATTATTATATATTCACATTTTTTTTAAAGACACATATATGATTAGGTAATCATTAAGGATTTTTTAGGAAAATGTTTTGAGTGACCATAGATAGGTATTCAAAGAATTTTTAAAATGTACTGAAATATTTTTAAATGACAGAATTATAATTATTTATTGTTCACTTAAATGCATTAAGTACAAAAATGTTTGATTAACATTATAACGTTATTGGCAATTGTTTCATGATAACAAAAAAGTTAATTTTGAATATTTTAGTATAGTTATTTTTATAACTACTGTATCAGCTTTTAAATTCATACATTTTTACTTAAGACTATACCAAGTTAATATTTTGTAACCTTCACTGTATACAATTCATAATTTCAATTTGCCATTTTTTTTTATTTTTTTGAAAATATTTGAGTTTTTTTATACTTTTTAAAAGTTTTACTATATTCGGCATATATTATATATTTTTTAAATTTAACCATTTATGAATTTATATAGTGTTGTAATTTATAATTTTGAATATTATTTTATATTGAAATAAAAAACTAAAAACTGCATCGTAGTTCGTATTGAATAACAGATCTATTTAAAACCCATATGAAACATTAGTAAGTTAACATAGTAAACTATATAGCAAGTCTTATTACTCAATTACTGATTAGATTTAAATTCATTTATGCAATATGCATCAATCTTATAATGTGTATTGGAATATACTAGTATAGGATATTTGGATGTAATTGTATAATACACCTATATTATATTATGTAGAATGTAATTTTTAAATTCCTTAGATTGCTACAGTAAATTTTCTTTCTAAATTAATACTCATTTCCTTCTTATTAAATGCGTATTTGCTTAATATTAATAATTTCAAAACTTTTTGTAATAATTTTCTCACCGTTAAAGTAAGAGTAAACACAATTTAAAGTTGTTCTTATAAAACCTAGACAATATGTAGATTGTAAGTATAGGTTTTTAAATAAAAATAATTGGTATTTAGTATTATTTGTTATCACTACAATCATGTATCAATCATATTGTTATCTCGACCACGCCATCATTTAAGATAAATACTGACATTTTAAAGTTTACCGTTATTTTTGATTATAAAAATTGCGAATTTGGTTAAAGAATCTGAATAGGCCAATGGATCTATTCGTTTTACAATTATTTTCTATTAACACTTTTCGACGTATAAAACATTTTTAAAAAGTTTCATGCAGCTCCTTCATATATAGATTGGACATTTTTTTTCACATAGTTAAATTGTTCAAGAGTTAACAAGAAAATTTCAGAAAAAATATAAATAGCTAACGTTTTTAACAAAATCTTCACCATTTTGGATATTTTGAATTCCATTCAGAATTGTCTTTAATGATTCATCATTGCTTTCAAAAATATATATAGATACACGTCCCAGTGGCCTGACCTTCTCTCGCAGTATCAGAACTTTTTATGTTTGTATTATTAAATTAATTATTGTTTATATTTAAAAACTAGTAACAATTAAGATTTCATGAATTAGTTTTTATCAGACCAGCATATTGCATGTACTATGTTATAGAGTACAAATTCTAAGAACCATGTATACCTATTATAAATAATATTATGCATACAATAATACAATGCATATTGACATATTATTGTATATCTATACATAAAGTATACACACATATATGTATATTGTTCAATACATGTGTACTATAATATTCGTACTAACATTGTTTTTAATTATAATTGATAAAAAATATGCATTTAATGAATAAATATTTAAAGAAAAATAATAATAAAATTATTATGATTTATAATATATTTAATAAGTAAAATATGTACTGAATATACCATAGTAATTATTTTAAAAATACAATTATGAATCTAACATTTTTTTTTAAGTTTAAATAATTAAAAAAATATAAAATATAAAATAAGGAAATAATATATTAAATTACAGCTTAGGTATGTATACGCATAAGCATAACATGAAATGACACTATTTGACACCATATACGTTTGCATTTTGTATACAAAATAAATTGCATTAATAATAACTGCATTTATATTTACAATTTTTTCATTTCGATCGTGCTTCTTGTGTCAACTTTAACAATTTTTATCGCGCTCGAAGTTTAAAATAGTTTATATGCTATCACTGGGACCAAAACTGCTTTGAAGTCTGTGGTTAGACGAGATTCTTAACAATAAATAATGTACCTAGACAACATTTTTAGTAGCCAAATAACACCAATTGTCACGTTTCGCGTGGAAACCTGCGACTTCATCTCTGCAGCCATTAACAGAACAAGAAAGAGAAAGAGCTATACATACAGAGAGAGAACAATAATTGTCAATTTTGTCACGGATAACCTTGGTATTTATTTTTATGCGGTCCACATCATTGTAGTCTGCTTCTCGTCTCAGAAAAAAAGGATCTTTTCTCTACGTTTATAATGCGAAAACAATATTAGCTAATGTGAAAATCATGCACGAAAACGTCCTTATATAACGGTAATAATATAAGTCCGTTATACTGGTCAGTGGTCGTATTAGGTAAACGTTTATAAATGTATTCGATTTTAGAAAACCATTAATGACAATGCTCTAAGTATAATGTGCTAATTTTTTGTAATAATTGTAGGTACCTAATATTATATTTATTTAATATAATAGCTGTTTATAAAATGGTATTTAATTAAAAATGGCACTACATCTTGTCTTGAATTCTATAGTATGGGATCCTCGTCATAAAGTCTTAGGTACATAATATAGCATATTACAAAAAGAAACACTTTGGAATTTGATATAAAAAAAAAAACGCTCATAACAAATCAAATTCTGTTTGGAAATTATTTTTAAAAAAAATTAAACTCAACTAAAGCATTAACATAAGACATATTAGGTATAGTAGAAAAAAAGTAGTATTTTGTTTCCGTCCATATCTGACGATTCTAACGAATAATATACATTGTAAGAAAAATTTTTTATATAGTAACTATTGCATTCTTTCAATCCTTAATTATCTTATGTAATGCAATTTATGAAGTACCTACAGAATATTTATCAGGAAACAGAAGTAGGTACAGGTTTAAAAGATTAATATACAATAATAAAATTAATACTTAATTCGAGCGTAACAAATTGTATAAACTTAAAACTATTAATAGCAAAATCAAATATTCTAAATAATATTATAGACTATAGACTATAGCTTTATAAAATATTCTAGATATATTATTACTTATATATTATACTTCTAAATTATTTCAATATTAAGCTTTATTTTCTTTAAATTATTAAATTATAAATTAAAATATATAATTATTCTAAAGTGTATTACCTAGTCATAAAACACACACAATATAATATGCTAATATTGACTTGAAATCAGAGACCATTTCCGAAAATATTAACTATATAATACTTTTACACTGCTACCTAGCTACATATTTATAGTTTGGTTTTTTTTCAATAAAAACATATGAATAATTGCAATGTTTTAATACATTTGTCTAGAACGAGGAATTTTCTTTTTATATACATTTTAATGAAACTTTTAATTTTTTATAGAAACCTATGTAAATCAAGTATAAAAATTGCATACCTATTAATAATTAATTATAATTATTTAAAGTTTAAACAATATACCTAATGTAGTTTACACTGCAGTAGAAAAGTGATAATAAACAATAATTAATTTTTTTAAGTTTAACCTTACCCATCCCGAATTCCCAAATATACTTAACTTAACCACTAGGTACATTATAACTATACATTATTATTGTATGATATGTATAAGGCTTGTGGACTCCCTGGAGGTAGAAAAATAATACAATCAGCCTCGCCATAAAAAGTAAAAACATAAAGGTTCTCGGCGCCACAACATCATCAGATATATTTCATTCATTACCGTACCCATACGGTTCGCATATGGTGCAACGATATTTGGAGCTAAAGCCATTAATTATTATTATTTATAAGTTTAGCTACCTTCATAACCTGTACATAATAACTCAAAATCGAATTTCACTTTTATTCCGAACAAAAGAGTAATTATTATTACGCGTATCGCTGTATAGTTTAAAAACTTCCTGAATTATACAAACGGGTGTTAGAACATTTTAAATATAACGTATTATACTCAAAATACGTTTGGATAAATAATTTAAGACCTTATATGGATACAATTGTTTTGCGGCGGTCCAGTGACCTATAACCTCAAAATATTTCCCACTGGTCGTGCTGAAGCTGTAGCTGAGGTCGTTGCGCCTTGGGTCATATAGGTACGTTTGATTTAACTTGATACAATGATTTTTTTATAGTTTTTTTTTATTTTTAATACTCCTAAACACCTATTAATTAATATTAAAATATAATTAGTTCAGCGGTACAGCCAAGTAGACGATTGAAGAGCTCGAACTATGTGTACTAAGTATACCTATATTTGATACAGAGAATCATCTTGTATACCTATACGATGTTATAAATATATGATAACGATATCACGTATATACGTGGAACGTGTAATACGATTTATTGCAATTTTGCAATCACATAAAAACGATGAAAACAGACTGAGATAAAAATCCTAATAGGTATGATCTGATGTCAAACGAACCGAATTTAAATAATAAAAAGACACGTCGTCGTCACATTATATATAAGCGCGCTTCGATAACGAAAAAAGTGGTTTAAATACATAGGT